>NC_049239.1:49620239-50868364 GCF_011100685.1 Canis lupus familiaris | reverse complement strand
TCCATCCCCATCCTACAGGGAAGCCAGAAAAGGAGTCATGAAAACTGACATCAGATCATGGTGGCCTGTGCTCCTATCACCCCAGATCTGCCATGGCCCATCTTGCTGACTCATCTCTCCTCTCCACCGCCTAAAGCCACCGGGTCCTCTGTTTGCCCTGTTCACCAGGCTCCCTGTTGCTTCAGAGCCTTGACATTGGCTGTTTCCTCTGCCTGTCCTGTCCTATCATGGTTGGTCTAACTCAAATGTCACCTTCGAAGAAGCCTTCCTTGACCAATTAGCCACTCTCTGTCATGTTACCCTGCTTTATTGTCTTCATTACAGTTATCAAAATCTGGAAGCATCTTGTTTCCTTATTGGTTTGCTCATTTACCTCTATCTTGCCCACAAGAGTATAAGTCCCAGGGGGCAGGGCCATGTCTGCCTCCTCCATGGTTATGTCCACCTTGCAGGACAGGAAGACCCTTGGCTGGCTCTCTCTTTCCTGGGTCCAGGATGGAGGCAAGTAGAGGAGAAGGCAGGGAGCCCCTGGGCAGAGCACAAGCCATACTCATCACTTGCTATGCTGAGTAACATGATCCCAGGATGGCAAAGTATGGGAAAGTGAGGTTTCCATCTTCCTGCTCCAAGATCTCTAAGAGCTGCAAGCTGATGAGGAGGTAGAGAGAAAAGGCCAGGTCTGGAGTCCCAGTCCCCCAGAAAAGTATGTGCTGGAGGGGCAGCCAACAGAATCTTGGGACCAATTCACACTCAAGCCAGCCCTCCTCCCAGACCCGTCCCCAGAAGGCATTCTGCCCCCCCACTCCTCACTCCTGCTGCTGGCCTTCCCAAAACTGGCTACTCAAGACCCACCTGAGTGCATTATCTTCCTATTGCTGCTATAACAAATTAACACAGAATCATGGCTGAAATGCATTCTCTTACAGTGCTCAAGGTCAGGAATCTGAGATGGGTCTTACAGGCCTAGAATCAAGATCTCATCAGAGTTAGTTCCTTCTGGAAGCTTGAGGGGAGAATCCATTTCCTTGTTTTTGTCCTATGTCTAGAGGCTGTCCTCATTCCTTGGCTCGCGGCCCCGCATCACGTGGCCTTTTGTCCCTTCCCTATTCTCTGATCCTGGCCCTCCTGCCTCCCTCCCATGAAGACCCTTGCAATTACACTGGGCTCATGGTGATCATCCAGGACACTCATCTCAAGACCCTTCACTTAATCACGCATGCAACATGCAATCCCCCCCTTTTTTTAAAGGTTTAATTAATTAATTAATTCATTCATTCATTCATGAGAGACACAGAGAGAGGCAGAGACACAGGCAGAGGGAGAAGCGGGCTCCCCATAGGGAGCTTGATGTGGGACTCAATCCCAGGACCCCAGGACCACACCCAGATCTGAAGGCAGATGCTCAACCACCGAGCCACTCAGGTGTCCTGCAATTCCCTTTTACAATATGAGGTAACATTCATGGTTTGAGGGACGAGGAAGTAAACATCTTTGGAGAGCCATTTCTCAACTACAATCTGGGCACCCCAAAAAACAGACCTCAATGGTTTGAATCTCAAACTATTTCCCCAGAACCCCAGGAATGGGGCGAAGGAAGCTCAGGTTTCAACAGGAACAGATCCCTTTGATTTGTTTCATAAAGAAAGGGTTTGAGGCATAACGTTTGAAAAACACTCAAGTGACTGTGAGAGCCTAAAGATTAACCCTCCTACTTCAGTGGCCTGGTGTCCCTGCTGTCGAGAATCCCTCCCCTCTGCCAGCTCTGCCCTCTTCTCAGCTGCTTACTCTGCACATCTCCCACCCTCCAATATCCAGGCTACTGCACCCACCGAGACCCAGGGGCCTCTGGGGTCCCTGCTGGTCTCCCCAGGCTGCCCTCACACCTCAGACCAGCACCATAGTTTATCATGACAAAAATGAGATTGAGGTTGGAGAGGCCATGAAAGGAGTGGAGAGTGGGCACCAGGGGTGGGTAGCCTGGGAATGGGGTGGGGAGGTGCCACGTACCCTAAAGGACCTAGGTTTTGGGGGTGGGGTGGGGACAGAGTGTACCACACACCCCACTTGCTGTTAACTCATGGCATGACTCCTCTCCTGCTCTCTGAGCCTCAGTTCCCCTATCTGCCCTGGAGTGTTACAGAATGAGTGAGAAAAGAAGAAGCTTTGGCACGCCTGGGTAGCTAAGTGGTTGGGTGTCTGCCTTCAGCCCAGGGCATGATCCTGGAGATCCGGGATCGAGTCCAGCATCGGGCTTCCTGCATGGAGCCTGCTTCTCCCTCTGCCTCTGCCTATGTCTATGCCTCTCTCTCTCTCTGTCTCTCATGAATGAATAAATAAAATCTTTACCTAAAAAAGAAAAGAAAAGAAAAAGAAAATAAAGAAAAGAAAAGAAAAGAAAAGAAAAGAAAAGAAAAGAAAAGAAAAGAAAGAAAAGAAAGAAAAGAAGAGGCATGAATCCAGCCAACCAATCTGGGGGGCTCTGGCAGGGATCCCAGCACCTCTACATTGTCCATGCCCTGGTGGGCTGCTCTGTGCGCTTCATCTTGAGACCTGTTATCTCTGATGGCCTGATTCCTTCATCTTCGGAGAGGCTCAGCCCTATCGCCCCTGGGCCTGAGCTCTAAGGCCAGGCAGATATGAACTTAAATTCCCACTATGGGCAGGTGGCTTCCCTCCTGAGCTCAATGCCTTCATCTATAAAATGGGGATGAACCCCACAAGGCTGGGGGGGCATTAAATGATCACATGTACATGCTTGCATACAGCAAGCCCTCAGCAGGTAGGAACTGCTACTATTACCTGCCTGCCACCCACATTTTCTTTGAAGTAATAATACAGAACTGGAATTCATATAATGCTTGACTTTGTGCAAAGTTCTTTCTTGGCTGTTACACCACGTAATCCTCACAACAGTTGGTCATTTTGGGGCTGATGATCCCAGGTTATGGAAGGGGGTGGGATAACTGAGACCAAGCACAGAGAACTTTCCAGAACTCACAGGTAGAACTGGAAGTTTCTTCTGAGGTGCCCTTGGCTTCTGGGGTAGGGGTGGGAGGGAGTCTGAAGAGCTGTGATTTATTTACATAACAAACATTTATTGAGTACCTGCTGTGTGCCAGGCACTGTCACAGATAGGCTGTAAGGAAGAAGACAGGCAAAATTGTCAAGGTGTAGAATTAAAGCAGAGACTCTGGAGCCAGGTTGCCTGGGTTCAAACCCCGGCTTTGCCGCTTTCCAGCTGTGTGACCATGAGCAAATTACATAACCTCTCTGAGCCCCAGTTGCCTCAACTGTAAAATAGGCCTAAGAATAATATAACCCCATGGGGTTAGGGTCGGGACTCAGTGCCTTAATATAATGTTAGAAGAGCACTTGGCAAATAGTAAGTGTGCCATGTGTTTGTGATTATTAATCTAGTGGGGGACGCAGAAAATTAACTGTAAACAAATAAATAAAATAATTGCAGATTATAGCTGGTGTTTTAAGGAAATAAACGACATGCTGTGGGTGGAGGACTCTCTGTGGGGTAGTCAGAAGGGCCTCTCGGTGACTGCTTCAGGGTGATGTTTAGGGGAATAGAGGAAGCAGCCTTGGCAAGAGCAGGAAAAGTGCTTTCCAGGCAGAGGAACCAGCAAGTCAGAATCCCTGAGGTGGAAAATGACTTGGCAGGTGTCAGGAACGCCAGAAGGCCTATGAGGTGGGAGATGGGGGGGGTGAGGAGGAGGATGGCATGGCAGGTTAGAGCAGCCAGCAGGGCCGTATGGACCACAGAAAGGAGTTTGGCTTTTATTCCAGTATGGTGGGCAGCCTCTGTTTTTGTATACAGAAGCAGGTCGTGTGTGCAGAAACTCATACAAATTGTAAGATGCTGGGAATTTTCATAAAGTGAACACACCTAGGAGCCAATGCTGAGATTAAAACCAGGACATGAGCAGCACCCCAGAATCCCTCCCCTCCCCCAACCACCCCCATGGTAAGTACCATTCTGACTGATAACAACAGAGAGTTTTGCCTGTTTTTTTGAACTTTCTATACATGGAATCATACAGCACGTGTTCTTCTGGTCTGGCTTCTTTCACTCAACACTAATACCCTGGTGGTATTTATTCATCCCCCTTGTTGCGGGTAGTACTTTTTTCTCTCCCTTTGCTGTGCATCTGCCATGTGACACGATGCCATGCATCATGCCTGATGCATTTACATACCTGACTGTTGCAGTTCCTGACACTGGAGCACCAGGCTCCCGCTTTTCTGTTCACATAGGGGTTTTTTTTACATGAAATCTACAAGATCTCCTTTCAAGCTCATTCCAGTTCCTGCATCAGCCTGGGGCGGTGACACCAGAACTAGATGAGCCCTGACTTCAGCTTTCTGCAGCTCCCATAGAAGCCCACATCAAAGTTGCCTTTTTATGTGCTGATGCTGTATCTTAACTCACCACTCCCTGCCATTCTTCTGGCTTTGGTGTCCTCGCATGGAAAATGGGCTCAATCATTCCAAAGCTGCAGGTGGCTGTGAAGATCCAGTTAAATGAGAAATGGCAGTGAGAGCCCACAGCCCAGTGCCCAGGCCCTACCTCCAAGGCTCATAATGAATTCCCTTCCTCCGTTTTCTTACAGAGCCAGAAAACAAGTGGAAAGCGAGGGCGCCCGCTCTGGGTGCGAGTGAAACTGCACCCCTGGCTCCCTAGGGTCAGGCCTTCTAGGCTAAGGAAGTACCCTCCCCACAAGGCTAGCACAGACCCAGCTCCTACTGAGAAGGCAGTGCCCACGGGTTGCTCTCAGTTCCGAAGGCCCAGAGGGTAGATGACCCAAGAACCGCTGCTGCCTTTTTCTAAAATTATTTTTTAAATTTGTTATTTATTTATGATAGTCACACAGAGCGAGAGAGAGAGAGGCAGAGACACAGGCAGAAGGAGAAGCAGGCTCCATGCACCGGGAACCCAACGTGGGATTCGATCCCGAGTCTCCAGGATCGCGCCCTGGGCCAAAGGCAGGCGCCAAACCGCTGCACCACCCAGGGTTCCCCGCTGCTGCCTTTACACACTTCTCCGCCACTTGCGATCCTCTCCCCTCTTCACCTCATCCCAGATTCTCCAAGTCCTCCGAAAGGACTTCCCAGGTTCACAGCAGGCCTGTTCTCGTGATCGCTGTGCCCACGGCAGGTGGTATCTTCCCCCCCACACACCAGCCCCTCCTGAAGCGTGTGTGCCTCCCTGCCAGACTGTGAGGCTAGGGTGGGACCTGTCCCCCTGTTCCGGGAACATGGAGGATCGCCCACACCTGGCACTCTGCCTAGAGTCCAGCGGGGGCGTCATAAATATCTCCTGAATGATTCATTCATCCCTTGGGGAGAGAAAGCACGACCTCTAAGAGGTTAAGAGCATGGGCTTTGAAGTTGCACAGACGTAGGTTCAAGTCTGGGCTCTGACCTTTGGCTCTGTGACCTTGGGAAGGTCACTGCACCTCACTGAGGCTTGTTTCTCTATGCAAAAAATGGTGTGACCACGACCCCACTGGGTCGTTGTGAGGATTTATTGAGATAATGTTGGCCTGGCCAAAAGCCCAATTATGGTGGGAGACGTAATTATTCATTCAGAGAAGGGGAAACCTCCCGCTGTTCCACCTGCTTTCTCACCGGTTTCCAGGAGGTTCGCAGTATCAGGCCCGTTTTACGGAAAAGAAACTGAAGCCCAGAAGGGAAGAGGGTAACCCGGGGTGCTGCAGGCTGAAGCTGAACACGGGCCTGCGGACTCTGCGTCCAGTACTCCGCCCGCCTCCCAGGACCTTGAGGAGCCCATCCCCACCCGACCCTCGTCCCGCGACCTGGGACTGCGGGGTGCGCTTCGGCTCTTGGGCTCAGGCAGCGGAAGCGGCGCGTGGCTCCCGGGAGCGGAGAGAGCGCTCGGGGTTGTCCCTTTAAATTAGAGAGAGAGCGGGAGGGGGGCGGGCGAGCGCGAGGGAGCGCGCGGCGGGCTCCTGGGAGCGTGCCCGGACTGCGGCGCAGCTCCTCCGCCGCCCCGGCCCGGCCGAGCCCCCGGCCCGCGCCGCGCTTCTCCGAGGCGGCCGCCGGGCGACACTGCAGAGGTGGCGTTGCTGGCGACGGCAGGGCTGGGCGCCGGTGCGTGCGCGCTGCAGGAGGCCGGCCGGGAGCCGCGAGCCGCGAGCCGCGAGCCGGGAGCCGCGAGCCGGGAGCCGGGAGCCCGAGCCGGAGCGGAGAGGCGGCCCCTCCGCGGAGCCTGGGTGAGTAGCACCCGGCCGCCCCCGCGCAGCCCCGGGAACCGGTCCCGCGCACAGGCGCACGTAGCGCCCCCTCCCAGCTCCCGGGACCCCGGCCTCCGCGCACTCTGCACACCCGCGCCTGGTTTGCACGCGTACGCCGGGCACAGCACGCCGGACGCCCTTCCCCGGCCCGGCCACTCCGCGCACTGCGCATCGCCTCGCGCCCCAACGCCCGTCCCGCGTGTGCACACTCGCGACTCACCCGGCCATTTACACGCCTCCCCGGCGCCCGCGCTACACGAGCGCCCCTCACTTTCACACTCAGCATCCCGACTGTCCCCACTGCCCCTGCCCCACCTCACACCCTTGCCCGACCCTTCCAGGTCAGTCCCCCCACACTCTAGTCCCCATATACCCTGAGGGTTCCCGCGGCAGGGGCGCTGGGTCTTCAGGAAACGCTCCAATCTGATCCAATCCGGAGAGGCATGTCGCACCCCATCGCTGGGAGGCCCCGGGAGCTCGGGGAGAGGATCCTCAGCCCCGTCCAGTGTCACCGGCCTGGGCGTGGGGCTTTCCAGGGGCTCCTGGGAACCTTTGATACCTCTGCTCTTTGGAAGAGGAAGCTTGCCCGGTCTCAGCCTCGGACTGTAGACTTGGGCTGACAAGGGGGGGTGGGAATGGGGAACATGGGGATTTGGAGCCAGGCCTGTGGGTGGAAGAGCCCTGAACCAGCCATCCTAGTGACCCCTCTTCCAGGGCTGCAGAACATCTGTGTGCCCCCCTCCTCAGCCAGTGAGGCCACCCCAGAGTGACTTGGAAACCTTCATCCAGGAATGTCAGTCCCTTCTCCAAGCTGGACGGATGGTGGGGGAGACAGGTTTGGAGAGCAGTAGCAGTTGTGCTTCTTACTAGAAATGGAGAAACTGAGGCTCAGAACCAACAAGAGTTCTAGCCAAGTAAACCCAGCCAGTCGGGAGAAGGGTACCCAAGACAAGTACCCAAGCCCCCCACCTCCCCATTCTAAAATCCAAAACCTTCCCCTGGCTTGGGAGAACAGAGGTTCCCAGTCCAGGGTGCAAGCTTGGACTCTGCCTCTTGTCAGCTCTGGTGACCCTGGGCAAGTCATTTCCTGCACATCAGTTTGTTTGTTTGTTTGTTTGTTTACCAATACAATAGGCAGAGTAGCAGCCCCCCCTCAGAGAGCAGCAGGGAGAACCTGCTGAAATAAAAGATGATGAGTCCTTGGTACAGTGCCTGGCGTATGGTAGATGCCCAGTATTTTATTTTATTTTTTTTAATTTTTATTTATTTATGATAGTCACAGAGAGAGAGAGGAGAGAGAGGCAGAGACATAGGCAGATGGAGAAGCAGGCTCCATGCACCGGAAGCCCGACGTGGGATTCGATCCCGGGTCTCCAGGATCGTGCCCTGGGCCAAAGACAGGCGCCAAACCACTGCGCCACCCAGGGATCCCAGTAGATGCTCAGTAAACACCAGCCACCACCACCCTAGCTAGCCTGTACTGTGGTTTCTGTGGCTTTAGGGGGATGGTAGCAGGATATGGTAATTTCAGGGATTGGAGGAGAGCACTTGAAAAAGATTCCAAACCTAAAAATCCTAAAGAGGTTCACAGCCTGGGAGGTCAGGGACTGCCCTGTACCCACACCCTAATCCTTCCTATCACCTGATGACCGCAGGGTGAGGGGGGTGGACAGTGGACACCTTGCTGGCCACAGATGTGATATGGGGACACTGAGCAAGGAAATGGGGTCGGGGGAGCAGAGACACAGGGCCCCTTTCCCCTGAAGAGGGACAAAATTCCTGGAAAGCCATTTATCTGATTAGCTCAGGAGGGGGCCTCCACTGTGGTCAGATTCCAGCAAGGCCAGTGACAGTTCTTCCCACCCACCTCCACCCCCGAAAGGCCTGGTCAGGAGGTGGCATCATGGCCAAGAGCCCAGGCCCAGATCCATCATACCCTGGCGCCAATCCCAGTTTGCTACTCAAATACTGAGTGACCTGGGGCTCTGGCTCCCTCATCTATAAAATGGGGACCCATTTATCCAGTCAAGCATCATGTCTGTATTGTGTGCCTAGTCCAAGCTTGGCACCATGCTGAGCATTTAGCATATATTGTGTGTAATGCTTACAACAGTAGGTAGGTATTGCCAGGTGGGTATAATTAAGCCTGGATTTGAACCTAGAGCTGTTTCAAATGAGCAAGCTCCATGCAGTTTCAGGTTCTGGGGTTTGGGGCCAGAATGAATAGACTGGATGGGAAAGGATGCCAGAGAAGGGGACATGGATTGAGGAGTGTGAGTTTGCGGCAGCTCTGGCTCGTTCCTGTGTGTCAGAAGCTCAGGGAACCTCTACTCATAGGCTGCGCTGGCCTCCCAATGTGCCTTGTCAGCATCCGGTTGCGAACTGAAGCCACGGCCCCTCTCCCTGGTGGACCTCCAGGCTGGCAGTGGGAGCCTGCTGAATTGTAGTCAACGAGATGGAGTCAGGGGGTCTCAGGGATAGTGAGTAAAGCCATTAAGAAGGGCACTTGCTGCAGAGCCAGCTCTAGCTCAGTCTCAGCTCCTTGCTTACTGGTTGGATAACCTTGGACAACTTCACTGCCTTTCTCTGAGCCTCATTCTCTTCCTCTGTGGAGTGAGATTAATAATAGAATGTGCCCCCATTGTAGTCTTGGGGAAGGTGATGGAGAAGACGCCCATGAAATTCTCGGGGGCTGTGGCTATGAATGGAAGACACTGGACCAGGCAGGAGGCATGGCTGCTAGGACCAGCTCTACCACTGTTGGCTGTGTGACTTTACCTTTCTGAACCTCTCATAGCTCATCCCAAAGCCTGCTTACCAGGCTTATGAATGGAGATGCTCCAGGGACCAGGAGGTTCTGAAAGTGAATGGAGGGATGGGAGGTACCAGGCCTGAAGAACAAATGCCCTGTCCAAAGGGACAGAACCTCTTCAGTTTCCAGATTTGGCTATTTTTGCAGGGGTGTGGGAAGACAGACCCACTATCCCCCAGATATTCTAACTTTTAAAGCAAAGCTGTAAATACGGCTTTTTTGTCTTTTGTTTTTTTAAGAAATCTATTTTTAATGGGAAATTTCCCAATTTTTAACTGTTGGCAACTCCCTTTAATTTAAGTCAAAACATATCTGCAGGCTGGCAGTGCTGCCCACACAATTCTGCTCAACCTAGGGGTTAGTTAGGGGGCCCTTGGGCTGACTGTCAGGCCAGTAACCACAGCAGCTAATATTTACCAAGTCAGGCTGCACTTACTTCTTAATCTACCCTCCTGGAGCCCTGCTAAGGCAGTCATGAGCCCCATTTTACAGATGGGTAACTGAGGCTCAGAACTAGTGAGGGGGCAGATCTGGGATTCAGAGCTGTGCTTAGGCTACCTTTCCCCTTCCCTGCCCCAGTTTTCTCCTCCCTCCATTCAGACAGACGTGGTCTGGTTTCTGCCACTTCTCTGGGGACCACTCCCAGAACTTGGAGCTTGGGTGTGCCTAGAGTCATTCACAGGCTCACAGAAGTCACAGCTCCTAGGGGGATTATAATGAGGGGTGTGGGGAAAGTGTGCAGTGTGATAGTCTGGGGTCTGAGCTGGACCAGCCTCGGAGGGCTGGGGACCCCTCAAAGGCTCTAGGTCTGATATGGCAGACATTGGGTTCCATCCTATACCATGTATGCTTGTCATAGGGGTGTACCCAGCCCACACCAGTGTGCTGTTGGCACTGGCTGTCCCAGTGCAGCCTCATTCTGGAAGCCAGCTTGTGCCAAGTGAGCAGGAAAGAAAGCTGATGGCATTATTGGATTCCCAGCAAGGCGGAGGTAGGCTGTGACATTTGTGTTCACCTTAACGTGTGTGTTAGTGTGTCCAGACCCTGTTCTGCCAGGAACTAGGGCCACCTTGGACTTGTCCACAGGGACCAATTTGGCCTACATGATCTTAGGAAAGTTTTGAAACCATATGCCCGTCTGCAGTAAAGCACAGAAGTTAGGAGTGTGGAGCCAGATGGCCTGAGTGGACTGGTTTCTTAGCTGTGTGGCCTGGGGCACATGATTTTACCTTTGGGCCTCAAGACTCTCCTCTGCAAGCCAAAAATGATAATAGTACCTACCTCCTGGGGTCGTTAGAGGATTAAATGAGGTAATATATATGCAGAATGCTTAGACTCACACTCTCAGGCATAAGGAGTGCTCAGCAAAGCTAACTGTCATAAAAGATCTGCAGCCCAGGGTCCCAGGAATGAGCTTCCCATCGGAGTCCGCATAGGTGAAGCCTCCCTAGTTAGCATCTCCCTTCCATCACCATGAAAGACCAACATCTTAGAGGATCATCATCAGGATAGCTGACCACCGACAGCTTTGCCCCAGGGCTCTGACCTGCCATTTCTCAAGGTCTCCTGCCCTAACTCCTCAGCTCTAGAGCCACAGATTGGAGAGAACCCCAGGATTCAGGAAAATGTTTACCCTCTGATTTGACCCCAGTCCCCAAGGGAGCCCACAGAATACTTCAAGGGTTGTGAACAAGTTAGCCAAGCCACAGTCCAGGAGCTTTTTACCCTGTGCCTAAACAGTGTTTACATTTTTTGTGAATTGGTTACAACATTTAAAAATCAAGAAACTGGGGAAACCTGGGTGGCTCAGTGGTTGAGCATCTGCCTTTGGCTCAGGGCATGATCCCGGAGTCCTGGGATTGAGTCCCACGTCGGGCTCCCTGCAGGGAGCCTGCTTTTCCCTCTGCCTGTGTCTCTGCCTCTCTCTCTGTGTGTCCCTCATGAATAAATAAATAAAATATTTTTAAAAAAAAAATCAAGAAACTGGGCACCTGGATGGCTCAGTGATTGAGAATCTGCCTTTGGCTCAGGGCATGATCCCGGGTCCTGGGATCAAGTCCCACATCAGGCTCCCCATGGAGAGACTGCTTCTCCCTCTGCCTGTATCTCTGCCTCTCATGAATAAATAAAATATTTAAAATATATGTACATATATTTTTAAAAATAAATAAAAATCAAGAAATTGTACATTAAAAAATCCAGGTATCTGGCTTTTCTTTAAAAAGCTAGAAGAGGGCAGCCCAGGTGGCTCAGCAGTTTAGCGCCACCTTCAGCCCAGGGCCTGATCCTGGAGACCTGGGATCGAGTCCCACTTCGGGCTCCCTGCATGGAGCCTGCTTCTCCCTCTGCCTGTGTCTCTGCCTCTCTCTCTCTCTCTCTCTCTCTCTCTCTGTGTATCTCTCATGAATAAATAAATAAAATCTTTTAAAAAATAAAAAGCTAGAAGATATGTAAATAGACAGATAAAATAAACTGCCAGAAGATTGGGGCACCTGGCTGGCTCAGTCCCTAGAACATGCAGCTCCTGATCTCAGGGTTGTAGGTTTGAGCCCCTCATTGGGTATAGAGGTTGTTTAAATATTTTAAAAATAAAATCTTAAAACCAGAAGATCCAGCAATGCTAGGTTGGCATTCCTTCGGGAACAGAAAAGCAGCAACCCTTGGGTGGGCAAGCACTCTGCAATTTACACCCTGATCTGTTTGCACCCACCCCTGTGGGGGCGCTGGCTATCCTGTCCTCCTGTGTCCCTGGAGCTGAGGCAGATAGGGTTATCCCAGCCTCCCTTTTCCATTCCCTTAGCGCATGTCTGTGAGACAAATTTACTTCTCAGCAACAATAAAACTGAGTAGTCACCTGGGTTCAGGTAATGGCTTGTATGACTCCCAGACCTTTCTAGAAAAACTGAATCAGACCTTCAGCATTCATAAAACTTGGAATTGGAGGGTGGGGTGAGAAGGAAACCATCCTGAGCAGTGAAAGGCCTGGTAATAGGATATTGCAGAAATGCAGCCTTTCCTTTGCAATTAGAACAAAAGCTCATGAAGTGAGGCTTAGCAAACACCCCAAGGTCCCATGGTAATGAATCGCAAAGAATCAAAGAATTCTTGTCTGTAGGATGTTGGTAGGATGGAAATGAGGTAGGGGTGCCAGATTTAGCAAATATAAATGCAGGATGCCCAGGAACTTTCGAGTTTCAGATAAACAATGATTTTTTTTTTAGTATAAACATGTCCCATACACTATTTAGGACATACTTATACTAAAAACGAATCAAATTCAAATGTCACTGGGCATCCTGTGTTTTATCTAGCACCATAGAAATTAAGGTGGTCCTAGGGTGGTTGAAAAGAGCTTTAAACACCTTTTTTTTTTTCACCATTTTTTTAAAAATGCCATTTAAAGGGTGCCTGGGTGGCTCAGTTAGTTTAGTGTCTGCCTTCGGCTCAGGTCATAATCCTGGGGTCCCAGGACTGCGTCCTACATCAGGCCCCCCCCACTCAGTGGGAAGTCTGCTTCTCCCTCTGACCCTCCCCCTTCTTGTGCTCTCTCTCTCTCTCAAATAAACAAAATTTCTTTAAAAGTAATTTAAAAGCTACCTACCTTTAGCTGAGCTCTCCTCACAGGTAAATGTGAGCTCTAGACTGGCTCCTGGGCATCAGGAAGGTCAAGGAGTAGGATGAGGGTTGGTGGCCCTCCAGAGCCCTCTCTGCTGACTCTCTTCTCCGTTCCAGGGCCAGCTGCTGCAGCGGGCATCATGGCCATGGACGTGTCAGAATACCAGCTAAGCGGTGAGTCCCAGCAGAAGTGTGTCATCTCACAGACCCTCCCACCAGGCCTGGGGTGGGGGGCATCAGTAGGATGCCAGTAAGCACCCTATTTTACCAGTAAGGAAAGTGGCTTGCCCAAGGCCACACAGCCTTGGAGACACCAGGCTGGGACCAGTCTGAGGTCTCTTCATCCTTCTGCTCCAGTGGCTCTTTCCTGTGGAACCACCTCCCTACATTTGACCGAAGGGGTCCCCCAGGAGGCTCATGTCTGACTGCCCCCTAAGGAGGAACCATGAATGGAATCCACTTTACAAGAGGCCATTCCTGGAGCTTGTCAAGTAGCCAAGTGAGAAAAGCCCCAGGAAAGTTGATGTCAGAGCCACGGGACAATAAGCTCAGAGATGGCCCAGTCCCCAGATGGCAAATACCTGGGAAGCAGCTCTGACCTTCCCCATGTGTGCCCTGGGGGGCGCTGAGCTTGGGAACTGCCGCCAGACTAACCACTCTCAACCTAATGGTGGGTGTTGTCGGATCTGAAATATACTTGCCCTCTTGTCTCATAGGTTCCCCTCCCCAATTACAGATGGGAGAAGGGGGGCTCAGCACAGGACGTGAACCCAGGTCTCCCAACTCCCAGGCCAGTGCTCCCCATCATTCCAGCTGCTCCCCTAGCACAGCCCCCCACCAGCCCAGGACTGAGCTGAAGGGTGGGCCAGGGACCACCTTTCCCAGCCCCCAGCCAGGGAGTCTCACTTTTCACCCACAGGCCCACAGGCCTTGGTCCAGGATCTATGAAATGGCCTTGGACAAGTGATGAAACCTCTCTGAGCTTCCATTTACTCATCTGCGAAACGGGGGCGGTGGAATCTCTGGGAAGATTGAGTGACGGAACTTCCAAAAAGTGCCAACTCAAGCCGTTGTGCATGCCCTTCCTTTCCTTTGCCCAGAGTCCTTCCCTGCCTCTGCGTGGCTAAGCCCTCGAGACTGGTGTGGAAGTCCCAGGCGTAGATCTGGAGCTAGACTGTCAGACAGCGAGTATCTCCTCTGTCCCTCAGCTTCCGAGGGCTCAGTGGTTAATACACAGTCAAGTGCTGGAATGGGGCCTGGCAAATCATAAACAGTAAAGGAAGCTTTTATTACCTGCCACTCCACCGCCTCCTCCTCCTCCTCCTTCTCATTTCTGGTCCCAGCTGAGACTTCACTTCCCTTGGGAATTCTTCCCATACCACCTGAGTCTGGTAGTCAATAAAATGAATAAATGAATGAGCATTAATAGTCATCATTTTGTGTCACTTTCCTGAGGCTTTTCCTCTCGTGCCCCCTTTTTTTCTGCCAGCCAGGACTCTGGCTTCAGTGCCTCAGCACCCCCTGGGATCCTCACTCTGCAGAGAGCCTGACTCTGCTGTGCCACGTTGCCTTGCCCATCATCTGCTGGGACCTCAGACCCCATGCCCACCCACTGGCCCACCCCTGTGACCACCCAGGCAAGCCCCGCTGGGAGCCAACAGAGATTCATCCTGGCCGGGGCCCCTCATATGTGCAACTCACACTACAGTTTACCAGGCCCATTCCCAGGCCACCCCTTAATTCCCAGGCCACCAGACTCTCAGAACTTTCCTGCCTCGGCAGGGCTTGCCTGGGGCCCTCTGTAGATCTCCGTTGTGGTTTTGGTTTAACTCACAAATTACATTCTGTCAACAGAGGTCAGGAGAAAACAGGGTTTGCTCACAGCCCCTCCATCCCGATTTCCCATTCATCCCTGGTCCCGCCCAGCCCTTGTCCAGAGGCTGTGTGATTTTTATGTTAAAGTTGTGTGGTTATACCATGCTGTGGATTCTTTCTTTTTTTTTTTTTTTTCCTTTTAACAATGCCCAAAACGTTTTCCTGCTTTGCCACAGTGACATCCTAATGACCTCAATTATCAAAGGCTAGTGATATTCCCTTCCGAATCAGCACCACCTGCACCCACTGACCCCTTCAGGCTGTTTCCAGATTTCTGCTGTTATAAATACAGCCTCAGTGACTCACACCAGATATAAAACTTCCTGGAATTTTTTCCGCAAGATAAATTCTCCAGGGCGGGACTGCTGGTGGGGGATGTGTGGTCATCTCCATTCTCCGGATGAGGAGGCTCAAGCTCAGACTGGCTAGATGGCAGCCAGGCTCTGCATTTCTTACCCTGTGGCCTTGGGCCAATGGCTGGGCATGCTCTCTAGCCTCTCCCAGCCTCAGCTCTCCTCCTCTAACAAATGGAGGTAGGGACCTCATAGGGTACTTAGTGCGGCTAAATGCCAGGGCTATGGGCTGAGCCCTGCCCTTCTCTGGAGTGAGTTAGTGTTGTGGATTCTGGCTAGAGTTGTCTGGGCTCAGGAGAGCTGGGGCAGGTTGAGGTCTCCCATTGCCAGAGGGGTTGCCACTGCTTCATGATACCTTTGCAACCCCGCTTTGGGGGAGTGGTGGCAAGGAGCTCCCCAGACCCAAATGCCCCACTCCATCTCTCCCACTGGACATTCTGAGTGCTCCGGGCTTTGTACACCCCTTCCTCTTCTTGCCCTAGACTCCTTGTCCTTGGTTCCTTGTCCTGGTACATGTTTTGCTCCTCCTTTGTATCTCAGTTCAGATGTCTCTCCTCCAGGAAACCCTCCTGGACTGTTCTCATCACTCTGTTTTACCTACCTATTTGCCTACTCACTTCATCCCTAGACTGTGAGCTACTTAAGGATAGGGACCGGGCCTGGGCCTGACTCCCTCACCAGGGTGCAAGTACATAGTAGGTGTTCAGCGGATGTGCAGTGATAAATCTCTACCCCTAAAGTGCCCTCCTCACCCCTTTCCATCCAGCTTCTGTGGAACTGTACTGAGTGGAGGCTGGGTGGGGCAGTGGTTACTCTGGCTTGGTCTGAGGTCTGGCTGCCAGAGTTGGAAACCCAGTATCACCCCTTCCTGGCTCTGTGACCTTGGACAAGGTCTTTATCCTTTGTGTATCTCAGTTTTCCCATTTGAATTGGGTATAGAGGCAGCACTGAGAAAGGTCTAGAGAATTATATTTACCAACAGAAGGTCATTTCTGCTAGGTGAGAGCTCACCCAACACAGTTGAGGGGACAGTTAATTAACATGTCTAGGGACAGTGAGGCTCAGATAGGGAAAGTTCTTTACTTATCATTGGAGAGAAAGCATGTGAGCATCTGGATTTGTCCCCAAGCCCTGCACAGTGTAAAAACTACCTCTTATCTCTGGCTCAGACTTCTTTTTGTGTGTGTGGTAGCAACTTTATTGAGATAAAATTCACATACCATACAATTTACCCACTTAAGGCATACAGTTCAGTGGATTTAACATACTTTGTACCCATCAACATTATTGACGTTAAGAATATATATATATTCATTATCCTCCAAAGCAACCTGTATTCTGCATTGCCCCCTAACTGCCCCCCAGCCCCAGACAATCGCTAATCAACTTTCTATCTGTATAGATTTGCCTATTCTAGATGTTTCATATAAATAGAATCATATGATGTGGGTTTTAGTGTCTGGCTTCTCTTACTTACTTGGCATGATGTGTTCAAGTTCATCTGTGTACCATGTAACATGTACCAGTATCTTTATGTTGCCAAATTATATTACATTGTATGAATGGTCTACATTTTATTTATCCACCCATCAGTTGATGGACATTGGTTTGTTCTAGATCAGGTTGAGGCAAAAACGATGTCATTTCTTTTTCTCCCCAAACTCCCTTCCTTTTTCTCCCCCAGACCTCAAAAAGTTGCTTTGTTTATCTGGAAGGAAGAGATCTTTTGAAGGTATAATGTCAGAGAATTCAAAAGAGGGAAGCATAACCCTATTTGTTTAAGCATTTTCACAGCTCTTCATCTGATCTAGCCAAGTGTCCCCACCACCATCCTATTCTGGTAGAAATGTATGCTTTTGTAGAAAAGGGGATAGAAACAGAAATCCCAGGGTACACATGTCGTATTCAATGCTGGATCCCCTAGCACCTAGCACTGAGCCTGGCGCCTAATAGCTACTCAGTAAATATTTGTTCATGAATAAATAAGTCAGTGCTGAACTACCTGCTTCTTAGGTGGGAGTCTATAACTACTGAGGGACCTCAGAGCCTACTAATGACAGGCTGCCCTTGCCTTGCAGTAATCAAGAGCCCTCCTGGCTGGGAGGTGGGTGTCTACACTGCTGGGGCCCTGGCACTGCTGGGAATTGCAGCTGTGAGCCTGTGGAAGCTCTGGACATCGGGGAACTTCCCCAGCCCATCCCCGTTCCCAAACTACGACTACAGATACCTCCAGCAGAAATATGGGGAGACCTACGCAGAGGCCAAGCAGAAGGTGAGGCTTCCACTCTTTGGAGATAACCTCTCCTCGACCAACCCTCCATATTCCCTTGCTCTCTCCTGGTTAACTTCTTGCTGTGAACAGGACCCTTGTGCTCCTCCATGTCTCCAACATAGCCCAGTGCTGTGAAATAGGTGAATACTTGGTGAGAAAATGAAGGTTTTCAGTTTTAAAAACCATCCTGTGAAAAATACAGGAAAATACAAATAAGAGAATCCTCTCCTCAGATGCCACTACCCAGAGGCTGTATTGATACTGTTAACTGTATTTTAACTACTAACATTTTGATCGATTTCTTTCCAATGCTTTTAATCTACCTTCCAGTCCTTTCTCCATGCGTAGTTTTTTTATGAGTGTCATTTCTACGTAAAATTTTATACCCTGCTCTTTTTATCTCACAGCTAAAGCATTTTCCCATATTGTTGAGCCCCCATCATAAAACATCATTTTTTCTAAGATTTATTCATTTACTTTGGGGTGGTACAGGGAGTGGGGGGGGGAGGTAGAGGGAGAGGGAAAGTCTGGCTTCTCTCACTTACTTGGCATGATGTGTTTTAATATCTAATATATTTTTTAAAGATTTTATTCATTTGAGGGGCACCTGGGTGGCTCAGTGGTTGAGTATCTGCCTTCAGCTCAAGTCATGCTCCCCGGGTCCTGGCATCAAGTCCTGCATCAGGCTCTCCACGAGGAGTCGGCTTCTCCCTCTGCCTGTCTCTGCCTCTCTTTGTATGTCTCTCATGAATAAATAAAAAAATTTTTTAAAAGATTTTATTCATTTGAGAGAGAGAGAGAGAGAGAGAACACAAGCAGAAAAGAGGCAGAGGGAGAGGGAGAAGCAGACTCCCTCTCGATCCCAGGATGCTGGGATTATGACCTGAGCTGAAGGCAGACGCTTAACCAACTGAACCACCCAGGCACCTCAGGGAGAGAGAATCTTAAGCAGACTCTGTGGTGAGCACAGAGCCTGATTCAGAGCTTGATCTCACGACCCTGAGATCATGACCTGAGCCAAAACCAAGAGTCAGACGCTTAATTGACTGAGCCACCCAGGTGCCCCAGAAACATCATTTTAAATGGCTGTGACAGATTCCTTTTTATGTATGTGCCATGATTTACTAAATGCCATTATAAATAATGCAGTGAATGTTTTATATGTAAAACTTTGTCTTCATTTGGGATTATATACTTTGAGTGGATGCCCAGATGTGGAATTACTATATCAGGGAGTACGAACATTTTTAGGGCTCTAAATATATAATACTGAATGTTTCATCGTTAGACACTTGGCAGAGAATTTTTCTAACATCATTTAGCATTCCAGAGAGCACAGCCAGAATCAGTTACCAGTAGGGGCCCCACACGCTCACTCATTTGGGGTGTAGGGGGGACTATCTCCCATTCTGTTGGGGGGACTGTAAATAGGCATAACTTTTCCAAAGAGCATTTTGGCAACGTGTGTCAACAGCTTTCAAAAGGACCATATTCTCAGAGCTAGGATTTTAAGAAAGCTATTTGATGTTGTGTTATTTATATTTATGAAAAGTAAGAAACAACATAAATGTCCAACAGTGGAGGGGGATAGTAAAGTAAATCACCCCAATCCACTTGATGACAGATTGGGGCCCCCTTAAAAAGTATGGTAATGAAGACAGTGCAGCAGCATGATAGATGCTTCTGGTACAAAGGCTTTTGTTTTCTCAAATCCTGAGGTCAATTTGGAGAAAATTTTGAATATTAGGGCACATGTTACCCAGCATGGAAAACTTCTACTTGTGTAAATATTTTGGTAAACATCCCTCGAGGCTGCTCAGTCCTCTGTCGAGGAGCTCTACTCAAGTGTTCTTACCCGTTCCCCTTCTGCTGGAAACTTAGATTGTTAACTACTCCCCCCCCTTTTTAAAAAGATTTTATTTATTTATTAGAGACACGGGGGGGGGGGCGGGAGGCAGAGACACAGGCAGAGGGAGAAGCAGGCTCCATGCAAGGAGCCTGACGCAGGACCCAATCTCAGGTCCCCAGGATCATGCCCCAGGCCGAAGGTGGCACTAAACCGCTAAGCCACCAGGGCTGCCCTACTTTCCCTTTTAATAGACATCACTGTAGTGAACATCTTTATGTATGGAATTCAGTCCATGTCACTAAACACTTTGAGACAATGTTTGAGACATTCTTCCCTCGTGGTTAGGGAGAGAAAACGGAGTGACATAAAATAGCATTAAGCAAGGACCTTCCTGGGGTCCCTGGGTGGCTCAGTGGTTGAGCATCTGCCTTCAGCTCAGGGCATGATCCCTGGGTCCTGGGATCGAGTCCCACATCGGGCTCCCTACAGGGAGCCTGCTTCTCCCTCTGCCTGTGTCTCTGCCTCTCTCTCTCTGTATGTGTCTTTCATGAATAAATAAATAAAATCTTTTTAAAAAAATAAAAATAAACAAGGACTTTCCTAGGGCTCCTGGGTGGCTCAGTCGGTTGCGCATTGGACTCTTGGTTTTGGCCCAGGTCCTGGTCCCATGGGTCAAGAGATGGAGGTCCGCAGTGGGCTCCACATTCACTGGGAGTCTGCTTAGATGTTCCCTCCCTCTGCTCCTCCCCCTACTTGTGCTCTCCTCTCTCTCCTCCTCTCTCTCAAGAATATAAATAAATCTTTTAAAAAGACAAAAACAAACAAAATAAGGAACTTCCTGACTAAGGCATGCATTGTTTCTGTGAAAGAGGAACTAGAGGTGCCTTGAATGAACAGGACTCACAAGGCCATGCACTTGCGATGCTCTCGTGTCCCTTTCTCTCACCCCCAGAGGGTGCCTGCCTGGAACACCCAGCGGGCCAGCACGCGGGGACCACACAGTCGCAAAGGCAGCCTCAGCATTGAGGACACCTTTGAGAGCATCAGTGAGCTGGGGCCCCTGGAGCTGATGGGTCGGGAGCTGGACCTGGCCCCCTTTGGGACCCTCCGCAAGTCCCAGTCGGCGGACTCCCTGAACTCCATCTCCTCTGTGAGCAACACCTTCGGGCAGGACTTCACGCTGGGCCAGGTGGAGGTGAGCATGGACTACGATGCGGCCTCCCACACCCTCCACGTGGCCGTGCTGCAGGGCAAGGACCTCCTGGAGCGGGAAGAAGCCGGCTTTGAGTCCTGCTTCATGCGTGTTAGCCTGCTGCCGGATGAGCAGATCGTGGGCATCTCCCGGGTAAGTGGGGGCCGGGGCAGGGGTGTGCTCTGGGCTCTCAGGAGTCCTCCCCAGGCAGGCGAGTGGGTCTGCAGGGCCAGGCTGGATGTGAGGAGGGTGCTGCAGGGCAGCTTTGGATGCTAATCCCAGAGGAGAAGGTGCCACCAACCCAAGGAGCCACATCATGCGAAGTTCTGGGCAACCCTACAATGTGAACCCAGGGTGGGGTAATTGTCCATTTCCACCTATCCTCTGGGTCAACTGAGGGTCCTGGCAATAAGGGGATGACACATTCAGGTTGGTTAATTTGGGAAGATCTTAATAACAGGACTGTTGACAATGGTGTGGGTAAGGGTCGCCTGAGTGGCTCAGGTAGTTAAGCATCTGACTCTTGATTTTGACTCAGGTCATGATCTTGGGGTCCTGGGATCGAGACCCATGTTGGGCTCCATGCTCAGGGAAGAGTCTGCTTGAGATTCTCTATCTCTCTCTGCCTCTCCCCCCACTTTCACCCTCTCTCTCTCTCTCTCTAAAATAAATATTTTTTTAAAAAAGAAAACAATGGCGGGATGTAGGGCGACCTCAGAGATGGAGTGGCACCCTCTTCTGAAGGGATAAGGGGAAGAGGAGGCTACTGGACCTAAAAGGAGAGAGGCATGTGGAGAGGCCACCTTAATAAATGCTGTGCCTTTTGGTCAAAGGACACGATGTAGTCAGACTACAGCAGTACTGCAGGAAAGGACCTATGGAATAAGCACCCCAGCTCCCTCTACCTCTGGTTTCTCTTGAGTGACCCACAAGTCTGACTCTACCAGAAGCCAGAGGCCAAGGGAGCCTGTTAGTCAGCCAATGGAGGTCAGTCCCTGGGGTCAAGAGTAGGGTGGGGGGAGACACCTAGCACCCTCCCACATCAAGCTATTCCTTGCAGGTCCCTCTAGCTTGCCAAGAGGGAACAGAACCTTCAAGAGACACACTTTCCTCCAGGCTGGATTAGGGGGGAAAGGGGTCCAGATGCCATAACTGGGGGTTCTCTGAAGCAGGCAAGTTTGACACCCTGTGGCCTCTTACTGGAGCAGGAGGAGCCTGAGGGCCTGCAGGACCAAGTAGTTTCTGACTCCTCAGAAACCCACCTGTGTCGAATCACTCTAACCATGCTGAAATTGGCTGACCCTCAGTGGTGGACACTGTCATCCCTCTCTGACCCCCTCAGTCCCCCTTACTCTAGGATGGTCAGCAACTGACCATAGACTGGTGCATGTGGGCCCAAGAGAAGCAGTCCAGTGGGGGATGAGGCTCAGGACCCTAAAACCTCACTGTCTGGATTCAAATATCAGTTTCCCACTTCCTAGCAGCATGACCTTGGATAAGTCATGTAAGCTCTCTGTCGGGAGAGGGTTTCCCCATCTGTCAAATGGGCACCATAATCCTTGAGGAGGGGATATACTAATATATGCAAAGTCCTGGGGCGCCTGGGTGGCTCTATCAGTCAAGCATCTGCCTTCAGCTCAGTTCATGATCCCAGCGTCCTGGGATGGGGCCCCATATTAGTCTCCCTGTTCAGCGGGGGGTCTGGTTCTCCCGACCTACCCCCCCCACTCATGCTGTCTCTCTTTATCTTGCTCAGATAAATAAATAAAATCTTAAAAATATATATGCAAAGTCCTCAGCCCCATCCCTGGTAAGCACTCAATTAGGTTGTATCTCTGGACCATGAAGTGTCCCTATTGAGCCTGGATCCACACTGCCTATGGCCTGGACTGCCTAGAAGATCCTGGGTGGTTCTGGACACCTTCCTTGAGGAGGGACATTATAGACAGGAACCACAACAACCTTATGTATGCTGAGAACCTGGTTCACAGAGTCCATACATCTGTGATCCTCTCATTAGCCCCAGTGGGATGGACCGAGGGCATCTTACAGATGAAGAGGCTCAGGAAGGTGCTTTGCCCAACACAATCCAAGCAAGTGAGCAGGAGATCCAGGACTTGGTCCTGGGTTCCCATTTTCCTCCATCCATGTGCTCATAAAGCACAACATACAGAGAGTGTGGATGGTCAGGGAGCCCAAGCCCCTGTGGGCAAGGGACAGCAAAGTGGAGGGAGAGATGGGCCTGGAGGATCATGAGAACCCTGAATGCCAAGGTCAAGATCAGGGGGTAGACTTTATCCCACAGGAGAAGGAGCCCTTGAAGCAGGGAACTGGGTGGGGAACGTGTCTCCCAGGGAGCTGTGGAAGAGAAGCCTTGCCACAATCAGGCAGTGACCAAAGAGTGTGCTTCAATGAGCCTGGAGGTGTTGGATTTATTCCCAAGAAAGCAGGCATCTTAGCATCACTGCCCAGCTAGTCCCAGCAAGTAGGTGGCTGCCCCAGGCTGGGCATCCCCCCGCACCTCTCCCGGCTTCAGGCAAGGTGCCAGGGACGGAGAGCTCCTGTCTAAATATTGCCAGGCAGTGACTAAAGCAGCCCCCAACGGAAGGGGGGGGCGTGCCCGCCAGTGCACCTTTCCAGGGGGCCTGCCCACAGCTTCCTGGGAAGAGGCCAGAGGCGCCCACCAGGCAGGACTGGACTTGGAAGCAGAGTCTGCCCAGCCTTGCCTCGTCACTCCATCAGTCTGTCCACCCCACAGCATTCAGACCATCCTGGGCCAGGCTCTGCGGGGGCTGGGGCATCAGCAGCTCCCAACCCTATGATTACCTGTACTTGCTTCATGCCTGGCTGACAGCTGGACGTGAACACACACAAGAAGGAGGAGATCGGTTCAGCCAGGACATCACAAAAGTTCTACGGAGCACTGAGGGTGGGAATTGGTATCAGATTATAGAAGTTTCAAATGCCAGGCCACCAGATTGGCCACCACTGAGAGGAAGCTGGCTCAGTCGGTAGAGTACATGACTCTTGATTTCAGGGTCTCAAGTTCAAGCCCCACGGTGGGCATGGAGCCTACTTAAAAAAATTTTTTTTAAAAAGTCCTCAGGGCTGAGCCAGCAAAGGAAGAATTGGCATTGAGGTTGTGGGGGCAGCAGAGCCAGGACTCTCAGCCAGGCCTCCAGACTGGACAGCGCTCTCTCCCCACCATGGCCCCATGAGTCCCTGGCTGCCACCCCAGGGAGGGTGGCACACCACATCCCTCTCTCTCTGCAGATCCAGAGGAATGCGTATTCCATCTTCTTTGATGAGAAGTTCTCCATCCCCCTGGACCCTGTGGCCCTGGAGGAGAAGAGCCTGCGGTTCTCTGTGTTTGGCATTGATGAGGATGAGCGGAACGTCAGCACAGGGGTGGTGGAGCTGAAACTTTCTGTGCTGGACCTCCCGCTGCAGCCCTTTGGCGGCTGGCTGTACTTACAAGACCAGAACAAGGTCAGTGCACCCATGAGGACAGGGTCACATACATACCTCTCAGGGGTGAGGGGACTCCACTGTCCTCCACAGCATGGCCTGAGCCACAGTCAAGGGAACTCAGTTTACCACAGGAAATAAAAATGTTCCAACTACTGTTCACTGCTCCTCTACTGCTCCCACCACCAAAACTTCAGAAGCTCTGCTCCTAGAGGGTTTCTGTTGGGGAAGTACTCTGGCAGTAAAGGGAGTTATCTCAGAGGCCGAGCTGCAGCTCACCTTTCTAAGTATAGCAGGGCTTGGGGAGCATCACTGTTAATTAAGCAAATGATTTACCAGTCCTAGTCCACTTGGACCTCGATGTGCTGCTACCATGGATGTTTTCCCTGGACTGGAGTAAGGGACCCTAACAGGATTTTGTTGCTACATTTGACAGGCCACCTCAGATCCTCCTTCCAAGGACCCACACCTGGTAGGAGGGAGGGATGGTGCACACCTCATGGAATGGGGGAGTAGCGTTCCTTTCTCAATCCCACCAGCCTGGTGCTGGTGTCAGGGCAAGAGATACAGCTTCTGGGTGGAGAAGGAAGCTTCTGCCTTTACCTGGGCCCCTCAAGTCCAGGGAGCAGAAGCCCTCTGAGCTGCTCACATGTCCTCCAGGCTGCCGACGCTGTGGGCGAGATCCTGCTCTCCCTTAGCTACCTCCCTACAGCTGAGCGCCTCACTGTGGTGGTGGTGAAAGCCAAGAATCTCATCTGGACCAATGACAAGACCACAGCAGGTAAGGCCCTGCTGGAGGCCTGGCTCCTTCACGTGGTTGCTGGGAGCTGTGGCCCAGTCGCTAAAGCCGGGGGCATCTGGAAGCATGGCACTAGGCCCCTTCACCCCCAGCCTTGGCTGAGCTCAGGAGCCATGCACAGTGGGGAAGTTGAGAGCAGCAGAGGGTGGCAGGGAACCCCTGTGAGGGACAGACAATGTCTGAGAGCAGAAGGCTGAGGCACTGGGAAGAAACCAAGGTGGACACCCACTTCCCAGAACTAGAATTCATGGCGGAGGCTCTATTCCCAGGAGTTGGACTGCATCCCAGATCCCAAATAGGGTGACCAGAATGGCGTGGGTGCCAGGCAGGACCTGATGCCCCCAGTCTAACAGGAACAGACCTGAAAACAGAGTGCCAGGGAACCTGGCCTACTGGGAGCCTGGGGGGCACCCAGGGTCCAGGCAGGTATAGGAAGGACACCCAGTGGGCGGAGGATGACAAGCAGAGAGGGACTTGTTATTTCAGAGTCATGCTCCATTGAGCGGGTGCAGGGGGTGACTCAGGGCTGACGTCTGTGCTCATTATAGAATGAGAAGTGATGGGTCTGCCGGCACTGACAAGCACCACAGGAGGGGACTGCGTGTGTGGGCCAGGAGGCAGGCTGCCCAAGCCCAAAGCCCACCTCTTCTCCTGACTCGTATGTGAGCCTCAGTTTTCTCATCTATAAAATAGGAGAGAAATAAAGGCCCCATGGCAGGATGGCGGAGGATGACAGCAGTGGTGAAGGTGGGAGGCATTTGGAGCTGGCAGGCCACTAGGGCTGGGCAGGGCTATGGCAAGGGAGGGTGGCACTGGCCCTGACCCCCACCTCTCGCCGGCCCACAGACCCCTTCGTCAAGGTGTACCTGCTTCAGGATGGGAGGAAGATGAGCAAAAAGAAGACAGCCGTGAAGAGGGATGACCCCAACCCGGTGTTCAATGAGGCCATGATCTTCTCTGTCCCAGCCATCGTGCTCCAGGTGAGGGAGACATGGCTCAGGGGCCTGGAGCCACTCTGGCCTCACTTCTCAGGGCTCCCACAGGTGGCAATGGTTTGCCTCAAGCCCTGACTTTCCTAGTGGAGAGGTATTTATGGAGCACCCACTAGGTACCAGCCATAGGGTGAGTGCTGCTTCCGTGATGCTCACAAGGGACAGGTAGAAAGTCCCCAGGCAATCCTGATCCACCAAGAGCATGCCTGACTTTGGCGGTCAGCAGAGGCTTTTGCAGGAGGGCTGAGCTAAGCCGAGATCTGGGAGAAGACAGTTCCCACTAGAAGGAGCTACAAAGGCCGGGAGGTGAGCCAGGGCTAACCCAAGGACCCATAGTTCTGGCCCTAAATCTCCGGAGACTCTACCTGCAGAGGCTCTGTTGAGCTCCCCACACTTGCATGGCTTTCCAAAAGTCATGGGCCCCAGGCAAACCCCCCTTCCTGGCACAGATATCACAGACCAAGCATGGGGGGTAACAGAGGATGTGGCCTGTACCACACCAGTGGCCCCGCTGGCATGTCTCAGAGGATGGGGAGCTTACCACCTCCCCTCACTACCTCCTTCCATCCTTGGGCATTCCTGACAGTGAGAAAGCCCTTTCGTGCCTTGAGCTGAAATCTGCCCCTGAATCATGGGGCTATCCAGAACCCACCTAATCTGATACCCTATCTGAATTTGAAAGCCCAGAACTCTGCCTCACTCTGAGAGTTTCCAGTACAGACAAACATCCCAGCATCTCTGATTGGCTCTGGGTGTTGTTGCCCTGTCCTGCCACCCTTGTGGGACAGACTGTCCATCCGTCCCCTCTTTCCCCTGGGTGGTCATAGTGCTACCACTCCACAGCCTCCAAGGGCGGGAGACCTCTTGGGACCAGGGAGAATGTCGAGGAGGTGAAAGGAGGAGGAGGAGGAAGAGGGAAGTCAAGCTGAGTTTTAGTTGAAGTGCAATCACTTTGATCTCAAGCACATTCTTTCCCTTCCTCATCCATGAGTCTAACATGTGATTATATTAGGAATAATGAGATGTGTAAAATGCTCCGTGTGCAGGCACTGTTCTAAGCACTTGACACATTTTAACTCCTTTTGTTCCCAGAACAGGTAGGAACTAAATTACCAAGTCACGGATAGGGAGCTAAGGTAGGAAGTTCAGCCCAAGTCACTGCCCCAGGTCACATAGCAAGGCAGGTGGTGAGGCCAGTGTTTGCAATTGACAATCCAGTGCTGTCACTCTGTAGGGAGACAGCAGCAGAAGCCTGCGGGGATAAGGATTCAGGGGCCACACCCGGCTACCTCTGGGGGCCTGGCACTTGTACACAGCAGCCTGGATGACCCCTGGCACACCCCGTGTGGTCCCCAGTACCCATGTTATTTCCTCCCCAGGACCTGTCTCTCCGTGTGACAGTGGCTGAGAGCAGCAGCGACGGCCGAGGGGACAACGTGGGCCATGTCATCATTGGGCCATCAGCCAGTGGCATGGGCACCACACACTGGAACCAGATGCTGGCCACACTGCGCAGGCCTGTGTCCATGTGGCACCCCGTTCGGCGAAACTAGCAGCTGGCAAAACGGGCCGGGGTGGGCACAGAGCTGCCTTGGGGCCTGGCACAAGCTCAGCTCTGATGCCCCTTCATAGTCCAGCGGGAGCCATGAATGCTGGGGTCCCCCACTGGAGCCCCCACGAGCCATCTTGGTCCTTCTGTCCAGACTGCAGTGGAGGAGTGGGCCTGGCCAAGTGTCTAGGGACCCAGGGCTTCCTCCCACTGAGGACCAGCTGTGGCTGGACCACACTCCAGGAAAGGCCCTGGCACTGGCCCACTGTGTTCCCATTTTGAGATCCCCAATAGGCCTGTCTCTGGGCCTGGGGCATTGGGGCTTGGTCTCTTAGAGCTCTCCACACCCTACCCCTGCTGGGATGCCAGTGCTAAGCTGGGTCATATACCGGAACTGAGTGAGTATTGGGGCCAGACACTGTGCTAGACACCAGCAGACATGACATGAATGGGATGCAACCCTTAGGATGTCTGGAAGACAAGACCCCCCGCCCCCTGCCCTGGGGATCTGCTTTGTGCTGAATGCGGACTTGGGAGAGCTCTGGGGGCCATGAGGACAAGATGAGAGCCATGCCCTGAGGTGTCCCAGCCAGCCAGCCAGCCTAAGCAAGGCAGGGACATGAAGTACCCTGTCACAGACTGTCCTCAGCCTACTGCAGTGGACACGAGGGCCTTTCTCTGGGCAGAAGTGACCAGGAGACTAGGCAAAGCAGAGGCCTACAGGTGGACACTGGCTTCAGAGTCACACTCTATGAAATCTACTCCCTTGAACAATAACCTTGCAAGGCCCAGAGGTCCAAAGAGGCTCAAAGCCAGGTCCTTGTGTTCAGTCCCAACTGAATTAGGCATTGGCTCTGTGGTGTTTGTTGGGGTAACTCCAGGCCAGACTCCATTGGAAAGAGAGGGGCCTCAGTCTAGGGACAGCTGGTGGGCAGCAGGACAGCCAGAACACAGACTGCAGGGGGTCTGTCGGGGAGGCCTTTGTGGGCCTTGGAGGAAGGGCCCAGCCAGAGCAGGGGCAGTGAGGGAAGGCAAGGGGCATCCAGATTGAGGGCAGGGTAGAGGGGCAGGTTTGAATGCCGGACTGGGAAGGAGGTGGCATTGGGTGTCCTAGGTCGAATTCCAGAAGCAGACCCTGAGGTTCTCAGGCAAGGGGCTGATGGGGAAGGGGCCCGGGAGCCCTCTGGAGAAAACTGTCAGAGAGAGAGGGAAGCCATGGAGCAGGGGCCGAAGCTAAGCAAGCTGTGGCTTCCGGAGTGTCTAGCTCTAGCCTGGTGGCCTGAGGAGCATCCCAGAGGGGCCCTGCCCAGGAGCAAAGGAGCTGGACTGTTTCACCTCTACAGGGCTTTGGCTACCACCCAACCCCAGCTGGAGGAAGAGCAAGCATATCTTCCAGTTGTCACTGGCTAAGGCAGCTCCCATCTGCCAAAAGCAGCCCCAGAGAAGCAGGCAGCTGGGGAGTGGGTGCCAGTTCATGCGGGGGAGGGCATGCAGAAGCCTCTGCTTCCTGGGGCCACCACCCACAGGTCAGAGCATGGCCTCTCAGGCGGGCTGCTTCTGACCCCAGTGAGCTCTGGAGACCCAGGCCCAACCAGTTACCCCCAGTGATGCTGGGAGAGCCCAGGGTGGTCATGGACCTGGAGGCAGACTGGAGGTGTCTCCCCACCTGACACAGCTGTGGCCCAGCCTTGTGGCCAGCATGAGGAGGTCTGCCTGCCCCAGCACAGAGTCCATGGGCACAGCTGGTGAGCCTCTGCATCCCAGGAGACCACAAACTCTTTCCACCCTAGTGGCTATGCAGTACAGGCCATTTATACCCACCTTCTCTTCCCCCTCTTTCCCTCCCTCTAACTGCATGAAATGTGGACTGTGTACTCGGGATGGGCGTGGTAGGGACCGAGACTGCTGACTGGAATTATTCTAGAACCAAAATAAAGCTGGGGCAGGAAGGAGGGAGCTTCTGGGGAGCCTTGCTCAGCCCCAAATCACCTTCATCTCTTCTGCAGGAATCACGGACTTGGGTCTCTGTGTGGGTTGCTCTGAGTGGATTGCCCTGCTTCTGGGTACCCAGAAGAAAAGGAAGCCGCTGTCTGGCTGGGGAAACCATCACATGGACCAATGCCATCAGACAGCTTGGGAAGCTCTAAGAAGGGGCCCTGAGCCAGGCCTGGTGGAGAGGATGGCAGTAGGAGAAACCATGGAGGGCTCCCTGATGGTGTCGCTGAGCTGGCTTCAGGGCAAAAAGAACCATAAAATTGAAAAAGATGGATAAGGCCAAAAATAGCATTCTTGGAAGAGGAAACAATACACAAAAGGGCAGGAGTGGGCATAAAGTTAGCCAATTTGTCAACTTCTCTAGAGCGAATTTGGGGGAGGCTGAGAAGAAGGGAGCCAAAAGAAAGGCCAAGAGGAGAGAAGGGTTCAGTGAGTGCTTGATGCCAGCCTGCAACCCTGAAACCCTACCTACCTACTGTTGTCATCCCCCTATTTGGCAGATATGAAAACTGAAGCTCAGAGAGGTTAGATAACTCACCAAAGATCACACAGCCAGGAAGCCTCAGACCTGGGATTCAAGCTCCAGCTGTGTGGCTCCAAAGGTCATGCTCTTAACCATAAGGCTACACTGCCCCCTTCCCCAACTCCTCCAGGTGGGGCTGAGGGGCAGCCTAGAAGCCCCTCTGGATCCCAGGCTACTCTAGTTTCTCCCTCCCCTGCCCTGGAAGATCACAGTAAGTGTAGGAGGATGATCTAGTGGGAATTACCAGCAGCCCCTAGGAGGCCTGCCTACCACAGGGCCTGACTGTGAAGACTCCCCCATGTACCCCACCAATACTGGACAGAGAGGGAACCAGTAAGATAGGAATCACAAAAAAGTGAACACCAGGGAAGGGCTTCTGGAGGAGGTGGAAGCCTGAGCACTAGCCTTGCAGTGCAGAGAGGACTGTACACACAGAGGAGGGAGACGGGCCCCCAGGCAGGGGGACAACTTGGTGTCATACGTGTCTGGGGAATGTGTGCATCTTCAGCTGAGGCTGGAGAGGCCACGTGGGGCTGAGCTGGGGAGGCTTCATGTCCAAGATGAAGCCAAATGTCCTGGTCCTGCTGGTGGTAAGGAGCCATGGAGGGGTCCTGGGCCTGGTCAGAGGAGCAGGTCAGAGGGAGGGAGGAAGGGGACCTTCTGAGCAGCTTTAGAAGTGATGAGGAGGGACACCAGCCAGCGCCGCTCTTGGTTAGTGAGGAGCAGTGTAAGTTGCCCTTAGGCTTCAGGTTCATTGAGCATAGTCCAAATGGCCCTACTGCCATCTCTTTCTGCCTAGTCCCCGTCCCCCAATGTCCCCTCCCAGCCCAAGGCCCATGGGCCTGCCTCGAGGGTTCCAGGCCCCCTTCATCAGGGAGGCTTCAGGGATAGGCTGAGCCCCACCCCAGAGGACAGATATGGAGGCCTATCTGCCCACACTGGGCCACACCTGCGTGTATGGGGCAAGGTGAGCCACTGTAGCGCCCACAGCCCACTGCCCCTCAGACCTTCACTTCCTCTCCTGTCTCAGCCCTAGCCCTCAAGAGGATGGCGCAGGGAGCAGAGCAGCCACATGGCGGCAGCAGAGACTCGGCTGGGGCCACAGGGGCCTCCGGGCCTCCGGGCCTCCGGGCCTCCGGGAGGATGGGGTCTGAGGGTCAAAAATGCAGCAAGGGGACCAAGGCCAGGAGACGATGGAGGATGGAGTCGATGGAGGCTAGAGAATGGTCACCTGCCTGCTGCCCCTACCATCACATCGTGTGCTGTATTTTCACCAATGCGGTCTTTTGTTCCTTTTTTGTGTCTCCAGCTTGTTTATTCTCTTGAATCTTCCTTCCTCTCTCCTCTGCTCCATGTTCCTTCCTCTCTCCTCTTTGTCCAACCAGGCAGTCAATTGGACATAACACCCTGAGCCCAGCTGGATGCCAGCCTGGGGTAGGCACTTCTATCTGGGGGCGTAGAGGTCGGCCTTGCTCCCTGCCCTTTAAGTGCTCTGGGCTTGGCTGGGGGCTAAAAGATCCTGCCTGGCCACCTGCATCCTGAGTTGAGGATTCCACATCAGGCCAGGGGCTGGCCTGGCCACTTCTGAGTTCTGGGGTCTGCAAAGCAGTTGCCCACTGTGCGAGGTGGCAAGAGAACTCTGGGCTTTGCACCAGTGGGGCCTCAAGGGACAGAGTCACCCACAAGCCTTCAGGGATAGACCCCCACGGAAAACAGTAAAACAGTAAATGGTACCTGGGCCAGGCAGACTGCGACCTGGGTCACCTCCAAAATAAACCCCAGAAAAACTGCTATCCAGGGCCTGCCTATGTCTGACATTCAGGAAAATCCTCTGCCAACCAGAGGAGACTCCCCTCACCCGATGTCTGCTGGGATTTAATATCAGGAGATCTGGGGCCAAATCCCGACTCTAAGTGTAACTAGTCTGAGACAAGCCACTGCCTTTCTCTGAGCCTCAGTTCCCAAACCTGTAGAATGAAGCAGATCACTTGCTCTGCCTGTGTCACAGGCAGTCTGTCAGTCTGACGGCTGAATGGAATAATGCATATGACGTGTGATATCAGAAGACAGCCCTGCTGTGTGGCTAGACCTGGGTTCAAATTCAAGTTCTGCCTCTTACAATCTATAGATCTTAGATAAGAACTTAACCTCTCTGCCCCTTATGCTCCTCATCCACCTGCTAGGGGACAGTGCCGGCACAGTTAGCCACCCATTAATGGGCACTGTTATTCTTAGGAAATGTTCAGTGAAACTGTAAGGCATGACATACCTCAAGGATGTCATTATAATGATTATCCCTATAGCAACCAAGGCCAAACGCCTCTGCCTGACTTTCAGCTCCCTCCACCTCCAGTCTGGCCCCACCTGCCTCCTAGCCTTGTCACCCAAAGCCTGATGACAGCAGCAGTGGGGAGAAGAGAGGATGACAAGGCTGACAGCTGATTGTTGGGGGACAGGGCCCCTCCCCACCACTCCTTGGGGCGGGGAGCCCTACTCCGTGGCTATACACCCAATTCAGTGCCAAGTCATTGCTCAGCCCTTTGGCAGTTTCGGGGAGGAAAGAGCACCTAAAGGGTGGGGATGTCATGAGATATTCCCTCGAGGCATCCAGATGAGGCTCCATTCCTCTTGCCAACTGTGCCCCAGCTGTGCTTAGAATAGGAGTCAGGGGTCTAGGCTCTGCCTCTTTGCAATGGGGACAGTGACTCCTGCCCCAGCTGCCTCTTTGGTCCACAGTGAAGTTCAACACGGGTTGAGGTGTTTTTCCACCTGCCCAGCTTTGAACTCCACAAGGGATGATGTCATGACATGGGAGGGTGTGTGAAACCCAAAGACTACCTTCTGTTCCTTGGAGCTTCACTAAAAACGCTCAGTCAAGGATCTGGGAAGAGCCTTGTGCCCATTTTCGAAAGATTTCAATTCAGTTCAGTTCTGTATTTATTCCCAGCACCAAAGTGCTCCACAATCCAGGCCCTGTTTGAACCTCAGCCTCTCCTAGCACCAGCTTCCCGACCTGCCCTCCCTCACTTTCCATCACAGAGAAGGACCACAGCACCCCAGCAAAGTACCCCCCCTCACCTCCATACTTTGCATGTGCTGCTCCCTCAGTTTGGAGCATCTTGCTCCCTCCTCCATTTGACTGTTTCACTTTTTCTTCAAGGTCTGTTCCTCTCTTCAGAAGGGTTTCCTGACCCCTACCCCTCACCCCAGGTAAGGAGCCCTTCTTCCCTACTCCTGTCCCACTCCTTGTCCCCACCTCTGTTGTAGCTCTTACCACACCAATGTCCTGCCTGTCCCCCATTCTTGGTGTGGGCTTCTCAAGATAGGGACCTCGTCTGGAATGGTTCAGGGTCCCCAGGCCCTCAGGCATTGGTGTTGGTTAAATAGTAAGGATCACTAACAGTGTCACCAACAGTGCACCAGACCCTGCTCTGAGCACATTTTTTTTAGCACATTTTTTAAAAAAGATTTTATCCATTTATTCATGAGAGACACAGAGAGAGGGTCAGAGACATAGGCAGAGGGAGAAGCAGGCTCCCTGTGGGGAGTCTGCTGCGGGACTCCATCCCAGGACCCCAGGATCATGCTCAGAGCCAAAGGCAGACCCTGAACCACTGAGCCACCCAGATGCCCCTGCTCTGAGCACTTTATAGGTGGAAGGTTCCCTCATATTCCTTAGATTATGCCCCAGCCAAAGGTGAGACTGGTGGTCACCCACCCACCTGCGTTGAAACTTCCTGGTGCTGGCTGGGGCAGGGCAGGCCAGACTGGCAGGGCCAGCAACTGACCCATAAGGGCATGCCCTGGTCACCCCGTTCCCACCTGGCCTGAAACATCTGGAGGGAGGATTGTGGGGTTTTTTTTGGGGGGGGGGGTGCACATTCATTCCTTCACGCATTCATTCATTCATCCAAAGTCACTGGCTTTTTTAGGGCCCACCTGTGCTGGGCACCAGGACCCCAGTTCTTATCCCTACAGAGCTGGCAGGCGCCCCTGGCCGACCCCCACCTCCTCCTTCTTCCCAGAGGAAGTGGCCCAGGTCCTCCCCTTTCCCTGTCCACCCTCCCCCTACACACTGTCACACTGTCATCTTCCGGCTCCCGGTCATCTCCCCATCGGACCCGGTGCCCTCCCGAGGACGCAGGCCGCGTGTGGGACCCCCTCGCGTGCCCCCGGCGCCCGCACTCGGTAGGGGCCCGAGACGGGTCCCCCGAGTGGCCGAGCGGGACGCGGACGGACTGGCCAGCCGGGCCGCTCGCCGGGCCCCGGGCTCTCACCTGGCCCCGGACCCCGCCCCCGCCCCCGCCCCCCGCCCCCCGCCGCGCGCACTTCCTCCCGCCGCCCCGCCCCTTCCACATTCCTGCCCGCGGAGCCGCCGCCGAGCCGCCCGCGCGCGATGAGGGCGGCCCAGGCCGAGGGCGCCGAGGCGCCGTCGGGCGCGCGGTCCGTCAAGGTGGTCCTGGTGGGCGACGGCGGCTGCGGGAAGACGTCGCTGCTGATGGTCTTCGCCCAGGGCGCCTTCCCCGAGGTGAGTGCCAGCCCCCTCCGGCCCCGCGCTCCCGACCCTGCCTCGCCGCCCCGGACGCGCGGCGGGGCGCCCAGCCGGCCTCCCAAGGGGTCCCCCAGCGCAGCGTGGATCCAGAGGCGGTTCTTGCTCCGTAGGCGGGAGCGAGATTTGTAAAGTGACAAGAATGGCACCTACCTGGAATCGTTATCACGGGGACTGACTTAGTAACCTGGGGACCCCGCAGATCCTGAGAGCGCGTGGTGGTACAGCATGAGCATGGCTAGGAGGGACTGAGGACACCGGAGCCAGACTCGCCTGGGCTGTTGCTGTGCCTTGGACAAATCCCCTACCCTCTCTGTGCCTCTTTTTTCTTTGCTTTTCTTTTTTAAGATCTTATTTATTCATGAGAGACACAAGCAGAGGAGAAGCCGGCTCCAGGCAAGGAGCCCGATGCAGAACTCCATCTCAAACCCTGGGATCATCCCTGAGCGGAAGGCAGTGCTCACCACTGAGCCACTCAGGTGTCCCTCCGTGCCTGTTTTCTCAACCACATAATAGGAATAAGGATGGTGCCCACCTTCCAGAGTCATTGTGAAGAGTTAATACAGGTCACGGGCTCAGCTCTGAGCTTACAGCAGGAAGGACTCACTGAAGTTTCGCAAACATCTTTTCACCAGCTGTTGTGCATACAGCGGCCATGTGGTGGGCTCTGTCTTGGAGGGTCAGAGCACACCAGAGTCAAGTCAGATAGCTTGGTTGGCAGCTCAGCTCTCCTCTAACAAACTGTGTGTCCCTCCGTACCTTGCTTAACCTCTCTGAGCCTCCCATTTCCTCACACAACGTCAGAGGGCGGGAGACCTGAGAGTGGTAGTGAGGTGGAATTAGGTAAGGCTAAGAGACAGCATGTGTTTACCTGGCATGTCCTGGACGCCCTGGGCACATTACCTGTCAGTCCTTGGCTGGTGTGCTCAAACTGCCCAGGCGGGCTCACAGGCACCACGATAGGGGCTGGGCCCCTTACCCTGCCACCTCTCAGCCTAGTTTTGGGAGTCTGTGGGTTGCTTCCAGGGTCTCTTCTCCTTCATGCCTGTCACATCATCCTCCAAACCCCTGAGCTTGTGCAGACCCTGGGGAGTCCGATGGGGAGACAGGAGAGACCAGGCCTGGTAACAGTGTGAGACCTCCCTCTCCACTGTGGCAGCATCCAGCCAACTCTTGCTTTGTGGTTTATGAAGCTGACATCACCTCCTCTGGCCAGTCACATTTTTTCTTAAGTTGGATAGGCCAAGTTTCTGGGCCCTCAGATGCTGCACATGGGAACCTGACAATTATGGCATGGTGGGAAGAGTGCCACAGAGGGACCAGGCCAGCCAGGGTCCAGGAGACCGGCTGGGAGAGGTGTCCTGGGATGGCAAGGCTCATCCTGATTCCAGAGAGGCTGGAACATGGAAACGGGCATCTGGAAGTTGATGGAATGTGTGTTTTGAAGGACAAGCTGGGGCTGGCCAGGGGAAGGGAGGGCATGCTTATTACCAGGGAGATGGACTTGACTTTGTATGGGCTCTTCATCTTTTTGGGGACCCCTCTACCTCCAGGTACAAGAAAGAGCTCTTCTTTTAAAAGAATCACAAAGTCCAGGCTGCAGAAAGGCCTCATTTTACAGGAGGGAAAACTGAAGCTTGAGAAACAGCCTTGCCCTGGGATGCAGGGACCAGGAGTGGCAGTGTAGGTCAAGAGCCCAGATCTCCCCACCCTTGACCAGGACACTCTCTATGATCCCTAGTACTCTACCTGCCAGACCAACCTTCTGCTCCTACTCCTATACTCCTCCTCCTGGCAGGCCTCCAAGCTCAGAGAACCAGCAGCTAGAATACAGAGTCCCCCCAAAGAGCTGGGATTGAAGGGTTCTGAGTGACCCTTATCTGGCTGTGGCCCAGCCTCAGTTCAGAGCAGGGGAGCAGAGTAGAGAGAGCTCCTAAGGTAGAGGGAAGTCCAAGCGGGACACCAGCCTCTGCTTGGTCCTTGCTGACATTTGGGTCCGCAACCATTCCAAAGTCCAGGGGTCCCACAGAAGGGTGGGAACAGGAGCAGGCAGGGAATACCAGCCCTACCTTCCAAAACCAGCTCAGTTCCTCCTGGTCATATAGGAACTAAGGGTGTGAAACCCCTGACTCTCCTTTCTTGAACTATGTTCTCCTATCCTTTAATGATCTGTCTGTGAGCCCCATGAGGCCAGACACAAGCCTGAGTCACCTCTGCCTTGGTCTAGGTCAGACCTGCCCTGCCTTTCTGGCTAAGGATAGCTCAACAGATAAGATTAGGCACTTACTGGTCAGAGTGACCCTGCCTAGTGGTTCAAAGAACACAACAGAATGTATAGACAAAGTCTATGGCAGGGAGGGTTGTGAGCAGGGAGTCATAGGAGCAACCCAGCCCCTTAGTCTGGAATAGGGCTTTCCTGCCCACTCCTGATACCAGTGGCTAAGAGAGTTGGTGACCTCAGGAGAGCAAATGGCTTGGAACAGAGCCAGGCCTCTTGAGCCAGGAAGACTGGCCTCCATTCTTAGCCAGCTGTCCAGTGTGTCACCCTGGGAAAGTCATTTCCCTGCTCTGTCTTCATCCCTAACCCTAACCCTAACCCTCTCCATCAGGAGAATGGAGATAGTGCTAACTTCCCAAGGTTACAGGGATCAGACACAGTACAGGTAGAGGGCTATGCACAGTAGATCCCTAGAAAATGTGGATGACAGTGTCATCTCCACAGATGTTTGCAAAATACTGACACATGTCTCCCAAGAGCTTCGTGGCAAGCTGCCCTCCACCTCAGATCAGGAGGGGTCCTGCCAAAGGGGAGTGGGTAAGTGGAAGCTCAGCAGGTGTCAGTCCCTTCCACGGTGACAGGCTAGGGCAGGGCACACCACCTGTAGGGATGGACGGCAGTTGGCATGTACACTGCCCCTGGTGACCAGCTTTCTAAGCAGTGAGCATCTGTGCTGGGCCTCACCTGCCAGCCAGTCTCTCCTATCACACTGTAAAGGGCCACTCTTCTCCTTTAACCAGTGAGGGGACAGGCCCAAGGTTACACAGCTGGTGAGGGCCAGAGCCAGTTCTAAGCCAGGAACATCTGATCCCAAAGCCAGTATTCTAGCCACTATGTCTCCCGCCAGGCAAAGGACCTGAGAGGAGAGGCCTGGGCAGGCAGGTGCTGGGGAGGTAGATGGAACCCTTGTCTGTACCTACTAATAGAGAGAGTGACAGCTGGCTAGAGTCCAGGGCGGATTGAGCCCCTATCCCAGGGCCATCCTCAACTTCTCTATCTGCCCACTCCAGGACTCACCTTTTCTGTACCCTCCCCCTGTACCTCCCCCTGTACCTTCCACAGTGGCTTAGAGGACCACACTGACACACCAGGAGCCCAGGGGCTGACTGTGAGTGCCAGTGGGCAGGCCGGCAGGCAGACAGGCTTGAAATCCTCCTGAGTCAGGGCAGGTGTGGGCCCCATCTGGTATAGGAAATGGGGAGGACAAGGGCTCCCCATGCTGCCACCCCACTGACCAACCCTGAGCAAGTCAGCGAGCCCTGGGGACCAGGCTGTAGCTGGTCCAGCATGCCACTCCAGCAAAGGGCTTTTGTTTGTGATAGAGTTTTGAAAACCTTCTCACTTGTTGCTCAGACCCTATGTGTACAAGTTCCCCCTTCTCATTCCTGCATTTTGTCTCATACAAAACCCATCCTGTTTCCATTCATTCAGCCTTTATGAAGACGGAGTACACTCAGGCTCTTGGCCTGGAGTGGAGGGGCTTGTGGCCTGAGTGACTTCCTCCTGATACCAAAGAGGGAAAATGAGAAAGGCAGAAATGGAGAGGATGTGGGAAGGGATCCAGCAAGGCATCCTGGGGAAGGTGGCACGGGGCAGGGGTCTTGGTTGGATTATGAGAGGTTGGGAGGCCCAGGGACCCCCAAAAGCTACAGGCTCCCCAGAGCAGATAGCAAGTCTTGTTTATTACTTGCTCTCCAGTATCCAGGACCAGAGAAAGTGCTGTTTACTGAATAAATAATGAATGAATGAATGAATGAATGAATGAACAATCAAACAAACAAATGTAGGTTAATGTCATGCCAGGAGGAGGGGACAGCATGAAGGAAGGCTCAGAAATGGAACAGTCCCCCATCCAGGGGGACAAAGATAAAAATAACAGTAGCCGTCATGTGTAGAGTGCTTATTTTGTGCCAGGCTCTGCACAGAGCTCTCACTGAATCCTTACAGCAACACACTGCAGTAGGTACTTTTAATATTCCCACTTTACAGTTGAGAAGGCCAGGGAGATGCAGTGCCATGCTGGGGCAGAGAGCTAGGAGGCAGGAGGCGGCAGCTCTAGGCCTCCTTCAACCCCACTGGCTACCTACTTCCCAGAAACTCCCTTAGCTGTCAGACTCCCGAAGAGGGGCGGTGCTGCAGGCGTCTGAGGGCTCTGGCCTGGGCACTGGGGCCCACCCTGCTTCAGAAGCTGTCCTCACAGCCTGCACCTCGCCCTCTTCTTCCTCAGAGCTACACCCCCACTGTGTTTGAGCGGCTCACCGTGAATCTGGAAATGAAAGGCAAACCCTTGAACCTCCAGATCTGGGACACAGCAGGTGGGTGTGCGGGGCCACAGGAGGGGCTGGGCAGGAGGAGGAGCCCCACGTGCCCAGGAGCCAAGCCCTACTCCCTTCTGAACCATGGTCAACCAATCTCCAAGGGACAGGTGTTGGCCAGGATTAGGGTCCCTGGGAACCTGAAGCTTCTTTGCTTCTGCGCCTTTGTCTGTCTGCTGCCTCCTTCAACCAACAGAGGGTAGCAAGCAATGCCCTGGAGACAAGGGGGGATCCAGAGCTCTCTTCTTTCGAGGGGTGAACTATTCCTGGTCTCCTAGGCATTCTACCCTGGCTTTGGCTTCTTTTTTTTTTTTTTAAGATTTTATTTATTTATTCATGAGAGACGAGAGAGAGAGAGAGAGAGAGAGAGAGAGAGGCAGAGACACAGGCAGAGGGAGAAGCAGATTCCCTGCAAGGAACCCAATGTGGGACTCGATCCCAGGTCTCCAGGATCACACCCTGAGCCGCAGGTGGCGCTAAACCGCTGCACCACTGCCACCGGGGCTGCCCCTGGCTTTGGCTTCTGTAGGATCTACCTGACCTTGACTTGACCTCTGCCCTCCAGCTTCCTGACCTTACCTACATAGGGTTCAGTCAAATCCACCCCAGAGCTGAAAGGTAACCCCAGGGTATCCTAGCAGCCCCCTTACTGGGTTAAGATGCCTTTGTCCAGGGCCCTACCTGCTTCTAACTCCTCACCACCCAAGCCCAGGTCAAAGCAGGCTTCTCACCAATGGCCCCAGTCCCTGTAGGCTGGGCCTCTGCCTTCCTTGTCCCCTACTCCTTCCAGAACAGGGCTATCTCAGCAAGTAGTCTCACCCAGACCAGGGCTAACACATCCCACGGGCAAGCCAGGGGGAAGTGTTCACGTGGAATGGCCACCTAAACACCATGAGGCACACAAGCAGGCCCTGACCCAGGCTCAGATGACCTCCCTGATCTTGGGGGAGATCTGAAGGGAGTGATCACCCCCACTCTACCCAGGGCAAGTTGACTATGATCGCCTGCGGCCCCTGTTCTACCCTGATGCCAGTGTCCTGCTCCTCTGCTTCGATGTCACCAGCCCACCCAGCTTTGACAACATCTTTAACCGGGTAGGTACTGGGGGATTGGGGAGGTACAGCCCTTATAGCCAGGCCTGGATGATATCAAGTCCAGCAACTTTGGTGTGTATATGGGGAAACAGAAGACCAGAGCAGGGGCAGCAACTTGCCAGAGGTTCCATAGAGATTCAGTGGCAGAGTTTGGACTCAAAATGCCATGGCTCTTTCCATCGTGACACCTACCTGAGGATGCTGGGTGACCCAGAGGCCCCAGCATCTCCTCAGGCTGGGCCTGCCTGAGGTTGCATGCATGGTCAGCTTCTGGCAGCTCTGTGTGACTGCTATCTTTCAGCAGCCTCCCAAGATGCCCTCCCCACCCCCACCCCCCCGGTATGTCAGGGATTCCCAAGGCTGCTCACTGCTCACAGGTGTCATGGACATAGTCCCTTGAGTTGTTCTGCTCCTACACCACTGCTCCAGGGCCTCCCTGTGAGTGGCATGCAAACTGTGCACCAGGATTCCTCAGAGTGCAACTGGTGACAGGATTAGCAACATTAATCACAGCAATGATAGTAATATTTATTGAGAACTTACCTTGTACCAAACACTGTTCTGGGCACTTAGACACATTTACTCATCTATTCCTGGTAACCTGATGGAGCCAATAGTAGTATTATCCCCAGACTGGGAGTGGAAGAAACGTTTTGACCAGAGCAAGTAGAATGTGGACTTGCCACCCTCCAAGATGAGAAGGAGCAAGTGGGGGATGAGGTGAGAAATGAAGGCCTGTGAGACATCTCAGGGGAAGGCCAGGTAGGCATGGAAGTCTGAGTGCAGCTTCCAGGAGAGGGCCAGGCCCGGCTGGGCAGATCCATTTAGGAACTGCTGGTGGGGAAGAGCCTTGAACTTGAGAAAGTCACCTGGAGAGAACCAAGAGAGCAGAGTCCTAGGGCAAAGTGCCAACTAGGTTATAGAAGAGGGAGAGATCCTTGCCTGGTGCCAGGACTCAGGCAGGATAAAGGCCGAGTGTTCACTGTTAGATCAAACAAAGTGAAATCACAGTGAAGACCATTCTCAAGCACAGTTTTCTGGAGGGGTTAGAGTATGGGGAGTCAGCCCAGGATCCCACTTGGGCCTCATCTGGCTCCAGAAGCCAGGCGGTTTGATGCTGGTTTTTTCTGAGCAGACCAACTCAGTAGGCATGCATTCTGGAAATACAAATTCCCTGTCTCCAGATTCTAGACTCTCCAGTTGTTGTCCAGGCTGAAGTAACCAGGCCCTGGAGCCTCACATTCCAAAGAGCAGCTGACACAGAATAGGAGTGGTCCCTCCACCAGGCAAACAGCTGCTCCAACCATTTTGCAAACTGCTTTATTTTTAAAGGGTGACTTATTTCTTTATATATTTCACCCAGTTGGGAGGCAGTCTTGGGGGCCCTTACCTTGCAGAGTGGCAGGATTCTAGCCTATGTGGGTGCAGGGCTCTGGGCCCCAACCCTGGGCTCAAATCTTGCCACTTCCAGTTGTATGATCAAGGCCAGGTTATATAGACTCTCTGAGCCTCAGTCACTGCATCTGTGCAATGGGATTGACGATAGAACTTGCTTCGTAGAGACTTGGGGGAATTGATGAGTTAGTTCATAATGTAAAGTCTTAGAGCCCAGCACAGAGTAGTAATTCTCCCTAAATGTTGGCTGCGCTGATTATCTTTGCTGGAGTCTGCCTGGGGAGCAAGAGGGTGGCCCTTTCTCCCCATCTGCAGAAAGGGACAGCATCCAGATGGCTAACACAGCCCCACACTGCCACCCTCCCCACAGTGGTATCCAGAGGTGAACCACTTCTGCAAGGAGGTGCCCATCATTGTTGTGGGCTGCAAGACTGACCTGCGCAAGGACAAGTCACTGCTGAAGAAGCTACGGAAAAATAGGTTGGAGCCTGTGACCTACCACAGGGTAGGAAACCCAGCCCAGGGGTGAGGGTAGGTCCTGAGAGGGGGAGCTTCTGGGTATGCTGATCCCGTCCAGCCTCTGAGCAGCTCAAGGCATCCAGCACACTCAGAGGGGTGGGTCAGGGTAGGGGTCATCTTGGAATGGTTGGGCTTAGAAGTGGCACCTAGAATACTCTCAAAGGTTCTGCCTATGAAAGGCAGAGTAAGTAATGTGCTCATTCAGATAATCCTACCCACCTGCTTCACAGATAGGGACCCTGAGGCCTGGAGAAGAACCCTAGTTCTTTAGTCTACAGGCCCCTCTGTGCTACATGCCTAGGAAGTAGGTTAGTTGGTGCCTTGAGAGGCAGGGACCCATCCTGGAACTGAGGCAGGAAATCCAGTGAAGCCATGAGACTGCTTGGTCAAGCCAGGGGGCAGGAGATGTGGGTGTCCTAGAAAAACTTGCCTTCCAGTTTGGTCCTGGAGACTCCCTAGGACAGCCAGGAGAGCTGTGGGGAGGCAGGATGTGAGGCCACGCAGAGGTCTCCGCCTCAACATAGCCCTATCTACTCTCTCTGTTAGGGCCAGGAGATGGCGAGGTCTGTGGGTGCAGTGGCCTACCTCGAGTGCTCGGCCCTGCTCCAAGAAAACGTCCACGCGGTCTTCCAGGAGGCAGCCAAGGTAGCCCTCAGTAGCCGCAGTCGCAACTTCTGGAGGAGGCTTACCCAGACCTTTTGTGTGGTGATCTGACATCCTGAGGCCCTCTCTGTCCCAACCACCCCAGCAGCACAGGAAAGAGCTGGGCATTGAGCTGCCCACTCGGCCGGGCTGGACCCAGTCCCCAGACCGTGATCACCGTACTACACCTCAAACAGATGGACACCACCAAGGCCGGGTCCCCAACCCTGGGGCTTCGATCCCTGGACTAGAGCATAACCCCCCTGAGGCCTGAGGAAGGGGGTTCCAGAGCCTGTCAGCCCTGTGGAGGGCTCATCCTGGAGTCCTTTACAATGACTACCAGACTCCCCGCTCCCAGCCTGGACCACACATCCAGAAGAGCCTGTTCAAGCCTGGCGCCACCTCGCTGCTGTCACAGGGCTGCATGTTCAGGAACAGGCAGTCCTAGGACCAGGGCCAGAACACACACCCTGCCCCTCCTCTCTCCCCCCCCGCCCATCCAATAGTGACCGTAACAACTAAAACATCACTTGTCAGTTATGTCATGCGCTTTGCTTTACACACATGTTCCACAGCAGATGAGAGTCCACCACATGTAGGCACTGGAGTGGGACTACCTGGATCCAAGCCTGGCTTTATCACTTTAGGACCTCGGGCAAATTACTTGAACCCTCTGTGCCTTGGTATCCCCATCTGTGAAATGGGACCAATCATAGATGATGTCATGGAGCCTTTAATGAGTAAGAACATCATGAGACACATGCAAACTGCTTAGCAGGTGCCTGGCCCACAGTAAGTGCTCACAAAAGGTTCACAAGTGTTATTTTTATGTATGATAAATATATAATATTGCATAGATGTAATATACTGAATAATATTATATTAGGGTTTTCCAGAGAAACAGAACCATGTAGAGCCAATAGGATGTGTGTAGAGAGAGAGAGAAATTGTGAGGAATTGGCTCACAGGAGCACAGGGGCTGGCAAGTCTAAAACCTGTAGGGCAGGCTGGAGATTCAGGTCAGTTGATGTCGCAGTCTTGAATCTGAGTTCTGCAGGGCAGCAGGCTGGATACTCAGGCTTTCTGTGCTGCTGACTTGAGCCAGAATTCCTTCGTCAAGAAACCTGTCATTTCTCTTAAGGTCTTCAACTGATTGGATAAGGCCCACCCACAAAGAACCAGCCACAAAAACATACTCCTTCAGTTTCATTAAAAACAGTTCAGGGAAAAAAAAAAAACAGTTCAGGGGCACCTGGGTGACTCAGTGGCTGAGTGTCTACCTTCAGCTCAGGTCGATCCCAGGGTCCTGGGATCAAGTCCTGCATCGGCTTCCCACAGGGCGCCTGCTTCTCCCTCTGCCTGTGTCTCTGCCTCCCTCTCTATCTCTCATGAATAAATACCTAAAAGAAAGAAAGAAAGAAAGAAGAAAGAAAGAAAGAAAGAAAGAAAGAAAGAAAGAAAGAAAGAAAGAAAGAAGAAAGAAGACGAAGGAAGGAAGGAAGGGGAAAGAAAGAAAGAAGAAAAGGAAAAAAAAAGTTCCAGGGTGACACCTGAGTGGCTCAGTCAGTTGAGTGACCAACTCTTGATTTTGGCTCAGGTCATGATCTCAGGCTGATGAGATCGGGGCCCACATTGGGCTCTGGGCTCAATGGAGGAGTCTGCTTCTCTCCCTCCTTTTCTCCTCCTCCCCGCCCCCCCCCCCCCCATGCACACATGCTCTTTCTCTCTCAAATAAATAAATAAATCTTTGGCTCAGTCAGTTAAGCATTTGCCTTCAGCTCAGGTCATGATCCCAGGGTCCTGGGATCGAGCCCCACATAGGGCTCCCTGCTCAGTGGAGGAGTCTGCTTCTCCCTCTCCCTCTGCCCCTGCCCTCAACTCATACTTGTGCTCTCTCGTGCTCTCTCTCTCTCTCAAATAAATAAAGTCTTAAAAAAGTAAGAGGGTACCTGGGTGGCTAAGTTGGTTGAGCATCTGACTCTTGATTACAGCTCAGGTCATGATCTCAGGGTTGTGGTATCGAGCCCCATGTCAGGAAAGTGGAAAGTCTGCTTGAGATTCTCTCCCTCTCCATCTGCCCCTCCCCATACTCATGCTCTCTCTCTCTCTTTATCTCTCTCAAATAAATAAAATCTTAAAAACAAGAAAAGAAAAGAAAAACAGCTCAAAGGAGGGATGCTTGGGTGGCTCAGCCAGTTAAATCCAAGTCTTGGTTTTGGCTCCAGCCATGGTCTCAGGGTGGTGGGATTGAGCCCTGCACCGGGCTCCATGTTCAGCACGGAATCTGCTGGAAATTCTCTCCCTCTCCTCCTCCTCTGCTCCTCCCCCGCTCCCACTCACTGGCAGATGCACTCACACTCTCTCTCCCTCTCTTAAAGTTAAAACAGCTCAAGGGAGGGACCACTTCATAGGCCACGTGGCTGGCTCAATTGGTAGAGCATGGGACTTTTGATCTCAGGGTTGTGAGTTTAAGCACCATGTTGAGTGTAGAGATTTCTTAAAAATAAACCTTTAATAAAAATTTAAAGAAAAGAAGACAAAGATAAACAGCACAAAGAAGAGACTGCTTGTGCCAGGTGAGGGCTCATGCCTTGGGTTACAGAGCTGAACTGAGACAGGTGAAATGATGTTATTGGCCTGCTCCAGAAACCCCGTGTGGGTTACAGGCTCCACTCCAGGGTTTTACTATAAACTGCTCAGGAATGGGAAATAACTTTTCCTGGCCTAGATTTCTAGCCTGATTGCTCCTCCCTGTCAAGCATACACTGTGCCCAGGATGTTCCCTATTCTTCCCTTTCTGCCCTCCCCAAGCCCAGCTCAGACAGCTAATTTCCCCAAATATATATTCCTTGAGCCCTGAGAGTAATGTTGCTATGATGCTTTTCACAGTGACTCCTTGCACAAGATCTCAACTTCCGTGAACTCAGGATCCTTGTTTGCTTCATCTCTTTGTCCCTGGCCCCTAATTGAGGATGTGGCTTGGCCTTGTTGGCACTGAGTGTTGCATCTCTGGAGTCAGTAGCAGATCTGGGTTCAGATGTCAGTGCTGCCATTTTCCTTAGCTATGTGATTTTTTAAGAGTTACAGTCTTCGAACTTCAATATCCCATCTGGCACATGGGGACAATCATATCCATCCTACAGGGCTGCTGTAGGAAGGAAGTGACAAAAAACTTGTCAGGTGCCTAGTATAGTGCCAGCCAGAAAGAAGGATGCAAGAACCATGGGACAGATTTGCAAGAAGAATAGCTGGGCTGGACAGAATGTCCTATACTTGAGGGTGAGATGCTGAACAAGAGATCAGGAGACACAGGTGCTGGCATGGGCTCCTTCCCTGAGATAACCAGGGACTGAGTCATCTATTCCTTTAGCCTGGTGTCTCAGGAGTTCTCTGGTGTGCCGCACACTATGACAAGGGCTAGGGATATTACACAGGGAACCATGGTCTGTGCCCCTCAAAGCCAGGTGTGTTTGCAATACCCTGGAAGAAGCACAGAGGAGGGGTCCCAACCACTTGTCACCATGTGTCATGGTCCTGTGTATCTCCCCACTGGATCACCAGCTCCCCAAGAGCACAGACTGGGTTTGCTGGAATCCCCTGTGCTTCAAGGTATCTGGATAGAAGAGGATCATGGGTGAGTATGGGGGATGATATGCCCCATCATGGTGACCTGAGAGCCCAAGATGCTGTGTCAAGTCTTGCAAGGCAAGCAGGACAAAGGGATGTGGGGCCAAGGGGGCTGACAGAATGAACAAGAGGGTAGGAGGAGTGATGTGCTTGGTCCTGGGAGGGTCTCTGTCTTCTCACCTGACAAATGGGAGGAATAAGTTCCAGTCCTTGCCTTTTATTTCTTATGAGTGTTCTATCGGGAATGAGAAGATTAGATAAACAGGTTTAGTGATTAAATTTGTGTGTCAACTTGATTAGGTCATGTTTCCCAGTGGTTTGGCCAAACACTAGCCTAGATGCTGCCTCAAAGGCATTTTGTAAATGTAATTGACATTTGAATCAGTAGGCTTTGAGTGGAGCAGGTGACCCTGTGTCATGTGGGTGGGCCTCATCCAATCAGTGGAAGGCCTTAAAGGACAGGATTCCTGGTCACGTGGCCAGAGGAGGACTGAAGTTTGACTCAACTCTCCCTGAATCTCACCCAGGATGCATGCAAGGAGGTCAAAGTCAGAGAAGAACTGCTCTCTGAGCTGAGGGGAAGCAAGATGGGGGGTAGGAAGATGGAAGATACAGTGGTGTGCAGGGAAGGGGCTTCTGGGGCCACTGAATAGGGGGGAAGTGGGCACATGCCCATCCTCATGGTGCCCCGCAGGGGAGCAGCTGAGTCAGGAATACACGTGTGCTTTCTCTCTGCCCCACGCTGCCTGTGGCTGCCCTCTTTTACTTTCTTTAAGAGCTTGTCACCGTGTGGCACGGTCCTGTGGGTCTCCCCACTGGACTGCCAGCTCCCCAAAGCACAGACCAGGTTTGTTGAAATCCCCTGTAACTCAGACAGTGCCCAGCATATAGAAAGCACTAGAGAGATACACATTGCATGAGTTGAGGTTCACACCAGGTCCTGCCTGGGTTACCACGTCAACTCCCCGCCTTCCTCCTCCTCATCCCCGCAGGCACAGCCGTGCTCCAAAGCACTGATCCAGTCTCATTACATCACCTTGAGCCTCCTGCCGCCTCTCAACCCAGGGAAGGTCGTCCAGCTTCCCCAGCTGGGGACTTGGGCTCTCCTGTACCTGGCAGCCACCCTGCCCTGCCCTGTCTCACACCCGGACCCCTGATGCCCAGCCACACCGGGGAGTACCGCAGACCAGTCCTAGCCTCCAATCCTTTGCTCAGGCTCTTGGCCCACCTCGTCATGCCCTTCCTCCCCATCACTGCCAGTTCAAATCCTCCTCCATCCCTAGATCCTTCAGAATCCAGCTTGGACGCCACATTCGTTCATTGCCCAGGAAGTCTGTGGACCCCATCAAGCAAGCACCCCATAGGGTCCGTTGTCTTTGCACAGCCCCTTGGCCAAGGAACTGGGCTTTGCTTCCCTGCTGTGCAAACAGCTGGATTGGGCTCCTTAAGACGACAGTCTGGTGGTGGGCCAGGCAGGATGGATGGCTGGAAGAGCAGGGGTGGGAGTCGGAGACCAGTTCGGCTGCTGCAGGCATCCAGACACGACAGAGAAACAAGCCCGCACAGGTCAAGGCTGGGTGACTTCTGGCCGCGAAGCCCAGGCGGTGGCATGGTGGACTGACCGAGGGAAGGGTGGGGATGCTGAAGGTGAGGGAAGAATGCAGGCCCCACCCCTGCGTGAGAAACTTGGAGAAGGCGAGCCCCTTGCCCGGTGGGTGGTGACCCTGGGAGAAGGCACGGCCATCCCAGGTGTCCCAGGAGGACACAGTGAGTGGCAGCCCTTGCAGATGCCTGGCTGAAGACAGGGTTGTTATTATGGGCTGTTCTCCTCCTCCTCAGCTGCTAAGCCCCCCTCTTTCAATTCCCTACACCCTCTCCGGGCAGGGCGGGGGCCAGACTAGTGGGAGCCAGGGGAAGACACAGCCCAGAGGCCAGCAGGGGCCAGAAACCACAGACCACAGTGTCTTCATTTCTCCATACCGCCTCCATCAGCCTTGGGGTTGTCTGCTGGGAAGGCAAGGGGGGTGGGGACCCCGAGTCACCTCCTCCAGAACAGGCCACTCCCTGGCATCCTTGGGCGGGAGGGTGCGGCACACTCAGTGAGTCACGAAGCTTCCCTCTCTCGCTCCGCCTGTGCGGTGCCCTGAGTCCCACGTCTGGGTGCCGGGGCGGGGGGGGGGGGGGGGGGGGGGGGGGGGGGGAGGAGGGTGGCCAGATCACCCGACTCTGGGCCACTTTCTTGGTTTTCTCTGGCCTCCTTCGGCTCCTGGGGGCCTTTCCTTTGGAGGATGAGAATTCATGGCCCCCAGGAAGTCATCTCCAAGCCACTGGAGAGGGAAGCAACGAAGCCTGAGAGCAGAGGGGTAGCGAGACCCACAAGGAGTGGGACAGCTGACTGGCCACCCCACGTTCTAGGGCTTGATCTCCAACAAAATGCTTCCCTTAGCAGATTGGATTTGGCCATCCTCCAAGGGAAGGCAGGAGGATGGGCTGGAATTTCCTGGGGGGCTCAGCAGTGGAGACACCAAGCCTGGTCCAGTGCCGATCACAGGGCAGACACTCAATGTGTTTGATTAGGAAATACATATTGGCTGTCTACCCTGTGGGGTCCCTGTTCTAGATACTGAACACCAAGTGGGGTCTGGGGGTGGGAATGAGCAGAATTTGGTCCTTGCCTTCCAAGCCACCATACTCCATCCTCCTTGGGAGTTCCAGTGTGGACACAACCAGTGGGGGAGGGAACATCTGACATTCACTTGCAGCCTGCTTCTGCCATTGAGATAAACAGGAGGGGAGCTGGGGTTGGGGTGGGGATGTTGTTGAATGACAGACACACACAAAGAGTTCTCCTTCCCACCCACAAATCTGAAACAGTTGTTCTAGGATGCGTGCTCCTATCTGCCCACCAGAAAAGCATCACAGAGTGCTGTCTGGCCAGGTACCATAGGTGACATTCTGCACATCCTCACTTCAGAGAAGAGGAAACAGTTGCAGAAAGCTAAAGAGTTGCACCAAAAGCAGTGAATGTTTGGGGCGCCTGGGTGGCTCAGTTTGTTGAGCATCTATCTGCCCTTGGCTCAGGTCATGATATCATGGTCCTACGACCAAGTCCCACATCGGGCCCCCTACTCAGTGGAGAGCCTGCTTCTCTCTCTGGCTCTACCCCTGGTTTGTATTCTTTCTCTCTCTCAAATAAATAAATAAAATATTTTTTTAAAAAGCAGTGAATATTAGAGCAGGGCTCCTGGACACAGGGAGGGACTCCCAGCCCAGGCTCCTTAGCTCCCCTGGGCATTGGGCAGGAGGCTGGACCTCGACCAGCAGAGGGCAGCAGGGTCCAAGAAGAGATGCCTTTCCCCTGGACAGGGGAGGCTGGCAGGAGGCCCAGGAGTGGACACCTGTCCCATCGCCCCCACCTGGGGCACTGTGGGGCACCACCTTACTCCCAGCAGCCACCACCCACTAACTATGCCCATTCCAACATTTTATGGAAGAAAAAGTAGGCTCAGAGTGGCCAGGTGACTTGACCATTCAGTAAATCTGGGTGGACTTAAAGTGAAAATCATGCTAGGGTTCTAGCGTCAGAATCTAGGCTTAGGCTCCCAGCCCAGCACTTATGCTTCACAGGATTACGGTCAAGCGTGTGGGCTGGAGTGAGATCAAAGAAGGCCATCCACCGAAGCATTTTTTATGGGGCCACGTAGCCCAGGCTTGCTTAATTTCCTCTGTGCTACACCTGGGGAAGCAGACGGGGTCTCGGCCCCTGACTTCCTCTCCCTTGACCCTACCCTAGAATTTATAACATAGTTGTCGGAAATGATCAAAATACTTCAGAACTTCAAGGAACCCCAAGGGAGCGCTCCCAGAAAGGAAGGCACTGTGGGCTGGCACTGGGGGGGGCGTGCCCCACGTGACCAGAGTATCCTGGGGGGTCTGGTGGGAGGAGGGAAGGGAGGAAGGGGAGTATCTGGCGGGCCTTGGCATCCTTCCTGCTGGAGAATGACCCCAGGTGGAGCCCCAGACCCTGTGATGGAGGTGGGAGGGTGCTGGGAAAGGTCAGTGGAGTGGAGGCTGTCTTCTTCCAATGCTCCCACCCACCTGATGAAAGCACTTTATCATGTGACAAAGGGCTGCCTCCACAGGGCAGGGCTCCCCGCTGGCCCATCCCTCAACCTCAGACACCCAGGGCTCTCCAACTCTTTTCAATTCCCCACCCCTAAATAGAAAAGAGTGTTAGACACTGTTGTCCCGGACCTTGTGCCTGGATTCATGGTGCGCAACTTCCCATTCACCTCACCTTTATTTCTGCCCCTAGCCCGGGCCCGGGACCACCCTGACCACTGGGTGCAGGGGAGGATGTAAATGCCCCCGTGGTCCCAGTGGTGATTTGCGGGACACATCATGAAAAGCTTCTCTTTCTGGTCTCGCTGTCCCCACTTCCTCCTCCTGCTTCCTGGGATCTCCTCCCTAACTAGTTTTTCTGTTTCCTGAAGTTGTTGTATTTGTTTGTTTTGCTTGCGTATTCATTCATGCACTCTACCATCCTTTCCTGAGCACCACCCAGCCCAGTCCCTGGACTGCCCCCCCACACACACCCGGTTTCTTGATTCTGTGTGCAGCTTTACGGGGAGACAGCACTCCTTCCTCTCTGGAAGCTGGACCACCCAATGGCCCAGGTGCCCCTTATTTGGAATTGTTAAAGGGAGTCTAGGAATCAGTAAACTAGAGAAGAAAGGTTTTAGAGAAGGAAAAATTCTGGCTTTCTCCCTGACATTTTTGGTTTCAGACACATTGATTTATTATCAGATTAAGATCAGTGAGTGGGGTCTTGGCTTCCTGCTCTGTAAAGTGGTGATAGTACCTCCCTTGGCGCTCCACCTTGATGGTTGCAATAGATCTTGTATGGGAGGACTTAACACAGCACCTCATGAGTGCCCCGCAGATGGGAGCGTAGTGGGTGTTCTAGGGAGGCCACTCTGTCCTTAGTGATGGCCCTGAAGCAAAGAGCCAGCCTGGAGGGCACTTCTGCTGCAGACCTTGCAGGGGCTGCTAAAGGGCCTTTGGGGGCAGGGGAGGAGATGGAAGGGAGTGTTGTTCCTCACCTCCCACCACTCCAGTCAGGCGGAACCTCTTAGGACTCACCTCAAGCACCTGCTTTAGTGGATCTATTCACTACCAGCTCAATTAATATTCCCAATGACCCTATCAAGGTGGGTGCTCTTAACACAGATGCAGAAAGGATAAGACCCCCTGAGATTTGAACCCAGGAAATCCATGTCTCAATCGCTACACCTCACTGGCCCTTCCTGCCCCCAAAGACCTTCCAGGTGTTCCCTCCACACACACCCTGGCCCGCTGAGCACCCTGCCCGCCCCTCAACTCCTCAGTTCAGATGGCCACATCCAGTTCACCACCCAGCAAAGAGATGGAGGAAGTGTTTGAGGCAGGCAAGGCAGGTGTACCGCAGAAGAAAAAGAAAAGGTGAAGATAGGAGAGAAGGCAGAGACAGAGAGAGGGGAGAAAAAAAAGAACAATTTTGGAATAATTTGATTTTTATATTAGAAATTAATCAAAGTGCTTTACCTTTGAGATCTTCCTCCTCTATACCCATAGCCCTCATTTATTTTTTATTTTGTTTTTTTTAAGAGGTTATATATTTATTCGTAAGAGACACAGAGAGACAGAGACACAAGCAGAAGGAGAAGCAGGCTTCCTGCGAGGAGCCCGACGTGGAACTCGATCCCCAGAACCTGAGATCACACCCTGAGCCGAAGGCAGATACTCAACCGCTGAGCCACCCAGGCATCCCCCCTCCTTTTTAAAGATTTTATTTACTTAATTGACAAAGTGAGAGCACAAGCAGCAGGGAGGGTCAGAGGTAGAGGGAGAAGCAGAATCTGCGCTGACCAGGGAACCTGACACACGGCTCCATCCCAGGATCCTGGAATCATGACCTGAGCCAAAGGCAGAAAACCAACTGAGCCACCCAGGCACCCCTTTTATTTTATTTTTTAAAAAATAGGGACGCCTGGGTGGCTCAGCGGTTGGGCGCCTGCCTTCAGCTCAGGTCATTATCCTGGAGTCCCGGATTCGAGACCTGCATCAGGCTCCCTGCGGGGAGCCTGCTTCTCCCTCTGCCTGTGTCTCTGCCTCTTTCTCAGTCTGTCTTTCTCATGAATAAATAAATCTTTTTAAAAAATTTTTTTAAATTAAAAAATATATTTTTATTTTTTTAGGATTTATTTATTTATTTTTATTTATGATAGACACAGAGACACAGGGATCCCCAAAAAATATATTTTTAAAGTAATCTCTACACCCAATGTGGGACTCAAACCCACAACCCCAAGATTGAGTCCACATGTTTCACCAACTGAGCCCCTATTTAATTAGGAGAAAAACATTGGACAAACTCCACCTGAGGGACATTCTACGAACTACCTGTCAGGTCCTCCTCAAAACTGACAAGGTCATCAAAAACAAGTGAAATCTAAGAAACTATCACAGCCCAGAGGAGCCTAATGAGACGTGACTGCCAAATACAATGTCGTGTCCTGGATGGGATCCTGGCACAGAAAAGGTCATTAGGTAAAAAGTAAGGAAATCTACATAAGGTATGGACTTCAATTAATAATGTATCAATGGGGATCCCTGGGTGGCTCAGTGGTTTGGCGCCTGCCTTTGGCCCAGGGCTCGATCCTGGAGTCCCGGGATCGAGTCCCACATCGGGCTCCCTGCATGGAGCCTGCTTCTCCCTCTGCCTGTGTCTCTGCCTCTTTCTCTCTCGCTATGTGTCTATCATAAATAAAAATAAATAAATCTTTTTAAAAATAATGTATCAATATTCAGGGACACCTAAGCATCTGCCTTCCAGCCCAGGGTGTGATCCTGGAGTCCCATGATTGAGTCCCACATCGGGCTTCCTGCAGGGAGCCTGCTTCTCTGTCTGCCTATGTCTTTGCCTCTCTCTCTCTCTCTCTGCGTCTCTCATGAATAAACAAAATCTAAAAAAATAATAACGTATCAATATTCATTCATTACTAGGATTGTCTGGTTGGCTCAGTCAGTAGAGAGGGACTCTCAAGGTCATGAGTTCATGCCCCATGTTGGGTATGAAGCCTACTTAAAAAAAAACAAACTAAAACAAAACATTGGTTCATTACATTGTAACAAATGTACCAGGCTGGGATGCCTGGTGGCCAGCAGTTGAGCATCTGCCTTTGGCTCAGGGCATGATCTTGTGGTCCTGGGATCAAGTCCCACCGAGTCCCACATCGGGCTCCCTGCTCCCTGCTCAGCGGGGAATATGCTTGTTCCTCTCCCTTTGTTCCTCCCCCCCCCCCCCCCCCGCCCCACTCATTCTCTCTCTGTCTCTCTCTCTCTCTCTCTCATTCTCTCTCTCAAATAAATAAAATCTTTTAGGAAAAAAAAAACATTTACAAAATTAATCCAAGTAGTCACCAGGAGAAATCTTGTATTTTTTTTTAAAGATTTTATTTAATCATTCATGAGAGACACAAAGAGAGAGGAAGAAACACAAGCAGAGGAAGAAGCAGGCTCCATGCAGGGAGCCCGACATGGGACTCGATCCCAGGTCTCCAGGATCACGCCTTGGGCCAAAGGCGGGCACTAAACCATTGAGCCACCCAGGGATCCCCAGAAATCTTGTATTGATTGGACATCCTATTATGGGTGCTGGGGTGAGGGCCTCATGGTCTTTCAGCTGAGAGCCTCTAAAGACGCTGTCAGAGCTGGAACCCTCTGTGCCACGACTGGTGTCTAGATGACAAAGTCGCAGGGGTTTAGCGACATCCCCCCAGGGCCTCCCTCTGAGGCCTTTAATGCTCATTAAATGCTGGTGGGCTATCTAAGCTTGAAGTGTCCCACCTCCAGGCCAGGACAGATAAATGGGTGCAATTCACGCTGACTTGTGAAATTCAAGTTCCAAACTGAAGCAGAGACCTGAAAGAGCCAGGGGAGACCTCCTGAGGGTTAAACAAACAGAAGCTGGCTGCTGACAATAGAAATGTAAACAGCCCCTAATGGGCTTGCTCACACGGTTTCACTCTCAGACCAGACGTATCTGCCCAAGCCCAAGTTCCCTGACCCCAGGAGTCTGGGGAAGCCAGGACACAGCAGTCAATCATTCCGTTTCAAACCAGATCTAAGTACTTTGTCCCAGACAAACTCAATTCGGAGCCCCAGGGCCTGATCCCACCCCTGAGCTGACAGCCAGCCCTAAAGACCCCTAGTTGTCAGGACCCAGGACAGCCCTCCTAAGGTCTTTGGGCTGTGGGCAGAACAGCTCCCAGGGCCCGTCCAAGCTCACTGGCTCCTCTTTCCACCCCTCTGCTGGCCCCGTCAGCAGAAAGGATTAGGGCAGGTATTAAAATCCTGCCTGGGGATCCCTGGGTGGCGCAGCGGTTTGGCGCCTGCCTTTGGCCCAGGGCGCGATCCTGGAGACCCAGGATTGAGTCCCACGTCGGGCTCCCGGTGCATGGAGCCTGCTTCTCCCTCTGCCTGTGTCTCTGCCTCTCTCTCTCTCTCTCTCTCTGTGACTATCATAAATAAATAAATAAAAATTAAAAAAAAAAAACCCTGCCTGGGGGGCAGCCCTGGTGGTTCAGTGGTTTAGCGCCGCCTTCAGCCCAGGGTGTGATCCTGGAGACCCAGGATCGAGTCCCACATTGGGCTCCCTGCATAGAGCCTGCTTCTCCCTCTGCCTGTGTCTCTGCCCCTCTCTTTCTGTGTGTCTCTCATGAATAAATAAAACCCTTTTAAAAGAATAAAAAAATAATAAAACCCTGCCTGGGGATGTCTGGGTGGGTCAGCGGTTTAGCACCACCTTTGGCCCAGGGTGTGATCCTGGAGCCCCGGGATCGAGTCCCACATCAGGCTTCCTGCATGGAGCCTACTTCTCTTCCTCTGCCTGTGTCTCTGACTCTCTCTGTGTCTCTCAGAAATAAATAAAATCTTAAAATAAAATAAAAGCCTGCCGGGAGGGGTGGAGACTGCAGGGCCTGTGTCAGGGAGGCTGAGCAGCTGGGGCACAAAGCACAGCTGTCCACTGGTCAGCAGGGGCCCTAAACGCCTGCACTCAGTAGGCCCGAGCCCCTCTAAGCCTTTGGTCGCAGTTTTACTCGGTGCAGCCTCACAAGGGCAGTAGCCTGTGGTCACCTGTGCATGGGACTGGGCCCTGGAATGGAGGGTTGCGGTGGTAAGGGAAGAATTTCAGGTTGAGCTGAGCCAGGCAGGGGGACCCTGGAGAATTTTTGCATCTGGGCTGAGAGTAGAGCAGGGCAGAACAAGAACCACAGGCAGGATGGAGGATGCCCAAGTGTATATTCAGGTTGAAAACTAGTCAGGGTCAGGATTGAGACTCTTCACCTAAGGAGCAAAGAAAGGCCCAGCTCGTGCCCCCAGCCTGGCTCCCTTCCCCTAAAGTTGCTCTGTCAGCTCCCACCAAGTACACACCTGACACCTAGGACGTCAGCATCACTCAGAGCTGGGGGCAAGCCCCAGGACAGATCTCCCCTTGGGAAGGAACCCTGGCCCCACAGTCATGTATCCATTTTTTACGAGAGGTTCTGTCCTAGTCCCACAGGCTGCCCTGACTCCTGCAGACTTGGCCACCCTGCCTGCCACAACTCCCTCCTCTCTTGCCCTGGGAGGCCAGCTTCTGCCCCAGTAGGATCTCCAAGTGGGAGCCTACTGGGACCCAAGGGAGACTGGGCATTGCTGTACCTCTGAGCATGTAGTAGCCTTCCTGAAGCAGGGCCTCCCTCTGCTGTCTGCCCTTGGCTGCAGCCCCTGCACAAACCCAGCCCACCTGGCCACAACTGCCGAGGGGAATACAGAAAAGGCACCTTAGGGGTGCCTGGCTGGCTCAGTATGTGGAGCACGTGACTCTTGATCTTGGGCTTGTGAGTTCAAGCCTCACTTTGGGTATAGAGATTGCTTAAAAACAAAAAAAAAAAATCAGAAAGAAAGAAAGAAAAAGAAGAAAGAAAAAGAAGAAAGAAAGAAAGAAAGGAAGGAAGGAAGAAAGAAAAGGCACCTTAGCCTTGGACTCTCAGAAGTGAACAGAACTTCAATTTAACACACTTGACAAGCCCACCTTTGGGAACCTCAAGACGAAATAAAGCTTGAATTGTGCACTCCAAAGTACCTCCAGAAGGGCAGGCACCCTGAGAGGAGCAGCTCTTTATCTGGTGCATCACCACAGTACCCGAAGAGCCACAGCGTCACCCAGGCACAGCTGAGCTGTGATGGCTCAGGGCTTCGTCCAAGAGGATCGCTGTCTTCAGACTTGTCACAAGACTATGAGCCCCCAGGCCCCATCTGGGCCCCTGAGAACACATCGCTGCCAGCTGCTGCCTGAAACTCAATGTCCTTATGTAAACATAGGTCAAAGAGGACAATGGACATGGGGTATTTTCTGGCTGATGATTCTAGCACTGCAGCTCATTTGTGTTAACCAGAACCTGCTGAACCTTGCAAGGAGAGAGGAAGGGGCATGAGTCATGGGCAGGCCTGACTGCTGGCCATGGAGGAGGCAAGTGGCCTGGGCCTGGGTGCTGAGTGAGTTGGAGCCAGCAGGCAGGAGGGAGGTGTGTGTGGATACGGGCGGTAAGGATACGGGAGGATCCTTTCCATGGCAGGATCAGGCCATGACATGCTTCCCATGTCCTCCTCCATTCCCAGGCTGCTGTCACGCCCAGCCACAGCAGCTGTCATCTCCCTCCATCATTTATTGTGGCTCTTTGATCACCTCCACTGGACTGTGATACTGTTTGAGAGAAAGGGCCAAGTCTTCCTCACCCTTTGTAAACCTAGTGCTCTCCAGCACCTGACACAGTGACTCCCATCTTGGCAGGCAGCAGGGCCAGTCCTTCTTCTACCTTGCAGTGCCCCCCCTCCCCCTGTCTGCTGTGCAGGGAAATTTCTTCCCCACTATGTTCATGCACTCACTCAGGCCTGGCCATCAAGTTCACTTTCCTGGGAGAAGCCCTCTGCAGCCATCTGAGCAGCCAGCAGCCCTCTGAGAGTTTCCCAGGTCCTGGGATCTAGCCACATCTGGCTCCCTGCTCAGTGGGGAGCCTGCTTCTCCCTTTGCTGCTCCCCCTGCTTGTATTCTCTCTCTCACTCACTCTCTCTCAAATAAATAAAATCTTAAAAAAAAAAAAAAAAGAGCAGGAACACGACTTCACCTGTATTGTTTTTCAACCTATTTATCTAAGCAATCTCTACACCCAGTGTGGGGCTTGAACTCATGACCCGGAGATCAAAAGTCACATGCTCTACCAACAGAGCCAGCCAGGCACCCCAATAAAAGTTCTTAGGGCATCTCTGGCAGCCACTGAAGGCTGGGGAGGCCTGTGAGATGCTGCTACCTGGCAGGCCTCCACTCTCCTTGCCTCATTCCTCCCTGCTTTCTAAGCCAACCAGGCTGTCCACGCTCAGGCTGGCTCCTCCTGGGGTGGGGACCATGGCATAGCAGGTTCTTTTTCCAGATGGACTTCCTTTACCACAGCTACCAGTTCAAATTCAAAACCCATCATGCCTAAAAAGCCTGAGTGAAGAACATCATGCAAGTCTAAGGATGTTTTCTCTCTCAGAAACTGACTGCTCTCCTCTGATGCCTGCCGTCCCTGTCACAGCTCTCTCAGAGAACCCAGAGAACTCTCCCTCCACTGCAATCCACGGCCCCGAGGCCAGAAGGTTCTGCGCTAGCCTGCCCATGGCTCCTCAGCTGCCCACATTCTGTCTCTGCCCGAGGGCTACTTCAGCTGCTAACTCTGCACATACGGAAGATATGAAAGTGCTGGGGAGCTCATGGTCTCTGGAGGCCATGTCAACCAATGACAGACGGCTGCTGGTGGGTCAATGAAGCTTTGAGGCCTGTTCTCTGCTGTGTCTCAGAGGCCCCAGCCAGGCTCCTGTGACCCACTGTCATATCTTGCTTGATGATGCACCTTTGGCTAGCCGCCTTCTCTTCCTTGTCTTATGTTCTGACTTTCCTATCAGGACTTCTAGGACCACTACCCACATAAACTACTTACATTTGAATCCTTGGTTTGGGTTTTGCTTCCAGATAAACTCAGACTAGGAAATGCTCACTTAATTACCCTTAAGACCAGAAACCTATCACACTTGTCCTTCTATCCCCCGTACCTAACCTAGCACACAGTATCTGGCACATAGGAAACTAAAACGGTGAACCAACCTGTGGTTTTTCTGAATTATGCTTTGGACTCCACATCCACAGAGGAATCTGACAACATTATCAACCTTTAGTCAACAGGATTGGACTCTCAGATTTAGTCGGAGTTCTTGGTCACAAGCAAGAGATACAAACTCCAGCTAACCAAAGCAGAGAGTAATGTAATTGCAGTGTGTGTGTGTGTGTGTGTGTGTGTGTGCGCGTATGCTGGTGGAGGTGGCTCTCAGAACTCACTGGGGGCTGAAGAAACACGTATGGGTTGGTGGGAAGCCAGGGAGCTTCGCCTGGCTCAGGAGCAACATCCTGAAAGAATCTGCTGGGTCAAACCTAAGTCACAAGCCACACACACACACACACACGCACACGCACACGCACACACACCATCCGCCAAGACTGCATCAGATGAGGTGGAGGAGGGCTGGCCCCTTCAACTTCCACAGAAGGAAGACACCATACTCTCCCTTGAGACCACACATGAGGCCTCTCGAACCCTTTTTTTTTTTTTTAAGATTTTATTTATTCATGAGAGACACAGAGAGAGAGGCGGAGACACAGGCAGAGGGAGAAGCAGGCTCCACGCAGGGAGCCCGATGTGGGACTCCATCCCAGGTCTCCAGGATCACACGCTGGGCCGAAGGCAGGCGCTTAAACTGCTGAGCCACCCAGGCATCCCCTCTCGAACCCTTTTGAGTAGAGTTGGATGAGGACCACCAAAAAATGCAGTATTCATCAGCCTCTCTTCATGCTTTTACTCCCACTCTCAGGGTGAAGCTTAGACTATATTAGTCACTGCCACCCTCCTCATTCCATGCCCTCTGCCACATACTGGTCTTTCTCTGCCTAGTTTCCACTCCTCTTCTCATTCCTCCATCACTGCCTCAGTCTACTGCGTGGCCGCCAACCCTCCCCATTATCAGCCTCTGGCGACTGCTGACCTGGTGCCCAGCACTGGTGCCTGATGCTTGCCCTATCTCTTGCCTTGAGTATAGGACACCACCCTTTCTAGTGCTTCTTGTGGCTGCCAGCATCCATCCTGGGCTAAACTCACCAGCAGCTCCTCCTCAGGACCCTTGCCTCCTGTTTCTCTTCCATCGCCACCCCCTGCCCTGCTGGCTGGGCCTTCCTGACAAAGTCACTCGAAGGCCTCTTCCATCATTTCATCCCGTTTGAGTCTTCACTCTGATGCAAATATTTGGTGTCTGTGATGTTCTCCTCTGACAGTTATTTTACAAATTCCACCTCTTCCCTGGCAAGCCCTCTAGTTGGTACCTGTGCTGTCTGCCCCTATACAGCGTCCTACTCTCACATTCATTACCTTCACCAGCATCAATAAGGAGATGGCTGTTTTCGAGACTGATTCTGGACACAGTGGAGGAAACCAGCATACGTAAGCCCCAGTCTTCAGGGGGCTTATCCCCAGGAAAGAGAATGAGACATACTCAATGGAGATTTTTAAAACCCAAAAGATTATGCAGTAAATGCCAAACCAGGTGAGTGGTTTACAGCACTTTGGGAATCCACAGGGGGCAGCAGGGAAGGCCTGGTGTGCATGTCCAGGGGCAGAGGAGAGCCCAGGGAGGAGGGAGCCAGTTTGGAGGGGAGGATCATGCAGGAGACCTCTTTCCTCATGAGAGCGTGCAGGGGAAGTGCCAACAGTGAAGCTGCCAGCCAAGCAGTCCAGGAAGGTCAGGGTTGTAGGAGCCATAGGAGTCAATTCCCTCTAGATGATACTTGAAGTTAGGAGACCAAATGAAGACTGGGAGGGAAGGAAGAGCTAAGGGCTGAGAGCCATGCCTTGCAAAAAAGTCCAAGGGCAATGGTGGGAGAGGAGAGCTGAGCCCAAGGGAGGCAAAAACACCTGTTTATTGGTTTGCTAGGCCATCGTGGTCTGCTTTGGACTCTCCCAAACTCTCCTTCCTCACCAACCTCTGGCATGACTAGTGGTCACAGGAGATAGGCCTCCTGCAAGCACCCTACCGCTTCCCAGATCCACCCCCTTCTGCCTCTAAGGCAGTTAAGAGTGGTGAGACATGGCTTCTGTCAGAAAGAAAGGAATTGGAGTTCTAACACCTACCACACCGCCTTCTCCATTCCCAAGACAATTCCAGGGGTTTCCAGGTGTAACCTGCATCAATTTCTTGCCCCCACATCCTCCAAATAATCTCTGTGCAGCCTTTCCAGGGTCAGAGGAAGGTGTCTTGTCTCAGCTAGACCTAATCTCAGGGCCAGGCCATCCTGGCTGGCTGTTCCACACAAAGAACCTCCTTCTCTATTCCTTCTTTACTTCCAGGTTCCATCTCAAAGCTCTCTCTCTACTGTCCCCTTGCAGGCCACACACAAGCTTGTTTCCTTCCCATCACAACTTCTCCCTCTTTGCCTCCCCAATCCTGTCTTCCTTTTCTCTTGTCTTCACAGCCAAGTCACAAGAGGGAAGAGTATACCCTTGCCACCTTTTCTTCCCATTTGTGCTGGGCTCATCATATTCTGACTCCACCCCCATCTGCACAAACACTATTGTCAAAGGTGATGTCATAATGGTTCCCCATCCAGGGGCCAGCTTCCAGCTGCATCTTTCCCCTTTATCCCTCCCTCCTGCTTGACATTCTCTTCCATGCCACTTTCCTTCTTTGGGTTCTCCCTCTCTGGTCTTTCCTTCTCAGCTGTTTTCATGGGCTCCTCTTCCTTTGCTGGATACTTCTACAGTGATTCTCTCTTGAAGCAATAACCGAGCAACTTCAAAGAGCCAGACACAGTCCTCCTAGACCTATCCCTTCAGTTCTGGTCTCCTCCACTTTGTGGGCCATCTTCTTCCGCCCATGGTCTGGGTGCAGAGTCGTCTCCATTCCAGCCCTGGTTGAGCTCCAGTCTCACCCCATCCTCTTGGCCCTGCCCCTGCTTCTCCTGGATTCCCCACTTCAGGTGGGAGTGGCAGAGCAAATACAACAGAGGTAGAAGCACAGCAGTAACCCCTCCCTCTGACTCACTTCCCACTCAGTCTGTGTCACCAGATCCTGTGGAGTTGCCTTCTACCTCTCCATTCTCCTCTCCATACCAGATTTATTGCTTGAGGCCATAGCCTCAAATTCTTTCAAACTGATAGAACACCTGAATTTCTCTCTCCAGCATTCTGCTTTTGCATGAGAGTTCTTGCGTCCGTGACCACCATGGGCTGCCCCTGCCCCGAGAGTATATTCCCAGCTTGTGGCAAGCTCTGTGTGACCCAGCCTGGCCACTCATACCACTCTTCATCTCAGCCTCTCTGGTCTGCTGCTGAGTACATGAATGCCTATTCCCACCGAGGGCCTTTGCTCAAGCAGTTACCTTTCCCGGGAATGTTCCTTTTGATTATGCGATCTTAAATCCAATGTCACCTCCTCAGAGAAGCCTTCCTAATTTCTTTATAGAGTTTTCCTAATATATAATTTGCTGTGGTTCTACTGATTAACTGTAAGCTCAGTTTTATTTCACAAACTTGTATAGCACTTACTGTGTTCTAGCCACTTGTGAGGAGGGACCCCACCCAATTTTACAGATGAGGAAACTGAAACTCTAAGAGCTCTGTGGCTTGAGCAAAGTGACATATTCGCTGCACGATGCAGCTGGACTGGGAATGCAGACAGTGCGTTTCCAGGGTCCCTGCAGGACTACACAACACATTGTCTCTTGGGTCAGCCACTTGCCTGTCATGTCCATGGTATTCCCAGGGCCTTATAGCAGTGCCTGCTACCTAGTAGATACTCAGTAAATATCTGCTGCCTCGATGACCAAACACCTGCTGGGATCCAAGGGAGACTGCGGGTCACTGTGCCCCATCTGCTTGCTGAATATGGTAGGAGAGGTCCTCTAGGATAGAATTTCCCCACTTTGCTGGTTCAGCATTTTAAAAAAATTTTTTTTGTTTTTTTGGTTCAGCTTTTGTTAGCTGTCCTGCTACGTCCTTCCTCCATTGTCTTCTTGGTTAACATCAAAACCCCATTTGCTTTTTTTTTTTTTTTTAAGATTTTATTTATTTACTCATGAAGGACACAGAGAGAGAGAGGGGGGGGCAGAGACATAGGCATAGAGAGAAGCAGGCCCCATGCAAGGAGCCCGATGTAGGACTTGATCCAGGGATTCCAGGATCATGCCCTGGGCCAAAGGCAGATGCTCAACCGCTGAGCCACCCAGGTGTCCCCAAACCCCAGTAACTTTCAAGTATCACCTCCTCCAAAAAGACTCCCTGACTGGGCACCCCTCCCCCCACAGCAGAATTGGCCCCTCCCACTTTTGTGCCCTCACAGTATCATGTACAGACCATGTATGTATCCTGCACAGACTTGATGTTCATGATGGCACTGTCCTAGTTAATACCTGAGGTACATATAGTTATTATTAGAGCCTTTCACTCTTTAAAAAGGTCTCAGTTTAGAGGATAATTTATATGGTCATTTGACAACCCCCCCCCAACACAACGTGGTCTTGTGCACATTCATGTTGCAATCAACCCCAGTGCCAAGTACGGTGTCCTGCACAGGCTGGTGCTCTTTCTGGGGAGGGAACACATGAATGATGTTTGATCTGATGATTAAAAATGCCATCAATTTGAGTAGTAGTAGAAAAATCAGCTATCAGAAGACATGGTTTATAGTTCCAATTTCATGACTAAACTAGCCGCATGACCTTGGCTAAGCTGTTTAACATCTTTGGGTTTCAGACTGCCAGTTTTTAAAATGAGCGGGTTGGATTAAATGACCTCCAAGCTCCATGCCAGCTCTAAGGTTCTGTGATTCAATGCTAATGTCCCCTAATAGATGAGGGCCTCACAGATTATTAGGAAGAAGTTAGCGCAGCGCCAAGTAAATGCATCAGGAAGTTCTGGGAGAGAGAAAAGTATTGCTGCAGCTCCTCAAGTATGTGGGAAGTGCTTCTACTTCTGCTTCCAGCCCCGCCATACTGTTGTCCGTCTATGCAGGATGACAGTTTTGAAGTAGCTGGGTTTTTTTTCTTTTCTCTTTAAACTGTAAGCTCCTTGAGGTCAAGGTCCAAGTTTTATATTTTAAATCTTGAGGACCCAGCAGGTAGTTAAAAACTGGCATGTATTTTGTGGTAGATGATGCTAATGGTCATACAGAGATCCAGTCAAACGTGAGACAGTGGGTGGCAGGTTTCATCAGAAGCACATTAGAGAATGAAGAGACAGTATTGGGAATTAGGGGCATTGTTCTCTTATCAATAGCAGCCAAATTATATGCCGGTGTATTAAGGAGCAACTTAAATGCATATAGAAAGAAATATGGTCCCTTCAGGAGGAATAATGTGGATTCAGAAAAAGGAAGACCTTGCAGATTCTATATTTATCTTCTAGTAAGCTGGATTTGTGAATTTGATTTGCCCAACTTTCTGAATTGGTTGACTATAAAAATGCATAAAATATAGGAAATAGTAAATGCGTACTAAATACTGAAATGAAACAGAAATTGCTTAAATATATTATAGAAAATACCAACATTTTTGCAAAGCATAAGCCTTCACCAATACAAACATATTCATTAAAAACATAGGCATTGGTAAATCTTCCATCAGTTTCAATAATAAAGGCTAAGGCATACACATAGAGTGTCTCCCACTTTTCTCATACCAATAAAATTATACAGGAATAGAAAGTTTACTAAGAATATGCAACTCACCAACAAGAAGATAATTAGATCAATGGTAGAAGAAGAACTAGTAATTGTGACAAAATCAAAACATGGCCCCCAAGCTGTGTGGCAAATCAAGTATAATTGCAAAAAGTACAACATGAAAATCTCACCTTAAATGCAGTCAATATTTTCTTGTGGTTCCCCCAGCGAGTGCAAAAATAGATTTAGCCAGAAAGAAAAAGACAACTGAATACATTTCAGAGTTTAAATATTTAGCAAGCATTTTGGGGGAAAAAAAAGATGGTCATTTTAGAATTATACACTTCAAATATTACAATATAATTAAAGAGGCATTTTGGAAAAAAAATTGACTAGAGATATTAAGTTTATAATATCACATCAAAAGCTATACTCCCAGGGACTGGAGGTGGTAGCGATAAATGGAGCAGGAAGACTGGATCATAAGAGAGACTGGAATAAAGATGGTGAAGCACATGGCCCAAGAATTGCATCCTTACCTCTTGGCTGGGCTTGCAGTAGTAGGGGCTCTAGGTTCCATGAGTTCTATTCCATCTGAAGTGACAGCGCAGGAATAGTTCACCTGCAACAACTGCTGTCACATCAACCCTCTGCTCCAGAAGCCATGTGCCTCTCTTACTCTATCAAAATTTAAAACTACCTGCAAGGGTTCAGAGCCTTCTAGTCTTCCAACTCCTGTCTCTCGAAAGCGTTGCTACACTGCTTTATTGTTGCGTCAATAAACCCGGACGAACGAGTGCCTGCTATGCCTGGTGCTATTTTAGGAACTGGGGGTGCAGCAATGAAAATGAACAAAATGTGCAAAGTTTCCTATCCCCCAGGGCCCACATCCAAGTGAAATTCTCTTTCCAGATTCTGTTGTCTACATGATCTTCTGGTGATTGACTGTGATGATGATTGTTCTGTAAGCCATGTCACAACTTTTTTTTTTTTTAAGATTTTATTTATTTATTCATGAGAGATACAGAGAAAGAGAGAGAGAGAGGCAGAGACACAGGCAGAGGGAGAAGCAGGCTGCATGCAGGGAGCCTAACGTGGGACTCAATCCCAGGACTCCAGGATCACGCTGTGGGCCGAAGGCAGGCGCTAAACCTCTGATCCCCCAGGGATCCCCCACCATGTCACATCTTCATGATATGTCCTCTATGATGTGAAGTCTTCAAAAGTAAAAAGCCAAGCTTTTTAAATTTTCAAATCTCTTGTCTCCATCTAAGCATTAAATGTAGAGTTGGGCACAAGGTACTCAGTAACATGACAAATCTTTCGTGTAAGAAAAAAAAAAAAGAAATGAGAAAAAATAGGAGAACCAGCAATCCTGTCTAAATGTGTTGTCTTCTAGCTTCCATAGGGTGTTCATGTGCATTAGTCCATTTGATTCTACAATAATCTCAGCAGGAAACAGGGCAGGAGTCATTTTCTCTGTTTTTTTTTTTTTTTTAAGATTTTTAAAATTTACTTATTCATGAAAGACACACACAGAGAGAGAGGAAGAGAGACACAGGCAGAGGGAGAAGCAGGCTCCATGCAGGGAGCCCGATGTGGGACTTGATCCCGGGGCTCTGGGATTACGCCCTGGGCAGAAGGCAGACGCTCAACTTCTGAGCCACCCAGGTGTCCCTCTCTGTTTTATTAAGGAGAGAACAGGGTTCCTATTAGGTTAAGGGCCTGGGCCCATCTTGAAGAAGAAGATGGACAAAGATCAGACCCACTGGGCAGATCCAGGGACAAGCCTAAGTGTTTAGGCAACTAGCCCCTTGGGGATGTGGCTGCAGCACTGTCAACTGTCAGGAGTTTAGCCAGTGAACAAGCATAAGGTTGTAAATAGACCCGGAAACCTTGGGGTGCCAGAAACAGCCCCCAACAAAGCACAGGTGTAGTGAGGCACAGGGCTTGGCATCTTTCAAGATCCACTCTTGAAAAAGGCAGGGAGTCAGTTCTCCCTTTTAGAAGTGGAAGTGAGGGTGGCCTGGCCCCGGGGCAAAGCAAGGCTGCTAAAGTGTGGCTAGAAAAGAGCAGGTGGATCCCAGATGCTGCTCTAGCTGCCCCAAAATCCAAAGTCAACCCCGCGAGTCGAGAGAGGCAGGTCCACACAAAGGCAGGCTATATGCCTAGAAAAAAATGGCAGCAAGGAGGCAGTGAGCCAGGGAGGGCTGTGGTCTGGTAGTCCTACAGAAGGGATCAACCATGTTCCATGAAACTTACAAGACTCTCATGCTATTCATGTTCAATGATATGACAATCTTCAGGGCATTTCTGGCTTCCTTTTTTTCTCCTGATCAATTCAGATTTTACTTCCATACTCAAAAGAAAACTTTTATCCCTTAAAACTCAAAATCACCCAGCACTCAGTTTTTTCTCTCCTAAGGTTGACACAGTGAGTATGGGATACTGATTTTGGAAGGTTTTCTGATGCATACAAATGTGACCTGGCTCCTGCCTTGAAGGAACTTATAGCCTAGTGGAAGGAGGTGGAGGGAGATGTTTAGGAGATAATAAAAAGAGAGAGCATGTGATTAACTGCCCCAAATGGATGGGTAAGGGGAAGTGGGCAAGCAAGTTCTGCTCTGCTGAGGATACAGTAGGTGACAACAGAGCTGGGAGAGAGGAACGGACACAACAGGTAAGGAGTTGGCAGGGTGATGGAAAGAAAGAAACCTCAGGAGTGGGGTGATGATGAGAGAGAGGTAGATAGAATTCAGAAAAGAGGAAAATAGAGATTAGAAACATCAGGGGCGGGGAGGAGAGAAAGGCTAGGCGCCAGAAAGGGAAAGAGGAGAAGAAGCTCTAAGTGACTACTTACACTCCACATCAATTTGCCTAAATAATGAAGCATCTTTAAAACTTTCCTTAAAACTAGAGGTCAGAGACATAGTAAATGCTCATAATTGGAGGCTATTATGTGCCAGACATTGAGCTTTAAGACATTATTCGAGAGTCAGGCATTCTTTCACTTCATTAGATGAAAAATGGAGGCTTTGAGGAGTTCATTAGGATCAAATAAATAGTAGCAGAGTAGACCTGTAGTTTCTGATGTCAAAGCTTTTTAACCACTGGTTATGCTACCTCACAGGCTAGCATAGGAAAGGAACTTCTCTATTTTGATTTAGACTTCCACTGTTTGGGACAGCCCTATTTTCTCCTTAACATTTAAGGGGTGCAGAGAAATTAGAAATAGTTTAACTTGGTTGGCGAGACTCTGCAGTTCTTCCACCCAGTAAAATCTCCCAAAAGAAGTGAGTGATCTGGATTTTGACTCTTAGAATTTGTTGGGTCTCAGCTTTGCTCAAGAAGACAGAGATTTAGGGTGCCCGGATGGCTCAGTTGGTTGTGTCTGCCTTTGGCTCAGTTCATGATGGAACTCACATTGGGCTCCCTGCTTAGTGGGAAGCCTGCTTCTCCCTCTCCCTCTGCCTGCCACTCCCCTTGCTTGTGCTCTAATAAATAAATAAACTTTTTTAAAAAGCAGAATTTGTTAATATCTTATTAAGGTGCCAGCTTATTCCAGCCAGGGATCTTACCCTCAATGTTTCTAGAAGGCACCTTTCTTTCTTCTCATTTACCACTCTGCATCCACCATCTCCCTGCAGCTATAGTTGAAGTCATACAGTTCATAGTTCTAGTGCCCGTCTTGGGGAATCACCAAGCTTTATTATTGAAAATGTCTCTTTTAGCAGTGAGCCTCAAAATACACTCTTCCAATTGTGATTTTGGGGGCATCACTGCCATCTATCTCTCATCTTTCCATGTACATCTGCTTTCAAATATTAACAAAGATTGCTTGTGGAAAATGCATTGTGTATATCTGTTTAAACGCTATTTTCATGCCACCTCCTCCATGCAGACTAGTTTTCAACTGGAAAAAAGGTGGTTGCAATTTGACAAACCTTTACTTACTTGCAGTTCTGTTCAAAGTCTTACTGTTATTGTTCTTAGAGCCTTCTTGTGTTTCCATCCAGGGTACCTACCTGGGTTAAATCTGTAGGTGGCATCTGCTGAAGATGAGCAACTCACTCAGAGTTGAGGATTAGTTACTTAAGGGGTTCGGGATATTAAGATAAAGGGCAAGACACATCGAGCTACTTCGAGAACTCCTCCTTTTCTTTGCCCCCAAGTATCCCACGGATTATTAAGACAGGTGGGAAGTAAATAAAGGCATGTATTTTGCAAATAGCAATGAGGCCTAACACTTGCTTAATCTGACTGACAATGGCAAAAGTCTTTCTCTTCCACTTAAAACAAGCTGCTGCCTTTTTCTGTACCTACAGATAGCCAGTTGCCTCTAGGACCATATCTGGTAAAGCTGGTGTGAAAGACTGCTTTTTTAAAAATATATTTTACTGTAGTCTGAAAGACTTAAAAAGGCTGTAGTTCTGATAAGGTTTTGATGAAGATCTTCACATCAGTGTTCCTGAAAATCTAAGAAGTCTGAACAAAACTAGTATCAGAACAAAGAATATTTCCCAGTGACCGGAATGCAAGAGGGTCAGACCATAATAACAAATCATTTTTTAAAAGTTTTTATTTTAATTCCAGCTTACATACAGTGGAAATGCGTTTCAGGTGTACATAACAGTGATTCTACAGTTCCATACACCACCAGGGGCTCATCACAAGTGCATTAATGAACCTTTTTTGTGGTTGGGAGTGTTGCAGTCCGCTATTGCAGAGAGCTGGACTCCTCTCTGTTCAAGTAATCAGGCAAGCTGTTTAACCTTTCTATACTTAAGTTATCTTTAAAATGAATACAATACTACCAGAAACATTAGCTTGACTCCCAAGGATGCTCTCAAACAAAGCAGAGAAGGACTTTAAAATTCCCCACGTATTCATGTAGAAAAACATCCCATAGTAATAAATAATACCTTGGGTGTCCATAATGCCTTTACCCAAGAGTTCAAACCTTGATGGAAACAGGAGCTGTCGTTATTTCAACTGTCCTTCTCGATCGTCTTCCTAAAAGAGTTGAAGGTTGTGGATAGAAGTTACATGATTCACTCCATGTTCTACCCCCCCCCCCCCCCGGAATTCCCCCATCCCAGAGGTTAAAGAGTAGGAAGGCAGGGGAAAAAGATCTGTGTGACACTTCTCAGTAAGAGTGTAGCGGAGCCAAGCGTCCACCCGGATGCCTAACGCCCAAGCCACGGTCCTTTATGGGATTTATAATTTAAACGGGCCCCAAAGCACGAGATTGGCTGGGGAGATGCCCTGATCGCGGCTGAGCTGCTCGCATGGCATTGCTCAGATACCTCTGGCCCGGCTCCGTCGACGTCCCCAGCCGGGTAGCCCGTCGGGCAGCTGTCGAGCCGCGGGAGCCCGTTCGTGGGCAGGGCCGGCGCGGCTCGGGCGGCCGCTGCCCCGTCGCTGACCCTCGCGCGAAGCTGCGCGCACCGAGAGGAGACATCTTCCCAGCCGGGCCTCCCGCGCCCGCCGCAGCCCGGGGCGGCGGGGGCGGCCCGGGGAGTGGTGGCGACCCGCACACCCCTCCGTGGGGGGCGCCCCGACTCGCCGGGGGCGGGGTCACGTCCCACCCAGGGCGCCGGGGGCACCGGCGCTGCGGAAACCTGAGCGTGGACGAGGAGCGGGGGCTTGCAGGGCCAGCTCCCCGGGGGCCTCGGGCCCGCAGTGGGCGCGCCAGCCGCCGCCGCCCCCGGGCCGTCGCGGAGACCACTCCCGTGCCTGGTACCTGTGGACGCCCTTGTCAAGCGCCCGGAGCTCCCCCGGGGGAGCCAAGCCCAGGACAGACATGCTACTCCCGTTTCCTGCCCCTTCGGAGCGGCGAGGAGTGGGTGAGGCGGGGCCGAGCCGCTACACCGAGGAGCCCCCCGAGTCGTGGGCGAACCGGCCCCGCGGCGGGGGCGCTGGGGCCTGCCTGGGGATGGCGGGCAGGCCGCCCTCGGCCCACCGGCTGGCGGGCAAGGGGAGGGCAGCTCGGGGGAAGGCGCCCCTTCCGTGCGGCCCCTCGCCCTGGGCAGGCCCGAACACGGCGCAGAGGTCGGCCCGGCCCGGCCCAGCAGCCTGACCCCGGGAGACCCCGCTTTGAGGCGGGCAACGGCTGCTCTGGCCCAGGCCACCCGGCCTTCAGGTTGTGTGACCGTGACGCGCCAACTGGGGCAAAGGGCGGTTGAAGGGGAACGGGGCGCTTCTCCTTACTGCTTGGGGGGGTTGTTGTGCTTTGTGGGGGACCGCGGGGGGGTCACCACCCTCCCGGGAGAGGTGGGGGAGGGCCGCCGCGCAGCTGGCCGGCGAGGGGCGGGGTCACGGAGGCGAAATGTGTGTGTGCGAGCGAGGGCGTGTGGGAAGGGAGGGCGCGCGGAGGAGGATCCTAGCCAGCGCGCAGGCGCGAGCGGCGGGTCGGTCCCCAGCCCAGGAAGAAGGCCCTGGGGGGAGCGGGGGCGGTGGGCCGGCGGGAGGGCGGGCAGGCTGACGTGAAGGGGGGCGGGGAGCCGCGTCGGCGTCGCTGGGCGCGGGCGATTCGAGGCCGACGCATCCGCGCGTGCGCGCGCCGCGGAGTGTCCGCGTTAGAGAGGAGTGACGCGTGCGCGTTCACGTGCGCCCGGGAGAGCGGTAAGAAACTAAGGGAGGCTTGAAGGGGGGTGGGGGTGGAGGCGAGCCGGAGGAGGGGTGGGGGGGCGGCGCCTGCGCAGTGCGCCGCGGAGAGCTGTGTGTATGTGAGAGTCTGACGGGTTCAAAATGGCGGCGGCTGCTTCAGCGGCTCCTCCTGTGTGAGGGAAACAACACCCCTCCCCGGCGGCAGCGGCGGCGGCGGCGGCGGCTGCGGCTCGCAGAGCACCTTCCCAGCGGCTGGGCCTGTCGCCGCTCCGTCTATCCTGGGCAGGGGGCGCTCCGGGAGGAGGGGCAACGCCAGGGGGCCCATCCCCCGGAATCCCTTCTCTGCGACTGGGGAGTAGCCGGGGGCTCGTCCTGCAGCGCGGAGCTCGGGCTGAGGGGGAGACGCGAGGGGAGCCCGGGCCCCCAGCCCGGCGCGCCGCGCCGCTCCCGCCCTCTCCGCCCCCCGGGGCCAGGGCCCGCGTTCCGGGGGGCCGGGGCGGCGCGGGGAGCCTCGGGCCGGCCGGTCTCAGCTGATCGGCCGCCGCTCCTGGGCTCCAGAGGCGGCCGGGCGGCTGCTCGCGGAGGGCACGGCGAAGAGGGCGCTCCCCGCGTCCGAGGCTGGCCCGGGGCTCGGACTCGGGCTGCTGACCGCTGGCCCGGGGGAGGCGGGGGCGCCCCGGGGGAGGCGCCGAGGGGTCGCGCTCCCCTCTCCTGACGCCTCCGACTCCCGGTCTCCGAAGCCTGAAGAGGAGGTTTGATTCAGCAACTGTTTCCTCTTTTCCGGGTCGCTGTGACCCTCTCTGGATACTGGGTTGATCCACGGAAAAAAAAAAAAAAAAAAAAACGAAGACGACGTTTGGGATTTAATTTTTCCTCTCAGTTTTTGGAATCTTTTACTTCTCACTTGGACAAGAACTCACGAGCAAAATCCCCGGTGAGATTCCCCCTCCTACCCCCCCCCCCCTGGAAGTTTGGTTCACCGTGTTATCTAAAGTCTTAATGTAAAGTTTCTATTTCTTTTTCCGATGGATGAACCATTGAAGCGCCTTTCCTTGGGGGAGCCCGGCGAGATTTGCTATTTTTCCTCTTCGGCCCTGGCTGCATTCGGTCCCCGGCGGTCCTCGCCCAGGGGGTGCAAACACGGCTTCTTTCCCTCCCGACTTGGGACTAGGGCTTCCTCTAGGAGGGCTCTGCCACGAACTGCTCTTGCAAACTGTGTCATTGGGTCCTCTGGTCTTGTAGCAGTTTTGAAAGGATGCTAATAACGTGGCTGTAATGTAGTTGCAAAAAAGAAAAAAAAAAAAAAAAACACCCTGCATTCCCTATGGAAGCCATTATTCTTGAGAATATTTAGGAAAAAAGGAAAACCTTTCTTGGTATTATGGATCGACTGTCGCGCAAACCAGTCTTAATTTTTAGAAAAGATGTCTTTTACTTATTTCTGTATAGATGGGTTCGTTTAGTTGATTACTTTATCCAAAAAGATCTAATGGAATTTTGTCCCTGATTTGCAACTCTCTTGAATTTGTTCAAGAGTTGTACACATCTTGTTGGGGTGGAGTGTTGGTTTGGGAATGAAAAGATCCAGGGAGTCTAGGAAGGAAAGTGGCGATTGTGTACGGCTTTATTAGAGGGGTATGGGAAATTGTTTTGGAATCTTTCTTTAAATCCAGACTTCTTGTCTTTTTTAAATACAGTCTGCCCCCTTTTTCTTTAGTTTCTAATATCAGTGAGCAAGAATGCGTTTGATTGGGATCCGGATTTGTTTAGTGCCTGCTTCACCTGGTCAGCTCTCTACAGATAAAAATCCTTCCCCTTCCTTTTTTTTTTTTTTTTTGCTACTGCTGCCATCAAGGGTGGGGGGGGGGGGCTTATTGTAATCCTGTGGGGAGAAACAGTGGTGTGGCCCATCCACAAGGAACTGAAACCAACATCATCTCCTTTTGCCTAGGCCTCTGACTGTTGTAATGTGATTAACGTTTGTCATGGCATGGAACCACTTGCCCCAGAGCAGAGGGGTCCCAGACTGATGAAGAGGAAACTGATTTGTCAGAGAGCCTTTAACTTAAATATTTCTTAAATCTTTCTGTGAAAAGAAAGCTTGAGTTTGGGGCTGAGTTCTCATCTCTGCTTGTATCATTATTCTTTAGTGTTGCAACCTGGTTCCTAAGGAGGAAGAGGAAGGCAGCCCTGGAGTGGTTTCTTTACAGTAATTTAAACAAGAGTGAGAGATGGAACCCGAAGAAGAAAGGATTCGTTACAGCCAGAGATTGGTTAGTATTTTATTCTCTTTCTCTCTTTCTCTTTCTCTCTCTCTCTCTCTCTTTTTTTTTTTTTTCAATTTTGAAGCACAGTAACTATTTTGTTTCCATTTGTGAACCTACTGTGATTAAAACTTTTCAGGTGGCTTTTCTGTATACCAGAGGATAGAAAGTGTATTAATATCTCATTTGGTTTTTAGGCCAAGCACTTAGGGCCTTAATGTTTATCCTGTTTGGAAATAGACTTATATGTAGCCTTAATTTCTATAGAAACCATTGTAAATTAAAGGATTTTGTGGATTACAAAATGGCAGGGATTACTAATTTTGCAATACTGACATTGTAATAAATCTGATTAATTTAGATTAGAATGTAAATTTTAGGGGCAAAACTGAGGAAGGATAGTTCTGTGTCATTTTTGTAGATTATGGTGTGTCAGAATTTGTGGCTTTGAGCTGGAGAGTAGAGCTGTGGATTTTTTTAAAAATTTTTAACACAAGTAACACTGATAGGTTTAGAGAGTTGGTGGGGATTGATTGAGAAAAGGTAGACTACTGAAAGTTCTGTATTTTATATGTTGGGAAGGAAGTATGAGATACATCTTGTTGAAAGAAATTTTTACTTAGTAATGATTTGGAGGGAATTTGCTTATATGTGCATATGAATACTTGCTCCTTTAAGCCCTGCTTTCCTCTCTGTTTCCCTATTGAAGTTTAAGAATTTGATTTTTGTTTTCCCTAGTCAAAGATAAGTTTATTAATATTCTCACCATATATTCATTTCAGAAATTTGAATTTGTGTCTGTAGAGTAAGGTATAAGGAAAGCCAAAGAATTGTCTGTATTATTTGAAATTTGGTGGATTGAGAGGAATTTATGATGGTTTTCTTTGGCTTTGTATTTAAGACTGAGTTTGGAGAAAAATGAGTGATTCTGTAATCATTTTCTGATGATCTCTGCTCTTTTTGAGAAAAGGCTACTTTTTGAAAACATGACTGTTAGAAAGGTGTGGAGTGCATTGGCAAGTATATCCAGTAGGCATATGTTCTGGCAAGCCTTATTTCAGAGATTTGCCTCATCTCCCAATGTATGTATTGAGGATATAGTTCTTTGAGAAATAAACTACAGTTCTTTAACTTTAAGAAACTATGTATGTCAGTAGTGAAATTTTGTATGCTTAGGATTTATTTTTGTTTTGACATTTGTTAAATTAAACTTTGGGAACATAGGGCAGCCCAAGTGGCTCAGCAGTTTAGCACTGCCTTTGGCCCCCGGGGTGTGATCCTGGAGACTTGGGATCGAGTCCCATGTCAGGCTGCGTGGAGCCTGCTTCTCCCTCTGCCTGTGTCTCTGCCTCTCTCTCTCTCTCTCTCTCTCTCTCTCTCTCTCGGTGTCTCTCATGAATAAATAAAATCTTAAAAAAAAATATAAAAATAAAAATAAAATAAACTTTGGGAACATAGAAGAAAGAGGATGCTGCAAAATTCTCTTCCCAGGTGGTTATTCCCAGCTATGTGGGGAATCATTTTTATCATGTCAGGCTTGTAGAATTGTTGAGCTGTTACATAGATACCTGAGGGATCTTGGATCTTGGGATCCAGTCTTTCAAAGGAAGAGCCTTTCAGTCAGCTAGAAGTTCACATTTTTTAACAAGGTAGGGAGATAGTGGTAAGGAGATCCAAAGAATCTGTAACTTTTATCCTGGTAAGATTTTTCTTTTTTTGTAAAGTCCTGCCTGTTGCACATATTAATCCTTTGCATATCTAGCATATTTTTTTCTTTTGGTTCATGTGCTGTTTTGGCAGTGTTGTATTAGAAAGTGCATTAGATATTTGGAGGGATCTTTCCGTAACTTAGAATTTTGGGTAATAATTCTGAAATTTAGGGCGAGTGATGTTTGTTTTCCTCTCTAAGATTACATGACAAAATCAAATCTGAAGTGTAAATTTCTTCTATAACATAACTTTTGATATGAGAGCATATTGGCAGCTCATTTGAGTGACAAGTTTGCCTACCAAACTTTTAATGTCTCTGTAGTGAGTCTTCATATTTCATTGATTAAGTTAGATGTCATTTGAGGAATTTTAAGACTACCATAATGGCTAATTTTTATAGTAGTTAACTACTTTTTTTAACACTGTGTTTGTCTTTAAAGTAGGTCAAAGTGTAGAATTTACTTTTGTAGTTATTGGCCATAGAATTTAAAGTTTGAAAAACACAAATGACAGGTTTACTTACTTGGCTTAGTGATTAAAATTTGTGTGGTTTCATGCAATATATATTTGTCAAATTGAATTAATTATGTAGTATATTGATTGTAGCATTACTAAATGTTACTTTCATGTTGTTTTAGGGGACAATACCGAAATGGTCATCTCTCTTTGATATACCTCCAAAATTACCTCCCGAGATAGAACAGTACCAGTATTAAAAGCCTGAGTCCAGACTTATTTTGGAATGAAGTTTTTTGTATTCATGACATTTTACTAATTTTAAGAAAAAAAAAGTTGTATTCTTACTAGTAAGAATACTATTAAAATTGATTAAGTCATTTTAATGCTTCTTACTGACATAGCTATTTCAAGTGCACAGGCTAAATTTGGTAAATTTTGTTATGTTTATATCATCTTTGTGACAAGTCATTTTTTAAAGTCAGAAATAGCTAGTTAAAAAAATTGGCTTGCCTTGTGCTAACCCATTTACTATTACATAGAGAAGAGAATTGTACCTTTGAAGATGGTGTATATATGGAGATTTGGGATGTAAGCTCTGCTTTATGGAATTAGAATGCTTGTTTTGCAGCATGTGAAATGAACAATGTTTGACTATTCTTAAGCAAGACATAGTTTTGTTTTATTTTTTAATGCAAAGGTTCGTAGTTTTATGTATAGGTTCCTAGAACAAAGGCAGATCTCTAAGGCAAGTTGATATACCTAAAAAGGGTATTTACATAAGAGGGATAGAAGCTTCAGTTTCAGTGATGGGTGTTATTTGGTTGTCCTGAGGTAAAGATGATTTATTTCAGTCTTTCTAGTAAATTTAGATGGAGGACCTTATTGAGAAATGTTGACAAATACTAAAGATAGATCTTCTTTTTTTCTTCATTTGATTTCAGGAGTTAGACAATTAGAGTAGTTTTAGATGTTTATTTCTGTCCATTTGTGTTTATTTGTAGGGAATGTTCACAATAGCTTACAGTTTCTTCATCTAAAATGTTAAATCCTGGGATCCCTGGGTGGCGCAGCGGTTTGGCGCCTGCCTTTGGCCCAGGGCGCGATCCTGGAGACCCGGGATCGAATCCCACGTCGGGCTCCCGGTGCATGGAGCCTGCTTCTCCTTCTGCCTATGTCTCTGCCTCTCTCTCTCTCTCTCTCTGTGTGACTATCATAAATAAATAAAAATTAAAAAAAAAAAAAAAAAAAAAAAAATAAAATGTTAAATCCTTAGCAGTTATAATTGATAATCTTTTAGGTTTTTGAAATCATACCAATCCTGAGTAATCCTTATTGCATAGAAATCAAGGACAAAATAACATGTATCTAAATGCTTACATAAACATTTCTATGCTATGTAATACTGTTTTAACCTGGGATTTAAAAAAAATTTTTATTGGAAAAGATGACCTTTGTTATATATTTTAACATGATACGTTATGATATGTCCCTTAACTTGTGTGTATAACATATTGTACATATCATTACATTTAGTATGGAAAAAATTTATTAGCTCCTGCCAAAGGCAATTGTAGAAACAAATGGACAACTAAATCAATGTAAAAGAAAATGAAGACAATATACTTCAGGGTAAAAGAATTTATATAACTTGAGTACTTTTTCTTTTGAATTCACCTAAGTCTAGTAGTGTTCTCTGAAGGAAGAGATGTTGATTTTCTTGAGAATTCAGTTTGCTTGTCAATCTTGATGATGAGATTAAGAGATTTTCTAAAGGATGTTGTTACACTACTGGATGTTCAATATTGTTAATATTCCTTACATATGATTTTCTTTGAAATAGCTAAGTCATTTATCTTTTGTAAGAAACTAGGTGCACTGAAGCCCTAATGATGTTCTTACCATTCTTTGGGGTTACCCTTAAAAATTGTCTTCGCAGATTCAGCAATTACCAGATTATTCCTTTTACAGACAGTCCCACTCTGAATGACCTCACTCTCAATAAGGTCTTTCTGACCAGGAATGGACTAGGCAAAATAAAATCCTATTTTAAGCCATTTTTTCCCCTAGCATGAAAGTGTCATATTGTTAACAACTGGGAAAAAAGTATAAATGGTCTAAATTGTTGAATTTGCTTATTTATAATTATTTCATGAGACTTAACCTTCAATCTGTGATAGTGGAGGAGTTACACTATTCTGAGTGTTGTAGCCTCCTTCCTGATGATGTAGGAAAAACTTGTTGCCCGTTTTTGGGTGATTCAAAATGCAGATAATGAGGGAGCTAATTCTTTATTATGCATAAATCTTTCACAATAAGCTACATTTTGGGGGCCCATAATGAGATCTGTATTTAAGTCCTATCATTCTCTCTTGTTTTATTTTGCTGAGCACTAATTATTATCATACTTGTTTGTTTTGTTTGTATGTATCTCTCCATTGGAGTGTAAGCTCCTTGAGAGTTGGGACTTCGTTTTGTTTATGGTATATGGCTGGATGCTTCAAATAGTGTCTGACACATAGAAAGTGCTCAGTAGCCTCAAAAAAAGAGAAAGTATTCAGTCTACAACACAAAGTGCATGACAAGTATCTGTTGATATTGTTGAAAGCCCTGATAAATACTTTTCTTTGCTACCAGTTTTCTTGAGAGTTAGCAATAAGCCACTGGAATGGAGAAGAGTATGGTATCTAGGGATGAGCAAAATATCTGGGTATTAGGTTTTACAGTATAGACAAAACCAGAAGCTTTAAGCTATGACAAAAAAAAAAAAAAAGGGATCCCTGGGTGGCGCAGCGGTTTGGCGCCTGCCTTTGGCCCAGGGCGCGATCCTGGAGACCCCGGATCGAATCCCACGTCAGGCTCCCGGTGCATGGAGCCTGCTTCTCCCTCTGCCTATGTCTCTGCCTCTCTCTCTCTCTCTATGTGACTATCATAAATAAATAAAATTAAAAAAAAAAAAAAATTTAAAAAAAAAAAAAAAAAAAAAAAAAAAGTATGCTTAGCACACATGCCAGATGAACACATTATCTGGGCCATTAAAACAAATGAAAAAAAGTCTAGTTAACTTCAAAAACTCAGTCTGAATTTTAAGTTCTACTTCTAATCCTGTCCTAAATCTTCTGTTTCAAGATTTTTGGTGCCTTTTAGACAATCTTAAAGTTGTAAAGTTGAAAGTGATGGTGTTTGTGTTATTCTCAAGCCCTAGTTTTGGCCAGTAAGCCAAAGAATTGATGTATTTACTGTATACCATATAGAGAGACATGCCATTATTTTATGTCCTTTAAAATATTTTTCTTGGGGTGCCTGAGTGGCTCCGTTGGTTAAGTGGCTGACTCCTGGTTTCAGCTCTGGGTTGTGACATCAGCATGGAATTGGCTTGCCCCCCCCCCCCCCCCAGTCTGTCCGTCCCCACTCGCTAAAATAAATAAACAAAATCTTAAAAAAAATTTTTTTTCTTCTTGATAAATGGACATTCTTGACTAGGTCTCATTAATTTACTCTGTGTAATTTCATTTTTGAAATGATGCTATGTTGTTGCATTGTGCTTTTGCATCAACAAATGTTAGAATTCAGTAAGTATTTATGTGCCAGGTACTAGGGTAGGTTCTTTAATACACATTACCTTATTTAATGCCCAAAACTGGCCTATAAATTAGATGGTATAATTTTAAACTTTAATTTTTTTTTATTATGGAAACGGAACTTTTAGCCTGTGACTTGCCGGAAATCACAGAGTTGTTAAGGAGTGGAACCAGACCTTTAACCCCGTGTTTCTTGTGTTATTTCATACAGAAAACAAATGATACTCACTCCTGTTGTAGGAATTTGCAGGCTGAGTCCTTTCTCTTTTTTTGAGGCTTTTTTTGCTACTTTTAAAATTTCTTCCCTTATGGATGTCTGCTTAACATCCTAAATGATATAGCTACAAATATCTGACAGCCAGTGTTTCATCATGTTTAGAAAAAGGTGGCACATTCTTTTTGTGAACTTTGAACTTATCACTTGATCTAGTAAAACAGCAGTATTTGTGCAGTTTGTGTATATGTCAAGCTTTTTATTTATGCATGTCACTCATATCATTGTTTTCTGTTTTAAATTTTAGGTTCTTGGGGGTTTTCTCTATCTGTGAGTACTTGGTAAAAACTTAAACCATAAAGATAAAAGGCAGCAGATAGTGACCAAGCGAGTGGTTTTGGCAAATACAGTGGTGAAGGCCTCCTTCAGGTAGGTAGAGAAGAGGAGGGAAGAGGGTGGCCTTGTAGGAGGTAAAGACAGCATAAGTTTTATTATGGAATGGGATGCTTATAAGGCCTATTCTGAGGATGACCGTTAGATTCATAGGACTAAAGTAGAAGATTTATTTTGGGAGGCACTGTTGATAATGTTGGGAACACATTTTAAACAATTATGAAGGTCAGGTATTGAAAATAGCCATTGGAAATTATGGTTTGTTTTTAATCAAATAGTAATTTGATCCAATCGGTGTTTTAGGAGTAATATTTTTACAGCTTCAGGTCAGGCATGTGCTCAAAGAATACTGAAATAAGTTATCTCTTAAGGTAATTAGGTACCTGATCTCTAGGGCAGTGGTTCTTGAAGTGTGGTTCCCTCTCCAGCAGTGTTAGTATTATCTGGGTACCTGGGAACATGTTAGAAATGCACATTTGGGGGACCCTGCCCTGTATTTACTAAATCAGAAACTCTGGAAGTTGGGCCCAGCAATCTGCGTTGCAACAAGCCAGGTGATTTCGATACATGCAGAAGTTTGAGAGCCACTGTTCTGGGGTATAGTTAGTTGAAATGGAAAGGAAGGAAAAGTGCAGGACTGACAGAACTTGGTGACTGATGGATAGCAGCATGTTATGATGGAAAAGAGTGCTCTATTGAGGATCATGAGTGTTGAGTCCAGTATCCACTTTATCACCAGCTGTTTTGAACAAGAGAACTGACCTGTCATGGAAGGAGTTCTACTTAGTGATTTCTGAGGATTTTGGAGGCAAATGAAGAATTAAGGTGGACTTTAGGATTAAGTCTGGATTATCAGAAAGATCAGGAGGGATTTTTGAAAGGGAGTGGAGAGAACATCGGGTGGATGTTTTAAGAAAGTGGAACAGATTCTTAAAGCAGGGGTTCTCAGCAGGGACCCCCTTGGGATATTTGGCAATATATGGAGACATGTTTGATTGTCAGAGTAGGAGAGTACTACTGGTATTCTAGTGAGTAGAGGCTAAGGATGCTACTGAAGGTATCCTAATTAGAATACCAAACAGGTCAACCCCCCAAAGCCAAGAATTATTTATTTATTTATTTTTAAAAAGATTATTTATTTATTTATTTATTCATGAGAGACCGAGACAGGCAGAGACATAGGCAGAGAGAGAAGTAGGTTCCATGCAGGGAGCCCGACATGGGACTCGATCCCAGGACTCCAGGACCATGCCCTGGGCCGAAGGCAGGCAGGCACCAAACCACTGAACCATCCAGGGATCCCCTAGCCGGGAGTTACTGAGTCAAAAATGTCCACTGGGGGAAAAAAAAGTCCACTGTATGAGATTGAAAATCCCTGTTTATTTATTAAAAAAAAAAAAAGATTTTATTTATTCATTCATGAGAGACACAGAGAGAGAGGCAGAGACATGGGCAGAGGAGAAGCAGGCTCCATGCAGGGAGCCTGATGTGGGACTTGATCCTTGGACTCCAGGATCACGCCCTGAGCCAAAGGCATAGACACTTAACCACTGAACTACTCAGCTGTCCCGAAAATCCCTGTTTAAAAAGAAATACCCAGAGGTGCTGAGTGGCTCAGTTGGTTAAGCTTCTGCCTTTGGCTTAGGTCATGATCCCAGGGCCCTGGGATGGAGCCCTGTATCAGGCTCTCTGCTCAGTGGGAAGTCTGCTTCTCCCTCTTACTCTGCTGCTCCCCCTGCTTGTGCTTTCTCTGTGTCAAATAAATGGGTAAAATCTTAAAAGAAGATAGGTAGATAGACTCCGTAGATAGGTTCTGTGTATGTTTCCATCCTGATTTTCTGCTGTTAATCTTAAAGTTTTTTGTTTGTTTTTAATTTTAGAGTTTTAAGTCTAATACAGAACATCTCAAATGTGCTCTCAGATTCCATTTCCCAGGGCTTTGCCCAAAGTAAGCATAAAGGGTTTTTTGTTGCTGTCAAATTTTCACAAAACTAAATGGTTATGGAAAATCCTCAACCCAAGTGCAGATTTATTACTCCTTTTAACTTATCCTAAGGTCAACTTACTTGGATAACCAAAGTAAGTATTCACTGTATTGAGATCAATAATTAAGTTAGAACAAGAAACTTCCTTTTGATACTCTCTCTCACAGATAGAAAAATGAGATAAAAGTTGTGGTATTGATGTGAGCAAATATTGGAATATAATGAATTGCCCTGTAGCTCGATACCCTATGATCATGTTTTTAAAATATTTTTATTTATTTATTTGAGAGAGAGAGAGAGAGAGAGAGCTCACAGAGGGAGAGAGAGAAGCAGACTCACCACTAAACAGGAGCCCAGAACACTGAGATCATGCATAACCTGACCTGAAGGCAGACACTTAACCTACTGAGCCACCCAGGTACCCCTGTCCTATGATCATTCTCTCTCTTTTTTTTTTTTTTTTTTTAAGGTTTTATTTATTAATGAGAGACTTAGGGAGAGAGGCAGAGGCATAGGCAGAAGCAGGCTCCTTTCAGGGAGCCTGATGTGGGGACTCAATCCCAGGACGCTGGGAACACGACCTGAGCCAAAGGCAGATGCTCAACCACTGAGCCACCCAGGTGCCCCTCCTATGATTATTCTTAAAAGAGCGCTTCATGAGCTGGTTGTGGCCCTCTGTGAATTTAATGTAGCCTCAACTTTAATCCATCTCTTTATATCCTTGGATCACAGAAGTTAGGAACTCTGTCCTCTCAGGGCAGTAATCTAGCTAACACACTCTTGCTTCTGACAGTGACCTCAAGAGAATGTAGATTCATAAATATAGTGATGATTTATAGTACTTTTATAGTTTCCAGTGTACTTCTCTGTTGATTATATCTTCTGATCATCATAATTCCGGAGGGTTACCAGAACTTGAGGATGGTGCTACAACTCCAGATGTGGCATCCACATATCTTAATCTGTCTGAAAGATGCCCTTGGAGTCATGTGGTGAATTAACAAAAAAATGGTGAGCCTTTTTGGGTGAATAAGATAAAAAAAAAGTCACCCTGTATATATATATATATGTGTGTGTGTGTGTGTGTGTGTATTAAGATTTTATTTACTTATTCATGAGAGAGACAGAGAGAGGCAAAGGCACAGGCAGAGGGAGAAGCAGGCTCCATGCAGGGAGCTGACATGGGATCCCGGGTCTCCAGGATCCCACCCTGGGCTGAAGGCGGCACTAAACCTCTGAGCCACCAGGGCTGCCCAACACACACTGTATATTTGAAACAAGGTAGGAAAAAGCCTACTCTGATGGATAATAGCAAACATTAACTGAATGTATACCATGTGCCTCGTACTTGCACTTTATACATATTGACTAACCTCAGCAACCCTTTGACATAGGTCCTATGATTCCCATTTTCTAGTTTGGAAACTGAGGCATAGTGCAATTAAGTAACTTGTCTGAGGTTATCCAGTTAAGAAGAGTCAGAATTCAAAGCAGGCAGTCTGGCTCCCAAGGCTTCTAAGCTATATTGCCTCTTTTTCAACTTTGTTGGAGGACAGTTTGTATATGTTTTACTGATGAACTTTGGTGTTCCCCAGGTAATCTTTTCTCATTCAGGAGATTCATTCGCATAAATGTTTGTTCAGTGCTTACACTGTGGCAGCTACTTTGCTTGGGCCTTACTTTTTCAGAATTTCCAAATACTGTGGTTTCAAGTAGTGCTGAAAGAAATTAAGAGGGCGATGATATACAATTGACCCTTGAATAAGCAGGGGCTAGGGGCCTTGACCTTCTCTGCACAGTTGAAAATCCACATGTAACTTTTGACTCCCCACAACCTTAAGTACTAATAGCCTATTTTGACTAGAAGCATTCCATAACACTACAAAGTCAACAAACATATATTTTGTATATTATATAAATTATATATTCTTATAATGAAGTAAATTAGAGAAAAAATGTTGAGAAAACCATAAGGAAAAGAAAATACATTTATAGTACTGTATTTATTGAAAAATATCTGCATGTAAGATAGCCCATGCAATTCAAATCGATGTTGTTCAAGAGTCATCTCTACTTAGGTTGAGGATCACTCTTTGAGATTGGATGGTCACTAAAGGCTCCCTAAGAAGATGGCATTTTGTGACTGAGACCTGAGTGATGAGGAGTCATTCTTGTAAAGTTTGAATGCTTAGGGGACCAGATCTAGGTCAGCAGAGCTCTAGGTAGAGGGACCAGCAAATGCAAAGCCCTGTGGTATGAATGAGAAAATATTATAAGTACTTAATTTAGTGTCAGACACCATGCAAAGATCTTGGGATACAGTAATGAGCAAGGCAGGCATGGTCCCTCTGTTGTGAACCTTCCAGTTTGGTGGGGAAGTTAGTAATTAAATAGTTCTTTTAGTAATGTCAATTATAGTTACGCAAAGGACTACAAAAGTAAATATAGGCTGCAGTGAGAATATATGATAGAGTGACCTAATCTAAACTTCAGGAGTGGGGAGGAGGCATCAGAGAACATTTTCTCTGAGAAAGTTTTTAAAACTAAGACCTAAAGAATGAGTAAGAGATAACGAGGCAAAAAGGAAATGATTAGCATATGTGGTTGGAAGGAATCTGACCTATTGGAAGAATCTACCAACCACCAAAAAGGCTAGTGAAACTGCTGAGAAATAAGTACAGGAGAGAGTTAAAATCTTGACAAGGTAGTCAGGAGTCAGGTCAAGTAGGGCTTTATTCTGAAGACAGTGGGAAGGCACATGTTTAGCAGAGGAGTAATATGCGTGGACTAATAAGAGCTGCAGTATAAAGAAAGGATCAGGGAGGGAGAGAGAATGGATTTGGTGATGCCAATTAGGAGGCTATCGCAGTGGTTTAGGTAAGATACAAAGGAAATATGGTTGAGAATACAGATAGTGGTATTAGGGAGGGTTTGAAAAGTATTTAGAAAACAGAATCACAGGATTGGTTCCTTGGATGTGTGGGAGGGTGACTTTAAGGGGGTTCATGTAAGCATGACTCTCAAGGTTTTCTCATGTGAATGACTTGTGATGTCCTTTTATTGAGATAGGGCACACTGAGGAAAAGCAGGTCTGGAGATTGAGGGGATGAGCATAAAGCTCACTTTTGAGCAGGTTTGGTCAGATTGGATGTGAGGTATCTCTAGAACTGTTGAATAGGTAACGGGCTATGGTTCTGGGCCACAGGAATGGCTTTTTGGCATACACCTGTGTCTTGTTGGCATACATGTGCATAAATAAAGTTGGGTAGACATACAGTAGCTTACAAAGGGAGTGAAGGAGGGCCAGGGGGTATGAGGAAAATCAGGAGAGTAGTGGTATCTTAGAAGCCAGAGGATTGTGATGCTTACTGTTTATCAAGCACTGTGTTAAGTGTTAATACATTTTTACTCATTTAATGCTTGTAACTATGAAGTAGGTGCTTTTATTATCTCAGTTTTATAGATCAGGAAAGCTCCATAAGATGGAGCTATATAATTTGTCCAAGACCATCAGATAACAACTGGAGAGGTTATTGGGTTTTTTTGTTTGTTTGTTTGGTTGGTTATTTTATTTTATTTTATTTTTTTGGTTATTGGTTTTTGAGCCCAGGTTTGTCCAGTTCCAGGTGGTATTCTTAAACATTTCATACTGATGGTGTTAAAAAAAGAGGAAGGGTATAGTCAGCTGATACGGATGCTACCCAGAGGCTGAGTATATTGAAGATGGAGATTTTCATTGGATTTGGCAACATAGAGGTGATTTTAAACTGGAGTTTCGGTGGCAATTTGGAGCAGAAGACATTCTTCAAAATAAATGTGAGGTTAAATAGAGACAGTGAATGAAGAGAAGTGTAGAGAAGTTTGGCTGTGAAGAGAGAAGGGGAGCAGGTCATAGTTACAAGTTAAAGTGCTGGATCCAGAGAAGGTTCTCTCATGTTTTTGTTATATTTTAAGATGGAAGAGACCACTGTATTTTTTTGTTAATGGTGCTATCATCTATTATTCTTTCCTATGTTATTCTTCATATTTAACCAGTAGCTATTATCTGATGGATTTCTCATATTCATCTTTATGTAGTTTACACTGCCACTCCAACAGTTTGGACTCTTAGTCTAGACTATTGTAGTCACCTCTTCCTTGGATTTTTTTTGGGGGGAGGGTGGGTATCTTTACCATTGTTTCTTAATGTTGTGTTTCTCAGGTTCTTTTTTTTTTTTTTTAAGATTTTATTTATTCATGAGAGATAGATATACACACAGACACACACACACACACACACACACACGAGGCAGAGAGAGAAGCAGGCTCCACGCACGGACCCGATGCGAGACTTGATCCTGGGACCTGGACCCCAGGATCATGCCCTGGGCCGAAGGCAGGCGCTAAACCACTGAGCCACCGAGGGATCCCCATGTTTCTCAGGTTCTGATCATGTTCTTATCCTCTGTAAATTCTGTAAAGTCAATGGTGTGGAATGGACACTGGACTTTGGTTCATGGTACCTGGCTTTGAATTTCAGTTTATTAAGCTTAACTTTGATGAACTTAATTTTTTTTGACACTTTAAAAAATTTTATTACCTTAACTTTACCCCTAACATGGGGCTCGAACTTAAAACCTGGAGATCAGGAGTCCTGTATGTTTTATTGACTGAGCCAGCCAGGTCTTCTATGAACTTTAATTTTTCATGTGTGGATTAGTGAAAATAAAACTTAATTTTTGGAAATTGTTTATAAGTGCTTGGTTAAATTGAAGGGTTTTGCCATTGTAGGCACAAACTTCTTAGCCTGATATTCAGGCCCCAATTGACTACTACAATCTTATTAGGTACTCTTAATTCATGTATGTTCCAGCCAAACCAAGCTACCTTCTTGTTTTTTTCCACACACTTGTGTTGTCTCCTTGTCCCTACCATAGTTCTCATCTTCTAAACCCTATTTGCAATATTTTTTCCGTAGTCCTGTGTATTGAAGGAAACTTCTTTCCTAAATCCTCATAATTTTTCTTCCTTACCTCTTACGGTGTCTAACTGGATACAGATAGAAAGTTTAATTATGTCTATATTATATGCTCCATGAGGACAAGGCAGGACTTCCCTGGCACACACATAGCATAATATTGTTTACGTCATTGAGACTCACATTGCTGGTTGGTTAACTTTTCATGAAGACAAAGTATAATAAAATTAATCTACTATATTCTGAGGTTGAGTGCTGACAGTTATTAGAAGAATGTCTAGAATAGAACCAAAGAGAAGGGAAGCCAAGGAACAAAAATTTGCCATATGTTGTTCTGGTCATTAGAGGAAGGAGAAACAAGCTACTTATTTCTTGAGACCATCTAGTTACCCTGGCTTTTTTTTTTTTTTTTAATATTTTATTTATTTATTTATTTATTTATTTATTTATTTATTTATTTATTTATGAGAGAAGCAGAGACATAGGCAGAGGGAGAAGCAGCCTCCCCACAGGGATCCCACTGTGGGACTTGATCCCAGGACCCTGGGATCACAACCTGAGCCAAAGGCAGATGCTCAGCCACTGAGCCACCCAAGTGTCTGTGTCTCTTATACTATGTTCACTGGGCTACTTTCATAATTAGTTTGGTTCCCCTGTTGATATTGGGAAATGGGTTTCCTGGATAATAGGCATGAGTATTTGTTGCTGCTAGGCATTGTGAGGAAGTTAATTGAAAGTCCTTTTGCCAGGTTGAGTAGTAGCCTACCAAGATTCCTCCTTTGAACCTTCAGGAGACAAAATGTCCACTTAACAGAATAGTGTCTACAAACACTCTATGTGCAAAGGTTTGAACATGGTATATAGAATGGTAAGGTACCATTTTCCAGACCCTTTTCTTAGGGAAGCATTTTCTTGACCGGATCTTCCAGTTATAAATTCTCTGTAGTATAAAATATTTCTTATGCATAACACCTGTCAAAATTGCAACTCTATATTTACTTGAATTGTTTGATTGTCTGTTTCCCTTTCAGATTGTAAGTATCATTATAGGCTGCTACAATGCCTTTTCTCACTGTTTTATCCCCATGCTTGGTATAGTGTCTGGCCCATAGTAGGTACAGATGAATTTTTTTTTTTTTCTGTGAATGTGCATCTCTAAAATGCTCTCCCTCCAACCCCATTCTGTCTTCTCAGTAAGCTCCTAATTGTTCTTCAAGCCCATAGATATTCTTCTCTTGAGTTCTCCTCAGTTACATTCCTGAGGCACTTTGTATGCATTTCTGTTGTAGGACCAGTCATGTGTTAAAATTATTTGACCATGAGTCTCTTTCCATCCAGCTGGAGTAGACATCTTTAAGACAAGGATCATGTCTTAATTTAAGTGTTCAGAAAAGTGTTGAATTGAACAAAATGTGTTGTGCACTTTCTAAAATACATAAATTTGTAGAACATAAAAATTGAACGCTAACAATGGAAAGAACCTTAGATTGGTAATCAGAAAGACTCTCCAAGCTTTATTTTATTCATCTGCAGGTCTTTCTCAATTCTAATAGTTTAAACTGGTTGTTTTCTTTTTCTTTTTCTTTTCTTCTTTTTTTTTTTTTTTTTAAGATTTTTTTTTTTACTTATTCATGAGAGATACAGAGAGAGAGAGGCAGAGACACAGGCCGAGGGAGAAGCAGGCTCCCTGCAGGGAACCCGATATGGGGGGACTCAATCCGGGAACTCCAGGATCATGTCCTGAGCCTAATGCAGATGCTCAACCACTGAGCCACCCAGACGTCCCTAAACTAGTTGTTTTCAAAGATGACCACATCATCTGGGAGCTTGTTAGCATTGCATAGTCTCAGGTCCAGCTCCAAACTTACTGAATCAGAAACTGGGAGTGAACCTAGGAATCTGAGCTCAACAAGCCCACCAGGTGATTCTGGTAGATGATAAAGTTTGGGAACCACTGGAATTATTTTAGCAGTCTATTTTCTGTGTGTTCAAAAAAAAATTAAGTTAACTACCTTAATTTAAACTTCAGAGCTTAAAGTTTTTTTTTTTTAAGATTTGTTAAATTTATTTATTCAGAGAGAGAGAGAGAGAGGCAGAGACACAGGCAGAGGGAGAAGCAGGCTCCATGCAAGGAGCCCGATGTGGGACTCGATCCTGGGTCTCCAGGATCACACCCCGGGCTGAAGGCGGCACCAAACCGCTGCACCACCGGGGCTGCCTTAAAATTATTTTTAAAGCTTTTCTTCATGTGTTTCCTTCTAGTTGAACGTGTGGACATTTTTCTAAACTACTGATCATAGCTGTATAGCCAAAGTGTTTGAATCAGAGGCAGTCAGTTCAGAAGTATTTGAAGACTGCTGCTTAATGCCACTTGCACAAAACAAAATATGTACATGTGTGTTTATTTATATCTGTATGTGTGCACCTAACACACACACACACCTGCTTTTTTTTCTTCATTTTCCGTGGAAACTTCTCCATGATGAGTGGTTAAAGGAAGGGAATGGTAAAGTACAGGCTTTTATGAGACAGACTTGAAAGAATGGTATGGCAGAATTAGACATATCAAAAAGTAGAGGTTGCTTTTTTGCAGTAGCAGGTATACATACTTTTTTTTTTTTTTTACCTCCTTTGCCAAGGAGCTTATTTATTTATTTTTAAAAAATATTTTATTTATTCATGAGAGACCCGGGGGGTGGGGGGGGGGTGGGGGTGGGAGGCAGAGGCACAGGCAGAGGGAGAAGCAGGCTCCATGCAGGGAGCCCGACATGGACTCGATCCCGGGTCTCCAGGATCAGGCCCTGGGCTGAAGGCAGCGCTAAACCGCTAAGCCACCCGGGCTGCCCTAATTTTATTTACTTTAGTTCTTGCAAAGCTAACATACAGCATTAAATTAGTTTCAGGTATATAATATAGTGATTACCAAGAAGCTTTCTTAGCAGTAAATGTTTGCCTCAGTGTTACCTGCAACAAGTTATTGTGGACTGAAAAGTGCTTATTGTTGGTATTCCTTGACTTCCTGTAAAGGGAGTTGTATACTTTACTGATAGGATCCATATAATAGCTTATCTCAGATGTATATTTTGTGCTTGGCACCATGCTAAGTGCTTCAGATGTGGCCCACTTAGACCATTGTTGTTTTGGCTTAATACCTTGAGTCTAAATTTACTTTGTTAAATAGAGGGAATCTTTTAGAAATGGAATTTCTGAAAAGAATTCCTTTTAAGATACAGTGTTGCTGCCTGGTTGAATGCTTGCAGGATTTAGTAAACAGTATCATTTGTTCCATTTACAATTTCTGTACCATTAGTTATAACACATCTCAGACTTTGTAAATTGAAGAAGCCTATTTTTTTTAGTCTTTCCTTAAATGGAAGTTACTTCTTTTTTTTTAATTATTATAATTGCCTTTCTCCACATTTTTTTCTATCTTTTAACTATTTCTTAGTGTGGTTGTCAAAACTGTAAGAATTATCATAAGCTCAGAAGTTTTGTTCTTTTGGTTTTGTGCTCATTTATTTATTCAACAAACCTTCTCAGGCGTGCTTTCAGTGTTTAAAGAATGTACTGGGTATACAGAAATGAGTTGTCTTGTACCCTGTTCTCATAGTCTGATAAGAGCCATATAAACAAATAATTATGCTATACTCTGATAAATGAAATTTAGAAGGTACAAAGTACAGAAGCAAGAGAAAGGAGGGAATGACTGAGGAAGAAATTCAAAGAAGAGGAACCAGCAAGTCCAGAGGCAAATATGTTTGAAACAAGCGTTACAAGTTCAAAACAGCATTGCCAGAAGTTGAATGTTACTGGAACATAAGAATGGTAGGGAATCGGAGAGGTGAAGAGTCAGTCATGTAAAGTTGTATATACTTTGTGCAGTTGGTAATGGGGAGACATTAAAAGAAGTGTAAACATGGGGGAGGCTTGATCATATTTCTTATTTTTTAGAGACAGAACAAGTGAGTGAGTCGTGAGGAAGGGCAAAAGGAGATGGAGAGAGAGTCTAATGCAGACTTTGAGTGTGGAGCCTGATGTAGGGCTCAGTCTCATGACTCTGAGATTATGATCTGAGCTGAAACCAAGGGTCAGACACTTAACTGTACCACCCAAGCCCCCCCGATCATATTTCTGTTTTAGAAACTTCACTGTTGGAGGGTGTTGTGGAGGATAGACTGGTGAAGGAAGAATTGCAGAGGTAAGGGAATGAAATAAGAATCTAATAGTTCGGAAAGAAATGATAACTAGAGGTTTGGTACCAAGAGTAGAGGTGGAGGCTAGACTGAATCAAGTTTTTTGGCAAAGAGTTGATAGGACTTGGTGATCTCATCAGATGTTCTGGAAGAGGAGGATAACTCGCAGGTTCTTGTTTTGAGTCCTAGGTTGATAGGTAGTGCCATTGGCTAAGAGAGAATACCATGGTTTTATACAAAGGTAAGAATATAATTTGGGTGGGGATCTCTGGGTGGCTCAGTGGTTTAGTGCCTGCCGTCAGCCCAGGGCATGATCCTGGGGTCCTGGGATCGAGTCCAGTAAGGCTCCCTGCATAGAGCCTGCTTCTCTCTCTGCCTGTCTCTGCCTCTCTTTCTGTGTGTCTCTCAATGAATGAATGAATAAAATCTTAAAATATATATATATATTTTGATTTTTTAAAAAAATTTATTTATTTGAGAGAGAGAGAGTCCCAAGCAGCCTCTACACTGAGCATGGAGCCCAGTGTGGGGCTCAGTCTCATGATCCTAAGATCATGACCCAAGCTGAAACCAAGAGTTGGAGGGTCAACTTTAGATGCCTGCAATGTTGATTTTTTTTTTTTTTTTTAAGATTTGTTTGAGAAAGAGTACATAAGGGGAGAGGGAGAGAGCAAATCCTCCAGCAGACTTCTCACTGAGTGAGGAGCCCAACTCAGATCTTGATCCCAGGACCCTGAGATCGTGGCCTGAGCCAAAACTAAGTCAGCCCCTTAACCAACTGAGCTACAGAGTCAGCCTCTTCACCAACTGAGCTACGCAGGTGCATAATTTTGATTTTTTTTTTTAATGTTAATCTTTATGTCTATGGTGTAGTATATTTTATTCACCAATTATTGAGTGTACTTTATGAAAAACTCTACCCAGAGATTCTTGGCTAATGTCATGAGGTAGCATAATAGATTTGGGTGACTTTTTTGGGGCAAAATTAGTTGAGAAACCATTTTATTTTAATTACTATATGAATTACTTAATTTTTTCTAGGCCTTTTTACCTGACACTTGTCCAAGTCTGAGGCTAATCATATAACATTCATTCACTTGGCTTGTGAGCTTTCTCAATTTATCTCCCTTTGTTCACAGTGTTACACCAAGTTGTCCTCTATGTCATTTATAAAGATATTAGGAACTGCCCCAAACATTATGTTATGGAGGACACAAACATTTGGGGAGATCCATTTTCTTTTGTACTTTATTAAATTTTTTTTTTAACCAATTCTTCATATGTGACACAAAATTGTTCCAGATTCTATATTTTAAAAATTTGGGGGGTCACCTGGTTTGTTCAGTTGGTAGACCATGTAACTTTTGATCTCAGGATTATGACCTTGAGCCCCAGATTGGGCGTAGAGTTTAATTTTATAAAATCATTGTAAAAATTTTATTTTATTTATTTATTTTTTGTAAAAATTTTATACAGAGCCTTGTTAAATGTTTTTGTAATTCTAAATACATTATTATTATTTTTTTAGTTTCTCCCTTTATGGAGTCCATGTGGCCATTATAATAGCACATTCAAGAAAGCCCCACTTGGTACTTGTGCCATCTTAAGTCAAGTTGGAATTTTGTACCACTGGGTACAAAGAGCCAGAGAACTCCACTGGGTAAAAGTAGAATAGGAATTTCTAATGCCATGGTCAAATGTACATAGTGGTTTTAGATGAAGGAAGGTAGCACATCTCTATGCCTCTCAGCCTGCCCTGTGTAAGAACAGCCTTTTCTCATTTTTCAGAGGTTTAGAGTTTTCTAATCACCTAGCTATATCTCTTCATTTGGTGGACTCATCTGAAAACTGAAACCTATTGGCTAAAATTTCTCAGTCTTGTTCTACGTAATAATTACTTGAATGTGTATACCTGCTCATATTAATAAAATTCATTGGCTTCTGCTAAATCTCTAATGGGACTAGAATGGCAAGCAGACACATGTCCATTTGAACCAAAATCTGTCTGTTCGTTTCACAAGCATCTGATAAGTTCATTGCCACAGGACTTTAAACCAGAAGCACTGGCTTAGCTGTGAAATAGTTTCTATTTCTATTCAGTTTCTGAAAAGACGTTCCTTTGGGTATAAATGCTTTTTTATATGCTATTAAATTCTAAAAATACTTTATTGGCTAATTGTACTAAGGGATTAATTGATATTAAAAGGGCTCCTAGAATTGTAATTAAATACAGGGATAATACAAAGGACTTGAGAAAAATTCAGATAGGATTTTCACATGGGTAAAATTTTACCTTTTTCCATACTGATCAGTCTTTTGGAATGTAAAAGTGATGACTCTCCCATTATTTATTAATGTTTTTGCTTTCTTCCCTCAACTTTGATAGAATGTGTGTGTGTGTGTTTTTTTTTTTTTTTTTTAAGATTTATTTATTTATGATAGAGAGAGAGGCAGAGACACAGGTGGAGGGAGAAGCAGGCTCCATGCCGGAAGCCCGATCGGAACTCGATCCCGGGACTCCAGGATCGTGCCCTGGGCCAAAGGCAGGCACCAAACTGCTGAGCCACCCAGGGATTCCCCTGATAGAATGTTTTTAAGAGGATTCCCCCCACTCTAGTGATAGAAATTATATATGCTAGTTGTGAAAAATACATTAGAAAGACACTCATGATCCCACACTGAACCAGCATATCTTCTAGTTGTTCCCATACATAAAAGTATTTTTATGTAGCTAAGATTATGCTTGATATTTTATTTTATTTTTTATTTTTTTTAAAGACTTTATTTATTCATGAGAGATAGATACAGAGAGAGAGGCAGATAAACAGGCAGAGAGAGAAAAGCAGGCTCCATGCAGGGAGCCTGATGTGGGACTCGATCCCGGGCCTCCAGGATTATGCCCTGGGCCAAAGGCAGGCGCCAAACCGCTGAGCCACCCTGGCATCCCTAATTTTATATCTAAGTTTATCACTATCATTTCCATGTCACTAAAAAGTCTTGTGAAAGACCATGGCCGCCTCTAGTTTATTTGCTCATTTTTCTGTTATTGGGCTTTGGGTTATATTCATTTTGAGGGGGGGCATTCAAAATAAAAACAAAGTGAACTTAATCATATATTTGTTTTTCTATGTTTCTTTTTTCTTTTTTTTAAGATTTATTTATTCATGAGAGACAGAGAGAGAGAGAGAGGCAGAGACACAGGCAGAGGGAGAAGCAGGCTCCTCACAGGGAGCCGGATGCAGGACTCCCAGATCCCAGATCCTGGGATCACGACTTGAGCCGAAGGCAGATGCTCAACCACTGAGCCACCCAGGTGTCCCTGTTTTTCTGTCTCTCAGTATATCCTTATCATTCCTTAGAAGTATAGTAATTGAGGTTATATACATTAAAAAACTTATGAAAATGTTTAAACATGCACAAAGTAAGCAATAGTATGATGAACTGTGTACTTCTCACCAACTGCAGAAATTATTAACATGAGGAACTCTTCTTTCATCTGTATCCTCCACTCTCTCTCCGTTATTTTAAATTAAATCCCAGATGGGGAGGGCACCTGGATGGCTCAGTTGGTTAAGCATCTGCTTTTGGCTTAGGTTATGATCTTGGGTCCTGGGATCGAGCCCCAAGTTTGGCTGTCTGCTCAGCATGGAGTCTGCTTCTCCCCCTACCCCACTCATGCACATGCTCTCTCTCTCTCTTTCTCTCTCAAATAAAATCTTTTAGAAAAATCCCAGATGGGGTTATTTATTTATTTCATCTGTAAACACTTTAGTTCTATATATCTTAAGTTTTTAGTAAATAGTAAAAGCAAAAATTACTGTTTGTGAATAGGAATAATGCAAATACAGAAAAGAACATAAAACATAAATTTTTAAAGAGATAATTTATTTATTTATTCATGAGAGAGAGAGAAAGAGAGAGAGAGAGAGAGGCAGAGGGAGAAGCAGGCTCCCTGTAGGGAGCCTGATTCAGGACTTGATCCCAGGACCCCAGGATCACAACCTGGGCAACCAAAGGCAGATGCTCAACCACCGAGCCATCCACGTGCCCCAAAATATAAATTTATTATAATTCAGTGAGTGATCAGAAAATGAACATCCTTATAACTATCACGCAGTCAAGATTGGAATTGCCACCACCTCAGAAGCTTCCTCATGCCTCTCCCAATCACTAGTTTGTTTTTTTTACCCAGTAAGGACTTCTAACATTGTAATTTAATTTTGATTTTGAGGTTTGAAGAAATGGAATAGTATAGTATATATTCTTTTTTTTCTGGTTTGTTTTACCTGATATTATGAGGTTCATCATGTTGCTCTGTAATATAAAGACTTCAAAAGCATAGCCACATTACCAGTATCACAGTAAAACAAATTTTTTTGTTAAGATTTTATTTTTAAGTTACCTGTACACTCAATGTGCGGTTTGAACTTAAAACCCCAAGATCAAGAGCCACATGCTCTGCCGACTGAGCCAGCCAGGTGCCCCTGAATAATTTCTTAATATTTTTATTCAGATTTCCCTAATCTTTTTTTTTAAGTGGTTGGTTGTCTTCTTTTTCAGACAAAGTTCATTCACATGTTTGTTTGTTTGTTTTTAAGATTTTATTTATTTATTCATGATCGACATAGAGAGAGAGAGAGAGAGGCAGAGACACAGGCAGAGGGAGAAGCAGGCTCCATGCCAGGAGCCTGATGCGGAACTCGATCCTGGGACTCGATCCTGGGACTCCATGATTGCGCTCTGGGCCAAAGGCAGGCGCCAAACCGCTGAGCCACCCAGGGATCCCACCCCCCGCCTTTTTTTTAAGATTATTCACATGTTTTGTAAAGTTACTATGTCTCTGAAGTCTCTCTTAACCTATAGGTCACTTCTCCCCATTTTTCTTTTCTGGTGGAAAAATGTGGTTACTTGTCTTACAGAATTTCCCACTCTCTGGATTTTACTGATTGTATATTTGTGGTGTCATTTTTTAAAAATTGAGATATATGTAACATACATTAGAGTGCACAAGTCTTGTGTTCAGTTTGGTGAGTTTTGACAGTATAGTGCTATTCAAAACAGCATACAGAGAACATTTCCCTTTTTTTTCTTTTTTTTTTTAAGATTCTATTCTATTCTATTTATTTGAGGGGATCCCTGGGTGGCTCAGCAGTTTGGCGTCTGCCTTTGGCCCAGGGGTGATTCTGGAGGCCTGGGATCGAGTCCCACTTGGGGCTCCCTGCGTGGAGCCTACTTCTCCCTCTGCCTGTGTCTCTGCCTCTCTCTCTCTCTCTCTCTCTCTCTTTCTCTCTGTGTGTGTGTGTGTCTCTCATGAATAAATAAATAAAATCTTAAAAAAAAAAAAAAAAAGACTCTATTTGAGACCGAGAAAACAGGAATCGGGACAGAGGAGAGGGAAAAGCAGGTTCCCCACTAAACAGGGAGCCCCATCTAGGGCTTGATCCCAGGATCTCAGGATCATGACCTGAGCCCAAGGCAGCCGCTTAACCTGCTTAACCACGTAACCAACTGAGCCATCCAGTCACCCCCAGAGAACAATTCCATCTCAATGGAAAGTTCTTTGTGCCTATTTGCAGTTAACGTCTCTCTCTATCCCTGTATCTGACTTGTATCACCATAATAGGTTTTCCATTTGTGTTCATATATATAATACATATATAATACATGTATTATATATGTATTATATATATATAATATATATCCCAAAGTAAAGTATATATGGACACCATGTCCATGTGTGTATATATATATATGGAATTACAGCATATGCTCTTTTTAAGGGGCTTCTTTCACGTTCCATTATGTTTTTGAGACTTGTCTATGTGTTTCCATAGTTTGTTCCTTTTATTGCTGAATATATTCTGTTGTCTATGTGTATCAAATTTCTTTAGTCTCCTTTTGATAGGTTTTCTGTTTGGGGTATTATGAATAAGGCTGTGGTAAATATTCTTTTTTTTTGTGGTAAATATTCTTATGCAAGTTGGTATGGACATGTATTCATAGACAAAAGTGTAATTGCTAGGTCAATATGAAAAATATATGTGTAACTTTAGAGATTACTAAACTCTCTCTCTTTTTTTAAGATTTTATTTATTTATTCACGAGAGACAGGGAGCGGGGAGGGCAGAGGCAGAAGCAGGCTCCACACAGGGAGCCCGATGTGGGACTTGATACCGGGACTTCAGGATCACACCCTGGGCCGAAGGCAGGCGCTAAACTGCTGAGCCATCCAGGGTTCCCTGAGATTGCTAAACTCTTTTTTTTTTTTTGTTAAGATTTTATTTATTTATTCATGACAGACACAGAGAGAGAGAGAGGCAGAGACACAGGCAGAGGTAGAAGCAGGCTCCATTCAGGGAGCCCGACGCGGGACCCAATCCCGGAACTCCAGGATCACACCCTGGGCTGAAGGCAGGCACCAAACCGCTGAGCCACCCAGGGATCCCCGAGATTGCTAAACTCTTAAAGTGCTGTTTGATTTTATACTCTTCCCCACCAACCGTGTATGAGAGCTGTCCTTGCTCTGTATACCTGCTAGCATTTGGTTTTTGATATTGGTCATTCTGGCGATTATGAAATAGTATCTCATTTTAATTTGTATTTCTTGGGCACCTGGGTGGCTGAGCGCCTGCCTTTGGCTCAGGTGATGATCCTGGGATTGAATCTCTCATTGTGCTCTCTGCAGGAAGCCTGCTTCTCCCTCTGCTTATGTCTCTGCCTCTCTCCGTCTCTTATGAATAGATAAATTTTTAAAATCTTTAAAAAAAAATTTGTCTGATGGCTAATGATGTTGAATGCCTTTCCATGTGCAAATCGGTTATTTGTATATCTTTTTGATGAAATGTCTGTTTAGATCTTTTGCACCCTTTTTATTGGCTCATTTTTTAATTGTTGATTTGTAGATTCTTCATATATTTGAGTAGAAGTCCTTTCTAGATGTATGAACCAAAAATACTTTTTCCAGCCTGTGATTTACCACATTACATATTTTTAATGGTATATTTTGGTGAGCAAAATTCTTTTTTTTATCGTTCTTTTGCTTTTATGGCTTGTTACATGCTTTTAAAATTTGATCCTGGGGGTATCAGGATGGCTCAGTCGGTTAAACATCTGCCTTTGTCTCAGGTCATGATCCCAGGGTCCTGGGATCAGGCCCCATGTCAGACTCCCTGCTCAGTGAGTTGTCTGCTTCTCCCTCTGACTCTCCCCCCTGCTTGTGCTCTCGCTGGCTTGCTCTCTCAAATGAATAAATTAATCTTTAAAAAATAAGGGGGGGGGGGATCCCTGGGTGGCTCAGCGGTTTCGCGCCTGCCTTTGGCCCAAGGCGTGATCCTGGAGTCCCGGGATTGAGTCCCGCGTCAGGCTCCCGGCATGGAGCCTGTTTCTCCCTCTGCCTGTGTCTCTGCCTCTCTCTCTCTCTCTCTCTCTCTCTATGTCTATCATAAATAAATAAATAAAAATAAATCTTAAAAAAAAAAAAAAACTTGATCCTGGAGGCAACCTTTTAAGGGGGAATGTGGTAGTGTCCCCATTTTGCTCATTATGAAATAGGCCCAGAGAAGTAAAGAGACTTGTCTTAACAACTAATAAGTTGTAGAGCAAAGCCTGGAAACCAGGTCTTTTCAGGTTGAATTTCTTTCCATTACACCATATTCTCCCTTTCTCTTTTCCCTTTAACTGAAAATGATACTGTGCTCAGCTATTTTTTCTTAAGAGTTTTGTGCCCTCTTTTACTTTGGGCTTTTGCATATGCAGTTCTTTCTGAGTTGAGCACTTTTCCTCTCTCTTTAATTCTGTTTATCTTTCAAGCTTCAGCTAGATGTTAATTATATTTTTTAGGAAATTTTTGGCATTTCTCTCCTTTCCTGCTAGATAAGGTGCGTCTTCTCCAATTCTCCTAACATCAGGTTTTTCTGCAGATAGCAGGTAATACCCTGATTGTCTTTCCATATATTCTCTGTAGGTTTTGAGGGCAGGAGCCCTGCCACACTTAGTAGCCAGCATATTGACAATGTCTGGCACATGGCAGATGGTAAAAAATGCCATGAATTCAATTAAATATAATTCTCTCTTGGGGCACATGGCTGGCTCAGTTGGTGGAGCATGGGACTCTTGATCCTCAGGGTCCTGAGTTCAAGCCCTGTGTTGGGGTAGAGATTACTTAAAATAAGAATAATAAACTACTTTGAAATACATACATACATAAATACATGAATAAATTTCTCTACTTGTGACAAGTACTGTGTACTGTGTATTTAAACCCTATTATGTATTTAATTTTTTTGTACTGTATACTTAAACCCTATTGTGTATTTAACTTAGCATTTTTGTGTAGCATCATGAGGTTCCATTTGTGATTATGGAATCCCTGAAAGGATTGTAACTTTTTTTTTTTTAATTAAAAAAAAATATTTGACAGCTCAAACAGGGCAAATGGCAGGGAGAGGGAGAAGCAGGCTACCTGCTCAGCATGGAACCCAATGTGGGGCTCAATTCCAGGACCCTGGGGTCATGACCTGAGCTGATGGCAGCTGCTTAACCCAGTGAGCCACCTGGGCGTCCCAGGATTGTAATATTTTTTTTTTTTTTGTAATATGTTTTAAAGTAAGGGTTATAAAAATTGATTTTTATTCCCCATATACCTAGGAAGTGTTTAAGATTATTGAATTGAATATTTGACTAGCTTTAGGAAGTTTTATTTACCCATTTTCTTTTTTTCTTTTTCTTTTTTTTTTTTTTAAGATTTTCTTTATTCATGAGAGACACAGAAAGAGAGGCAGAAACATAGACAGAGGGAGAAGCAGGCTCTCTGTGGGGAGCCCAATGCGGGACTCAATCTCAGGACCCCAGGATCACATCCTGAATCAAAGGCAGATGCTCAACCACTGAACCACCCAAGCATCCCTGTTTACTTTCTTTTTTTTTTAGGAGAGAGCAAGGGAGAGTAAGCAGGGCAGGGGGAGAGGGACGGTCTTTTTTTTTTATTAGAGGGAGAGAATCTGAGCATGGAGCCTGATGTGGGGCTCCATCTGACGCTTAGCAACTGAGCCACCCCGGTTCTCCTTCCCCCGGCATTTTCTTTATTTTTATCCATTTACTTCTACTACTAACATTGTCTTAAACTTCAAAGTTAAACTATATAATTGCCTGAACTATATTACATCTGAAAAACTAATTTATAAATTTCATAGCTGCTGTCTTTGTCTTTGAACAGCAGGCATTGATTGCATCTTTCATCCCTGAAGAATAGATAGATTCTTGAAAAGTAACTTAAATTGACTACTGTTCTGTGGTTAGATTAAAAAATACTCTTATTCTTAGGCAATATACACTTAAGTATTTTAGGGGTAAAATGATTTATGCAATTTACTACTCTTAGATGGTTTGATACTAAGAAAAAATATCATAAATAAATAAAAATTTTTAAAAAAAGGAAAAAATCTATAACTCTCCCTGCCCCCATACATATGTACAGTCTTCACTTTGCATGGTAGTGTGAAACTATTAAAATGACCATGTAAGCCGAAACCATGCAAGATGATTAATCAATGGGAAAAATTATGAAGTGACTTTTTAAATTTTTTGTTAAAACTTAAAAAAACCAATTTCATTGTTGGTTATAAATGTATGAGGAAGTGGAAAAGTAATAAAGCCAATATTTGGTATACTTATTTGATTTATTTAGGTACACTAATTTAAAGCATTAGAAATATGGAATATTAAAGTATTTTAGGGGCACCTGGTCAGTAGAGCATGCAACTCTTAATCTCAGAGTCTTGAGTTGAAGCTCCGAGTTGGGTGTGGAGCCTACTTAAAAATCAATCAATCAGGGATTCCTTGGTGGCTCAGTGGTTGAGCATCTGCCTTTGGCTCAGGATGTGATCCCAGAGTTCTGGCTCCCTGTGAGGAGCTTGCTTCTCCCTCTCCCTCTCCCTCTGTCTCTTCCTTCTCTCTGTGTCTCTCATGAATAAATAAATAAAATCTTAAAAACCAATCAATCAATAATAAAGTGTTTTATTTCATGAGGTACCTGGCTGGCTCAGTTGCATCTCTTAATCTTGGGGTTGTGAGCCCCACATTGGGTGTACAGATTACTTAAAATCTTTAAAAAAATAAAGTGTTTTATTTCTTAGTTTAAAAACTTACTGGCTAGGGGTGCTTGGGTGGCTCAATGGCTGAGTGTCTGCCTTCAGCTCAGGTCGTGATCCTGGAGTCCTGGGATCGAGTCCTGTGTTGGGCTCCCCACAGGGAGCCTGCTTCTCTCTCTGCCTAGGTCTCTGCTTCTCTTTGTGTCTCTCATGAGTAAATAAAAACAAATAAAATAAAAAATAAACCTTACTGAGTAGTTAGGGGCACCTGAGTGACTCTTCATTTAAACGTCTAACTCTTGATTTCAGCTCAGGTCATGATCACAGGGTCATGAGATTGAGCCTCTAGTTGGGTGCACTGGCATGGAGCCTGCTTAAGATTCTGTCTCTCCCTTTCCTGCCCCCTACCCTGCACTGGCATGAGCACACACATACTCTTTCCCTCTCTCAAAAAAATAAAAATAAAAAAAGACATTTTAAAAACTTGCTGAGTAGTTTAAGTAGTACTTGTCTCCTACTTCTTATATGACTTATGATGTGGAACAAATATCTTCTGGATGCCATGGCTTCTATCATATATATATCCTTTGCATTTTCAGTGTCACATAATATTTTTGAGAGTTTTTAAGTTTTTTTGCTGGTGTCACTTCCTCTGAGATATCTTCATGCTTGTCACAATCATTTATGTTGTAAAGTTTGCCTATATTAAGTTCCTCTGATGCATGTAACTCCATTTATTTTCTATTCAAATTTTACTTCCATTATTATCACTTTTCACTTTTTCTTTTTGAAGTAGGCTCCATGCCCAGCGTGGAGCCCAATGCAGGGCTTGAATTCAAGACCTTGAGATCAAGACCTGAGCTGAGATCAAGAGTCAGATGATCAACTGACTGAGCCACCCAGGCGCCACTCATTTTTTTTTTGCTTCATTTTCACCTTTGTAGGCCAATTCCCTCTCTTGATTGTCCATTTTTGTAAATGGGTTTATCCCTAGTAGACTCGGAGGCAACACTACTACACACTTTGCTTTTTGTGTATGAACTGAAAAGCATGCCCAGTGACTCATCACTAAGAGACTTTGAAGGAAGTGATGAGATTGGTTACTGATCATGGTGCACATCTGTTGTTTATATAGTGATTTATGGACTGAGGAACCCACAGTAAGGTTTCTAGTTTATGCAACTACCCAACAGTTCATATACCATGGTAATTAAAATTTGGAGTATGTTGCTGAAGGACTGATGTTACCTAACTAAAGTGTGGTAACTGAAATTTGTGCATATTGGGAGTATGCAAAACAAGTACTACAGGTATAAAGAGTATGTACAAATGAACACAAATGCTTTGATTTTTATAATGTTAGATTAATTCCTTGCAGGAAGATTTATGTTATTGTATTCATTTTTACTGACTTGTAGCTATGGTTTACAGGGAGGATCAGATGATGAGACTGTATGCATATAAAAATCGTTTGTTAACCATGACACATCATAAAGAACAAATGTCTGTTATGGTTACAACTGAAATATACTGAATAGCTCTAATATGCCAGGCAATATTTTAGAGATTTTACATGTGTTAGATATGTTATTTGATTTTTATGGCAGCTCTGAAGTTGGCAGTATATTATACAATTTCATTTTATAGATGAGGAAACTGAGGCCCAGGGCTGCTTACATAAGTTTAGTTGGTGGCCTATCCAAGATTCAGGATTAGGTCTCTCTGACTCCAAATCCATATGTTTCTACAACTCCTTTTTTTTTTTTTTTTTTAAAGATTTATTTATTTATTTATTTATTTATTCATTTATTCATTCATTCATTCATTCATGAGAGACACAGAGACACATGCAGAGGAAGAAGCAGGCTCCATGCAGGGAGCCCAACGTGGGACTCCATCCCGGGTCTCCAGGATCACACCCTGGGCTGAAGGCGGCACTAAACCGCTGAGTCACCGGGCTGCCCTACAACTCCATTTTTTATGGGGGTTGTTGAGCGTCCTCCCAGAGACCTTTTGATAGTGGCAAAATTGAGACTAAAACAGGAGAGGAGCATTTTAGTTATGTTTAAGTTTATGAAGCTTTAGGTGGTTAGATTCAGGTTAAATATTTTGGCAAAAATATTTTGCCACTGTGTATTGCATCCTACCATGAGACACAGTGTCAGATTGCCTTACTCATGGTGGTGCTAGATTTGATCACTTTGTTGCAGGTATGACTGTCAGATCTTTCCTGTAAAAATGTATTTTGTCTTTGAAATTAGGAAGTAATTTGTGGGATGGTACTTGAGATTCTCCCAACGACATTTCCTTGAGCATCTATTTATTTTCCTTGCTCTGATATACTTTAATCTTTAAAAGTTAGGCAAAAAAATTTTTTTAAACCTATACCTATTTTTCTTTTATGGTTTAAAGATTTTATTTATTCACGAGAAACACAGAGAGAGAGAGGCAGAGCCATAGGCAGAGGGAGAAGCAGGCTCCCTACAGGGAGCCTGTTGCAGGACTTGATCCCAAGACCCTGGGATCATGACCTGAGCCAAAGGCAGACTATTAACCACTGAGCCACCCAGGCAGCCCCACCACCAAATTTTTTTTTATTTTATTTTTAAATAGTCTGCAGCCAGTGTGGGGCTTAAACTCACAACCCCAAGATCAAGAGTTTATGCTCTACCAACTGAGCCAGCCAGGAACCCCATAAATTTTAAAATTAAATAATGTATTTTTATTGTAGGAAAGAGGACTAGATCTCAAGAGAAAAAAAAAGGTCCAAAGGCACCATTGAACTTTTATTTTTTTATAACTTTATAATTCTTTTTTTTAAACTTTGTAATTCTTAAATTAGTTTATTATTTTATTCTTTTTTATTATTATTTTTTAAAGATTGTATTTATTCATGGGAGACAGAGAGAGAGAGGCAGAGACACAGGCAGAGGGAGAAGTGGGCTCCATGCAGGGAGCCTGACATGGAACTCGATCTGGGGACCTCAGGATCACACCCTGGGCTGAAGGCAAGCGCCAAACCACTGAGCCACGCAGGGATCCCTTCTTTGTTTTGTTTTGTTTTGTTTTTTATTTTTTTTTTCTATTTTAAATTTTTATTGAAAAAAAATTTTTTAAGATTTTATTTATTCATGAGAGAGAGAGAGATAGAGAGAGAGAGAGAGAGAGGGGTAGAGACACAGGCAGAGGGAGAAGCAGGCTCCATGCAGGGAACCCAACGTGGGACTTGATCCCAGGACTCCAGAATCTTGCCCTGGGCCAAAGGCAGGCGTTAAACCTCTGAGCCACCCAGGGATCCCCTATTTTAAATTTTTTAAAAAAATTTTTAAAGAGGAGGGGAGGGACAGAAGGAGAGAGAATTTTTTTTTTTAAGATTTTATTTATTAAAGAGAGAAAGTGCACATAGATGTGCACATGAGTGGGGGAGAGATGGAGGGAGCAGCCTACTTGCTGAGCAGGATGCTGACATGGGGCCGGATCCTAGGACCCTGGGATCATGACCTGAACCAAAGGCAGATGGTTAATCAACTGAGCCATCCAAGCTCCCTGAAGGAGAGAGAGAGAATCTTTTTTATTTTTATTTTTTAAGATTTTATTTATTTATTCATGAGGGACAAAGAGAGAGGCAGAGAGATAGGTAGAGGGAGAAGCAGGCCCCATGCAGGGAGCCTGTGGGACCCTGTCCTGGAATTCCAGGATCACGCCCTGAGCTAAAGGCAGACGCTCAACCGCTAAGCCACCCAGGCATCCTGAGAGAGAGAGAATCTTAAGCAATCTCCACACCCAGCACCAGAGCCCAACGTGGGGCTTGATCTCACAACCCTGAAATCCTTATCTAAGCTGAAATTAAGAGTTGAATTTCAAATAATTGAGCCACCCAGGTGCCTCAGTAATTCTTAAATTATTTTAGAGTTGTATATTCTATAAAGTATAAAGCACTATTCTGTATTTTAGTTATTATAGTCTAGTAGAACACAGCACAGCATACACAGACATACATACATACATTTGGCCTGTTAAAAATTTTTGAGGGTTTTTTGTTGTTATCGGTAAACAAAATACAGCAATCAGTTGTAGAAACTTTAAAGAGAAGACAGAATTTGAGCTTTACTTTGTTGGTCTAGTTGTAGTGGCAAAGAAAAAAGAAGAGTTATTTCATGGTTATAAGTAGATAGAACTGGATGGATTGTAGTGATAGGAAGTCAGGGATCAGGATTAAATAATGGCTTCTCTGGGAATGGTAAGTCTTGAACTGGTGAGAGAAAAGAAATCATAATCTTAGAAAGGAAGGTGGAAAAACACAATATAGAGAATTTAGTTATCTTGGAGTGCCTGGGTGGCTGTCAGTTGAGCCTCAGCTTTCAGTTCTGGTCACGGTACTGGGTTCAAGCCCTGCATTGGGCTCCTTGCTCAGCAGAGAATCTGCTTCTCCCTCTGCCTCTCTTGCTCTTGCTCTCTCTGTCTCATAATATGACTTGTGCTGATAGGGTTCCCTGGGGTAAATCTTTGTGGTCCTTCAAGAAGCAAATGTTGTTTGTTTTTTTAAAAGATTTTATTTATTCATGAGAGACATAGGGACAGGCAGAGACATATGCAGAGGGAGAAGCAGAGGGAGAAGCAGGTTCCTCACAAGGAGCCCCGACTTGGGACGCGATCCTGGACCCCGGGATCCCACCCTGTGCCAAAGGCAGATGCTCAACTGCTGAGCCACCCAGGTGTCCCGAAGCAGATAGTTTTAAATAAACTGAAAACCAGGAATTTAAAATGATGATGAAAAATAAACAGTAATATAACACGAAAAAAAGAAAATAGACATGTCCCAGAACCTCCCCTGGAGCTCAGTCCAGGCAAAGCCAAGAGCATGTCTGTGACTTCCCAGTGGCAGCAGATTGCTCAGAGTTTGAATTTAGTGAAACAGAGTGTAGTTCTCCTCATTCTGTGTGGTCTGGCCGTGCAGGTAGGAAGAAGTCAGTCTAATTAAAGATTGTGCCCTTCCTAGTGACAGGTGCCAAGCAAGGGGTTATGATACAGGTTTCTTGGGTCTGATGTACAGTGTGAATAAATGCTTGCAGCTCTTAGCCCTTTTCAATCAATGAAGCACTTTTTTATTAACTTTTTTTTTTGTATGTAAAGGAGAAACCTTAACTTTCTGTAACTGTACATATAACCCTTTTCTCCTAAAGAGGAGTCAGTGCTCCTATAGTTTTCATTTTTTGTCAAGGCAAAAAATAAATACTTTAGAACTGTTAAATATATAAAGTGAATAAAGTTTAAATAAAATCTTAAAATAAAAATTAGTTGTTTAACATCTGAGTGAACTTACTGAGACCTAGTGAGAGGGTGATGAGGTACCTTAATGTTGGGGGCAGGATGAAAGAGGGAGGAATTGCCTCAACATGGTAGGAAAGCAAAACTATAATTGCTAGCTTTTGAGGTTTTGATGTTCTTTAAAAAGTAAGTCGTGAGGTTATCATTTGTAAGGAAAGATGGTAGATCAGGGAATAGAGTTTGGGAAAGGAACTTGAAACAGCATATGTACTGTATGAACTGATGCCACTGGTAATAAAATGAACAATACCAAAACCGTGGATGGAAAATAACCATTTACTCTTATTATTTTTTGCCATAGAAAACTCTTCAGTTTATTATTTGTTATAAATTGTAATACCATGTTTTCCCTATCATTTTAGTGAGGTTTTAAAAAAAGACTTTATTAGACAGAGAGCGCATACAGTGGGGGAGGAGCAGAGGGAAATGCAAACTCCTCTCTGAGCAGGGAGCCTGATGTAGGGCTCAATCCCAGGACCCCAGGATCCTGACCTGATCCGAAAGCAGCCCCTTAACCGACTACCACCTAGCTGCCCCATTTTAGTGTGTTTTTATCTACTTATTCCTTAATTGGAGGATAACTTTTATTATAAACGTTTTCAAAGGTAATAGCTTTCTGGATCTCATTTAGGATCATGGTAATGTTTGAAACTCTGTCAGAACCTGGCTGAGTGCTAAAGTTAATTTGTAGCACTAACAGTAAAGATTTCCTGAACTAGATATAAATAGCCCGAAAAACTATGCAAGATGGAAGTTGAAACAGAGCTATGGTTTATTAAAATGTCTGTCATGTAAGTCCAGAGTATATAATCCACTTAAAAACAATGCTATTATGAAAATTTGGTGTACAAATCTAGAGGAGAAATAAGCCTTGTGTGTATTTCATCCAGGCTTAACCATATCTCTTGTGCCGTCCTGGGAAAGATCAGGTTAAAAGATAGGCCATTTACTGGATTTCAGGAGTCAATGAACATAGCTAAACCTTACTAAGTAAGGAGGAAAGAGAATTTCAGGTATCAAGGGCTTCCCCAGGGACTGAGTAGGTACCTTACATTAGAGATTCTTTTAGCAAGACTCGTAACTGATCTAGTGATGATGTAAATTAACTTGGTACATACATATTGATTGAATGTATTAGTCTTTACTAGATCATTTATAGTTGGTGTAAAGAAAATTATGGGGTTTCTTGGTAGATAAAACTCAAATTGTAGTTTTTCTTTATTAAAAACAAATAATCCATACAGTAGAGTCTGGTCCAGCTGAATTGTCTATTGTTGAGGTATAGGCCTGTAGTACCCAGTGCTACTTAAATCTCTTAAAACTTTCAATTGATTCAGGATGTTACAACCATGTTCAGCATGGTTAACAAGTCAGTCAAATACCTCAGAATGTTCGTACTGCTTCCTTTACTGAGGCTGACAGATAAATCGGCAGATTTTCTCTTGGAGCTCTTTAACAAGGGCAAAAGTTAAAAAGTGTTTTCTCTTTACTCGTGAATTAACTCAGTATTCCCTTTCCAGGATTATAACCAATGCATTAAATTCCCTGTGAGTTTGCCTTAGTGTAGTTTTGAAGTTCCTTCTGGGTCCCAACATTTGTATGACCTTGAACAGGGCACTTCCTAATCTCTCTGAGCCTAATTTACTCATTCTAAATGGGGAGTGGGGCAATAATGCAATCTTTTTAGGGTTGAATATTTAAGGGGATAATTCATGCACACTGCTTTGTAAACAATGAACTTTCAATAAATGGTATCGTAATTTTCAAAATTGCATAAGTTATATAACCAACTAGTTGTACATATTTCAAATCTGACTGCTTTTCAATTATGCAAATAAAATATGAATGTATTATTGCAGAAAATTAAAGTTTTACGGATAAGGTTAAGAAGGTCCTCGAACTCTCCAATACTAATCCCTTCCCCAGGAGTAACCATTTTATCAGTTCATGTATCTTCATGTCTTTTTCTTTACATACACACAATTTTTCTTTATAAATCAAGAATTAAAAAGATAGGAGCACCTGGGTGGCTCAGTGGCTGAGTGCTTTGGCTCGGCGTAATCCCAGGTCCTGGGATCGAGTCCTGCATCAGGCTCCCTGCAGGAAGCTTGCTTCTCCCTCTGTGTATGTCTTTGCTTCACTCTGTGTATCTCATGAATAAATAAAATCTTTATTAAAAAAAAGAAAAAGTGAATTAGTAATTTTTAATATTTACAATTACTAGTTATTAAAATCTATATTTTATAGGCTCAGTAACCAAACGATAGCAGAATTCAACAATTTGTTATGTAGTATCAGATCTTGAGCCAAATTATGGGATTGTTTTATAACCCTAGAAAGGTTTAATGAAAGGGAAGAAGACAGGAGAAATAAACATAGCTTCAGCCGCTTAGCTGAAAAATGTACATTTGCTCTTTTGGGCACTAAATAGATCAAAACTTATGAAATTTGCTGTCTCTCATTTTATCTTAAATTCCACAGCTCCGGGTCAAAGATACTGTTTGTTGGTCTGACATGTAAGAAATATTTCTTTTTCTCAAAAATGTGAAAATTTTGCCACTTCCTTTTTCTTGAAGTGATGTTAGTTCTCCTAAAGCCACTTGTTCTGATAGTTTTCTTTTTTTTAAGATTTTATTTATTTATGTTTGTTCGTTCATTCATTCATTCGTTCATTCATTCATTCATGAGAGACACAGAGAGAGAGGCAGAGACACAGGCAGAGGGAGAAGCAGGCTCCATGCAGGGAGCCCGACATGGGACTCAGTCCAGGGTCTCCAGGATCACACCCTGGGCTGAAGGCGGCGCTAAACTGCTGAGCCACCTGGGCTGCCTGAGTTTTCTAAGTAAGGGATTGTCAGGAGAAAGAGGCCACAGTTAATTTGGGAGCAGGGATCTGAGTTAGAGAGTATGGATTTGACGTGATCCGTCTTCTCTGGGGAATTAGAAGTCAATTAGACAAAATTAATATGGAGAGGGGTTAGTGGAAAAAGGAAAATACCAACCTAAAATGGTGTTTGTTTGTTTTTTAAGATTTTATTTATTTATGAGAGAGAGAGAGGCAGAGTCCTAGGCAGAGGGAGAAGCAGGCTCCCTGTGGGGAGCCCGATGAAAGACTTGATCCCAGGACCCCAGGATCATGCCCTGAGCCAAAGGCAGATGCTCAACCACTGAGCTACCCAGGTGCCCCAAAATGGTGTTATTTCTGATCACTTTGGAAGAGTGATGGTGGAGAGAGAGCAAAAGACTCAGCTTTCATTTTATTTTATTTTATTATTTTTTTTTAATTTTATTTATTTATGATAGTCATCATAGAGAGAGAGAGGCAGAGACATAGGCAGAGGGAGAAGCAGGCTCCATGCAGGGAGCCTGACGTGGGACTCGATCCTGGGTCTCCAGGACCGCGCCCTGGGCCAAAGGCAGGCGCTAAACCGCTGCGCCACCCAGGGATCCCTCAGCTTTCATTTTAATCTTCAGGACTAACCTGGTGATGAAAGCCAAAGGACAGAACTCCTGATCCAGTATATGTGTGTGTGGGGGGCTGTGTAGTAAAGTTTCTCTTACCTAGAATGGAGATATGTGATAACTTCTTTGCTTGGAGGGTATCATGGAGGGTTCCAGAGCAGGGATTTTTTTTTTTAAGATTTATTTTTTAATTTTTATTTATTTATGATAGTCACAGAGAGAGAGAGAGAGAGAGAGGCAGAGACACAGGCAGAGGGAGAAGTAGGCTCCATGCACCGAGAGCCCGATGTGGGATTCGATCCCCGGTCTCCAGGATCACGCCCTGGGCCAAAGGCAGGCGCTAAACCGCTGCGCCACCCAGGGATTCCCAGAGCAGGCATTGACATTAGTTTGTAGGCTGTGCCTTGGTAAATGGTTGTTTACCCGATTATCATACAAAAATATAGAGCAATTCCAGCATATGTTGCCTTGGGAGATTCATATATGTCCATTAAATTGCTTTCTTGTAGCTTATTTTGTAAGCTTTGTTTCTGTTGCTTTTTCCAAGAGCTAGATTGTCCTGTTCAGTATACTAAGCCATTAGTCACATTTGGCTATTGAGCATGTGAAATATGGCTTATCTAAATTGAGATGAGAGTATAAAACACATAGTGAATCTTGAAGACTTAGTATGGAAAAAGAATGTAAGTTATTCCAAAATGTTTTTATAATGATAACATATTGAAATAATATTATTGATTACATATGAATAGATTTATTAAGTTAAATAAAATATATTTAAAATTAATTTCACCTTAAAAAATACAGCTCTTAGAAAAAATGATGCATGTAGCTGACATTATCTTTCTTTTCGAGCCTTGTCTAGAACAACCTGCACTAGGGATAAATAACTTTTTACTTCCTGTAAAATTTCATATGGGTTATTCTAGAGATGTTGAATAATGTCTTAAAATTTTTATCTCTTACTTAAATTCAGTTTGCCAATATATAGTATAACACCCAGTGCTCATCTCCTTATGCACTCTTCTTAATGATTGTCACCTAGTTACCCCATCTCCCCACCCAGATGTTGAGTAATTTTAGTTCAATAAAAATGTTTAAGCTCTCGTCACTCGTTTAATCACCATATGGCCAGATTTTTTCCCCCTCTTGGGGGGAAATTTTTCAGGTTTTTTTTTTTTTTTTTTTTTGAGAGAGTACGTGAGCACGGGAGAGCATGAGCAGGGGGAAGGGTCAGAAGGAGAGAGAGAGAGAGAAGCAGACCCCCTGCCAGCCAGGGAACTTGATACAGGACTCAGTCCCAGGACCCCAGGATCATGACCCAAGCTGAAGGCAGATACCTAACCAACGGAGCCATCCAGGTGCCCTTGTTTTTATTTAAATTCCAGTTAGTTAACATACAGTGTAATATCAGTTGGTGTAGAATTTAGTGATTCATCACTTAACAACATTTGGTGCTCATCAAAACAAGTGCCCTCAATACCTATTTCCCATTTAACCCGTCCCTGCCTGGGGGGGATTTTTTTTTTTTTATTTAATTTTATAAATCAGTGGGGATATAGGATTACAGTGCCAAATTACATGTGTTTTGATTATATGCATGCATGTTATTTTTCAGGAATTCCCTGTTGTAGTGATCATGATGCATCTTATACCCATGTTCACAACCACAGGTCCTACCAGTCTTCCTACCTGATTAAGCCTATCCATAGAAAAGCATGAGGTTTTCAGAAGTATTCGGCACAAGGTATATTCCTCAGCCCAGCTCTTATCAGCCCTTATTCCTGAGGAATGTGGAACATTAGTTTTAACATGTTATCAGATTTTGTATTGGGCCATCTCAAGCCAGTTTTCTACATTCATGAAATAGATTTTTCCCGAAACTCTTTTATTTTGAAAAAGTTGAGGGAATAGTATGATGAACATTTATCTATCCTTCAGAGTCCCCAGTTGTTTTATAAAATTGCCACATTTCTGTAGTTTTACATGTATATTTTGGAGCTGAATTATTTAAAATAATTTGCACATCATCATGTTACCCCTAAATATTTCAGCATACCTCTCCTAAGAATAAGGAATGACCTTTTTTTTTTTTTTTTTTTTTTTTAATTTTTTTATTTATTTATGATAGTCACAGAGAGAGAGAGAGAGGCAGAGACACAGGCAGAGGGAGAAGCAGGCTCCATGCACCGGGAGCCTGATGTGGGATTCGATCCCGGGTCTCCAGGATCGCGCCCTGGGCCAAAGGCAGGCGCCAAACCGCTGTGCCACCCAGGGATCCCCAAGGAATGACCTTACCACAAATCTTTTGTCATACCTTAGAAAATTAGAATAATTCCCTGGTATCTAATATTAATTTTTACCTAAATGTCCCAAATAGCCTTTTTCTGACTTTTTTCAATTCTTGAGTCAATCCAAGTTTAGACATTGAATTTAATTATGATTCTCTAGTCTCTTTTTATCTAGAACAGAGGTCGACATACTATAATCCATGTGCCAAGTCTTGCTAGCCACCTGTTTTTGTACAGCTCACCAGACAAGAATAGTTTTACATTTTTTCCTATATCATTAAAAATTTTAAGGTAAAATTCACATAACATAAAATAAACCATTAGCCATTTTGAACTGTATAATTCATTGGCATTTAATATATTTAGTTGGTGGTGTAACTGTCACCTGTATCTAGTTCCAAGATATTTTAAGCACTCAAAAAAGAAACCCTGTATCATTAAGTAGTGTCTGCATTCCCTCTCCCTACAGCTTCTGGTAAACACTAGTTGACTTTCTGTGTCTATGGATTAACCTATTCTGAATATCTCATAAATGGAATTGTACCATATGTGACTTTTTATGTCCAGCTTCTTCCACTTAGTGTGTTTTTGAGTTTCATTCACATTGTAGCATGTATCAGTATTTCATTCCTTTTAATGACTGAATAGTAATCCATTGATGTAGGTATACCATATTTTGTTTATCCATTCATCCGTCAATGGATGTTGGCATTGTTTCTACCTTTTAGCTATTTTGAATAGTGTTGCTATGAACATCTGTGTAAATATTTGTTTAGGTACCTGTTTCCAGTTCTTTGGTTTTAACATTTTTAAATAGTTGGAAAAAAATCAAAAGAGGAATAGAATTCCATGACATATGAAAACTATATGAAATTCAAATTTCAGTGTCCATAAATAAAGCCATGCTTATTCATTTATGTGTTGTCTATGGCTGCTTTCATGCTGCAGTGGCAGAGTAGAGTAGTTGTGATGGAGACCATATGTCCCACAAAGCTTAAAATATTTACTCTCTGGCCCTTTGTAGTGAAAGTTTGCTGACTCTGAACAGTTCCTCTATCTTTTTGTTTTTGTGACATTGACTAGTGTTTTTTTTTTTTTAAATTAATGAGACTTTATTTTTTAAAGATTTCACTTATTTTAGTGAGAGCATATGAGCAGGGGGAGGGGGCAGAGGGAGAGGAAGAGAGAGAATCCTAAGCAGACTCTGTGTAGAAAACCAACATGGGGCATGATCCCATGACCTTGAGATCATGACCTAAGCCAAAATCAAGAATCGGACACTCAGGGATCCCTGGGTGGCGCAACGGTTTGGCACCTGCCTTTGGCCCAGGGCGCGATCCTGGAGACCCGGGATCGAATCCCACATCGGGCTCCCAGTGCATGGAGCCTGCTTCTCCCTCTGCCTGTGTCTCTGCCTCTCTCTCTCTCTCTGTGACTATCATAAATAAATAAAAATTAAAAAAAAAAAAAAAAGAATCGGACACTCAACCAACTGAGCTACCCAGGCACCCCAACAATTTATTTTATTTTTTTAAATTAAATTAAATTAAATTAAATTAAATTAAATTAATTAATTAATTAATTAATTTATTTATTTATTATTTTTTTGACAAGCTTTAATTCACTTTTATTTTTCTTGTATAAAACTATGTGGTAGCCACAGCTGGAGCCTGGGTCCTCTGCACGGAGACTCTGTGGTGTGGGTCCAACAATTTATTTTTAAAGTAGTTTTAGGTTTGCAGAAAAAATAAGCAGTAAGTAGAGTTCCCACATAACCCTTCTGCCCCCCAGTTTTTCCTCCTGTTAATATCTTGGATTAGTGTGGTACATTTGTTAGAATTGATGAACCTACATTGACATGGTATTATTATCACCCAGAGTCCATAGTTTACATTAGAGTTTGCTCTGTGTTTATAATTTTATGGGTTTTGACAGATGTATGTCATCATGCATCTGCCATTACAATATTGTATAGAATAGTTCACTGCCCTAAAAATCTGTGTTCCATCTACGTATGCCTCCCCATCTCTCTTTCCTCTTGCCCTCACACCAGTAGCTAGTGATGTTTTTATTGTCTCTGTAGTTTCGCCTTTTCTAGCATGTCATATAGTTGGAATCCAAATATAGTATGTAGCCTTTTCAGGCTGGCTTCTTTCATTTAGTTGTATGCGTTTAAGGTTGCTCCATGTTTCTGTGTCTTGATTTTTTTTTTTTATTGATGCATATTTCATTGTATGGCTGTACCACAGTTTATTCAGCTACTGAAGGACATCGTGGTTGCTTCCAACTTTTGGCAGTTATGAATAAAACTCCTGTAAATGTTTGTGTGTGGGTTTTGTATGGACGTTCTTTAAAAAAAAATAGGCTGTTTTTTAGATCTGTCTTGGATTCATAGCAAAATTGAGTGGAAGGTACAGAGATTTCTCATATATCCCTTGCCCCACTATGTGCACATAGTTTCCTCCACTATCAGAATCTCACACTAGAATGGTATATTTATTAACACTTAATGAAGCTGTATTGACATTACTCCCGAAGTCTATAGTTTACATTTTGGTGTTGTACACTGTATATGTTTTGACAAATGTTTAATGATATGTGTCCATCATTATAGTTATTTACACATAATAGTTTTCACTGTCTTGAAAACCTATGCCCTACCTACATTCCTCCTCTCCATATCCTCTGGCAACCATTTACCCTTTTACTGTTCATAGTTTTGCCTTTTCCAAAATGTCATAAATGGAATCATACAGTATGTATATATGGTCTTTTCAGATTGGCTTCTTTCACTTAGTAATACATGTTTTAAGTTTGTCCCATGTCTTTTTATGGCTTAATAGCTCATTTCTTTTTAGAGCTGACTAATATTCCATTATCTGGATGTACCACAGTTTATTTATCCATTGATTTACTGAAGAACATCCTTGGTTGCTTCCACATTTTGTCAGTTATAAATAAAACTGCTGTAAACATTTGTGTGCAGGTTTTTGTGTAGACATGTTTCCAAAGCCTTTTGCAAATATTTTTTTTCCAGTCCATGGTTTATCTTTTCATTCTCCTAACAGTGTCTTACACAGAGCAGTTTTAAATTTTCTAATTAAATTAGACTTTTCTATTTGGAGCAGTTTTTAATTTTAATGAAGTACAACTTAACCATTTTGTCATTTATGGATTGTGCTTTTGGTCTTACAGCTAAAAACTCATTGCCAAACTGAAGTTTTCTGTTATCTTCTAGAAGTTTTATTTTTATTTTTTTAATATTTATTTGAGAGAGAGAGAGAGAGAGAGGGAGACAGCACGTACACACTTGCACATGGGAGAGGGGTTTGGCAGAGGGAGAGAGAATCCAAGCTGACTTCTCATTGAGTGTGGAGCGTGGAGCCGAGTGTGGGGCTCTATCTTACAACCCTGAGATCATGCCCTGAACTGAAACCAAGAGTCAGATGCTTAACCTACTGTGCCACCCAGGCGCCCCTCTTCTAGAAATTTTATAGTTGGGTTTTATGTTAAGTCTCTGATCCATTTTCATTAGTTTTTGTGAAACATAGATGGTCAGTATTTGAATTTGGGGGAAGGATATGAATATCTGGTTGTTCGAGCACCAATTGCTTTTTGAAAAGACCCTTTTTTCCACATTGAAATGTTGAATCATCTTTGGTCCTTTGTCAAAGATTAGTTGACTATACTTGTATGAGTAACATTATCATTTAAAATAAATTTATTTCTTCATTGTATAGTTTGTTTTCCTAAAACATATTGCTTGTAAACTGCAACTTGGATCTAGAGGATTAGATTCATATTAGACATTTTGGCAATAATGCTTTCTGAGTGATTGAGCACTTCAAATCATCAAGCCAAGGAGGTACCCAGTACTAGAATGTCCCACTGGTAGTGATGATGGTTAAGATTGGTTATAAAGTGGTAACCGGCAGATCTTTCCATTGTAAAAGTGTATTTTTCCGTTTACATTAAGTGAATAATTTGTGGAGTCATAACATGGGCCATGTAACAAATGAATATTTGAATCTATATTTGTCAGGCATGTGGTAGGTAGGTTCTGTGGTAGGTAGCAGTAAAAGGAAAGACTTCTACTGAGAGAATTTGTCTTTATCTTTCTATGCTTCAAGAAGATAGTGGGATTGTGTCTATCCTTAGATAGGGGATGCATTTGCATCTTAGGGTATGTTGATGGCAGAAAAATTAGATCACTGAAAAGTATATGTCAGTACATACAGAGTTTCAGTATGGGATGACATATAAAAGTTCTGGAGAATAGATAGTATGATGGTTGCATAACAATATGAATAGACTTAATATCCTTGAATGTACACTCAAAAATAGTTTAAAAGATAAATCATATGTTAAATGCATGTTTCCACACTTTTTAAAAAGTATATGCCATTATGATACATCACTAAATTTAGCCCTGCTTCAGTCTTTGATAATTTTTATCAGGCTTCCTATTGGTCTGTTTGGACTAGTTGGGAGAGAAATAAAATTCTAAAATAAAATTCTGTAGTTCAGCTCTGATAGGAAGAGGCCATGATTTTATATTTCACCCACTGCCTCCAGTAGAGTTTATCTTTGTGGCTTTTCAGGGAAACCATTGAGACCTCTAGGTGTCTGGATTGTGCTCAGGCTGTGGGTGGAGCTTCAGCTGTTGGTGCAGATTGGCTTTGCCTTCCACTCTGTGCTGTTTCCATTTGTTGCAGTTCACCAGGTGCAGGCCTTTTTTTAATTTTTATTTTATTTTTATTTATTTTTATTTTTTATTTTGCCATGATATCAAGGGAAATCTACAACTTGAACCATTGTCTGGTCTGAATGCTGCAGTTTTGACCCCAAAAATCCTCTAGATTCTGGATGAGAACATAATACCAGTTGCAAAGTTATTGTTGACCCGTTTGCTGTGAAGGCAGGCCCTTCATTTAGGAAGTAAATCCTGTGATTAAGAGCAAGAGCTCTGTTTAGAGGGAAGGAAAGAACACCTTTATTTGGGGCTGATGAACTTGGATAACCTCTCTTGTCTTTTTCCCCTGAATTGGCTGTGGAAGAGAAGGTGGTAGGAGAAGCTTTATTGATGGCTGTGGCAATAGGATGATATGGTAAGGTGAACTGTGACTTTTTTTAGAAATTTTATTTATTCATGAGAGACACAGAGAGGTACAGACATAGAGAAAGAAGCAGACTCCATGCAGGGAGCCGGATGTGGGACTCAATCCTGGGACTCCAGGATCACGCCCTGGGCTGAAGGCAGGCCCTCAAATGCTGAGCCACCCAGGTGTCCCTGAACTGTGACTTTCTTAGGTCTAAAGAAATTTTAACCATCAGTGAAGTGACCTTTAATTGCCTTCTTATTGGAGAATATCTAGTTTATCACAAATTCTCAGTTTTCAGTCTCAAATTGTAGGTTATGTATATGGCCGTTGCTTTGGCAGAGTAGGAAAATTATGTTGTTGTGCAGTGTTTTCCACAATTGTTGACTGACCTGCAGTAGGAAATATATTCTGTAGTACCACCTAGTACTTTGCATACAACTGGGTATACATAAGTAACAAAAGTTTCAGGAAATGGAACTTACCCATACTGTGTTTTCTGATATTTTCCATTTTATTGTTTTATTATTTCATTTTTCAAAAATGCATTTATGACCTAAATTGATTTCTTTTAAGTTTTTTTATTTTTATTTAAGTAATCTCCTCACCCAGGGTGGAGCTCAAACTCATGACCCCAAGATCAGAAGTTACATGATCTCCCAAATGAGTTAGCTAGGCACCCCAAAGACCTAAATCGATTTTTGTAACTCATGGTTTAAAGATGATTGGTGTGGAACAGTGGCTCGAAGTATGGTATATACTCAGGATTCTTTTATAGGGATCTGCAAAGTCAAAACTATTTCCATAGTCATAATTACGATGTTGTTTGTCTTTTTCTCTCTCATTCTCAAATTGGGGATTTTCCAGAAACAGAGTTTTCCAGAACTCCATGATGAGTGATGACATTATTTGCAGGAGTAATGGCATGTGTATTTGTGTGTTCTTGCATTTTCTATAATTTCCTAAGGTAGTAGGCTATAAATGTGCTTTTTCAGAGATTAAACTCCATTTTTAGTACTCCTATGTGTTCTTACTTTTGATTTATACCTACATGCTGTAATCTCTATAACCTCATTGAGTTCCAGTGAAGTTTCCTTGAGTCTATGTGGAAATACAAGTACAGTTTGTTGTTTTGTCTTGCAATTTATTTTTAAAGATTTTATTTGTTTATTCATGAGAGACACACAGAGAGAGACACAGGCAGAGGGAGAAGCAGGCTCCTTACAGGGCCTAGACAAGGCAATTTTATATTTATATAAAATTTTAGGGATCCCTGGGTGGCGCAGCGGTTTAGCGCCTGCCTTTGGCCCAGGGCGCGATCCTGGAGACCCGGGATCGAATCCCACATCGGGCTCCCGGTGCATGGAGCCTGCTCCTCCCTCTGCCTGTGTCTCTGCCTCTCTCTCCCTGTGTGACTATCGTAAAAAAAAAAAAAAAAAAAAAAAAAATTTTATATTTAGAGAATTCTAAATATTTTTCATTTGTGATCAGTAAATATTAACATAAATACCCTGTATAAACAAAAGCTGTTTGGGATCCTCAGTAATTTTTAAGAATGTAAGGGGTTCCGGTGCCTGGGTGGCTCAGTTGTTGAGCTTTTGCCTTCAGCTCAGGGCCTGATCCCTGGTCCTGGGATCGAGTTCTGTATCAGGCTCTCTGCAAGGAGCCTGCTTCTCCCTCTGCCTATGTCTCTGCCTCTCTCTGTGTGTCTCTCATGAATAAATAAAATCTTAAAAAAAAAAAAAGAATGTAAGTTCTTGAGACTAAGAAGTTTCAGGGTTAAGAATGTCGACTTGGGGGGAGACGGAAGGATGTCACACTTGGTGGGTGTGTGTGTGTGTGTGTGTGTGTGTGTGTTTAAAAAAGAAAATATAGGGCAGCCCCTGTGGTGCAGAGGTTTAGCGCCACCTGCAGTCCAGGGTGTGATCCTGGAGATCCAGGATCACAGTCCCATGTCGGGCTCCCTGCATGGAGCCTGCTTTTCCCTCTGCCTGTGTCTCTGCTTCTCTCTCTCTCTCTCTTGTCTCTCATGAATAAATAAATTAAAAAAAAATAAAAAAGAAAATTGAGCGTCTGCCTTCAGCTCAGGGCATGATTCTCAGTCTGGATAGAGTCCCCGCATTACGCTCCCCTACAGGGAGCTTGTTTCTCCCTCTGCCTATGTCTCTGCCTCTCTCTTTCTCATGAATAAATAAATAAAATATTTTTAAAAAGAAGAAAAAAATATATATATATGGCATGAGATCTCTACCCATAACAAGTTGTTAAATGTGCCTTATTGTTCACTGTAAACACAGTGTTGTACAGTAAATCTAGAAATTTTTCATCTTGAACAGCATCTGAACATCCGAACATTAAACAGCACCTCCCCATTTCCCCCTCCCTCCCAGTCCCTGGCAATTTTACTTTCTGCTTCTTTGAATTTGACTAGAATGTAGACTTTTTTGTAACTGTTGGACCTAGATTGAAATCCCAATTTGGCCACTACTTAAATTATCCTGGCTTAAGTTACCTTAAGAACCTTTCTGATTCTTACTTTTTTCATAACTAAAATTGATAATTTTACTGTCTTATTACATAGGGCTGTTATAAGGATTAAATGAGCTGGAAAAATGGCCTTGAAAATACTTAGCACCTAGGAAGCATTCATATGTTAGCTATTACTATTATTGAATATGTAGCAACATCTAGCCACATTGATATTTAGATGTTGCATTTCTTGGCCACAGTCACCTGTGTGAAACTGGATTGTTTAAACATCCTCCAAGTTCTTGTTCTCATTCTGCTCTTGCCTCTGCCTCTAGACTTAATTCATAATTTATCTGCGTTTTGTTTTCCTTTTTTTATTTTAAAGATTTTTTATTTATTTATTTGAAAGAGTGAGCACAAGCAGGGAGAGGGGCAGAGAGAGGGAGAAGCAGGCTCCCCACTGAGCAGTGAGCAGGATGCAGGGCTTGATGCAGGGCTTGATCCCAGCTGAGCCGAAGGCAGACCTAATGTATGACCAACTGCACCCAGGTACCCCATGGGTTTTGTTTTCAAAACAAATTGTGGGCTTCTTGAAAATAGCAGCTCTCTTCTATTTCTTTCTGTTGTATTGTGTCTTAGACACTACTCAGCCTGTAGTAAGTACTCAGGACGTGTAAGTCCTCATACAAAGGTCATGGGACACACAGGCTTACACTTCCCATGAAGATGGTGGTGGGAAAGAGCTTTTAGGACCCTCTTCTATTATTTAGTCTGTCTTAGGAACTTTCTTCCACTACTGAATAGACTTCCTAAGAAGTATAGTGAGGGCAGCCTGGGTGGCTCAGTGGTTTAGCGCCACCTTTGGGCCCAGGGCGTGATCCTGGAGACCCAGGATCGAGTCCCACATTGGGCTCCCTGCGTGGAGCCTGCTTCTCTCTCTCCCTCTGCCTGTGTCTCTGCCTCTCTCTCTCTCTGTCTGTTTCTCATGAATGAATAAATAAAATCTTAAAAAGTACAGTGAAGGATAAATTATAATTTATTAAATAATATCAGTTTCTTTGGTTAATCTCGTACCTCTTTGCAATATGAAATTCTAACCTAGAATTTTCACCAGGGTTTCTCTTATTACTTTCCAACAATAGAAGACAATCATAACAATAGATCCCAAATAAATCAGATTAGGATGATTTAAATTTGATTGTAAGTGTACATAATGATTATTTCTTTTTTTTTTTTCTTTTTTTTTTTTTTTTTTACATAATGATTATTTCTAAAGCACCTTCTGAGATTTAGAGCAACACAGGCAAACAGGTGTGAATTTTGTTTAAGCCTTTTATTTTTATTGGTCATTCCTCTTCTTTCATTGAGGCTGCTTTCAGCCTTCTGCTCTAACCTGTCTTGATGTCCAGAAACTTGTTCTAGTATAAATTCATTGCTACTCTGTCTTCCGGCTCAACACTCTGCTATTCACATTTGACCATTCCTTCAAGTTCCGTTTACCCAGAAATCAAGAACAGAACCAATTCTCTTAGTTAGAGCAAGGCCTTCTCCCAGATAACACCTTCCAGAAATGACTGCTTCATATTAAACCACTGGCAATGAAGGGGGGGTGGAGACAGTGCAGTTGTTGGATTTCATAAAATTTCATCCCTAGGATTAGACATTTGTTGTGAGGAGATTTAGAGATGATGTCATCAAAAAGAGCTTCTAAAAGGGGTAGACTTGGAAAACTTTTTATTTTTATTATTTTTATTTTTTTAAAGATTTTATTTATTTATTCATGAGAGAGACACACAGAGAGAGAGAGAGAGAGAGAGGCAGAGACAGGCAAAGGGAGAAGCAGGCTCCACGCAGGGAACCTGATGTGAGACTCAATCCCGGGTCTCCAGGATCATGCCCTGGGCTGAAGGCGGCACTAAGCCACTGAGCCAACTGGGCTACCCGAAAAACTTTTTAGAAGCCTACTTGGGTTGATAAAGAAGAAACTCTTACCTGATGTTTAATGCTATTTTAGAAGAGGCGTGTGAGGTATGATTTTGCCTCTAGTCACTTAGACCATTCTTTTTGGGGAAGATAGTTGGTTTCCCAGTGCAATTTTGATTCTTTTTTTTTTTTTTTAAGATTATTTATTTATTTATTCATGAGAGAGAGACAGAGAGGCAGAGGCGCAGGTGGATAGAGAGGCAGGCTCCACGTAGGGAGCTCAATGTGGGACTCAATCTCGGGACTCCAGGATCATGCCCTGGGCCGAAGGCAGGTGCTCAACCAAAGGCTGAGCCACCCAGGCTTCCCCCAATTTTGATTCTTGTTCAAAACCACAGTTGCTAATTTTTTGAGCGTGTGTTGGCTACCTTGTTTTTTATTTCATTTAATCCTCATAGAGTCCTGGGTGATGGCTTCTATTAGTTAAGTAGCTCATGTATGGTGAGAGGCTGAACCAGGATTTGAACCCTGGAAACCTGATCCCAGACCCTGCCACTATTCTATACAGTCTCTCTTTTTATATATAGGGCACTTCTTAGTTTGCAGAATATTTGTACATACGTTTTCATTTAAAAAATTTTTGGGGGGGGGATCCCTGGGTGGCGCAGCGGTTTGGCGCCTGCCTTTGGCCCAGGGCGCGATCCTGGAGACCCGGGATCGAATCCCACATCAGGCTCCCAGTGCATGGAGCCTGCTTCTCCCTCTGCCTGTGTCTCTGCCCCTCTCTCTCTCTCTCTCTGTGACTATCATAAATAAATAAAAATAAAAATAAATATTTTTTTTTATTAGAGAAAGCATGAGTAGGAGGGACAGAGGGGAGAGGGTGAAGAGAGGGAAGCCAACTCCCCACTGAGCAGAAAGCCAGACTCTGGGCTTAACCCCAGGACCATGACTCCAGCCAAAGGCAGATACTTAACCAACTGAGCCACCCAGGCATTCCATATGTTCTCATTTAAACATCACAACAATCCTGTGCATTAGGTGAAGTTCTTGACATTTTCATCCAAGAGAAAGGCATCATAGGGAATTTGAAGCTCATCAATGTGGTACTTAGACCCAGGCCCATACTTCTTACTCCAGTTCCTTTGTTCTCATTACGTAGGAGTCATATCTGAAGGTGAATTTTTTTGAGAGAGAGAGGGTTGTGGGGAGGGGCAGAGGGAGAGGGAGAATCTTAAGCAGGTTCCACACCCACCATGGAGCCCAACATGAGGCTCTGTCTCACAACCTTGAGATCATGACCTAAACCCAAATCAGAGTTGGACACTTAACAACTGAGCTACCCAGGCACCCCCTGAAAGTGAATTTTCTAAGAAATTGAAGTTGGTGGAAGGTAATTGGTAATATTCTAGATGTGATGCTTAAGTCTAGAAAAGTTTAGTATAGATGTGATCATTAACTTGCACTATTGGTTTTTCTTGATAGCTTGAGTATAACTGCTTTATTAAATATTTTCTTGTTGGACTTTTTAATGCTTAGGGTCAGTTTCCCAGTCTTATACTAATGTTCTTAGGTAGTTACAGGAGTGAAGACATAGTTTTCTCTGCTTTAACTTCAGTTGGCACAGATGGGTGACTGAAAGCTCAGGAGGAAAGAGGTCTTGCCAGGATTATAATATAGTCATGAGAATGGGAGAGGGAGGAGTGTATGTGTGGGGGACAATTTAAAATATCAGCTCCTGATCTTTTGCCAATTCCTTCTGGAGCTTCTACTTCTAGACATGAAATTTCATGACCCCTTTAAATCTCAAGTTTGACAGTTTGGGAAAAAGGTCATATGTTGCTTAAGAGATTGACCTTTGTGAATCAAAACATATAGCTCTAAACAAACAAACAAACAAACATATAGCTCTAAAGAAAAGGGACATAGAGGAAAGCATCCTGATGAGAACAATGTAGCAAGGCTGGAAATAGGTGCACTTATATAATCTGGCTTCCAGGGACTACTTGCTATCTCTCTAAACTCACTGAAAGACTTAGAAGAAGATGCATGTGTAGCACATTTCATTGTTTGTGTTATATACTGAGCAAATGTCTCAAGTCAGTGTTTTTCAAGCTGTCCTCTAAGGTCTGCAGCACCTTTCTCAGTGACAGACAGAAAGATCATTTACTTCTCCTTTAGATTTAAGATAAACTTCTAGGGTTTTTTTTTTTTTTTTTTTCTTTTTCTATAAATTGTTCTTGCCTAGCAGATATACTAATCTTTACCTTCTGGGAGCTGCAATGGCATGGCTTGCACCATGTATTATACTAATGACCTACAGTTGCATCAGTTCCATCAGTTACAGAAGATGGTGAAAAAACTAGGCATTATCTTTGTTTCTGTGTTCTGGGTGTCTGTTGCTATAGAAACAAATCAGTAAACAGAAGTGTTCAGGGAGTATTTGAATCTCAGTGGATGTTCATTGGCTATTGAAAATAAAGTTAAGAGGGATGCCTGGGTGGCTTAGTGGTTGAGCGTCTGCCTTTGGCTTGGGGTGTGATCCCAGATTCTCAGGATCGAGTCCCACATCGGGCTCCTTTCATGGAGCCTGCTTCTCCTTCCTGTGCCTGCATCTCTACCTCTCATGAATAAATAAAAATCTTAAAAAAAAAAAAAAAAGTAAAGTTAAGAAATTTGTTGAGTTGAGGAAGAAACTATTTCTGAGTTCATTATTGTTTCCATTTTGGTAGGTGATATTTTTTGTTGTGTGTGAGTAATTTAAAGATTATTTCCCAGTAATTAAGCTTTCTAAAATTCCTTTTTGCTCTAGGAGGTAAATAATTAGAAAAGGCAAACCTTTTATGTTTTGGAAGGAGTTATGATTTCACTTAGACTAATTTTTATTTTTTTTATTTTATTTTTTAAATGTTTATTTATTTATGATAGTCACAGAGAGAGAAAGAGAGAGAGGCAGAGACACAGGCAGAGGGAGAAGCAGGCTCCATGCACCGGAAGCCCGATGCGGGATTCGATCCCGGGTCTCCAGGATCGCGCCCCGGGCCAAAGGCAGGCGCCAAACCGCTGCGCCACCCAGGGATCCCTAGACTAATTTTTAAACGTCAGATAGTTAAAGTGTAAGTTTAAAAATTGTTCTGGGGCTACGAAAAGGAAGCGAAGATATAAAAGAATGAGACAAAAGGTAGAGTGAGGAATTACACATCTCTGCCAGGCTACTTGTGGATAAACTAATTAAACATTTGCATGTTGGTAGAAAGTGTAATACTGCTGATACTTCTTTACCAGGATCCAAGGAAAAGAGTATGTATATTCAACTTTTTGTTCCTTTGAGGGAACAAAAATGTGCTTTTGGTATAACATCTGAACTCAGATTATTTTTCTTCAGGATTTTTTTGAGATGCCTTATCTTCATCCTGCATTTCAGAAGATGATTTTGCTACTTGTAGCCACAGTTTTTTCCTTTGCAGAATTGTGGTGATATCATGGTTAAATTTGCAGCAAACACACTGAACAGTTGATTATACTAAATGGTATGTAGAAAAGCAGGCAATGTTGATGGAAGGGATCCAGCACTTTAACTCGTTTCTCAGCCAATTGGTTTTGTGGAGGGCATATTTGTGGTCAGGGTAAGTGTATGCTGACTCTTTCAGAGAATTTTAGGATCATTCTTTATATATAGTAGGCATTTGACACTAGTTCTGAGGGAACTTTTAGGAGAAAGTTCACTTTGTGTTGTACATCCCTCTTCTTTTGAGCATTCTGCCTTCTCAGTTGTCTCCCCTCCCCCCCCCTTAATCAAGAGACTTAGCTGTGAATAAGCTTCTTGCCAAATTCTGTAGATAATATCTTCCTTTTATGGATTACTTTGTCTTTTTGTTGGGATTAAGTGTGGTCTCCTAAATTTTTTCATATATAGAAAGTGTTATATGTACTGTTGATCTCTGCAGAAGTTGATCTAAGTCAGCCCAGAAAATACTTGAAGGCTGACATAGCTGATGAATGAAAGAAATGCAAGCTTTTTCAGCCACGCCAATTGTTCAGTACATATTCTTTGTAATGTATTTAAGCAGTTCTGTTTTAAAGAAACTAAATGTGGGGCAGCCAGGTGGCTCAGTGGTTTAGCGCCGCCTTCAGCCCAGGGCGTGATCCTGGAGACCCTGGATTGAGTCCCACGTCGGGCTCCCTGCATGGAGCCTGCTTCTCCCTCTGCCTGTGTCTGTGCCTCTCTCTCTCTCCGTGCCTCTCATGAATAAATAAATAAAATCTTTAAAAAAAAAAAAAAAGAAAAAGAAACTAAATGTGTGTTCTCTAATCCTTGTGTTCAGGTCTCTTATTATTTTGGGGACAGTAAGTGTTACATAGATGAAAAGATAAAAACTGTAAAGGGGGGCTTCTGGGTGTCTCAATGGTTGAGCATCTGACTTCTGCTCAAGTTGGGATCCTGGGATCAAGTCCCGCATCAGGCTCCCCACAGGGAGCCTGTTTTTCTCTCTGCCTATGTCTCTGCCTCTTTCTGTGTCTCTCATGAATAAATAAATAAAATCTTAAAAAAAAAACAACGTATAAGGCAGTGATTGCCCCTATTTTTGTACTACCTTAGGATGTTCCCATTAAAATCCCCCATTAAGAAATAATGAAATTACTCAGATTTTCTAAAAAATTATAACCTTTTTTTTAAAAAAAATATTTTATTTGAGAGAGAATGGGAAGAGGGGTAGAGGGAGAGGGAGAAGCAGACTCTGCACTTAGGGTGGAGCCTGACGTGGGGACTTGATCCCAGAACCCCGAGATAATGATCTGAGTCGAAGTTGGACACTTAACTGACTGAGCCACCTAGGTCTCCCAAGATTGTAACCTTTTATTTTTGAAAAATGCTTTTGGCCCTATCTACCTGTATCTTATTAATGAGATACTGAGAAATCCATTAGGGTGAGGGGGAGGCCTAAAAAAGTTTGAAGAGGTCACCTGGATAGAGGAACAACATAGAATCTGTATTCTTTGTAACTTAGTAGGTATGTAGTAAAGTTATACTTAATTAATTTCTCTTATATCAGTTCTTAAGTGGAGCCTTAGTCAACTCCTGTGTGCTTGTTCTTCCTCCTGAGCTTTAATAACATTTAATAACATTTGTATCTACTTGTCTTACTTATCACATTGAATTGTAATACTACAATTCATTTACACGTCTGTCTCCCCCTACTGGCCAGCAATCTTCCTGAGGGCTAGAACTGTGCTTTTTTCTTTGGGGTGCATCTGGCTATTATTCCATATTCAGTCTGTCCTGTTTTATGAATGAATAAATGTTCAAATAATAATTAGTACACACACCCAGACAGTTGGGGCGGGGGGTATAGACAGCATTCTGTCGGAGTGTGTGTGTGTGTGTGTGAGACTTTGCTATAGGTAATGTTGATTTTTCAAAAACCTGGAATAAAGAGAATGAGAACAACACTTTAAAGTTCACTTGATTTTGGGGATATGTGATCATATGTTTGTGAAGGGTAGGGGAGGATGAGAGCTTGAGTATGTTTCTTTTATTTTTTTTTTCAAGATTTTTTAAATTTATTTATGATAGAGAGAGAGAGAGAGAGGCAGAGTCACAGGCGGAGGGAGAGGCAGGCTCCATGCCGGGAGCCCGACGCGGGACTTGATCCTGGGACTCCAGGATCGCACCCTGGGCCAAAGGCAGGCGCTAAACTGCTAAACCACCCAGAGATCCCCATGTTTCTTCTTTTAAAGTGTGATATACATGTTTCTTCTTTTAAAGTGTGATAATACACATTTTATAAATGTGTATTAAGGCTAATTAAGTGGGGATTTGGTATATGTTGCAAAAATTCAGATTTAATCTATATACATTTATAAAAATACACCCTCAAACCTTTTTTTAATAACAGTATCATGATGTGGGACATGGAAAATCTAGTTGTTTCTTGACTTCTTAGACCATCACCAGCAGAGATTCTGTAATTAAAATTTTTTCCTCAGGCAGTGGAGTAAGATCAGAATCCTAGAGAAAATAGGAGACAAAGAATTAATCTTGGTAAAAAAAAAAAAAATACTGGCAATTTTTTTTTTGGCAATTTCATCTTTACAGAAGGTGTGTAATAAATGTCACTTTGATTACAAATTTAGAGAATAAGAACAAATTTTAATAGCATACACAATAAATACACTAAGTTCAAAGCACTCTGATATAAAATGGTTTCTGATTAGGAATAGTAATATTTTTCAGCCAGAATAGGTGAATGACCAGTAACATAATTTGTCAAGTAAAAACTAGAATTAAAATGGTAAGGGACACCTGGCTGATTCAGTCGCTGGAACCTGTGACTTTTGATCTTGGGGTTGTAGGTTCAAGCCCCACGTTGGGTGTAGAGATTGCTTAAAAATTATAAAAGTGTTAAAATCAATCAATCAATCAAGAATGGTAGAATAAACAGTGGCAGAGCTAGAAATATAGTGTCCCTTAGCAAACACCAGAAATCTCCCACCCTGGGGAAGATCCTTTGTTAACCTCCTATATACATACAGAGCAATTTTCTAATTTATAGAACAGTCTCATTTGTTTCCGACAGGTCCCACCATTTCACCTCTCTCTGCCAGAGCTATTTCAGCTGTCTGGAGTCTCCTTCCTTTGCCAGTTTGTTCCAGCTGCCTCAAGTTATTGGTGTGGCTGAAGTTTTCATTCCAAACAAATGTCAGCATAGAGTTAACAGTTAAGACCATTGGTTCTAGAACCAAAGTGTCATGGTTCAAATCCCATTCACACTAATTTTACTAGCTTTGTAACTTGGGCAAGTTATTTCTGTCCTTCATTTTTTTGTAAAGTAGGGAGGATGATACTCTTCTTTTTCTTCTTCTTTTTTAAAGTTTTATTTATTAGAGAGAGAGAAAGAGCATGAGGGGTGGGGTGAGGAGAGGGAGAAGTAGACTCCCCACTGAGCAGGGAGCCCAATGTGGGGCTTGATCCCAGGACCCCAAGATCATGACCTGAGCCAAAGACACTTAGCCAACTGAGCCACCCAGGCACCCTGAGAGAGTAATCTTATAGGGATGTTGTTTGCTTTTAGAGCAGTAGCCTATCTGGGTGTCATTAATAGTAACAGCCTTTTCCTAGTTTATGCAACTCATTCCTTCTCTCTGATTTCTTTGTGCCTTTGGGGATGGGAATTGCCTACGCTCCCCAAAAAGAACTACTTCTGACATCTGATAGATTGAGATATGCGAAGGTTTGTTTAATATGGGAGCAGGCATGGGTTGTGGAGAATATGAGGAAGATGTGGAAGTCCCTAGAAGCCAAACTCTGCCAGGTCTCCCTGGTCAGGACACAGGGAGCTGATTCTGAAATTAGATATTCTTTGAATAAAGAGAGACAACCTGGGGGCTTGGTATGTAGCAAATTTTCCACATTGTATAGTTTATATGGGAGCAAGGCTAAGACCTACAACCAGATTGTAGAGAACACAAAGGAACCTTAAATTACTTACATCCAAGAAAAAACTAGGATCTAAAGAAGTTAAATATTTACTTAACTACCTAAAATCGCATGGCAAAGTAGTAATAGAATTGACACAGATAAGGTCTCCCTTTAGACACTTTTGCTTTCTTGTTTTTCTATCATCCAAAAAAACTTAGGTCAATTTTACCTTTCTTTTTCTTCATTTGTAAAATAACACCATCCTATTTCCTTTCATAGAGTGATTATCTTAGGCAAGAAAAACTATTTGATACAGAATTTAAAATGATAAAGATTGTACATTGGTTCTCTAGGGGTGGTTTTGGGTATGTTGTGTGATTTTTTTTTTTTTTTAAGATTTTATTTATTTATTTGAGAGACAGAGAGAGAGAGAGGCAGAGACACAGGCAGAGGGAGAAGCAGGCTCCATGCAGGGAGCCCAACGTGGGACTCGATCCTGGTTCTCCAAAATCAGGCCCTGGACTGAAGGCAGCACTAAACCGCTGAGCCACCTGGGCTGCCCTGTTGTGTGATTTTTAAAAACATTGTGGCAAAATATATACAACATAAAATTTGCCATTTTAATTGTTTTTAAGTGTACAGTTCAGTGGCATTAATTGCATTCACAGCCTTGTGTAACCATCACCACTATTTATTTCCAAAACCTTTTCATTACCCCAAATAGAAACTCTAAACATAAAGCAGTGACTCCCCATTTCTTCTCCCCCCAGCTCCTAATAACCTTTAATCTACTTTCTGTCTCCATGAATTTACCTGTTCTAGGTTCTTCATGTAAGTGGAGTCATACAATATCCTTTTGAATCTGGCCTCTTTAACTTAGCATAATGTCTTCAAGGTTCATCCAAGGTGCAACATGTATCAGAACTCCATTCCTTTTTATTGCTGAATAATATTCCATTGTATCAATATCCCACATTCTCTTTATCCATTCATCTGTCAGTGGACATTTTGATTTCTACCTTTTGACTATTGTGAATAATGCTGTTATGACTACTAGTGTAAAAGTAGCTGTTGAGTCCCTGCTTTCAATCTTTTGGGTATATCTAAAAGTGGAATTACTGGATCATGCAGTAATTTTATGTTTAATTTTTTGAGGAACTGCCTTACTATTGTCCATACAGGCTGCACTGTATTATGTTCCCACCAGCAATGCAAAGGGTTCAATTTCTCTCTTTCCTTGCTAACACTTGTCATTTTGTTTTGTTTTGTTTTTAATAATAGACATCCTAATGGATGTGAAGTATATCTCATTGTGGTTTTGATTTGCATTTGCTGGGCATCTTTTTGTGTGTATTGGCCATTTGTTTTTGTTTTTTAAGATTTATTTATTTTAGAGAGAGAAAGCACATAAGTGCATGCACAGCCAGGGAAGGGGCAAAAGGAAAGGGAGAGAGAGAATCTCAAGCAGACTGCACCCTGAGCACAGAGCCTGACAGGGGCCTTGATCTCACAACCCTGATGTCATAACCTTGAGCTGAAACCAACAGTTGAATGCTCAACTGACTGAGCCACCTAGGCCCCCTGTTTTGGCCATTTGTTTATCTTCTTTGGTGAAATGTCTATTTAAGTCCTTTGTCCATTTTAGAATTGGGTTTTTTCGTTAAGTTTTAAGAACTCTTTATATATTCTAGATGTTAATCCTTTATCATCAGATATATGATTTGCAAATATTTTCTCCCATTCTGTAGTTTCTGTAGTTTGTCTTTTCACTTTGCTGAAAATATCTTTTACACAAAAGTTTTTAATTTTAATTTACAGTATGTTTTTTTCTTTTTCTTTTTCTTTTGGTGTTCTAAGAAATCTGATGTTGTGAAGATTTTCTGTTTTCTTTTTTTTTTTTTTTAAGATTTTTATTTATTTATTCATGAGAGACACAGAGAGAGAGAGAGAGGCAGAGACACAGGCAGAGGGAGAAGCAGGCTCCATGCAGGGAGCCCGATGTGGGACTCGATCCCGGGTCTCCAGGATCACGCCCTGGGCCAAAGGCTGCGCTAAACCGCTGAGCCACCCGGGCTGCCCTCTTTGTTTTCTTTTTAAAAATGTTAGATTTTTAACTCTTTTGGTTAGGTCTTTGATTCATTTTGAGTTAATTTTTATATATGGTATAAGGTAAGGGCCTAGCTTTATTCTTTTGTATGCAGATATCCAGTTTTCCTTGCATCATTTGTGGAAAATGTATTTAATCCTAATTAATTAATTAATTTAATTTTTATTTATTTATGATAGTCACACAGAGAGAGAGAGAGAGAGGCAGAGACATAGGCAGAGGGAGAAGCAGGCTCCATGCACCGGGAGCCCGACGTGGGATTCGATCCCGGGTCTCCAGGATCGCGCCCTGGGCCAAATGCAGGCGCTAAGCTGCCGCGCCACCCAGGGATCCTTCATTTGTCTATTCATATAAAATCAACTAAAGTGGTTATGACAATTGTTTAGGGAAAAAAAAACTGTGCTTTATCAAAAACATTATTAAGCAGTGTGTCTTGAATTAGTCTGCATCAGACCCTATTCTGGTATTACCAAGATTTGCTTTTTTAAAAAATATTTTATTTATTTGAGAAAAGAGTGAAAAGCATGTGGGGCTTCATCCCAGGCCTCTGAGCCGAAGGCAGACGCTTGACTGACTGAGCCACCCAGGCACCTCCCAGCACAATTTCTTAAAAGGACTCTATTCTGGTGGTGCCTGAGTGGCTCAGTGGGTTCTAAGTGTCCAGCTCTTGACCTCACCTCAAGTCTTGATCTCAAGATTGTGAGTTTGAGCGACATGTTAGGCTCCTTTTCTTGTTGCTTTGTTTAGGCCTCCTTGTTGAAAATCAATTGACTATAAATATAAAGGGTTATTTCTGGGTTCTTAGTTCTTAGTTTAGGGCCGAAGGCGGCACTAAACTGCTGAGCCACCTGGGCTGCCCATCCCTATATCCTTATACTCTCTATATTGGAAGTGTAAATGGAAGAAGGAATCTCTTGGGCAGCCCTGGTGGCGCAGCGGTTTAGTGCCGCCTGCAGCCTGGGGTGTGATCCTGGAGACCTGGGATCGAGTCCCGCATCAGGCTTCCTGCATGGGGCTTGCTTCTCCCTCTGCCTGTGTCTTTGCCTCTCTCTCGCTCTCTCTGAATAAATAAATAAATAAATAAATAAATAAATAAATAAATAAATAAATCTTTAAAAAAAGAAAAAAAAAGGAATCTCTTGAGTATGGGAAAAAGCATATAAAGAGAAAAGAAGGTTGGGGGAACTTCTGTCTACCATGTTAGAAATATTGGAATAATCAGGATGATCACGTCGTCCTCCTTACTGAAGAATGGTAATGGTAGACCTAGGAAAAGTTGAAGTTTGAAAACATGACTGGAATTTTTTTGACAAGCATATAAGAACTTACAGCACAAATGGGTACTTTCTAATTTCGGGAGGGGACATCTGCATTTATTCCGACAGTATTGTCCTTGCTCTGTGATAACTTGGAATTCATCTTTTGGCGCTCTCTTCAAAGACACATAAATGAAGTATGGTAAGGTGAGGAACTAAGGATATCTTTTTTTTTTTTTTTTAAGATTTTATTTATTTATTTGAGAGAAAGAGCATGAAAGATGGGGAGGGGCAGAGGCAGAGAGAGAGGGAAAAGCAGACTCTCAGTTCAGCAGTGAGTCGTAAAGCAGAGCTTGTTCCCAGGACCTTGGATCATGACTTGAGCTGAAGGCAGATGCTTAACAGGCTCCCCGAGAATATCTTTTACAAAAACAGATTCATTCAGCCCCTATGCCTCGGAGGCTTCTGATAGTGGCCGCTATTGGTGACTGCTCTACCTCCACCAGGGGCAGTACTGCCATGCTGGGCAACGTTGCTGAGGCCGCTTTTGATGCCATTTCCAAGACTTACAAGCTATTTCACCCTTGACCTCTGGAAAGAGACTATGTTCACCCAAGTCTCCCTGTCAGGAATGCACTGACTGTCTTGTAAAGACCCACATGAGAGTTTCCATGCAGAGGATCCAGGCTCTAGATGTGGCTACCACATAGTTTTATATAAGAAAAATAAAGTGAATTAAAGCTTGTTAAAAAACAAACTAATGTTAGAAATTGTCAATGAAAATACTGCCCTCCATAAGGGTATCTGAAAGTATTTTGAGCAGTGATGGCATTATTGAAATAAGTGAAAAAGTCTACCAAAATTAGGTCTTCTTTTGGTTTTTGAACTGGGACTTAGGGTAGCAAAGGTGCTAGGTAAGAGTGTTATGAAGTTTTTGCCAAATCTGGAAAAGATATCAGATATACCTTGGTGTTTCTACCCAAACATATCTTGGTGTGTTGAATCTAGCTGTCCTCTGGTATGTAATGGTCATTTTTATTTCTTAGGCCTCATTTCTGCCCCATCCCTACCCCCCAGTCCCCAAAGACCTTTTCCCAGTATCTAACGTTAAATTCCAGGTTTGATTGTTCTTAACACATCCTAGGGTAGGGCTACTGTATTTATCCTTGGCTCTACCACTCCCACACTGGTTGTTCTGTATGTAGGTATGCAAGAAATTTCAGCAGAATTTGACACTGGCTAAAGTAGTAAATACACTAGAAAGTAAATTTGCAGCAGAAGCAATATGTTATCTTTAAAAAAAATGGCTTGCGAAATATTTATATACTGTAAAATTCACACATTTAAATGTATATAATTAATTGGCTTTTTAGTATATACACAGAGTTGTACCATTCTCTAATTACAGAATATTTTCATCACTCCTGAAAGAAACCCATACCATTAACAGTCACTTCCTTTTCCTTCCCAGCCCCTAGCAGCTACTAATCTTTCTGTCTCTATGCTCTGTGAATTTGCCTATTCTGGATTTACCATATAAATAAAATTATATAATCTGTGATATGTGTTCTGTTGCATTTGGCTTCTTTCACTCAGCATAATGTTTTCAAGATTCTTCTGTGTTGGGTAGCCCTGGTGGCGCAGCGGTTTAGCACCGCCTGCAGCCCGGGGTGTGATCCTGGAGACCCAGGATCGAGTCCCACATCGGACTCCCTGCGTGGAGCCTGCTTCTCCCTCTGCCTGTGTCTCTGCCTCTCTCTTCGCTCTCTCTGAATGAATAAATAAATAAATCTTAAAAAAAAAAAAAAAGATTCTTCTGTGTTATAGTTACATATCAGAATTCATTCCTTTTTATGGCCAAATAATATTCCACTGTGTAAATATACCACATTTTTTAAGCTATTCATCAGTCAATTGACATTTGGGTTAATGCTGCTATGAACATCTCTGTACCAGTTTTTGTGTGGACATAGGTTTTTAATTTTTAACATATCCAGATACAGATATGTACCTAGAAGTAGAATTACTGGACATGAGATAACTCTATGTTTAATTTTTTGAGGAACTGCTAAACTTTTTTTTTTTTTAAGATTTTATTCATTTATTCATGAGAGACACACAGAGAGAGAGAAAGGCAGAGGCACAGGCAAAGGGAGAGGCAGGCTCCATGCAGGGAACCCGACATGGGACTCCATCCCGGGTCTCCAGGATCATGCCCTGGGCTGAAAGCAGCATTAAACCTCTGAGCCACCCGGGCTGCCCACTAAACTTTTCCAGAGTGGCTGCACCATTTTACATTCCCACAAGCATATACAAGGAGTTTATTTTCTCTACATTCTCACTGTCACTTGTTATTGTCTACCTTTTGATAATAGCCATCCTAGTGGATGTGAAGTGGTGTCTCATGTGGTTTTAATTTTCATATCCCCTAATGCCTATGATGCTATCTTTTCATGTGCTCATTGGCCATTTGTGTATTTTCTTTCTTTCTTTCTTTTTTTTTTTTTTAAGTTTTATTTAGGTAATCCTTACACCCAACATCATGAACTCATGACCCTAATATCAAGAGTCACATGCTCTTCTGACTGAGCCAGCCTAGCACCTGTGTGTATTTTCTTTAGGGAGGTATCTTCAAAGCTGAATACTGATGGTTTGCTATTTGAAATGCTATTGTTTAACTTTTCTTCTTTTATCTGATGTAAAGGATTTTTGGCTTCATTAATTAAAATGTTTTATTCTCTTTTTAAAGATTATCTTAGGGGATCCCTGGGTGGCTCAGAGGTTTAGCGCCTGCCTTTGGCCCAGGGCGCGATCCTGGAGTCCCGGGATCGAGTCCCACGTCGGACTCCCGGCATGGAGCCTGCTTCTCCCTCCTCCTGTGTCTTTGCCTCTCTCTCTCTCTCTCTATGTCTATCATAAATAAATAAATAAATAAATAAATAAATAAATAAATAAATAAATAAATCTTTTTAAAAATTAAATAAAAAATAAAGATTATCTTAGAAAGCTAATGTAGGCGAACCCTGGGTGGCTCAGTGGTTTAGCACCTGCCTTCGGCCCAGGGCATGATCTTGGAGTCCCAGGATCGAGTCCCACATCAGGCTCCCTACATGGACCCTGCTTCTCCCTCTGCCTCTGTCTCTGCCTTTCTCTCTCTCTCTCTCTCTCTGTCTCTCTCTCTCATGAATAAATAAATAAAATATTAAAGAAAGAAAAAGAAAGAAAGAAAGAAAGAAAGAAGAAAGAAAGAAAGAAAGAAAGAAAGAAAGAAAGAAAGAAAGAAAGAAAGAAAGAAAGAAAGAAAGAAAAAGAAAGCAAGCTAGCTAATGTAGGTCTAGCTTTTTCCCCTATGAAAATGGTGTATTTTGTATTCTGGCCTGAAATATCTAAAAAGTCAGTTTGCCCCTAATCTTTAGTGGACCCTGTTTGACCTATTTCTATTTTAAGTTTGTATCTCTAGACTCAAAGAGTCAGCATAGGTAAAATTCACAAGTAGGGAACCAGTGACTTATCAAAATTATGTTATATTCTGTACATCTTGAGAATATTAGCTGACCTTTAGTTGAGAGAAAGATATATAAGGCAAGGAAAATTGATGTTTGACATAATAACTGAAGTTGGAAGTATGTGAAGTTGAAGTGTGCTTTATGAGCTTTTAGAGAGGCATGAAAAAGTACAAGATTGATCCTTATGTCCCTCTCTCCCCAGCGTGGTACCATGCGACGACGCTATGAAGATGATGGCATTTCAGATGATGAAATTGAAGGGAAAAGAACTTTTGACTTGGAAGAGAAGCTCCACACCAACAAATATAATGCAAATTTTGTTACTTTTATGGAGGGAAAAGGTCAGTATCAGTAGCAAATTTTGTTACTTTTATGGAGGGGAAAGGTCAGAGGTTGTAGATTCTGGGAACTAGGCTCAGCATCTGTACAACTAAAATAATGCCTGTTAATTCTGTGATGCCATTTTCTCTTATTACACAATACAATGCCATACACACATCCCACCCTTCCCTAATCCTCCCACCCTGTGAGTCATTCTCTGCTATATGAGAAGAAACAAGCAGGGCCAGGGGTTTTTCCCTGAAAACCTTTTCCTTCTTCTCCTATCCTTTGTTTTAGATGTAATTAAGAATAATACAGTAAAAATTATTTTATGCATGTACCCTCTTCCCCCAAACAAAACCAGAAGTGGGATTCCATGTGTACCATGTAGCTTTGCTCCTTGGCAAACTGACAAGGATGTCCCAGTATGTATTGTAGTGGACAGAATTACATTTTTTGGCTATTAAGAGACATGGTGATGATAATTTCAGCCTAGGATTTATAAGATGACTCATTAATAGTACGACTTCCTGTTGGTTAAACTCTGAATTTACTGTGGAAATACAGACTTAGCAAACTCTTTGAACCCTGCCTCTCAGTGTGCTTTTCCTGTATTCTGAGACATGCTTCTTAATAACAAGCGTGTATTGTCTGACAGAGCAAAACTGTATACACACAGAAACAACAGACACTATTTCCACCATCTTACTTAGGATCTTTTTTATGGTCCTTGTATCTTTTTCCAGTGATACCTCTTGCCTTTCTAACAACTGTTTTCCTATGGTGACAGATTTTAATGTAGAATATATCCAGCGAGGTGGCTTAAGAGACCCTCTGATTTTCAAGAATTCTGATGGACTTGGAATAAAGTAAGTATTCTCAGCCTAATTGGATGTGATTGTGAATGACTATGTTACAGCAGAGCTATAGACAATGCAGTATTGATAATGCAAAGCCATAGTTGAAAATAATCCCCCCATTTAGATTTTAAAAGGATGTATTTTTCTTATATGGTTACAAAAACAATTCGTGGTTGTTAGTTAAATGAGAAAATACTGGTGAGCTAAAAAATAAATTTAAATCTCTTAAAATCTGTGTCATGAATAAATAAATAAAAATCTTAAAAAATTTAAAAAATCTATTACCCTGAGATAACCACTTGTTAGCATTTTGTTGATATTATTTTTTATATTTATATTTAAAATATAGTTTTATATATATTTAAAATATATTGTTAAACCTAAATATAGTCTTTATATGTCTCAACTTAAGAGTTTTTAGTACTGGGCAGCCCCAGTGGCGCAGCGGTTTAGCACCGCCTGCAGCCCAGGGCGTGATCCTGGAGACCCTGGATCGAGTCCCACGTCATGCTCTCTGTATGATGCCTGCTTCTTCCTCTGCCTGTGTCTCTGCCCCTCTCTCTCTCTCTGTCTCTATGAATAAATAAATATAACCTTTAAAAAAAAAAGAGTTTTTAGTACTCTAAGAAAAAACTCACACTGACTAGAGAAGGTGTGCTTCCCATTTATACTTACTGATGTTTGTTTCATAGGATGCCAGATCCAGACTTCACTGTGAATGATGTCAAAATGTGTGTGGGTAAGTATTAAACTTGTGGCCTTTGTGTCATTGAGTCAAAGATTTAAGACTTGAAACTGAGTTCTAAATTTCTGACTAAGATTTAAGGCTTAGGACTATGGAAGTACATATTTGATTGAAGTATACTACATGAAGTAGTTCCTTAATAAAAACTATTAGCAACTGAGAATTTTCTCAAAGGGAGTTACACAGTAGCTTCATTGAGTACTCATTAGGCGTAGAACTCTATTTCTTTCACACCTACTGTTTTATCACTGTGCATCCCTCCTTCTTTCCACGAAGAGCCTATTCCAGAACATTTTATATCTCTGAATCAAGAATAAAACTTCTTATCTGTGATTCTTTCCTGACAAGCAGTAGAGAAATTTCCAGGAAATTTTCACCAATGCTACATTTGGTAATTTGGCTAACATTTAAAACTTTGTAAGCTGAAGCATGCAACTCTTGATCTTGGGGTTGTAGGTTCGAGCCTCATGTTGGGTGGAGAGATTACTTTAAATCTGTGTAAGCCAAGAAATAGATATATTAAAATCTCTATCAGTGACCGGTTATTTTGAGTCTTTATATTTTATGATTTATATTTTATTCAAAATTTAGGAAAGGAAAGCAAATTAGATGAATTTAATTAAAGAAGAAAGCTTTCTGGTGTCAGTAAAGATTCAGATCAATTTTCTACAGACCATTTGGTGTTCCGTGTAGTCCTGAGACCCATCAGGATCCTTAGGAATTCAGATATGGTCACTCTCCTATACACATTAAAACAATAAGGTGGATCTAAACCTCTTAGAAATGTTTCCAGCAAGTCATGAAACAAAAGGAGGTTTTTTCTGATGTTTTCCTTCCAACATTACAACTTCTATTAAGTTTTGTCCTCTATGTTGAAGTTCCAGTGCAACCTTCGGCTTTGGAAATTAAGTATTTGCAGTACTGTCTCTTAGCCACTTGAGGGCCCTTTTTAGGGATCTGGATAACTTGTTTATCCAAGAGGTGAAAGTCCTACATATAGCTCAGGTAGAGAAAAGTTCTCTAATTCCCTGTATTTTTTACTTCCACACTAATTCTTTGTTAGATTGCAGCTATCTACCTGTCACTGTGTATTTCCTACTATCTACACGATCTCTGGAGTATTCAGTATTCAGTAAATCTGTTGAGTAATTAAAATGCTTTCCCACTTTTCACAAAGCAGGGCTCATTCAGGGGACCTCAGAAAGTCTTGAGTACTTACAGGTCCATCACTGGACTTCTTTTCCTAACAGAGTTCCAGGGTAGTAATAAGTTAATGGGCTACCATAGCTTTTCTCTATTGGTCAGGCATTCTTATGGTTTGTGATCCACAAATGCTTTGCCTCAGAATTATCTGTGGTACTTGTTAAAAATAAAGTCTTCTGGATCCCATCATAGACTTAGAGTATCCACATTTCTGAGTTACACAAATAGAAGGACTTAGTCACTTATTCACTCACTAGTCTCCTTTTAAATTTTTCCCTACTTCCCTATTTCCTCAGTAAGATGTTCACTGCTAATAATGATCTTTGGAAGCCCTTCATAACCTTATTTTTAACAAATAGACCTTTGAGTGATCATAGATATCTTTGCCATGATTTAAAATGCAGCAGTGGGGGCACCTGGGTGGCTCAGTTGGTTAAGTATCTGTCTCTTGGATTTGGCTCAGCTCATGATCTTGTGGGCCATGATGAGATCAAGCCCCGCATCAGGCTCCATCCTTAGTGGCGTGTCTACTCAAAGAATTCTCCTCCTTTGCCCCTCTACCTACTTACTCTCGCATGCGTGTGTGCGCACTCTGACTGTCTAAAGTAAATCTTTTAAACAGAGCAGTGATTGTATCTAACCTAATAGACTTACTATAAATTTCAGCTGATGCCTGACTTTATACCCATCCAAGTTGTTTGAAGTCCAGATTTTTTTTCTTGGATAACTAATGATTGTCAAAATGTAGTGAACAAAATATTGGTGATTGCAATAATCCATTATCACTATATGTACTTTGGCTAATCCACACTTCTACCTAACGTAAAATGCTACATTTCCAGTGTCAGTTCATGTCCCATAAAGAATAAAACCAATCTATCATGTACACTTTAGGTGATGGGATATATTGGTTGAGAGTATGGAATCAAGCAAAACTGTCTGGTTTCAGATTTCAGCTCTACTAAGTACTAGCTGTATAACCTTGGACAAGTTACTTAAATATGAAGTGCTCAGAATAGTGTCTGACGCATAGTACATGCTTAGTAAATGTTAGCTGTTATTACAATTCATTATTTTATCTAAATGCTCTGGTACATACAGAGTATTAGATGCTCTGGTACCATTGGCAGAATGGAATTGCTTTTGCTTTGATCTGCATTCTTGAAGAAAAGCATTCACTTTTTTAAATTGTGGTAAAATACAAATAGCATAAAATTTACCATTATAATAATTTTAAAGTATACAACTCAGTGCCATTAAGTATGTTCACAATGTGCAGTCATCAGCAGTATCTAGTTCTAGAACTTTTTCATCACCTGAAATGGAAATTCCATATCTATTAAGTAGTCACTCCCCATTACCTGCTACTCACAGTCCTAGCAACCACTGTTGTACTTTCTATGGATTTCCTGTTGTGGACATTTCATATAAATAGAATCATAAAATATGTAGCTTTTTGTGTCTGTTATATATGTATCATGTTAGCATGTAACAGCACTTCATTCCTTTTTAGTGTTGAATAATACTCCATCGTGAGTATACTACATTTTGTTAATCCATTCACTTATTAGTGGACATTTGGCTTTCCATCCTTTATATATATATATTTGTTTATTCATTTATATTTATATTTATATTTATATATATAAAGATTTTGAGAGAGCAAAGGGAGAGAGAGAGAAGCAGGCTCCCCGCTGATCAGAGACACCCCCCCACACACACACAAATACATGGCTCTATCCCAAGGCCTTGAGATCATGACCTGAGCCAAAGGCAGACCCTAACCAACTGAGCCACCCAGACACTCCTGTTTCCATCCTTTAACCATTGTGACTAGAGCTGCTATGAACATTCATGTACAAGTTCTTTTTTGAACATCTGATTTTGACTCTTTAGATGCATATCTAGGAGTGGAAATTGCTGGATCATATGGTCATTTGCTGTTTAACTTACTGAGGAACCACCACCCTATTTTCCATAGTAGCTGCACCGCTTTACATTGTTACCAGCAAAGTCTTGAGGGTTCCAGTTTTCCTTGCCATCACTTACTAATTTCCCCTTCTTTTTTTTTTTTTTTTTTTTTTTTTGACTTACGGCCATCACAGTGGATATAAAATGGTATTTCAAGGCAATTTTGATTTAGCATTCACATTTTTTCCCAAAATATGAAGGGTGGGTGTGGTTTATTATTTTGTATTATCAGCTATATTTATTGTATTCTGCCATGTCTACTTTATTGTGGCCATATTCTTGTCCTCCTGACTATTATCTCTTATCTGTGACTAGACTTTAAACTTCTTAGAGGCAGGGACCAGGTCTTTTTTTTTTCCTTTTTAAAGATTTTATTTATTCATGAGAGGGGCAGAGACACAGGCAGAGGGAAGCAGGCTCCATGCAGGGAGCCCAATGTGGGACTCAATCCCACGCTCCAGGATCAGGCCCTGAGTCGAAGGCAGGTGCTCAACCACTGAGCCACCCAGGTATCCCGGGACCAGGTTATATATACCACTGGTTATAACCATGAAGACCAGTTATATAGTAGGTGTTATTGTTAGTTTCTTACAAATTGAATAGTATTCTTAGTATTTCACCAGCAGGTTTTTATTCTTTCTCCCCGTTTCTTGATCACTATATCCTAACTTTTTAGCTATCCTACCTATGCTTGTAATTTTCTGTTGAGTATTTCTTGTTGAGATTCTGTTTATTCTTCAAGTCCCAACTTAAATGTCTCTTCTTCCTCCTTTTTTCTAAAAAATCTTCTCCAGCCAGTCTAATATATATATATATTTTTTAAGATACTTTCCATTTATTACTACTATTTAATTGACACCTACTTCATCCTGAACATTTTACTTCATTGACTATATCCACATAGCAGCCTACAAGGTGATATTATTCCCAAATTATAGAAGATAATAAGGTTCAGAAAAGTTAAATAACTTTCCCAACTATTATTAGAGCTAATATTTAAATTTAGGGTATCTTTGGCTTTAAAGCTATTGTTATTCCCCCATGCTATTTTATGCATTTTGCCTTGTGTTGTAGTTGTTGCAGCTGGTTGAAAATCTGATATAGATCTTTGTGCCCATCATAGTATCTTTATCATTAAGTAAATATTTGTTGTATTAATGAAAAAGCGGATTTATATTAAAAATGCATGGGACACCTGGGTGGCTCAGTGGTTGAGCGTCTGCCTTGGGCTCCGGGCGTGATCACAGGATCTGGGATCAAGTCCCACATCAGCCTCCTTGCGGGGATCCTGCTTCTCCCTCTGCCTGTGTCTCTGCCTCTCTCTATATATATCTCTCATGAATTAAAAAAAAAAGAAAGAGAAAGAAAAGAAATGCTTAACAGGTTTGGGAAATAACCCTTTTAAACAAAAGAATTGGGGTACCTGGGTGGCTTAGTCAGTTAAGCGTCTGCCTTCAACTCAGGTCATGATCCCCAGGGTCCTAGGATTGAGCCCCACATAGGGCTCCCTGCTCAGCAGGGAGTCTGCTTCTCCCTTTCCCTTTGCCCACCATTCCCCCTGCTTGTGCTTTCTCTCTTACTCTGTCAAATAAATAAATAAATAAAATCTTTAAAAAAAATGTATCACTGTATAGTGGACCCTTTATTCAAATTATGAGGGATAGATCTAGGTCCTGAAAACTGCTTCAAAACAGTGTTGCTTAGGGATCCCTGGGTGGCGCAGCGGTTTAGCGCCTGCCTTTGGCCCAGGGCGCGATCCTGGAGACCCGGGATCAAATCCCACGTCGGGCTCCCGGTGCATGGAGCCTGCTTCTCCCTCTGCCTGTGTCTCTGCCTCTCTCTCTCTCTCTTTCTCTCTGTGTGACTATCATAAATAAATAAAAATTAAAAACAAAAAACAAAAAACAGTGTTGCTCAGTAGAGAAGAGCATTGATTCTAGAGTTGGTCTAGAGTTCCAGGATTTTGTCCTGCAAGTTACATAACACCTGTTTTCTCATCTATGAAATGGAGATTAGTACTTAACATTTAGTGTTGTTGGAATTGAGTGAGATATTGAATAGAAGATTCTTTGCCTGACCATAATGAAATATGCCATAGGAAATTGCTTTTAATATTACCTGTTGTCTTTCCAATTCTCTGTGGTTTGATTTTCTGTTGATTATCCTCTTAAGTGACAACTCTGTCTTTGTTTTTTACTTGAATATCTTAAATAGAGGATAGTTTGTTTCCTTCCACTTGTATTTTATATTCTTAATATATTTAAGGATAGTAGTGGCTCAGTAGAGATGATTGATACGTCTTTCATGGCAGGGAGTCGTCGCATGGTGGATGTCATGGATGTGAATACACAAAAAGGCATTGAAATGACCATGGCTCAGTGGACACGCTATTATGAAACCCCAGAGGAGGAGCGAGAAAAACTCTATAATGTCATCAGCCTCGAGTTCAGCCACACCAGGCTGGAGAACATGGTGCAGAGGCCCTCCACGGTTAGTCTAATTATCTAATTATTTTTTCCACATTATCATTGTCATCCAAAGGGTTGTTTATATATAATGGGGAGAATTTATAACTTTTTATACATACCAAGATGAAATTGATGAAATAGTTTGATAATAACTCATTTTTAGAAAGTTCACCATTTTCTAAAATCACTTAATTTTATATAGAGATGGGCAATTTATTTATGCTTACCAGTAACTTAATTTAAGAACATTGGTCTTTGCATGTAATGGAAAAGTGTCTTGAATTCACTCTTAAAAGAACTGTCAGTATGAAGTTTGACTAATTTTATCTTGTGGGTTTACACTTGCTGAAAAGCTTGAGGGAAAACTAGTTTAGAGACAAGTGATCAATTTTATGAGATGGTTTCTTGAGCAGATTCCACTGGATGACTAGTATCAATAAACTGACAAGCCATCCTAAGAAAAAGTTGTTTTTGATCCTTAGCTCTCCTGAAGATACTGATTTAGCTCATCTCTTTGCAAAGTAGTGGCTGTCTACAGACTGTTGAAACACTTATTTTGCTTTTGAAATATGCCTAGTCATTTAATTCCTGTCTCAGAACTCACTTGAGTTACATATTTCAACTACAACAGCAGAACTTGTAATATTCTAATCATTTCCTTTAAAGTCAAGATCTCAGGGACGCCTGGGTGGCTCAGCAGTTGGGCGCCTTCCTTTGGCTTGGGCCGTGGTCCTGGGATCCGAGATCGAGTCCTGCATTGGGCTCCCTGCAAGGAGCCTGCTTTTCCCTCTGCCTGTATGTCTCTGCCTCTCTCCTCTCAGCCTGTGTCTCTCATGAATAAATAAATAAATCTTAAAAAAAAAAAGTCAAGATCTCAGTGTTTTATTCTATCTTCATTTAAATTATCCTAATTATACCTTTTTACTTTCAAAGTTAAAATATGATTGCTTTTATTTTGTTATTTTATATATACACCTACATTTAGCTTACTGGTAAGTTGCATTGTTATCATCACTAAGAATTGTTATGTACAGACCAGCAAGAAAATGTTCTCAGTATTTCACTATTATCTGAAGAGACAGTATAATTTTTTGTCACTACTTATTACTGAAGATGCTACAATTAAATACAGAATTTCTCAGGGTGCTTGAATGGCTCAGTCACTTAAGTGTCCTCCTACTCTTGATCTCAGCTCAGGTCTTGACCTCGGGGTTATGAGTTCAAGCCCTGTGTTGAGTCTGCATTGGGCTCTACACCTGGTCCCATATTTTTAAAAAATAATAAAATAAATAAAAAATATGGGGCACCTGGGTGGCTCTATTGGTTAAGTATCTGAGTCTTGATTTCATCTTGGGTCATGATCTCAGGGTCATAAGATCAAGCCCAAGTGTTGGGTCCCACACTGAGCAGAGCCTGCTTAAGATTCTGTCTCTCCCTCTGCCCCTCCCTGCTTGCGCTCTCATTCTCTCAAAAATAATTAATTAAATGAAAAAAAATACAGAATTTCTCATTAAGAAAGCTTTAACTCCCTAGAATGATAAAAATTCTTTTTATATTATCATTTGTTTGGTCATGTGGAAATACAGGAAGATAGGTGGTTAGAATTTAGTCTTGTCAGAAACACAGGAAGATAGGTGGTTAGAATTTAGTCTTGTCAGGGGCACCTCGGTGATACAGTTGGTGAAGCATCCACCTCTTGGTTTTGGCTCAGGTTGGGATATCAGGGTCATGAGATCCAGCCAAGGGGCTCATGCACAGAGTCTACTTAAAAGATTCTCTCTCCCTCTCCCCTCAACACTCTCTCTCTCAAATAAATCAGTCAGTCTTTTTTTAAAAAAAGAATTTAGTCTTGTCATTAGTCAAATACGATTCACTTAATAAATAAATAATAAAGGGCACCTGACTGGCTCAGTAGATAGAGCATGCAACTCTTGATCTCAGGGTCTTGAGTTCAAGGCCCACATTGAGCATAGAGCTTACTTTAAAAATTGTGTTTTTACTGTTGTTTTTTCTTTTTAATGTACAGTTCAGTGGTTTAAAAGAAAGAATAAGGGATGCCTGGGTGGCTCAGCGGTTTGAGCATCTGCCCTCGGCTCAGGGCATGATCCTGGGATCAAGTCCCGCATCAGGCTCCCTGCAAGGAGCCTGCTTCTCCCTCTGCTTGTGTCTCGGCCTCTCTCTCTGTGTCTCTCATGAATTGATAAATAAAATCTTTAAAAAAAAAAAAAAAAGGATAAGAGATGTAAGAATCACGGAAACATTATTTATAATATTTATAGATTAACATTGTTAATATTTTTAGAATTTCAATTTAAAAATAAAATGATTATAGCTACAAAAGTAAAACTTACAGGGCACCTGGGTGGCTCAGTTGGTAAAGTTTTCAACTCTTGGTTTCAGCTTGATGGTGATCTTGGGTTATAGGATGGGGCCCCCCATGGGGCTCTCTGCTTGGCAAGGGAGTTGGCAAGTCCCTGTCCCTCTGCTCCTTCCCATACTTGCATGGGTGCACTCTTGCTCTGTCTGTCCCTCTAAGGTTTATAAATAAAATCTTTTAAAAAGTAAAACTTATTCATACTTTTCCATTCTTAAAATTTAGAAATGTGTCGTTCACACATGAAGCCTTATTTGTAACATCTTAATTTATTCATTTTGTTCTTTTAATGATAAAAAATGCTGCATCATTCTATAACAGAAAAATAATGGACCATTAAATGGAGGAGTAGAACTATGGAAGGGCTCAGAAAATAGAACATTTTCTAGATGGGGCACCTAGGTGGCTCAGTCAGTTAAGCATCTGCCTTCAGCTCAGGTCATGATCCCAGAGTCCTGGGCTCCCTGCTCAATGGGGGAGTCTGCTTCTCCCTTTCCCTCTGCTTGCTGCTCCACCTGCTTGTGTGCGCATGCTCTCTTTCTATCAAATAAAATCTTAAAGAAAAGAAAAAATTTTCTAGTGGGCAGAGAACAATGAACCAGTATTTTTTTAGGGACCTAAAACATGGCTGGAAAGATTGAGCTATTACCAAGGTCACCTGAAAGCAGGAAAACTTTTAATGACCTTGCTATGTAAGCAGCAGTATGCTTATTCTGCTGAGGCATTATTTATTTATTTACTGGAGTATTTTTCCCTGAAGTGTATCCCTCTTTTCCAATATATCTCAATAATGCTTTTTCGAAAACCAACTTTATTGAGGTACAATTGACATACAATAAAGTATACCCATTTTAAGTGTACGTTTCAATGAGTTTGAACAAATACACTTATTCATGTAACAATCTTTCACATAAACTACATAATCTTTTGTTCTCTATGACATTCACACCTTCGGAATTAGCTTATTATTTGTTCAAGTGCCTGCCACATGCTGAACACTATGCTAGGTGCTAGATGACCTATGGAAAATAAAGTCCTTCTCATTCTCAAAGTGCTTAGAGTCTCACAGGGAAGAAAGACCAGAGGATAGACATTTCTGCAAACTACAATAATGGTGAGTGCCTTAAATGTGAATAGAGTACTGTGGGAGCAATAGGAAGGACCCCTCTAACATAACTGGAGAATTAAGGAGGGGAAGCTCTTTGGAGGAAGTGATAGCTAAGCTTGACATAAAGGAAACAAGGAGGCAAAGGGAAAGAAAACCAGAATTCCAGGCAGGAGTAGTCTGTGTAAAAAGTAGGAGCAAGGAAAGGAAAGTGGGCAACCTTTAAGTGCCTTTTATAGGTTATTAGCATAAAGAGGGATTCTGTGGTGAGGAGAGATTATTTTCTGCTGTCATTCTTTCAGTACCTGAGAGATAGTTGGAAAACAACATAAACAATGTGCAAATTTGCTTGGTAATGGGAAAGTTAATTCATGGAAGGCATGGGTGGTTTTTTGTTCAGCATATGAATAGATTAGGTCCTAGGTATTGGACTTCTTACCATTTTGGCCCTAGTATTGATGCAGAACAGGTAGAAACTGGTGATTACCTCTACTGGAGACTTGCTCTCTCATGGATCAGGCCATTTAGCAAAAGGCCTATCCAGAGCTTAAAGATTAACCTAAGGAGAAAAATATGAATACCTTAACAATATTCTCTTGGTAGTCAGATGATACCTAATAATACCAATTAAAAAGAGGTGCCAGGGATCCCTGGGTGGCGCAGCGGTTTGGCTTCCTTTGGCCCGGGGCGCGATCCTAGAGGCCTGGGATCGAATCCCACGTCGGGCTCCCTGCATGGAGCCTGCTTCTCCCTCTGCCTGTGTCTCTGCCTCTCTGTCTCTCTCTGTGTGACTATCATGAATAAATAAATAAAATCTTTAAAAAAAAAAAAAAAAAAAGAGGTGCCAAGGGGTACCTGGGTGGCTCAGTGGTTGAGCATTTATCTTTGGCTCAGGTTGTGATCCCAGGGTCCTACAGCCTGCTTCTCCCTCTGCCTAGGTCTCTGCCTCTCTCTCTGTCTCTCATGAACAAATAAAAATCTTAAGGGAAAAAAAAAAAAATCCATGTGTTCCTAACCCTTCCTTTCCCCATCCAGACATAAGAGCTTATAGTGTCTTGAACAAGTAAGATACTCATTATTTTGTTAAAGGCTTTCCAAAAGAGAATACCAGGAGATGGGAGATGCTGACCACTATGTGAAGAAAACAGAAAGTAGACTTTGTGGGAAAGAAAGGAAGGTGGAGTTCATTGAGTGTTCTAGGCCCAGTGGATGCTTGGTTAAAACTGTTGGCTTTCTGAACAGAAATCCTTTAAAGTAGAGCCGCAAGTTAAGCTTCATAATTGCTCTTGACAATGACTTGCATGTCATTGGTGATCCCTTCATCATACAGTTTACATCTGAGTGTTCCCTAGCCACCTGCCTTGTAACATTATACACAGCTTGTATGTATTTATCTAGGTCTATATAGGAAATAAATAATCAAATACAGATTTTGTTTTAAAACTTACCAAATACATGTGTTTATAGCCTTAAGTTAGGTATTTGTAATGTCAGTACTGTACTGGAAACATGGTTTGGCTCACATTTTTATCTCCCTGAGACTTTCTTGGAGGTCAGTGGTTGGATGGTACACACATTTGAAGGTACAGGACATGCTACAATTCATTATAAAGTGCAGATAAGTTCATACTGCTGTAACTTTCTTTGAGCACATATTATTTAAAATAGATTCCTAGGGACGCTTGGGTGGCTCAGCGGTTGAGCGCCTGCCTTCGGCCCAGGGTGTAATCCTGGAGACCTGGGATCAAATCCCACATCGGGCTCCCTGTGGGGAGCCTGCTTCTCTGTCTGCCTGTGTCTCTGCCTCTGTCTCTTTCTCATGAATAAATAAATAAAGTCTTTAAAAAAATAAAATAGATTACTAAATTCTAGTAATATTAAGAAGTTTTAACATCTATTTACATGTAGTCCTCACAATATCATTTTGAGTTAATCATCCTTCTTTTACAAATGAGATCCAGAGACTTGCATGTGAGAGAACATGACAGGCCTGGAACTTCTGATTCCTAACCTAGTAGATTCTATAGCACATTGTTGTGCAAGTCTACAAATCTCCATTGGATTTCTTTCCTTTTTCTTGTTCTTTTTTTTTTTCTTTTAAGTTTAGTTTTAAGTTTTTATTTAAGTATCTTAGCTGCTCTAACAGAGTTACATCTTTTGGTAAGTTTATTGGTACTTTCCAGACTAAGCCTTTTATTGAATCAGAAAAGGACAGCTGATTATACCAGTATTGACACAGAAGAGATACCACTGTGTTTTTAATGGCATCATTTTGATTAGTGCTACCTTTATGATCATATTCATAGAACCATTAGTCTTTTTTTTTCACCGAATAATTATGTTTGCCTACTGACCCTTTGATTCACCAGCAGATTGTCTATAATTAAATTATAGTTTGTCAGGGGCTCCTGGGTGGCTCGGTCGGTTAAGCATTGGGCTCTTGATCTCAGCTCAGGTTTTGATCTCAGGGTCATGAGTTCAGGCCTTGTATTGAGCTCCATGCTGGATGTGGAGCCTACTTTAAAAAGTAAATTAAATAAAGAAGTCATAGTCTTTCAGTGTGTATTTTGAGAAATTCTATTTTTCTTGACTTTAAAGTTCTCTTTAATCTCCATCCTTCCATTGAATCCTAAATGTTTCTTCTTTCTTTTTCAAGGTGGATTTCATTGACTGGGTAGACAACATGTGGCCAAGGCACTTGAAGGAAAGTCAGACTGAATCAACAAATGCCATCTTGGAGATGCAGTACCCCAAAGTACAAAAGTAAGTGGCTTTCCCTGCATATCCTCAGGTGCATTGGGAAACCCAAGTGATAGCAAAGACTGGTTCCTGCCTTCGGAGCCTTGCTCTGTGTCCTGAATGATCAAAAAGATGAATTAATTCTTTAAACAGTAGGCTTTACAGTTCCCAAGGGAAGAGTGTGTATAACAATGTCATAACCATGATTACATAGTTTAAAGAAAATGTATTCTCTGGTACATTGAAATTGTGTTCCTTGCACTTGGAATTGATTAGGTAGAAAATGGGTGCAAAGGGGGAGAATGTGGCATTGTGGTAAAGCAGGTTCTCTTTTTTTCATCAGTGCACTAATACTGCTTTTTTTGGGGTCAGGTACTGTCTAATGAGTGTTCGAGGCTGCTATACTGACTTCCATGTGGACTTCGGTGGTACCTCTGTTTGGTATCATATCCATCAAGGGGGAAAGGTACGGTCATAGTTATGATGGGGGTTGGAATCTGAAGCTGGTTTTATGATTCTGCTTCAGTTCATGCATGTTTAATGTACCCTGGAAATTAATCTATTAGGGAATTGTCCTCTATTCTAGAGAGAATTGTAGATTAAGTTGACCTTCTTGGCTAGACTTCAGTAGGAATTGATACTCTTCTAGTCTGTCATTACACCAATATTGGCACAATACTTAGTAAACCTCAACAGTTCTCTATTTTTAGATTCCCAGGGCAGAATTCTGCACATGAAGCAAGGAAGTGGTTTTAGGAAGACAAGTTAATTTCTTTACATGGAAATGTAATAATGTAATAGAAAGCAGTACAAATTTTGTATGGATTCACAATGATACCAACAAATTATGAAGGCATTGATCTGAACTGTGGCCAAAGGAAGCCTTTAATTCCTTTCCAAGGAAGGATATGAATAGATTTTGAAAGATTATTCTTATTCATAAAGAATTATGTTCAAACAAGCTTGTCAGATTGTTTCTAAATGCTATGTGAGAATAGAATCTAGGATTAATGTCAGAGGTTCATACTATTATACTCTTATTGTTATCCTTTTTCCCCTTTGCTAGAAGTGGATACATTTGTGAAAGAAAAAGTAGAACTGGATTGAAAACATAATGCTTTTAAATGTGAGGTCCTGGGGATCCCTGGGTGGCTCAGCAGTTTAGCAAACATGTGCCTTTGGCCCAGGGTGTGATCCTGGAGTTCCAGGATCGAGTCCTGCGTTGGGCTCCAGGCATGGAGCCTGCTTCTCCCTCTGCCTGTGTCTCTGCCCCGCCCCTCTCTGTGTCTATCATGAATAAATAAAACCTTCAAATAAATAAACAAATAAATAAATAAAAATAAATAAAATGTGAGGTCCTAATTTAGAACAACTATACCTCCTCCAGATCCAAAAGTATTTTGTATATTTTGGATCCATTTCAGTGATTTCTTAAGTTTTTTCCTTTTGGGATGCCTGGGTGGCTCAGCAATTGAGCATCTGCCTTTGGTTCAGGGCATGATCCCAGAGTTCCGGGATTGAGTCCCACATCGGGCTCCCTGCATGGAGCCTGCTTCTCCCTCTGCCTGTGTCTCTGCCTTCTCTGTGTGTCTCTCATGAATAAATAGATTTAAAAAAAAAAAAAAAAAAGAATAAATAGATAAAATCTTTAAAAAAAAAAAAAAGTTTTGTCCTTTTGGTCTTGGTTGCTATCCTGGAACAAAGCAACCTAGGCCTATCTCTTGAAGATATTGAACCTAACTGTATTTCTTAGGACTATAGAGGCAGACAACTAGGGGCAAGTAAGGGATTTCCTAGGTAGCAAACTGAATGCCCCTCTTCTCTCTCAGTCCTGGGTGTGTTCTAGACTCCATAATCAAACCCCAGGAAAGCTCTAATGCCATTTCCACAAGTGAAGGACAAAAAAGATCTACTTCATTAGGGCCTTTAGAATTTCCCAAAAGTTCAGGTTCTATATGCTAGGAGAATTGCTTTCTGCTCTTCTATCTGTTGGCCTTAATGTTGTACCTGTTGAGGGAGACGACTGGGTCATGTCAATGGCTGTTAACAGACTGAAGTTTTTTAACTCACAGGTCTTCTGGCTCATCCCCCCTACAGCCCACAACCTGGAGCTGTACGAGAATTGGCTGCTGTCAGGGAAACAGGGAGACATCTTTCTGGGTGACCGGGTGTCAGATTGCCAGCGCATTGAGCTCAAGCAGGGCTATACCTTCGTCATTCCTTCAGGTAAGCAAGGTGGGAAAAATGGGTTGTTTAGCCACTATTCTGATTGTTCCCCATTCTCTTAAGGGATGGCTACAAGTGCTAGAGTGCAGAAATTAGTGATATTTTTTATCGGGTCACTAGTTACAAAATAAGTAGTTGGGAGCACAGATTTTGGAGTCACAGACATGTATTAGAATTCTGACTATTAGTTTACCTGCTGATACCATGTTGGTCAAATACTTAAATCTCTGTCACATTTTGTTTTGAGGGGTAAATGGAAATACATGTAAACTCTCTTGTACTGTGTCTTCACAGTAGGTGCTCTCATAAATAGAAGCAACATTTGTTAAGCTTGCTGTATGCCAAACACTTTACGTGCATTTTCTGATTTAATGCTAACAACCATATAAAGTTTAATTTTTATAGAGAACATTAGTTTTATAGAGGATATTGAGGCTGCAAGAGATTTAATAACTTGACCAACCACTAAATGGCAGAATCAGAGTAAAATGTGTGATCTAGGAGTCTAGTTTTCTGAGAGACCCGTATTATAACATGTGCTTAAGCCACTGCCCTCCACTCCCTTTCTTCTAGGCTGGATTCATGCTGTGTATACTCCTACAGACACATTAGTCTTTGGAGGCAATTTTTTGCATAGTTTCAATATCCCCATGCAATTAAAAATATACAACATTGAAGATCGGACACGGGTAAGTAATTCTGTGTAGCAACTGGATGTGAAAAAGATTGTGTCCATTTAAGACAGATGTTATAAGAGATTCATTGGTAGTTATCTCAAAACTTCGATTTTTCTGTGAGTTAAAATGCAGTGTTGACATTTCAGGGGCGCTGAGAAGAAGGCTTTAATGAGGTCTATGTTGCTTGGTTTGGGGGACTCTGATTCTTTGAGGTTCTTGGTATCTTGGATTTTTATAGGGCCAAGTGAACATTGGGGAATCTCTTGAGCCATGTTTTTATTTTTTATATGCTCTTAGAATAATTAGATATAATGGGATTTATCAATTTAGGTTTCACGACTTTGAATTCATGTATCTTTCTTTACTCCAATTACTGTCCAGCACCCAAACTGTTGTACTTGAATAAATCAATGTGATACTGCTTTTCCCAGCTGGGGTTCCTTGAGAGAGTGAAGTCCTTTAGAAAATGATTTGTGCATCTTACTCTCTTAGTTTTCTGTGGGAGGGTACATAGCCGATACCATTCTAGATATATATGAAAAAAGTTAATTCCTTACAATGCAGTGGATGCCCTGGCAAGAGTTGGCAAACTTTTTCCATAAAGAATCAGATAGTGAATGTTTTTGGTTTTGTGGGCCATACAATATCTGCTGCAAGTACTTCACTGCCTTGTAGAATGAAATACTTAAATAAATGAACATGGCTCAAATGAAACAATTTTATTTATGGACAGGGAAATTGAATTTCATATAGGTTTCCCATATCACAAAATGCTCTAATTTTAGTTTAGTGGGTGTTTGTTTGTTTGTTTGTTTGGGGTTTTTTAGTCATTTAAGAATGTGAAAACACTGTTACCTCACAGGCCTTACAAAAATAGATCAGATCCACTAGCTGCTGTTTGCTGGTCAACCCATGTCATAAGGAAACAGGACTTAATTCTTTAGCAGAACCCAAGCTGGTAAGGGCTGAATTACAGATGATTAAGGTATAGGGATGCCTGGGTGGCTCAGCAGTTGAGCGTCTGCCTTTGGATCAGGGTGTGATCCTGGAGACCTGGGATCAAGTCGCACATCGGGCTCCCTGAATGGAGCCTGCTTCTCCCTCTGCCTGTGTCTCTGCCTCTCTCTCTCGGTGTCTCTCATGAATAAATAAATAAAATCTTAAAATAAATGAATGGTATAGATAGATGGTATTGACCTTAAACAGCAATTAGAGTATAGAGTCTTTAGAGGGCAGTGCTGTTCCCAATTTGCTCTCAAGTAGTTCAGCAGAATAATAATGAGTATATATGAATATATGAATAGAGATTAGCAAATGTGGGGAAGTGTTAATAGCTGGTGAATCTCGAATAATGCTTTAGGCACTGTTCATGATACTGTTCTTAAAACTTTTTGATGAATTTGAAATTTTTCAAAGTTAAATTTAAAAAATTGCAAGTAGTGAAGAATTTACAATTTTTAGAAAGAATGATCATTGACTTACTTACTGTGAACATGGTCACTTAGCCATTTTAGTGCCTGTTTTGAAACCTGTATTTTGGTTAGGAGCTACCTATTATCTTACACACAGGAGTACTATTGTTGGAGTTATAGGGATTACCCTATTCGAAATAAGAAGATGCAGTTCTGGGACCCCTGGGTGACTTAGTCATTTAAGGAGCCAACTCTTCATTTTGGCTCAGGTCAGGATCTCAGGGTCCTGGAATCCAGCTCCATGCTCAGTGGGGGGTCTGCTTCCGGATTCTGTCTCCCCCTATGTCCCTTCCCCTGCTCATGCACTTTCTTTCTCAGATATATAAATAAGTCTTTTTAAAAAATGGGGCTCCTAAAAAAAATGGGGCTCCTGGGCAACCCGGGTGGCTCAGCGGTTTGGTGCCACCTTTCAGCCCAGGGCCTGATCCTGGAGACCCTGGATCGAGTTCCATGTTGGGCTCCCCGCATGGAGCCTGCTTCTCCCTCTGCCTGTGTCTCTGCTTCTCTCTTTCTGTCTCTCTAATGAATAAATAAATGTTTTTTTAAATGGGGCTCCTGTGCTCAAATATATAAATAAATCTTTAAAAAAATGGGGTGCCTGAGTGGTTCATTCAGTGAAGTGTCTGCCTTCAACTTAGGTCATGATCCCAGGGGCCTGGGATCAAGCCCTGCATCAAGCTCCCCTCCCTGCTGAGCAGCTAGCCATTTGTCCTTCTCTCTCTGTCCCTCCTGCTCCTGAGCGCTCAATCTCAAATAAATAAATAAAATCTTTTTAAAAAGATGATGGGGCAGCCCGGGTGGCTCAGCAGTTTAGCACCACCTTCAGCCCAGGGCGTGATCCTAGAGACCCGGGATCAAGTCCCACGTCAGGTTCCCTGCATTGAGCCTGCTTCTCCCTCTGCCTGTGTCTCTGCCTCCTTCTCTCTCTCTCTCTCTCTCTCTCTCTCTCGAATAAATAAATAAAATCTTAAAAAAAAAAAAAAGCTGATGCAGTGTTTTTAAAATAAATTTTATAGGGGCATCTGGGTGGCTCAGTTGGTTGAGTGTCTTCAGCTCAGCTCAGGTCATGGTCTTGGTGTTCTGGGATCAAGCCCCTGCAGCGAATCTGCTTCTCCTTCTCCCTCTGCCGCCCCCCTCCGCGCACCCCCCTCTCATGTTTCCTCTCGCACACATGCTCTCTCAAATACATAAAATCTTTTTTTAAGAAGTGTATTTCTGTTTGTTTGTTGAGTAATGAAACTATAAGAAAGTAATAAGTTTGAAATTGTAATAATGATAATAGGTAAAATGTTTCAAAAGAGAGAAATTACATAATTTCATAATAAAGTACTCTTACTTAACTCCATGGTTCTCAGAGATGATACTACCTATTTACTTAATCTGAAAATGAGGTTTTAGAAAGTATTCCCCTTTTTTGGCTAAAAACTATATTATGCCCATGAGTTACTGATGTAATTGCTGAGTTGCTCACTGAGGAAGAAAGGGAAAATGTATATTCATTGACATAGGTGAAATGAGTTACTGTGCATGAAGTTTCTTGCAGACTGTTAAACTTCTAATAACTGATCTTGATTAATATTCCTAGACTTTGTGTATCAAGAAATGTCAAATTTCAGTCTAACCACCATATTATTCCATTTTCTCTATAGCTTAATTCTTTCATTCTAAATAAGGAACTCCTCTGTGTTTCTATAAAAATTTCACTGAGTCACCTGCATAATGTACACAGTGTTTTTTTTAAATTATTATTATTATTGCTTTTTACACCAACCTTTTATGTGCCAATAGCAATCTGGCATCCATTTAATATGTTAATTTACAAAAATAAAGTGTGTTGTGAATTTAAGACAATATTTTTGGTTTCTTTTGCCATGCCAGTGTGGAAATACCATACTATTTAAACTGGAGTGTTGGTGATTATTCTACTAATAGCACTTAAAAGCTTAATAATTCATAAGGAGGATTAAAAAAAATCCCCTCCCCCCAAAAATTCTAACCCAGTCTTGGAATTTATATACTCTGTAGTGTTTGGCAACATAGATAAAATATAATAAGGTAGGTTGGGTGTGTGATCTCTTGGCTGTTGTTAATGCATTCCGATGAGTTCCAAGTAAAAAAAGGTTTAGTGCCCTATTTTTTTTTTTTTTAACTGTCAGTATTTTACTTAGCTCTCAACAGAATCCTAGAGGGCTTCAGAATTTTGGGTTGTCCTGAACTTTTAATAAAAACCCTTCCAGAAAAGTGTTAATATGTGTAAAAGATGAACAGAGAGACCTGTGTATTATAATTTGGGGGTACCTAATATCTATTAATTATGTGGTTCCTGGGCAGCTCAGGTGGCTCAGCGGTTTGGCACCACCTTTGGTCCAGGATGTGATCCTGGAGACCCTGGATCGAGTCCCATGTCCGGCTCCCTGCATGGAGCCTGCTTCTCCTTCTGCCTGTGTGTCTCTGCCTCTCTCTCTGTGTCTCTCATGAATAAATAAGTAAAATCTTTAAAAAAAAAATAAATTATGTGGTTCCCCCACACACACACCTTACCAAAGTAAATTAACTTGACCTTCTTAAAAATAAACTTTTATTTATATATTTTTAAGTAGCTTCTAGGCCTGATGTGGGGCTTGAACTCAAGACCCTGAGATCAAGTTACATGCTCTACTACTAAGCCACCCAGGTGCCCCTAATTTGACTTTAAAATAAAGGAGGAAAAATGTCTTTTAGTTGTTAAAACTGTAGCCACTTAAGATAGTTTCAGAGCCTAGTTCCTCTAAATTGGAAACCTAGTGAAAAGTACATGCTTCTCTTGCCTTGTAATAAGGAAAGTAATCTCCTCATTCCAGGCATGCTCTGTGACCTGGTGAAGGGTTTTGAAAAGGGTCTTGCATCCAGATCTCCATGATTTAGGAATACTACCTGATCTGGAGCTTTGAAAAGAAGATGAGAATGTTCTCAGTTGCATGTTCAAAACAATCTTAAACGTATTGTTGGGTTCTCCTTTTGAAAGTTGTCCTCTCTAAAAGAAGTTGGCAAAAAATATATAGGGTAGTCCCCATTGTTAGTCTTCCTCACTGATTAATCAATGCTGATTTGCCTTTGTTTCAACTATGCTTGATCTGAAGGGCAGTTCTTTTTATTATTATTCAGCTGGAATGATTTCATGCTGCTTCTGGAGAGAATGAAAGGAACTAAAGGCAGTGGCTGATTAGGCCTTGTGGAGCAGCAATCTAATTTGTGGACCTGCCATTGGGGCAGACTGCAAAATACTGTACAGATCAGCTGAGAGCTGATGGTGGGAAAATATGCAGTCTTGTATGTCCTAAACTAGACATAGCTTGAGAATGAGTCTCTAATCATACTTTTCTATAGGTAAGAACATAATTAAAGCATATAACTTCATCTCATAACCTGTTATCCATTAGATCCATTAGATCTTTGTCCCATGGCCTTCTGGGTTAAAACTTGTAGTAAAGGCATGACTGCTTGGCAGGCCTTTGTATCCTAAGAACCCTGAAACGGTTTTCTCAACTAAGTATATTGTGTCTTAGGGACGCCTGGGTGGCTCAGCGGTTGAGCGTCTGCCTTGGCTCAGGGCCTGATCCCAGATCCAGGATGGAGTCCCATATCAGGCTCCTTGCATGGAGTCTGCTTCTCCCTCTGCCTGTGTCTCTGCCTCTCTTTCTGTGTCTCTCATGAATAAATAAATAAAATCTTAAAAAAAAGAAAAAAAGGTATATTGTGTCTTACTCTAACACTTTACTCTGTCCCAGAACTTACTTTTTGATACTTTCCCAAGACACCTTTTTGGTGGTTCTTAAATACCTTTTAATTTTAGTGATTGTTTCCCAAGACCAGCAATTTTTAGGTTGACAGATCCAGTTAGGTTCTTGTTCCAAATGCCACCCTACCTGTTGACTAGAGTATCTTCCCTAGGTTTATTTTTGCAGTGATTCAATTTGTCTTACTCTTTTATCTTGTAAATTGTTATCAGCTTGTTTTTCTCATTATTTTGTTCCCACATAGGTTCCAAATAAGTTCCGTTATCCATTTTACTATGAGATGTGTTGGTACGTGTTGGAGCGCTATGTGTACTGCATAACAAACCGCTCCCACCTAACTAAGGAATTTCAAAAAGAGTCCCTCAGTATGGGTAAGTGTTCTGCATAAACATGAATTTACCTGCTTGGAACTACCAAATTCATTCATTGGAGTTCAATGCTGTTTACAATTGATCTCCTACCCAGACATGAATTACTAGGCAAAATGAAATATCTGGATCTCTCCTTTGTCTGAATTGTTAATATTTAGCTCTGTAAGAAAGATAATCATTTGTCTACTATGTGTTATTGTTTAAAGAATGGCAAAAAAAAAAAGAATGGCCTTTGGCACAATAAACACTAAGAACATGTCCTCATGCTAACTTTTACTATATTCCAGGCACTTTACTAAGCATTTACATACATTAAATTCTGATTATTACCTGTGAGGTAGGTACTGTAATCTTCATTTTACAAATGGTGACATTAAGTTTCAAGGAGATTAAAAAACTTGTTCATGATCTTATAGTTAATAAGTGAGAAAGCTATAGTTTGAATCAAGTTGGTAAGACTCTAAAGTCTATATCCTTAACCTGTATGCTTTAATGTTTCCCCAATTTATATCAAGAGAAGTATTTTATCGGATGGCAAGATACTTTCAGTTATACATTTTTAGGCTGTTACATGCCCTAAGGTGCAGAGGAGCCAAGACTGAAATATCCTGTGGTCACATCTTCCATGGAATCTTCAGTCTAAGCCAGATATTTTTTTGCTTCAGCATTTTCCTTTGAAGATAGTTTATATTCTTGTTTGAAAATAAAAAATGACCACCCAGTACATGAAAGCAGGATACAGAATTGTATATGCAGCATAATCCCAGTGCAATCGTAATCACGCACATATGCTTAGAAAAAGATGGAGGGGCACCTGCGTGGCTCAGTCAGTTAAGTGCCTTCAGATCAGGTCATGATCTCGGTCCTGGGATGGAGCCCTGCATCAGGCTCCCTGTTCAGTGGGAAGCCTGCTTTTGTCTCTCCCTCTGCCTGCTGCTCCCCCTGCTTGTGCATGCTCGCTCTTGCTCTCTCTCTCTCTTTCTCTCCCTGTCAAATAAATAAATAAATTTTTTAAAAAGAGAGAAAGAAAAAGATGGAAAGAAAATAGATCAGCTGTTGACTTTTTATCCAAGGATGGAGGGATAAGGGGTGACTTATTTACTTCTTTGCACCATCCTATATTTTCAAAATTAATAGTAAATATAGATTATCTTTTTTCCCATTTGGATTGGTTAACTTTTGTAGTTTTCTTTTTTTTAAGTTTTTATTCAATTTCCAGTTCATTCAAATTCCAGTTAGTGCAGTGTAATATTAGTTTCAATGGGCAGTATAATGATTCGTCTCTTCATACAGCACCTGGTGCTCATCACAATTACCCTTCTTAATCCCATCACTTATTTCACCCATACCTCCACCCACCACCCCTCTGGTAACCATCAGTTTGTTTGTATGGTTAAGAGTCTGTTTCTTGTATTACTTTCATAATAAAGAATCAGTGAACATTTAACAATTTTTCTTTTGTTAAAACTTGACTATCAGAATCTTCCTTTTAAAAAAATACTTGCTTTATTTTGTTAGCCATATTGATAGGATTTCAATTCTGAAGTTTGTAATTTTATGACCAGAACTTTTAACAAAACTATGAGTAATGTGCTTCATACTATCTGCTTTTTAAAAAGTTATGAAATCATAACCTCAAATTTCAGTTTGGACTTGAAACTAATTCACAGCCATTTTCAGCTGACTTATTTCTAGCACACAGTTGACGGACCCTTCCCCAACCTTTTGAAAAATCAATTGATCATTCACATAGTTGTCCTTCTGACTCAGGAACATATTCTTACCTGTAACTATGATTTTCAGCAGTGGGCAAATGGGTTGAAATAAGGAGAGACCATTTTAAAATGTCACAGCTTCATCATTTATAACCTCAGGGTCCCTCCCATGCTGCTGTTTTCTCTTGTTGTTCACATGGTCAAGTGTCATGTTCTTACTATATTTTTTCTTCCTACTGGCAGATTTGGAGTTAAATGGGTTGGAATCTGGAAATGGGGATGAGGAAGCAGTGGATCGAGAACCAAGGCGCCTGAGCAATAGGCGTTCTGTCCTCACTAGCCCTGTAGCCAATGGGGTCAACCTGGATTATGACGGACTGGGCAAAACCTGCCGAAGTCTTCCAAGTCTGAAGAAAACCTTGTCAGGGGACTCATCCTCTGACTCTAGCCGGGGCTCCCACAATGGCCAAGTGTGGGATCCTCAGTGTAGTCCCCGAAAGGACAGACAGGTGCATCTGACCCATTTTGAGCTTGAAGGCCTTCGCTGTCTTGTAGATAAGTTGGAGTCTCTGCCACTGCACAAGAAATGTGTCCCCACAGGAATAGAAGATGAAGATGCTCTTATTGCTGACGTGAAGGTAAGGGTTGGTTATGTTGTATAACAGCCACTGATCTGGCTGGGGCAGGCATTTTCTCAATTCTTAGAAAGTATAGGAATTCTGGTTAATCCCTGGTTCATTCAGAAAGAAGTTAATATGTACGTGTGAGTGTGTGTGTTGTACAGTGTTTGATTTCCTAGAATGAGATTAAGTCCCTGCTATGAAAATACTGACACTTGTATGTTCAGTTAGGACTTAAATTTAGTCCTAAAAATGCAGATTTCAGATACATCCTAAAAATAAAGGCGAACCTAAGAAAGTATCAGTATTAGGAAATACTAAATTTAAATAAGTTATCCTCAGATAGAGGCTTGTTTCAGAATAAAAGTGGCCAATAGCCATCTCTAGCAGTCTCACCCCAAACAGACAAGAAGCTTTTTTTATGCTGGGTGTTGTTGAATAGGTTTCACATATTTAGTTTCAAATTTATCTACTACTAAGATTTAAATTAAAAAAAGACTTAAATACATCAAGACAGCTTGAGAAGTATCTTTATAAATATAATCTGTCCTGGAGCGCCTGGCTGCCTCAGTCAGTGGAACATGCGGCTCTTGATCTTAGGGTAGAGAGTTCAATCCCCACATTGGGCATAGAGATTTTAAGAAAAGACAAACATAACAACCTATCCTATTGCTTTATCAAGTTTCTTCACGTTATATTTTTTTCTACTTTTTCAAGAGCTCTCCCAGTATTAGTTATTTTCAGAGCCTATTCCAACCTTCATGTATTGATCTCAAAGGAATGAACATATTTTTCAGGAATCCAGATTTCAGCTGTCTAAATTGGAGGAAGGTCTTTTAAGTTTTTCCTCACAAATAACCATTACCATGAATACCAAAAAGTATAAAGCTGGGAATATTAATTTTCTCTTTAAATCATCACTTGGAACTACATTTTGGGTACAGGGCATGTGAATTAGAAAACTGGTTTGCAATTGGTAATATGTGTTTATTTTCAAAACCTATCATACGGATTATTTTAAGCCACAGAAGAATTTATATTGAATAATTTTATGTGCCCTAAGAAAGATGGGCTAAATATTTCAGTATGTCTGTTCCATCCCTGACTCCTTATTCACATTTTTCCTTGGCCACTTCTGCCATCCACCTCAGGAAAGAATTCTGATCTCCGGGATAGGACCTGAAGTTTTTTTTTTTCTGCTTTTTCTTTTTGTGGTAAACTGTTTAATTGTATCTTATCATTTATGCATCAGTGAAAGGGTAAAAAACTAAAGAGGCTAAAAAAGAGTGGTATCTGGTGAGGTTGGTCCTCTCTAGTAGTGATAGAAATGGGACAGTTGGTTTTATAGTTTGGTTTTATAAAGTTTGTTCTAAAAAAGACAGGTGTTGAGACGCCTGGATGGCCCAGCATTTGAGTGTCTGCCTTTGGCTCAGTTTGTGATCCTGGTCCGGGATCAAGTCCCACATCAGGCTCCCTGTGGGGAGCCTGCTTCTCCCTCTGTCTATGTCTCTGCTTCTCTCTGTGATTCTCAGGAATAAATAAAATCTTAAAAAATTAAATTAAATTAAATTAAATTAAATTAAAATAAAATAATAAAATAAAATATAAAAGAGACAGGTGTTATCATTGTAGCTTGTATTTAGGGGAGGAGATGATAAAGTTCCAGATAGTTCTATAATGATTGATGTGCAGCAAAATAAACTTAGCCATACATTTCCAGACTCATAAACTAGATTCCAAATTCACTTTCCACCCTTGAATGAGCAAAGAACATTTAAGTTTTTTCTTTTCTATTGTGATAATAGGACATATGTATTTTTACTTTCCTGAGAGTTTGACTCCAGCATCTTTCCTTTTTTTCCTCAGAAGTTTCTTTTTTATGTAGCTATTCCATCATAGGTACATGTAGGAAACATTAATTAACTTGCCTTTAGAATCCATAAGAAGAAAGATTTCTAAGTTTATATCTCACTGACATTCCTTTGGTCCGGATATCTATATTTCATTAAAAAGATTAAGGGATTTAGGGGATCCCTGAGTGGCTCAGTGGTTTAGCGCCTGCCTTCAGACCAGGGCGTGATCATGGAGTCCCAGGATCGAGTCCCTCATTGGCCTCCCTGCATGGAGCCTGCTTCTCCCTCTGCCTGTGTCTCTGCCTCTCTCTCCCTCCTGAATAAATAAATAAAATCTTAAAAAAAAAGATTAATGGATTTGACTCCATTGAATCCAGTTGTAGGAAGCCATATTATAATCCACTAGTCAGTTGTACAAGGTCAAGTATCCTGATAGAAGTACATAAACTCCCTTACTAAAGTAGTTAAGATATTTAAGGAGGCAGAGTGATGGAAAATGTAGAAAAATTTGTGTCAAATACTAAGCAGAATAAAAGAAGGCAGCAAGAAAGGGAATGAGTTAAAAAGATCTCTAAAGAGGGCTCTTAGCATTATGAAAAGTATCTAGAGAGAGCTTCCTTTTATTTGTCAGGAATCATGAAAAACATGGCAGCCACCACAGTCTAAGATAGAGTTGCATAGAGACCAGAGCATGAGGAAGGAACGGCCACCAGAATGACTAGTAGGCTGGCAGTGTTTGATTATTCCTGCAAGGGCTTGTCCACACCTTGTCTTATTTACCCAAGAACATAGTTAAAACGCAGCTGATACCAAAGACAGCAGATTTAGATCCCCACTCTGCAGGTACTTTCACTTAAGATCAAATAGATTAAATTATTCCTATACTTGACAATTTGTGTTTAATCTGAGCTTCAGACAATAGTGAGTTTAGAGCTTCAATACTTTGAGAATCTGAACATCACCCAAAAGAGAAGTTTTGGATTGGGTAGGTGCCAGTACTGCACAGCTGGAGACTGCAGTGCTAGAGAACTTGGTGCGTGTAGCATAGGAGCCTGCACTGCAGTAGAGGATAACAGCAAGCCCAGAGTTTACTCTTCCTTCAGAGAGAGGAATTGTTTCTTGTTCCTTGTTGCAGCCTGTATGGCTCTCATGAAGAACTAGCAGAAGAGATGAGAGCAAAAGTGGTGAGATGAAAGATCCATGATTCCGTATCCCTGAAAGAAAAAGCCATTTTAGTAATGGTAGGAAAAGGCTTTGAAGATTCTAAAATGTGAAATTCTGCATTGTTGAAGAAAGATCATAGAATATAAAGTTGGAAGGGATTAGATAAAAAGGGGGATATTAAAAAGTGTTGAAAAAAAAAGTGTTGTCTTTTTTTTTTAAAGATTTTATTTATTCATGAGATACACAGAGAGAAAGAGAGAGAGAGAGGGAGAGACACAGTCAGAGGGAGAAGCAGGCTCCATGCAGGAAGCCTGATGTGGGACTCGATCCCAGGACTCCAGGATCACGCCCTGGTCTGAAGGCAGGCACTGAACCGCTGAGCCACCCAGGGATCCCCTTGATTTATTGATAAAAATCAGGGGAAAGTAATCAGTATGTAAGTTTGGGAATGTATGGTAACTTTGACTCTTAAAAGTGTACTAAAGGTAGAATGGAATTCTCTCCCACTGTGAGATACTCTTGAATCTCTGAAATAGAGAAGTCTTGTGCTTGATAGATGGTGAATAAAGAGAATCTAGAGCAGTGTGTATAGTACAATCCCATTAATGTGAGAAAAAGTCTCTTTGTATGTGCATTGCAGGGGTGCTGGAGAGAGGGACATCCCAACTGCTGACAGTGGGTCACAGCAGTGTGGTAGCAGTCAGTTGGAAGACTTGAGTTTTTAATTAGACCTTATTTTCTTGTTTGTATTTATTTAGGTCATAAAGTCACTCTTAATATATGTACATAGATAAAAAGTTTTTAATATATCAATGTATTTGGCTGCCCAACTTAGTGAAACAAATTCAGTGTTATATATTTATTTTCTTGGTTTCTCAAAGCTTTTTTTTTTTTTAAGATTTTATTTATTCACAAGAGACACAGAGAGAGAGACAGAGACACAGGCAGAGGGAGAAGCAGGCTCCCTGCAGGGAGCCCAAGGTGGAACTCAATCCTGGGACCAAGGATGAAGCCCTGAGCTGAAGGCAAATGCTCAAGCACTAAGCCACTCAGGTGTCCCTCTCTAAACTTTTTTTTTTTAAGATTTTATTTATATATTCATGAGAGACATAGAGAGAGTGGCAGAGACATAGAGGGAGAAGCAGGCTCCTCACAGGGAGCCCGATGTGGGACTCGATCTCTGCACCAGGGATTATACCCTGAGCCACTCAGGTGTCCCTCTAAGCTATTTTGATAAGCTTGGCAAACATGTGATTTTTGGTCAAGGTACTAGATGTATGAAAGCCTATTTTCTCTTCTGTAAAATAACATCTACCTCAATGGAGCTATTCTGAAAATTAATGGTAATGTTAGTAGAGTACTTAATAAGCCATATCACTATTGCAAAAAAAACAAAATACATGTTACAAATGTATGAGTTAATTTATTCCACTACTCTGAATCATGCCTGCCTAGCCTACTCTGTGCCAGGAACCAAACTGAGTGTAAATATGCAAACATGTTATGGATCAAGCCCTCAAGGGGCTTACTATTCATTGGTGAAGCAGGCATTTAAATGGACTGAGAGGGCAGCCCTGGTGGCTCAGCGGTTTAGTGCCTGCCTTCAGCCCAGGGTGTGATCCTGGAGACCCAGGATCGAGTCCCACATCAGGCTCCCTGCATGGAGCCTGCTTCTCCCTCTGCCTGTGTTTCTGCCTCTCTCTCTCTCTGTGTGTGTCTGTCTCAAATAAATAAATAAATAAACAAATAAAATCTTTAAAAAAATAAAAAGTAAATGGACTGAGAAAATAAGTACACTCTAGGTTTACAGGTACCATGCATGACATAAAGTGCTGAGTGAACACTGAGTATAGATGGCTGAATTCTGCCTTAAGGGAAGTCTTAATTCAAAAATTAAAGGGCACCTGGCTGGCTCAGTCGAAAGAGCATATGACTCTTGATCTTGGGGTCATGAGTTTTCACCCCATGTTGGCTGTAGAGATTACATAAAAATAATAAAGGGCGCCTGGGTAGCTCAGTTAAGCATCCAACTCTTGATTTTGGCTCAGGTCATAATCTCAGGGTGGTGAGATCGAGCCCTGCATTGTGCTCTGTGCTGGGCATGGAGCTTGCTTGTCCCTCTCCCTACCCGCTGCCGCATGCTCTCTCTACCTCTCAAATAAATAAATAAAGGCTTTAAAATAACTAAACAAGCTTTTTAAAAAATATTTTATTTATTTATTCATGAGAGATACAGAGAGAGAGGCAGAGACACAGGCAGAGAGAGAAGCAGGCTCCATGCAGGGAGCCCGATGTGGGACTCGATCCTGGAAGTCCAGGATCACACCCTGGGCCGAAGGCAGGCGCTCCGTCACTGAGCCATCCCTAAACAAGCTTTTAATAAGTTAATAAACTTGAGTACCTGCGTGGTTCAGTCAGTTAGGGTCTCAACTCTTGATCTCAGCTCAGGTCTTGATCTCAGGGTTGGAAGTTCAGGTCCCATGTTGGGCTCCATGCTGGGCATGGAGCCTACTTTAAAAAAGAAATAAACAGGGATCCCTGGGTGGCACAGTGGTTTGTAGAGTGAGCATAAGTGGGGTGAGGGGCAGAGGGAGAAGCAGACTCCCTGCTAAGCAGGGAGCCCAAAGCAGGGGGCTCAGTCCAAGAACTCCAAGATCATGCATGACCTGAGCCAAAGGCAGATGCTTAACTGACTGAGCCTCCCAGGCACTCCATTTTCAGTCTTTACTGTTATTTGTAATAATTCACACATTCTTACTAAGTAGAAAGTTTTGTTTTTGTTTACTTATTTTTTTAAAGTAAACTCTCCAACCCATGTGGGGCTCGAACTCACCACCCCAGTACTGAGTTATGTGCTCCACTGACTGAGCAGCCAGGGGCCCCTAAATAGAAAATTTTAAATAATTTAATGGCTACAAGGCATATCAGGTTAGGTTAAAATACACATAATTCTTCAAAGTTTTTTTTTTTTAATTTTTTATTTATTTATGATAGTCACACACAGAGAGAAAGAGAGGCAGAGACACAGGCAGAGGGAGAAGCAGGCTCCATGCACCGGGAGCCCGATGTGGGATTCGATCCCGGGTCTCCAGGATCACGCCCTGGGCCAAAGGCAGGCGCCAAACCGCTGCGCCACCCAGGGATCCCTCAAAGTTTTTATTTTTATATTACATAATGTAATGCTTACTAATTCTGATCTTTGTTGCCTATCTTTTATTCTAAATTAGTAGAAAAAAATTGATCTTGTTTAATTTATGATTTGGAAATTTAGTGGGAGTAAGTTCCCTAGTACCCTTTCTGTTTTTTGTTCTTTCCTGGTAGCCTTTAGGGTTTTCACTTGCTACAACTTGATAACATGTTTGTCCTAAGTATTCGTTCTTTATCATCCCTCCAGGTTAGATAGATCTAAAAGGAAAACAAGGATTTTCCAAGAAGACCTTTCACACTATTAAGGAAGGAAAACTTTTCAGACATTAATAGGCTGATTGCACTTGGTCTTTGAGTCTTAAGATAAGTCCAGACGAGAGGTTTAGGATTAGAATGGTCATAGAAACTTTCAGGAAGAGCTTGGTCAAAAAGCACAAAACCTCCCTCCTTTCCTTGGTAAACTACTGTAAAAATTAAAATATGTAGTCTCTCCAGGCAAAGCCTAGGCCTCATAAAGCCTATTAGCCACTGACTCTACACCAGAAACTCACTGAAACAACTGTCCTGGAAATAAGAATGTTTCCTAGCTAGGTTCTTAGTGGCCTGAGATGTTTATTTCAAAGCAACTTCTGTAATTTCTGGAAAAGCCACATACATTTATGAGAATCTAAATATTACAGAAATTTGGCTCCAAAATACAGTGCACTGTAGCCTGAGACTGCTTGTTCAGTCTGAGCTTCACCCTGATTCAATCAGTGTATGGAGAGTTTGTGACACATATCACTTGAGGGACTGTCAGAAGTGGCATCAAGATGTCTGACAAGATGCAGGGTCTGCTGTTTCATTCAGGGAACGTCAAGAATAGGGCAGGCAGGGGCGCTTGGGTGCCTCAATCAGTTATGCGTCTGCTTTCTGTTCAGGTCATGACCCAGGAGTCCTGGGATCTCAGATCCTGGTCTCCCTGCTCAGCGGAAAGTCTGTTTCTCCCTCTCCCTATGCTGCCCCCCTCCCTTGTGCTCTTTCTCTCTCTCTCTCTCAAATAAATTAAATCCAAAAAAAAAAAAAAAAAAAAAAGAATGGAGCAGGCAAAACTACCAGAATAGAAAATGAACTGGAAAGGTGCAGGAGTGCTGGAGTGGGGGCAGTCTCAGGGGCAGGGTCCCAGGAGACTGGCGGACACAAATTCAGTGGTTTCTTGAGCTGTTGCCAAGGCAGGAAAATAAAGCACCTTAACCTGAGATTTAGCCTCAGCTAGCTTGACTTGGTCATGATGGAGCTGCTAGAAGAGCTGCCTAGGCATTTCTGTTAACGGTGGTGGAGTGCCCAATCCCAACCAGAGGCAGGCATCTGTTGTAGAAGTAGTTGTTAAACAGACATATGTATTGAATATGTCAATATTGGTTGAAATGTGTCGTTCCTGAAGGTTTTTCTGGAAACACGTATGCTCATTCTGGATTCTGGGTTTGGGAGAGTGAGGGCAGGTGAAGCAGGCGGGCGTGCCAGCAGAAAGGAAACTCAGAGGAGCTCAGCTTGGTTGCCTGGCTCTTGCACAGGCTGAACTTCGGGCGACTTGCCGTTTGCCTGAAGAGCAGGGGGGAGAAGTGTGTGTGCGTGCATGCGTGTGTGTGTGTGTGTGTGTGTGTGTGTGTGTGTGTGTGTGTGGTCAGCGGGAAAGAGTGCTGGCTGTAACAATAAGAGGTGACCCTGAGGGGAAGGGTGTGGACGGAGACAAGGACACTCTCGGGCCCAGATGCCGAATGGGTTAAAGCCTTTCCTTTTGCTGGCGCCTTCCGAAGTCGGCCAGAGGGAGCCCTCCGGGGCCGGCCTTGGTTCTCCTATTGCAGTGGTGGTTGGAGGGAGGAGGCGGGGGGGCGCGGCCCAACTCGCCTCCCGGGCAGCCTTTCCTCCAATCACAGGCCCGACAGCCCTCGCCAAGCACACCCCTCCCGACTCTGCAGCAGGACGGCTGGGCCCTCTGCCTGGCTCGCTCACTCGAGCTCAGCTCCCCCTCCTGCCATCTTCCGTTGCAAAGCATTTCTGGGAGCTGCATGTGGGTGACGCAGCAGCATTGTTCGCAGGCACAGGAAGCCGCGGCTGAGCTGAAGGGCTCGAGAAGGAGCTCAGAGCACGACACGCTGCTCCCTCTGGGTAGCCTGAGGGGTTGTAGCCGGACTGCCCTGCCTGATGTACTTTGGGAGATTCCAGAATTTTCAAGTAAATTGGGATTTTCCTAGAGGGAGAAAACCTAACTCCTTCAGCACAACTTCCAATACAGAAAACAAAACAAAGACGCTGGGGAAACTTCAACCGAGAGCCTCGGCAGCTCCAGAGCGACGAGAAACACAAGGTCAGGCGGGCGGGCGGCAAACCCTTTCTGGCTTGGGGTATGTGTAACTGTAGGGACTTTGTCTCAGCAAAGAGGCAGAAGAACAGCCTACCGGGCAAGTCCAGGACAATGCTCAGGTTACTTAGTGTTGTTTGAGCCGTCATTGCACTTGTTCCCTCTCCTGGTGGGATGTGCTTCAGAATTGGGTCGCTTGGCTTTTGGGAATCCTTTTCCCTTCTCTGTCCAGACGCCCACTGTTCTCTTCCCCTTCCTGTGATGTGTGGGGTGTGGGCTTGTGTTTGAATGTTCTCCCGAATGCCAGGAGCCTAGATAGGCGTCAGCCTTTCCGCACTCCACCCCCGCTCTCTGCTCCCCGTCCCAAACCCCCTCTGGTGAAGGGTGGTGGCTTCTTTATATGGTTTCTTGGAGGGCCTCATCTGGAGTCTGCCTTTTTTGATGAAGCTGGGTGAGCTTGGTTGTATGGCCCCAACAAAATAAGGCTTGGAAGGAAATCTGCATTTCCCTCCACACCCACACAGACCCCAGTAACTATGTCGTCTATGTGTGAACAGCTGCCCCCCACCCCCACGCAGACACAGTTTCTCCACCTACCTTTCCCTGTCCCCCACAAAAAATCTTGCAGGTAGAATTAGACTGCTTCTGGTGAACAGTTAGGTTCCTTTCCTACTCTTAAACAATCGCAGATCTTTCTGTGCGGTCTGTTTTGCTGAAAGTGGAAAGTCCCTGTTTGTGGACAGCTCAGTGCTCTCCGGCAGAGGAAATGGGCAGAGTCCTACTCCTCGGCTGTACGACATGGGGGAGGGGAACTGTACACTCCCTAGCACACATTTTGAATGGACCTGAATTTTTCACCCTAGGGAGATTAGGAGCCCCTACTGGAGCCTAGTCCCACGTGGCACCGCACCTCGCCTCTTCACCCCCACACTGTGGGGTGTTAAACAGGAGGCTTCAGAATAGGATGCCATAGCAACTTGAAGTAAATAAAACGTCTGCAAATGAAATCAGTTTGGGGGAGGGTGAGAGGCATCTGGAGCCTTGGCAAAAGGGATCTTCGTGGAGGAGCTTCCTGGGTGTGAGTTTTAAAGGGTCTTTCTGAGTTCCAACTCTGGGATTTAGGTTACGATCCTTTGGTTAAGAATGAAAATGCTTGGAGAAAAGGGCTTCATGCTTCAGAAAGTCCTGGTCTCTAGGCATAGAGCCTATAGGATTATGGAAATGATTATTAAAAATGGCTCAGGCATGCTCACTGTCCAGGATCAAAGTTTAGTTTTTGTTGAAACAGTTAATATACTAGGGCAGCCTGAAAGGAATCTTGTAACTTGTCTTCTGGATTTGTGTTCTTTTGCTTTTACCTTTGCATTAGGTCTCATGAGGTTAAAGGAAAAGGGATTTCAATCTGCTAGAAGGTTTGGGACTCAGAAATTTCTGTCTAAAACATAAAGACTGTCTTCCAAAAAACACTCAACTAGTATGATTCACTTAAGTGGCAGTTTCTTACTGTAGCATTGTCCTCAAGTCATTCAAACTAGATTGGTTAAAGCCATCAAAACTGTTGCCCCTAAGATTGTTCCTGTTCCATTTATAAGAATAAAGCCAAATAATTACTTTATGTGTGTGTGAGAAATTGATTGATTGATTGGTTGATTTGAAGTTGAGATTTCCGTAACCAGCCTTAGAAGAATATAACTCTGGGTTGAATCGAGACATTAAGACTCTGCCTTTCATACTATTAATCCAGTATTAGCCAGTCCTTTTTTGCCACTTTGCTGAGATCTGCAAAATGAAGGCAGTACTCCTGGATAATATTCATTGATACTGAAAAGTAAAGGGGCAATATTAAGTTTTACTGCCATATATAGAACTGGGTGACAAGTAACACTTGTCGCCATGTAGCTAGTTACTTCAGCATACATACTAACAGTACAGTGAGTATCACAAGTGTGGGATTGGGAGCAAAGGTAAATTACAAGTCTTGATAGTACCACACTAGTTTGAGTTTTCTCTTTCATCTTCAATTTATTTGTTTTGCAGTGAGTCTCTAAATGAAAGGAAAACACAGTTGCCAGCCTGCCCTTCCCATGTTGCTCTTGGGGACTGAGACTAAGTCTGAATGCTGCTGGGAGTGGTTGGCTCTTTGTTCACTGTTCCTGCTTTCTTCCCCCTCTTCTGTCCTATCCTACCCTTAGATTTTGCTGGAGGAGCTTGCCAACAGCGATCCCAAGTTAGCCCTCACTGGAGTCCCTATAGTACAGTGGCCAAAAAGGGATAAGGTAAGAAATGATTCTTTTTGATCTTCAGGGTGCTGAAGCATGTTGCTGGCTGACCATCACCATTCCAGAAAGAAAAAGCACTAGAGGCAGACAGCTTTTGGTGCATTAATATAAACTGACAGGAAATCATTTTTCGGTTCTGTTTTAACTCTTGGGTCAGGGTAATTGGCTATCTTTGGAAGTGACTCTCTTAACTATCAAACTAGGAACTTGCCTCCAGGTTTGGATGCGAAAGTGTGCGTTTATTCACCAGAATGGATCTATTCTTATCGTTTTGGCCCTGTGATTCAGTTATTTCACAGATATTTTTTTTAACTAGTTAAAGTAATCATATATATTTAAGTGATGGGAGTGTTTCTATGATGGAATGAATGCACACTAAAAAAAAAACCTTTAATTTGGATTTTTCAGTATCAAATGGAAAAAAGAAGGAATTACCTGTTAGCTAATAAATTGCCAGTTATGAATTTTCATGCCTCTTCAGTTAGGTCCCATATAATTCTTTCCCGTATTGTCCTTTGTCAAGGTTATTAAATAAAAGTAAGAATTCTGATCCTGTCCATGAGTCTGGCAAATACGTAGGTCCTTCTTCGGTGTTTCCCAGTTGAAATTTGCAGAGCCATCCCATTCCAGGAGTGTTAAGGTGTATCGCTCTAAAAGACAAATTAAAGAACCACTTCCTAGGTAGAGGAGTCCCAGTTAGCCTATGCTTGACTGCATGAGACTGGCCTTTATACAGTTTAGTCATTTCTGGCTGTTGAATATTTTGTGTAAGAAACATGTTTAAGGGGGCAGCCCCAGCGGCGCAGCGGTTTAGTGCCGCCTGCAGCCCTAGTGCCGCCTGCAGCCCAGGGCGTGATCCTGGAGACTCAGGATCGAGTCCCACATCAGGCTCCTGCATGGAGCCTGCTTCTCCCTCTGCCTGTGTCTCTGTCCCTCCTGCTCCTGAGCGCTCAATCTCAAATAAGTAAATAAAATCTTTTTAAAAAGATGATGGGGCAGCCCGGGTGGCTCAGCAGTTTAGTGCCGCCTTCAGCCCAGGGCGTGATCCTAGAGACCCGGGATCAAGTCCCACGTCAGGTTCCCTGCATTGAGCCTGCTTCTCCCTCTGCCTGTGTCTCTGCCTCCTTCTCTCTCTTTCTCTGTCTCTCTCTCTCTCTCTCATAAATAAAAATCTTAAAAAAAAAAAAAAAAGAAAAGAAAAGAAAAGAAAAAAACATGTTTAAGGCACCATGGAAAATTAAAGACCTAAAAGATCCAGTCCTTGTTCTCGAAAAGATCACTATGACAAATACAAGTAATAAAATTATAAACATATAGCTGAGAGATGTATTCTAAACTTAAAGGTCTACTGGAGTGTCTGTTATGTACCAGATTCAGAATAATAAATAAGCAAGATCCATCTCACCCTGAAGTAGTTTATAGTCTTCTTTATGAGTATCTTCTGAGTAATAATATTCAGGATAAGGAAATAATGGAGGGCCCTTGGAGTGACTTTGGCACATAGAAAGCTTCAAGGAGGGGCAAGTGTCACAGCTCAACAGAGTGAGAGGGATGTAGCTGAAATAAATAGCCTGAAGGGATTGGCAAACATTTTCTGTAAAGGTAAATATAATAAATACTTTCGGTTTTGCAGGCCATCCAATCTCTGTGGCAGTTTCTCAACTCTGCCACTGCATGTGAAAGCAGCCACAGACCATGCTGAGCATCACTCTGTTCCAGTTAAATTTCATTTACAAAAACAGGCAGTGGGCAGATTTGTCCATGGGCCATAGTTTGCCAGGCTGTGTAATCTTCTACCCTCTCCAGTCCTTAAAGCAACTTGATATATTTGACCTCACTGCTTTCTCTTTCCAGCTTAAATTCCCCGCCCGACCAAAGGTGCGGGTTCCTACCATCCCCATCACAAAGCCTCACACTATGAAGCCAGCTCCTCGGTTAACACCTGTGAGGCCAGCTGCCGCCTCCCCTATAGTGTCGGGAGCCAGGCGGAGACGAGTACGCTGTCGGAAATGCAAGGCATGTGTGCAAGGAGAGTGTGGTGTCTGCCACTACTGCAGGGACATGAAGAAGTTTGGGGGACCTGGCCGCATGAAGCAGTCCTGTGTCCTTCGGCAGTGCTTGGCAGTAAGTGGCATGCTGAGTAAAGACCTTGGGGGAGAGCTGGAGGGGGGATGGGCCAGAAGTGTAAGGATGGGCCAGAAGGATAAGAATAGATCCATTCTGGTGAAAAAATGCACATTTCGCATCCAAACCTGGAGGGGTGGTACCAAAGGGGCTGAGGTATAGGTAGTGAGACTTTGAGAGACTCCAGAGATGGAAAGGAGAAGTTATTCTCTTTGGCTTGCTTTGTTTTGTCCCTTTTCTCTCAGGGTTCAGAAGGAAGATAACCTAATACTAAAAATGATCCTATTTAATCTTTCATCCTTGCTCACCCAGTTTTCAGATGAGAACACAGTATTCCAGGAGCACATCACTGCTGTCCATCCCTCTTCAAGTGGAGGGACCTATGAGGCCTATGACAGACTGGGGAGAATAAACTGGTCTCTATAGGTTTCTCGTTCTCCCTGTCTTCTTCCTCCACTGGTTTCCATGTTCCCTGAGTGCTCCCAAGAGAATTACAGGAAACGAAGAACCCATCTTGAGTTAAAGGGAAGCTGGACCGATAAGGATCTAAGTCTGCTCTTTTTTGGTTTCTATCTTCGTCTTCTTGTAGCCCAGACTGCCTCACTCTGTCACGTGTTCCCTCTGTGGAGAGGTGGATCAAAATGAAGAGACACAGGACTTCGAGAAGAAACTCATGGAATGCTGTATCTGCAATGAGATTGTTCATCCTGGCTGCCTCCAGGTGAGTAGAGGCCTAAGGGGCCTCTGAGGCCTTAGCTGGTAGAATGTCTGAAGGCACTGAGTAGAACAGAGGAGTGTGAGAATCTGTCATAAGAGGCTACCAGCATCCCTAATTTGGACTGTCAGCTATGGGTCATGTCATGGTCTAACATCTGGCCTTGATTCAGATGTCTAGACTGTGTGTCAGCCACTGTGCTAGACCCTGAGGATAGCTCAGGACACAAAATAGTAGTCCCTGTTCCTGTCCTCATGGAGCTTGCAGTCTGGCTTCCAAAGAATGTATTTGGAGTCTCCAGGCCATTGTGGAACTGCCAGGTCTGTTTTGGAATGCCTCATGCCTTTAATCATCTCCACTGCGTACTTCTCTGTATCTCTGGATATTAGTTCCTGAAAGATGATGAGAGGAATAGTATCAGCTAACACTTAATAAGTGCTTATTCTGTAGCAGTCTTGGTATGCACTTGAAGACCTCTAAGAAAAAGTAATAGGGAAGTTGACGTAATCTCTAAGAGGTCACAATCAACTCTTAAAGCAAGGACCCGGGATCCCTGGGTGGCGCAGCGGTTTGGCGCCTTCCTTTGGCCCAGGGCGCGATCCTGGAGATCCGGGATCGAATCCCACGTCAGGCTCCCGGTGCATGGAGCCTGCTTCTCTCTCTGCCTCTCTCTCTCTCTCTCTCTCTCTCTCTCTCTGTGACTATCATAAATGAATAAAAAAAAAAAAAAAAAAAAAAGCAAGGACCCTGTGCAGAAGCTCCTTAAGTGATACTAAGATGTAGTTGGGGTGGAGAACCATGATTGATTGGTTGATTAATTGAAAGAGAATCTTAAGCAGGCTTCCCCTACCAGCTCGGAGCCCAGTGCAGGGCTCTATCTCAAACCCTGCAATCGTGACCCAAGCCCAAAATTAAGAGTTGATACTTAACCAACTGAGCCACTCAGGGCCCCCAGGGAACCTCTGTTTTACATGCATTCTGTTGTTTATACCCTTTTTTTGTTGTTGTTGTTGTTTTGGTTTTTTGGTTTTTTAAAGATTATTTATGTGAGAGGGATGCCTGGGTGGCTCAGCCGTTGAGCATCTGTCTTTGGCTCAGGCCGTGATCCCGAGACCCCAGGATCCAGTCCCACATCAGGCTCCCTTAATGGAGGCTGCTTCTCCCGCTGTCTCTGCCTCTCTCTCTCTCTCTCTGTCTCTCATGAATAAATAAATAAAATCTTTAAAAAAATAAAGATTATTTATTTGAGAGAGAGAGTGCATGAGCAGGGGCAGAGAGAGGGAGAGAGAATCTCAAGTAGCAACTTCACTGAGCATGGAGCCCAATACAGGGTTCAATCCCACGATTCTGAGATAATGGCCTGAGCCAAAATCAAGAGTCGGAAGCTTAATGACTAAGCTACCCAGGCACCTCTCTTGTTTACATCTTTAAGACAGCCCTGTGAAGTTAGGTCTACCCTGTTTCTTCATATTTCTTTCAATTTAAAGAACATTGGTTGCTGATATTTTGTTGATTTTTCCAAAGGGGACAACTATATCATGACTGCCACCTGGCTGACAGTGATTGTAAGATACTGTTAATTGTGAGAAGCAGCCCAATTTTAGAAATATTCAGGTGTGAAAACATTTTTTTAAAATTTTTATTTATTTATGGGCAGCCCTGGTGGCGCAGCGGTTTAGTGCTGCCTGCAGCCCAGGGTGTGATCCTGGAGACCCAGGATCAAGTCCCACATCGGGCTTCCTGCGTGGAGCCTGCTTCTCCCTCTGCCTGTGTCTCTGCCTCTCTCTTCGCTCTCTCTGAATGAATAAATAAATAAATATTTTAAAAAATTTTTATTTATTTATGATAGTCACAGAGAGAGAGAGAGAGAGAGAGAGAGGCAGAAACGTAGGCAGAGGGAGAAGCAGACCCCATGCACCGAGAGCCCGATGTGGGATTCGTCCCGGGTCTCCAGGATCGCGCCCTGGGCCAAAGGCAGGCACTAAACCGCTGCGCCACCCAAGGATCCCAAGGTGTGAAAAAATATGCATTTTAGGATCAATAAAATAGGATATCATCTCCATGTTGATTAAAAAAAAGTGTTTACTATATGCCAAGCATTTTCCTAAACACTTAACAGGTAATTCATTTAATGCTCACCACAATCCCATAAGATAGGAATTGTTATTTACCCCCCACTTTACAGATGAGAACATAGAGTCACAGAGACTAAGCCACTAGTGTCTGAACCCAAGCAGTCATAATTACTATGCCCCACTATCAAGATGAGGTCTGGCACCTTCCAAATTGTGTGATCAGTTCCTTTTGCAAAGTGGCATGAGACTCTCAGGAAAATAAATGTTTTTAAGACTTTATTTATTTATTTATTTATTCATGAGAGACACAGGCAGAGAGAGAAGCAGGCTCCATGCAGGAGCCCGATGCGGGACTCAATCCCAGGACCCCGGTTTCACGACCCGAGCCAAAGGTAGATGCTCAATTACTGAGCCACCCAGGCACCCCCATATATATATATATAATGAGATATATATATATCTGTATGTCAGGAGAGACTCCAGATTGACCCAAACTCTTGGGAATCTCCTCATGGAATCTAAGTTGATCAAGTAACCAAGACAGAGGGTGGCCATTCTCCCTGTGGCTGGGTTTTTCCTCCGGTGGGCCAATGCATTTATGAATGAGTAACTTCCAGATTTTTCTCAACCATGTGGCTGTTATTGTCTGATAAAGGAGACTTAAACAAGGGCATTTGTTTTTTTCGTTTTGTTTTGTTTTGTTTTTTAATTTAACATCTCTGTCTTCTTTCAGATGGATGGAGAGGGGCTGCTTAATGAGGAATTGCCAAATTGCTGGGAGTGTCCAAAGTGCTACCAGGAGGACAGCTCGGAGAAAGCCCAGGTAAGGGAGCTTTTTCTAGATTTCCACTGGAGAAAAAAGGAAACCTCAAGCTTAGGGATGGCTAGAATACATTTGCTTTTGCAACTTTATTCATATGGTTTTTCTGACCCACAGATTATTTTGTATTGTGTTTGACATCTTCTTCCCTCCTTTGGTTATTTTTCTTTTATTTTGAGTTTTTAGTGTTTGTCTTTTTTGTAGTACTGAATACTGTTCTACTTGGGGTCTGCAAATTGCTGAGGTCTTTTTACACTCTGGGACCCTAGAAAAAGAGGTAGCACAGCTGAGTTGTGTGAAGAGAGCAGTGAGGCAAGAACAGTTGTTCCTGAGGAGTGAAACTAGAGGGAAGGCAGTAACCTGAGGCAGCTGGTAGGTACAGTCGTGTGCTGGAGTTTCCAGTTAAGCAGGCCCAACATTTTTGTCCTCTTCACCTTTGTGGCCTTGCAGAAAGCTCCACCCATGTGCCCAAACATGTCCTACGGAGGCAGCCCCTCCCTGCAAGGGGACCAGTGCCATAACCTTGGCCCTGTGTAGCTGAGGTTGCTGGCCTGATGGATAATGTCAGAGGGCCAAAAGGACTCTAGTTACTCAGGCCAGCAAGAACGAGACCTGTTGAGGGCATATATGGAGGAGGCAGCTGGCCTAGTGGCAGCCATCCAGGCCCTGGTGGTCTCCTCCAGGTGCATTGCACAGGAGTAGGGACAAGTTTCCTGTCTTCTATTTCTTCCCACTTGGGCGCTGAGGTAGTTGAATTTTCAGTCTCTCTTGGAGTGCAGAGATTTCTAGAGCTGACCAGTGCTGAAGTTCTCCTTACCCCTGCTCCTTACACTGGGAGCTTTTATATCTCTTTTCATTGGCAGCAACACCAGTGGTGGGCGTATGCCTCCCTCCTGCAGCAGGTGGGTTGATGGATGCTGTGTTTTAGTGTTAACCTTCTTGCATTGTAAAAGCCAGCACCCAAAAGATGATCAATTCTCTTCCAACCATAATGCTCTAAGAAGGTACAGAGGAAAGGGAGCGGGCTTGTTGCTGAGGGACAGAAACTGTCTCCTTGAGGAAAATGTGAACCACTGTTCGCTGATCCCTAGTGGAACACTGGTTCCGCATTATCACATCAGTCACGGTGGGCTCCAGGACAAGACAGGTGTCATAGGATGAGGTTGTAGGCCTTTATTGAATGTTGGCTTCACTGAACCCAAATTCCTCTTCTTCATCCAGCACAGATTCCTCTGGAGCATCACAGTTCCTCACAGAGGTTCTCATTCTCTGCTTTATCTTACTTGCAGTTGGTCTCTAGGGATAGGGTGGGGTGCTGAGTAGAAGCAGCAGCCTGGCTCAGATGCTGGTGGAGCTGAAAGTGGTGTTTACTGCTGTCAGATTCTGTGTCCTAGTTCAAACGGTATATGTAGGATGCTTTTCCTCTACCACAAGCATCTACAATCAGAAGCATCTCCTGGGTGAAGGAGCTAAATTAGAGACAGAATTTAAAATGGTCAGATTGCATAGGGGTAAAGTTGTGGCCTCTTTAAAGGATATCTTTATCCAGGGAATTATAATCCAAAAATTGGGGCAAGAGATGAATAAAGTGGGCTGTGGAATCATGCAGCCCAAATTTAGATCTCACTCCTCTGTACTTGGACACAAACCTTTCTGTCACAGGTAGATTCCCAAGTGACTTATTTGAAGGGTTTATTCTGTAATCAGCTCTCTCCGGCACAGACTTGAGCACAGTTGTTGATCCAGGCATATTGCAGACTCCAAGGAGGTGACCACCCTCTAGCATGCAGGTACCCCTTTCCCCATAGAAGAGAAGCAGTCTAGTCTGTCATCTAGTCTCCTCAGAACAACAGTGAGGCTCACTGTAAATCTAGAGGGTTTTGGAGTAACGCACTGATGGGGCTTTGGGGGACTTGTTTTGCAGAAGCGGAAAATTGAAGAGAGTGATGAAGAAGCCGTGCAAGCCAAAGTCCTGCGGCCCCTGCGGAGCTGCGATGAGCCCCTCACACCCCCGCCTCACTCACCCACTTCTATGCTGCAGCTCATCCATGACCCAGTCTCCCCCCGGGGTATGGTGACTCGGTCATCCCCTGGGGCTGGCCCCAGCGACCACCACAGTGCCAGCCGCGATGAGCGCTTCAAACGGCGGCAGTTGCTGCGGCTGCAGGCCACAGAGCGCACCATGGTACGGGAAAAGGAGAACAATCCCAGCGGCAAAAAGGAGCTGTCTGAAGTTGAGAAAGCCAAGATCCGGGGATCGTACCTCACTGTCACGCTACAGAGGCCCACCAAAGAGCTCCACGGGACATCCATTGTGCCCAAGCTGCAGGCCATCACGGCCTCATCTGCCAACCTTCGCCATTCCCCCCGTGTGCTAGTGCAGCACTGCCCAGCCCGAACCCCCCAGCGTGGGGACGAGGAGGGGCTGGGGGGAGAGGAGGAGGAAGAGGAGGAGGAGGAGGAGGAAGATGACAGTGCAGAGGAGGGGGGTGCAGCCAGGCTGAATGGCCGGGGCAGTTGGGCTCAGGATGGAGACGAAAGCTGGATGCAGCGGGAGGTCTGGATGTCTGTCTTCCGCTACCTCAGCCGCAGAGAACTTTGTGAATGTATGCGAGTGTGCAAGACGTGGTATAAATGGTGAGCAGGGATACAGGGATCAGGAGTAGGGGTACGGGAGTAGGTGGCAGGTTTTCCATATGAGAACTGCATGTGCCTTGGCATCTGGAGGCTTGCTGGGTCCCAAAGGATTGAGTCAATCCATCTAGACAGTGGGTCCTATTAAAGATGTGGCCATTGTGCCTACAGATATCCTCAGGAAAATTTGGCCCTTTGCTTTCTCTCCCTGCTCCATACTTTCCCATTTCTCTTCACTGGATACTTGAAACTGATTTGGGGGATGGATTTTTTACAGTTTTGCTAAAACTTCAGTCATCAGTTTCCCCCTCTCAAATACTCATCACACATTTGTTGAGAGTGTGACTCTGTGCCAGTCACTTCTTTTGCTGGTGACACTGATGACTGCTTTTAAGCCCCTGCCTCAGTTACCTCTCTGTCTCGTGAAAGAGGTGGACATGCTTTCCAAAAAATGTGAATGTTTTCACAGTTTTCCAGGTTTTGTTCTTATCCCCCAAGTCTGGCCCAGAATTCCTTTCCAGGAAGCAGGGTCCAGTTTTGAAACTTAAGACTTAACTCATCCTTCCTAACGAGACCTACCATTTTTTCTCAAGTTAAACAGTAAAACATTTAGGGGGAAAAGTCCCTCAAGATGATAAACAGACGTTTCCATAGGGCCTTATTTTCCCTTTAGCTCCTAGACCCTAGGACATAACCCATACCTTGTGTCTGGGTCGAACCCAATTACAGTAATTCTTAGAGCGTAAGTAATTCTTAGACAACTGGTACACCACGTTCCTTACTGGGATCATGTTAGAAATGCAGATTCTGGGGGCCTGTTTCAGTACTCCTGAGTCAGAACCTTTGGGGGTGGGGCCAGGCAATCTGTATGTTTTCCAGGGGCTTCTGATAGGTGTTAAACTCTGAGCTTCACTACTCTATCATTAGTAGCTTGTTTTTGCCATACAAGTCTCATGTGCCACTGGTGAAATATTTTCAGTCTTTAAATAAAGACATCATTCTCTGCAAACACAAGTTTACTTCCCAAAACTGAATTAATATATGACCTACCTAATTCTCCTAATATTTTGGGCCAATGGGTCTGCCTGGCTCTATCCCTCAGTTTCCAGGCCAAGCCATATAAGACTTGTACTATATGCTGTCTCCCCTTCCCCTGCTGACCAGACTCTGAGCTGGCCTTGGGGGCAAGGGCTGTAAAATATTAAACAGAAGCCTGCATATTGCAGTGCTATTTGTGGCCTACGGACTGTAGATTGCAGTGGAAAGGCAGGCCTTTCCCTTCTAGTTCTGTCCTGGATGGGACCAGAAAATAAAAAGGACAGCACTGAAGCAGAAACCCAAGACAGGGAGAAGACTCTCCTGGCCTGATAATAAAGAGCCTCTCTTGGCCTGATACAGTAATGGGCTCTTTGTAGAGCTTAAGGCAGGATGGATTGTAGCTGTGCCGAGGAATGCCCTGCATCCCAGGCAGCTGGCTATGACTGACAAGGGAGAAAATGGAAGCCAGCCTAAGACTTCAGGCAGTAAATCATTTTTTTTAGTATTTAACTTCCACAAGCTTTGGTGGGAGCCATACCATTTTACTGCAAATGAGGGGTTATAGTATATTGGTTGCTGTGTATTCCTAACAATTGTGTTCTTAACCCTTCCAGAGTAAATTGGTTAACTGGTCATTATCTACTATTTAACCTAGAGGGTTGCCGTAGAGGGCAAGCCCTTTTCTCTGAGGCAAAAAAAAAAAAAAAATAGGGAATGGTCCTTGTCTGCTTGTAGAAGAGCATAGGCAGGGTAGCTCTCTAGGCGCTCTTCTTTATCCAAAAGCCTGCAGCACCCTTTGATGGGAGCTCCTCCAATAAGGGGTACTGGGTTATTGACGGCCAGTTCTCTTTCTGTCACAGGTGCTGCGACAAGAGACTTTGGACAAAAATTGACTTGAGTAGGTGTAAGGCTATTGTACCCCAGGCTCTCAGTGGCATCATCAAGAGGCAGCCAGTCAGCCTTGACCTCAGTTGGACCAACATCTCCAAGAAACAGTTGACGTGGCTTGTCAACAGGCTGCCAGGTGAGCAAGCTGGCTGTAGGCATTGCTGCCTAAAATTGCTTTAGGGCAATTTCAGGCAGCAGTCCCATGCCATTGTCCTCTTCCTGCTTAGCAGGGGCTTCACCCAGGGCCTCCTAACTGCCAGTCCCCAAAGCACCACTCCAGACTAGCTGGACTAGACGATTATCACCCCAGACAATGAAGAGAGTGGGCACAACCACTGAAGAGATTTGAGTAAGATACTGCCATGGTCGGGCCCATAGAATGCCTTGTTCCCCTCAGCATTTTGAGGTCTTAGGAAGATAGGAAGTTCTCACACTTACCACATTGCTCTGGTAGGAACTGAGTAATTGGTTTTACCACCAAAGCAAGACAGTGTAATAGAGTATACGGTTGCATGTCTATATCTCTTCCTGTTGCAGGACTGAAAGACCTCCTCCTAGCAGGCTGTTCCTGGTCTGCAGTCTCTGCCCTCAGCACCTCCAGCTGCCCCCTTCTCAGGACCCTTGATCTTCGGTGGGCAGTAGGAATCAAGGACCCTCAAATTCGGGACTTGCTGACTCCACCGGCTGATAAACCAGGTAAGCTCTGGGCTTGACTTCTCTGCATTCATCTTACGGTAGCTTTGTCTTTCAACAGACTTTGTCCTCAGAAACTAAAGAAGTGTCAGAAATGATGTTGTGGGTATGTGCAAATGGAGAACAGAGTGTATAAGTGCAGGTTACTGTTTACATCCATCTACTTGCCTACAGACAAAGGAGGGAATACATCTTAGGAGGTACTAGAGTTTGGGACCCAGATAGTATAATCCTGAGGAAGTCCAGGAAAGCTTCATGGCTGAGGTAGGACATTAAAAGTGGTCTAAAAAAGTGTGGGAGTATGGAGAGGGGTGGAGCGTTGCACACATACCCTTTCACTGTGTAAGTGAGGCATAATCTAGCAGCTGAGAAGAAAGAAAACGTGTCTGGTTTCCTAGAAACTGCCCCCACACACCGCTCACTCCCTGCAGGCAGGGCTGGGTGTGGGCAGTTCTGCTTAACCTCTGCAAGGAGGCCTGGCTAGGAAGGAGCTGAGCTGTCTGCAATTTTGGAGCCGGACTAGAGGGAAAAGTTTTGACTTAGGTTCTCTCCTTGCTTGTGCAGGTCAGGACAATCGCAGTAAACTCCGGAACATGACCGACTTCCGGCTGGCAGGCCTTGACATCACGGACGCCACACTTCGCCTCATCATTCGCCACATGCCCCTCCTTTCTCGACTCGACCTCAGTCACTGCAGCCACCTGACAGATCAGTCCTCTAATCTGCTCACCGCTGTCGGGTCTTCCACTCGCTACTCCCTCACAGAGCTCAACATGGCAGGTACGCTACTGTGATGTTTCATGACAGACCATGCCCAGCTCTGCCTGGAGTTTGACCAGTAAAACAGAGAACCTGGTCTGTTGATTGAACTAAATTATGTCATTTCCTCATATCTGGACAAGGACATGGATTTCTCTCTCTTTTAACTGATTAGGGGATGGAAACCTCAAATAGTTGTCTGGTGCCCAAGGGTTAGGTGGCCATCATCGGCTGTGGTTTGGCCAGCCTTGTGTTGCAGGGAGTGAGGGAGTCTTCATGAGATCCTTCTGGTCTTTGAGCCGAGTAGTTATGAAACTAAGGGGGCTTTTGCTTTAGCATTTTAAGGGGGAAAGAGCTTGGGAACTGAGCAGCAGATGCAGGCTCCTGTGGCTGTGTGTACACAGCATTGTCCTTGTGGTCACTTCCCCACAGGTTGCAATAAATTGACAGATCAGACCCTGATCTACCTACGGCGCATCGCCAATGTCACCTTGATCGACCTTCGAGGATGCAAGCAGATCACTCGAAAAGCCTGCGAGCACTTCATCTCAGACTTGTCCATCAACAGTCTCTACTGCCTGTCTGACGAGAAGCTGATACAGAAGATCAGCTAAAATACACGCAGCCCAGACTGAACAGGAAACCGATCTTCCCCTGACTCCCCAGCCAGGAGAGCCTCTCTCCCCGACCCTGCACGGGCTCTGAGGCCAGCGTCACACTCCCTCTCTGCTCTCCTGTCCCTTGAGCCCTTCCCCTACAGGCGGGGCAGAGAGGGTGGTAGACACCAGGCTTACCTGCCTGCTCCTCTCCCTCCCAAGGAGAAAGGAGTAGCAAATTGATCCGAATCTGAGGGGAAAGCACAGGCTGTGTGCAGTCATGGTGCCTGCTCGCTTGCTCCCCTGCCCGCCCGCCTGCTCGCTCATTGGCCAGGAGGCCGGGCTCTCAGTTCGGGGTGTCTGTGCAACCGTCATCTGTGCCGGGTCCTGGGGCCCTTCTCCCCATCCATGGTCCCCAGCTGTGCCTGGTTCTGAGCAAATTTCCAGGGAAGAAAGCGGCCCTGTCTCCGTGGCCAGGTTCTCCTTGTGGTGTCCAGTGTGTGTCTCTCCTCCACCACACTCTCCCGGCTTCTGCAGGAGGGGCCAGCAGCCCCAGAAAGGCCAGACCCGTGCCGATCATACTGGTGCTGTTGAGGTGTCTAAAACCTCTCATCCGTGTCCATGCTCTCCCCCTTCCTTTAGCTTGATCCTGTCTGATGCCCGTGGTAGTTCACGTAAAGAGGTTACCCCACCCCAGACTTGCCCGCTAGTCTCTATGAGGTCCTTATTGCACTTATTGGGGTTGAAGCTCTTTAGAGGAGCTGGAACTGTGTACCCCAGGGACACCCCCATTTTATTGCTTCCTAGGCAGATTCTGAGACAGGCACCATTTCCTTGTTCTCCCTCTTCAGCCTCCCACTGCCCTTTCCACATGTTCCTCCTTCCTGCCTGGACAGGGCTTTCCCAGGATGCATGTCCTCAGAGGGAACAGCCTATCTCCCCGAGCTGGGGAGAGCAGAGAACTTGGCTAGGTCCCCACCTGCCTCCCAGCAGGCTCTGGGCGTCCAGTGTGGTGTAGCCCCCAGAGCCCAGGCCTGTGTTTAGCCCAGTGGCTCACTGATCTGGCACCTTGTGGCAGGGTGGGGGGTCCTGCTTTGAAGCCAGTCACCTGCCCTCTCTGCCTGTAGCCGTGGAAGGGGGTGTGCATGTGCCTCTGTGTGTGTGGCTGAGTGTATTACACGTGTGTGTGGAGGGAGGGAGGGAGGGGAGCATGGTGTCTCCCGCTCCACCGCCCTGTGTCAAGCCCCATCAGCTGCCCCCTTTTACTTTGCATTGAACGGCCTGTCCAAAGATCCTCTCTCTAGGGCAGCAGAGAGCTTTTTGCACTTTAAAAAAAAAAAAAAAAAAAAGAAAAAAGAAAAAAAAAGAAAGGTCGGTCGGAATTTCTTTTGGGTCAATATTTAAGTGTGTGAGGAGATGCTCAATAGCAGCAGCCTGTGGCAAGAGCTTATAAATGATAGATGCGGATTTGCACTCTGCTCCCCATCTGTGAGGATAGCGATAGCACAACCGAGCCCCGCCTTCTCATCCTCCAACCCCCTCCCTTCCTCGCCCCTTTCCTGCAGCCCAGTCTCAGGCTCTCCTCCTCCTGAAACCCTCCAGGGGAGGGGAAGGAGCCCAGGCACCAGGGGTCTGAAGTGTGAGCCACCCTGAGGAGAGACGCCAACTGCACACTTGCCACTTCCAAAGCAATAGAGGCAGAGGGACCCCCTCTTTGCCACCTAGCCCAGCTTTGAGCCTGGCATTGACTGGCCTCCTAAGAGAAAACTGGGTCCTGGTAAGGGATGGCATTGTGTCTGTTTCTTCCAATCTGCTGATTGTCTTGGCTGCACCTTTAAAAGCAGCAGTCTGCTCCCATGACCCTCTGCCCCTTCCATTGGTCTCCAGGCCCCGGTGAGCTGGGGCTGAAACTTTGAGGAAATGCCAGTGACTTATTCCAGAGTGCCTCAGTTAGGGGAACTTCTCTGTAAAGAACCCTGGGTATTGAGCAAAAACCTTATTAATATTATTGTTAATGACCTATAATTGGAAGCTTCCTGCCTTTTTTTGGTTGCTCCTGTGGAAAGTACTGAAAAGATTGTTTCGTTTTGTTGTCTTTTTATAAAAGGGGAGGTGGAGAGACCCCTTCAGAGCAGGGATTGTGCCGGGAGAGTGCCTCTGACTTTGGGACATTTCATCCACAGAAATTTCCAAGCTGATGGTTGGGGGGGGTGGGGGACAGTTTTTATTTTTGTTTGTTTCTGGTTTGGGAAAACAAGCATTTTTACCACGCACGTAAATTGGTCAGCAGGAAAGGGAGCCCAGGAGTGGTAGCAGATGGACCTATGATGCCCTTGCTGGGTTTCCTTTTTCTCTAGGACTGTGAGTGGGGGGAAATGGTTTTTAGAGGTGAGGGTTATTAGTCCCTGTGGAGGAAAGAAATGTCTCTGGGGACAGAGGATCCCGGGAATCCCATCGCATTTCCTGTAATCTGCTCTGAGATGTGGCCTTGCCAGGAGAGCCTGCCCTCAGAACGCAGGGCCAGACACCCCGCCTCCATCTTTCCAAGCACCGGGGCGAAAAACCACAAAGGAAAGGAAGAAAATTTATATATATATAATATAAAATCACTTGGTGATTAAAAAATAACTGCTCCATAAATAAAACTCCTAAAGTCACTATGTTTAAAGGGTTTGGTTGTGTTTTTTTGTTTTTCGGAGAAATATTGTAAATATATATTTTTTGTTGCTGATTTAGAGTCAATCTCCAATGTTGTGCTAAAAAATTTAAATTAAATGTAAGCATTAAGGGGACAAGTCCTGCTATCTCAGTTGAGACATTGGGGTTATTTTGGGCCAGGGAAGGAGGGAAGCTAGTTGGACTTTTGTTTTCTAAACGTTCTCCACTATTGGTTTTAGAAAGAGCAAGGACATCTTTCCTCTGACACATGGGAATGGGAGATATTTGTGTAATAAAATTTTTAAAAGACAAAAAAGAAATAGCCTCCAGTGGGAAATATTTTGATTTGGGTGTTTTGGGTTTGGGGTTCTGGGTTGCTTTTTTTCCTTCCTTCCTTCCTTTCCTTCCTTCCTTGCTTCTCTCTCTCTTTCTCTCTCTCTCACTCTCTTTCTCTCTCTCTCTCTTTTAAATAAAAAGGTTTTAAAAACTAAAACTAAAAACCTTTTCTGCCTTGGTGTGAGTGTGTGAAAGTGTCAGGAGGTCATTCAGGCTCTGGTGCTGGGGGCCAAGGCCAAGATTTACGTGTTTCATTCTTCTCTGAGCAGAAGCAGCAGAAGTGCTATGTCCCTGTACTACTTCCCTTTCCTTTTTTTTTTTTTCCTTTTATATCAAAAAGCATGACTTGTTTCTAGAAACACCATACTATTTTACTTTATCAAGGTGAACCTTTTAATGGATGTGCAAATGCGATTGCCTGAATCACCATAGTCCCCAAGCCCCTTCCATAGTGCTGTCCTGAGAAGACCTGGGGATTTCTAATCTTGCCATCTCCTGGAGATTCAAGGCCAAACTCCCTCTGCCAAAGCTGCAGCACTGGCACTTCAGCGGTGCCTGCTCAAGGTCACTGGGCCAGGTCTGGACCAGACAGGCTGTAGTCAGCATTTGTTCCACCACATGTTGCTGCTGCTTGTTTGGCTTGGTGAGTACAAGCTTTTAGCCTTTAGATGGGTGTACTAGGTGCTGCCAGTCGACCACCACCTCACCCCTGATGGCAGCACCTCAGCTGAACTCCCATCTGGGAGGTCCCGAGTAGGCTTCCACCACTACCTTCATGGGAGTGGGAAATCCCTGACCACCCTACTCCCCAAGCTGACCGTGAAGGACCTGCACATTCTAGAAAAGGACAGGGTCTTGGACGAGGAGTTGCTTTCATACTGGTTTCTTTGAGGATGGATATGGATGTGGTCATGTTTGGATGTTGCCAGGGAAAGAAGGAAGAGTGTCTGTTTTGCATCGTATCTCAGAAACCCATCTGCCTCTTGGGTTACCTCATCTCTGCCACTCCACTCAAAGCCACCATTGTCTGGAACCTTGACCATAGCAAGAGGCCCTGACTGCCTCCCAGCCTCCAGACCAACCCCTGTCTTCCATGTTGGGAGCCAGAACATTTTTCTTACAAGACAGCTTTGACTTGGCTTAAAACCCATCAGTGTGTTTCTTAGGACAAAAGCCTCAAGCTTCCTCATCCCCATTTGCCCCTCATCATCCTCTCCACCCATACCTACATTTTTTCAGTCCTACCCTCTCTGGACCTTTGCTATTTTCTCTTCTGGCTCACCTGCCTCAACTTACCATTACTTTCTTCCGGACAGCCATCTCCAACCCTATTAAAGACTAGTCCTATGCTCCCACAGTATCCTATTAGCTTTTAGGATGCCCAAGTCGTCTCCCCAGCCAGCCAGGAAGCTACAAGAGGAGAGGTCAGTCATGCTACTCACCATATCAACCACGGCAGCTGGTGCAGAGCTTGCTACTAATAAGTGATGTTCCCAGTAGCTGGGACCCCCAGGGACCAGCCCTCCCAGTGCAGTCTGTTGCCACCTTCTCAAAATTCACTTTTCCCATTACCTCCTACAACTTTATTTATATATTTATAATTTTTTTTTAAGATTTTATTTATTCGTGAGAGAGAGAGAGAGGGAGGCAGGGACACAGGCAGAGGGAGAAGCAGGCTCCATGCAAGGAACCTGATGTGGGACTCGATCCCGGGACTCCAGGATCACACCCTGGGCCAAAGGCAGGCACTAAACCACAGAGCCACCCAGGGATCCCCGACCTCCTACAACTTTACACTTCTTTCTTGTACTAATGCTACCAGCCTCTTCGTTTGGGGAGGAGCGGGACTCTATCCAATCTAACCAACATCCAGCTATGAATTAGTCTTCCTAAAACGCACACAAAAATCTTAAAAATAATCCTTTAGGTACACATCTAAACTTGGTAAACTCATCCTGCCACTGGCATCTGTAAAATGGCACATGATAAGTGCCTCTAAGAGGACTTGAATGACCCATTTGTGGTGCTCAGGCTTGTATTTTAAGATGAAAATTTGGGATCCCTGGGTGGCGCAGCGGTTTAGTGCCTGCCTTTTGCCCGGGGCGTGATCCTGGAGACCCGGAATCGAATCCCACGTCGGGCTCCCGGTGCATGGAGCCTGCTTCTCCCTCTGCCTATGTCTCTGCCTCTCTCTCTCTCTCTCTCTGTGACTATCATACATAAATAAAAATTAAAAAAAAAAAAAAGATGAAAATTTTCCTTCAGGGATGCCTGGGTGGCTCAGTGGTTAAGCATCTGCCTTTGGCCCAGGGTATGATCCTGGAGTCCCGGGATCGAGTCCCGCATCCGGCGCCCTGCATGGAGCCTGCTTCTCCCTCTCTGCCTCTCTCTCTCTCTCTCTGTCTCTCATGAATAAATAAAATATTAAAAAATTTTTTCCTTCAAACCTCTTCCTCCAGAAGCCCTTCTCATTTCCACTACCCCCGAAACGGACTAACCTGGACATTCGGTGCCTCTTGTAGGCAACAACAGTGTAATAAAAGTAGCTGGCACCTAATGGGCCTTACTAAGTGTTGGTTACTGCTATAAGCACTTACATGTAGTAATATATAATCCTCACAGCAACCCAACCATTGGTGTTCTCAATATAAAGGTGAAGAACTGGGACACCTGGGTGGCTCTATGATTGGGTGTTTGCCTTTGGCTCAGGGTGTGATCCCGGGATTCTGAAGTCAAGTCCCACATTGGGCTTCCTGCATGGAGCCTACTTCTCTCTCTGTCTATGTCTCTGCCTCTCTGTGTCTCATAAATAAACAAATAAAATCTTAAAAAAAATAAAGGTGAAGAATTGAGGGGCACCTGGGTGGCTCAGTTGGTTAAGTGTCTGACCTCTCAGGTCATGATATCAGGGTTCTGGGATCAAGCCCCATAGTGGGCTCCCCACTGAGCAGGGAGTCTGCTTAACCCTTTGCCCCTCCCCGGATTCATGAGCTGGCACACACACACTCTCTCACTCTCAAATAAAACAATTTTTTTTTTTAAATAAATGGGGCACCCCCAGTGGCTCAGCAGTTTAGTGCCACCTTAAGCCCAGGGCATGATCCTGGAGCCTCGGAATGGAGTCCCACATCGGGCTCCCTGCATGGAGCCTGCTTCTCCTTCTGCCTGTGTCTCTGCTTCTCTCCCTCTCTCTCTCTCTCTCTCTCTCTCTCTCTCTCTCATGAAGCAATAAAGAAAATCTTTAAAAATAAATAAATGTGAGGAACTGAGTTATAGATATTGAACATCTTAGCTGAAGTGTCTTGGCTAATAAAACCAACCTTAAGGCTAGCCCTAGAGTCAGTCCTATCAACCTGCCTCCCTAGCCTCTCTGTGTATATGTGATAACATTTCATTCACACCCCAGCCCAGGGGGCAGGTGCCCTCATTCTACAGATGATGACCAAGGCTCAGAGAGGTGAAGCAAAGGCTCTAGGGTCAGTGGCAGAGCTGGGATATATGTGAACACTAGGCCAGGGATTACAGACTTTACCCTAGCTCTCAAGGCCTGCTTAGCACCCACCCCTCTCCCATGGCTCCAACTCCTCGAGGGTGGGGCTAGCCTTAGCTAGCTCAACCTCCCTGCTCATCTGTTCCAGGAGTAGTAGGCTAAGGACATTTACAGGGCATAATGAAAGGTGGGTGTTATGGGAAAGGGAGGCAGAACCTACCTCATAGGTAAGCGATCCATTCTGTTACAGCGCCCTGTGTTCAGAAGGACCCCACGCTCAGCTTAATTTCTATTGCCATCTTGGATTTTTTTTTTCTTATCATGAATTCTTAATCTTTGAACCAGGAATCCCTGCATTTCATTTGCAGTATATGTACATGTAGCTAGCCTTGGAGGGGAGGAACAATTGATCTCTCCCTCCCTCCCAGAGCAGCTCTGTGCTAAGTGCCATCTGGGAGGCCCACAGCAGAGCAGGCCTGGCACTTGTTGGTTGGAGAAACCCATTCTACCTCCACCCTTCCACGTTCCCCGGGCCCAGAAGGAAAGCTCAGCAATGACACCCAAGTGGGCAGGAAATAGTGCGAGCAGGCACCTGAGGTCGGGAGCACCTGGGTTTGCTCTCAGCCTAGCACTCAGCTAGCTTCTGCTTCTGCCATCTGCCCATTCCAGAGAGTTACAGAGAGCAGGAAGGTCCAGCTGCCCTGTCCCCCCAGAGTGTGTCATGAGAGTGCTAGGATGGTAAGACACAAGGACAGAAGCAGAAAAAGACAGATGCAGAGAGAGAACACCCCAAAAGATCCAGAAAAAGTAGAGAAAGAGGGAGAGGGGAGAAAGGAGAGATAAGAGGCCACAAAGGACGCCTAGAGGGAGATACAAGTGTGGCCCCCATACTCCACGTGTGACAATGGCCACGCAGCAAGCCATCTCTCCAGCCCACCACTGCACACACACAGCACCTCCGTTGATCCTTTTTTTTTTTAAGATTTTATTTATTCAAAAAAAAAAAAAGATTTTATTTATTCATGAGAGACACAGAAAGAGAGAGGCAGAGACATACGCAGAGAGAGAAGCAGGCTCCATGCAGGGAGTCTCATGTGGGATTCGATCCTGAGACTCCAGGAATCCCGAGACTCCAGGATCACGCCCTGAGCCGGAAGGCAGACACACTTAACCGCTGAGCCACCCAGGCGTCCCCTCCGTTAATCCTCAAAGCAATCCGTGAAGTCAGGCTCGCGGGCAAGGATGAGAAAGGCAAGGCTCAGAAAGGTTAAGTAACTTGGCTGGGGCAAGCAGCCTGGGCAGTAGGAGGTCACACTAGGATTTGACTCCAGGTCTTTTCCACACTCATCCTCCCTCTCCTCGATACAGCAGGTACCACTGGCCACACCGTGAGGCCCGTGGGGACTATGAGACCACGCTTCAAACAGACGAGCCAGAAGGGCCAAGAACACACACCCTCTGCGCGCACCCAGCGGGTTCCGGCGCCAGGCCGACCCCGGGCGGCGGAGCGCACGCGCGCTAGGGAGAGCCGGGGCGGGGAGCCGCGGAGGCCGGGCCGGGGGCGGGGCCGGGGGCGGGGCGCCGCGGAGGTGGGTGGGCCAGGGCGGGGCCAAGGCGCCCCGGAGGCTGGGGGCGGGGCGCCGCCGGGGCGGGGGCGGAGCCATGGCCAGGGTAGTCTGGGGCCACAGGCGGAGCCCAAGTCCGGGCTAAGGCTCTTCCTGAGGCGGGAAGGGAGGCAGGGGACGGGGCAGTGCGGGGCCTGTGTGGCCTTTTGGAGGGTTCCAGGAGAGGCGCTGCTCCAGAAAGCGGGTCCGGCGGATCCGGGATCGTGGCCAGGTGCCCGGGGCCGAGCGGGCCATGCAGCGCCTTGGACCGTCGTCCTGGAGAGCGGAGCCTCGTGAGACCTAGAGCCGGTTCCTCCCTCAGGGCCTTCGCACCTACTTACTGTTCCGCGCGCGCCTGAAAAGCCCTTTCCCTGCCCGGGAACAAAGCTGTTTCCCTCCCATCCTTCTGGCTCCGGCAAAACCGCCCTTCCTTGGAGGTTTCCCTGACTTATTTATTGGGACTCCTGGGTGGCTCCGCGGTTCACTGTTTGTCTCTCCCTGTGTTGGGTCCCCAAGGCCAAGCATCAGTGCCCAGCATGTAGTAGGAGCTCAACAAACATTGTTGGATGAGTGAGTGAGTGAGTGAGTGAGTGAAGTGAGCTCCGGGCATCCCAGCCAGAGCCTGGCACTAAGCCCCAGATATCAGAGAGGTGGCTGTCCATGTGAGGCAGGAGTTTCTCCCCATCAATCCCAACAACCTGGTGAGGTCAGGGAAGGGCCCCCACCCCAAGCTTCAAAGCCTAGGAGGCCCCAGCAGGAGGTAACTGGTACTCCTGAGTCTTGGCACAGGTCAGTCCTCACTCCAACCTCACTCATGCTTCATGCACACAATGTCAAAAGTTCAAGACTTTCCCCATCTCTTCCCTGCCCTCCCTGACCCTTCTCCAACACTTCCCCTAACTCTCTTCTTCTGAACAACCCCCTCCTTACATTATAGCTCTGCCAGCTTAACTGGAGGTATAGATTTAAAGATCTTTGTCTCTACAGGACTGGGCCACCACTAAATCCTGTTTCTCTTTGCAATCCTAACTTTGTGCCAGGCACCATGTTGGATGTGAGGACAGCGTGACCTGGCTGTGACCACAGCAAACAGGGGCACCACGAGAGAGCCCCCTGAGCAGGAACCTCTCAGCTCAAGAGATAGGGAGTGAGTCTACGGCCATACCACCCTGAATGTGCCCAATCTCATCAGAGATAGGGAATGAACAGGAGCTTTCCTTGCCAGAAAGGAGGAAAATAAAAGTCATTCCAGGCAAGGGGATTATAAAGTCAAAACCCCAGAGGTGGAAATGAATTTGGCTCGTTGTAGTAACAGAGGAAAGACCAGATAGATCAGAGACTAAGGGGTTAGGGGAAGGGAAGATAGAGTTAAGTTAGAAAGGCAGGCAAGGGGCAGCCCCGGTGGCTCAGCAGTTTAGCGCCACCTTCAGCCCAGGGCGTGATCCTGGAGACCCAGGATCCAGACCCAGGATCCAGTCCCACTGATCAGTCCCACTGATCAGTCCCACGTCAGGCTCCCTGCATGGAGCCTGCTTCTCCCTCTGCCTATGTCTCTGCCTTTCTCTCTCTCATAAGTAAATAGATACAATCTTTAAAAAAAAGAAAAGAAAAGAAAAAAGAAGAAGAAAGGCAGGAGCCAGACCATGTACATCTTTTTTTTTTTTTTTTTAAGATTATTTATTTATGGGGGGATTCCTGGGTGGCTCAGCGGTTTAGCACCTGCCTTTGGCCCTGGGCACGATCCTGGGGTCCTGGGATTGAGTCCCACGTCGGGCTCCCTGCATGGAGCCTGCTTCTCCCTCCTCCTGTGTCTCTCCCTCTCTTTCTCTCTACGCCTATCATAAATAAATAAATAAATAAATAAATAAATAAATAAATAAATAAATAAAAATTTTTAAAAGGATTTTTATATTTATCTATAATAAATCTTTTTTTTAAAAAAGATTATTTATTTATTTATTTATTTATTAACAGAGATAGCACAAGCAGGAAGAGCAACAGGCAGAGGGAGAGCGAGAAGCAGGCTCCCTGCTCCCGCAGGACCCTGGGATTATCACCTGAGCCAAAGGCAGATGCTTCACCAACTAAATCACCCAGGTGCCCCAGACAGTGTAAGTCTTATAGGCCATGGAGGATGGGGTATATCTTTCCTTAGTGCAAAGGTAGTCATTAGTGGTGGGGTTTGATTCCGGCTTGTAAAAACTGCCCAGTGAGGAGGCTGGTGCAGGTATCAGCACCAGGCAGGAGGTGGTGGGGCTTGAATCAAGCTTGGCAGGGCACAGTGGAAGGATTCAGGGCATACTTTGGGAGCAGACACATTAGGTAGTCAACAGGACAGGCTGCATGACAGTGTGAGTGGGGGCAGGGGCAGGTAAGGGAAGTGAGGAATCAAGGGTGACTCCCAGGTTTTTGGAAGAAGGAGGAACCATGACTGGTATGGGTAGGTGGGAGAGAGGAGCAGTTTGGACAGGCTGAGTGTAGGAGCCGGAGCTCTGTGTGGGATGCATTAAGTTTGCAACACCTATTAGTCATCTGGGAGAGATGCCAGGTAATGGTGTGTCCATGGGTCTGCCAGTTGGGCAAAGATGGGGTTCCACTTCTCTTTCACTCCCAGCAATCCCAGCCAGAGGCTGACAAGGTCTGGGGACCTGACAAAGTTGGTTAAGAGGAGAAACGACTGAAGCTAGCCCTAAGAGACAAATTTACAATCAGCTTTCCCTCAACCACCAGGGGGCAGCATCATCCCCCAAACCAGCCTCCCTAAGGCCAGGGACTCCCCTCAACTTCTTCCCGCCCAAGGCTCCAGCGCTGCTCTCTGGGGCTCCGGTAACCATTGAGGGCTGCCCTGGAGAAGACCGGCTCTCTCTCAAAGGATCTCAGCTTCAGGTCTGCTGGGGTTGTGGTTGGAGCCCCAGGCAGAAGTGGGGATGGGGTTTTCAGGTGTGGGGGGAAGGTAGATCCATCTCCTGGATTAGGATAGCTGCCCACAGGGGCAAGTTCATCAAGAAGAATTTAATTAATCAACTGATTAATTAATTAAATTTAAAAATATTTATTTATTTGAGAGTAAGAGCGAGAGAGAGAGAGAGAGCGAGCTTGTGTTCTGGGGTGTGGGGGAGAGGGGAGAGGAGAGAAAGTCTTAAGCAGACTCCCCTCTGAGTGTGGAGCCCAATGCAATGCTCAATCTTATTACCTTGAGGTAATGACCTGAGCTGAAACCAAGAGTCAGACACTTAACCAACTATGCCACCCAGGTGCCCCTTATTATTATTTTTTAGGTAATCTCTACAGCCAACTTGGGGCTTGAATTTACAACCCTGAGATCAAGAGTCCCATGTTCTACCAACTGAGCCCACCAGGTGCTCTCAGGAAGAATTTTTAAAATAGGGTCTGCTCCAGGAAACCCAAGCCAGTATGTGGCTGTAGTCAGTCCCTAAGAATTCAAGAGTCGGGATGGGGTGGGCAGAGGGGAGGTTAGAGGCCTCCTGTTGTGGCATCCTTGTGTGCCTCCAGCTCCATTTTGCCCCAAACTCAGTGTGCCATCTTGGGCCCTGGAGCTCTTTCAATCAGTCACTCATTCATTCATCAAACACGGGCTTTGCCTTTCTGTGTCTGGTCCTGTTGTGGGCAGTGGGGCAAGAGTGAACTGGGAGCATCAGTTACAATTGGAGACTGTATTACCTTCTTTTTGCTTTTTTACATCAGCGTTTCCAATATCAGGATCCATTCTCCAATTGATATAAACATTTAAGAAAACTTCAATCACCCCTTCACCCCCACCCCATCAAACACTTGAAATGATACATTTTGCAAATAATGATGTTTTCAAATCAAGAAAGTAGGTGCTAAGTGCAGAACTGGAGATGTACAGGGATGCCTGAGTGGCTCAGTGGTTGAACGTCTGCCTTTGGCTCAGGGCGTGATCCCGGGGTCCTCGGATGGAGTCCTGCTTCTCCCTCTGCCTATGTCTCTTCCTCTCAGTGTCTCTCATGACTAAATAAATAAAATCTTAAAAAAAAATAACTGGAGATGTGCATAGTTTGGGGTCAGGCAGTTGGGGGAGGCTACCTGGTGGGAGGTGGATGAGCAGTCATTAGCCAGGGAAGAAGGCACACAGAGCCTAGGACTCTCTACCCCCCCTCCCCACTCTCAGCAGCTCCCCAAATGCTTGGTAACTCCATCCGGTCTAGATTTGGGAGAGGTGTCTCTGGTCAGGGTCTGCATCAGGGCAGCAACTAGGGGATCCTGAGAAGTGGGCAGGTTTAAGAAGATTCTCAGGCCAGACTAGAGGGTGTAGTGAGAGATTAGGCCAGGGGCGAAGGAAGTATTAAGGATGATGCCTGGAGTTCTGACCTGAGTATCTGGGAGGATGGTAGTGTTGTCCACTGAGAAGGGACCTTGTTATTTCTGATGTGCTCTGGTTCTGATCTCAGAAGGTGGCCTGAGAAACGTGAAGAGGAGGGAACTCTGCTTTGCAAAAGGCTCCTGGATCCTGGCCTATGAACAGCATGAGGCTTGAGCCCCATGTGCCCAGGGCTGGGAAGAGATCTTGTCATCTGTTGAGATGAGATAGGGGGTGCTGCTTTGAGACACATGGAACTTCCTACCCCCACCCCCAGAGTCTTCTTGGTACAGTGAGTTTCCCTTACCAGGCAGCACTGACACTCCTATGTCCTCCCAGGCTGAGAGAGGTTTGATTCCATGTTGTGGAATCATGATGAGTCCATAAAGATTTCATGGATGGGTGGGGGTGCAGGCCAGGGACTTGGGTCTACAAGCTGGTCCACAGAGAGTGGGAGTTGGCGCAGACTCCCTCGTCCTGCATAGGAATCCTGAGGCAAGAGCTGGGTCAAAAGCAGGAGGGGTGGGGAATGGGGCTGGGGTAGGGCCTGGAGCGTGACTGCAATTGTTCAAGCCCCAAATTCATGGTGACCTGTTAGGTGTTCTAGGTCCAGACTGGGTCCCTGGTTGGATATCCCAGTCCTGGGTCTGTGTTCAGAGTTCCTGATGTTGGGTCTGGAGCTCTGGTCTGAGGTAGATGGTCTGGTCCTCATTCCTAAGTCCAGGGTTTAGGGTCATGATCACGGTCTGGGTCTGGTGTTGGACTCAAAGTTGGGGTTAGTAACCAGGCTGGGATCAGTGTTTGAGGTCATGGTCCAAAAACTAGATCTGGGGTCCTGTTGGGGGGTCTGAGGTCAGCGTGTGGGTGGTAGGGGGACAGGACATAGGGCTGTGATCTCGTGTCACAGAGTCTAATAAGACAGTGGCCCAAGGTCTGGGATTGGGGTCCTGTTTGGAGGCCCGGGTCAGGAATGTTATCCAGGTCTAATGTCGGGTCGTGGACTTCGGCCACGGTCTAGAAGTCAGGGGTTACGTCCGGGGCCTGAGGGCCAAGTTCCGAAGAGCGTGTTCTGAAGCCGCAGTCTGGGGTTGAGGGCCGTGGTCTACCGTGGAGCGTGGGATCCGAGCTGGGATCCGCATTGTGGCCGAGGTCTGGGCCCAGGGTCTACTCCGGCGGATTCCAGGTCTGGGGTCAGCGTCACGGTCCAAGTCCGGGTCGGGGTCGGGTCGGGTCGGGCCGGGCCGGGGCGGTCGGGCCGGGCGGGCCCAGGGAAGGGTCTCGCGCGGCCGCGGGGTCAGGCTCGGGCCAGCCCGCGCGGCCTCCAGGGGGCGCCGCCGCCCGCCTGCCCGCCTGGCCCCTTGCGGGCTCGCGGCGCTGTGCGCGGCAGGCGGGGCCGGAGGCGGCGGCGGCTCCGGGGCGCGGGCGGCGGCGGCGGCGGCGGTGGCGGCGGCGGCGGCGGCGGCGGCCCGACTGCAGTCCCGGCGGGAGCGGAGCGAGCCGGGGCCGGGCCCGAGCCGGCGCCATGGGGCGGCGCCGCCTGTGAGCCGCGGCGAGCGGAGCCGCGGGCGCCGAGCGGGGCCAGGCGGGCGGCGGCGCCCGAGGCCGACGGAGCGGCCGGGCCGGGCCGAGCGCGCCGAGCGGAGCGGAGCGGAGCGGAGCGGAGCGGCGGGAGAGGCCGCCGCCGCCGCCAAGATGGCGGACCTGGAGGCGGTGCTGGCCGACGTGAGCTACCTGATGGCCATGGAGAAGAGCAAGGCCACGCCGGCCGCGCGCGCCAGCAAGAAGATCCTGCTGCCCGAGCCCAGGTGAGGCGGCCGCCGGCCGGGCCCGCGCCCGCTCCCCCTCCCCGAGCCCGCGGCCCAGGACCCCCGCCCCCGCTCCACCCCGTGCCCCGTGTCCAGCCTCCGCTCGGGGGTGGGCAGCCCCGACGGACCCCGGAGCCCCAGACCCGCTGCACCTGAACCCCGAGCGCCCGCCGCCCGCCGCCCGGCCCCCGGCCCCCGGCCCCCGGCCCCCGGCCCCCGAGCCGTGCGGTGCCTCCTCGGCCCCGCGCCCCTGCCGTCCCCGCAGGGCCCCCTCCTCCGCCCGCCGCCGGCTACCTGGCCTGACTACATCACCATCCCTTTGCTCTCCCGACTCCCAGCACCCTGCCTTGGGCGCCGCTGCCCCCACCCCTAGCCCCCTCACAGCAAGTCTTCTCGGTCTCCCCCACCCTTCTGGTGGGTCACCGGCTGGAGTAGGGTTTGAGAGTGCCTTGGGGGCCAGGTTGGTGGTGGTGGGGAGCAGGGTGTGGTGTGTGCCCCAGCCCGGTGCGGGGGGGGGGGGGGGGCGGGGAGGCACCCACTACCCCTCTGTCGTCGAATTCCTCCCCTGGGGGCCCTGTATGTGGTGCCCTGTGGGTGCTGTTTGCCAGGGGACATCCCTGCACCTCTGCAGCAGCTGGACCACGGCTGCCACCTCTCTCTGAGACAACTGATGTCACTGCACCTGGTATCAAAGTTTAAACTGTTCAGGATGTAGGCACGTTCTGTTCAGGATATGGACCACTGCTGAGGCTTGTCCAGCATTTTATGGCTTCTAGAGTATTTTCTCATTGTTTGAGCCCCTTGGCAGCCTGTGAACAGATAGGACAGGTGCGGTTTTGTCTCCTTGGAACAGGTGGGGAAGCCGAAGCCCCAGATGTGGCTTGCCCAGTGTCCCAGGTAATCCAGGATGGTGCCCAGTCACCAGGTCAGGGCTTCTGGCTTCCACTTCCACATCATGTCTACCACTCAGGCCTGAGCCGGCGCCCGACCATTCTGCATGGGTGAGAGCTGTGTGCCCACTGTGATAGCTCATACCCGAGAGTTGGCATGCTGGAACCCTGGCTGGCCTGGGAACCTGGGCCTGTCCTCACTGCCGTGGTCGTGTCATGTGACTTCGGGCAAGTCCCTTCCTGTTTCTGAGCCTCAGTTTTCTCATCTGTGAAATGTGGATAGCATGAAATGGGGGTTGGGACCCTCTGGTGCCCTAAGTATTTGAGGCAGAGCCCAAAGCTGCAAGGAGTGCCATGCCTACCTCCCTGGCCCCCTTCTCTGTGCCCCTGTTCACTGGGTTTCGGATTGACTGAACACCAACCCTGGGAGAGGAAAATTGGTCTGCATTTTGAAAAGGCCGTTGAGGCCCCCCCCCCTCTTTTTTTTTTCTAAGACATTTGCAATCAGATTTCTCAAAACAGGAACCAGGCTGACTGTCAGCTGGGGGCTGTCCAGGGAGCAGTGACAGTTAGAACAAAAAATGAGTTCAGAAATGACAAAGCCACGAGGGAGGAAGCACGGAGAGTCAACCTCTGGGACTCACAGCGGCTCTCTTTGGTGGCTGTGGCCTTGAGACCCTCCTGCAGGTTGGACTTCTACAAAGTGTCAGGCAGAGCGTTTTCTGGAACTCTCTGTGTTTGGGTAATCTCTCCCCAGAATGCATTGCTCCTGATGGGGCCCCGCCTTGGGTTGGCTCTGCAGGTGTTAGAACCCTGAGAAACGAGCTGTTCCTCTTTTCCTGTCCCTTTTACCATCTGTGGTAGTGATGGTGCTGATAGGAATGATGGTAGAAGTGATAATAATTTATTATTTATTATGACATCTGTCATCTCAATTGATCCAAAAACCAACCTGTGAGCTTGACAGGGCCATGCATTGCATGTAATAGTTGCTCAAGAAACGTCAGGACTATATGATGCCTGAAACGAGCCTGTGAGTCAGTTTTTGGGGAACAGCAGGAGACCCAGAGCCAGGTGCCATGGGTTCTCAAACAGAGTTACCATCCAGCAGCACAACATTGGATAGATTGCCCACATCTAAGAGATGGATAGAAGTTCTGGCAGTGCCTGTCAGTGAGCTAAGGCCAGGCCTCTTCTACTTCAGAGGACATGCCACCTTTTACTTTGTGCTTCACATACCCGGTGGGCTAGATGCCTCCTGCTCTGGAAGGTCACAATGACTGTTTCTCAGGTTTGCCTTCTGCTTCCCAGTTTGCAAAGCGGTTTTCACTCCATTTTATTCCTCTTGCAACTGTGGGAAAGCAGGCACAGCAGGTGGTATTCTCCCATTTAATATTTGAAGCAACCGAGGCTGGGGAAGGGGAGGAGGCTGAGTCCTAGAAGCAGGCTGGAATTTGAACTCAGGTCTCCGGACCCCACATGCCCCCATACGTGTCTACCCTCCCTCCGGCATCCCGTGTCCAGGGAACCACTATCTGGGCTCCATGACCTCAGCCCCCTCTGCTGTCAGCTGCCCTGGTTCACGAGGCTCAGCACCCTGGCCCCTGCCATCTGGGACAGAACAGAGTTGCTCTGGCAAACCTGGTGCCTAGAGGAGGCAGCTCCTGCCTGGGGTTATGTCTTCCCCTCACCTGTGAGGTCGGGGTCAGGTAGAAAGGTCGTGGTCTATCCACGACAAGGTGCCATTTGGAGTTGTTCCTGCCTCGGGGTGGTCCATCTTGGCAGCCTCTCTGCAGCTGGCGCCCAGGCTGTGGCTTGGCCCAGAGCTGGGGGCTGGCATCAGCTCTGACTTTTCAGAGCTAGGAACAAGAGCTGGCAGGTAGGCACAGTGCCACTTCGAGTTGGCACGAGGTCCTCCCCTTCTGTCACCCTATAGAATCTGAGGAAACACACCCATTTCTCTGCTTTCTCATGGAGCGAGGCAGAGTCGTGTAGCCGGAAGCCAGAGGACCCGGCTTTGGATCCCGCTGGGACACCAGCACGGCTCTTTTCCTGACTGTGCCCGCCTCCCTTCCCAGTGGGGTGAAGCCAGGGGCCGGCTGCTCCCAGATGCCCTCTCAGTGCTCCCCCGGCTCTCGGGCCTGTGGTCTGTGCTTCTCCCTGAAGGAGCTGCTGTCTCCCTTCACCAGCAGCGGTCCTGTAATTACTGTCATTTGCTTAATATGACCACGGAGGCCGAGTGTAATTAATCTCTGGGCTCTTGGCTGAGGAGCCTAGCTTGGGCGGCCCCAGGAGATACCCCTGCCCTCCCTGGGGACAGTGGCAGCCCCAGCAGCAGATTGCCGGAGCCGGGTGCCTCTTGCAGCCTCTGATTTTCTTGGCTCTTTCCTGGTCCCTCCCCCACCATGGATTTCCTCCTTCCTGTCCTTTTCTGGCTTGCCTGTCTCCCAGACCCGGCCACTCTTCCTCTGCTTCTTCTTCATTCCTGTTAACTCTTTGCCTCCAGGACTTCCTGTCCTTGATTTGGGGTGGGGGGGAGAAGGGGTACAGGGGAAGGTTTCCTCCCTTCCTCCTCCACTTCTCCATCACCAGCAAAGCCCTGTTGTTCCCAGTCTTCCCTTACCCAGAACTTTCCACCCCAGTAGCAGCTCTTCTCCTCAGCTCCCAGCCCCCAAACAAGGTGATCCTTTCTGCAGTCAGCAGTTAGTCGTTCCCTCTGGGCCTTTGAAGCCCCTGCTCTTCCCAGGAATGGGTCTCTGGGACGTCTCTTCCCATTCGTTCTCCTTTCCAGAGCGCACGGTTTCACATTTTTGTCATTAAGTCGCTTGCTCGCCCTCCCGCCATTCCCTCAGTAAATGGATTTGAAGGGAGCATGAGCATTACAGGTTGGAATCTGTGCAGGGGAATCTGGGCTCTGTCAAACCAGGAATAATGTGTCCTATTAATGCACGATCAATTCCTAGTAGTAAATTCCCGGTGACGTCAGGTGTAGGCACTCTGCAGCCGGCGTTTCCTCCCCGCCCCGGGCACCCAGGGGCTGCGTGCGCACGGCGGGTGCTTCCAGGATATTATGCTCCTGCCTTGGAACAAACAGCAAAAGCCAGGAATATGTGAGAATCTTTGAGGAACGCGCAGCCTCCATCACACCTGCCCCCTTCTTCCTGAGGCCCCGAGGGACCACTGTCCTCTGCTGGTTATATAAGACAGACTTGTGTTCTAGTTATCGCTAATCTGTTTCAAACAAGAGACCCTAAAAACGACCCATTTGGCTGCAGCTTTCTTCCAAAACAATAACATTCCTTCTCTGCATCACTGCCGCCTCAAAGAGTAGCATCTATGTGGGCAGAGGAGCAGGGTTGCAGAAGTGCGTTTTCTGGTGTTGAAGTGCTAGCAGCTCCATCTCTGAGTGGGGCTTTCTCGGACCCTGGAGGCCATCCAGGCCAGGGTGGGGGACAGCGTCTTCCTGGGAACCATGGGCCAAGGAGCCCTAGAACTTTGTTCTTGGTGCATTTTAGCATAATAGCAGTAAATTGCAGGGTGTGGTCCTCATGTTGTGCTAGTATAGAATCGGTGACATGTGACAAGGCTGCCAGTGTGCCCCCTTCCGCACATCCCGCAAGGAGCCACTTTGTGGCTGCCGCAGCGTTGGAAGCCTGGCTTGTTCCTTCAGATGCGTGTAGGGGGCTATGTGCGTGTGCTGCCTGGTGGGTGTCATCTTTTCTTCCCAGGCCCAGGGCTCCGGCTTTCCCCTGTTCTTGAGCTCTAAGGACACTGTGAGCCCCAGGGAGAGTCATTGAGAAATATTAATAAGAAGCCCCAGGGGACTTCCTCCTACTGCTGCCACCTCCGTGCCAGGTTTCCTGGAAATGCCACAGAGGAGCTGCAGCCACAGCCACAGCCTCTGCTCCACTGGCTTGTTAATTGGCCTTTCCCGGAGCGTGGCTGTTCGAGGTGTGGCCGCACCAGACCCGCCAGGCCTGTGGCCCCCATGCCAGCTCACTCCATCCTGGGGTTTCATGACTCTGGCATCCCTGTCACACAGGAGCATAGGATCCAGGGCCCTAGCCTGGCAGGTGCTGGCCAAAGCTGCCCGTAGCCTGCGAGGCTCCCGGAAGCGATGCTGCCCGCTGCCCACAGCACTGGCAGGGGATGGAGGGAAAGGCAGCCGGGGCACGAGTCTGGGGTCCCCTGAGACCCTGCATCCAACGCCTGAAGAGGCTGAAGGGAGGCCCCTGCCTGGTGGGACAACTTTTCTCAGAGAGAGTTGGACGCTTTCTTGTTTTCTGGCCACTAATGCAGGGTGGGATGCTGTGCAAGCTGCTCAGCTTCAAGCCTAGATTTCTTCACCATCAAAACAAGTGTGTTTGCTTCTGACCCCTGCTTTCTCTCCCAGTCTACACACAAGCTACTGTCTTTGACCTTCTGTGGGAGTCACCTGTGAGGGCCCAGGTCAGCTCATCAGGCCTCTATGCCACACAGCAAGGGACCTTGCTTTTCTTCTGAAACACGTGGTTCCAGAAGCCACCGGAACTTCTCCCCCACAGCCCTCACTGCCTTCCTGTCACCCCTACCCGCACTCCGGGCTGGGAGGGAGGATGTGCCCTTTACCTCAGTGTCAGGCTTGGCCTGCTCCTCAGAGCAGCTGGTGCTGGAGAGAACAGCCCTGGCTGTAGGCAGCAGGGTCTGGCAGCTCCCTGTCATGGCAGGGCAGGTCCTCCTGCCAAGGGGCCCTTGCTACTCTCTTGGGGCAGGTATCAGGCTCTGCCACCTGCCCCCCCGCCCCCCCGCCCCCCCGCCCGGGCCCCTGCACCTGATCAGCGTGAGTGTGTGAGGCTGGTCTGTGAGAAGGGTCGCCTTGCAGCCCATTCACCTGACTCAGGAGGCCCCCTGGCCATATGTAGGCCGCACTCTCTCCATGCTTGGGAAGTGTGGAACAGAGTCCTGCACAAGACCCAGTAGCTTGGGATGGTGTTCTAGAAGAGGCACAGGTAGTGGAAACCCAGGAAGAGGGCTGCCCCCAGGAGGGGTCTTGAGCTGACAGCACTCGCAGCAAGGCTGACATCTTGGGACAGTCCTGCTGTGTCCTCAGGCTTTTTAAATGGCCAGCGTGGTGGTGGCAATTCAGCATTTTGTCGACATCCTCATTTCACAAATGAGGAAACTGGGCATTTAAAAGTTTGTGACCAGGCGTGGCCTCGAGGGAGGGAGGTTGAGGAGAGCCATTTGGAATTTGGGGCTGAGGCCCTTCTCCGGAGAGGCTGGGAGCCTTAGGGTCCTTCTGGCGGGAAAGATGCAGGCATTTGGTTCTCCTGACAACCCGGAGTTGATCTGGCAGCCATGTGCTCTGAGATATCGGCGTTGTTGGCCTGGGTGGGGGCAGGAATGCTGCTCTGGGCTGGTCGCCACTCTAGACTCCACCAGTATCTGGGAGCGGGTGTTGGAGACCAAGGTGACCCAGCCCAGGAGGCTGCCGCCGCCTCCCATGCCAGCCTGTACTTGCCACCCTGGTGAGAGTATGTCCGTAACACATTTTTCTGACCTGCCAGCTCCCTCGGCTGCCAGCCCCACGAGAACAGACAGGAAACCCTAATGTTGTCGCTTTGGGGGCCTTCCATTCAACGGCTCTGCTCAGTCTGATCTCGTGTTTGGGGGGGGGGGTGTTTATTTTATTTAGAAAACATTTTTTCTTTTCAAGGAGGACAGTGAAGTGCTGTGGGCTGGGAAGAGAGCTGTTACCATCCCATACAGCTTCAGAGGGGAGGCAAGGTCTGGCCACCTGGGCCCCACTTTCTGCTCTTTCCTGGGCTGAGCCCACAGCAGAGCCACCGGGATGGGAGAAGGCTGTGCCGCAGGCCGGCTCCCCAAGAAGCACCCATCCTGGCTCCCTCGTCTGCAGTCCCTGGTCAAGAGTGTAGTTCCCTAGCGACTCTAGTTCATAGCTGTTGTTGGGGCCGCCAAGGCCCATGGTGGGAAGTGGTGGGCATTCCCGTTGTATTGCCTTTACTAAGCTGGTGCCAGTCTCACTGGTTCCCAGGAAGCCAGTTTGGGGCTCAGGAGGGCTTCCCGGTGCTTCGCACGGGTCATGCCCAGCTGGCTACTGGGGGTCACCCTTCACAGGCTGCAGTCACTTTGCCTGTCACCCACCTATCTGGGCATCCCTCCTTACCGCAACTGACCACGATCTGACCATTCGCCTCCATGGAGGATTGATGTTTGTGATATCTTTTCCCACTTTATTACTTTGTCCAGAATTGTCCCAAAGCACAGAATTGGGTGCAGGCATGGAGTGCCAATAGCTGAACCAAGGGGTGGTGAGGATCCAGCCTTCCTGGTCCACTTCCCAGGGAAATTCAGCCATTTGGCCCTTCCAGGGTTCCCAAGGCCCCGAGGCCCTAACTCTTGGCTGCTGGGCCTTTGCTGCCTTGCACTGGGCCCTTGCTCTTGTGCCGCACCCTGGCCCACCCCTGCCTGGTACCACTGCCCTCCAAAACGGAGGTCTTGCATGCTCCCTCGCAGGGAGAGGAACTGTAGGGCTCCAGTCTCTGATCTGGAGGCCCCAGGGCAGGTTTTTCAAGCTTCTGCCGTGTGTGAAGCACAGAGCGGGCCTTGGAATCCAGCCTTGCTTCTTGAGTGCCTGTGAGTCCCAGGGGACTGCAGAGATGTTCTTGCTGGAGGCTGGTGGGTGTGAGCCAGTGTGTGCCAGCATCGGGCATTGGTGAGGGCCACATGCTGTCCTTGGAGGCTCTGCATATTGCCTGGAGCCATCTTTGCTTTCCCCAGGGGAACCAGCTCTGAAGTGGCAGCAAGGGGCCACTGAGCCACTGGCCCTCAGCCAGGAACTCTACTCTCATTGGCTGGAGTCAGAGGATGGGGACATAGGACAGCAGTCCTGGTCATTAGCACCTGTCTTCCTGTTAGCGACAGGTTTTGGAGGAGGTCATGGCATCTTCCAGCTTTCAAGGGTGGGGGTGCAGGGGAGGGAGTCACTGTTTAAGGACCTTGCTTACAATAGCTCTGAATGTTCCCGTTACATTGTGTGGCTCAAACTGGAACAGCGGCTTGGGAGAGCTGGAGCCTGGGCTTCCACCCAAACCATCGTAGAAGGAGAGTGCTGAGCAGAAAGGGCAGGGGTCCCCCAGAGGCTGGGCAGCATTCATTGACAGCACTGGCCCTGCCCCTGCTAGGAGCCCTCTCACCTCGGGCACCTCTTCATGGGCAGAACTTAGGCCGGCCTGGCCTGCCATCGGCTGGCCCAGTCAGTTCTGCTTACTTGATGGCTTGAGCCTGCTCCCACCCACCCTGTTTCTTTCCCTCTTTATTGGTCATCCCCCGTGTGTTGTCATCACCTGGGCTTCCTCCTCTGGTGCCTCTAGTAGACTGTCTGCCCTGGACCAAGCTCCTCAAATGTCCTCTGCCGAGTTCCCTCCTGCCTGACAGCCTCTTGCTCACCCTTGGCTTGGTCTTCCCCTGCTTGTCCCCACATCCACCCATCTGCCCTGGGCTTTGCCACCTGTTGACATCTGGTTTGCACTGAGGAACCCAGTGAAGTTCCTCCTCCACACAGCCTCTCCTGACAGTCCAGAATATTCTTCCCTTCCTGCATGGCTCCCATCAGGCTTTGACACACACTGTCTGATGTCTTAGAACCACAGATGTAGAAATTGGGCCCTGAGAGGGACTGCCTGGAGGGCAGGGGTCCATGGAACCTTCTAGTCAATGATGTCCAGCAGGCCTTGGTGGATCCGCGTTGGGCTCCAGAGGGATGCAGTGAGGCGGGGGTGCAGAGCCCAGACTTTCTTATACTGGTCCTCGCCAGTTGCAGTGTCTTTTATCAGCGGCCCCACATATCCTACAGGCCGTGTGAGCATTGCACAGGCTCAGGTGTGCCTGCCCAGCATGGTCCTCAGTATAGGGCTGGGAGTGTTTGTCAGGAGCCCGGGCTCATGAAGGCCAGAATGATTACAGCTAGCCATCATGACAGGCACTGGTGGGGCTGGACCACAGTGGCCCAGGAAGGTGTAGGAGGGGGCAGCAAGGTGTGTCTGAGGCATGAAGGATAGCCCCATGCTACTTGCCCAGATAGCTTAGTGTTGAGGGTGAGCTCTTCTGGTGGGGAGTGCTGGGTGGTCATGTTGGCCAGCCGCTCCCCTGCTGCCCTCCCAAGTAACCCAGGGGTAGGGGGCACATTTTTAAATCAGATGTTAGGGACACAGGAACTGAGGCTTGGCTTTTATTTTGTTTTTACTAGGTAAAAAACTTGAGCTAAGATTCACATAACATAAAAGTCATCATTTTAAAGTGTCCAATCCAGGGGGCTTTTGTATGTTCTCTGTGTTGTGCCACCTGTGCCCTACCTCATTCTAGAACATTTCCATCATCCTAAATAGAAACCCCATACCTATCACTCCTCTTCTCTCCCCTGGCCCCTGGCCTCCACTAATCTGCTCTCTGTGTCTGTAGATTTGCCTGGTCTGGTCACGCGATTAAGTGGAGTCATAGAACTTGGGGCCTCTTGTAACTCTTTTTTTTTTTTTTTTTTTCCACTTAGCCTGCTCAGGCTCATCTGTGTGGTAGCATTTCCATGTATCAGTGCTTCATCCCACTTTATGGCCAAGCAGTAGTATATGGTAAAGATAGGCCCATTTTGGTTACCCATCATCTGCTAATGGTGAGGCTTGGCCAGGTTTCTGAAGCCAGCATGAGGCAGTACCGGGACCAAACTCCTGAGCAGCCACCTGCTGGCCACCCAAGCTTTTAGGGACAGAGCCTGAGTGGGAAGGCCCTGGCTGGTGGTTGCCTTCCCAGAGGGAGCAGTGACACTCTGGATTCCGGGAGAGGAAGCAGCGGGCATCCAGGGCAGCGGGGCCAGCAGGCCTGGCAGGAGCCATGGGGGCTCTGGCTCACCAAGGCCCCCCCATTTTCAGCATCCGCAGTGTCATGCAGAAGTACCTGGAGGACCGGGGCGAGGTGACCTTTGAGAAGATCTTCTCCCAGAAGCTGGGTGAGTCCATGAGGAGCTCTGCCAGCCTCAAGGGCTTCCCACCACTGTCCAGCTTCCTGGGCCCTGGGAGGCAGGGGCTGCTTTCCTGACCCCACCCCAGCTGGCTGGCCTCCCGTCCTCTCTCCCTGGAGGTCTGGCCTCCCGAGCCGATGGGGCAGGGCACCAGCGAGCACCCCACCTCCCAGGATGGCAGCAAGGCTGCTAGGGCCGTGACCCTTTGGGCCTCCCAGCCCCTGGCTGCCGGCCCTGGGAGCCCTGTGAAGGGGGGTGGGGGCCCAGCAGTCTTCCAGGGCTGCCGGGGAAGTTCCTCCTTGGGGTTTTTGTTTTTGAGAGTTGCAGCTTCCCCTTGGCCCAGGCACAGCTGCTCTGGGCCGTTGGTAGAACTGACAGGAAGGGGCGGGGCCCTTCCTGTGGCGCCTGCCAGAGCTGTGGTCGCCACCCCCTCCCCCATGGGCCCTCTTTGTGAGCAACCTGCTTTGGCCGGCCCCTCCGATCCTCCTCCTCCAGTGCCCTTGTTTTACTAGTATCTGGACTGCGGACCTGGCCCACAGGGCAGGATTGGGTTGGGGTGGATCCCAGGGAAGCAGCCTTCAGACGCACAGGGCTCTGATCTGGCCTTCTAGAGAGCAGGATCTCAGCTCTGAAATGGGAGTGGCCTGGCCTGGCCTGGCCTGGCCAGATCAGGCACTGGAGATCAGTCTTGGGGAGTCAGTATATCATGAAACATAGTTTGGGTCCCTGGCTTGTGCTGTGTGACCTTGGGCACATCACTTCACATCTCTGAGCTTGTTGGTGTCCTTACCTGGGAATTAGGAATCAGATGCCCTGCTGCTCAGGTCTGTTGGAAGGCTAGATGAGATGACCTCAGTGAAAGCCCCTTGCCCACTGGGAAACCCAGGTCACAAGTTACTCAAAGGCCAGGCCACCTTTACCAGAGGTGATGGCTGTGTGCTCTGGTAGAGGTGCCCAGACAGTGCCCCCAAAGAGGCATGGAAGCCACCCAACATAAGCCTGGTCACCCATGTCAGGCTGGAGGGAGTGGGAACTGCTCTTACCTCTGTTTTGAACCTCCAGGGCTGCTCTGGGGCCAGGCCTCAGGCCCCCATTACCTGGAAGGGGTGAGGCCTGGCCTGCCCGGGGTGGTGGGGGTCTTATTCCTGGGAGCCCTTCCCCCAGCTCGTCCTACCTCTTACCATCACCAGTGGCCTTATGCCCTTCAAGGTGCCACCCCCGGCCTGTCTTTCCCAGGACCTGCCATCGCAGAAGAGCCCCAGGTTCTACTCAGGCCCACCTGTCAGGCCTCCCTAAAGTCTGTTTCTATAACTTTTTCTCAGGGCTGCTGTGAAAAGCAGCCAGATGTGGAGGGGGCATGATATGGGAGGGGGTCCAGGAAGAGGGGCGTGTGCCCCCTGGGAAGCCACTCGGCCTGCCCCAGTGCGGGTGCTGCCCTCAAGCAGCAGGTCCAGGCCCTGGAGCCAGTCAGCCCCAAGCCTTTGCTTCACTTGCGTGCCCATCACATTCCAGCCACCGCCTGACAAAGTAGATTCTGGGATGGCTAGAGACACGGGCACTCCTTACCCCAGAGTTGAGAATCTTCAGTTGGTGGCAGCTTTTAAGGCCGCCTTGCCCAGTCCCTGCCTGGGGCAGAAACCACCTCTACCTCCTCCTTCGGGCTCAGGAGGGCCCAAGCCCATGCTGCCCACCATGATGGAAGGCCTCAGGGGGTGGGCCTCTGTGTGACCTGACACCCCGGCTTTCAGGGTACATGCTCTTCCGAGACTTCTGCCTGAAACACCTCGAGGAGGCCAAGCCCTTGGTGGAGTTCTACGAGGAGGTAAGGCCCAGCTGCCTGGAGAGAGGGGAGGAGGTTGGGCTGTTTTCATTGAATCTGCAAGATGCCTGGCGTTGGAGCCTTCATGCCACCTGTGGGGATGTTGTCCTCTAGATCAAGAAATATGAGAAGCTGGAGACAGAAGAAGAACGCTTGGCTCGCAGCCGGGAGGTCTTCGACACCTATATCATGAAGGAGCTGCTGGCCTGCTCACATGTGAGTGTCCTTAGGCCTAGACCCAGGTGCTGGCCCAGACTGGCCTGGGTGTTGGGGTGGAAAGAAAGGACCCTGCAGAGAATTCACAACCACCTCTGTCTTTTCCAGCCCTTCTCCAAAAGTGCCACCGAGCACGTCCAGGGCCACCTGGTAAAGAAACAGGTGCCTCCAGATCTCTTCCAGGTGTGTACTGGGCTTATTCCCTACTACTTCCTGGCCCAGCCAGGGGCATCCTTGGGCAGCTGAGGTCACAGAGTCTGGTCAGCTTTTAGTCTGGCTCAGTTACCAAACCCCAGCTTCTTCCCTCAGCCATACATCGAAGAAATTTGTCAGAACCTCCGAGGGGATGTATTCCAGAAATTCATTGAGAGGTGAGAGCGGGACACGTGTAAGAGGGGAAGGGGAGGAGGAGGCTACTGTGAGAGGGGTGTGGATGGTGTGTGGGAGAGAAGCCAGCCTGCTTCAGCCAGGGGCACTCGGGTACCTGGCCCACTCACGGCCCTGTGCAACATTCCTCAGGTCAGACAGGCTCCCAGCCATCACCTTCTCCACACTCCTGCCCTGCCTTTCTTAGCACCAGGCATCTCCGAGCCTGTCCCAGGCGATTCTCCAGGGAGTGAGGGACCACCTAGTCCACCTTCCTTCTCGTGGACTGTTTAGCACCTTGCTGGGCCCACCTAGGCTGAGAAGCATCAGGGTGACGGTTGAGGTGGACACAAAGGGGCACACTGTTCTCTGCTATGGCCCTCATGGCCAGAGCTGGCCTGGTGGGTGGGAGTTGTAGGCCGATTTCAGCTTGATGTCAAGAACAGCTTTCTTAGAGTCCCAGCTGCCCAGCCGTGGAGTGAGAGCTTCAGGCGAGTGAGTGCTGTGCCACTGGAGGCATGCAAGCAGGGGTGGGATGGGCATTGTTAGAGATGGGGTAGCCAGAAGTCTGGAACAGACTGGAGGACCTCTTCTTTAAGCTTATCTGAAACCCAGAGGCAGGTGGCCAGGCCCCACTTGGGCAAGCACTCTTCCTGTGTAGTCCCAGAGAGGACACTGAGGCTCGGGACCCCAGGCGATAGAATGATATGGAGTAGGCTTGCACCTAACATCATTTTGCCTGATTCCTGAGTCTCATTGGAGTCTGGTGTTCTGCTCTTACAGTGATAAATTCACACGATTTTGCCAGTGGAAGAATGTGGAGCTCAACATCCATGTGAGTTGGCCGGTGGGCATGAAGGACTGTGCTCCCTCCCTGCTGCCCTCCCTAGAGGGCCAGGCGCCAAGGCTCGGTTGGGGCCGGGGAGGTCCAGGGAGTCTGCCCTTCAGCCCCTAAGACAGTGGCTGTGGGGTCAGTGCCAGAATCCTAGAGGGGGGTGGCTCAGGGCAGGTAAGTGCATGGGGTGGATGACCCTGCATATGGGGACTCCTGCCCCCCAGCATGGGACTGGCCCCCTGCTGCCTGGGTGTCTCTGCCCAGTGGCAGGGCCCGGGCAGCCCACAGTGACGCCTATTGTTGCCACCCCCACAGCTGACCATGAACGACTTTAGCGTGCACCGCATCATCGGGCGAGGGGGCTTCGGCGAGGTCTATGGGTGCCGGAAGGCCGACACGGGCAAGATGTGAGCACCGGCTCACAGTGTCGAGTGGGATGCCTGAGGGAGGGGAGGGCCCCCTGGGATGTCAATGGGGACCGGGGGCCCCCAGGTACTGAGTGAGCAGACCTCTGCAGAGGGTGACTTCCCTTCCATCCTGTCTTTGTGCTGCTACGCATCCCGCAGGCCCCCAGAGCCCCTGACTCCCCAGCACCTGCTCCTGCCCTCTCTCCCTCTTGACTCTGATGTGTCTTATGCTTGTCACGCAGTGTCTAGTCTTCACTACAGGAGCCCTGAGGCCTGCCCCCCCACCTCTGCTGCCCCCCCAAATGCAGCCCTGGGCTCTGAAGGTCCGGCTGGGCTGATTAACTGACCAGCACCCTCCCCCTTCCCCACCAGGTATGCCATGAAGTGTCTGGATAAGAAACGCATCAAGATGAAGCAGGGGGAGACCCTGGCCTTGAACGAGCGCATCATGCTATCCCTTGTCAGCACTGGGGTGAGCCAGGAGGGCTCAGGCTGGTTACTTGCTGCAGCCTTTGGTTCCGGAACCAGGTGCAGCCTCTGCTGACCTCCCCTCCTATGTTCTCCTAGGACTGCCCGTTCATTGTCTGCATGTCCTACGCATTCCACACGCCGGACAAGCTCAGCTTCATTCTCGATCTCATGAACGGTGAGTGTGTGGCCTGGCCCCAGTTGGACCATGGGGCTGGGGGCTGGGCCCAGGAGCTGAGTGCCACCCTGCGGGGCTGTCTTCTTCAGGTGGGGACCTGCACTACCACCTGTCCCAGCACGGGGTTTTCTCTGAGGCCGATATGCGCTTCTATGCTGCCGAGATCATCCTGGGCCTGGAGCACATGCATAACCGCTTCGTGGTCTATCGGGACCTGAAGGTAAGGCTCTGGCCCCATCAGCCCCTCAGCACACCTGGCAGGGGGCATTCGGGGACCTGGCCAGCTGCTGCCTTCCTTCCCTCCCTACCACCAAGCCATTTTCTAGATTCACATTGTCATTGGGGGAAGGAGGAAAAGACCCCCCACTCCCGGGGCTTTGCCCCTGGACCCCCTAACTCTCAAGAATGAGGATGGTAACCCAGGCAGCATCTTGCCTGTCCAGACCCTATCCTGAGCCACCCCAGAGGCAGCTCACTAGGCTTCCTCCACAGCCAGCCAACATCCTTCTGGACGAGCATGGCCACGTGCGCATCTCAGACCTGGGCCTGGCCTGTGACTTCTCCAAGAAGAAGCCCCACGCCAGCGTGTGAGTGCCCAGCCCCCTCCCTCCTACACTCACACACACACACACACACACACACACAAATACACACAATCCACCAGGCCCACTCACGGCCTCGCCTCCTTACTTCCATAGGGGCACCCACGGGTACATGGCCCCCGAGGTCCTACAGAAGGGTGTGGCTTACGATAGCAGTGCTGACTGGTTTTCCCTGGGCTGCATGCTTTTCAAGTTGCTGCGGGGGTAAGTGGGCCTTCCCAGGCAGGTGGGTGGGAGGGAATGGAGAGGAGTTCTTTCCTTGTCCAGGTTAGAGGCCTAGGGGAGGGGAGCATACAGTGGCCTGAGTATTAGGGTGGCACCATCCCTGGGTTTCAGTGAAGATCATTGTGGCTGCCTGCCTCAATTTCCCCATTCCTGTCCTCTGACTGCATGTGTCTTCCCAGGCACAGCCCCTTCCGGCAGCACAAGACCAAAGATAAGCATGAGATCGATCGCATGACGTTGACAATGGTGAGTGTAGGGAGGCTGGGTGGAGTCCTTGGGGGGCTGTGGTGGGGCTGGGGTCTCCTGTGTGTGTTAGGGTTGTGGATTCTTGGTTCTTACCAACTAACAACAAATTCGGGCCACTCATCCTTACTCTGGCCTCCTGCCCCAGAGGCTCCCCATCCCTGTGTTGTCAGAACAAACATGCCTGCTGGGGTGAGTGAGGAAGCTATGCCCTGTCTCTTTCTGTGCTGGGGGCCAAGACTCCTCTTGGGCCCCTGCCAACGTCTGCTCCTCCCTGCAGGCTGTGGAGCTGCCTGACTCCTTCTCCCCTGAACTCCGTTCCTTGCTGGAGGGGTTGCTGCAGAGGGATGTCAACCGGAGACTAGGCTGCCTGGGCCGAGGGTGAGTGCCCAGAACCAGGGCCACAGTCCCAGGCTCTTCCTCCCTGCTAGGGTCATGTGGGCATGCTGCTAGGCCAGCCTGAGGATGAGGGCCATGTCCTGTTGCTGGAGCCCCCTCCTGGTGCCAGCTGCCTTCCAGGGGCTCACAGGGTGGGACATAACCAGCCCCTTCCAGTGTTCTCAGGGGGATGGCTGCCTGGGGTTGCAGCTGCTGGAGCTGGCTGGGACCAGCTTCCAGAAAAGCCCCTGCAACAAAGATGGTGATGATAATGATGCTGACAAGAACCTTTTATGTTTATTAAACATTTACTAAGTGCTGGGCATGATGTTGTAAGATTTACAAATATGAAAACTCACAAGAGCCCTATGATGTGGGAACTGTTGGTCTCCTCATCTTAGAGATGAGGAAACAGGCCGAGGTTTAAGGAACTTGCCCAAGGTGACAGCAAGAGAATGGTCGCCCTGGGAGTTAGCCTGGGCCCCCTGCTCCAGCACCCAGACTTAGCTCCAGCTTCCTGACCCGCGTCTTCCCACAGGGCTCAGGAGGTGAAGGAGAGCCCATTCTTCCGCTCCCTGGACTGGCAGATGGTCTTCTTACAGAAGGTACCGGCCTGGGTCGGGGCCAGGTGGGCACCCTGGAGCCCCTGCCCGGTGCTGATGCCCAGCCTTTGTTTTGCTGCAGTACCCTCCCCCGCTGATCCCCCCTCGAGGGGAGGTGAATGCTGCTGATGCCTTCGACATTGGTTCCTTTGATGAGGAGGACACAAAAGGAATCAAGGTACAGGGGTGCCCCGGCCTCTCCCACCTGAGCCCTGATCCTGGCCTGCAGGGCTCTTGTCGGCTGCTGGGCCTCAGGCCCCTGCCCAAACATGCCTTGGCTCGGGGTGGGCAGGCCTATGGCTGATGGATGGTCCTGTCTGCTCCCCGAAGTTGCTGGACAGTGACCAGGAACTCTACCGCAACTTTCCCCTCACCATCTCCGAGCGGTGGCAGCAGGAAGTGGCAGAGACAGTCTTTGACACCATCAATGCTGAGACGGACCGAATGGAGGCCCGCAAGAAAACCAAAAATAAGCAGTTGGGCCATGAGGAAGGTGAGGTTGCCCGCTGCTCGCTTTAGAGTGGAGAAATAGGCTCCAATTTCAGGAAGCCACTGGAGCTCACGGCCAGAGTGGCCGAACCAGGATTCCGACCCGGCCGGCCTGGCTGAGTCCACCTCTCCCTGTCTCGTGTCAGACTATGCCCTGGGCAAGGACTGCATCATGCACGGCTACATGTCCAAGATGGGCAACCCCTTTCTGACTCAGTGGCAGCGGCGGTACTTCTACCTGTTCCCCAACCGGCTGGAGTGGCGGGGCGAGGGCGAGGCCCCGGTAAGAAGAAGGCTGGGGTTGGGGAGCGCAAGAGAGGATGGCGGGGAGGGGGGCTGGCTGGCCTGTCCTGTGCCCTCACCGCCCCGCCCTGCCCCGCCCGGCCCCTCCCACCCCGCAGCAGAGCCTGCTGACCATGGAGGAGATCCAGTCCGTGGAGGAGACTCAGATCAAGGAGCGCAAGTGCCTCCTTCTCAAGATCCGAGGCGGAAAACAATTCGTGCTGCAGTGCGATGTGAGTGGGGCCAGGGGCCAGTCGGTGGGGGCAGACTGGGACCAGAGCCTCAGGGTGCCCTGGGGAGCACTCCGGCCTGACACCCAGCCCCCTGCCCCTGGGTGCCCTGCAGAGCGACCCCGAGCTGGTGCAGTGGAAGAAGGAGCTGCGCGATGCCTACCGCGAGGCCCAGCAGCTCGTGCAGCGCGTGCCCAAGATGAAGAACAAGCCACGCTCACCCGTCGTGGAGCTGAGCAAGGTGCCGCTCGTCCAGCGTGGCAGTGCCAATGGCCTCTGACCCGCCCACCCGCCTTTTATAAACCTCTAATTTATTTTGTCGAATTTTTATTATTTGTTTTCCCGCAAAGCGGAAAAGGTTTTATTTTGTAATTATTGTGATTTCCTGTGGCCCCAGCCTGGCCCAGCCCCCAGGGGGGGCCCGCTTGCCTTGGCTCCTGCCGCCACCAACCCAGCCACTGTCCAGCTGCCCTTAGCCCTGCCCCTCCAGGGGCCTCCCCTCCTGGTGTCTTCGTGTGGAGAGGAGACCGGCCGCCCGGCAGCCCTCCTGGCCCTTCCCCAGGGATGATGCCACACTGAGCTGTGCCCCCTCAGGCCCTGGGCCGTGCTCTGAGGGTGGCCTGGTGCCCCCTACTCCAGGGGAGGCTGCAGCACAGGGATAGTACTTGAATTTTCCCACCGCAGCCCCTCCTGCGACAGGGGCATAGTCTTGCACTGTCGTGTCCTCCAGCCACTTGGTGAAGGAGGGGCCCAGTATCTCCCCGACCCCAGGGCCAAGCAGCAGTGACTTGAGCTCTGGTGCCCTTGCTCGGGAAGAACCCCTGTGTCACTGGCTGCCTCCGTTCCCACAGTTCCCTGGACGCTGAGGGGCTCGGCCAGGAGGGTGGCATTGGCAGCAAGTCCCGCTGCCTTCCCTGCAGTACCCCTTTCCTCCACCCCAAGCGCCCGGGCTCAGGGACCACAGAAAGGCAGCTGTGGATTGTGTTACACTGGCCTTGCCTGGCCCCAAGGTCCCCTGCCCCCTGGGCCAGGCCAGGCCTTGTATGCCTGGGACCATGGGGGACCAGCCTGGACAGGCCGGGCAGCACAGCGAGAGGAGCCAGGTGGGGCCAGCTCTCGCCACCCCTGGCTGGTCAGTGTGCCTCCCGGGCTGTCCAGCCCCATAGCCCCACGTCCCGTTCATGCCACTGCCCACAGGGTGCCATCCTGCCCGCCGCATGCCCCCTTGTGCCAGTCGCGCTGCCGTGTGTGGTGTCGCGCCCTCTCCCCCTGGGGCTGGGTTGGCACACCCTCCCCTCCCATCTACTCACCCCCTGGGGTGTTCCTTTGCCGATTTTTGAATGTGATTTTAAAGAGTGGAAAATGAGACTATGCGTTTTTATAAAAAATGGTGCCTGACTTGGCTGTGTCCGATTCTTTTGTGCCCAGTGACCATTTTCAGCTACCACTGGGCTGGGGCCCCTAGGAAAGAGGGTCTTGGTGGCACCAGCTCCCTTCCATTGCCACAGCAGGCATCCGGGGCCAGCCTGCCCTGGCCCATTCCCTCTCTGGGGTGGGGCAAGGGGCTCCACTCTCCTCCCACCCCACCAGCTCATCCTCCCACCCTCAGGGAGCAGAAGGGGTCTTCTGCCCACTGTCCAGGGAAGCAGAGAGAGGTGCCTGCAGTTCAGTGCCTGGTGTTGCATTTGGACTGACTGAGCAAGCACCCCGGCTCACCAGGCACTGTGCTGAGGACACCCTCCAGGCAGTCAGACAACCACCTCTGCCCTTGGGGTCACACAGCAGCCTCTGAGCTCTTGGACCTCTCTGGCTTTAGCCTCCTCTCTTGCCTTGCTGCACCATCCCCAGGAAGGGTCCGGAGGGCCTGAGGGATGCCCCAGCATTGGGCCGCTACCTGGAGGCTCTGATCAACTTCATTTCCCCTATGTCCTTGCCCTTCAGGCCCTCTGTGGGTGATGTCTGTTGCTGTCCATTCCATGCAGGAGGGGCCTCTACATGCAGAGCACAGCATGGCAGGGGGAAAAGGAAGGCTGCTGAGGGTGGGATGCTCTGGGGGTAGTGGCTGAGTCTTGGGAAGGAAAGCCCTTTGAGCTGGGCCCACAGCACTGGGGTGGGGAGTTGCAGTAGATGTTCCTCATGCAGGGAATGGCCAGGCAGTCAGGAGTGGCTCAGTTAGGAGCTCTGTGGGAAGGAGCCAGCCTGGGAGGCCCTGGACACCAGGCTGAACCTGGCGCAGAGCCCAGGGCGTACTCAGTGACAAAGATGAAAATGGACATGGGGTCTGTACTTGGATAGGCTCTGGGAAGTGCCTGAAGGCTCTGGACAGGCTGGGTGATGGGGCCGGCTATAGAACAAGTCGCCGATAAACATGCTGATGCATGGAGGAAGGCAAAGGATAGGAGGCAGGGAGACAGGTTAGGGGCCACTGCTTCTGTCCAGGGAAGAAATGCAAAGAGAGGCCAGCTGGGAAGAACACAGTCCACCAAGAATGGGCCACACCTGGAGACAAGAAAGAGGTAGGAGTCCCAAGAGGGCGCACAGCGAGTTCTATAGCACATTCAGAATCGGGACAGCCAGGGAGTGCAGCCTGGGGGAAAGGGTGAATGTGACCAAATCTGATTGTAGGTAATGCTAATGGGATAGCATGGGATACCAGGCACACAGATGTCCCAGAGGCAGCTAAAATGCAGTCCTGGGGGTGGCACAACAGGCTTTTAGGCAGGGGGTGCGGGGAGCCCTACTTTGGGGCTGGAGAGGGAGATGGGGTTCTGGAAGAGGGTTGAGAAGACAAGGGAATTAGGATTCACCCTGGTGGAGAGTTGTGTTCAAGACTGCAGAAGTCAAGAGGGGTGGGGCCTGAGAAAGTGTCCTTAGATTTGGGTTGAAGGAGCTGGAGGAGGGGAGAGCCCTTTTCAAGGAAGGTGGAGGCTTGCGAAGGCTGCAGTGGGCTAGGGTGGCCGGGTGTCCAGCTCTGGACATTAGGAGGCCTTCGAGCTGCAATAGAGCCAAGGACATCACAGTGACCTGAGGACACCACAGGTAGAAGTGGCACAGTAACCCCAGACACCCCACCTGGCCACAGTGAGAGGGCAGGGTGAAAATGCTTGCCCAGAGATTCGGCTCAAACTTCTAGATCAAAATACAGTTAGTCATTCTACAAATAGGGAGACCCAGGTAGAGGGCCAACCTTGGCCCAGCCTCGCGGCTGCCTCACCACCCAGCACCACCAGACCCCAGGCTGAGGCCAGAGTAACAAGGACCACAGAGCTCAGGCGCCTGAGGCCTGCACCCTAGTTCCGGTGTGGGTGGAGGGGCTGGCCCGGATTTCGAAACTCCTTCCTCTCCCGACACTGGCAGCAAAGTGCGGCCTCTGCAAAAGGGATCTGTGCGGTGGGTGCAGGCAGCCGTTGCCGGCGGCAGGTCCGCTGGGAGACGTCTGCCTCCAGCCGGGCGCGGGGCCCCGCCCCCAATGCTCCCATCCGACTCCAGGGACCGGGCAGAGCCGTCTCCTCAGCGCTGGGCCCAGCTCGTGCCGAGGCGACCGCCAGACACCGGCCCAGGTCGCTGGGGAAGGTGCTTTATGCTAAGCTTGGCCAACATTTAGGGACGTCTTAGAAGTGCTGGGAAGGGGAGCCAGGGTCCCGCCTCATCTGCTCTCAGAGGATGGTCGGCAGCCGCGAGGCCTGGGGCACGCCTGGGACAGGAAGTCCGGGGCACAGGAGCCTGGCTGCGGGGGAAACGCGGATAACCCGAGGGAAGCCGGACCGTGGCCCTCGGAGCACGCACGCGCACCCGCGCGCTCGTCCCAGGGGCCCAGGCTCCGCCCCTGGCTGAACCCCGCCCCGCCCCCGGACTCCCTCCTTCCTTTTCCGGACCCGCCAGCAGGGGTATGCGCTGGGCCTGGGGCGCCCCCTGCAGGCTGCGAGAGGATCCGGAGCCAGGACCCGCCCAGCAGACCGCCCCCCGGCCGACCCAAGCGCGGCTGCAGCCGGGGTCCCCGGGACGCGGTCCCCCGCTCCTTCCCCGGCGCGCGTAGTTCCCAAGGCGACTAAGCGGCGCCCGTCGCCCGGCCCCCCTCGTCCGGCCCCCAGCACGCGCGGGCCCGGCCACGGTTGCCATGGCTGCGGAAGGCAAGGGGGCGCGCGGCCCGACGCCCCGCCCCGCCCGGGCACGCCCCGCCCGCCCGGCCCGCCCGGCCCGCCCTCCACGCCGCCTGCGCCGCCGCCGCCGCCGCCGCCGCCGCCGCCGCCACTGCCACTGTCGCCGGGCTCGGGGCTGCGGTGGGCGCACCTCGGCACGGCGCGGCCCGGAGGCGAGGCGGCCGCGCCAGACCCGAAGCCGAGGCGAGGCCGGGCCGCCCCCGCCGAGCCCGCCCTCCCAACGGGGATGCGGCGCTGAGGCCCAGCATGGCCGGCCCGGGCCCCACCTTCCCGCTGCACCGGCTCGTCTGGGCGAATCGGCACCGCGAACTGGAGGCCGCGCTGCACAGCCGCCAGGTGAGACCGCGGGGCACCGGGCTCTCCTCCGCGCAGCCCACCCAGAGCCGTGGGCTGTGCCCCGCCTGATGCGAAGCCCGGGTCACCCGCCCCTCTCGCTTGAGCCTCCGGCCGCGGCTTCCAGCGCTGGGCCTTGCCCAGCCAGTGTCCCCGCTTCACGCTGCGTCCAGTCCCCGAATTCGCGCCACCCCACCCCTGAGCCAGGCTGAGGACAAGCCACCTGGTTCTGGTCCCCAGGTCCCTCCAGTTCTAGACATCTGCAGCTGCACCTCTGCCTGACCAGGCCCCTCTGCGGGACCCCCAGTTCTATTCCTGGCAGAAGGCCCTTCCCACCTGCTCCCTCCCCCCTCCCACGAGGACCCACAGGCCACCCTCAACCATGTCCATGGCCTGTGTGCTGTCCTTATTCCCCGCAATGACTCCCAACCACGTTCAGCCTAGTGGCCTTCTTGCTTCTCTTTACTTGCCCTGTGCTGAATGTCCCATCTCCCCCAGCACGACATTGAACAGGAGGACCCCCGGGGGCGCACTCCCCTGGAGCTGGCTGTGTCCCTGGGGAACCTGGAGTCCGTGAGAGTCCTCCTTCGACACAATGCCAATGTGGGCAAAGAGAGCTGCCAGGGCTGGGCAGGTACTGCAGGGGGCAGAGGGGCTCCCCTGAGGCTGGCAGTGGGGTTGGTGCGCGGCAATGAAAGGCCAGGCCAGGGGCCATTGACAGAGCTCCCCTCAGCGGCCTGGTGCCCCTAGTCCTGCAGGAGGCAGTCAGCACTGGGGACCCAGAGATGGTACAGCTGGTGCTCCAGTATCGGGACTACCAGAGGGCCACACAGAGGCTGGCTGGCATTCCAGAATTGCTCAACAAACTCCGTCAGGTACAGCAGGGTACAGAGGTATGGCCAGTAAGGAGGGGTGGAGAGCCACGTCAAGTGGCCCTGACAGGCCGCATGGGGTCACTCTGGTCACCCACCACCCACTCAGTCTGTGCAGCATGCTCTCCCAACACTGTCGACAACATCCTCTCTCTTGACCCCACCCCAGGGTCATGTAGGAAAGAGAGGAGTCCAGACCCAGGTGGGTGAAACTGAGCCCTTTAGGAGAAAAGCCATTGCCCACATCAGGGGTCCCTCATACAGAAATCTAAACGGGGCTTTGGATGTGGGTCTCCTGGCAAATGCATATTTCCTAGGGGGAGAGTTTTTCCTGACTCAGTGGGTGTGGCCTGGTGCCCTGGAATACCTGTCTGTCCCTGTGCCCCTCCCCCCACCAGGCCCAGAGGGGGTCATTGTACCCTCTTTACAGATGAGGACTCTGGGACTCTGGGGAAGCAAGGAGTTCCCCCAGGGCCTCTCAGCAGGCTAGTGGCCAGGTAGAGACTGACCTCCAGGCTTCAGATACTTGTAATCTGATTATTCCAAGGCCTTTTCAGGACCCCACTTCGCTCACCCTTTCTGGGGGGCGGTTGGTTGTAGTGGGGGTATACCTGGGATATAGCACTTTAAGACTTGCTGATGGGTTGGACTCCCAGAGCGGGGCTACAGACAAGGAGCCCCCTAGGCACACTGATCCTTGGTACCAGGCAGGCCTTGACAGGTGCTCTGGTCTGTCTCAGGCCCCCGATTTCTACGTGGAGATGAAGTGGGAATTCACCAGCTGGGGTGAGTGAGGACCGCTTGGCTTCTAGGGGTGTGGGTGGGATCCTTGGGAAAGAACCACGGTGACCTCCACACTCCTGCAGTGCCCCTCGTGTCCAAGATGTGCCCCAGTGACGTGTACCGAGTGTGGAAGCGGGGTGAGAGCCTGCGGGTGGACACCAGTCTTCTGGGCTTCGAGCACATGACCTGGCAGCGCGGCAGGAGAAGCTTTATCTTCAAGGGCCAGGGTGAGCTGGGGGGGACTCCCTGTGGGCATGAGCAGGCCGGACCCTCCCAGACCCTCCTCTGGCTTGTGAGGACAGTGCAGTTCTTTTTCTCTGCTTTCCAGATATGGAAACTGAGGTTGAGGGTGGAGGGGACCAAGGGGCTGGGGCCTCACCCACTTAGCAGCAGGTGGCTGCGGGCACCGTGGTGGCTTTTTCCCCACCGGCTGGAGCCCAGCACTGATTTGTGCCCCTCACACACCCATACCGGCTGGCAGAGGCAGGCGCCTTGGTGATGGAAGTGGACCACGACCGGCAGGTGGTGCACACCGAGACACTGGGGCTTGCCCTGCATGAGCCAGAAGCGCTGCTGGCCGCCATGCGGCCCAGTGAAGAGCACGTGGCCAGTCGCCTCACCTCTCCTATCGTCTCCACCCACCTGGACACTCGCAATGTGGCCTTTGAGAGGTCAGTTGGGACCTGGCCACACTGTGGGTCATGGTCCAAGCCTCTGGGAGGGTGAACCACCCACAGAGGCCACTCAGATGGGGGCAGGGGTCCCTGCGGGCCCCGTGTCTCACCCAGACTGCTTGCAGGTCCCATGGCAACCTTCAGGCCCCTGCGTGCCTGTCCTTGGGCAGCTGTCTCCCTGGGGAGGAAGCTAGGTCAGGGGCCCCAGGGGCCTGACTCCTGCTTTCATGTGTTTTCCCCTAACAAGGATTTAGGCTGTGTTCGGGGCAGCTCTTTGGCCCAGTGTGGGTTTCTCAGTAGTATGGCTGTTTCTGGGCCAGAGCCCTTTGTGGGTAGTCTAGGAATCTGACCCTACCGGCCAGGCTGTTCTCTCTGACAACATATGTCCCAGTTCCCAGAACAGACTTCAGAGATACCTTTTTGAAAAAACAAACAAACAGCTTTATTGGAATATAATTTTGTATACCTTACAGATCACCCACTTAAAGCATACAGTTTGGTGGTTTTTAGTCTGTTCACAGAAATGTGACAATCACCACAGTCAACTTTCGAACATTGTCATCACCCCAAAAAGAAATCCAGGAGCTATCAGCTCCCATGACCTCACCCCCTTCCCCAGCCTAGGCAACCACTCATTTACTTTCTCTATAGATTTCCCCATTCTGGACTCTTATGTGCATGGGATCATATGGTACATGCTTTCTTGTTACTTCTTTCACTGAGCAGAATGTTTTCAAATTTTATCCAGGTTGTAACATATAACTGCTTCATTCCTGTCGTGGCTCCATTGTATGACCAGCTCACATTTTGTTTCTTCACTCACCTACTGACGGATGTTAGGATTGTTTTCACCTTTTGCCTGTTATGAATAACGTTTCTGTAAACGTTAGTGTACAAGGTCTTGTGTGGACTAAAGTTTTCGTTTCTCTAAGGTGGACACCTGGGGGTATGATTCCTAGGTCACATGGTAACCGGACATTTGATTGAACCACCGGACCATTTACCAAGGTGCCTGAGGCATTTTACATCCCCCCCACCCCCCAGCAGTGTATGAGGACTCCAGTTTCTTCCTGTACTCACCAACATTGACGTTCATTTATTTATTTTTGGATTATAATCACCCTAGCGGGTGTGAAAAGTAGTATTTCGTTGTGGTTGTGATTTGCGTTCCCTTAATGATGACGTGGAACACCTTTTCTTGTGCTCATTGGCCACTTGTATCTCTTTTTTGGAAAAGTGTCTATTTAGATCCTTTGTGCATTTAAAAAATTGGGTTGTAAAAAAAAAATTGGGTTGTCTTTTTACTATTGAGTTGCAGTTCTTTATGTATTCTAGATAGAAGTCCCTTCTTGGGTATACGATTTGCAAATATTCTCCCGTTTTGTGGGCTGACTCTTCACTCTCTCAACTGTGTCCTTTGAAGCACATGTTTTTAATTTTCATGAATCACAATTTATGTATTTTTTTTCTTGTCACCTGTGCTTCTAGCGTCATATCGAACAACATTTTGTCAAATCCAAAGGCACAAAGATTTTTCCCTGTATTGACTTCTGAAAGTTTTATAGTTTTAGCTCTTACGTTCAGGTCTGTGATCCATTGAATTAATATTTGTATATGGTGTGAGGAAAGGATCCACCTTCACTAGTTTCACATGTGTGACCCACTTGTCCCAGCACCATTTCTGGAAAAGACTGTTCTTTTCCCATGGAATGGTCTTGGCACACTTGTGGAAAATCAGTTGACTATAGATGCATGGGTTTCTTTCTGGATTCTCAGTTCTATTTCATTGACCTATATGTTGATCTTTGTGCCAATACCACACTATCTTAGTAAGTGTTGCCTTGTGGTAAGTTTTGAAATTGGAAAGTGTGAGTCTTTTGACTTTGTTCTTCTTGCTCAGGATTATTTTGGGTGTTCTGGGTCCTTTGCAATTTCACAGGATGCCAGATTCAGTTTGTCAGTTTCTACAAAGAAGTCATCAGGTGGGATTCTGATAGGGTTTGCATTGAATTTGGACCTCAGCTTGGAGCATACTGTCATCATAACAGTGTTCAGTGTCCTCTACCATGAACATAAGATCAGTTCCCACTTACTTAGGTCTTTAATTTTTTTTTTTTAAAGATTTTATTTATTCATGAGAGACACACACAGAGAGAGAGAGAGAGAGAGAGGCAGAGACACAGGCAGAGGGAGAAGCAGGCTCCATGCAGGGAGCCCGATGCGGGACTCGATCCCGGGTCTCCAGGGTCACGCCCTGGGCGGAAGGCAGATGGTAAACCGCTGAGCCACCCAGGGATCCCCTTTAATTTTTTTTTTAAGATTTTATTTATTTATTCATTTTTTCTTAATATTGTCATTTAGGAGCGTGTTTACTTTCCACACATTTGTGAGTTTCCCAAATCTTTATATTGTTATCGACTTCTTTTCTCATTTCCTTGTGGTTGGAGAACATACTTTGTATCACTTTTTTCCTTTCAGTTTTATTGAATCTTCCTTTATGGCCTAGCATATGCTCCGTTCTGAGAAATGTTCCATGTGCACCTGAGAAGAATGTGTATTCTGTTGTTGTTGGGTGGAGTGTTCTAAGAAAGTCTGTTCAGTCTGGTTTATAGGGTTGTTCAAGTCTTACATTTCCTTGTTGATCTTTTGTCTCCTTGTCCTATCCATTGTCAAAAGTGGGGTATTGATGTCATGAAACTATTATTGTTGAGTCAGACATACTTTTATTTTTCACTTTTTAGTCCGTAAAATTTTAAACATGTACTAAAGAAGAGAGAATAGTTAGAATGTCCTCATCGCCCAGTGCCCAACACTTACCAACATTCTGTTAATTTTGTTGAATCTATCCTTCCTTCTTTTCTTTTTTCCTCAGACTATTTTTTTTTAAGATTTTATTTATTTATTCATGAGGGACACAGAGAGAGAGGCAGAGACACAGGCAGAGGGAGAAGGAGGCACCATACAGGGAGCCCGATGTGGGACTCTGGGATCACGCCCTGAGCCAAAGGCAGACACTTAACCCCTGAGCCACCCAGGCGTCCCTCCTCAGACTATTTTATTTTTTCAGAGGGAGAGAGAGGTGGGGGGGAGGGACGGAGAGCGAGAATCTTAAGCAGGCTTCATGCCCACTGCAGAGCCCAACATGGGGCTCTATCTCATGACCCCAAGATCATGACCTGAGCAGAAATCAAGAATCAGATGTTCAACCCACTGAGCCCCACCAGGCACCCTGTCCCTGGACTTTTTTTTTTTTTTTTAAGATTTTATTTATTTGAGGGACAGCCCTGGTGGCACAGTGGTTTAACACCGCCTGCAGCCCAAGGTGGGATCCTGGAGACCCTGTATCGAGTCCCATGTCGGGCTCCCTGTGTGGGGCCTGCTTCTCCCTCTGCCTGTGTCTCTATGAATAAACAAATAAAATCTTAAAAAAAAAGATTTTATTTATTTGAGAAAGAGAATGAGAACAAGCACAAGCAGGGGGAGGGGAAAAGGGTGAGGGAGAAGCAAATTCTGCTGAGCAGGGAGCCTGACAAGGGGCTCGATCCCAGGACCCTGGCATCATGACATGAGCTGAAGTCAGATGCTTAACCAACTGAGCCATGAGGGGTGCCCCTTCCCTGGACTATTTTAAAGCACATCCCAGATGTCATATCGCTTTAACAGTAAATGCTTCTGTCCCTGACTCTGCCAGATGAGGCTGTTTATAAAGCCAGCCCCAACGCCGTTGTCACACCTAACAAAATTAATGATGATTCCCTAGTACTGTTGTATCCCCAGTCCTTGTTGGATTGTCCCTGGCTGTCCAGGCAACCTCTCAAGGCCCTTGCGTGTGTGTTTCACAGTGGGAAGGCTAATTGGAAGGGGTCTCTGGAAGGGAAGGTTCTGGCTAGAGTTGAGGGGTACGGGTCCTCATGAGCTCCTGTTTGGTCTGTTTCAGGAACAAATGTGGTATCTGGGGCTGGCGGTCTGAGAAGATGGAAACCGTTAGCGGCTACGAGGCCAAGGCAGGAGAGGCTAGTGGTGGGGGCTGGGGTAGGAGACAAGGCCCAGGAACTCCACCACTTCTCCACGTCCACTCATGTGGAGGAGAGACAGAATAGCCTGTGGACTCATAAGCCCTTTGTGGCCATGGGAACTCAGTGGGGCCCTAGTGCCCAGGCCCTGCCAAGCACATAGGGATCACCCCAGCACGGGCCCCAACCCAGGTTACCGAGATGAAACGGGGAGCATTTTCCCCTCGTTACTGAACCCCTTGTGGTTCAGACCCTGCCACCTCTTCCACTTTGGGGGGGGGGGGCAAGATCCTATCTGTCCCTACAGAGAGGAGGACTTTGGTCCTTTACTGGTGAGGCTGAGTGTGGGCAACAGGCTCTGAGCCCTCAGCTCCCCCTGTGTCTCCCTGCTCCCCAGGTATACAGTGCCACCAATGTGGAGCTGGTGACACGCACTCGCACGGAGCACCTCTCTGATCAGGACAAGTCGAAGAGCAAAGGTAAACCCAGGTGCGCCTGCCTGCTGTCCAGTCACACCATCTGCTGGGGTCACCCTGGTCTGGGGTCTGGGCTAAGCTGGGAAGCCTTCCCCATTCCCACATGCTCTGTCTCCCACCCAATAAGAGACTCCCAGGGTGGATGGTGGTGGGGGCCGTCTTGGAGCAGTGGCCCAAAGTCTCCTAATGAGCTCCCACCTTTTCTTCTTAGGAGGGAAAACTCCATTCCAGTCCTTCCTCGGGATGGCCCAGCAGCACTCCTCCCACAGCGGGGTGAGCCACGCCCAGGGTGGGGGGCCATGGGCAGGGGGCTGCCGGGCAGAGCCTGGCAGGCACCTTCCTAAACACTCAGCGCGGTCCTGGGGTCCTCCCAGGCTCCTGTGCAGCAGGCCGCCAGCCCCACCAACCCCACAGCCATATCCCCCAGTGAGTACTTCGACCCCAACTTCAGCTTGGAGTCGAGGAACATTGGCCGCCCCATTGAGATGTCCAGCAAAGTGCAGAGGTGAGGTCTTGGAGCTGGTTTGGGGAATTCCCTCAGGGTGGGGGACCCCTCTCAGGGTGGGGGACCCACTCAGCCAGCTGGCTTCCTGCTAGACTCTTGTCCTTGGGGTCAGGAGCCAGGTCCGTCTTATCTGTGGTTGTTGGCACCCAGCTCAGGGCTTGGCCCAGAAGACTGATTATTCTTCTTTGATGAATGAATGAGTGATGAGCACCACCGCCCATTTATGGTTTTCTATTCCATTGAATGAGCGAGCACCTACTAGAGGCCAGCTTGTGGCAGAGGAGGGCTCACAGCTCAATCATCTGACTTTGTGGTCCAAGGAAATGTTTTCCCCTCTGAGAGTCTATTCTCATCAGTTAAATAACAGTCACACTCAGCCACCTGCTCACAAGGATGCTAGGAGGCTCTGATGAGCTCACGATGGGCCCAGCACTGTCCCAGGGACTGCAGGTAGACTCAGCACGGAGCGGTGGAGCAGGGATTCGGACCCCAGTAGTCCTGACCTCTGGGCTTTGTTGGACCCCAAGATATGGCAAAGTGAGAGGCACTGGCAGGTATGGGGTATGGAGGAGGATGGAGCCATGGATGAGATCCTGATTGAAGCCAGCAGCCCAGCCCGCCCTCCGCATCCAGATGAGTTGAGCTGGCACAGGTTACCATAGGCCCCAGCCTGGGCCCCTCCAGAGCCAAAAGACATAAGCTCCTGGGGGAGGCAGGTGAGGGCAGGTGAGGGCAGCTGAGCAGAGAAGAGGGCAGTTCAGGCCTGGCAGAGGGCAGGAGCAGAGGCAGGTGTCCACGGTGGGTGGGTCTTAGCAGGGGGCCACCAGAGCTTCCCTGACTCACATACCCTGTAGGTTCAAGGCAACACTGTGGCTGAGTGAGGAGCACCCGCTCTCCCTGGGTGACCAGGTGACACCTATCATTGACCTGATGGCTATCAGCAACGCTCACTTTGCCAAGCTGCGCGACTTCATCACCCTGCGCCTTCCCCCTGGCTTCCCAGTCAAGATTGGTGAGGGGTGGTAGGGGGTACCAGGGAGGTGGGATAGGGTGGGGGCTGGCCTCTGGCCCTGGGTGGCTCAGCCTCACTGTTTCCCCACAGAGATTCCCCTTTTCCACGTGCTCAATGCCCGCATCACCTTCAGCAACCTGTGTGGCTGTGATGAGCCCCTGAACTCGGTGTGGGTGCCAACCTCCAGCTCAGGCTCTGGTGGCACCACATCAGGTACTCCACAGGACAGAGGGGGCCCGTGCTGCTCCCCAGCCCTAGGCCCTGGGGCTGAGTGCAGCTCTTTTCCTGCGTAGGGAGCCCTTTCCCATGTGAGGTGGACCCCGCCGTGTTTGAGGTGCCCGAGGGGTACAGTGTGCTGGGCACGGAGCGCAGCGAGCCCCTTCGTGATGAAGATGATGACCTGCTACAGTTTGCCATCCGCCAGAGCCTGCTGGAGGCAGGCGCAGAGGCTGAGCAGGTGGGACACAGGCAGGCCCGGCCCCTGCGTGCTGGCAGGGGTGGCAGACGTGACAGCTCGGGGCTTCATCTGCCACAGGTAACTGTCTGGGAAGCCCTGACCAACACCCGGCCTGGTGCCCACCCTCCTCCCCAAGCCACCGCTTACGAGGAGCAGCTTCAGCTGGAGCGGTGAGACCCTCTAGAACCTACTAGGACAATGTCTCAGCCTGTCCTGCCCCAAGGACCCTCCCAGCCAGGGGGTCCTTGGCTGCTGGTGGTGGGTAGTGGGGAGGTGCTGGTCCCAGGATCCCAGGCCCTCTCCAAGGCCATCCTCATCAGCAGCGCTGCCTATACCAGAGGCAGCATGAGAATGGGGGGAATGGGGCCCCCTGCCTTGCCTCTTCTCTCTGGTTCTCCTGGGTTCCCAGCCACTCTCTCCTTGTCCATGTCCTCCACAGCCATGTCCCAGCCCTTAGCCTTCTTCCCCAGTCTCAGCACTCACTGGTCTGTCCTCCCTGTCACACCTTGTCTGAAAGGGCCCTCCAAGAAAGCCTGCAGATGTCCACAGAGCCCAATGGCCCAGAATCCCCTCACAGGACACCCCTGGCCCGGGCCCCCCCAAGCTTTGAGGAACAGCTTCGCCTGGCCCTGGAGTTGTCTTCGAGGGAGCAGGAGGAGCAGGAACGACGGGGGCAGCAGGAGGAGGAAGACTTACAGAGGATCCTGCAACTCTCGCTCACGGAGCACTGAGCACCCAGCACCCAGCTCTGGGAGGGCGGTCTATGCTGCTCCCCCATGTGCTTTTGTAACTTATTTATTTATAAACTGTCTGCTGCCAAGCTTGGGGCCTGGAGCCCTGGAGGTGGGCTTGCATTGGAGACCAGGTGAAAATAAAGAGACTCAGCAGCAGGCTTACTCTGCTCACTGGGGAGATGAGCTGGGGAGGCGACATTGATGGGAGACGCAGTGGGCAATGGCCTCAGACCTGGGTTTGAATCCTGGCTGTGCCCCTTTAGTTTCTCTGAGCCCCGGCGTGATACTTGGGGTCTGCCTCCCCACACCCCCAGGGCTGAGGTTTCCTCAGCTGTAAAATGAGACCGCCTCCCACTCCCCAGGGCTGTCAGGAGGGTGAAGTGAACCAACCTAGGTCAGGTCCCTTACAGAGTAGCTGCTCCGGAAACATCAATTTCCTGGAGCCAGATCCACCTGTTGGAGACCCAGGTCCCTCCTGCCACTCACTGGGCTTTCCCAGAACCCACCTGTGCACCTGTCCAAGAGATGGAGAGGCTGGGCCTCCAGATGACTCCCAGCCAGCAGGGAGCAGCCACTGCACCCCAGGCCTGGGTCCCTTTCTATCCGGTGATTCTGGACAAGTCACTTCCCTCTGCTGCAGCTCTGCCCTGCTCACCTCCAAGGTGGCCCTGAGGATCCACTGTGAGCCTCAAGGGTTAGTTCTAAATCCAGCTTTATTTCCCCTGAAGCTCTTCATGCCTCCCAATGATTCGTGCAGACAGTGGAAGCATGAGGGCCAATCAGCAAGAAGTAATTTTGGAGTGTCCCCCAATTTAGCGCTCACTGTGTCTGATCCTTTCCAAGACCTTGTCCCCAGGCCTCCCTCCCTAGGTCTCATCTCCGCTAGGTAGTAAGTAGCACGGTTGACCTAAGTGGGCGGGGGCAGGGGCAGGGACGCCGGAACCCCGGAACAAAGACTGCAAGTTGCAGGACCTCTGGCCACTTCCCTCGGAGCCGGGCTCCGCACCTGCGCCCCGCCCCGGGCCCGCCCCCAACGCGGTGGGGGGGCGGGGGCGAGGCGGCCGAACCCTGGCAACGCGAAGGGAGGGGCGGCGGCCGCTCGGCGCTGGCTCCGCAGGCCGGGCTGGACGGGCGCCTGGCCCTTTAAGGGCCGCCCCCGAGGAGGTGCCAGGCCTTGGCTGCTCCGGTCTCTCCTTCCTGGTCCTGCGGGGCAGGGACTGTCTGTAGAGCCGTGGGAGGGCACGGTGCCCTGACCGGCCCAGGTGTCCCCGGCCTGGCCCCATGGCCCTGGTCACAGTGAGCCGCTCCCCCCCGGCCAGCGGCCACTCCACGCCCGTGGGGCCCACGGTAAGTCTGGCTTTGCGGTGGTCCGGCCCACGCAGTTGGCTGCCAGCGGGGCCCAGGGGAGCGCGCCCTGCCCGCTGCCGGCCTCCCCTTGAGCCTGGGGGTGTGGGGAGGCAGACCCCAAGTATCACGCCGGAGGGGATTGTGAGGGGGTCTTGCTCCCAGGAACTCAGACTGAAGATCTGGAGCCTGAAGCTCCAGCCCAGACTGCGGAGGCCCTACCCACTTCCAGGCCCAGAACTGGGCCAAACTCTTGGACACCTCTCGCACCCCCACCCACTCTCACCCCAGCTGCCCTACCTGGACCTGGGCCCGGGCTCCCCCAGGTCCTCCGGGTGGGGAGCGGACTAGTTTGGGAAGGGACCTGACACCTTTCCTGGTTCCAGTCCCTGGTGGTGGTGGTCGGGGGGAGATCCCCCCCCCTACACCCCCAAACCCTGAGAACAGAGAGGAAAGTCCTTGCCTCTGCCTACTTGACTCTGCCCTGGGGGGCGCTTTCTCAGCAGGGCCAGGCATCCAAGCGGAGAAGCCGGCTCCAGCGAAGGTGAGCACCTCTCCCCAACACAGACGCCTACATCCAGCTGCCAGGCCTGGCTGCTGCCATCCTGCAGGACTCACAGCCAAAGTAGCTGCTGAATATGTGGGGCAGTGTTGCCAGAGGGCATGGCCAGTGGGCACAGTTGCCTTGTAGCACTGACCTGGCTACCCTTAGCTTTCATCACCCCCCTCCTTCACCACCATCATGGACCCTGGCTCAGGCCAGTAGTCACAAGCCAAAGGGCAGGGTGAGACAACAGGGCCCAAAGACTCCTGAGTCACCACCAGATTAACAGCATCTCCTGAGTTAGGCGGGTGGGAAGGGAAAGGGAGCAACCCTTGGCCCCTGCCCCCCTTAGACAAGTGGGTTGAAGGCTTGAGAGCCTCTGAGACAGTGGTTCCCAAAATGTGGTCATGGCCTCAGCACTTGGGAACTGGTTAGAAATGCACATTCTTAGGCTCCAGTCCAGACCTACTGACTCTCCAAGGATGGCGCCCAACACCTGTTTTTACAAGCCTGGTGGGTGATTCTGGTGCACCTGCCTTGAGGGGTACGGCGGATCATAATGCCTTCCCTGCTGCCCTGCCAGGCAGAGCTTTGCAGTGCTCCGTGGGGCTGTCCTGGGACTGCAGGATGGAGAAGACAATGGAGAAGCAGCTGAGGCCGGCCCGGAGGCAGTGGAGAGACCCTTGGGTGAAAAACAGCCCCACGGGGACCAGACAGATGATGGGCAAGGGCTCCAGAGTCCCAGGAAGCAGGAGCAGAGTCAGCATCTGCATCTCATGGTGGAGCTCCTGAGGCCACAGGACGACATGCGCCTGGTGAGCAGTGACCCAGAGCCCTCTGAGAAGGGGAGAGAGGAGAGAGCTGGGGGTTGCAGGGAGAGGGTGGAAGGGAGCTAACGTGTGTGCTTGCCTGGGAAACAGTGGTGTGGGGGCTAGGTAATAGGAACCCCCAAATCCCAATGAATCGCCGTTTCAGCAGGGCACAGTCATATCTTCAGATCTCCGGAGGTGTGGGAAACTACAGGGGGAGGTCCGTCCTGCTTGAGCCTGTAGGACAGATTAGGGCCAAGAGCTGGTAATTATAGAGAGGCGAGTGCAAGCCCTTCCTGACACCGTGAGTTGTCCATCCCCATACTGAAGGCCTGGCCTGTTGCTCTGGAGGTCCTGCTGAGCTGGAGGAGGGCCAGGCACCACGGGGGTGGGGTGGGGCATAGGTGGGAGCTTGAGGATTGAGGACCAGTTCCTAGATGCCTCTGGGGCATCGCACTGTCTGCAACAAGATGGGCAAAACAAAATGCAGGCAGCCATTCATAAAGCTGAATTTATTCCACAGAAGCACCGTCCTTCATTGTGGGATCATGTCCTTAGTATTTCTGGGGTGAGAAACCTTTCTGGAATTGAATGATAGTAATGGCTGAGTAAAAAGGCTGTTTCTAAACCTCCTTCCTAGGCAGAAGCTAAACTCGGGCTATCTGTGTCAGGCCCATTCTCTCCTTTTTCCCACATATACCCCCTTTAAAAAAAATCTTCTTTTTTTTTTTTTAATTTTTATTTATTTATGATAGTCACAGAGAGAGAGAGAGAGAGAGGCAGAGACACAGGCAGAGGGAGAAGCAGGCTCCATGCACCGGGAGCCCGACGTGGGATTCGATCCTGGGTCTCCAGGATCGTGCCCTGGGCCAAAGGCAGGCGCCAAACCGCTGCGCCACCCAGGGATCCCAAGAAAAATCTTCTTAAACATTTTGTTGGACCATGAAATCCAAAAGTTGGGAACCCCTGGATTATAAGCATAGTCTGGTGTCTGAGAAGGGCAGGCAGCAGGTCTGTTCTAGGCCTAGGTGTGTGTCCAGTGGGGGCAGGGGTGGAGGGTCTTCTTGGGCCACTGTCACCCTGGGCTTCCCCCACCTTGTCTTCCCCAGGCAGCCCAGCTGGAGGCAGCACGGCCCCCCCGGCTCCGCTACCTGTTGGTAGTCTCCACAAGGGAACACCTGAGCCAGGATGAGACAGTCCTTCTGGGGGTAGACTTCCCCGACAGCAGGTGGGAGCAGGGAAAGCAGGGGAGGGGGGGCGAGGAAGGGAGATGCTGAGGAGACAGTGGCTTTTCTTCTGTCCCCTGCCAGTTCCTCCAGCTGCACCCTAGGCCTGGTCTTGCCACTCTGGAGTGACACCCAGGTGTACCTAGATGGAGACGGGTAAGAGGTGGCAGCCAGAGGGAGGAGGACGGGTAGCGGTGGGGCCAGCAGGGTGATGCATGTGATGGGACGTCTAGACGCTAGGGAGCAGGAGGTGAACTCCAGGCTAGTACCTGGGCCTGGGCCCACTCAGCTCTGCCTCAGATTTGCTGTGCGATCCTAGGCAAGTTGCCTAGCTTCTCTGGGCCTCAGCTGCCCCTTATCTGGTAAATGGGGCTTATCCTGAAGCCCAGGATGTGCACATATTCTGAGGACCAGCCTCCTAAGGCAGCTTTTTGGTGGGCCTCCCAGGGGCTCTGTCCCAGAGCCTGGAGTTGGGTTCCACCCCCACCTGATCTCCCTCAGGGGCTTCAGTGTGACGTCTGGTGGGCAAAGCCGGATCTTCAAGCCGATCTCCATCCAGACCATGTGGTAAGGGTTCACACGCTTCCTCAGAGCGGGCTGCAGGGGCGGAGCGGGGCAGCAGGGAGGTCAGTGGGACCCAGAGTCTCCTCTGTCCCAGGGCCACGCTCCAGGTGTTGCACCAAGCCTGTGAGGCGGCTCTCGGCAGTGGTCTCGTGCCAGGGGGCAATGCCCTGACCTGGGCTGCACACTACCAGGAGAAACTGAGCTCTGACCAGAGCTGCCTCAACGAGTGGATGGCCATGGCCGACCTGGAGTCTCTGCGGCCTCCTAGTCCCGGGCCTGGCCGGTCAGTGCGGGGAGGGGTGGAGAGGGAGGGTGCCGTGGCCGAGTTCCTGGGGAAAGGGTCTGTGGACTGATGGGCTCGGCTCCCAGGCCCTCGGAACAGGAGCAGATGGAGCAGGCGATCCGGGCTGAGCTGTGGGAGGTGCTGGACACCAGTGACCTGGAGAGCGTCACTTCCAAAGAGGTGGGCTGGGGGACGCCTGGCTGGCTCAGGCCTATAGCATGGGACTCCTGATCTTGGGGTCATGAGTTCAAGCCCTACTCTGAGTATAGAGCCTATGTTAAATAAAAGAACAAATCCCAAAAACCCAAAGAGGTGGGCTGGTGCTGGGAAGGAGCAGGGGTGAGGAGGGAGCGGTCCCTGGCAGGGCGGGGGTCTGGTGGGGGGTGGTGGTCCTCCAACTGGGCCAGAGCTTTCCTCTCTTCCTTCCCATCTTGCTTTCCTACGCTCCTGAGCCAGTCCCCCACGCCTGGCCTCAGCCTTCTGTCTAGATGGGACAGGTACTGTCCTCTGAGGCCCCAGAGGGAAGGGTGGGGCCTCGGGGCGCCTGCAGGGTGCCCCCCTGAGCGCCACCTGCTGGGCTCTGCCTGCAGATCCGCCAGGCCCTGGAGTTGCGCCTGGGCCGCCCGCTCCAGCAGTACCGAGACTTCATTGATAACCAGATGCTGCTTCTCATGGCCCAGCAAGACCGTGCCTCCCGCATCTTCCCCCACCTCTACCTGGTGAGCAGCGGGGTGCAGGAGGGCAGGGTGGGAGGGCCCACCTCTGGGGAACGGAGGAGGATGCTTCTCTCCCTCTGCAGGGCTCGGAGTGGAATGCAGCCAACCTGGAGGAGCTACAGAGAAACAGGTAGGGCCCCAAGCTCCCCCAGGACTGGCCACCTTCTGTCTCCCCGCTTCACTTGGCCTCCTTCCAAGGGGCAACTTGGCCAGAACCGCCCCCAGGCCCCCAGGAGCTGCTAGTTCCACTGCCCGCCCTGCCCCTGCCCGGGGCTGCTCCCCCTGTGAGGCCTCAGGCAGAGAGAAGACAGGCCTGCTGGCGGCTCCCTTGGGTCCACTGGCCCCCCACGCTGTGAAGCAAGCACCAGACAAGGCCCGGATGGAGGGGCTCAGCCTGCAGAGCAGAGGGGCGGCAGTGGGAAAGCTCCTCTCCACCTGACCTCCCCTAGAGGGAGAAGCCCGTGGCACTCTCCCCGGGGGACCCGGTTGCCTGCTCTCACAGGTTCCTGCCCTTTGCCCACCGTGGGCTTCCGGGAAACTCACTGTGGCCCCGTCACCCTGCTGCCACCCTGCTGCCGCAGACCCACCCAGTCTCAGCTTTGCTCCAAGCTCTTCTCTGACTGACCTTTGAGAATAATAGAAGGCTGAGTGCTGCCGTCAGCCCAGCAGCTAGTCAGGCCAGAGGGGAAATCTCAACCCCGGCAGGGCAGGGCAACAGGATGCTCAGGGTCACAGCTGCCACCTCCCCCCGCCACCCCCGCCACCCCCCCCCCGCCCCCGCCTGACTCTCAGAACCAGCCAAGGGCTGCTGGGCAGGCTGTTGGTCAGTGGGCCTCCTGCCCTCTGCTCAAGGGTCAGCCACATCTTGAACATGGCCCGAGAGATTGACAACTTCTACCCCGAGCGCTTCATCTACCACAACGTGCGCCTCTGGGATGAGGAGTCAGCCCAGCTGCTCCCCCACTGGAAGGAGACACACCGCTTCGTGGAGGCTGCAAGGTGGGCTCCCCAGCTTCATGTGTCCGCATGCCCTCATTCTGCTGGCTTTGCTCTCAGCTCTAGGACCCCTTCTGGCCGGCAGGGCCTCCCCCTCCTGCTCTGCCCTGGGTGGACCACTGCCTGGCCTTCTCCCATGATGCAAGGCACCTGACAGGGGCAGGGACCAGGGAGCTGACCGTGTTCTGCCTCCACAGAGCGCAGGGCACTCGGGTGCTTGTCCACTGCAAGATGGGCGTCAGCCGCTCAGCTGCCACGGTGATCGCTTATGCCATGAAGCAGTACGGCTGGAGCCTGGAGCAGGCCCTGCGCCACGTGCAGGAGCTCCGGCCCATTGCCCGCCCCAACCCGGGCTTTCTGCGCCAGCTGCAGACCTACCAGGGCATCCTGACTGCCAGGTACTTGTGGGAGACAGGGGGAAGGCAGTAGGTGGGTGTGGGAGCTGGGGTGGCCGCTGGGTCACTCAAAGCTGACTCAGGGCTACCTCCCTACAGCCGGCAGAGCCACGTCTGGGAGCAGAAAGTGGGTGGGGCCTCCCCAGAGGAGCCCCTGGCCCCCGATGTCTCCATACCATTCCCACCTCTTCCACCAGAACCAGGGGGCAGTGGGGAGGTGAAGGCTGTGGGTCTGGAGGAGAGCCAGGCAGCCCTGAAAGAAGAGCCTGGGCCACGGCCCCGTATCAACCTCCGGGGGGTCATGAGGTCCATCAGCCTCCTGGAGCCTCCCCCCGAGCTGGAAGGCACCTCAGGGGACAGTGACCTGCCAGAGGTGAGGCTGGGGCACGTGGGGAGCAAGAGTAGAGGGGGAAGATGGCTGGAGGAAGGAGACAGACCAGGACTGGTGCTTCATTTCCCATGGGGATCACTCCCCAGGCAGCTGATTCGTCCCCTCAGAGCAGCCAGGGAGACCCAGTGGAGGCCAGTGAGCGCTGCCCTCTGTGGGAAATGGAGAGCATCATGGGGCCGGGGGCATCCGCATGGGCTTCCGGGCCGAGCCAGCCCTGGGCTGGAAGCTGCAGGCACTCTCAGCCTGAGGAACAGACTTGCTTCCTAAGGGCCAGGGCCCACCCCCGCCAGCCATCCTCCCCCAGGCCAGGAGCTGAACAACCAACATTTGACCTAGACAAGGTGGATGAGATGATTTCTGCAGCCCCTCCCAAATCTGAGGGGCAACCTATCAGAGGATGGGTGCAGAGGGGTCATGGCATCCACACAACCAAGTACTGGCTGCACAGTTGAGCATCATCTCTGTGCTACATGCTGCAGGGCACAAGTAGAAGACCAGAGGTGGGCCTTTGCCTTAGGAAGCCAGAACCCACCCCCATCCCCACCCCCATCCCCACCCCATGATTCAAGGCAAGGTGGCTGACCTGGAGGAAGGAGCTCGTCACAGAGGGCAGGAACATGGGAACATTTGGGAGAGGCTTCCTGGAGGAGGTGGCACTGGGTATGGATGGTTGTGGATGAGTGTGGGTGTTCCTAAAGTCAGAGTGTCTTCACTTGGCACCTGGCTCAGAGCCCAGCACCTGGAAGGCTCTCAGGAATGATGGTACAAAGGCAGAGAGGGGCGCCAAGGATATGGCAGGTGCAAGGAAAGCTCAGGAGGGCTTCTGGGGCCAAAAGGCTGTAGACAGGTGAAGGCTGAGGAGCAGGGACAGTGGGGCTGGGGTGCTGTCTTCTTTCCCGTGGAAATGTGACCCATGAGTAAGCTCAGGTTTTCTGCATTCACGTAACATTCCGCCCTTGCCCCTTTCCAGGCTTTGTGCTCAATGCCTCTGCCCTGGAAAGACTTCTCATGATTCTTCTACTCTGACCCTGCCAGGTGTTTTCAAATGAATCTTCAGAGGAAGACCCTCCAGAGCCTCTCCCTCAGCTCTCAAAGGCCAAGGGAGGCCGGCGTTGTGGCAAGGGGCCTTGGCCTGCCCTGAAATCCCGCCAGTCTGTGGTTGCCCTCAACAGCGCCGCCCTGGTGGCCAGCCGGACCCAGGCCTTCCAGGAGCAGGGGGAGGCTGGTGGTTCCTCCACACCCAGGCTCCGAGGGAAGGTGGTGAGGCAGGCCAGCGTGGATGGCAGTGGGGAGGAGGGTGAGGCCTGAGCCCTCACACATGCCCACGGCCCCCTAGACACAAATAGAGGGGCCGGCACACAGCTCCTGGGAGGAGCACCCTTCACTCCTGCCCGCCTGTCCACATTCCTTTTAGCTCCTCCCCAGGTGACCCCAAGACTCCATCACTACAGCCTCAGCTGCTACAGCCTTAAGTCTCAGACATGTCCATCTTTCCAAGGGCTCAAGACCTTCTCTGTCGATAATGGGGATGTGACAGAGACGACGCTGACAATACCTTTGAGGGCAAGAGCGCCTTGTTTTCATTCTCCATTGCTGCCCGAAACATCCACTTGCAGCCACAGAATTAAAAAAAACTGAGTTTCCCAGTGCAGAAAGGCTCATGCTCACTCCCTCACCCATTCCCACCTGCCTCACCCGTCCTCTTCCTTCCTGGGGTCCACTAAGCCAGAGAACCAGCAGCGCATAAAGGCCGAGAGTGACCTCAGTCCCCAGTCCTGGTGGCGCTGAGGAGTGGAGAGCTGGCCCACAGATGGGGCTGGCGGGTGGGCCTCCTTCCCACACTCCACACCAGCTGATCTTTTGCTGCTGCCCCAAACTTATCACTACTCCCCCGCAGCACTGCACTGGGTCACAGGACACCGGGCCAAAGAGAGTCTTCTTTTTGTCCTTCACAGTCTTCTTCATAGTATTGGGCTTTGTACTTAGAAATAAACATTTTCATACTATTTTCACTTTTATGATAAAACTATCTGCCTGTTAGTCTGATCCTTCTCTGGTTACACAAGGAATTTGGTTTCTCCTAGCCCGCCGGGTCTGCTCACAGCTCCCAGGTGTCTTGTGACAGGCCTGTTTGGGGGAGTGGTGGGTTTGGGGAGGAGGGAGAGGAAAAATGAGGAAGAGAAGAGGGGAGACCGGTGCTGTCTCCCTCATCTCTGAGGGCAGGGCCTGGGTAAATGTTAGCTGCCCATGTACCCCTCAGGCAGGTTGGCAAGGGGCAGGAGGGGCACGTCTACACTGGGCAGCAAGTGCTCAACAGAGACAGCTGAAGGGAGTTACCCATGAGAAAGTGGGAGCTGCCAACACTTATCTGGACAGGACCAAAACTGTTTGAGACACTAAGGCTCCTTTTGGATACTTGATGATGGTTCTCGAGCACATTTTGGGTCCCAAGAATCTTCCTCCTGCTAACATGGAACAGAGCCTGATTTTCCAAACCAGCCCATCACTGCTGAGGAAGAAGGCCCGTCGATGGGCCCTCGCCTTCTACGTAGGGGTTCTTTTTGGTCAGGTTTAGTGTTTGAGAAGAGTAAGTGGTTCCATCTTGGTCACTTCTATCCTGTCTTCCCAAGATCATATTCTCTGCCCTGTGACACTACTTCGGTTGGAATTGGGGGTGGGTATGCAACTCCTTCCTTCAAAGCCGACTCAGAGGTAGGAGTTAGCACCAAATGTTCTCACTGATTGAGAACTCATGCCCCATTTTAAGGGCATATCTCATCCAGGCCCTGGTAGGACCCTAGCACTGCTCTAACCCTAGAGTACCAAGGGGCAGGGAGCCTGGGTTCTAGCCCTGTCTTTGCCACTCAGAAGTTACTCCACCTCAAGTCTCTGCTTCTTTCTATAAAGCAAAGGGATTAGACCAGGAAATCCCTCAGTGTCCCCCACTTTGGTATTTTAACAATATATGTCATCTATATATTGATAGAATTCCCCCTCAACATGTTCTCTAGAGGAGAAACAATTTGTATCTATCTGTGGGTGACATGCCTAGGGTCACAGGTAGGGTCCAGAGAAACCTTGAACCACTTGGCTGGTCCACTCTTCTGAGCAAACAGTGAGGGCTACCTGCCATCCTACAGCCAGCCATGAGCCCCATCCAGACTGCCTTTTCAGTAGTCCTAAGCTGGGGTTAGGGGCAGGTAGGGCAACAGTGTCAGGAGGAAGCCGAGGCAGGGCCCTGCCCTCCTGCAGCCTCTGCCACTGAGAGGGAGGGTCCTCTCATGAACCCAGAGCTCCTGGGCTGACCAGAATCTGTGGAGAACTCTGAGAAATAAGAATTCAGCACAGAGGGAAACAAAAACTGAAGGGGAAACTTTGCATCAAAAATGCAGATGGGGATACTAGGGTGGCTCAGTGGTTGAGCATCTGCCTTTGGCTCAGGGCATGATCTGGGTCCAGGGATTGAGTCCTGTATCAGGCTCCCTGTGAGGAGCTGGCTTCTGCCTCTCTCTGTCTGCATCTCACATGAATAAATAAATAAAACCTTTAAAAAAAAATGCAGACAGGGGCATCTGGCTAGCTCAGTCTGGAGAGTATCTGACTCTTGATCTCAGGGTGGTGAGTTCAAGCCCTACATTAGGTGTAGAGATTTTTTTTTTTTATAAATTTTTATTTATTTATGATAGTCACAGAGAGAGAGAGAGAGAGGCAGAGACACAGGCAGAGGGAGAAGCAGGCTCCATGCACCGGGAGCCTGATGTGGGATCCGATCCCGGGTCTCCAGGATCGCGCCCTGGGCCAAAGGCAGGCGCCAAACCGCTGCGCCACCCAGGGATCCCAGGTGTAGAGATTACTTTGGAAGAATGCAAATGACTTAGAAACACACAGAGATCTCACACAAATTGCTAAAGAGGCAAAAAAAAAAAAAAAAAAAAAGTATGTATCCCTTTGATTTTATTTTCCAATCCTTCACAGGCAACCACTGTTAAAGCTTCTTGCTGAGGCAGTCCCTCCAAAGACACTCCAATGCTTATGTCATAAAATATATTTATCTATTCTTTTAAAAACATAAATTACAGCCTATTAACATTCTGCACTTTGAAAACCTTTTTCATAGCAGAGAGAGTTGGATATCAGTTCAGGACCACCTAGTTTCTAAAATAATCATATATGTTCTTTTTTTAAAATTACTTTTATTTATTTCTTTGAGAGGGGGGAGGAGCACAAAGAGAGTGAAAGGGAGAAGCAGAGAGAGCCTGATGCGGGGTTAGAACCCAGGACCCTGAGATCGTGACCTGATCTTAAGTCAGATGCTTAACCCACTGAGCCACCCAGATGCCCCAATACATATTCTGTTCTATGGATTCCACTATTTATTTAAGTGGTCATCTACCGGTGAACATTTAGGTTGTTCATGAAATTTTTTTCATTCCAAATAATGTTTAAGTCCTCTCGATATATTGGGATCCCTGGGTGGCGCAGCGGTTTGGCGCCTGCCTTTGGCCCAGGGCGCGATCCTGGAGACCCAAGATCGAATCCCACGTCGGGCTCCCGGTGCATGGAGCCTGCTTCTCCCTCTGCCTCTCTCTCTCTCTCTCTGTGACTATCATAAAAAAAAAAAAAAAAAAAAAAAAAAAAAAAAGAGTCCTCTCGATATACTTCCTTGGGCACACAGACCGTGAAACCTGGAGGACGTATTTCTAGAACTGCCGAAGCACAGCCCATATGCATTTAATTTTGAAAAGCTCTGCCTAATTTCCTTCCAAGAAGTTGTACCAATGCACAGCAAATGGGAATGCCTGCGTATGTCCTTAGCGGACTGTCGGGCCGACAACACGGCGATGTCCCTTCCAGCGAACCCTGCAACACTCCTGGAGTCCAAGAGCATCAAGTCCAAGGCATCACAGCTACCACCGTTTTGGGCCCGAGAAGTCACTGAATGTCTGACAGGCCCTGACACAGAGGCTACGTTTTTCTGGCTCTCAGGTCGGAGCCTTAACTCGGACGGCCGGGCCGGGCAGCTCCAGGCAGCCTCGCCCCGGGTCACCCGCGCTGCCGAAGACCTAAGACGGGCGCGATCCCAGGTCCGCAGCCTCTCGGCGCGGGGCAGTCGCCCAGCCCAGACGTGAACCCGCGTGCGGCCCTCGGACGCAGGTGCCTCCAGGCCAGCTCCCACCGTCGCGGGCGGCCCCTGGTCACGACTAGGTTTCACGCCGAAGAGAGCGTGCTCCCGCCGCTTCAGCCCGCACCCCGGACGCCTCGGGCCGCGGCTGGAACGGGAAGCCACGACACCGCGAGCGCCCAGGCGGGGGCGGGGGGCGGGGGGCGGGGGGCGGGGATGCGGTGCGGGACACACCACGACGCTCGGGCGCCACCTTGTGTCCGTTCTCTTGGCCGCCGGGTGGCGGACCGGGAACTACGTTTCCCACAATGCCTCGCAGGCGCGAGGAGGCCCCTCGTTTCCATGGGAACCTAGCTTTTTTTTTTTTTAAGATTTTATTTATTTATTCATGAGAGACACACACAGAGAGAGAGAGAGAGAGAGAGAGGCAGAGACACAGGCAGAGGGAGAAGCAGGCTCCATGCAGGGAGCCCGACGCGGGACTCGATCCCGGGACTCCAGGATCGCGCCTTGAGTTGAAGGCAGGCGCTCTACCGCGGAGCCACGCAGCTGTCCCAGGGCACTAGCTCCTTAACTTGGAGGACCGCGTGGCCGCGCTCCCCGTCCGGTGCCCTCCAGCTGGGACGGAGTCTGCAGAGAGTTGAGGGGCAGAGTAGGGGGCTGGAGGAGAGGGGGCACCCGGGACCAGCACTCCCAAATCCCTGGCGTCCAGCCGTCCGCGCGCTCCCGGGGCCTCGGCGTTCCGAGGCGAGGTGGCCCCGGGAGGCCGGGGTTGGCGGGGCCAGTGTCCGGCCGAGCCTGCGCGCCGCCGACAGGTACTTCTGGGGATGGTCGGCGTCACCGATGCACGTGGACAAGGGCTCGCCGGGCAGGGCAGGGAGCGCGCCCGGGGTGGGACCGGGGCTCACCGCTCCGGGCTTCAGTCCCCCGCTGTCTGTGCGGCTTGGGCCGGAATTCTAGGGCACCTTACGATCCCGTTGCAGGGGCAGCCTCTGGCTCTCTGCGACCCCGGGAACAAGTCCCTTTATCTCTCTGAGCCCGTTTCCTCCTCTGTAGAGAGTTTGCAACAGATGATCTTTATGGTCTCTTCTAGAGGATATGGGGTCATTACCCCCTCATTGCACACCATGTGCAAGAAGAAAGAAAGGGAACTGCATGGTCTGAACGACAATCTCAGCTCAGGATCTGGAGTCAGAGCAACTTGGGTTTGTGACTTTGGGCAAAGTTATCACATCTCTTAAGGGTTAATGATAGTGCCAGCTCAGGTGTTTGAAGATTAAGTGAGATAATGCATGGAAGTTGTTTTTTTTTTTTTTTTTAATACTTCATCTATTCATGAGATACACACACACACACAGAGAGAGAGAGAGAGAGAGAGAGAGGCAGAGACACAGGCAGAGGGAGAAGCAGGCTCCATGCAGGGAGCCCGTCATGGGACTCCATCTGGATCCAGGATCCAGGATCCCACCCTGAGCTGAAAGCAGGCACTAAACCACTGAGCCTCCCAGGCTGCCCAATGCATGGAAGTTTTTAAGCCCAGGCCTGCACCTAGTGAGTGTTCTCCCAAGTCCCAGCCATCATTTCGGATGCCTTTTTTTTTTTTTTTCTTTTTTTAAGATTTTATTTATTTATTTGACAGCACAAGCAGGGGGAGCTGCAGGCAGAGGGAGAAGCTGGCTCCCCACTGAGCAAAGAGATGGAGGCAGGGCTTGATCAGAGGACCCTGGGATCATGACCTGAGCTGAAGGCAGATGCTTAACCCACTGAGCCACCCAGATGCCTCCATTTCTGATACTTGAAGAAACCTTCCTTAGCTACTGTGAGACCTATTGTTGGGCAAATCCATTTTCCTAGACAGGAGGGTTTTATAGGCTGATTCCAATAGGGAAGCCTGAAGTCTTATCCACAACTGGATGCGTAAGCTGCATATCTCCTCCTTTCAGCTGTAGTCTGGGTTATATCAGTACCACACAGCATCTAGGAGGGTCCAAAGCCCAACACCAGGCAGTGCAGAAGATACTTTTCCTTCCTTAAGATTCACAGAGGATGTGAGCACTTACATGCTATGATACAGAAACAGCTGAATATTGAATTATATTTATGTAACATTTACATAGAACTGGATACACACACAGTTATAAGGAATACATGAGAATCCTGTGCTACTTGCATTGAGTTCAAACTTTGTATTGGGAAAACCCTTATAATTTTTAATTAATGATAAAATGTTTTATTTGTTAAGTCTGGGAACTCCCAGTGCCTTCACAAACAAGTCTTCACCCATCCAACAGGCATCTTTATGTGGAAGCCATGTGCTATGAGTAGTTCATGACTACCTATTATATACGTGGTACTGTGTAGGGTAGTCTGGGGGATAGAAAGATGTATGAAATGATCTGTGCCCTCAAGAAAACAGTCTGTAGGAGTACCTGGATGGCTCAGTGATTAGGTGTCTGAGTCTGAATTTCAGAGTGGTGAGTTCAAGTCCCTCATTAAGCTCCACACTGGGCATGGAGCCTACTTAGGAAAAAAAACAAACAGTGAATAGAGAAGATCAGTTATGCATACAAAACACATAATGCAAGAGGAAAGTGATGTGTCGTGAGAGAGGTACAGGTATCTGCTGTGCACATTTAAGAGGCAGGAGAAACCATTGCCAAGTGGCTGTCATGAGAGCAGCAAGGAACAGACAGCATTTCAGGCAGGCCTGGGATGTGGACAATGTGGATATGCCAATAAACAGGGCAAAGTTATCGTGGGCCCCCTCCTGGCAGCCCTGAGACCCAGCAGAGAAATGTCAATGGCCCTAACTAGATGTGAGCTCTGAGAAGGCAGCAACTGTGGTTTGGTCAGTTTTACTCCTAACATGGCATGTGGGTAGCTTGTGGGAGATATTAGTGAAGGAGCAAGAGCTATGAGTTTCCTGCAGGGATGAGCCAAGATATGGTCTTTGCATTATCCTGAGACCCTTTTATTAAGTTTACATGCTGTCTTACAGACACCATTCTGGTGACGAGGGTTGCAGGGCGATGTGAATAGGCAGGTGATTATGGGGCAAGGACCATATTGTTGGCAAATTTAGTACGGTAACTGGGAGCCAAGTGAATAGGGTCTCATGAATGGGTAGGAAGGTTTGTGAGTCTCCTTCCCTGGACTTGAGCTGAACAACCACAAGGGGAAGAATCCTCAGCACAGGATTATGAAGAGGTCTTGAGGTCCAGTGATGGATACCCTTTGGGTCTGTCTAGTGCTATATGTTCTTGGCTCTTCTTTGTCTGTGGCCCACTCCCCCTGCAAACAAATTTCTCTCCCATCTATGACCCACCTGGGAATGGAAACCGTGTCCACCACGCCAAGGCCTATAGCAGCTGCAAAGGAATGAAGTTGGTTTCAGCAGTGCTATCTTGAGGCTGACTTCTGGGCCCCATCCTTCTAGTCCTGCCCAGGGCTGACCCTGTGCCAGGAGCTGGCACTGAAACGGACCACTCAGAACAGCTGTCCAGTGACCCTGGGAGCTGAGAACAACCTTAGGACCCAGGATAGAGGAATCACTTGAGGAGGGCAAAGCAGAGAATATCTAGAGGAGAATGGCTTGAGGACAGGGCAAACCTTCCCAAGTCCTGTTTAGAGTCCCCTCTGAGGGCAGCCCGGGTGACTCAACGGTTGAGCGTCTGCCTTCATGCCCAGAGCGTGATCCTGGAGTCCTGGGATTGAGTCCCACATTAGCCTCCTTGCATGGAGACTGCTTCTCTCTCTCAGTCTCTCCCTCTCTCTCTCTCTCTCTCTCTCTGTCTCTCATGAATAAATAAATACATCTTTAAAAAAAATCTTTAAAAAAAATAGACTCCCCTCTGAGATCCTCTGTTGCTCACAAAGGGTGAAGTCATCCTCAGAATGAGAAAGCTGGGGAAAGTTTAAGTGGGTTCAACTAAAGAAGGGATGGAGCACAACTGACTGCCTATTTGTCCCTAGATGTGGGATGGTGCAGGAATTCTGGAGGCTACAGATGCTCCTCTTCTCAAACAGGAGACCCATAGTGAGCAGTTACATCATCTTCCTGGCAGCCTGTGCTCCCATCCTAGAGTCCCGTTCTTCCCCTCTGTCCTGTCCCTCCAGTTTGCCACCCCACTGGATGCAGGTAAGTGTCTGCTGGGTGTGTCAGGATTCCTGTGTAACTAAGGGCCACGTGAAGCTTTACTCACTCCAGACCTGGCCCTTGAGAGGAGGTTACCACAGTTCAGTGCCTGCCTTGGGGGCCTACATCAGCCTGCTTCAGGGACATGCTGGTCCTTTACAGTTTACAGCAGCCAGAAAGTCTTATTTTATGACTTTCCCTTTCCCATCTGAGGGATCTGAGTTTTTTAGGTTATAGACCAAAGAGCCAAATGGTGGCATTGAGAGCAGTGATCTTCCCACTGTCTTGGCTATAACTAAAGGGGGTGCCATCTGCCTCCTGGTAAGGCCATGGTCCTAAACTAACCTGAAAGTAGACCTGTACTCCCCTTTCTTCCCATTTCAACCAGAGTTCCCTACCCATTTTCCTGAGTTTTCCAGCCTGGCCCAGCTGCTCTCTGTTATTAGATGTATTTGGCCAGAGTCTCTCACTCTCATGCCCTCACTAGACACTGACTTGCTCCCATGGCAGCATGTCACACCAGGCTAGTGCTCCTCCCCCTACTCTGCCAGATTGGCCTGCTCCTAGGTAGCCACCTTGGATCACTGGGACACCATAGGGGATTCTGTATCTGGTTGGAGGACTAAGAATACAAAGATATTCTCCCATTGGGTGGGGAGGCAAGTCAGCAAAGTTTGTCCAGTGAGATTCCCTGGCCTCAGTAAAAATGCCACACTCCACTCCATTGGCACACCTGGCAGCAGCTCAGTGAGCCTCAGAGGTAAAGATGGGTAGGTAGGTGTGGCAGGAAGGGGCACATGGAACAAACCTGGATGCAAGCAAGGCACCATTTGCTGGCCTAACTCAAGTCAGACTTACTTGTGGGGGTGGGGGACAGGTTGGGTGAAGGAAGATGTCCCAAAAGGCCAGGGAGACAGAGCTGATTATATGTATCCCACAAAATTTATGTGGCCTGAGAAGGCTTGGAACTGAGTGGGCATGCTCAGGGCAGTAGCTGCCTGTCTACCCCGGAAGCACATACAGCTGTGCAGTTCATTTCTTGGTTTGGTGGATTGACTCCCATCTACCAAAGGCCTAGGAGACCTTCTCTATAGCTTGTGGCATGAACTATATTCATAATGTTGTGCACTATAACCACTGTCCATTTTTAGAATGGATAGAGAATGAGAGTGGGGAGAGGGGAAGAGGAGAGGAGAGAGAGAGAGAGAGAGAGAGAGAGAAGCAGACTCCCCACTGAGTGCAGAGCCAACATGGGGCTCGGAACCAAAGTCAAAAGTTGGATGCTCAACCAACTAAGCCACCCAGGCACCCCTCCATTCTACTTTCTATCTTCATAAATTTGCTTATCCTACATACCTCACGTCAGTGGAATCATTCAATATTTGTCATTTTGTATCTGGCTCACACCACTTAGCATAATATCTTCAAGGTTCACCTATGCTTCTAGCGTGTGCCAGAATTGAAGGCAGAATAACATTCTACCACATGGATAGACCACATTTTGTTTAGCTGTTCATTTACTGAGGGACACATGTATTGTTTACATCTTTTGGTGACTGTGGATGCTGCTGTGAATATGGGTGTACAAGTGTCTGTTTGGGTCCCTGCTTCCGTTCTCTAGGGCATATACCTAAACGCAGAACTGCTGGAACATATGGCAAGTCTATATTTAACTTTCTGAGCATTTGCCAAACTGTTTTCATAGTGACCGAGAGACTTCATAGTGATGCAATATCATTATCTAGATTGCCTACCATAATTACATTTCTCCAAATATCCCCACATTTTCCATTACAACTTTAAAAAAAAAAAAAAGATTCAAGGAATGCCTGGGTGGCTCAGCGGTTGAGCGAGTCTGCCTTCAGCTCAGAGTGTGATCCTGGTTCAGGGATTGGGTCCCGCATCAGGCTCCCTGTGAGGAGCCTGCTTCTCCCTCTGTTTGTGTCTCTGCCTCTCTCTCTATTTCTCTCATGAATAAATGAATAAAATCTTGAAAAAAAAAAAAAGATTCAAGGCCCAGTCAGGGATCACAGACTGCTTTTATTTTCATGTCTCTTCATTCTTCTTTCTTTCTTTTCTTTCTTTCTTCTTTCTTTCTTTCTTTCTTTTTTTCTTTCTTTCTTTTCTTTCTTTCCTTCTTTTTTTTAAAACATTTTATTTATTTATTTGAGGGAGAGAGAGAGAGAGAGCACATGAGCAGGAGAGGAAGGGAAGGCACCTCCAGGGGAAGGAGGAGAAGCAGACTCCCTGGCTGAACAAAGAGCCCAATATGGGGCTTAATCTCAGGACCCCAAGATCATGGCCTGAGCTGAAGGCAGACACTTAACTGAATAGGCCACCTTGGAGCCCCTGGAGGGCAGCCTAGGTGGCTATGCGCCACTTTAGCTCCACCTTCAGCCCAGGGTACGATCCTGGAGACCTAGGATCCAGTGCCACGTCAGGCTCCCTGCATGGGGCCTGCTTCTCCCTCTGCCTGTGTCTCTGCCTCTCTCTCTCTCTGTGTCTCTCATGAATAAATAAAAAAATATTTTTAAAAAATGAAATCCTCACCCCCTAGCACCTCAGAATGTGATGATTGTTCTTACAGCTAGAGCGCTTATGGAGGTACTAAGTTAAAAGGAGGTCATTAGGTTGGATCCTAATCCAGTATGACTGGTGTCCTTACAAGAAGAGATTTGGGGGCACCTAGGTGACTCAGTTGGTTAGGCATCTGTCTTTGGCTCAGGTCATGATCCCAGGTTCCTGGGATTGAGCCCCAAGTCAAGCTCCCTGCTCAGCAGGGAGTCTGCTTCTCCCTCTCCCCTCCTCACGCTAAATCTAGAAGAAAAGAAGAAGAAGAAGAAGAAGGAGGAGGAGGAGGAGGAGGAGGAGGAGGAGGAGGAGGAGGAGTATTCTTCCTCCCTCACTCCCTCCCTCCCAAGAAAGAAAGAAAGAAAGAAAGAAAGAAGAGAAAGAAAGAAAGAAAGAAAGAAAGAAAGAAAGAAAGAAAGAAAGAAAGAAAGAAAGAAAGAAAGAAAGGGAGAGATGCTGGGTGGCTCAGTGGTTGAGCGTCTGCCTTTGGCTCAGGGTATGATCCCCGTTCAGGGATGGAGTCCCACATTGGGCTCCCTGTGGGGAGCCTACTTCTCCCTCTGCCTATGTCTCTGCCTCTCCTCTCTCTGTATCTCTCATGAATAAATAAATAAAATTAAAACAAAAAAAGAAGAAGAGATATGGGACTCCTGAGTGGCTCAGTGGTTAAGTGTCTGCCTTCAGCTCAGGGTGTGATCCTGGAGTCCCAGGATCAAGTCCCACATTGGGCTTCCTGCATGAAACCTGTTTCTCCTTCGGCCTATGTCTCTGCCTCTCTCTCTCTCTCTCTCTCTCTGTGTGTGTTCATGAATAGATGAATAAAATCTTAAAAAAAAGAAAAAAAGAAGAGATATGGATACAGACATGTATGGAAGGAAAACAACATGAAGACACCAGGAGAAGTTGGCCATCTACAAGCCAAGGAGAGAAGCCTGGAATAGATCCTCTCCCAGCCATCAGAAAGAAGCAATTCTGTCAACACCTTGATCTCAAACTTCTAGCTTCCAAAACTGTGAGAAAATAAATTTCTGCTGTTTAAGCCACCCAGTCTGTGATATTTTGTTATGGCGACCTTAGCAAACTAACACAGACTTAAACCTAACCATGTGAATAATTCCATTAAAATGTAAACATCCCAATTAAAACACAGAGCTTATCAAGACTCCACGACATAAGATGGAACAGAAATATAATTTTTCTACAGACACAGAAAATTGAAAGGATGAGAAAAGGTATACTAGGCACATAGAAAGCACAAGAAAGCTGGTACAACTACATTAATATCAGACCAAGTAAATGTCCAGACAAGGAGAATTAGCAGAGATAAAGAGATACGTTTCATAATCAGAAAAGGACCAACTGAACAGGAAACTATAACCCTCAATGTATATGCACCTAATAACAGAGCTACAAAGTAATGAAGTAAAAACTGCCAGAACTAAAGGGAGAAACAGACGAATGCATAATCAGAACTTGGCAAACTCCTCATCGATAACTGATAGAAAAACTAGACAAAAAAGCAATAGGATATAGAAAATCTGAGCACTACAACCAACCAACCAGACACAATTGTCATTAAAGGAACTCTATCCCATCATTGCAGAATGCACAGTGTTTTCAAGCACACACGGGAAATTCCCTAAGGTAGATTATATCCTAGGCAAAAAGTAAATTCCAATCAATTTCAAAAGATTAAAATCTGGGCAGCCTTGGTGGCTCAGCGGTTTAACACCGCCTTCAGCCCAGGGCCTGATCCTGGAGTTCCAGGATCGAGTTCCATGTCAGGCTCCCTGCATGGAGCCTGCTTCTCCCTCTGCCTGTGTCTCTGCACTTCTCTCTGTGTGTGTCTCTCATGAATAAATAAATAAAATCTTTTTTAAAAAAAGATTAAAGTCTCACAGAACATGTTTACTGATCACAATGGAATTAAATTAGAAATGAATAAATAAGGGCACCTGGGTGCCCAGTGGTTGAGCATCTGCCTTTGGCTCAAGCTGTGATCTCAGCATCCTGCTATCAAGTCCTGCATTAGGCTCCCTTCAGAATTCAATCCCAGGACCCCTGGATCACAACCTGAATGAAAGGTAGATACTCAACCACTGAGCCACTCAGGTGCCCCAAGAATATATTTCTATATAGTTAATGAGTCAAGGAAGAAAACACAGTGAAGTTAGAAAATACTTCAAACTGGGGGTGCTTGGGTGGCTCAGTCAGTTAAGTGTCCAACTCATGATTTTGGCTCGGGTCCTGATCTCTGGGTTGTGAGATCCAGCCCCGTGTCAGGCTCTATACTCAGCGGGGAGTCTGCTTGCGATTTTCTGTTCTTCCTCTCCCCTCTCTCCCTTTCCCCTCTTGCATTCTCTTTTTCTCAAATAAATAAATCTTTCAAAAAAAGATGGGACTCAACGGTTGGGCATCTGCCTCCAGCTCAGAGCATGATCCCTGGATCTGGGATTGAGTCCCGCATTGAGCTTCTTGCATGGAGCCTGCTTCTCCCTCTGCCTGTGTCTCTGCCTGTGTCTCTGCCTCTCTCTCTCTCTCTCTCTCTGTTTCTCATGAATAAATAAATAAAATCTTTTAAAAAATAAAAATAAATCTTTCAAAAAAAGGAAAAATACTTCAAACTGAACAAAAATGAAAGCACAGAAAATTTGTGTAGTACAGCTGAAGATGTGCTTAGAGGAAAACTGATAACTTTAAATGCCTATATCAAGAAAAAGAGACATTTAACATCAATATTCTATGATTCTGCCCTAAAAGATTAGAAAAAGGTTGGCAGTTTTTCAGAAAGTTAAACATTTTTACCATATGACCCAGTAATTCTACTCCTAAACATATAATACCCAAGAGAACTGAAAACATATATTCATACAAAACTGGTACACAAATATTTGTAAAAGTATTAGTCATATTGCCAAAAAGTTGAAACAACCTGAATGTCCACCCGCTGATGGATAAACAGTCTATACACACAAAGGGATACTATTTAGCCCAAAGTGGAATGAAGTAGTTACATGTAACAACATGGGTGAACCTTGAAACCTTATGCTAAGTGAAAGAAGCTGGATACAAAAGACCACATGTTATGTGATTCCACTTGTTTGAAATGTTCAGAATAGGCAGATCCAGAGAGATAGAAAGTAGAATAGTGATTGGCAGGGGGGATTGGGCCAACTGGTAAAAAAGGCTTCTTCCCAGAGTGATGGAAATGTTCTGGAATTAGTGACAATGGTTGTACAATGTAATGAATATACCAAAACCCACTGATTTGTACCCTTTTACTTTATTTTTTAAGTAATCTCTACACCTAACATAGGGCTTGAACTCATGAGCCCGAGATCAAGAGTTGCATGCTCTATCAGCTGAGCCAGTCAGGTGCCCCACCACCCTGATTTGTATACTTTTTTTTTTTTTTAAGATTTTATTTATTTATTCATGATAGTTACACAGAGAGAGACAGAGAGGCAGAGACATAGGCAGAGGGAGAAGCAGGCTCCATGCAGGGAGCCCGACGTGGGATTCGATCCCAGGCCTCCAGGATCGCGCCCCGGGCCAAAGGCAGGCGCCAAACCGCTGCGCCACCCAGGGATCCCCTGATTTGTATACTTTTAAATGATGAATTTTATGTATTTTTTTTAAAGATTTTATTTATTCATGAGAGAGAGAGAGAGAGAGGCAGAGACACAGGCAGAGGGAGAAGCAGGCTCCATGCAGGGAGCCTGATGTGGAACTTGATCCCCTGATTTGTATACTTTTAAATGATGAATTTTATGTATTTTTTTTAAAGATTTTATTTATTCATGAGAGAGAGAGAGGCAGAGACACAGGCAGAGGGAGAAGCAGGCTCCATGCAGGGAGCCTGATGTGGGACTTGATCCCCGGACTCCAGGATCACATCCTGGGCCGAAGGCGGGTGCTAAACCGCTGAGCCACCCAGAGATCCCCTGAATTTTATGTATTATGCTATATCTCAAAGATTAAAATAAAACAAGCTAAAAAAAAAAAAAAAAAGAACAAGTTAAACCCCAAGAAGTGAAATAATGAGAGGAGAAATTAGTGAAATGGAAATACACAAAGGACAGAGAAAGCAAAACAAAAAGTTGGTTCTTTGGGAAAGAAATCAATAAAATTGACAAACCCCTACCAAGACTAAGAAAAAAAAGGAGGGAAAATGCAAATTACCAATTATTGAGAACAAAAAGGCGAAAAGGGGCAAAGGAGAGCAAGGAAACTTTTGGACTGATTGGATGTTCTAGATCTTAATTGGGTTGATGGTTACACCAATGTATATATTTACCAAAACTATATATGCTTAAAATCTGTAATTTTGGGGGATCCCTGGGTGGCGCAGCTGTTTCACGCCTGCCTTTGGCCCAGGGCGCGATCCTGGAGTCCCGGGATCGAGTCCCGGGATGGAGTCCCGGGATCGAGTCCCGGGATCGAGTCCCACATCGGGCTCCCGGCATGGAACCTGCTTCTCCCTCTGCCTGTGTCTCTGCCCCTCTCTGCCCCTCTCTCTCTCTATCATGAATAAATAAATAAATCTTTTTTAAAAATCTGTAAGTTTGTTATGGATAAATTATACTTCTTTTTTTTTTTTTTTTTTAAGATTTCACTTATTCATGAGAGACAGAGAGGGGCAGAGACAGAGGCAGAGGGAGAAGCAGGCTCCATGCCGGAAGCCCAACGTGGGACTCGATCCTGGGACTCCAGGATCATGACTTGGTCTGAAGGCAGACACTTAACCACTGAGCCACCCAGGCGTCCCTATATTTCTTTAAAAAAATTTTTTTTAAGTGATATTGATCTGTAGTTTTCTTTTTCTGTGGTATCTTTTGTTATTTTGTCATTTTTATTTTTATTTTTGTTAAATATAGACACTAACCATTGAGCGACCCAGGCATCCCAATAAATTATATTTCAATAAAATGAAAAAATTTAAAAATTCTAGTGGCACCTGACTGGCTCAGTTGGTAGAGCATGCAACTCTTGATCCTCTGGTCATGAGTTCAAGCCCCATGTTGGTCATAGAGCTTCCTTATAAAAAAAAAGAAAAAAAAATCTCTGTACTGTTATCTCCAATTCAAATATGACATTTGAGGATTTTTCCTCACTTTTCTTCCATGTTTTATCTTCCTTTTTCCACAGTGTAATCTCTGACTTCCAACATCTATATATTTATTCATTTTTTTACCCCTAATACAAAAACAGCAACAGAATTCTTACACCAATACCATTATCAACAACAAACCTTTTAAGTAAAATTCAAGCTTTTTTTTTTTTTTTTTTGGTAGTCCTTAGGAAGTCCATGAACCATATTGAAAATTTATTTGTATTTTTGTATTTTTTTTTCTGTATGATTATATCAATTTGGTATACAGTTAGGTTCAGTTGTTACTATTTGTATTCAATTTTAGGATTCAAAAAAAACCCTCCTGATGTATTTTTTAATTTGTAAAATATTCAGATGATTCAGGAGCTGAGACTGTATAAAAAAAACTTAGGGACACCTGGGTGGCTCAGCAGTTGAGCATCTGCCTTTGGCTCAGGGCGTGATCCTGGAGTTCCGGATCGAGTCCCACGTCGGGCTCCCTGCATGGAGCCTGTTTCTCTCTCTGCCTATGTCTCTATCTCTCTCTCTGTGTCTCTTATGAATAAATAAATAAAAAAACTTAGACAAATCTCACTCCCATCTTCTCTTCCATCACATTTTTACCTATTCCCAAAAGTAGCCATTTTATTCTAGTTTTTACTCTTTCTATGTTTCTTTCAGATTTGTATCTTCTTTTCCCTTTTTTCTTCTACAAAGGTAGCACACTACATATTTAGCAATTTATCCTGGAAATCACTTTGTATCAGATAATGGAAATCTCTCTCTCTTTTTAATAGCTACTCAGTATTGCACTGGTGGGTTTATTTAATTAGCTTCCATGGACGGGAATTTAGGTAGTTTCCAACGTTCTATTACAAATACCACAGTGAGTAAGCTTGTGCATATGTTGCTATATGTCTGTGGAAGTGAATCTTCGGGATAAATTCCTAGAAATAGCATTGCTGCGTCAGAGGGTAAATGTTATGTCGTCTTATTAGCACTACCAAATTCCTCTCCCTGGGAGGCTGTGCCAATGTTATGCTCCTACATGTTTCCCCCCAGCCTTGCCAACAGAGTATACTGCCTAAGGTTTTTAGCTTTTGCTAATCTTATTTAGAGGTGGGCATCTTGTCCTATGCTTAAGGGTGAACTGGAAACTCTTTGAGGCTGGAGACCCAAGCTGCCTATTCCACATACTGCTCATACTAATAGGTGCCTCGTATTTGTCGAATGAGTAAAGAAACAAACTGGTTGGACTTCTGCTAGACTCATCGTGTTTGGACTATCGTGAAACCCATCGCCAAGACAGCTGGCTCTTGTCCCAGTGTGGGCAGTGCCAAGTGCCCAGCACAGGTCTAGGGCAAGAGGAGATGGGCCTTCCTCCTGCCGGCGCCCCCACCCCCAAAGACAGGTAGAAGACCGTCTCTCCCAGTGGAATGTAGTATAAAGAGTGCAGCATTGTGAGTCCAGAGACATCCACAAAGCCATTGCAATACACAGCAGAGTGCTGTTTTACCCTATTTGAATTGTCCCTAGTACTGTTAATACTTGTTAAATACATCAACATGAACATGGTCAGACCGTTTTTCTTGATTGATTAAATAGGTAATATAGTCATGTAGTTGGAAATTCAAAAGCCCTGTTAGAAAATATGCCCTCATTCCCTGTTTCCAACCCAAGTTACTTCCTCCCAAAGGCAACTAATGGTGTCAATTTCTTTTTTTTTTTAATTTTTATTTATTTATGATAGTCACACACAGAGAGAGAGAGAGGCAGAGACACAGGCAGAGGGAGAAGCAGGCTCCATGCACCTGGAGCCCGACATGGGATTTGATCCCGGGTCTCCAGGATCGCGCCCTGGGCCAAAGGCAGGCGCCAAACCGCTGCGCCACCCAGGGATCCCATGGTGTCAATTTCTTGAGTGTCCTTTCAGAGATATTTATTCCCACTATAAGTAAATGCACACATTTTTACCCAAATAGTAGCATATTATACACACTGTTCTATAAATCCTTTTTCCCCCACCTCACCTTTTTCCCATATATTTTAGAGTTCATTCTATTCCATACCAGTACATGCAGAGCTTGCTTGAACTTTTTCAGTGTTGTATCCATTGCGTGCTGTGACTTCCTTTACCGGTATCTTACTGATAGACATGTAGGCTGTTTGTAGTCTTTGCTATTACAAATGGTAAGATAATAAATAACCTTCTATCTGTTATAAAATAACATACAATACACATACAAGTGTGTCTGTAAGATAAATTTCTAGCTATGGACTGAAAAGGATATGTGCGTTTGTAATTTTGACAAATAATGCCAAATAGACATCCTCAGAGTTGTACCAGTTCACACCCCTGCACTGTGGGGACTGACTGTATGGGAGGGTCCTGGGCAGCCATCCTCCCAAGAGTGTGTAGAGGAGTAGGGCTGGATGGCCCTGTGTACTCTGGATGTGATGATCTTCTCTACTCTGTGCCTGAGAGGACCTTAGATGAGCTCTCTGTGGCCTGGCCCAGTGAAGCCAGAGGCTTCAAACAAGGGAGTGAAAAGGAGCCCACTTGTGAAGTTGACAGCTCTGATGCGTCCCTTGCTGAGAAGGCTCTCGGAACAGATGGCTCCTGCCATCAAGGCCACTCAACCCCCAGAAGTGGAGGAGATTTCACGCAGCTGACGCATAAGTGATTCTCACAAGCTGGACAGGACCAAACAGGAGGTATGAGTGAAGTGGGAAGGTTCTAACAGCTTTGGGTGCCTGCTATGTAGCCAACCCTGTGCTAGGCACACACCTCCAGGATGGAACAGTCTAGCAGAGGAGACAATGAAATGTAGCAAAGCAATGTGCTCTCATAAAAATAGAAACATTACTGCAGAAAGCAGAGGAGAAATCCTTCACTCTTCCTAGGGAGGCTGCACAGAGAGAAACAGCATGTAGTCAAGGGTACCCTCACCCACCTTGTGCCCACCCCACTCGTATAAAATCCTTAGCTACAGTGCTGTCTTCGGGAAGCTTGAGTCCCCACAGTGTCACGTTCACACCTATCTCATGGCCATGTTTAAAGTTTGCTTGCAGGTCCTTTCCCGCCCCCTACCCCCACCCCCATCCCTGGGAAGCTCTCAGAGCTTTGGCACTGGGTTCTGACCATCACACATGCCACAACTGGTACAGTTGTTTTCTAGTTTAGGACTCGGGTGAATGCACTGGAGATCTACCTACGGAGAAAACTAGCAGTCATGTTGAGGATCACATAAGTCCTAGAGGTCGTGTTAACCCAAATCCACCTCAAGCTGCCACTGCTGTGGCTTCGCTCTACTTCTAAAGCAGCTCAGAAACATGTTCCTTTCCCTTGTTTACTTGAGTTTCTTGGCAAATTAGCTCCTGAAGCCTTCTCGTTACTAGTGCATTTGTCTGAGTTTGAGGGCAGATAAATGCTGCCACACCTGAATCAGTAGAGAAGGAATTGGGGGCCCCTGGGTGGCTGAGTTGGTTAAGTGTCAACCTTTGGCTCAGGTCATGATCCTGGGGTCCTGGGATCAAGTCCCATGTCGGGCTTCCTGCTCAACAGAGAGACTGCTTCTCCCTCTCCTGCCTGCTCATGTTCTCTCTCTCTGTCAAATAAATAAAATCTTAAAAAAAAAAATAGAGAAGGAATTGTATGACCTTTGTTGGTGGATGTGGCACTGGTAGTCACTGTGGCCGCTGGGGATACCAGAGAGAACTACAGAATGGGGACAGAGGGACGCAGGAAATGTGAGAACAGTTGGGGCAGGCCATCTTCCTTTCCATCTCCTTGTGATCTCTCCCTTGATACCTGGCCGCATGCCACCAGCCACTCTCCAAGTTCCCAGGAACCTCCTAGACTCTGCGCTACCTTGGCTCTCCTGCCATGCGGCCACTCTCCCTTCTCCTTTGCTGGTCTTCCACCTTCTAGAGAGGATTTCACGAGTGCCATCTTTGGTCCTGTCTTCACGCCCTTTCCCTGTTTCTCTTCACCCCCTGAGAACTCATCCATGCTCATGGGCTCAAGTGTCGGTTCTATGCAGGTGATCCCCCTGTGCCCTGGATGCCACCTCTCCCTGACCTCGCTGCTGGTCTCGCCCTCTAGGCTGCCACTGCTTCCTGGATGTTTCCTATTGGGAGTCCTGTCATCATCTCAAACTGCACACGTGTGAGATCGAGCTTGCCTTTCCTCCCAGTTTCCATTTTTCTGCCCATGGCATCAGCCTTCTCTCACCCACCCAAGCTCACATCTTGAGTCATCTTTGACACCTCCTCCCCAGTCCTCCCGTCCCAAATGCAAGCCTTGCCACTTGTCTTTGCAACATCTCTTGTAGCTCAATATCCTTTGCATTCTGTCTGCTAATCCAGGCCTCAGTGCCCATGTCCTGGATATTTTTTTTTTAAGATTTTATTTATTCATTTATGAGAGAGAGCAAGTAGGAGTGGAGGGAGGGGCAGAGGGACAAGCAGACTCCCACCAATGTGGGGCTCCATTCCAGGAGCTGGAGATCACAACCTGAGCCAAAGTCAGATGCTTAACTGACTGAGCCATCCAGATGCCACATGTCCTGAATATTTAATAGCTTCCCCCGTGGTCTCCCTGCCTGCAGTTCATTCTCGTGTAGCCTTCTTTCTATCTGGCCAGCCAGATTCTCGAGAATGATTCTTTTTATCCTATTTGCCTCCGGCTCAACAGCCTTCTGGCACTGTCATCACCATGGATGAGTCCAGACTCCTTGGCCTCAAACTCTGGGCCCTATGTTTAGTCCCAGCCCCTCTTACCGGCTTTATCTCACATGACATGCCCACAGGCATCAGATTCTATTCTGGCACTTACGTGCTGTGTGACCCTGGGCAGGTATTCAACCTCGCTATGCCTGAATCTCCTCTTTAAAATCTCTTTATACAAAGTGTATCATCATTTCTAGGACTGCTGTGAGGAGAGAAGGCAATTAGAACACTGCTGGATATGTAGTGAGCACTGCAACGCTAGCTTTTCATTGCCCTGATTTTCATAAAGCAAGTGCTGCAGCTGCACACCTCTCCCCTGGGCGCACACATCTGTCTCTCCTCATTATCTTTGCTCAGCCCAGTCCCTCAATCTAGAACACTCTTCTCTGCCCACCTGATCGTACTCGCCCTTCATGGGCCACTGACCTCCCATTTTGCTTCTGATAAACACTTGTTTGCCACTTCCTGCAGTGCTACTCCAGCTGGCTGGGTGGTGGTGGGTGCATGGGGGTAGATCAACTCTGGAGGGGTCATTTTACTTGGTAAGTAAGTTCATCCATTTTTAATGTTGTGGCAACTACTCAGACATATCACAGAGCAGAATACAAAACTGGCCAGAGATGCTGAAGATAAAAGATACAAGTAGTAAGAGTATTTAGGGTAGAGGTGTCTTGGGTCAGCCTCCAGCTGCCCTGGGGGGGGGGGGGGTCTGCACTCATTCTGCAGCGGGAGGGTCTGAGGAGGAAGGGTGTGGTGAGTGGAAGGGGTGAGGTCCTGAAATCAGGGAGAACCATGGCAGTGGGAGGCAGTTGTCCTGTGCTCAGGGTCCCCACAGTCAGGGTCTCTCTAACACGTGCTGCCCTCTCCTTCCTGAGGACTCAGTATCCATACCACACCTAGTTGCCCCAACATAGCCTGTGTATTACATTGGTTTGTTTTTAACTTTCCCTGCAGTTAGATCTCTGTTTAGCAGCACCCTGAGCCACCTGGGGCTGGGGATGGTGGTGCAGGTGCAGGGCGATGCAGTAGGGAAGGCAACCCTGGCTGAGAGTCCTGCCCTAGGGTTTCCTGACTGAGCAAGTCTCAGCCTCAGTTTCCTTATCTGTGAACCATGGCTGAATACTTACCTAATGACAGTGCTCTGAGTCACTCTGGTCAAACAGCAGCCCAGCAGATGGCATGGAGGGCCCTTAGTAAACATCAGACCCCTCCCAGCTGCACGAGGCTCTCAGCAAACAGATTCTCAAATGTTCCCACTGATACCATACCTTCCCACCCGCATCTACTCCCACATCCTTGGCCTCCCTTCCTGTCACGCTGGATGCTCCTACCTGAGGCCACCCTCTCCCTGGGCCCTGGGCCCAGCCCTTGTCTCTCTCACAAAGGCCTCACTCATAACACCCACCTTTGTCTCCTGTGGCAACGGTCCCCTCCCTGTTGGCTCACTCTCTCACTGTGTGATCATGCTGTAGTGTCACTCTATCCAAAACAAAAGACAAAATGACACATCAAAACCCCTCCCTTGAGGGGCGCCTGGGTGACCCAGTCAGTTAAGGGACAAACTCTTTTTTTTAAAAGATTTTATTTATTTATTCATGAGACACTCACACACACACACAGAGGCGGAGACACAGACACAGGTAGAGGGAGAAGCAGGCTGCATGCAGGGAGCCCGACATGGGACTCGATCCTGGGTCTCCAGGATCACACCCTGGGCTGCAGGCGGCACCAAACCGCTGCGCCACTGGGGCTACCCCCTCTGGCACACTCTTATACTGGCACTCATGGAAACTTCTTGTCCCCAGTGACCTCTGCATTGCCAAGTCCAGCATTCTGCCCTCAGGCTTCATTTTACAAGCCTCTCCAAAGCATCTGAGACCCTGGAGTACCTCCTGCCCAGGCCTCCCAGGCCCATGCCTCCAGATTTTCCTCCAGCCCCACCACCTTCCTTCTCCGTCGCCTTCTCCCTCTCCTCTAAGCATAGAAAGTGTAGGCTCATCCTTGGACCCCTCAGGTAACCTCAGTCACATTCTGGGCTCTAAACATCATCAAAAAATGCCGATGTTTACATTCTCAAATTCCGAGCTCGCGAGAATTCTAGGCTTGAGTATCCACCACCTACTCCCCAGCTCTGCTTGGGTGTCAAGTGTGAACTCCTGATTCCCCAGCATCCCCTGCCCCTCACATGGTCTTTCCCACCTTAGTCATGGGAGCTTTGGCTTTCCAGCTGCTCAGGCCAAAACCTTTGGAGTTCTCTCCTTGGCACCTCTCAGACCCACAGCCGACTGATCTCCCAACCCTGGTCCAAATCACCATCGCCTCTCTCGAGGCCAACCCCAAAAGCCTCCTGAGTGGTTTTGCTGCCTCTTCTTTCCCTCACCCCAGGAACTGTTCTCCACCAACAGCCAGAGTGATGTTTTCAACACAGAAGCTTGATTATGTCATTCATTGGCTTACAACTCACCAATGTCTTCTGTCTCACTCCGATTAAAATCCAGATTCCTTATCTCAGCCTGAAAGGCCTGTGGGATCGACCTGTTACCTCTCTGGCCTCATTTCCCAGCATACTCCTCTTGCTCCCTCTGCCGTGGGTGCACTGGCCTGCACGCTGTTCCTGGACCAGGGTGTAAACACTCCTATCTTGGGAAGTATGCTTGGTATTCCTCTGTCCAGAGCTCTCCCATAGGTGCCAGTCCCATTCCTATATTTCATTCAGATCTCTGCTGAGATCCCACCGTGTCAGAGAGCTTCCCTGATCAACCTCTCCAAGCAGCCCCGGCATTCTTTGATCTCTATCCCTAATTTTGCCTACCACTGACCACCACATGGCTGATTACCACATACAGGTAATATTTACCTGTATGTCTTCTTTTGTCTCCTCACCACTAACAACACCCAGGAGGACCTCTAGAGCCCGGCATACAGCAAGTACCCAGCAGATGGGCAGGGGCATGGCTGTAGACATGAAGAGCCTGGTGCACATGGCCTCTCATCTCTGCACCACCACCAGCCTGCCAGTACTGCCGAGCAACCCCACACAGCTTTTCTGAGCTTCAGGCTCCTTCTCTATAAAATCTACCTTAACAGCCCTTTAGGAACGTTAGAGATGATTCATTTAAGATCCTTGAGGCACGGGTAGTGGCGAGTACAGTGGGGGCTAGAGAGGCCACTTGGCTGCTCTATAGGCCTGTCCCCAAGGAGTTAATAGCAGTGCTGTCTCTGCCCAGGATGCAGAGCTGGACAGCCAGTAAAGATAAACACAGAGTGAGGAACACGGACTCCATTCTCCATATGATACCATCCCAGGGGCCCCTAAACATTGTTTCTGCTCTACCCAGTTCCCCCACCAAAGCCCACCAGATGATGGCCATCTCTGAGCAGGACCTGCAGGTTGAGAACCTCCTCAACCCTGCTTTGGATCCAGGTGGCCCCAGTGTGGGAAGCAGAGGTGCTTGGCGGGAATGTGTAGGTTTGGACCTTATGAGGTGTGAACCCTATGGATTCTCCTCTGACAAAGGACCCATTTTTGTGAGGTGGGCCACACTGGGCAGGCTAGGTAGCCGGTCAGGTCCGTTTTCTCTGGCTGGTCTTCGAAGGTGACTAGAGTTGTTTCCCTGTCCACCACCAGGGGGCGCCAGAGGCTGATCAGCTCTAATGTGGACTTGTCCCATGGTCTTTTAAGGTGTCTTTCTTCTGGCCAAGGTCTAGGCCTGGGCAGCAAAGGGAAAGCATAGTTCTGGTTCTCTCCCACCTGTCAGCTTCGGCTTGCTGGTTGCTGGCAGCCCACTCAGGGCCACATTAAGGGACTGGAGGTTAGGCTTCCAGACTCAGTGTTCTTTATTGATAAGCATTAGGAACCCCTTGCCAGTTCTGCCCTTAGATTCCCAGCTTTGAGTAGGGAGTGCATCTTTGCCTCTTAGACATCTGCCTGAGTCTAGCTGTGTCCAAGGCTGTGCTTATTTGCCACACTGTTCCCAGGACCACAGTTTTTATGGTTGAAGAGGTGTGTAGCAGGCATCCGAGGGTCATGGCCAAGTCTTTATCCTCAGAGACAACTTTCCATGTAGGAAGTATAAGCTTCAGCTGTGTTGGCTCTCAGAGGGAGCTCCAGGAGCCTGCTGGTTAGATGGAGGGCTGAGCCTCAGAGACCTCCAGATTCAGCCTCTTTTCTCTATAAGATTCTTTTCCTGCTAAAGGTTCTTCACGGCAGAACTGAGCCAAGGGGGCAGCAACTGGCTCTCACTTGTGTCTTGAGGTCCTGGGATAGTGGGCAGGAAGTCTTAAGTGGTACCTCACAGGGGATAGAGATGCCAGAGGCTGTGCAAAGGAAGGGGTGGGGGCAGAGAAACCAGAGAGAGACAATTAAGTCCTTGATCTGATTTCACCAGCCCCAATTCTTGGCCATGGCTTATTGTCCCTGGCCAACCCCTCTGTACTAAATAGATAGTCCCTTGGGTCCTGGGTGCACTCTTACCCCACCATTAGCTCAGAGATAAGGATTATTAAAGCAATGTTCTGCTTTCCTGAGCCAAGCACCTTGGAGATCACCTTCTTGCCTGTTCAGCAAAGCCCCAAAGCCCACATTCATTTCTTCCTCAGGTCAGGGCAGTCCCCACCCTGCGGGCCAGCAGGCTGGTGGTGCCTGATGAAACCCCTGGCTCCCCTGAAAGCCCTCCTGGCCTGTCTCTGACCTGCACTGGAAGCGGGGATCTCCAGGGTGGGTCTGTAGCACCTGACGCACTTCTGGGGGAGGCTCCAAGCCCATCTGCTCCGCCCGATGCCAGCGCTGCAACCGTGTGATCCCTGCCGGGGTGAGAAGACGACACTGGCACCTCATGGGGGGTGGGGAGGAGTTCAGGCTGGAGAATGTGTATGGAGGGGTGTGTCAGGGCCTCCACACCCCCTAGTCTCGGGAGACAGTGCCCGAGAGGGTCAGGCAGGGGCGTGGGTTGCTTCAGGGACCTGCAGGTGACAGGACTGTCTCCAGGATGTGTTCCTGGGGCCTGAGAGGGTTCTCACCTGTGCAGGGCCCATACTGCCAGGCGAGATCAAACTGCCTCAGCAGCTCCAGCTCTGCTTCATCCACGCTCAGGGGCTGGGGCTCTTCCCCTGCAATGACACGCGGCTCCTCAGGCCTGCCCCCGGCCTCGCAGCTGCCCCACTGCTCCCCGGCCCTCACCAGCCCTTTGCCTCTGCCGGCCACTGCCAGGCCTGCAGTAGGAAGTAGAGGACATGTTTCACTTCCCCTCGCAGCACCCCCGTCCGCCCGCGTCCTCGCAAGCCCCTCGCTGGTGTCCAGTGCTCCCGCCCCCCGCACGCGGAAGAGACCTAGCTCCGGTGCCAGCTCCCCCTTGCTGTGCCCAGCGGGGCCCTCCCCCCTCTTCACTACGGGGTAGGAGTCAGTGATGAGCCGCTTCCGGCCCATGGCGGCCACCCAAGCAGGCGGAGAAGGAGGCGGCTGCGGGAAGGAGAGGCCAGCGGGCACGAGAGAGACAGCTGCTGAGAGAGAGAGGGAGAGAGGAGAGGAGAGGGCTGGGGCCAGCGGGCGAGCCCGGGGCCAGCGGCCGGCAGACAGGGCGACCCAGACAAGCCGAGAGGAAGTTCGCCGGTTCCAGGGAATGACGCGCGGCCCCCGCCCCCGCAGGCGCACAAACAGCAGAGACCCAAGCCAATGGTTGGCCGCCTCTGCGGGGCGGGGCCCGACGCCAGCCAATGGCAGGCGGCGGAGGCCGAGGGGGCGGGGCGCCGGCCGCAGCTGTGCTCCGGGAGAAGGGGTGAGGCTGGGTGGGGGACCTGTCGGGACGCCCCAGACTGCGCCTCCTCCTGCTGCCCCCCCGTCGGGCCGCAGCGGGCCTCGGGGGACTAATAGAGCGTTATCCTCGGCCTCTCACTTCCCGTTTTCCCTTCCTAGGCAAATGTTCTTTTCAGCCTCAGTAATCCCCGTGGCCGCTCGCTAACTCCCTAGAGTCCAGCTGGAGCCTCCACTCCCACCCCCCGTCCCGCAGAGCCTTGTGGGGGCAGGTCTGGAGGTCCGCGGAGCGTTGGGCTGATCCAGCCCCTTCCTTCCCAGCTCCCACCCCACCCCCACCGGCCCCAGGAGACCCGGCTGGAGAAGCCCTTGGGTTCCAAAGCTCCTTTCTCACAGTCTGTGCCCAAAGACCCTGCCCACTCTCAGTCCAGGCAAGCGTTGGCCTCGTCGACTCTCCTGGGGTCAGTACGCGCCCATGCCCACCCTGCTAGTCAGGAAGATTCCACACTGAGCAGGAGGCCAGCGTGCTTGTAGCCCCACTTTTTTTTTTTTTTTTATCAGTAAAATCTGCCCTGTCTCACCAATGTGACAGTAAGAGCAGAAAATACCAACCATAAACTAAACACTTACATGGCACTTACGGTGTGCCAAGTACTGTTCTCAGCACTTTCCCACATACTCACTCAACTAAAATAGATGTAAAATGAATGGTTCCTTAAAAAAAAAAAAAAAAAAAAAAGTTCTTTTTTTTTTTTTTAAGTAATCTTTACCCCTCAACGTGGGGCTTGAGCTCATGACCCGAGATCAAGAGTTGGGTGCTCCACAGACGAGACAGCCAGGGGCCCCATAAAATGGTTTTTGAAAGTAGGAAGTGCTGATCATCACAGGCATTGTGGGGCCCCAGTTAAATCACGGGCCCTCTGTGCCCTCTCCACAGAGGAGCTCAGAGGCTAACAGGGTAGGCAGATGGGACACACAAGTTGTCAATGCAAGGACAAAATTACTAAGAAACAGGAAAGGGGAGAAGGGTGGGTCAGAGAGGACTTGGACCACAGCGTTAGCTTAACACTGGAAGACCTCCTGGAGGAGGCGGGCTGCTGTAAACAGTGTCTCTCAATTCTCCACCCATGACCTTTGTCCCTTGGGCTCCTGTCATCGCTGAGTCACCCCTGCACCCGCCTCCCCCTCACCAACTTCCTGGCAGCAGGCAAAAGTGCTGGTCAGTGGGAGTCTGGGAATCAGCACAGGGACCAGCCCAGCTCTAACTGCCCTTTAGAGATCCTATCTGGTTCTTCCAGGAGTACAAGGGTCCACTCAGAAGTTTCTGTCTACAACCTCATCCAACTGCTCTGGGCTCTGGGTGCTCTAAGATACAAGTAAGGTGGGCGTAAGAGAGGAAAAGCTCTGGAGAGGAGACCACCAAAGGGAAGGAGCAAGAGCAGCCATGTCTTCAACGGCCTCCTCCTGCCTGGCTCTCCCTATCCACTTCCTTGAGGAGGGCTGAGTGGGAGTCAGAGCTCATGAATGTACTGCACAGAGCTGGAGGGCCCTTCCCTGCTTTATTTTCTGGGCTGGGCCTGGCCTAATCCCCCATCTGCCTCATGGACTAAGTGGGGCCCATATGGAGGGAGACAGGGGCCTGGTGCACTGGGGAGGAACACAGGAGGCCTCTCTACCAGGCCCAGGAAGGGCTGAGGTGCAGTGTCCAGTCAGGCACTGAACACTCTACAGAGGGACGGTGCCCAGGCTCCTCTCCCCAGAGGGTGTTCCCAGAGGTGTGTGGCACCTCACTCCCGAGTCCACAGAGCCCTGAGGGAGTAGGAAGCCATGGGTGGGGCAGACCCCTCCTCATTCCTGATCCTTCCCACCCCTGAAAGCTGATAGCCGTGGGGCCCTGCCACCGCCCAGGGAGCGTGAAATGGGGTGTGCCGCTGGGCGGCCACAGTGGCTCCTACTGCCGCCCGAGCTCATTCCCTCTCTCCTCTGGCACCCTGACCTGCTCTGTGGGCACTGCCTGGGCATCCTGCCAGCTGCCCCCAGCTCTGCCTGGCCCGGGCCAGGCTAGCCTCTCCCACCTGGCCTGGAAGATGTCCCCCCAGTCCCGGGGAAGAATCAGGGTTGTCAACTCAAGTGCAGGCGCCCGAAGGCTGGGTTTCTCCCCTGGAGTCCAGAGAACTCTCCACAGGCAGCATTGCCCTCCTGTCCTAGTCAGACAATAGTGAGACTGAGTGCCCCCTGGGAGCTTTGGAGCCACCCCTGTCAAATAGACATCCTTCCCCAACTCCGTATCTCACCAAGTTGATCCCTGGGGTGTGCCGGCCACTAGAACCTGGGCCTGCCCATCCTCAGGTCTTTTCCTTCTCCACTCGTCCAACCCCGTCTGCCTCCTCTCACCTTTCTTCCTGGAACCCCTTTCCCTACTCAGGCAGCCTCCTGGCCTGTCCCCAAAACTGCTGTCACATGGGGACTATCACAAGTCAGGCTTCAGGCTGGAGGGCCAGGCCAGAGGTCTGAGTTGGGAGCTACCTTCTCCCTGGGTCAGGGAGTTTCCTGAGACCCAGGAGCCTGTTTCTGTGTCAGCTCTGACCCCCAGAGGCTGGTGATGGGACTGGCAGGAGTGACCTTTGCACCTGGGCCTGGGAACACTCAAAGGGCTTGCCTGCCAACATCTCCGGAGAACCCAGGAGAAAAACAGAGCAAAGAATTGGAACAGGAGCCCAGCACCTTCCTGAAGGCTGAGGCCCACTGCCTACTGCTCCAAGGGGAAGGGGGATTAGGCCTGGCTTAGCTCAATGTGGCAGGGTGGGGGGGCCTCAGCATTGCGCAGGCGCAGGCGCCCTGGGAGCCCCTTCCCCCTCCCCCTGCTCAGAATAGGGCTTGTGGAGAGAGCCAGCTCCAGCTAGGAAGGTGGGGGCAGGTAGAGGGAAGGAAGCAGCTGCCTGGGGCCCAACAGGCTATGGGGCGTAGCCTGCTGTCCTCCTTCTTCCCAGCACCCCCCTTTCTTCAGGCCTTCAGGCCCTGCCACCCACCCTGAGCTGGAGATTCTGGGCAGCCAGACTCATATCCCCAGCCCCCACATATTCACACTCCCTGGGCCCCATTCCCCACCCTGTGGGCCAAAATTCCTTCAGGCAGCTCCTCCTAGTCCATCCTGACCCTCCCAGACACCTCACCTCTCCCTGTTCCAGGATCTCTAGCCTAGTGGGCTTAAGGGGCAGGAACCCGGTAGAAGACACAGGTTCCCGTGCACCTGGGGTTTTCTGCCACTGCCTGTCTTTTCAGCTAACCATCCCCTCCAAAGCTCCCATTACCTCCCCTTTCACCTTGGCCAGCCTGGCTCCTTAGAAACTGGGGAGATTTGCAGTGATCCTTCTGGCCATTTCTCACCTTGGCCACCAGGTGTCAGACTTTGCCTAGCTGGGTGGGAGATCTAGTTAGTTTCCACCCTATCCACCGGGCCCTAGAGATTGGGCAAGCTGGGAAGGGGCCTAGAGGAGATCTCTGAACTCAGGAGGCTGAAAGACCTTGAAGGTTGAGGGAAAGAAAGGGCTGGAAGTCTGGTCCTACAGTTCTAAGCTACTCCCTCATTGTCCCCACCCCCACCTCACTGACAAGGGCTTTGTCCACTGCTGGGAATTGGGGAACCAGGCTGAGTCAGGGAGCTCAAGAATAGAAGGGACAAAGGCAGGGACAGTTGTGGCTCCAGAGAAGAAGGGGGAGCTGAGAGGCAGCCATCCATCAGAGCACTCGGCCAGGGGCCTGGATCACTGGCCCTTACCCCGTAGGTTAAGGGGAACAAGGGCTTCCCTTGGCCCTTCCCCATCTGGGGTTGGCTGTGGCCAGTGGGTGAATGCATGCACAGGGTCCATAAGTTGAGTGCTTGAATGAGTCTGTTCATGTCCTGAGAGGGCCCTAAGTCCTTGGGTGTTGGGCCAGTCTTTGCAAAAGCAAGAAGCTGGCAAGGCATTAACTACCCTTTTGCCACCCTCCACCTCTCTATACCCATTCCTACCCCTGCCTCCAAAGTTGCTTCCCCCAAGTGACAGTTCTCTATCTTCTGCACATCTTGTCATACCCAGTTTCCAGATACCCAAGGTGATGCTGGGATTTCTAATCCACTCTGTGCTATCTGGATGGAGGTGATGGGGAAGAGAGGCTTCCCTCCCTCCCTCGCTCTCTCACACCCTTCCCAGCTTTCTTGGAGCTGAAGGACTTCTAGAGGTGTCCTCCTCCCCGTGGCACTGCAGGGCCCCAGGCATTCCAGGTTCTTAGGCTGACCTCTGCATGGGTGGGCCCCTGACTCTAAGGCTGTATGTAAAACGTGGCACCTGGCTTGTTGTTGACCAAGAGCTACCTGCCTCATAGTCCACGGCTCCAAAACCCAAAGAAAGGACTCACACCCCCACACCACCATCAGTAGGGAGCTATTTGGGGGAGAGTTCATGAACTCAAGCTCTGTAATGCTTCGGTTTCTGACTTGGCCCTCCCATGTCCACCTCCCCCAGCTTGCTGCCTAGGGCACCTCCTTTGCATCTTCCTCAGGACTGAGTTCGAGTGCTGGCCCATCCTTTCCGGCCACTCTCCTCCCTTGTTCCCCTCTGCTGCCAGTCCTGTGTGCCCTATGACTCTCAGACACTCAAAAGCACCATTTCCAGCCCTCTGGAGTCTCGAACCTTGATTCTCTGCCATTCCTGTTTTGTCAGTCCTCAGCCTTGGAAAGCACCCTGTCTTCTCTCTGTCCTTGCCTCTGGTCATCTCTGGCTTGCTAGGGAATGTCACAGTCCATGACAGAGGTGTGTGTGCTGATGTCACCTGGCTCCACATGGCAGCCCAGCAATGCTTTTGATTCCCCTTCTCTGCTCATCCCTGGTTCCATTCTCTAAGGCTCTACATGCTTCTCCAGCTGCCAGAGCTCCTGCAGCAATTTCATGTTTAGATCTCCTGTTTAAAAACAACAGCAAACCAGCCAACCACACACAAAAAACCTTCCCCAGGGCAGCCCGAGTGGCTCAGCAGTTTAGCGTCGCTTTCAGCCCAGGGTGTGATCCTGGAGACCCGGGATCGAGTCCCACGTCAGGCTCCCTGCATGGAGCCTGCTTCTCCCTCTGCCTGTGTCTCTGCCTCTCTCTCTCTCTCATGAATAAATAAAATTTAAAAACAACAACAACAACAACAACAAAAAAAAAAACCTTCCCTGACCCTGCTACCTGCCTCGGTATTCCCTTTGCCACCAAACCCCTTCCTCTTTCTTACCACCTCGTTTAAGCTCAGAATTTGGTGTCTGCCGCCCAACTGCTCTTGCAAAGGTCACCTGTGACTTCCTGATCTCCCAGTGGGTTTCCCCAGAGTTCTTCCCTCAGCGCTTCTGAGGCACCTCTCTTCTCTTAACTTCTCATACACCATTGTCTTGACACTCTCTAAATCAGCTTACATTAAATGATCAAATACTTTAGTGGGGTGCAGGCATTGTGCTAAAATGCCATAGGGACACTAAAATGAGTAAATCATGGAACCCGCCCTGGAGACACTGTCAGCTTAAAAGGGAGACAGACATACTGAACTGACCCTTGTCCTGCCCTTGTCCAAATCCTACCTGGAGAGGCCATGCAGAAGCACTGACTGACCGACCGTGTTAGGCACTGGAAGGGCACTGGTGACCGAAGACACCACTGCCTCCCCTAGAGGGCTTACAGACCAGCACCCTCCCCAGAGGGACACCATCACCCCTTCCCTGACTCCCAGGGTTTTCGCCTGGGTCTTTCTGTAGTTAATCAAATCCTGCCTTAGATTTTAGCATTTAGAATGAGGGATCCCTTTTCTAGGCTGTTTTGTTCAACGAACTAATTCAACACCTTCTTTAAGCTTGCGCCTAAACTGGGATGGAGAAATGGGGAAAACTCAGAGTGTGCCCTGCAAGAAGCTTGCAGTACAGGAGCGCGGGATATGCCTTCCTCCTCCCTGTACTCTGTATAGCTTGCTTGGTGCCTTACACATTACAGGCTGCTACTCATTTTGCCCCAGTGTGGAGACAGCCCAGATGCCACCTCCTTCCTATCTCGTTAGGCAGGAAGCAGGCCGGCAGGATATCTAGACAGAGCCTGGGCAGATATCCCTGCTGGAATAGCCTGCACCCCTCTACGGGGCATATTCCCTCCCACTCTGGGACATCCAGCAGAACCCAGCTCACCCACAAGCAAGTCCAGTAGTTCCTGCACCTGCACTCATGCACTTGTCGGTGATTTCAGGTGAGCAGGTCTTCTCTCCCCAGATGGATTGCAGGCTCCGCAAGGGCAGAAGCTAAGTTAGGTCTCAGACTTCTCCTGGATTTCCTACTCATTAGCATAATGGTGGGCAGGTCTTTAAAGTATTTATCAATTGCTTGGCATCATTTGTTACTTGCTTCATTTGTTACTTGCTTTGCTTAGGGCACATCTCCTGGAGGCCCTGGGAAAATACTTCTGTTACCTGGGAGCAGTCAGCCCCTTAACTAACCCAGTGGCTCTTCACTAGAGGGTCATGGCAGGCTGATCTGTCCCAAGTAACCTATGATTACCAATCACTGCTGCTGCGGCCAGGCACCTCACCTTTATCGTTTCTCTCATCCTTCAAAAAGTCTTAGAAGTCTATCTAATTATGCCCATTTTATAGATGAGGAAGCTGGAGAATAGAGAGCTTTAAGTAATTTTTCCAAAGTCACTCCAGGAGGCTACAAGGCTGGGCCTGGAGCTAAGGTCATCCTTTGAATAGCATGTACCCCACTGGCTTGCAGACCAATCTGAGGTTTTCTTTTGCCTCCTAACCTGCTGTCTTACACTGGAAAGGAAGCAGTCACAGCTGAGACTTGTGACTTGGCCACCGTCATCATGTTCCCCAGCAGACCAAGGGGATTGAGGTGAGGGTCACTGCTGGGGGCCCCAGTGGGCGGCCACAGGTAGGGGTCCTGGTAAGGCTGAGGGCTGACATGCGCATAGCCCACCCAAAGGGCAGGTGAACAGCTCTGCACGGGGACAGACCTACGAGACCCTTAAAGTAATCTTGAGAGGTGAGGCGCACTGAGCAAAGGCTGCGACGGGGAAGACAAGATGTTGGAAGGACTAAAAGAACAGGCCGTGGGTGGAGGAGCAGAGTGTGCTGTGCACACCCTCCCTGTGGACAGAGCAGAGCCTCTTCCCCCAGCTCTTTGCCTCTTGAGCTATCCCCCGGACTGTCAGGTTCCAAGCCAGTTGGGCGCGCAGGAGCCCAGGAGGGGAAGGGCCAGGAGGAGGGGCAAGGCCACAGTGGAGTCCTGGGGCAAGCATTTTATTTGTTAATACAAGAATAGAAATTCTGCAATAAATATAATCTAATAAATAACATCTCCAAATAAATAAATATTAATACAACAAACTTAGAGTCATGAGTGGGTGAGGCTGGGGGGCAGGGCCTGGGGGAGCTGCCCCCCGCACCCCGCAATGCTACTGCAATGTAAACTTTCAGGGAACCCTGTGGCTGTGGCTCTGGTTGCCCTCCCCAGCCTGGGCAACCCTCAGACAGCCTGGAAAGGGGATGGGGAGGAGGCACCGTGATGCCAATGACAAGATGCAAGGCAAGGTCCTTTTGGCTGTCATCCTGTGCCACCGACGGCCCTGGGTCCCATCTGTCCCTGCCCCTATGTTTTTGGTATGACCTCCAATGCAGACCCTACCTCTCCTACTTTCAAAGCCCATCTCTTCCTGTTTGGACTTGCCATTGTGTCTGTTTCCTGAATTGGGTGTACTGAGTTATTTGGGGGGTAGGGGAGCAACCCCCATCTAGGAAGAGTGGGGCAGCCAAAGGGTTTCACCCCAGAAAGGCATGTGCTGTAGTGGCCCCCCTCCCTGCCCAAGCATGCTTCCTGGAAGTGCTACAGGAGGGGCTGTGTGGCACTGGTGAGTGCTGGGCAGGAAGCAGGAAGCCAAGAGAGTCTTTGCACCAACCTGAACCACTTAGAGCTCCCTGAAGCACTCCTTCCTGTGGAAATGGGACTAGGCCTATTGCACCTCTTCCCCAGACCTGCAGGACTCTGGGAAGCAGGGAAGGGACAGGCCTTATTGCATCACACCCTCTTCCAAGACTAGAGAGAGCCAGAGGCTCATGGCTTCTGTCTCCTGGCTCAACAGGTGTTGGCACACAGCTTTCTCCCCACCCTCCCCCCCACCAGAGTGGGAGCAGGGTTTGAAGGAGGAAGGGAGGGTGGAGGTGGTAAAGGTCAGAGATCAGAAGCCGTGGGCCTCCAGATGCAGGGTCACTGCAGCCGCAGGGGGCTGCATCTTCTTCTTGAGCCGGTTGAAGTCCTTGGCTGAGCGCCACAGCCAGGTCTGCAGCTCCTTCAGCAGCCAGAAGTCATCCATCTTCTGGAGGAAGTCGCTGTGGGCAGGGCCGGGGGCCCAGGTGGGCTCAGTTCCTGGCAGGGGCTGGGGCAGCGGGTAGCCCAGAGCCGCCATGACGCCCGCGATGCTGCCCAGCAGGCCCTGGAGGCTGGTGCAGAAGTGGGCCAGGCTGCGGCGCAGCTCAGCCGTGGCGGCCTGGCGGTTGAGGCCGCGCAAGTAGCACAGCAGGTGGCTGTAGGCCTCATAGTTCTGGGTCAGCCGCAGTTTGTCGTTGAGGCTTCGCCACACATCCAAGTTGACCGTGGCCCTGGGCAGAGTCTCTGCCCCCAGCCGAGGTGGGTTGAAGTCAGGCTCGTTGAAAGGGGGGCCCAGGTAGTTCAGCTGTGAAAAGGAGAGGGCGATGGGGAAGGGGGAGGGCCGAGAGCCAGCGGCCACCAGGAGATACCTGCCCCCAGAGCTTCTATGTCCCCTGTCCCCTGACACTGGGCCCCTCTCTGTTCCAGGGTCTCCCCTAAGTTTCTCCAGGGATGTCATTTGTATGGAGGTGACAGCTGGGGCAGTGGGGGTGATGAACTCTCCTATGGAGAGGTGTGGAAAGAGAAAAACACACAGGAGATGCTCAGGGAGGACGTGCTGATTGGCTGTGTGTATAAGCCGAGGGACGTGCCCGCCGAGGGATGTGCCCACTGTGGGGCAGGGCAGAGAGGAAGAGAAGCCAGGAGGACCCAGGAGGCCAGGCTGCAGAGGTGGAAGGTGGGCCAGAAGAGTGCAGAGCCAAGAAGAGGAGTTCAGAAGGCAGCAGTGCTCAGCAGTATGGCTGCAAAACAGAGATCAAGGAGAATGAGCCTTAGAAAATTCTGTTGGGTTTGGCAGGGAGGAGGTGCCTGACAACCTTGGAAAGAGCTGTTTCAGTGGCCTAGAGGCCAGATTGCAGGGGGTTAAGGAGTGAGTGGGTGGAGAGGAAGCGGAGGCAGAGGGTGTAGACCACTCCTTCGAGAAATTTGGCAGGGAAAGCCAGGAGAGAGAAAGGGTCGGGAGCTAGAGGGGGTAGCAGAGTCAAGCAAAGGTTTTTGGCCAGGGAAGGGAAAAGCGAGTGGGAAGGCAGAGCGGCCCGTGGGAATCAGAGCTCCATTGGCCTCCCGACATGCCTGGTCCCACCCGCAGAAGGGCAGGGAATAGACGGTACTCACTAAACACTAAGACCCCAAGTCAGGGCTCATGGGAGCAGGGGCTGCAGAAGGAAGAAACTGAGGCAGTCTCTAGCACTGGGCTGGAGGAAGGGTATAGGAGGCAGTCTGGGGAAGTGGACAGAGATTTGCCAACCCTCAAGGGAGAGGCCTGGGGCCCAGGGAGAGGGCTGAGGGGGACGTTTCAGCTGGAGAGAAAGGGAGCAGTGTGGGGCGAGGCCTGGGATAGGCAAAGGCCCAGGGGGAGGTTCACACGCTGACAAGCACAGAGACAAACTAATTTCCTCGGTGTATCCTGGGGCTGGAGCCAGCTCCCCCGCCACCCTCCTCCCCTTTCTTTCCCTGGCTCCAGAGTAGGGTCTGGGATGTGGAAGAGGAACACGGGAAGAGGGGGCCAGTTCCCCATGGTCCTCGGCAACTCTGACCCCCTTTTCTTCTCTCCTGGGCTCTCTGAACACCTCTGGATTGACCCCAGATCCTTATGGCACAACTTCCATCCATACCCTGAACCTCCTGCCACTGCTGGCCTGGCTTTCCTGCAGCCCCCTTCCCCCCAAGTCCCTCCTAGGAGGCCCAGCTAGGATGGGAGAGGCAGACAGAAGGGAGGCCCATGGGTCCAGAGCAGCAGGGCCCCAGGTCTGGGGCAGAGGCGAGCTGGAACACAGGCATGGGAGGTGGGGCCCCTCCATCCCCACCCAGCCCCGCCCGTGCAAGAGACACCACAACACGGTGTAAACAGAAGAGACTTCCCCAGCCCCCAGGGGGAGGCGGGCGGCTGGGCCGGCAGCCAGTGGGGCAATGGGCCAAGGCGGGTGCGAGGCCTGCCCACATGCCTAGTCCTGGGGCCAGGGATGGGGAGGAGGGGGGCACCTAAGAGGGAAGGGCAGGCAATAGGCCAGACATGGGGACCGTTTGGAACCAAAGGGCCCCCCTGGTCCACTGTTGCCCACCAGGACCCCTCCACCATCCTGTCTCTCTCCCACCAACTTCTTCTCTCCCTTGCCCAGCTCCCAGACCTTGCCGCTGCCCCGGGTACTCACGTAGGTCCCAGCCAAACTGCGGAGTTGGTGCTCCAGGTAGCGGGTGAGGTCGTAGGTTTTCTGGATGGAGGGGCCAGGCCCTGGGTCCCCAGTGCGATTGAGGGCTGGCACTGCAGGGAGGTGCCAAAGCACAGCACACAGGCAAGCTAGCATCCCCCACGAGTCCCCTATGGACAGGACGGGCAAGAAGCCATGAGAGCAGGCCCAGGCCCAGTGGACAACAATGCAGCTGGCCGCCCCTTGGGTGTCTGTCCCCACCTTGGGCCGGGTAGGGGGGTGGGGGGCCGCCAGATGGGAGGCAGGGGGGATGGAGGAGGGGAGCATGTCTGGCCTGGGTGTGTGAGTATAGAGGCATGTATGTGTGGATGAGGACTTGGCCTCTGTGTGTGCATCTACCAGTATATATTGGAGAGTATATTAATGTGTCAGCTAATAAAGAGTCACCATATGTATGCCAACATGTATGTGTGCGTACGTGGAGGGATGGGGCCAGGCCTAGGGTCTGTGAATCAGTATTCCTGGGATCAGCCTCCTCTCCCAGCCTCCCAGTCCCACTGGAGCCAAGGGGTGGGAAACAGCATATGTCCCCGCTGCCAGCTGAGAGCAGGCAGCCCTGGGAAGGGCACGGGAGAGGCTGCCCCAAGACAAGTCCAAGCCGAGCCACAGGAGGCAAGGGCTAGGGTTAGATCCCCAGGGTCCGGCTGAAGGACACAGGGCTGGCTCCCATAGTCAGTGGTGGGTACATTCTAGCATAGGATTCCTGGGCATGGACTGGTAGGGTGGAGATTTGCCCCATTCTTATCTAGGAGGTTGGATGGGGAAAAGTGACCTGAATGAGTGTTGTTTGGTTGGTTGGTTTGGTTTTTTGAAAAATTTATTTATTTATTTCAGAGAGAGAGAGAGAGAGAGAGAGAGATTGCATGAGTGGGGGAGGGGCGGGGGCAGAAACAGACTCCCTGCTGAGCATGGAGCCGGACTGGGGGACCATGAGGGGGACCCTGAGATCATGACCTGAGCAGAAATCGAGAGTCGAATGAGAAACCAACTGAGCCACCTAAACACTCCCCTGAATAAGGTCCTTTGATCAGCTTGCAGTGGAGACAGAGGGTGGAGATGGGGTAAGTGAGAGAGGGGAGGGAATATGATGTATGGGTTGGGTTTGGCTTGTCAGCCAACGGTGCTGGAGAGTTTGGACATCTTGGGATACCAGAGCCCAGGCGTCAGTGCCGTGACGACAGACATAAGTTGTTGGGAAACATGATTTTCCCGGCTTTTAGGTGAGGTCCAAGGTGAAGAGAACAAGGCTAGGATTCAGTGGGCACCGGGGCTGGGTAAAGGCAATCAGGGTTAGGTTGGGGTGAGGCTATAATGGGCATTGGGTTAGGTTAGGTTTAAGGACTGGGTTACTTTTAAAGTTTCAGGTTAGTTTATTGGGATTTGGCTGATTGAGTGTGGTTGAGGTTTGAGTCCAGCTGGGGGATGTGGTTAGGTTTGGACAGGCACAGGGTTCGCTGGGGCCAAGGTTTGTGAATGTGTTGATTTAGATGTCAGATGGGGTAACACACAGTACGTCACTAAGAGTAGGGCTCATTTGGGTTTTAAGCTCCAGTAGGTGTGAGATCACGAGTAGTTTCTTCTGCTTTCTATTTTCTACTTTCAAAGTTTTATAATGACATTTGTTGCCGTGATAGTTAGAAATGACTTGGACACGGGGTTTGACAAATTGACCGCACTTAGAGTGAGGGGAAGATTGGAGCTAGTCGTAATGCTGGGTCAGGGTTTTAGAGAGGGTTGAAGACTCGAACTGTATAGAATGTCTATTACAGGGCAGAGGAGTCAGGTGGGGACTTCTGCAGTGGCCCAATCCATCAGTCTTGACCCTTTCAGAGGCTTGGCTACATTATTGATGGTGTCTGGGCTCGGGCAGGGTGGGGGAGTGCACCAGGCTCAGAGACCCTGCCCCTGGGGGTGAGGGGCTCTTGGTTTGAGACCATAGGTGGCTGCGTGTTAAGTCAGAAATCAGGATCAGGCACGTGACTGACCCTCTTGTCCTCATCTCCATCTGCAGCCCGGGGCTTCACCCCTTTCCTCATTCTGCCTCTCCACACCTAGCTTCTGCTGACTGCTTTCCCTTCCATCCACTGTTCCTCACATCCCAAGAAGATTCCAGGCCTTGCTCCTCTGCACCAAGCCTTGGGCTGCCCTCAGTCTGCGTATCTGGTAGAGTCACTCCCAAGATCCTAAGGGTACAACATGGGGTTGGTTTTGGAGGTTGGAGACCTGCCGAGGTGGGCAGTGGCCCTTCCAGCCTTGAGTTAGCAGCAGTGCTGAGGGTCCCAGCTGAAACTCAGATTGGGAGCTGGGCTCACCTCTTTCCCCCACCCTGCTTTGGGCAGCCCTATTGGCCAGACTCCTGAGACTGGGTTTTGCCCTCGCCATGGGAGAGGGGGAGCACAGGGTCAGGAACCCAACTCTGGTCTTGTTTCGTCTCCCCTTCTGGGTCTGTGGGACATCCCTGGGGAGAACTGGCTCCCTACGCAGGGACAACAGGGGGAGAAGCCTTTGGATAAACAAGAGCTAAGTCATCTGGGCAGAAAAACGGCTCATGAAATTAACCAGACCAGACGAGGCCGGTGTTTCCAGGAATATTTCAGTTCTGAGGTAACTGTGTCACTGCAGGCAGGGGGTGGGGTGGGGGCAGGGGAAGGAGCAGAAGGATCCGACTGACCCTCCCATGGAAAGAGGAAGGAGTCTCAGGTGTCTAGAGGGAGAAGAGGCTAGAACAGGAGAAAGGGGACTGGGCTCTGCTCTCTACTACAACAGCTTCCACGCTGGGCAAGATGTCCCCATATCTCAGACAGCAAACTGATAGCCATCTGGGGCAAAGAACACCTGTGGCTTACTTGTAAGTAGTGCAACTCTGAGCCGCCTGCAGCTTGCCTGCATCACTAGGAGGGAGGATTGGGTGGGCATCCTGGAGCCCTCTTCCATCCTTGTGTGTGTGCAGGTGGACCTGGCCCCTGGGGGCTGCGTCCTGGGCCCCCTCCCCCCAGTCCTGGCCCCTAGCCCAGCCCCCACCCCAGTTCTGCCTCTGGCTGCTGCCCACTGATTGTTTACATCCCGTCTTCCCTTGTGTTTATAAATCCGGCTGAGCACGTGAGGAGCTAATGAGCACAGCTCACGTTTCCTGCTGGAGCCCCCCACCCCCCATCCTGGCCCCCACCCGGGCGGCCCCTAATTCCATCCAGATCCCTGGGCCCTGGGAACCTAGGCTCCCCTCATGAACACACACACACACACACACACACACACACACACACTCAGCCCATGCAAGCGCATGGCCACCCTGACACGACTGCACAGGCTGCACAGGCGGGCAGACCCTCATCTGCATGTCTTCAGCCTGCTGCCCCTTGATCCCTGATCTGCCCAGGCTGACCTCATTCAGTGAGGGTGGGGGGCTCAGTGGGGCAGCTGTGCCAGAGCAGTCAGGATGGGTAGGACGAATCAGCCAGGAGACTGCACCTGGGATTGGTGCATAGGAGCCATCAGTCAAAAAACATAGAAGCCAAGGAGGCATCACAAAGCTCCAGAGGTGCTGAAAAATGTGGGAGCCTGCCCACGACCAGCATACCGACCAGCATCCCGGTGACCTTGGAGGGATCTACTGAGGGGAACTGGGGTAAGGAAGTGGATTCTGGGGCCGTGTGTCCACTGTAGTGTGAGATCCAGGCACTGAGACTATAGGAAGTGGCCCTTGGGGGCTCCTCCTGACCTGCCTCCTCAGGGAAAAGCCCACAGAAACAGCCCATGTTTCCTTGTCCCAGACTGGGCTGGCTGCCTTCCCCTCGTCTCCTCTCCCGTCTCCTCTCCCATCCCCGTTCCATCCTCTCCTGGGTTTCCTATGTCCCAGGTCTCCTAGAAGTGCTTAGTGAGTGAGTACACAGCGGCCCAGAAGTCAGGAGCCTGAGCTTGGCCACCAACCCATCAGGTGACTGGGCTTGTGTGAGGACTGCACTGCGCACCCGTGAAAGCAGAACCGTGTGGGGCCACATCTCTGCTGTCATCGGCAACAGCTCCCCCCCCCTTTCTCTTCCAGCCTAAATGATAGGAGAAACTGAGGCCCAGGGAAGGAAGCAGACAGGTGGGCCGGCTGCCCTGCCTTGTGGAGTCAATATGGATATAGTTGAGCTGTCAGGGAGAGAGAGTTCCGGATTGTGCTGCAAGAGGACCCTGGGTGTTCCCAAGGGGTGCAGGATGGGGGGTGGGGGGTGCTGGGCAGCCAGCTGAGAGCCAGACAAGGGGACCAAGAAAAGGAAATAGTCTGGGCAAGTGTGTGGGTGAGTTTGAAAGGGTGTTGGTATTCAGAGGTGTGGGAGGGGCCGGGAGGGAGCGGGCAGGAGCCAGGGTGTGAATAGGCAGGTGGGATTGGATTGCGGGGAGGAATGTGAAGTGTCAGTAATAGAGTAGCTGGTGTGGCCGGGTGGTGTGCACAAGTGTGAACAGGGCAGGAGTGCAGGGCTCTGTGGAGGGCAGAGGGAGCCATTACACCAGTCTGCAAGAGAGACTGGGGAAGGGAGGGCTGCTAGGTGACACTTGTTGCCATCTGCCTGGTGCCTGTTTTCTCCCCTGGTTGAGTGGGTGTCTCCAGGGCAGTGAGGGTGGCAGAGCCAAACTGCGAAAGGGTGGGGGCAGGGTCTGGTCTGTCAGAGGAATGTGTCCCTGGGTCCCGAGGGAGGGGCAGTGTGTGCTCAGAGCCGGAAACGGGGTCTGTGGGGGTTGTGAAAGCCCGGAGATGTCAGCCCCTCTGGGTCAGGGTCAGGGTCAGAGAGTGCCTGACACAGATGTGTGTCCAGCAGCGTCACCCACAGCCTCTCTCCAAGGCTGGGGACCCCCGGCGCCCCTCCCCTCCTGCCCCTGCCGGGAGGGCCGGGCCGGGCGCTGGAGGAAACTGGGACGGGGTCCTCAGGGACGGGGCGTGTGGGGTGAGGACTTCTGGGGCGCAGTGTGGAGTCACTGGGAAGGACGGTGGGGAGGGCAGAGACCAGGGGACTCCGGCGAGGCCCGGGCGCCGGGGGTTTCCCTCGAGGGGCTCGGCTCTCGCTGGCCCTCCCCCACGGCGGTGACCTCTCGCTCCCGGCCCCCTCCCCGCGGCGGCGGCGCCTTCCCCCTGTGTGGCCTCGGCGCCCCCGGCCCCGCCCCCGGCCCGCTCCCGCCCGGTCGCTCCCTTCCCGGCGGCGGGGGCGGGGGCGGGGTCCGGGGCGCCGGGCTCCGGGCTCCGGGCTCCGGGCTCGGCCGCTGCCCTTTCCCGCGCGTCAATTCCCCGCCCGCCCTCCCGCCCTCCCGCGGGCCGCCGGGGCCGAGCGGCCGCTGCCCCGCTCCCGGGCCGGCGACCGACGTTCTCCCGCCGGGTCCGGCCGGGCTGCGCGCGTCCCCCGCACTAGTCACTCCCAGGCCGCGGTGGGCCGGACCCGGGCTCGCCCCCGCCGCCCCCGCCGCCGGCCCCTACCTGCCGCCAGCTCGCCGGCCGCGGGCAGCATGGTGGGCTCCGGCCGCGGCGCGCCCCGAGGAAGCCGCGAGTCCCGCAGCCCGGCCCGGCCCGGCCCGGCTCTGCCCTCCGCCCTCCTCCCCGCCCGCCCGCCCTCCTTCCCGCCCTCCCCTCCCTCCCGGCGGGCCGCGGAGGGAGCGCGGCGGCCCGAGGTGTCGGCCTCCCCGCGCCTGCCGCCGGCGCGGCCTCGGGCTCCCCGCCTCCTCCCTCCTCCTCCCTCCTCCCGCCGCCTCCCGCGCCCCGCGCCCCGCGCCCGGCTCCCCGCGCCCCGCGCCCCGCGCCCCGCGCCCGCCGCGGACTCGCTCTTCCCAACTTTCGCGCGGGACTGCTTCCGCCGGGATCCCCGGGACCCCGCCTGGCGGGGGCTCCAGGTCGCGGGTCCCCGGGTCGGCGGGTCGCGCTCCGGCCCCCGGCGCCGGCTGGAGGAACGCCGCGTCCCCGCCCGGCCCCTCTCGAGGGCGCCCGCCGGGCCCCCCCCGGCCCGAGCCCCGCTGGCGGGGTAGCTGCCGGCTCCCGGCCCGGCCCGGCTCGGGGCTCCCGGGGGGTGGGGGGAGCACGGGGACCGGATCTCGCGGCTCCCGGGCGGAGGCGGGGGCCGGGGCCTCGGACGCCGGGCTCCTACCTGCTCGGAGGTCCATGGGGCCGGGGGCCGGGCCGGCCGGGCGCGGCTGCTCTCCCGGAGGCTGGCGGAGTGGGAGGGCGAGCCGCGGCTCCGGCGAAGCTTTAATAATCCCATCCGCCAGGCCCACTCGCAGGTTTTTTTCGCTCGGTTTCGGATTTTTTTTTTTTTTTCGGTGTGGGACATTCTGCAAACTTTTTTTTTTTTTTTTTTTTTTTTTCTGACGTGTAAAGCTGTAACCACAAATTGTAGCGGCCCTCCCCGGGGTGGGGGGAGGAGGGGGGAGGAGGGAAGGGAGGGCTTCTGGGGCTCCTCTCCCTCCCACAACACCGAGGGGGGGTGAGGTGAGGCGAGGCTGCGGCGGTACCACCCTGGGCCTCCTGGGGGAGGGGGCGGGGAGGGCATCGGTCGGTCGGCAGAGTCCTGGAGCGGGGGAGTGAGCCGCCCGGTCCTTTACTCCTCCGACGGCGTCGACCTGGGGTGTGGGGTCCCGGCGCTCACCCTACCTCTGCCTCCTCATCCCTAACCTTCCCTCCCCTCCCCCTCCCCCTGAGTAAATGCAATGACACATTCTCCCAAATGCCAGCGAGCTGGCTCCGTAGCAAGTGATGGTGTTTTTCCTGCTGCCCTTTGTCTGGGCTGGCCGCCCCCCTTGCCTATTGTCCCGCCGCCTGTCCCATTTCCAAAAGCTGGGGCTGAGGGAGGCGCTGGGGCTGGGGCAGGTGACTAACCGGCTCGCTATGCCCCCTAGGGTGGGGGCGGCAGAGGGCACCGCAGTCCCACCGGCCAGCTCCAAGGAGAGCGGAGGGCACTTGGCGGAGGGTTTTTGCCTCAGGTTCACAAGGTCCTTCATCCTTCCCAGTGGCCGGGAGAGTGCACATGGGTGGGGGAATTGTAGTTCATTAATCAGCACGAGGCACCGGACCAGTTTCAACACCAGAGGCTGCAGGGGTGACTCAGCGGGAATACTCCCATTCAAGGCGATGGACAGACCAAGAGTCCCCGTTTGTGAAATTCTTCCCCCAAAAGACTTTTGGTTTTCTCTCGCCTTTGGGGTTTGGAGTCGCTGGTGTTTCCAGTGGTGGGGTAGGGGTGGTTTGGTTGCAGAGTGCTCTCCCTCCTTCCTTCCCTCTGGCCTGGGTTAGGATTTGCAGGGGGGATACCTGGGAGACCCATAAGCCTAGACCCTCCCTAGAGGGTCTCCTTCCCACCCCCTTTCCTCCCTACAGAGAGCTGCCAGGGAGAGTGAGTACAGAGGAAATGGCTCTCTCCCATCTGGGGCTTGCAGACAGTCTCCTCTCGGTTACTTCTTGGGGGACAGTCCTTTGGTCTCCAAGGCTTGAGTGCTCTAGATCCAGACCACCAATTAAATCATTTGGTAATAACTTGCTTCTGTTGTTTATTTGTTTTTTCAAAGTGGGAGAGGCAGTGGTGGTGGGCCAGCCCTGGAAAGTGATTGCTCTCTCTGGAATAGCATCAGATTCTTCACTCCACACTCCTGCCCCAGTGCCCCCAGAGAAAGGAAGGTAGGCACCCTGCCAGCCCTGCCACAGCCCTTCCAGCCTGCAGGTCAGAGCCGGCGGATTGGTCAGGACCAGGGCCGGGTTCCCAGGGCAGCTCTTCCCTTTTCTGCACTGTGCAGACTGAGGTGGGGGGGTGGGGGGGTGGGGAAGAAGTTTGTTTTCAATTACCTCACTGGAGTGGGACAGACTTTGTTGTTGGTTTTCTTTCTTTCTTTCTTTCTTTCTTTCTTTCTTTCTTTCTTTCTTTCTTTCTTTCTTTTTTTCTTTCTTTCTCCTTTTTCTTTCTAAACAAGGAGAAAAAGAGCTGGGAAAGGGGAGCTGGTCCAGGGTTGGGGGCAGGGGGCTTTCCAGGGCATCAGTAGCAGCTCTGATGAAACCTGCGGGGGGGGGGGGGGGTGTCCTGCTGAAAAATGCTGGGGGGGCCTCTTCCCCCTCACCCCTCCACCCCAGCCAGTACTCTGGAGTTTCAATGACATTCTTGGCGGGTGAGCCCCACGATCTTTTGATGCCCATGCCAAGGTCAAGAAGGCAGATGCCCAGTGAGTGACTGGCACTGAGGCCAGCCATGAGGTCCTGGAGCGCCTCCCTTTCAGAGGGAGGGAGCCATAAAGGGAAGGGGGGGTACTATCCGTCCTTCTCCCTGGTTTGCAGCCTGCTCCTTGTGGAGAGTGTCTGCACAGACAATGTGGTTTGGATTTGGCTGAGCCCCCTCAGCACCTTATAAAGCACCTTGCTGAGTCAGGGAGAAAGCAGCCCCCACACGGGAGAGGAGGAGGGGGGCAAGGGGAAAGAGCGAAAGGGGAGCCAAAGGAGGAGGGTGGGGGCTGAGAGCAGAGGAGGGAAAAGGAGAAGGAAAGGGCAGGAAAGAGGAGAGGCAAAGAGGCAAATAAATGGGTGGGAGTGGGAAGGAGGGGAGGAGGCAGGAGCCCAAGGAGGAAGAGGAACAGAGTGTGTGGTGGAAGGGGAGAGAAGCTCACCACGCTGCACACCCCCTCACCCTGCACAGCAAATGTTCACCTCAGGAGTCCAGAAACTTGGTCTGCAGGAATGGAGGACCGTGGCTCCAAAATGGGGACCCAGGCCAAGTAGGTGCAGGGACGATGAGCTTTACACACTGACCCCCAGCTCCCAGCTTGATACACTGACCCCACACACTGGGGAAGTCCCCTTCTCCCTCTGCCTCTTGTCTAGACTTGCATGCCAGCCCTCTCCCTTCACCCAGGGGTGGCCAAACCCTCCCCCCCCCCATCTTTCCCACTGCCAAAGGGAAAATCAGCTACATCTCCAAGTTGCCAGTGCCCCTCTGCCATGCCTGGGCAAAGGCAGCAGGCTAGGAGCTGCCAGTTGGGTTGGGGTGGGGGCTGGAATAAAGACCGAGCCTTTCTGCTGCCAAATCCCAAATAGGGTGGGCTGTTGGAACTCGGGGGAGTGGGATAGAAGGAAGAAAGGAGAAACAGAGCAGGAATAGCCCCTCCAGCGTTTCTGGGATGGGGACACAGGTGGCTGCCCTCTGATTTCCAGCTAGGATCCTCACGCAGGTTCCTGCCCCCCGCCCCCTCCCCCAAGGGATTCTTGTTCTGGCATTGCTGCTGAGGGCAGGGCAGAGGTTACAGCAGACTCCAGCCCCCTTAGCCCCAGAGCCATCTGTCTTGGTAGGAGGTACAGGCATTTCCTGAAACCCTGCTGGGTGCTAGGCACTGCAGAGGACAGAGGGGACGAGGAAAACCCAACCCTGCCTTGAAGAATTTCATGGTCCTGTGACAAGAGGCACTCATTAAACTGAGATCAGAGGATGGAGAGGGCAGGAGAGCTCTAGGAGGAGGTGGAGCTTCAGGGTGGAAATATAGCTGTATGGCCGGAGGGGCAGTGGCAAGCACCGGAAGAGGCATGGAGGTAGTCCTTGGCCTGGCCTACCCGGCTCCCTGCATCTCTGCAGGTCGCCAGGCTGGGAGTCAGGGTGAGGGGCTTCCTTCCAGTTGGCCAGTGTGGCCTTGGGATAAGCCATCACCCCTTCATGGAATGGGTTATGACCACCTAGGCCCTCTTCCCACTCAGGATGGCGGGAGAGCAGTGAGCTCACGAGGAGGACACTGCTTTGGTGCTCACTCTGCCTTCCAGACTCCAGGCCTTATCATCCACAGGGAGTGGCAGACCAGGCCCCAAGGAGTGTGGCTGGGAATGGGTCAGGGCTGGCACTGGGTGATGCCTGAGTTGCCCTCCACAGGAGTGGGGGTGAGTCAGTGTTGGCTCAGGGACAGGCTAGACCCCCTCCTTTCCCTCTCCCTTCCCTTGCTACACCCATAACTGGTATCCCCAGGAAAGGCACTCCGGACACCCCCAAAACACCATGACCCACACAGCTGCAGAACTGGCACTGAGGGGGTCCTAGCCCTGAGGATGTCATGATTTCTGACTAGGGAGACTTCTGGTCCAGTCCCCTCCTGATGGGTAAGCAAGAGTATGTTGTTGAAGAAGCCCACAGAGGTAAGTAAGGGCACTTGTGAACTCATTCCTGTGCTCACCAAACATCTCCTGGGTAGACAGTGAGGAGCCCCAGAGGGCCATCAAATGAGGGTTAGAGGCTGACCCATGTGCAGGCAGGAGAGGCAGGGGCCTGCCAGTGCCTGATGCAATGCCTGACATTTCATGGTGACACTTTTAAACCTTTTAGGACTCTAAGACTTAACTACTGGCAATAGTTTAAACATACTGAGCTCTCACTCTGTGTTGGGTCCTGTGCTAAGGTTTTTGGGACGATACCATCTTGTTCTTACAGTAACCCTATAAAATAGGAACTATGATTTACCCATTTTATATGTGAGGACATTGAAGCTTGGTAAGATGAAGTCACTTGTCTTAAGGTCACACAAGGGGCAGAACTAGGACTGGAACCCAGCACTGTCTGCCCTCTGAACTACACCACTCAGGATGTAAGGGTGATCTGGTTGTGAAATCTGTCACTCCATTGATCACCAGGGTTGATTCGGCTGATCTGGCTGGCTAGGTGAGTGTCTCCTTCCTCCCTCACCCATTCCATGTGCATCCCTCCAGAAGCTGAGGGCTTGGTTGAAGAAGATGACCATCACTGATAGAGGAGGACCGTTCTTCGGTCAAGGGTATATGAGTAGCTGCACTCACCTGCTAAAACCTCCAAACAAGCTCTCAAGGTCCATTTGAACTACACCACTCAGGCGCTAAATGGGGAGGAAGGTCCTGAAAGGGGAAAAGGCTGGGTGCCAAAGACTGGCTCCAGAGGCAGCAGGACTTGTCAGAGCCCCCTGGCTATGAGGTATCTCACCTGGGGCCAGCCTGTTTTTAAAGGACGCTAAGAGGAACCTTGGGAAGAAGGAGAGCCCCTCCAAACCCGCCCCCCCCCCCCAGTCCCCGTCTGCACCTGGAGCTGGAGACCTGGGCTCTCATGCCCTCCACCCATCACCCATGGCTGACACAAACTGCCTGTGTGATGCTGGGTCAGGTGCCTGACCTGAGCCCTCCTGGGGAGGGGAAAGTGCTCCATTCCCCTCAGCTAGAATTATAGATTCCATGAGCAGGTAAGCATGTTTGAATCACTGAATGAGGCTGAACTGCGTGTTAGATACCCACCTGCCCCAGCCAGAGTGAGGGCTTCCCCAGGCTTGGAGGGCCTGACTATCCTGCCTGCTGTGTGAGGACTAGGGAGGCTCAGAGGCCCTGCTTGGGCTGCCGGGCCAGACAAAGCTCCCTGGGATCCGCTTCCCTGAGGCAGCCTCCTCTCCATCACCACCCAGCATACTCCACCAAGTGTGGGGGGGGGGCACAAAGAGCAGAAGGGGGAGGACAGGCAGCAGGGCCATTGTCCACTTTCCCTTTCACGCTAGTGGGCAGGAGCCCAGAGGGCCCTGCCTCACCCTGAGCTGGCAGTGATGTCAGCGGAAACCCCGGGGGGCCGGCCCCAGGACCTCCTCCTACCTCAGCCAAGGCCCTACCCTGCTCTGCTTCCCCACCCACACCTGGCCTGGCTCAACCCTCGGGGACACCGCACCTACCTGCCCTCAGCTTTCCCCGCCAGGCTGAGAGGAACCCGGTCCTGTGGCCTGCCTCTCCCCTGCCCTACCCAGGCTTTGTCTCCCCATCTGCAAGGATGTCTGGGTGATGAGTGCATGAGGAAGGCAGGGGTACCCCTGCTCACCTCCTCCTCCCCTGCCTGCCAGGAGCTTCCCCGCCATCCTCCCAGGATGTTCCATTGCCCTGGCCAACCCATGCCCTGGGCTCAGTGACTCCGTCTCCCCTGGCAGAGAAGCGGGGTTACCTCTCCCTGGGCTGGGAGATCCTTATCCTGCCCTGCTGAGTCACTGCCGGCTCCTCCCGCCCTGTCCCCTCCCTCCTCACTAGCCACCCTCCTTCAGACTTCTCAGTCTTTCTCCAGAGCTTCTGGGTTTCTCAGGGGCCCCACAGGTCAGAGGACAGACAGCACCTCCCTGGAACGACTCAGAGTCCCACCCCAAGTGGCTGCCATCCCAGCGCTGTCAGGACAGTAAAGTGAGCAAGGTGCCCCTCCATCTTTACCAGCCGTGTGACCTTGGGCAAGTCACTTGGCCCTTCTACACCTCACTTTTCTCTTGCATAGAACAGGATGATGATAATGATACCTTCCTCCGAAGAAGTGCAATTGAATTAATACAAGTCAAATCTCTGGCATTCAGCACTTGATTATGTTGAATATTATTGTTACCTGCTCCCCATACCCTATCCTCCTGTCTCGGCTAATGATGCCCTTCCCCTTCCAAGTCCCCATGCCCACATATCTTTAGATTTTACTTTCCTCCCAAAGCCTGTCCCCACAAGCCACTCACCCCCCTATAGAGCACCTACACAAGACTGGAGAGTTCTAGAGTTGGGCCATTCCTTGTTCAACTCTCCTCCCACCAACTCCTAAGCATTTGCCTTTGTACCCTGACAGCCTCCTCCCAGGGGTTCCATGAATCGAAGGAGGGCTGGAGGGGCAGGGTGGACACTCAGGGCACAGGAAGCTCTGAGGGGATGATAAGAGCATAAATCTGTCCTGGTTGAGCTGGACGCATCTGGGCTTCTTGGCCATGGGTCCCTCTGCGAGACATGAGAGATTTGGGTCTTCGAGGAGCTACCCCCTCTGTGGTCCCCAGGGGTACCTCTCAGAGGTCCTATTGTGTGCTTCTCACCAGAGCACCCTGAGCACCAGCCAGTCTCAGCTGCTGCCCCCCTGCAAGAGGTGTGACATGATACGCACCTCAGGAGTTCAAGAAGCTGTACCAAGGGCAGCTGTGTGGAGCGAGGAGAGGGCAGGGAGGGATAGCAAGGGGCTGAGGAGGGCCTGGGTGGCAAAGAGGGGAAGGCCATGTCTGGCCTGGAATCCATGTCTGGCGGGGGGGAGAACTGGTGCTCAGGCCTGTGGGGCACAGCAGCCCATCGGTTCTCAGAAGCCCCCTGTCTAGGCACCTCAAGGAGGAACGCTGTAGATCAACAGAGATCCACACCCTGCCCCCCAGGGGCCCCAGATCTGCTGGCATGGTGGGCAAGTGGCTCCAGAACCACCCTGCTCTTCAGGAGTGGCCTCCTCCCTGCCCTACCCCAGGTGCCTGAGGTCTCTCTGCCCTCTCCCTCCACCACAGCCAGGGAGGATGGCTTCTCAGCCCCCTTCCCCCCTGGGCCGTAGCATAGCATTGCACACTGAGCTGGCACCCTTGTGCACTCGCTTGCCCAACTCAGGGCTGAGCTGCCTAGTCTCTGCTCTGGAAGCTGGGACTGTACGCGGTGTCTGTCTCCCTCTGCTGGTCCCTTAAGGGACAGCCTGGCCAGGACGCTTTCCATAGAGCTAGTGGCATCCACGTCTCCCCAGACGGAGGATGCTGAGTACTGGAGGGTGGAGGGAAGGGCCCGGGGACTCAGCACAGCTGGAGCCTCCGCAGGAACACCGACCCTGCCTCCTGAGTCGGGAAGCCTGAAGCCAGCCTCTGACAGCGGCCCCGAGGGGTGGCCTCCCGGGTGCCTTCCCCACAGACCAGCAGGCCCCAAACAGCCTCCTTCCCCTTCCAACCCCTGAATGGAACTGTCATCCATGGATTTATCTGAACCTTTTGTGAAGTTATTTATATTTCCAGCCGAGACCACATCTTGGAGTAATGAGTTCCATCGGTGGTGTCCTCCCCTGCTGGGTGAAGCACGCTGCCTTTGATTTGTCCTAAACTTACCTCACTTGTGCTCCAAGGGGGCCCTGTAACTCCAGCATGCCAGGTTTTAGTGAACAAGCTGGAGCTTCCCCCTTCGCATCCCTGCTGTGGGCTTAAGAACTTCCATCCCACCTCCCTTCTGCCTCTACCCTGCAGCCTGAAGAGATTCGGTCTCTCCTCGGGCCGCATGAGCAGTCATTACCCGGAGCCAGCCTCTGGCAGCCTGCAAGGACAGCAGGACTTGCAGTCCCCCCACAAGGCGGAGGGTCCCGAGGGCCCCGAGGGCTCCGCACTGAGGTCGGCACGTGGCAACACTGCAGCTTCCCTCCACCGCACCTCTTCTCTCTTCTTGGGGCTGACTTCTGCCCCTACCAGAGCCCTTCTTTGATCCTCCAGTCCCTGGTGGCCTCTGGGCCTCTCTCTGGAATGTTTCTCTGTGGGGACTTTCCTGACAGGTTCCTAGTGGGATTCACTGGGGCTCTGTCCATGTGGATTTTTTTTCTTTAAGATTTTGAGAGAGAGAGAGCAGGGGGAGGAGCAGAGGGGGAAGGACAAACAGACTCCTCCGCTGAGCAGGGAGCCTGATGGGGTACTTGATCTCAGACCCTGGGATCATGACCTGAGCCGAAGGCAGCTGCTCAACTGACTGAGCCACCCAGGTGCCCTTGTCCGTGCAGACTTACATTGTTTCCAGTCCTGACCCTAAAGTGTGATGAAGGTGCACTCCAGAGATGGAGGCGGCAGGACACAACCCTACTAACAGTGACACTGGCGGTGTGTACTAGGAGCTCTGTGGACCCTGGCAGGGCTACCCCTCACCACAGTCCCTGAGGGAAGGACTGGTACCACCCTGCTCAAGCTGTAGGTGAGAATCTGAGAAGGTAAGCAACCTGTCCATGTGCACACACCCTGCAAGTGGTGGAGCCCCGTCTTGGCAGGTTGGTACCTGGAGTGCCCTTAGTCCACCACAGCAGATAGTCTGGGTTCAAGTCTTGCAAAGTCACCAAACGCTAGACACTGGTCGTTCAATATATGCTTCTTAAGCTGCTGCTCTGTACCAAGCTTGTTCTGGTTGCTGGGAGAGATGGCGGAGACCAAGGAAGGCCTGGGCAGCGCTTGTGTGCAGGGGGCTGGCAGTGCCTGGTGTCACAGGCAGGCAAGGGGTGCCCTGCCAGTACCGCGCCCCCGGCAGCTCGCAGCTCCCTTACCCCAGAGTGACCACCCGTATACTGTGTTGTGTGTGTGCACAGCCCAGCGGACTTCCTGCAGAGCCTTGGCACAGGCCGTTCCCTCTACTCAGTATTTCTGCACAGGAGTGGAAGCCCCTGAGGGCGGGGACTTTTGTCCTGCACTCTCTCTTCCTGTAGAGAAGTGTATCTAATACAGGTTAAATAAATGAATGACTGAGCTCCAGGAATTCCTGCATTTTTAAAAGGATTTCATTTCATTTATTTTTTAATTTTTATTTATTTTAAAAAATATTTTATTTATTTATTTGAGAGAGAGAGAGAAGAAGAAGCAGACTCGATCCCTGGTCTCCAGGACCACACCCTGGGCTAAATCGCTGAGCCACCCTGGCTACCCGAGGATTTTATTTTTAAGTAATCTCTATGCCCAACATGGGGCTCGAGCTTACAACCTCGAGATCAGGAGTCGCATGTTCCTCTGACAGAGCCAGCTAGGCAACCCTGAATTCTTGCATTCTTAAACTTAACCATTTGGGTAAGAAGTGGTTAAAGAGAAGAAGTTTCCCAGCAGATAATTATTTTATTTTATTTTATTTTTTTTTTTTTTAAATTTTTATTTATTTTATGATAGTCACACAGAGAAAGAGAGAGAGAGCAGAGACACAGGCAGAGGGAGAAGCAGGCTCCATGCACCGGGAGCCCGATGTGGGATTCGATCCCAGGTCTCCAGGATCGCGCCCTGGGTCAAAGGCAGGTGCCAAACCGCTGCGCCACCCAGGGATCCCAGATAATTATTTTAAAAGTTTGAAATGGTAATGGCCTTCCTCCATTCCGTATCCACCTCACCACACACATATGCCCCAATACCCATATGCTTATGTACTTGTAGGAGACCATCTTGAATATGGTGCGAGGTAAGAATTTGGGGTTTGAAAAGATCCTGAGAGAGCATCTCATGCAACCCTCTCATTTTATCAAGGAAGAAACAGGCTCAAGGGATGGCCTTGGCTCGCTTGTGATTCTCTGTGAATGGGGCTGGAGCTATGCCAGGTCTCTCCACCTCTTGCACAGACCCCAAATTTTCATTGGGTTCCCAACACAAAGTGTTCTTACCATTGTGAGACCCTCATCCTCCACTGTGCCTCCTTTGTCTGGACCAGAAAGACATCATTGCCTGTGCCAAGTGAAAGCTGGGAGAGGCTGCCCAGCTTCAGACAGGAGATCTACCTTCCAGTCTCACAGTCTGGGGGAAGCAGGATGCCAATTACAGCTCCTCTCCAGAGCTGTGGCCAGATGACAGGCCCAGAGAAGCTGAGGGCCCTGTCAAGATCACATCAAGGTTGGAAACAACCTGGGTAAGCATCTTACGTCACCAACCACAGTTGTACAGATGAGGAAATGGCTGCAGAGACAGAGAGGGACCCACCCAGTTACACAGCGAGTCAGCGGTGAAGCACAGACTAGAGACAACTGGCTTCTGGCAGGGTGTGTGTTGTGTCCAAATACATTAAAAAAAGACATTAAAAAGACATTAAAAATCCTAAAGAAGGGCGCTTGGCTGGCTCAGTCGGTAGAACATGCAACTCTTGATCTTGAGATTATAAAGGTTGTAAATTCAAGCCCACATTGGGCATAGAGTTTATTTATTTATTTATTTATTAAATTTTATTTATTTATTCATGATAGACATAGAGAGAGAGAAAGAGAGGCAGAGACACAGGCAGAGGGAGAAGCAGGCTCCATGCCGGGAGCCCGACCCGGGACTCGATCCTGGGACTCCGGGATTGCACCCCGGGCCAAAGGCAGGTGCTAAACCACTGAGCCACCCAGGGATCCCCGAGATTATTTTTTTAAAGATTTTATTTATTTATTCATGAGACACACACACACACACACAGAGGCAGAGACACAGGCAGAGGGAGAAGCAGGATCCCTGCAGGGAGTCCAATGTGGGACTCCAATCCTGGACTTGAGATGCCCTGAGCCAAAGGCAGACGCCCAACCACTGAGCCACCCAGGCGTTCCAGGCATAGAGATTACTTAAAAAACAACAACTTAAATTTGCGTGTGTATGTGTGTGTATTTGTGTATGTGTGTCTGAAGACTCATTAAGAAACCTGAAGAGGGGATTCCTGGGTGGCTCAGTGGTTTGGCGCCTGCCTTTGGCCCAGGGCGCGATCCTGGAGTACCGGGGATCAAGTCGCCCGTCGGGCTCCCCGCATGGAGCCTGCTTCTCCCTCTGCCTGTCTCTGCCTCTCTCTTTCTCTGTGTCTATCATGAACAGATAAATAAATCTTTTTTTTTTAGATAAATAAATCTTAAAAAAAAAAAAAAACCTGAAGAGTTTGGGGTGCCTGGGTGGCATAGTCACTTAAGTATCCAACTCTTGGTTTTGGCTCAGGTCATGAGATTGAAACCCTCGTTGGGCTCTGCACTCAGCTAGGTCTTCTTAAGACTCCCTCCCCACTCCCTCTACCCACCCCCTCAAATAAACAAATAAATCTTTATTTTTTAAAGATTTTATTTATTAATTTATTTCGGGGAGACAGAGAGACATACCGCACAAGCAGGGGGAGTGGCAGAGGGAGGAGAAGCAGACTCCCTGCTGAGCAGGAAGTCCCACGTTGGAGTTGAACTCAGGACCCTGGGATCATGACCTGAGCCAAAGGCAGACACCCAACCAACTGAGCCACCCAGGTGTCCCTAAAGAAATAAACCTTAAAAAAGAAAAATAAAACCCTGGAGTTTATGTCTCCCTTGCCCTCCCCAGGGCCCTGCCTCAAAGACCTCAAGGCGATAGGACCTTCCAGCCCCATAGGTGTCAGTGGCAGAGGTGAGACTGTGTGATTATTTCCCCTCCTTGCTTTCCCGGGAGCCTTGACATCTGCCTCCTGTTCCAGTTGGGCTGCTCAGGTAATGGCTGTGGGGTAAAGCTGTGAAGGCCATGCTGAGTTACACTGGGATAAAGAAAGAGAGGGAGGGAGAGACAGAGAGGAGAGAGGGAAGGAAGAGAGTAGCTAATGCTAAGTTCTTTTGTGGATTTTATTTATTTTTTGTGGATTTTATTTTTTTGACAGAATGTGGAGAGGAGATAGCTACTGTCCAGGAAAAAAATGGGACTGTGTTGGAAGCTTCATGACAGCAGTTCATGTAGACACCTATGTATGAAAGACTGTTGCAGTGTGATGGGCAGTGGGGGCTGGTGAACAAAAGGCCTGTCTGAGGACCAGCAACTAAAGCTGTGCCCTAGGAAGAGAAGGAGCCAGCAGGGGGAACGTCCGTCAGGAGGACGTTTTAGGAAGATCGCTTTGGTGCCATTTGGAGAGCGGACTGCAGAAGACAGGAGGCAAGAGACCATTCAGCTCCTACAGTCGTTCAGGTGAGAGAGGATGGTGGCCCGAGCCAGGATGATGGCTGTGGAGATGGAAGAGTGTGCCATCTCTTTGGAAGGTGGGACAGTCAGGGCTTATACAAGGACTACAATACCTGGGGTGATGGAGAGGGTCTAGGCTGACTCCCAGTGTAAATGCCTGGGTTGAGGGGGGACCATTTACACTGACCCCCATGGAAGGCAAGAATAGCCTCACCCAGTGCTCTAGAGAAGTCTGGTGATGGCACGGACACTGAGGCACGGGGGGCGGGGTCCGGAATCACAGGCCAGGAGCTGGAGGGCAAACGGCTGGTAGACAAACACCACTCCTCACTGCAGACAATACCAGAAGGGCAGGGCCAAGCAGGTCCTAAGAAATGTGGGGATGCCCAGGGCCCTGAAAGGCCCTACAGAACCTGGATGCTGTGGGGGCTTGAGTTCAGGAAATCCCTTAGGGACTTCCCTTCCACTTTGCAGACTTGGAGCCCAGAGCCCAGGGCGAGGGGGAAAATTCCCTGACGAACCGCCCCCTTCTGCACAGTCCTGGAGGCTTTTTAAAAATGACCCCATAAACGTGACTCTTCCCTCTTATAACGTTTCCAGCGCTTCCCACTGGTGTCCCCCACCATTTGGCAGCCTTCATCCCTCTGCAAGGCTCACAGGCCAGTTCCCTCCACGAGGGCCAAAGCCCACGCACCAATGCCCTTTCCTCCCGCTCCCCCTGCTAGGTACACCCTTCTACTCCTTTGAGCCCCCAGAATCTTCCGTTCTCCAAGGGTCAATGACGGATCCTCGAAGCCACAACGAACAGCCACTCTCCCACGCTGGAGTCCTGCAGGAAACTGCTTTCATCTCGTTAGAGCTGGTGGCTGCTGCCTGCGTCCCCGGGACGCTCCAGCTCGACCCCACGTCCAGACAGGCGCCCAGGAAGACCGGTACGAAGCGGCCCAGGAGGGCTCGCCCGCACACGTGCTCGCTGCCTCGCGCCGGGGACTTCGTGCTCTTGGTGTCCAGGTGCGCAGCCGCCGAGGCCCCGCCACGCCGGCCGGCGCCCCGCGCTCCCGGCTCCGGTGACCGCCGCCCGCCCCTCACCGGGGACCCCGTCACGTGACGGCGGAGCAGCCGGACGTTTTCTCACGTGACGGAGGCGCCGGCGTGTGGACCAATGAGAAGGCGGGGGCGGGGCTTCCGAGGGGCGGTGCGCGGGAAGGGAACGCCGGGCCGCTCGGCGGCGGCTGGTGAGACCCGGACCCGAGCCGCGGGCGGGGTGGGCAGGGCCCGGCGCGGACCAGCCGCCAGACCCAGCCCGGTCGGAGGCCAGGCCCGACCTCGGCGCTGGGGGCAGCATGAAGTGTCTGGTCACCGGCGGCAACGTGAAGGGTGAGTTCGGGGCCCCCGGGGGCGGGGGCACGTGGGACCGCGGGAGACGCCAGCCTAACCCGTTTCTCTTCTCTTCCCCGCAGTGCTCGGCAAGGCCGTCCATTCCCTGTCCCGCATCGGGGACGAGCTCTACCTGGAGCCCCTGGAGGACGGGGTGAGGGGGGTCACAATCGGGAGCCAGCTTCACCTCGTGTCAGGCTAGATGCCCTTGGGCAGAATTGTCTGCCAAGGTTGCTCCCCCCCCCCCCACCGTTGTTGGGGTGTCAGGTTGGGTCCTGTCATCTTCCCAGGCCGGTGTGTGGATCGAGAGCCATTGCCCTCCCCGAAGTGCCTTGTGTGTGTTTGGGGGGGGGGGGGCGGGTAACTAGGGAAAAAAGGCAGTGTGTGCTGACGGTTGTGTAGGGCCCTTGCCACCAGGGACTCAGGGAAGGCTTCATGGAGAAGGCAGTCGCTGACTGGAAGGAGAGGGAGGATTTCAACAGGTGACGGTGGAGGAGGAGGACATTAGGACAGGTGTGAGCAGAAGCCAGACAGAGGACAGAGCCTGTTTCTGCCCCCTGACCGCATCCCTCTCCCTGCTCTTCCTGGCCCAGCTCTCTCTTCGGACGGTGAACTCCTCTCGCTCTGCCTATGCCTGCTTCCTCTTTGCCCCACTCTTCTTCCAGCAGTACCAGGCCACCACCTCTGGTCAGGAAGCCCTGCGCTGTAAGATCTTGATGAAGGTGAGGTGTTCCCCCCCCCCCAACCAGGAATGGGTCCACCCTGGGGCATTCAGAAGATCCTGACTGGGGAGGGGGGTGTATGCAGGAGCAAACCAATGTAAAATGCATTGAGGTGTACAGTAGAGACACCACAGAGGGTAATGGGAGCTGGGGAGAGGGTAATAGATCCTTCCAGGGACCTGGAGAGAGTGGTGATATTGAAAAGTAAGCAGATCTTTCAAGACATCCCAGACAGGTGTGATAGCATGAACAGAGAAAGGCCTGGAAAAGCATAAGTGTTCTGCATGTTGTGGGAGCTCCCTCTCTAGTGTGACAGTGCTGAGCCTGGGATGGCCAGAGCCTACATGGGATGTGGAAGCTGGTTGGTGGAGGCCACTGGGCTGATGGGTTTCCCTTGCACAGTCGTTCCTGGCTGTCTTCCGCTCGCTGGCAACGGTGGAGAAGACTGTGGAGAAATGCTGCATCTCACTGAATGGCAGGAGCAGCCGCCTGGTGGTCCAGCTACACTGCAAATACGGTGAGGGGGCAGCTGACTGGCCGAGGAATCCCTGGGGTGGAGGGGTGGAGGTTAGCAAAACCCACTGAGACCCCATCTGCCCATCCAGGGGTGAGGAAGACTCACAACCTGTCCTTCCAGGACTGCGAGTCCCTGCAGGCCGTCTTCGACCCAGCCTTGTGCCCCCATGTACTCCGTGCCCCAGCACGGTGAGTGTGTCCCTCTGGATACAGACTGAATGTGGGTCTTTTTTTATTTTTTGGAGCTTCAAGGGTCAATTTGAGAAGACACCTTCTTCATTTTCTCTACAGAGTTTCTGTGAACCTCAAAAAATTAGTCCAGATCAGTTTGCTCTCAGGTCTGGCTCTTTAAGGGCAGAGGCTGGAATAGAGGAGGGCATTGCTCTGTGCTCCTCACTGTGTCCAGGAACCTGCATTCTCCACCCTAAAGATCTGGCTTGGCTTTCTGGCCACTTGGACCCCTTCTGACTCCCCTTTTAGGAAGCAGGTCTCTTGCTTGCCCTTAAGTCCCCTTCCTTGGGCTTCAGGAGCCTTGAATGTCCATCTTTCACTTTCTGGCTCAGGGGCTCCAAATTCTTCTCTGGAGTAGTCATCTTTCTGGGAGTGTTCTCTATTCAAGGGCAGCCTCTCTTCCCATCTACTTGGGCTGGAGCTTTGAGAAGTCCACAGGCCAAGGAAGGAGGCTGGACAGGGAGGCCATGCTCCAGGAGGGCAACCTGGATCAGCAGCTGTGGGGGTATGGCTGTCCTGGGAAAATCAGAGCACACCTAAGGGCTATGCAGGGCCTGGGAGATGGAGTCTACAGAGGAGGCAAAGGTTCCTGCAGAAGACCAATGTAGAGAGGGATGGCTCCCCTCCCACCCCATGCTGGATGCTGCTTGCATCCGAGTAACCCAAGGTAATGTTCATTTCTTTTTGTAGCCATAGGGTATGATAATTTGAAGTTTCCTTCGGGTCCTGAGTCTGTTTTTCTGAGTTCTGTTGAGATAATGCTGCTTAGGACTCCTTTGGGTAGAGAAAGAGAAAAGGATATCACCTCTGGTCTGGATTTTGGAGCTTTATTATTATTTTTTTTTAATGAGCAATTGTTTTTCTTCTTTCTTTGTTTTTCTTCAAATATGTATAAAAGTGGATGTCTGCTCCCATCTGCTCCGGTTCCAATTGTCTTGAGACAAATTCCAATTGTTACTTCATATGTAAATATTTGTCAACATGTATTCCTAGAAGACAGAGATTTAAGGCCTTTTTCCTGAAGGCTGAATTTCTAGGGATGGCCTGGGTGTGGTTTCCCACCCCTGGGTGGGCAGGTGCTGCTTGCCTGGTTTGGCCCAGTGCAAACATTCCATGCTTTCTGTTGCCTCCTCTGGGCTGTGCTCTTGTCTGCCCCATCCCTTGCAGTGGACTCTTCTCCCCCCAACAGCCTGAAAGCTTTGGATGGGGCAGGACCCATGACCTGCTCACCCTGTCCTCCTTCCCAGGGTATCCCACACATGGTGGATCCCCTTGGACTCTGGCACGTGTCATAGCCCTGCCTCAGCTCAAGAGCAAAGCCACAGTGCAGGACTGAGTGTGTGATGTTGTACTCCCCCCCGCCCCCCGCCCTGCCCCACAGGGTTCTGGGGGAGGCTGTTCTGCCCTTCCCCCCTGCACTGGCAGAAGTGACGTTGGGCATTGGCTGTGGCCGCAGGGTCATCCTGCGCAGCTACCAGGAGGAAGAGGCAGGTGAGAGAGCCAGACATGGCCTTAGGCAGGGTCAGAGCTGGGGTGGGAGGGGGTAGGGCCTAGAAGCCTAGGTTCCTCCTGTTCCTGCCTCCACAGACAGCACCGTCAAAGCCATGGTGACCGAGATGAGCATTGGGGAGGAGGATTTCCAGCAGCTGCAGGCCCAAGAAGGGGTGGCCATCACTTTCTGCCTTAAGGAATTTCGGGTGAGGTTCCCCCCAACACACCACCCTGTCCTTCCCTTCCTGCCCAGGGCCTCACTGCTCTGCTTCTCCCCTCCTAGGGACTCCTGAGCTTTGCAGAGTCAGCAAACTTGTCTCTTAGTGTTCACTTCGATGCACCAGGCAGGTAATTCCCAGCCTCAGGAGGGGAGGGGATGCTGAGAGCTGAAAGGCCCTGACCTTGCCCAGGACCTGTCATCTGCCTAGGCCAGCCATCTTTGCTGTCAAGGATTCTCTGCTGGATGGACACTTTGTCCTGGCCACACTATCAGAGTCGGACCTGCACTCCCCAGCCATGTGCTCCCCAGAGCTCCACAGGCTTGCGCCTCCACTCCAAGCTCACAGGTGAGGAAGCCCACCTGCCTCCCCATGCCTCCCCACTCCCCTCTCTCTGCACCCTGGCCTGAGCCTACTGCTTGCAGCGTGTGCACCTCCCCCAGCACATACACTTCCTGTTGGGCCCAGTGCTACAGCTCTCTCCAGCCCTGCAGGCTCAGTCTTCCTGGTCAGCTGTGCTCAGAGATCCCTCCCACCCAGGGAAGTGTCCCCAAGGTCGGGCTGGCTTCCTTCTCTGGCTGAGTCCTCCCCTTAGAGCCTCTTCCCAGGCCAAGGAGGGAACAGACTGCTGGGAGGCAGGGGGCTGACTGGGGCTGGGGAAAGCAGGTGGCTGGAAGGGCAGGTGGGCTGGGGAGGATGGGCCCAGTGTAGTGGAAGCAGAGGAAGTTTGGTCTGGCCCCCCGCCCAGCAAGTCCCTGGGCCCCAGTGCTCTCCAGCTCCGTCTCCTGGGAAGGGGGGAGCTTTAGCCCCAGGTGGCCTAGTTCAGAGGACTTGAGGCTTCTCTACCCAAGCTGAGCTAAACTGGCTCCCAGGATGTTTCCCTCAAGCCCCTATTTGAATTCTGATCAAACAGATTCCAGGTCCACTCCCTGCAGGAAGACACCATTTAACCACTGCATCGTTTCCCCTCCTATGAAATGAAAGTAATAAAGTCAAGAGACCACCAGTGGTCACAAGGCTTTTACAAATACTCCGACTCCTCTAGGGGTCCTGCCTCTGTACCTTCTTTTCACCCTCCTGCTCACTGATACCGTCCCTGCCTGCAGCACACCCCACCTGGATGACTTTGCCAGTGACGACATTGACTCTTACATGATTGCCATGGAAACTACTGCGGACAGCGAGGGCTCCCGGGCAGTACCCTCCATCCCCCTTTCACCTGGACTCCGGCCCCCCTGTAGCCCTGGCCCCTTCTCAGAAGACCATGAAGCCGAGCCCAGTACAGAGCCTGGGACTCCCCCACCCAAGAAGGTAGGGGCTGGAGATGGAGGTAGGGGTGGGAGACAAAGAGGGAACAGCCTCCAGAGCTCACTCTACTTCTCTTCGCTCCATTCCAGTTCCGCTCGCTGTTCTTTGGCTCCATCCTCGCCCCTGTACACTCTCCTCCGGGCCCCAGCCCTGTGCTGGCTGAAGATAGTGAGGGTGAAGGCTGAACTGAGAACAAGCCTGTGTCCAGAGGCTCTGATTAGATGAAACCACAGCCTCCTCCTTCCCCCAGCAGCAGCCCAGGGATGGGGCTAATCACCCTGGTGGTTGGTAAAGGTGGGCTGTGTTGGAGTAGAGCACTGGTCTTGATGCCACCCCAGGTCCTTCCTGGCTCTGACTAGCCTGGGTCCTGTCTTCTCTAACTCCCAACCAATCATGTCTGTTCCCAGGCTTTGCACCGAGCTGCCACCTGATGGGAGGCCCCCTGTTATTCCCCTCCCATAGGCCTTTAGGCCAGACTCCCAACTATGTGGCTAGGGCTGGACACCTGCCTTCCCTAAGCCTACCTCCCCAGGACAGAAATCACAGAGGGGCTATGAGCCCCTGCTGATTTACCTTCTTTGCCAATCATGACTTGTCTGTCCCTTAAATCCTAAACACACCTCTGGAATCCTTTGTGGTCACCAAACTGTTTTCTCTATACTCTCTGGCCCCAGCTTGGAATTCTAAGCCCCCATGGACCTGAGCCTATGGCTGGGATTGCCCTAGCTGGGGCCCCATGCCCAGCATGCCTATCCTCCCAAGCAGCCCTGGACAGAAGGGCTGCCAGGCCCAGTATTTGGGACAAGGGAGACAGAGGCCATGGCGAGAATCCAGCTTTGACCTTTATTCAAGAGACCAGATGGGTTGCCCCAGGATCTGTCGGCCAGCCCTGAGGCCAAGCAAGGCTGGAAACCCACATCTGGCCCTGCTTTGCCCTGAGCTGCAGCCTCAGCCCCAGGATCCTGCTTGCCACCACTATAGCAGGCGGAAGGGGCCCTGGGGGATTGGACGCTGCTATTGATTCATTAAAAAAAAAAAAAAATACACCAAGGCTCCGTGTTCCCCGTGACAGGTGGGCCTGGGGGGCCAGCGTGAACCCCCTATGGCCACGTAATTTCTGTACAAATCCACCATCTGGGGCAGAGTGCGGGCACGCGGAGGCTATTTCTTGGCTTTGGCGGAGTTGCGGGGTGGGGTGATGGGCCGGCCTCCAGGGTTCAAGCCACTGAATTGCCCGTATTTCCCCTTGTTCTTGTCAGCGGGCTTGAGTATCTAAAAAAGACAAGAGCTGGTCAAACTCATGGGCTAAGCCACAGGGTCACCAGCCCCCCTCCTTCCCCCATCCCAACCTGGAAGGAGCACATGAGTGTCTCATCCACACTCATCATGGCGCCTGCATTGTCAAACTCGCCACAGTAGTTGGGAGCCGAGAAGAGAGTCACCAGCTGCCGCTTGGCAAAGAATTCATAGCCATCTTCTACCACCTGGATGAGGATGGGGGCAGTTTGTTCAGCAGGTGCTGGCTACCCAGGCCCCACTCCCACCCGCCCCAGAGCTGCCAGCCCACCTGGTGTGCCCGGCAGATGAGGTCCAAGTCGTGCTTGTGCAGGAATTTGGCCACTACCTCAGCCCCAAAGGTAAAGGAGACACCACGGTCATTCTCGCCCCAGCCCTGCACGTCCTTGTCAGGGTCAGACCACAGCAGGTCGCACAGCAGGCCCTGGTCCGGCACGTCTGTAGGCCGCATGATACGCCGAATCTGCTCCATGGACTGCAGGTCTGGGGACAGGCCTGGGGGAGGGCAGGTTACTTGCTTAAGCCTCAAAACAAAGAGTGACATGCAAACCAAGACCACTGGGAGAGGTCTTCCAGGTGACGGGGAAGACATCCTCCAGCTAACAGCCTCATCCCAGGGCTCCCCGGGATGTGGCCCAGGGCTCTTCCTTCCCAAAGAACCCTTCAACATGTACCCTAGAGCCACTCTCACCTCCATGGCAGCAGAAGATCTTCTCATCCACGATGGCAGCAATGGGCAGGCAGTTGAAGCAGTCAGTAAAGGTCTTCCACAGTTTAATATTGTAGCGTCTCTTGCCTGCTGGGAGGAAGGAGATGCCTCATGAGGCCTATCTGCCCCACAGCCAGCCTGGGTCTTGAGGCCCTCCAGACACAGCTGGGAGAAGAGAATGGCAGACAAGAAGAGAATCCCCCCTCCCCCGACTCCGCTGCCTACCAGCCTTCCAGGAATTCTAAAGCAGCTAGGTCCAGAGGAACCTGAGTTCCAATCCGAAACAACCCACCCGCACCCAGTGAGCAGGGCCAGGCCAAGACTAGGCCTGGTTTATCTCAGCTTCTGGTTGGTAGGATCCAGTCCAAATAGGCATCCCAAGTGCCTAATGGATGTCCTGGAGGGGAGTGTCATGAGGCAGGGCCCTGCATTAGAACATGGGCAGTCCTCAGCAGTCACTCCCCAGACCCCTCCTGCGTGCCGGCCCCACGGCAGGAGGGCAGGCAGAGAGGCACCAACTGGTGTGCACCCTTCGCAGAGCTCGCGGTCTGTGGGTAGTGGTCAGACACCAATTCCCCTACTGCCAGGCCTATGTGAGGGTCTCCCCGAAAAGGGAAGTCACTTAAGGACTTGGGCTACTCACACTCATCGTAGAAGCCATAGATGCGGTTGATGCTAGCACACTCATGGTTCCCACGGAGCAGGAAGAAGTTTTCGGGGTACTTGATCTTATAGGCCAGCAGCAAGCAGATGGTTTCCAAAGACTGCTTGCCCCGGTCCACGTAGTCCCCCAGGAAGAGGTAGTTGCTCTCTGGAGGGAAGCCACCATACTCGAAGAGCCGCAGAAGGTCGTAGTACTGGCCATGGATGTCACCTGTAACCCAGGGAACCGGTTCAGCGCTAGGTGCAGGGGCTACACTTGAACCCAGGGCCAAGTTCGGGCTCCAGGGAGCAGCAATGCAAGGACTGGGCGGGGTGAAGTGGGGATTCCACTTTCAGAAAGCCAAAGGGATCTGGGCAGCAGACTCACCGCAGATCTTGAGGGGTGCCTCCAGCTCCAAAAGAATGGGCTGGCTCAGGAAAATCTCCCGTGATTTGAGGCACAGACCACGGATCTCGTTCTCTGTTAGCTGTACATTCTTTCCAGGCCGCGAGCCCTGCACTGTGGGAGGAATGGGGTGTCAAGACTCTGGTCCCTCAGGCAGGAGGAAGGTGGGCGACACAAGTGGCCCTATGGGCACATCTGAGGGCGCCTGGGCCTCCTAGGCCCCTCCCTGCCTAGGGGCAGCTGTTGCTGGTGAGCCTCCCAGGACCTCCGCCTCTGGCCTCCCAGGATGGGACCCCCTCGAGGGGGTGTGCTGTGCGCGGGGGCCTGCCACCCAACACCCCACCCATAGCGCAGGACCCCTGGGAGGGGTGGAGCTAGGCTTCTTAGGTTTCTCCCTCACTCCCAATAGCGCAGGCCAACCCGTGCGCCCCCCGCCCAGGAGGGGGGCTGCTCCCCGTGCCAGAGCGTCCCCGGAACCCCCCTCCCCCGGCGCGCCGCGACTCGGGGGGCGGCTGTGGCCACGGGACCTTGCGGCCCGTCCCCGCCCAGTCTAAGCTGGCCCGGGGAGGGGCAGGCCCGCCCGCGCACCACTTCCGGGCCAGGGCGCGGCGGGCACCGACCTCCCCGGCCCCGGCCAACCTTCCAGCAGGCGCCCGATGATGGAGTCCAGGTTGAGCTTCTCACTGTCGGACATGGCGGCGCCGCCGCTCCGCCCCAGCAGCTCCGGGCCCGCTCCTGCCGCCCTCCCTCCCGCCCGCTGCCTCCTTCCGGCCTGGCGCTCCTTCCGCCCGCCCCGGCCCGCCCCGGCCTGCCGCCCCGCCTCCCCGGCCCGCCGCCCCGCCCTGCGCGCTGCCCCCGCGCTCTAGCGCTCCCGCCGGACACCGCGCGCAGCGGCCGCGGCGGCCCGGGGGGCGGGGCATAGGGGACGGGGCGGGGCTCGGGCTGAGCTCGGCCGTCGGGACGGAGCCCGGCCGGTGGGTGGAGCTCGGAGGGCGGGGTCGAGTCTGGTCCCGCCCCCGAGGAGTTACCCGAGTCCAGTTCCGAGAATATGGGGCCGGAAGTGCTGTGGGAGTTGTTTGTCTCTGTCAGACGCTAACCCACCCCCTGGGCGGGAGCGTGGTATGAGCACATTAATAACCGATGCTCCAGACACTGCGGATCAAGTCCTCGAAGTGCAGAAAAGGAAACGGAGACTCAAGAGATAGCAGGGGGGTGGGTTGGTCCAAAACCCTGGCCTCACATTCACGGGGGGCCTCCACCTCCTGAGTCTCTGCGGCCCTCAAGGCAGCTGGCCAGACCCAGGCACCTGCCGCGGCGCTCTGAACCCATCTTGGTCCACGCTGTGCTGCACGCTGAACTAATTTTTGTAAGTTCCGTTATTGCCTGCTGAGTGCATAATAACGCTGCGTTAGGTATATATTCAAAGCATTACTTGTAAAGAGCAAATATTAAATAAACGAGAATTCTCACTGGAATCTTGAATTGTTTTAACCTCAAAACTGGAGGGGCCTGGCCTCTGTAACTCGGGTGGGTCCTGGACTGGTCACACCCTGCTCTGGAGCCCAAGCCTGCAGCCACCCAGCCCATGGGGAGGGTGGGAGGAGCCCACGGTCCTGGGGGCACTGGGGCAGGCCGGAAGAGCCTCAGAGAGGAAGAGGTGACCCCCCCACACACTTGGGAGGGGAGTGTGGGAGGGGCCCCCCAGCCGGTGGCTGAAGCTGCTGAGAAGGAGGAAGTGAGAGGAGGAGGTGAGGTGCAGCAGGGAGGTAAGCTGGCCTGGGGGGGCAGGGGCTGGGCCTGGGGACCAGCCTCTACACAGAGGTCTGGCTTTTCTGCCATTTCAAGGCTCACTCTCACCCTCACCCTCCCACCCCGATAAAAGAGGGGACAGAGGGGGCTTGGTGAGATGCCCTGAAGTCTGTGCCCTCTGAACCCTGCAGCCAGGTCCCCGGGCTGGGGACCGGCTGGATGGGAGCTCAGGCCCCAGGCTGGTCAGAAGCTGCCTCTCACACTGGCTTTCCCCACATCTTGCAGCCTGTGGTAGCTTGGGTCTGGGGCACCATGGCCCAGGCCCTGGGGGAGGACCTGGTACAACCTTTCGAGCTGCAGGATGACTCAAGCTCTTTGGGGTCCGACTCAGAGCTGAGTGGGCCTGGCCCATATCGCCAGGCTGATCGCTATGGCTTCATTGGGGGCAGCTCAGCAGAGCCAGGGTAAGTGGGGAAGGGATGAGGGGCAGTGGGGTGCTGGGAGTGAGGATGGGGGTTGAGGGCTGAATTCTAGAGACAGGCTCAACTCCTAGGGTCCTAGAGGGCCTGGGGACTCAGCCAGTGTCCCTACTCCTCATGTTCCAGGAGGAATCCTAAAGCTGGTAGGGCTGCGGCAAGAGTGTCCCTCATGTGTCTCTTTGACTCCCAATCTCCCAGCCTTTGCACCTATCCTTGGGGCCAGATATCCTTCTGCTTTTAATCCCTGCCATGATAATCCCAGAACCAAACCAAAGAACCCACACCTCTATCCCTACCATCTTCCTTTCCAGATATACAGACAGGAAAACAATTCCAGATAGGAGCTTGCCCAAGGTCACACGGCAGATCAGATAGAATCAGGTTCAAACTCAGGACTCCTAGCTTCTAGCCCTTGGCTCTGGCCACCTGCCTCTCTTATGAGTTGTCTGTGTTCCTGTCCTGGAGGACAGCCACCTGGCCCCTGCCCTCCCCCAACACACACCTACACACCCCCTTCAGCCTCTCCTGCTTCTGCCCACATCAGAGCCACATTTTCTCCTGTCCCTATGACAACCACTGGCAACTCCTGGGTGATAGGTTACCCCCCACCCGGGGCTCCCTAGAGATCCCCACAACCAGGAGCTGAGTTTACCCGGGTAGCATGGAAGGTGGCAGAGGTGGGCTCTGGGTGAGAGCCAGCCAACGCCTCGATGCCTGTGCCTTGTGCCCACAGGCCAGGTCACCCTCCTGCAGACCTTATCCGCCAGCGGGAGATGAAGTGGGTGGAGATGACCTCACACTGGGAGAAAACCATGTCTCGGCGGTACAAGAAGGTGAGGGGACAATGGGACTCTTCAGTCATCCCCCTTTGCCTCTGCCTATGCCCTGGCAAAATTTACCCATCCTGTGTCCCTACCCCCCCAAGTGACCCTTGTCCCATGACACATTGGAGCTTGGGATCCTCCAATAGGAGCAGGGCAGGCTGGTCTGGCTGATCTAATGGGGCCCTGGGGTGGGCCTCCCTGCAGGTCAAGATGCAGTGCCGGAAAGGCATCCCCTCAGCTCTCCGGGCCCGCTGCTGGCCCCTGTTGTGTGGAGCCCATGTATGTCAGAAGAACAGCCCTGGCACCTATCAGGTAATGCAGTTGACAGGGGTTCTGCTTCCCCTTTCTAGAGCCTCTGGCTGCTCTTAGCCCTCACAGAGAGCTTCCTGTCCACACACAGGAACTGGCCGAGGCCCCTGGAGACCCACAGTGGATGGAGACCATCAGCAGGGACCTACACCGCCAGTTCCCCCTACACGAAATGTTTGTGTCACCTCAGGGTCACGGGTAGGTGGCCAGTGACACCCAGGGACCTCCAGCCCCACAACCTCCAGGGCTTTCAGCCCAGACTCCTACCTCAGCCTCAGCTTATATCCTTACATCTCAGGGGATCCAGCGAGGCCCAGGGGGGCTGTGACCTGGGAAGAGGCCATCTTCGGGCAGGGAAGGGGTATCTGAACCAGCCCCTAATGGGGTCTTCTGGCACAGGCAGCAGGGGCTCCTGCAGGTCTTGAAAGCCTATACGCTGCATCGGCCGGAACAGGGCTACTGTCAGGCCCAGGGTCCCGTGGCTGCCGTGCTACTCATGCATCTGCCCCCAGAGGTGAGTGCCCTAGACCCTAACCAGGGACTTGAGACCCTGACACCTAAACCCAGTGATCCATGATCCTGACCTTAGGTACTTGAGGTCCTTGACCCACATCCTAGTGACCTACAGACCTAGTAATCCTGTGCTCCGGACCCATGACTCCTATCCCCAGGAACTCGGGACTCAGGGATCTGGGATCCTTGACTCCCAGATCCTGTCCTAGTCACCTAGGGCCTCATGACCATCAACTTCAGTGACTTTCAAGCCCAACGACCTTGACTCCAGGTCAAGGTCCCTTTGGCCCCTGCTCCCTGCCCCAGTGACCTAAGAATCTGGATGTCATCACCTCGACCTCAGGACTCCTGATTCTGAGCCCTGTGACCACGATCTCAATGACTCTAAGAGCTCAGGACTTGAACTTTAGGACCCTCCCAACCCTTGACCAGTGAGCCCCAACTCTGTGACCCTGAAATTCAACACCATGAACCCAATGACTTCCAAACTCCTAAACCAATTGATAGGCAGAGAGACTTTTGGTAAGAGCCTGAGTTTAGGCTCCAGAGTGACCTCAGAGGGCACCTATGCCCACTCCCGCGCTCTGTTCCCCTATCCTATGGTTCCTTCTGTGATCCCCTGGGTGTGGGCACTCATGGCGTGTGCCCCCACCCAGGAGGCCTTCTGGTGCCTGGTACAGATCTGCGAGGTCTACCTCCCCGGCTACTACGGGCCCCACATGGTGAGAGGAGGGGGGCGGAGGGCCCGGGGATGCACTGGGTGGGCAGGCAGGGGCCCTGGGAATGGAAAGGGGCAGAGCCTGGGATTGGGGAGTAGAGGCGCTGACGGACATGGCTGCAGGAGGCCGTGCAGCTGGATGCTGAGGTGTTCATGGCCCTGCTTCGGCGGCTGCTCCCTCGCGTGCACAAGCATCTGCAGCAGGTGGGCGTTGGGCCTCTGCTCTACCTGCCCGAATGGTTCCTGTGCCTCTTCGCCCGCTCCCTGCCTTTCCCCATCGTGCTGCGCGTCTGGGACGCCTTCCTCAGTGAGGGTGAGTGGCAGCTGGAGGGGAGGCGTGGCCAGCGCGGGGAGCCTGGGGGTGCACGGGCAGGGACGGAGCCTCCACTCGGCCCCACCTGCCCCTGCCAATCCCGGCTGGGGTGTGGGCGCCAGAGGGTGCCAGGGTGATGGTGTCAGCCGGGCTCTGGGGGGAACGGCCCAGCCCCTGCCTGCACATCACCAGGGTACTGACTGGTAGCTCCTGCCCCTGTGATGAGATTACCTGAGGGAAGGCAGACTCTGCCCAGTGGCAGGCTGGGGAGCCGAGGAAGCCCCTCCCCCCAGGTAGGGGGGCCCAGCTGAGGGGGCCAAGCAGTGGAGCTGTTCAGGGTCTGGGCTCAGTAAGCATGGCCAGTGGCAGGGACGGGGCTGGTGGGAGTGGAAGAGTGCTGGTCGCTGGAGCCCACAGGCACTAGGTGAGCCCTCAGGGTGCCAGGCACCGCTATAGACGCTGGGATCACCTGAGTCAACACCACTGCGGTCTGGTGGGGGTGGGGATGGGAGACAACAGGGACCAAATTAACAAGATATTTATAGGGGTGCCTGGCTGGCTCAGTGGTGGAGCATGTGATTCGATCTCTGGGTGGTGAGTTCAAGCCCCACTTTGGGCATAAAGCTTTAAAAAAAAAAGGGATATTTATAGATTGTCCTAAGTGTCACAAAGAAAATAAAACAAGCGATGAGACCATATTAGGGGAGCAGTGGGAGGAGAGTGCTGTTTTCAAGAAGCTTTTGGCCTCTCCATGGAGGAGACAAACTTGCAGGGCCCAGGTGGAGGTGGGAGAACCAGAGAGATTGATGTCCATAGGGTCCAGGCTATAGACTCCTTGGGGGTGTGGGCATGGAGAGAGATGAAACCAGAGAGGTCAGGCCGAGAGTAGGAGCATTCAGGGCAGAGCTGAGCTGGACTTTTTGGGACTTTGGGGCTCTGCCTTGGTACCCCCGTCAGTAACCCACCTGCCTTCTGATCTATCTGGGTTGTCTCGCAGTAACAACTAAAAAATGGTAGAAATCAATCAGTACGTCTATTGAGCTCCTGCTTTGTGCCCAGTTGGCTCCAGGCCCTATTAGGGGTCTGGCCACAGGTGTCCAGGCTGCTAGGTATGTGTCATCACCCCTCTAACCTCAGATCTCAAAGGCCAGGCAGGGCAAGCTGAGCCCCCTTTGCCCTCTCTGCCAAGGACAGGACAGGCAATGTCACAGGCTCCCATTTGTCATGATGATGACGTGAATGGCTGTTATCATCTCTTTACAAGCCACAGTTGTCACTAGGCCTCACTGGTCCTCAGACTTGAGACTGCCCGGAAAGGATTCTGAGGCTCCGGGAACAGCCCAAGGTCACACCCACGCATGGCTGTGAGCATGTGTGCCTGTGTGTGTGCACATGTGCACCATGCTGTTGGCTTAGGGGTGAAGAGCTCTAGTGAGAATCTCTCCAGAATGAGGTCTCCGATCTGAGCTGGAAAGCTCGTAAGGACAAGTTGCTGAAGCTCAGAGAGCAGGTGTAAGGAGTGGCTAGCCCAGGGTTCTTGGCAGGCTTCTCTGCCCGGAAGCGTCTGCGGCTGCAGACACTCGTCAGTGCCCCCACATTGCAACCCCACCGTCCAGCACTGCTCCTGGTCTAAGTAGCGGCTGCAGAGCTGCAGGAGGGTGGAAGGCGTCCGGCTGAGGTTAGGTTTAGGTACAGAGCATTGAGTGAGCCCCACGGCCTGCAGGTGTGAAGGTCCTGTTCCGCGTGGGGCTGACGCTGGTGCGCCTGGCGCTGGGCACCACAGAACAACGCCTGGCCTGCCCAGGGCTCCTGGAGACCCTCGGTGCGCTACGAGCCATCCCCCCAACCCAGCTGCAGGAGGAGGTCTTCATGTCCCAGGTGGGTGCCCCCTGCCTCCCTTCCACAATGGCCCAGCCCCTGCTGCTCAAGTGGGGAAATGGAGTCTCCCCGCAGAAGTCAGAATGAGAACCGGGGCTCAGTTCCTGTCCTCTGAGCAGCAGTGAATGTGAAAACCCCAGGCTTCAAGTAGTTTTCTATGGCGTAGTGAGTCTGGCTGTCAGCCCCTCAGCCCTCAGCCACTTCCTGGGGCTGCGTCCTGCCCGCCCTGTGGGGACCACATGGTTTCCTGCCCTTCCCCCAGTCTGGGCACACTCAGTACCAACCACTCCCCACAGGTGCACAGCATGGCCCTGTCTGAGCAGGACCTGCAGCGGGAGATCAGGGTCCAGCTGGCCCGGCTGCCTGAGTCGACGTCCGGGCCACCCCCCAGGCCTCAGGCTCGCCTGCCTGGGGCCCAAGCCATCTTTGAGGCCCAGCAGCTGGCAGGGGCACAGGGGAGTGCTAAGCCCGAGGTGCCTCGGATAGTGGTGCAGCCCCCAGAGGAGCCCAGGCCACCACGGCGCAAGCCCCAGACCCGAGGCAAGACTTTCCACGGGCTCCTGACTTGGTCCAGGGGTCCTCCTATTGAGGGCCCCCCCAGGTCTCATCGAGGCTCCACATCCTTCCTGGATACCCGATTCTGAAGGTTCCACTTCTGAGGATATTGTGGACTCGGTGTCCGCTAACCCCAGTTGCCTGATTGGCTGATGCCAGCCTCAAAGATGGCACTGCACTTTACTGCTGGGACTTGGCAACTCGGCTCCCTTCCCACGGACTGTCAGACACAAGGATGAAGGAAGGTCACAGAGTGTGGTTTCAGGGCCCCAGGCCTGCCCTTCACCCGCGGAGCTGCCCTGGTACCCGGGCCCTTGCAAGCATGGGAGCTGGCATGGAAGGAGTGTGGGGCTAGGGGCACCTGGCAGGGCTAGGGGACCCCAAAGGGCTCCTGGGGAGGCCTAGAATAAAGTCTGAACAAAACCCTAGATGGAGTTGGATTGACTGCTCTCCACCCCCAACTCTAGACCAGCTGCCCCTTCCCCTGCTCCCTCACCCCCTCACCTTGCCTCTCCTGGTCCAGCCCAAATTCCCACAGGATACACCGAGGCTGCCCATTGGCTGCTGAAAGCTGTTTACCAGCAACAGGAGCCAATGGTAAGCCACCTCGCCCAGCCTCTTGGGTCCAGGTAAGGCTCTGGCGTTGGTGGGAGGAAGGTTCCCCAGCTGGATGCTGGGCCCAGGGGTGGGGCTCTATCTCCTATTCTTCCCTTCCTCCTGGATTGGTTCAGGACCCACAAGGGTAGGGGGGACTCTAACCCCAGTCTGCTCCCCACCCATGGCCTTGGGCTGTTCCTCTAGAGTCAGCCAAGCGGGAACAAAAGCCTCTTGTGCCAGGACAAAAGGAGAAAGCCCCCACAGGCCCTTACCCACTCCCAGAGCCTCAGTACACCCCTGGGGATTCCCACCGTGGAAACTCTCTCCCACACTTGATAATTGCCCCCGTGGGTGCCCAGGGTGCCTGAGACATGAGCCATCACTAGGACAACAGGGCTGGCTCCCATGCAGCCTGGAATGGGTGCCTTGCCTCCCTGGGGGCCCTCCCCTGCAGGGTGGGGGATGGCCAGGCATGGCAGGACCCTGGAGTCCTGGGAGAAGGCATCTGGACTCCCACCTAGGTGGTGGAGTATACCCACAGCCTCACTAGGGAAAGGGGGAAGGGAGTGCTCAGCCCAAGAGCCCTGTAAGGGGCAGAGCCACTAGGGTGCAGGGCTCTGTAACAAGTGCACAACCCCTTAGCCTTGGGCATCAAATGCTGTCTTAGGAAGGTAGGATGGGGGGACCTACCCCTGGAGTCTGCTCATAAACTCCCTGCCCTCCAAGGGCTCAGCTCTTCTGTTCGGAGGGTGGGGAAGCAGGAAAGCAGCAGCCCCTGTCATGAGGCTGGGAGCTGGGCCATGGTGACAGTGGGTCCCCCTGGTTATAGACCCTAGGGGCAAATGGTCTCCAGCAGGACTTCTCCAGCTAGGGAGGAATCAATGCCTTTTCTGCTCAGGGAAGCATTTTCTGGGCTGGTGCCATTATCAAACATCTATGTGGGGAACCGGAGTAGGGTAGGATGTGGGGGTGTCAGACCAGAAGAGAGTTAGCTCCCCTCACGTAAACACTTTTCTGCACACACTGTCCTCACAAGATTATGCTAGCCGCTACAGCACTTGTGTGCTAGTTGGGAAAAGACACCTCTCCTCCAGGCACATGCAGCCCTATGTGGCAGAGGGGAAGTGACCACTCACCTGAGTGCCTTTGTGAAGTGAGCAACCTGCACAACCATCCTCAGTAAACCTGGCAGCCCCAGCTCCTGACAAACCTGCTTAGAAGGCAAACCTGCTCCGGAAAGCCAAGCCATGTATCTGACAGCACTCAGCCTGCAGGGACTGAAGCTGGAATGGCACCCAGAGATGTCCATTGGTCTGGGTCAGCCCAGGGGACAGCAGTGGGGACCAAGGAAAGAAGTGGAAGGACAGGGGCCCCTGGCTGGCTTAATTGGAAGAACATGGGACTTCTGATCTTGGGGTTGTGAGTTTGAGTCCCATGTTTGGTAAACAGGTTACTTAAAAATAAATAAAAAAAATTTTAAAAGTGGAAAGGCAGATGGATCCCACCTCGGTTGTGGGGCCCATGGTCTCCATCTTGCACTGCCACTCACCCCAGAGCTTCCCCATCCCCACACTGTCCAGAAGCCAGACTCCGACTCCCTGCGAAGTCCCTGCATAGGAAATGTCCTCTCGCTCTCTGTGATTGATTTTTCTCCTACGGATAATGAGATAAGAGCTCCCCCCACCCACCCCCCCGCCATGCGCAGCCCCAAGATCGTTTTATCAGTCACATTATTCTGAGGATGATTGTTCACTTGCTCTGGGCTACAGCCGGCACATGGTCCCTCCTCACCCCACCACTAGCTGGCTAGAGACAGAGCAGAACTGCTCTGCCAGACTGCTTGCCCCAAGCCCCAGACCCTGCCATTCCTTCCTGCAACCACAAGGCAAACGCCATGAGAGCTGGTGCCCGGCCAGGACCCTCCGGAACTGGGCACAGGACCACACTGCCCTCTGTGCACGTGTGTATAAACTCTGGCAGATGGAAGACCCCAGCTCCACCTCTCACCAGCAGTGTGACCTTGGGTGAGTCATATCACTTCTCCGAGGCTCACTTTGCTCATTGGTAAAAGGCAGAGAGAATCACAACTGCTACCTCCCAGGGTGAAGAGAGAGACAGCACATAAAGCCCTCCCGCACAGCCCCTGGGACAGAGCCAGGAAACTTGACACACAGCAGGGGAGCTTATCTTCTCCAGAGGCCCCCTGCCTTGCCACACCTGGGCTGAAATTTGCATCATAATCCCCATTTGAGGATGAAAAAGCTGAGTCTGCAGTGGTGGCATGGCTTGTGTTAAAAACAAGAGGTTTAGGGATATCTGGGTGGCTCAGCGGTTGAGCATCTGCCTTCAGCTTCGGGAGTGATCCCGGGGATCGAGTCCCAACGTCGGGCTCATTGGGGTCCCTGTGAGGAGCCTGCTTCTCTCTCTGCCTGTGTCTCTGCCTCTCTCTCTGGGTCTCTCATGAATAAATAGATAAATAAATCTTAAGAAAAAAAAAAAAAAACAAGAGGTTTAAGATGGAATTGGTTATGTTAAGCCCCACATTGCCAAACCGAGACTCCGTTCTCAGAGAACTAGAACTTTTTTCTTTCTTTTTTTAAAGTAGGCTCCATGCCCAGTGAGGAACCCAATACAGGGCTCGATCCCATGACCCTGAGATTGAAACCCAACCTGAGATTAAGAGCCAGACTTTTGGGGTGCCTAGGTGGCTCAGTCGGTTGAACGCCTGACTCTTGATAATCAGCTCAGGTCCTGATCTCAGGGTCATGGGATCAAGCCCGGCATCCGGCTCCCCCTCAGCACAGTCTCCTAGAGATCACCACCCGCCCCCTCTGCCACCATGCTTGTACACACATGCGTGCGAGCTCTCTCTCAAATAAATAAATAAAATCTTAAAAAAAAAAAACCTAAAAAACAAAACAGAGTTGGACTGAGCCACCCAGGCGCCCCCAGAAATGCAATCTTAAACTAGGATCAGGAATCACCTATCAGCACTAGTTAGGTTGTCTGATAGATCTCTGCCATCCCCTAAAGGAAAGCAACCTTGCAAAATCCAACTCACTTTTTGCCCAGTACAACCTCCTTGTCCTTGCTCCCTTCTGCTTAGAAGTCTTTCATTCTGCACAGCTCCTCGCAGCTCCTTTCTTATTTGCTAGATAGGATGCTGTCCAATATATGAATCGTTGACTAAAGCCAATAAAATATTTAAAATTTACTCAGTTGCATTTCAGCTTTTAACTCTTGTTAGGTGCCAAAGCTCTTGTTTCTTGATAACATCCGTGCCTCATCCCTGCTCCCACCAGTGGGATTGCAGCGGAGCTCAGTCTACCCATACATCAGGAGAACGGACTTCTCAAGTGGCCACACCTAATTCCAGAGAGGGCACAGAGCAGCCAGCCCTGGGAAGCTGTGCGGGGAATGTGGGCTGAGCTGGGCAGACTCTGGATGAATCATTACTCCCCTCTGAGTGCCTTCAGTGGTAAACAGAAGTGGGTCCTCTGTATACCCAAAGCTGCTCCCGCAAGTGCCATGGGCCCCTCAGTTCTCTCCCCCAGCCCAGGAGGCTCTCAAGGACACCCAGGAAGTCTCTGGCTCTGAGACAGGCAGGGAGAAAGTGTGGGTTTGAGGCTGGAAGGTGGTGGAATTGTAACAACAGCCTACATGTGGTGGGTGCATGCAGGACCCTGTGCTTATCCTCCCCACAGCCCTGTGAGATGGAAACTAGCCTTATTTTAGGCAGGAGGAAAGTGAGATTCAGATCAGAAAGGAAAGGTGCCCAGGTCCTATGGCTGGAGGTAAGATGGACACCCACCTACTGTGACACTCGAGGAAAGGGTGTGAGTCTCTGAATTTGTGGCCGAGAGCCAGGTCTCTTGCAGTGTTTTTCTGTGGGTGCTGGAGTGAGCACACCTGAGTGGAAGGTTGTGTGTCTTGGGGAGACTGGGTGTAACTACTGGTATCCAGCAGACTCAAGTGTTGATGGGCAAGGGAGATCCCATACATACTCCCTTTCCTGGGCTCAGATCCACCAGAACTCCACAGCTTGGGCAACCCCTTCCTTCTTGGCCCCTTGCAGGGCAGAGGGTATCCCAGGAAACTGGGATTGCCCTTATGGGGTCTTCTTACCAATTGGTTCCCACTCTGGTGGTGGTGGGGGCCCAGGAGTGGTGAGGCAGGAACCCCATGGGTGTCCAGGGACCCCTGCCCAACCTGGCCTTTCTGGGAGAGTCTGCCATAGGGCAGAGTGCTTGCCCATGGCTGAGACTGACTCCCGCAGGTTGGGTATTCTAGGGAGCTCAGGACTCCATCCAGGCGCAGGACTCCAGACTGTGTACCTCCACTGCTCTCCTGGCCACCCCACCCCCAAAGGCCAAGGACAGCCCTGCCATGGTCTCTGCCCTCGACAGCCCTGCCCCGCTCCCCTCCCCTCTCTCCCCTCCATCCCTCTTCCATTCTGGACTTGCTCTCACTCCGTCTCTGCCTCTCTGTCTCTCTTCCTCCTCTTCTCTGTGTCTCTCCGTGTTTCTCTTTCCCCGTCTGGGCTCTGTCTTTTCCTCACCACAGCCCAGCGTCGTGACCCTCTGCTCCCCGAAGCCTTCCTGCCCTCCTTCCCTGGACCCATCCTGGAGCCCCGGAGGCGGACTGGGCGGCCGCGCTGGACGGGAGCGACCCGGCAGCCGGAGGGGGGTTGCTGGCTGGGGCCCCGCGCCGCCCCCGCCCCGCACTGGGCATGCCCCGGTCGCTTCTATATAAAGCGGCGCCACCCGCGCCCCGCTGTGCCGCCGCCACCGCTGCCACCGCAGCCACCGCTGCCACCGCGCCGCCGTCGCTCTGCTCCACGCCTGCCCGCCTGCCCCACCGAGCCGCTGCCGCCCTCCAGGTACCCGGGCTCCTCCTGCCCGCCCCCGGGGGAGAGCCAGGCAGGGGGGCTGCGGGAGTGGGGGCCGCAGGGATCCAGCGCGCCCCCGGCTGGAAGGGCGGGGTGCTGGGACCTGTCCAGCGCTGCCTGGCGCAAGCCGATGCCTGAGCTCTGGGCAGCGGGGTGCGCGGGGTCAGGACCCCTAGGGTCCCGGCAGAAATCCCACTGCCTCCTTGGAGTGGGGGTGGGGCAGTCTTGGACATCTGTCAGGGACAGGACACCGGCGCCCTGGGGGCCACCTCTCCACCCCAGAGTCTTAGGGGCTGGGGTGGAGAGGTGGGGTACAGGCCCAGCTGCCCTGACTTCCTCCTTTGTCTCTCTCCCTCTATCTCTGCCATCAATCTCTCAGCCACTCCACCTGTAAGATGGTGAGTCTTTTCTGCTCCTTCCCCCCAAAAAGCCCAAGCCCCTGGCCAGAGGGAGAGCCCAGAGGGCAGTGTTTGGCCCCCCAAAACCCCACCCTGGGGGCTCCCCTGTGCAGACAGCTCAGACCTGTGATCACCCGCACGCACTCGGTTGGCTCCCCGCTCACTGTACCATGGGACAGCTAGCTACTGTGTGCCAGACGCTTCATCTGTCCGTCGGCCCTGGAGAACAGCACTGTTGGTTGCCTTTGGCATTCATTCATTCTGCAACATTTATTGAGCTCCTACTATGCATCTGACACCATTCTAGGTTTGGGGACATAGCAGTGAATGTGCAGTCTGGGCTCTTGGGAAACATACCTTCTTCTTTTTGGAATACCTTCTAAGAGAAGGCACAAGGCTCCGAATTTGGAACTGCTTAGTCTGGATTCGAGCCCAGGTCTCAGGCGCAGACCTGTCCTCCTCGCCACAGCACACTGTCTCCCCAGGAATGAAGCCTAAGCCTCATCAGCATCCTGGGGTGGTGCCAGGCCCCCACAAGGCCCAAAGAAACCTCCTAACTTACCCAAGGTAGCCTAGCCTGTCCCCTGGAGGACAGGCTCACCTCTGCCCCACCTGTGTTTATAGTGAGTCTCTGAGCAGCCAGCCTCATGTGGACATCAGCCAGCCTCAGAGAGGGGCAGAGGTGTAAAATTTCATCCAAAGAAAGCATTTCCATGACTCAGAACATCTGAAAAAAGGGCACCAGCTCTTTCCCTACCAATACCCAGGACCGGGCCAAGCACATAGTAGGTCCTCAAGGCCTACTTGGCTGGCAGCAGAACAGATTCATCTACACATTTAGGTCTCAGCAGAGCTCCATGATGGTGGTAGATAGGTTACCAAGGCCAGAGAAATGAGCAGCTCAAGCGTGATTGCTTGGTTCATTCATTCATCTGTTCTCAATCAACATTTATTGAGCAGCTATGACATGCCAGACACTGTTTTAAGTGCCAGAGTTGCTTCCATGCACAAAACAGACCAAAACCCAAAACCTCTGGTCCTGGAAACCAAGCTAGGGCAGGCCTTGGCAAGGGATGGGGGAGAGTGGTCCAGCCAGCAGCATGTCACTTTCTACCCCCATCCCCTGGAGCATGGCACCTATGGTTTACAAAGCACCCCTACCTACATGTTCTTGGTGACTGGCCCTTTATCCCCTAATCCAACTCCATCCTCTCCTGGCTCCTAGGATAGCGTCTTCCCTGAACATAACCCAAGGTTAGGGATGTAGAGGGGCTTATACCCTTGGGTGATTTAATGTGCCCTTTGCCCACTCTGCCCAAGACCTACCGCTTCTGCCCATCTCAGCTCTCCCTGGATGCACTGGGTCCCGAGTGGGACTGCCCCCTGGGGTCCAAGGACCTGGAGGAAGAGGAGGGCCCATGGGGAGGAGGCTCTGGCCTGCCACCCCCAGGTTGCTTCCCTGGCACCTGGCGCCACGATGTAGGCCTGGACTGCAAAGGCTCCCTTGAGGGGGCGGAGGCCCGGGCCTGGACCGTCTACTACTACAGCCTCCTGCAGAGCTGTCTGCAGCAAGCTGGCCTTCCGGAGACCCAGGACCGCAGCCATGTGCCCCGTACAGGTGCCCAAGGGCTCCGTGGAGGAGGTGGGGCTCTCTGTAGGGGGAGGGAGGGAGACGCCCTCTGCCCATCCCGCCTCCCATCCCTGTCAAGGTCAGCCCCTTCCCCCAGGCTCTGGCTGGATCTGAAGCCAGGGAGGCAAGGCCAGTCAACTTCAGGCAGGCAAGCATTGTTTCAAAGGGCACCTGGCACCAGTAGTCAGAGATCAAGGCTTCCCTCCTGTCCCCAGGAGACCCAGCCATGGGATTTGTAAGCCATGTTCTTCGGAGCCTTAGCTTCTATAGAACTGTCTTGGGGGCTGCTGTGGAAGCAGCTAACAGTTGGGACCCAGAACTCCTCCCCTGCTTTATCTGTTTTATTCTATTTATTTATTTTTATATCTGTTTTATATATTAGGTGGCCACAAAGGTTTTGTGTAGACAGAGGGTTCACAGCTAGAATATATGAACATCACAGACTGGGAAAATGAGGCACAGGGACACCCCCCCCCTCCCCACTGCTGCACTGCACGGGGGCCACAGGTCACAGAGAAAGTTCAGTGTCAGAGCCCAGGCTAGAACCCAGGTCTCCAGTTAGCCAGGCTCTAGTATGTTCCAGGCTAGCTGCAGAGAGGAGGGAACCAGCCTCACGAGGCGGGATGGGCAAGCAGCTTTCCTTTCCCTTTCCAGCGTCTTCTCTGTCCTTTCTACCCTTGTCATCCCACATTGGGAAGGATCTGGGAGCCCCAGAGGGAGGGGCTATGTGGCAGAGAAGGGGAGGTAGAAAGATAGCAGGGGGAGCCCCTGTTGAGCTTGGCAATGTTCTCCCCACCCCACTGCAGGCTGCCCTGGTGCGGAGGTGACCTTATGCATTCTGGGCTCCCCCAGTACCTTTCTGTCTGTGCTGCTGGAGGGTGGGGTCCAGAGCCCGGGTGAGTATGTGCCCAGGTTCCCCCACCCGCTCCTACAGAAAGGGCAGCCCTGCCCTGGCCCGGCCACATCCCAAAATACCCACTGACCCTGGCAACTGCCTGCATTCCACTGGGCCAGCTGCCATGCTCTGAGTGGGGGTGGGTTCTGGGAGCAACTGCCCCCTACTACCAAGGGGCCTGGTCTGAAGGTGGAGGACATGGGGGCATTAAGCCTTCCCTGGCCAGCAACCCTCCTCCCTCTGCCCACAGGAAACATGCTCCTTTGCCTGTCCCCTGCTTGGCTGACAAAGGTGCCAGCACCTGGACAGCCGGGTGAGGCGATCCTGCTGGTCTCTAAGGCTGTGAGCTTCCATCCAGGGGGCCTGACATTCTTGGATGACTTTGTCCCCCCACGCCGAGCCACCTACTTCCTGGCGGGCCTGGGGCCGGGACCTGGCAGGGGTCGAGAGGCAGCTGAACTTGCCCGTGACCTGACCTGCCCCACAGGAGCCTCGGCTGAGCTGGCGAGGCTCTTGGAGGACAGGCTGCTGACAAGGCGACTGCTGGCTCAGCAGGGTAGTGTGGCTGTGCCAGCTACCCTGGCTTTCACCTATAAGCCACCAGCACTGCTGCGGGGAGGGGATGCCAGCCCAGGACTACGGCTGGTGGAGCTGAGCGGCAAAGAAGGCCAGGAGACGCTGGTGAAGGAGGAAGTTGGGGCCTTTCTGCACTCTGAGGCCCTGGGGGATGCCCTGCAGGTAACAGGCTCCTGCCTGCGAGGTCTTTGCGGATGCCAGCAGGATGGGACCCATGGATGGTTACCTAGTCCTGCTGGGAAGTTGTCCCCAACTTTGGGCCCTACTGCTGGAGTATCTCTCCGTGGCAATCCCCTCCCTTCTTACCTCAGTTTACACATTGGATCTTATGGTACCCCATGGGTACATGGGGTGGTAAGGAGGCTCCCTCCCCCTCTCTGTTGCAGGTGGCTGTGAAGCTCAGTGGCTGGCGCTGGCGGGGGCAGCAGGCACTGCGTCTGTACCCACGAGTAGAGCTGGGGACAGTGGTCGACACCGTGCTGGCGCTGCTAGAGAAACTGGAAGAGGAAGAGAGTGTCCTGGTGGAGGCTGTGTGCCCACCTGCCCGGCTGCCCTTCCCAGGTGAGAGCCACCAGGGCCAGCCAGGAGCGAGGAGCTTGGCTCAGCCTCCTGACTGCCCTCTGCTGGGCTCAGGCCTCACTGTTCTTCCCCAGGCAGTCCCCCACCTGGCCCCGGGCTGGCTGTGCGGATCTGTGCTGTGGTATGTCGCACACAGGGTGACAAGCCCCTGCTGAGCAAGGTGAGCGTGGCTTGGGTTCAGCTCCTCACCCTGCTGCCATACCCCAGCCCTGAGCTGCTGAGGGTCTCAGGGCAGACAGAAGACATAATATTTGGGGAAAATCTTGGTCCCCTACGAGGACTCCTGGGTCTGACGCTTGGTTTCCCTCCCTCTCCATCCTTCCTGCCTCAGGAGCTCTGCCTGGTACTCCACACTGGGTACCAGGGCCCAGGGCTGAATCCTCTTTCCAGGGAGCTCTTGCCCACAGAAGAGGCTGACCCAGGGTCCCTGAACTTCCAGTGTCTGGAGTCCTTTAGGAGGGGCCTCCAAGCTGGGGAATCCAAGGCAGCTTGAGGACCCTCCTGGGAACACAGCTCTGAGCCAACCTGAGAGAGAGTCTCTCAAACCTGCCCTCATGGAGGTCTAGGGTGGGCCACACCAGGGTGGCAGAGCCCCCCCCCGCAGGAGCTAGAAGCAAGCATGCTTGGAGCCTTCAGGGAGCAGAGACCCCAGCTGGGCCTGGAAGCCTGCATAGAATCCCCTCAGGGTCTAAAGGACCAGGTGGGCAGTGGCAGGGGAAGTGGTTTGTGCCGTGTAAGTCATTGTGCAGTGTAAGTCACAGTGGAGGACTGAGCTGCTTGAATGTCCCCCGGGAGGTCCGACCTGGATCTCGGCACTAGGGTAGGTGTGCAGGGGCGGGGGTGGTGGTGTTGGGGGGGGGTGTTAGTCCGGGGAAGGCTCCTCCTGGGCCAACACCCTCAGCCAGATCCTGCTCAGGTGGTGTGCAGCGTGGGCCGTGAGGACCGGCCTCTGCGGCACCAGAGCGCCTTGCCACAGACGCTGGAGATGGCACTGGCCTGGTGCGGCCTGGGTGAGACAGCGCAGGTGGCGGTCGTGCGGCAGCGCGTCAAGGCGGCGGCCGAGGCCGCGCTGGCCGCCGTGCTGGCCCTGGAGGCCGGCCTGAGCTCTGAGCAGCGCGGCGGGCGCCGGGCCCGCACCGACTTCCTCGGTGAGCGTGGACGACCCGGGCCGGGCCGGGGGGCAGTGGGGCGGAGGGAGGCCGGGGGGCAGCCGCGCTGAGCCCGCGCCCCCCGCCGGCCCAGGCGTGGACTTCGCGCTGACGGTGGCAGGCCGCACGCTGACCCCCGTGGCCCTGGAGCTGAACGGCTGCCTGTGTCTGGAGGCGTGCGGCGCGCTCGAGGGGCTGTGGGCCGCGCGGTCGGCTGCGGCGGAGGAGGCGGCGGCCGCGCCGCTCGTGGAGACCATGCTGCGGAGCTCGGCGCGCTACCTCATGGAGGGCAAGCAGCTGCTGCTAATCGGCGCGGGCGGCGTCAGCAAGAAGTTCGTGTGGGAGGCAGCGCGAGACTACGGGCTCAAGGTGGGCGGGGCGGGGCGCGGGGCGGGGCGCGGGGCGGGGCGCGGGGCGGGGCGCGGCGCGGGGCGGGGCGGGGCGGGGCGCGGGGCGCGGCGCGGGGCGCGGCGCGGGGCGCGGCGCGGGGCGGGCCCGAAGTCCCCGCCTGAGTATTGGAGGGCTTGGGGCGGGGCCAGCACCGCTGGGGGCGGAGCCTGCGCTGGGCGTGCCCGCTGAGGGCTCTGGAGTCCCGGAGGAGGGGTGGGGCCGCCGCCCAGCCATGTCAGAACTGTGAGCTCTTTTTTGGCTCTCTGCCGGAATTCCATCCCAGCCAGGTGAAATAAGCCCACCGGGAAGGCCCTAATCTACCACAGTGACCTCCTCTCCCCTCTTCCACAGTACAGCCCCCTCTTGGGAATCCTCCCCTCCAGCCATTCCTATGCCTCTTCACTCTGTTTTGCACATTGTGTTCTCCACTTGGAACTGGGACTCCTCATGCTGCCAAAGTGTAATAGGGCTGACTGCTGCCCTCTCCTGTCTCTTCAGGAGCAGCCTCTGCCCTGGGTACCAGCTGCTTGGTGTCAGTGTTCACCCAGCGGCCAGTGAGATTTGGGGCACAGAGCCCCACTAGATTGCTCTGTGGGCACCTCCAGGGTCAGAACTCCTAGGTGTATGACGACCAAGAGCATGATGCCCAAAGACACGAGACCAACTGTGCCAAACCCCATCCCTGGTAGTTTCCCTAGAATGAGCCCACCAGCCCTGCCAACCCAGATCACACTCTTTCCCTCTGCCGCTGTCTTTCCTCTGGCTGAGACTTACTCAGCTCCCAGCCTAAGCATTGCCCCTTGAGGCTGCCTTCCCTCCCCTCCAGGCTGGGTTAGGTGTGTCCGCTCTGTACCCTCCATTTAGTCAATCATCAACAAATATGTTTTGAACACCTAGAACTGGTAGATCTGTCTCTCCTGAGGGCCAAAACCATGTTCTAGGCCCCATCCAATCTCCCCAGCATCCAGCACAGGCTGACCTGGGTATGTTGTCCTCTGGTGGTTTCTGCAGTTGCACCTGGTGGAGTCAGACCCCAACCACTTTGCATCCCAGCTGGTGCACACTTTCATCCACTTTGATGTGACGGAGCACCGGAGGGATGAAGAGAATGCACGGTTGCTGGCAGAACTGGTGCGGGCACGTGGCCTGCAGCTAGATGGCTGCTTCTCCTACTGGGATGACTGCCTAGTGCTCACGGCCTTGCTCTGCCAGGAGCTGGGTCTGCCCTGCAGCCCACCAGCTGCCATGCGCTTGGCCAAGCAGAAGAGTTGCACCCAGCTGCACCTGTTGCGCTGCCATGGCCCACCCTGGCCTGCACCCTCCCTCCACGCTGTGCCCTGTTGCCCACTGGAGAGTGAAGCTGATGTGGAGAAGGCCGTCCATCAGGTGCCCCTGCCAGGTGTCATGAAGCTGGAATTTGGGGCAGGTGCAGTGGGTGTGCGGCTGGTGGAGGATGCACCACAGTGCCACGAACATTTTTCCCGGATCTCTCGTGACCTGCAGGGTGAAGCTGACCACCCTGGCATTGGGCTGGGCTGGGGCAATGCCATGCTGCTGATGGAGTTTGTTGAGGGCACCGAGCATGATGTGGACCTGGTGTTGTTTGGTGGGCGACTGTTGGCTGCCTTCGTCTCCGACAATGGCCCCACAAGGCTGCCTGGCTTCACTGAGACGGCAGCCTGCATGCCCACGGGGCTGGCAGCAGAGCAGGAGGCACAGCTGGTGCAGGCAGCCTTCCGCTGTTGCCTGGGCTGTGGGCTGCTGGATGGGGTCTTCAATGTGGAGCTCAAGCTGACTGCGGCGGGGCCGAAACTCATTGAGATCAATCCCCGCATGGGTGGCTTCTACCTGAGAGACTGGATCCTGGAGCTCTATGGTGTGGACCTACTGCTGGCTGCAGCTATGGTGGCCTGCGGCCTGCGGCCTGCCTTGCCTATGCGCCCACGTGCCCGTGGCCACCTGGTGGGTGTCATGTGCCTATTGTCCCAGCACCTGCAGGTGCTGAGTTCTACCGCCAGCCGTGAGAGCCTGCAGGCTCTTCATGACCAGGGCCTAGTGCGCTTCAATTTGCTGGAGGAGGTCCTGGTGCCAGGTGAATATGAGGAGCCCTACTGCAGTGTGGCCTGCACTGGGTCCAGCCTGGCTGAGGCTCGTCTCCGCCTGCTGGGCCTCTGCCAGGGTCTGGGTATTGATGGGCCCCACTACCCTGTTGCCTACTTCCTGTCCCACTTCAAATAGTGCCTCTTTTCTTGTAGCCCTGCCCCAACCTTGGCCTGGCTCACTCCAAGGCCTCAGGTCTGTTCCAGAGTGGCAGGGCCATTTGACATTAAGGCCTCCTGGGCTTGAGGGCCACTAAAGAAAGCATCTGGGGGGCCACTGGCCTCTCTTGATCTCTATCCAGCCCAAAGATCCCAGTCCTGCCCCCAAGACTCTAGCCATGGAGAAGCAACAACAGCTGCACACATGCATACACCTCCGGGTTGGTGGGAGTGGGCCCAGACTTAGCTCATCTTTGTCATCCTTCCAGGTCTGTCTCTCTTCCTGCAGCCTACAGGAGGAGAGATGCTGGGTGGCCCCTGGCCTTGGCCAAATCCCACAAAAGCCTGAGACTAAACGCCCTGTCCTCTTACCCTCACCCCTCATTTAGCAAATTCTGGTATATTTCTAAAGCCTGCTGACAGCTTTTGGCAGTGCCCTGCCTGCCTTACTTGGCCTGAGCAGTAGAAGCAGGTAACTTGGGGTCAGCAGGAACCATTTCCTCTCCAGGCAGACACTATTACCCCAGTCTGCAGATGAGGAAACAGGCTCAGAGAGGAACAACCCCTGCCTCGGGGTCATACCACAGTAGCTGGACGGTCAAGGGACAAGACACAAGGTCCAGGTTTCCATTTTTACTAAGTCTTAAGTGCCCACTCACCTTCTAAACCCCACTCACCTCCCTGCCCTCATTCATATGTGGCCTTCAGATGAGTGAAGCACACACCTTCTCCATCAAGCTTTGGTGCTTTGACCTCTGGCATAACTAACTAGCCTTGGCAGAGGAGAGTCTACACTCCCTAGTTCAGGGGAGACTGCTTCAGTAACTGCCTCTGTGCAGCACAAGAGCTGTGGCTAGCTCCACAAGCATGCCTCTCCAAATAAAGGCTTATGAACTAATTAAAGGTCTGGCATCTGGTTCTTGTGACTTAGACAACACCTTTCAGGCTCAGCTAGATGGGAGTTGGGGAAGGGAAGAGGGAGAGGTGGTTAGGAGATACCTATAGCATCTGGAGCTAAGAATAAAATGCCATACTGACCAGGCCTCTGTGTTGACTGTGAGCAGAGGCCTGCCATGGTCACCCACAACGGGACCTGAACCTCAGGGTCTCTGGAGGGTGGGATTACAACAGAGGGCCACATCCAACCAAATAACTCTCCTCCAGCCTGAAGACTCCTGAGTTCTGCCCATCTGAGTTCATTTTTAGCCTCCCCATCCAACTAGAATGCACATTTGGACAGCCTCCAACGTCAGATCTCATCCAAGACCTAGTGTGGCCCAAACTCACCCCTATAGAGCCCCATTCAACAAGAATCCATGCCCAAATCGAGAGTCACAGAATAGGTTTGGTGTATTCATTCATTCATTCATTCATTACTTTAATGAAGTTTTATTAAGTGTCTATTCTGTACCAAGCAGCAAAATTATTGAATGTACTTAAATTGGCAATGGAGCAAACTCCAGCACAAACCCGTATTTACGGGTGGATCAATGAGACCCAACACCTTTCTGGCAAGAACCAGGTAAAAAAGTCCAGCCGTGACCTGAGCGTGGAGCAATCACCCGGTAAATGCTCTGACTTGGAGAATCCTTGAAACAGGTGTCACGTTAGGGAGACTGTGATGCAGCCGCCTCTCTTTCACGGGCGAACAGAGAGATGCGACCTGCCTTTTGCCACCCAGCCAGCGCCCAACCACCCAGCCAGCACACGGCTTGAACAGGGATGCGAATTAAATTTGCACCCATACCTGGGCAGCCCTGGTGACTCAGTGGTTTAGTGCCGCCTTCAGCCTTGGGTGTGATCCTGGGGACCCGGGTTCGAGTACCATGTCGGGCTCCCTGGATAGAGCCTGCTTCCCCCTCTGCCCGTGTCTCTGCCCCCCCCCCCGTCTGTCATGAATAAATAAATAAATAAATAAATAAATAAATAAATAAATAATGATAGACACAGAGAGAGAGAGAGAGAGAGGCAGAGACACAGGCAGAGGGAGAAGCAGGCTCCATGCCGGGAGCCCGACCCGGGACTCGATCCTGGGACTCCGGGATCGCACCCCGGGCCAAAGGCAGGCGCTAAATTGCTGAGCCACCCAGGGATCCCCTAAATAAAATCTTTAAAAAAAATAATAAATTTACACCCATACCTGCATGTACTTCTGCCCCATCCAAACTCAAACTCTCCCTACAACCAAGATAAGCGCTTTCCAGGCCGCCCTTGTCCGGCGCCGCCCCCAGGAAGCAATGCTGGGAACACCGAGGGTTCTGCATTAGAGCGTTAAGCCGGAACTACAGTTCCCGAGAGGCTTTGCGCCGGACGCCATTTTTTTCTCCCGGCCAGACTAAGCGGCCTGCTGGAAGGAGAGGGAAAGCCTCATGCGTCATTGGCGCGCGCGGCCGCGGTCGCAGAGTGATAGCGTACGGCTTCCCCCGCCCCGCCCCCCGGGCTGTCAGTCTGAGCGCGGCCCAGCACGGCAAGGGCCCGCCGGGCCGGCGCCGCTATGGCGGCCGTGTTTGACCTGGACTTGGAGACGGAGGAAGGCAGCGAGGGCGAGCCAGAGTTCAGCCCCTCGGTGAGTGGGCCTCCCGGGCGCGGCTCGATCCCGGAGCCGATCCCATTCCCCAGACGGTGGAATCGCCCTGGCTTGCCCCCAGAGCGTCTCAGAGCCCAGCCCGGATTAAGCTCTGGTCCATCCCGACTTCCCCCGACCTGTCTGTCTTCCAGGCCCCCGCGCTTACCCTGGTCCTCCCTTCCTGCCCTCGGCCTCTCCTTCCCAGTGCTGGCCCATCGCCCGCCAGCTCCCATTCCTGACCCCGTCCTCTCCTGGGCCAAGTAGTCCAGCTCGAGGGGGAGGGATCCCCTGCCTTCCTTGGCTCTTACCCCTCGGTTTCTCACAGGACGTGTGTCCCCTTGCCGAGTCGAGGGCGGCTGGCCCGGAGTGAGTGAGGGTTGTGTTGGGGGGAGGAGGGAATGGGCTGGGGAGGGAGACACGAGTACTGGAGCCTGGCCCCCATTAACTTCTTGTATCAATAGGCCTGTGGGACACTGTGAGGAGGTGGAGCTGACTGAGACCAGTGTGAACCTGGGCCCTGAACGCATCGGGCCCCACTGCTTTGAGCTGCTGCGTGTGCTGGGCAAGGGGGGCTATGGCAAGGTACTGGCCCTCCTTCCTCACTGGTCTCCCTGCCTCAGCCTTGCAGCAGCAAAGGGTCTCAAAGCAAATTAGACTTATAAATCAGCAGAGCCTTCATAGAACGCTGTAAAGGAGGGGAAGGCAAATCATCTCAGAATCAGACTTGACATCTTTACTGCCCCACCCTTGGGTGGGCCTAGGCCTCTTGGTCTGAAGGTCAGAGCTTCAGGGTGGAGCTTTGTGAGGGTAGGATGTGGAGAGGGAGGTTGATCCTGTCTCCCCTGCCCCACAGGTGTTCCAAGTCCGGAAGGTGCAGGGCACCAACTTGGGCAAGATATATGCCATGAAAGTCCTGAGAAAGGTGAGTCATTTGTTCAGCCAACAAATCCTTGCTTGGTGGCTGCCATTCTCCATGCACTACTCCAGGCTTCCAGAAGACAATAGTGAACATGATGGAGGAGATGGTCCCTGTCTTGGGCATTGGCTGGTTTATTGTCAACGATGGTTATATTGTTTTGCAGTAATTCTCAACTGTGGGCAATTATGCGTCTATATTTTTGAGCCACAACTAAATAGGGATGCTACTGGCATCCAGTGGGTCAATGCCAGGGATGCTGCTAAACATCCTACAATGTATAAAACAGCACCCACAACAAAGAATTATCTGCCCGAAATGTCATTAGTGCCAAAGTAGAGAGGTACCTCTAGAGGATAAATCAGTCCTTGAGAAGGACAACCACTGATAGTGGAATTATGGAGAAATATAATGGAGTGATAAAGGGTGGCAGAAGGGTAATGGCTGGAGGGACTAAAAGAGCCTGAGGTGCCCACCTTCTGATTGATCCCCGCCTCTTCAGGCCAAAATTGTGCTCAACGCCAAGGACACAGCACACACGCGGGCTGAACGGAACATTCTAGAGTCAGTGAAGCACCCCTTCATTGTGGAACTGGCCTATGCCTTCCAGACTGGTGGCAAACTCTACCTCATCCTCGAGTGCCTCAGTGGTATGAGTGGGGGCCCAGCCAGGGAAGCAGGGCCAGGGAACCAGCCAGGAAGCACTGGGAGCTCTGGGGGAAGCCCGGAGAGATGTGGTGTGTAGAATGGCTAGGGGGCCCCCACACCCATCCATCCATGCATCCATTCGTTCGTTCATTCGTTCATTCAGCAAACGTCTGTCGAGCACCTATTGTGTCCCTCACCTATATTGGGGGTGGATGGGAACAGTTGGAGTTTGTACAGTGGCTTGTTTTGTCCATTTCCACTGCCCCTTCATGGCCTGTTTCTCACTCCTGTGTGCCCTGTGTCCAGTTGGGTCCCAGATCTGGTGGTTCATTCTTAGCAGTGTCCTCCATCCTCTCCACTCTTGGGAGGGGAGGGCATGGGTCACGATTGTTTCCTAACTGGACCTGAGGCCTGCAGCTCACCTTCTTCCATGAACTCTCAGGGTCATTATCTCACCACGGAATTGTGCCCAACGTTCCTACTCACAATTACGGGGCTCTTTGTAATGGCCCAGATGAAGCCTGGCCTCCTTGGCCTGGTGCCCCCTGTTGGCTGTGAAACGGTTGGGGCCTGCTTCCCACCAGGTCTTATCTGCACAGATGAACCCTGTGAGCCCCAGTCCCCACGTCCCATCTCAGCACCCCCTCAATTCTGTTACCGCGGACTGTGTCCCCTCACGTTGGGATTAATTTTGCCTCCTCTGAGATTTTTTTGTGTTAAGCTCTTGGAGCTATTGCCTCAGTCTGGCATATTAGAGCACCTCTGTGCATGTCTGTCTCCCCATTAGACTGAGCATCCTGAGGGCAGTGGCTGGGTCTCTTCATCTCTGTGTCCCCAGCTTCACCCAGCACAGGGCCAGATACCGAGTAGGCGTCGGTAGATGTTTGCTGAATTGAATTGAATCCCCACGGCAGCTCTGTGAGGCAGGTAGGGCCGGAATTTTGAGTCCCACTCTCCCCAAGAAGAAACCAAGATTCGGAGAGCAGAGGCGCTGGTTCCCAGCACACAGCTGCTGACGTGTTTGTGTCATAGGCGGTGAGCTTTTCACGCATCTGGAGCGAGAGGGCATCTTCCTGGAAGACACAGCCTGGTAGGTGTTACTTCCTGCCTCTCCGGAGGGGCTCCAGGGATCCCCTCCCCCAGAGCCCCCCCCCCCCACCCTTGCCTTCACCCTATCCTGTGTCTGCAGTTTCTACCTGGCAGAGATCACCCTGGCCCTGGGACATCTCCACTCCCAAGGCATAATCTACCGGGACCTCAAACCTGAGAACATCATGCTCAACAGTCAGGGTGCGCATGTGTGCACGCACCCCCACCTTGTGCAGCTACATACGCTGGTTCGGGATCTGCAGGGAGGGCTGAGGAGCACCATGCTGTGGGCCAGGGCCCTGATCACTCCCTCCAACATCTTTCTCAGGCCACATCAAACTGACAGACTTTGGACTCTGCAAAGAGTCGATCCATGAGGGCGCTGTCACCCATACTTTCTGTGGCACCATTGAATACATGTAAGCAGCAGCTAGGTGGGACCGGGGCTCGGGAGGATGACAGGAAGGGCCCGACCCAACTGATGGTTTCACCTGGCTCCCAGGGCCCCTGAGATTCTGGTACGCAGTGGCCACAACCGGGCTGTGGACTGGTGGAGCCTGGGGGCCCTGATGTATGACATGCTCACTGGATCGGCAAGTCCAGCCTCCTGGGTGGGGGGGGTTGGCAGGGCGGGGGGTGGGAGGGGGTCCCCATCTGGGAGCAGGACCAGGACCAGGGCCTTGGGGGAGGCTCACAAGTCTTTCCTCCTCTGCCTTCTCCAGCCACCCTTCACCGCAGAGAACCGGAAGAAAACCATGGACAAGATCATCAAAGGGAAACTGACGCTGCCCCCCTACCTCACCCCGGATGCCCGGGACCTTGTCAAAAAGGTGGGCTTCCCCCTGCCCCCGATCCAGCCTCCAATGTCTTCTAGGTCCTCCTTGGAATCCTGAGTTTCTCTGGGCAGCGGGACACCCCTGCCTGTGCAGTTTGCCTTTATAGTATGAAGGAACACTGGCTTTGAGGTCCAAGACGCTGAGCTTGGACCTTAACCCTGGAAGACCAGCTGCACACATCCCTAGTCTAAGTCCTAATCAGCAAAACATTCACGATGAGCTAGCTGCTCTCCCATTGAGAAGCCATTCATTGGGGGTAAAAGTGGGAGGCTAGGTTTGGAGATTGGATCCCACTGCAGTGGCCTGGATGGGGTGCTGTTGCAAAGGCTTCATGGAAAGGGCCCACTAGACCAAACCTTGGAAGTCCTAAGGTTGTCATAGGTGGAGACCACGCTCCAAAGGCCTTGTCCCCACCACTGCACACATACCCCTCCCCTGTCCTCACCCCAGCCAGCCTAAGAACTCAGAGGAACATGCAATCAGTGCCTCTCCCCCAGACCCTCACCCTCTGCCCTTGCCCTGCAGTTTCTGAAGCGGAATCCCAGCCAGCGGATCGGGGGTGGCCCAGGGGACTCTGCTGATGTGCAGGTGGGTCTGGGACCACTAAGAGGGGGCAAGGCTGAGCCCCCAAAAGTTCCAGGGGGCAGGTAAGGCCTTAGGGCAGAGGGAGTTACTGAAGGAGCCAGGGAGGGTGAAATGATGAGATGTTTGGGGGCACTCTACCCACAGAGGCACCCCTTCTTCCGGCACATTAATTGGGATGACCTCCTGGCTCGCCGCATAGACCCCCCTTTCAGGCCCTGTCTGGTGAGTGGAGGTCCCTTGGTCTGGGGGCAGGTGGAAGGCCTGTCTTGGATGCCCCCTAACCTCTCCTCCCCACTCTGGTCTGCCCACAGCAGTCAGAGGAGGACGTGAGCCAGTTTGACACCCACTTCACACGGCAGACACCAGTGGACAGTCCAGATGATACGGCCCTCAGTGAGAGTGCCAACCAGGCCTTCCTGGTGAGGTCCTGGGTGGCCTGAGGGTTATGGGGGCACGGGCAGGATTATGGCTAAGGAGTGGTGGACACTGAGTGTCCCCTGGCCCTGCCTTTGCCCCACCGCACCCTCCAGGGCTTCACATACGTGGCACCTTCTGTCCTGGACAGCATCAAGGAGGGCTTCTCATTCCAGCCCAAGCTACGCTCCCCCAGGCGTCTCAACAGTAGTCCCCGGACCCCGGTCAGGTACCACAGGGCAGAGAGGAGTATGTAGTTGGGCCAGAGGCTAGTTCTAGCTTTGGCTCTGCTGCTCCATCCCAGGGCTGCCTGGGTTGAATCTCAGCACTAGTCTCCATTTTTCGCATATACCACCGGGGACCTCACAGCTTCTGTGCCCAGGCAGGTGGGGAAGTCGGCCCTCTGACCCTACTGCTGGTAGGGGCTGACTCAGCTTCGGTTTCCCCCGCAGCCCCCTGAAGTTCTCACCCTTTGAGGGATTCCGGCCCAGCTCTGGCCCACCGGAGCCCATGGAGCCCCCTCTACCTCCTCTCCTGCCGCCGCCACCACCACCACCATCGAGCACTGCCCCTCTCCCCATCCGACCCCCCTCGGGGACCAAGAAGTCTAAGAGGGGCCGTGGGCGCCCTGGACGCTAGGACGATGGGTAGCTGTGAGGGCAAGCAGACCCTAGGGCAGTTCCAGACCCTGGAGGTGTGTCTAGGGGTACGGGAGTGAGTGTGTGTGAGAGCATGTCTCCGTTGGGGGTGGCTGTGCCCCTGAACCGTGCCCATGAAGGGCTATAGGCTGTGGCTGTCAGTGGAGTGGCCTCGCTGCCCAGCTGGTCTAGTTGAGCTGTGCCCTTGAAGAATTAAAATATTGAATCATGGCACTGACCTGGCTCTGCCCTTGGACTTCTGAGGGTAGGATTGGGTGGGGTTGGGCCAGCAGGAGCCCCTGCCTAGAGACGGGCAGGTTACTACAAGACCACAAAGCCGGACCACAGAGCCACAGGGCTGGAGGGGTTTTATTTCAGAAGGCTCTCCAGTGCCACTAGGGATGGGTGGGCTTCCTGATGGGGACAAGGATACACAGCTTTGGGGACAGAACTGGTAGGGGAGCAATAGTCTGAGACACCCTGTGTAGCGGTGTGGGTGACAATAGGTCCAGGGTAGCATGGGATGCAGAGGCACAGTGACAGGGATGTGACACACCACACTGGCTCTTACAGTGCTGTGACGTGGAGGCCCTGGCTGCCAGCTGCTTCGGCGCTGTCGTCCCAGGCCGCGCTGCCAGCAAAGGCGTGCAGGTCGCTCAGCAGGGCCTCGGCGCTGCCCCCTGAGCCCACTGGCCCCTGGGAACTAAGGCCCAGGCCCCCTCCGGTGTTACTGTCACGTGCTTCCTCGCCTGGCTCTGGGACCTGCTGTGGGCAGGGCCCCTCTCTGCATTGCTGATCCTCTTCCTGGGACTCTGTCTCCTCCAGGCCACCAACCAGATGGTAGTCCTCTTCCACATCCTGCTCGTCCTGCTGCTGTTCTGGGTCCTCATCGGGTGGCTCCACCTCGGCCTGGGCCCGGAGCCAGCGGCCCGGTGGGCTGGCCCAGAGGAGGCGGCGAGTGCGGCCCCATAGTGCGGCGCCCAGGCGGGCTGGGTGGTAGTAGCCCCCTGAGTCGCGGCTGAGGCGGCGCCAGGCCAGTGCCAGGCCAGTGGCCAGCAGCAGTAGCAGCAGCAGCAGCAGGACAACAGTGACAGAGCTGGAGCTCTCACTGTCCTTGGCACTGCTGCCTGAGCCCAGGACCCCTGGCAGGGCCAGCAGTGTCCCGAGCCCAAGGGCACAGGGCAGGTCCTGTGGGGAGACAGGCAGGGGCTTGTCACCTGGGCTGGGGGCAGTCAGACCGGGTGACTCGCTCCTTGGTTGCCTTATGGGCCAAATGGGGACAATCAAGTAGAAAAGCCCAAGTTTTTACTCTGTCAGTAAAGTCCTGGTCCTTTGAGATGCAGCCATGGAGCCTCTAACCCACTCCCCAGCCACCCCACCTTCACTGTCTGAGCCTGTGCTTGCCTACGGCCTGTGCGCCGGCTGTTCCCTCTGCTCAGCGTGCTCATCCCCCAAGAGCCACATGACTGCCGGCTCACCTCGGCTCCCATCATCTCAGGGAGGCCGAATCTGACCTGCAGCGCTGCCTTGCCTCTCACCCCTACAGCCGGGCTCTACCTGCCTCTCCCTCGTACTTCTCACAGCGTACGAGTGCTTCTCATTATTGCCCTATCTGCCCCACCAGAGCAAGCAGCAAGGAGACAGGGGTCCTTTTGCCTCAAGGACTTAATTTCTGGCACACACCATAGGTTCCTGGCACACATGGTAGCTGCTCAGTAATTACTGGTGTGTCAAGACTCTATGGGTAGGAGTGGGGGTAGCGTGGGATGTGCAGGGAGGGGGGTAATCTGCGAGGCTGGCGTTGGGGTTGGCTCTTTCTGAGGCCTGGATGGAGGGACCAACTCAGAGACAACTGTTTACCCTCCACTTGGCCAGGTCTCAGGACGTGGGTCCCTGAAACCCCTCTTCCTCCCACCCATGGGACTGCCTCAGCTACTGCATTTCCGTTCAGTCCGGTCCCTGGGGGCCTCAAGCCTGCAGGGCCTGGGGCTGGGGGAGGCGGGTGCAGCTACCAGAGGAAGCCTGCGGTTGGAACAAGGCAGGTGAGAGATGATAGGGGGGAGGGGTGTGGAGGTTCAAGCAAGCCTCCCCTTCACCCCAGGCTCTGTTTGCCCAGGCTCCAGGAACACAGGTAAGTTCTATGCCCAGGTTCCAGCTCCCCAGCAGAACAGGTGAGAGGGTCTGCCAGAGGTTCCTGAAGGGGAGCTGGGCCTGGAGAGGGGTGCTGGGGGCACACCTTGAGTCCCAGGGAGGTCCAGCTCTGAGGTGAGATGAGGAAGGCCCAGCTTCTGCCCCATGCTTGCCCTGGGTCTCCCACCTCTGCCCTCGACTGACTGCTCCAGCTTCTGGAACCCCACGTGGGCGGGGGGGTCCTCCCTTAGTGCCCAATGCCCAGGCAATCCAGCTCTGACCTGTTGCCCCCACCTCAGGACCCAGTGGGCTCTTGGTGCTCACCATCAGTCCGCCGGCCTTGGTGCTTGAGCGCCCGCCACCAGCTCTGGCTGTGTTCAGTAGAAGTGAGCTCTGGCGTGCTCAGCTGCAGCTAGGGGTTACTGGGCGCTTCCGCTTCCTGCCCACAGTACCCCACCCAACCCTCCCTGCCATAGGCCCCTGCTAGGGGCCACAGGCCTCTTAGGACCACCCTAACCCACACTAGCGCGTCACAGATCTCTCACCTATTGAGGCCAGGGCTGTGGGGCCCGTGGCTAGGCCTCCAGGGAGAGGGACTGGACACCAGCTCAAAGCACGACACAGTCCTGGGCTGGGTCCTCAGTTTCTCTAGCCGGCAGAATTCAGGGAAGCAAGGACTGGGGGGTGAGGTGGGGAATGCTAGTGGCCCCCAGACCTTTTTCACATCCTTGGGTCCCTGAGGGCCTCATCTGTCCCCAGCATTACACACTTCCTTTCCCAGCTGCCTGCCCCCCCAACCCTTGTAGAGGGCAAACCTGACTTTTAGAAAGAGAATTTTATTTGGAATGAAAATATAGAAATTGTTTCTCCCACTTCCTCTGGGGAGGGAGCAGGGCTGGCAGGTGGTGGTCCCTCAGAGTATAAGCTTGCCTTGATACAAAAATCCTCCCTAGTAACAATGACAAGAGCCTGGCTGCGGCTCTAGCCCCGGGATGGGTGGGTGTGGACTGCTCCAGAACCTGTCCCACAGGCCCAGGGCAGGAGGCAGCCAACAAGCGGTGTGACTTGCCAGCAGAGGCTGGGTGAGGAGGGAGCGAATGAAGAGGAAGTGAGGGGGAGCAGCATCCCCTGGGCCTATGGTCCTACGCATCCCCATTCTCCATGCGGCCCAGCTGCTCCTCCAGGCGACCAATGCGCTCCCCCTGCTCCTTGACCAGCGCCCTCAGTGCCCGAAGCTCCTGCATCACCTCGTCCAGCTTCCGCGCCTCCTGCAGGGACGTGGGGGCAGGAGTCAGGGGGTGCAGAGCTGCAGTTATCCCCAAACCCCCTGGGCAGGGGACAGAGCCCCACAGACAGGCAGTGAGAGGTTTAGGCACACACAGCAGACCAGAGCCACCAGGGTTTCCTGACACCACCCCGACCATGGGGCACATACCCCGGCTCCGGTGAGGCCACCGCTGGGGATGGAAGCCGGGACGGAGGTGGCAGATGTGGAGGCCCCGGGGCGGGCTGAGCTCGGGGCCACGGCAGGCCGGCTCTCCGATAACACGTTGCGCCTGCTGACCTTCAGGTCCCGCTGTTTACTAGGCACGTAGGCCTCCCGCAGGGAGATGAGGATGGGGCTGGCATCCCGCCCGCTCACCCATTCTTCTGCCTCCAGGGCTGCCTCAGGCCCGGCTGTGTCAGGGTACAGATCGTCCTGGAAGAGGTCCGACTGGGCAGGGGATGGGAGAGGTCCAGGTCAGTCGGGGGCCCAGGGTAGCTACCTCCTTGTCACCCTCTTGTCTGGACCCAGGGTAGCTACCTCTTTGTCACCCTCTTAGCTTCCAGGTCTTCACCCTGTTGACCCATCCTCCAATGGCCTGACCCCAAGTGGCCACTCTAAAGCACAAATCTCTCGTTTCACTTCCCTTTGAGATACGACTTCTCACAGCAGCTTTCCCAACACTCCTAAGCAGGGGCCAGCTATGTGGCTTTGTGGGATTCTGGGAGCCCTGCAGCCTCATTCACAGCTCTCCTCCCTCGGATGTGCCCGGCATGCTGGATGGCACACTCAGTAAATACTGGCTGGAGAACGAAGCTCGTCCAAGGTTCTTGGCTGGGCATCTGAGGCCAGGCACACGTGGGCTGATCCTGTCTTCATGGGAGTCTCCCCTACAGCCAGACTCCCATCCCTCTTTCCTGCCCTTTGCCTGGCTTAGGCCCACCCTAACCATGCTCTTGGTCCTGCCTGGCCTGCTACAGGGAGTCCGTCGTGGCTGCCCAGTGTGTCTGTCTCCTGTGGCTGTTCCAGAGCAGGGCCTCAGCTCACTCTGTCTCATCCCTTCTTGTCCTCCACCTGGCACAGCCCAACCCCTGGCTAAATGACAAAGGCATCCTGGCATCTCTCCAGCCCACCGTCCACATCCACACTCAACCACGTCCTATTCGCAGGCCTCACTCCAGTCGCCCCTGTCTGCTGGGGAAGGGAGTAGGCAGGGGACCAGGCGACCTCACCTTTCTTGGCACAGTCATGACAATGGGCTCACACTTGCGCTCATGCAGTTTGTAGAACCTGGGAAAGGGAGGGGAGGGAGGAACCATGGGGGGAACCTCCCCATCCTCGGCTCCCCTGGCTCCTGACTCTCTACTTCAAGGCCTCACCCTAGCCCCTCCACTGTCTGACCCTGGCCCTCCTGTGGGCTGGTTCCTGTTCCTGAGCAGCCTCCAAAGATCTGATCCCTCACCCTAGTCGGCCCTGGCCTGGCCTCTGCGGCCACATCATTCCCCTGCAGCTGGCCACCCAGGAGGCCCTTCTTACCGGGCAATCTCGCACTTGCTGACCTCCAAGCCCCTCTTAGGCATGCTGCCCATGCCCCTCTGGGGCTCTTTGCTGGTGAATGTGTTCAGGAAGTGGATATAGGGGGGCTCATCTGTGATCTCAAAGTATCGGATGCTAGAGTCACCCTGTAGGGGGGAGGAGGCCAGGGTCAGCACTCAGACAGCCAGCCCTCTTCCCTGCCCCATCAGCCCTGGCCAGGCCCCACCTTGCCGCAGACATAGACCACACTGGTATCCGGGTCGTAGAAGGGCAGCAGGGCCCCATTGCTAGAGTCCAGCTCCTGGAGAGCCATGGGTTCCTCCAAGTTTTCCTGGCACATGGGATGGTGGGCAGTCAGGCCGGCCAGAACCTTTCCTTCTCTCTCCTCACCCTCCCCGCCCATCAGGACTGGCCCCAGGCAGCCTCACATGCCCGCTGGCCCTGCCTCCACCATGCCATATGGGTGCTCTCCCACCTTCCAGGACCCCCTCCATTTCTAGGATCTCATTTTCCCAGCCTGCTCCCAGGCCACCGAGAAAGCCTCTCCTGCGTGGGAGCTGGGGATGCCTGGCAGCACCACCCTGTCTCAGAGGAACCCACAGAGGCCACTGTACAGAAGCACAGGGCTGCGGGACAGAGCGCCCTTGGAGAAGGGCTGGGAGGCCTCCTGGAGTAAGGGGGCCTCTGTACTGGGCCCCAGAGGGCAGCCAGAGGGGAAGAGGCAAGCAAAGGAAGGAAGGGCCTCTCAGCTGGCAAGATTGACGTGAGCTAAGGCCTGGAGAAAGCTGGAGGCAGCAGGGGAGGCTGGAGGGCAAGGGGCAAGGATGGAAGAGGCTGGCAGGGTTCCAGGTCCCGAGAGCCTCAGGTGCCAGGCTGAGAACCTGGGACCCCCAGACCTCTCCAGGGTGACGCATGCCCTCCTGGGCCAGGATGGGGTCCAAGTCTCCACCAAGCCTGTTCCCTCAAGGCTGGCCATGGCCACTCACCGGGTCCCACAGTGCCAGCTGCCGCTCGCTCATGCGGCTGAAGCCCGTGGTGAACACTTTGCCATCTGCCAGGAAGATGGCCCGCATGGGACGGGCCCCTTCATGGGCCTTCTCCCTCTCCTATCCGGGGGACAGAGTGGTCAGTGCAGCACCTGACAGAGCCCCTTGGTTTGTCCACTACCATCCTAGCCCTCTGGGGCCACGTACCGCCACCAGGGTGCCCCGGCGGGGGTCGATGATGCGCACACTCTTGTCCTTGCATGCAGAGCAGAAGAGGCTGCCATTGCGGTTCCAGCTGACGTTGTAGATGAGGTCAGGGTGCAGGCTGTCCAGGCGGTACAGTTCCTCTGCAGTGCCCACGTTCCAGATGAGCACCACGTTGTCACAGCCTGCCGGGCAGGGGGCCGTCAGCCCAGCAGGCTGGCTTTGACCACCCTCCTGGGACACCTGGCCTCTTGAGCTCTGTGGGTCTCAGCTTTACCACCTGTCAGATGGGCCTGGGAGAGGGTGTGGGTTCCGGAGCTGCGTACAGAGAGGGGCAGGGGGGTTGGGGGGTGGGCAGAGCAGACCTGCACTGAGTAGCACGTTGCGGGCAGTCGGGTGCCAGGTGACAATGCCCACTCGCTTGGTGTGTCCCTCCAGCACCACCACTGGCTCTGTCAGTGGGGAGGTGAGCCCATTCTCGGGGATCTGCCACACCTGTGGGAAGGGTGGGGTTGCCAATTGAGACCTCTGCTTGGCTGTGCTGCCAGCAGCCTCGAGCCACACCTGTGAACCAGGCCTGACCACAGCGCCGTGCCTCACCATGACTGTACAGTCCTCCGAGCCGCTGGCAATGACTTCATCGTTGTGGGGACACCAATCAATGTCCAGGACAGGTCCTGTGTGTCCACACACCGTTGGGTAGGCCTTGTCGATGCGGCCCGTCTGCGGGCATGAGAGGAGCAGTCAAGGGTGTGCAGGAAATGTTTGTTGCCTCTGACCCTAACTCGCTGGCAATAAAAAACTTTCTCCATCTGTGCTAATATCTCTTAGGCAATAAGTCTGGATTATGACACCTGCCCAGCAGTGTGGGGATGGGCAAGATAAAGAAAGTGAAGCTAGGAGAGAGGCCTGGAAGGTGTGGTCAGGTCTCCACTCCTTCCCCCAGCCCTGATGGGGCCCACCTTGCTTAGAGGGAGCACCAGGAAGGCACCCCCGCCGCTGGCCTCTACGATCACAGCCAGGAACCTGGGATTGACTGCGCAGAAGGTGCTGTCCCAGGTGACACGAGACACTCGGATATCTTCATAGCACTGGTCATTCTTGACCGGCTGTCCAAACACATGCCGGAATTTGCTCTGCCGAACCACTTTGCGGAAGGACATATCTGCAGGGTGGAGAGGCTTGGGTCAGCCCTCACCCATGCCAATAACGCCCAACCCTCCCAGGGCTGCATGAAGGGAGGTGGGAAGGATGCATCCTGAGGCCTGATCACTGTCTCCCTCTTGGCTTGCAGTTTCCCCAGTTACAGAACGGGGTCACAGGTGCAGACCCTGGCTGCCACCTACCGAGGGGGCATCTGAGATGGAGAGGGAATGCATTGACCTAAGACCCACAATACTGAGAGAGAGGGGCTCTGCAGGACCCTACCCAGGCCCCTCCCTAGCCCTGGTATGTGTGGGAGAGGTGGGAACTGATGAAGCCAGGGCAGGCTTATAGTTCCTCTGTGGGTCCTAGTCCGTTCCGAGCAGGTTCCTTCCGGCCGGGATTTGAAAGTTGGGTGAGGGGGAAAGGTCTCCAATGTGGAGCCGCGCTAGGCCCCAGTTCTGAGCCCCCAGGAATGTGCAGTGCCTGCAGGAATGTGCAGGGAGCCCCAGGCCGGGGGGTCAGGGAGGCCTGACAGGGCTGGGCGGGGGTCAGGATGCCGCTCCCGGCCGCAGAGCATCCCAGGGCGCCCTCGGAGCGGGGTCCAAGGTGAACCGTGGGGGGAGACGCTGGGCAGCCACAGGGGCTTGGGGCTGAGGGTGGAGCGCCGCGGAGGGGCAGGGCTCCTCGGACACACGACCCCGCACCCCAGCCTCCCTCGGCTCCGCCCCCGCAGCCTCATCCGGCCCCCCGCCCGCGCTCCCAGCCCCGGCCCGCTACGCTCACCGGGGACGCCGGGGGCTGCGGCACCGGCCTCGGGCGGCTCCGGATCCTGGCCTCTGGGAAGCAGGAAGCGGGAATCAGGAAGTGACAGAGGAGCCCGGGCCAGGGGGCGGGGGGGGCGGGGGGGGCGGGGCGGGGGCTCGCGGGGGCGGGGCCGAGGTCACGCGCGGAGGGGCGGGGCGGGAGGCTGCAAGCGGAGGCGGGGAGCGCCCGGGCCATGGGGGCGCAGGGGCGGGGCCTGGGCGAGCCCCGCCCCTCAGGCGCCCGGGTCTCATCGGAGCGAGGGGGTGGGGGTGGGGCCGGGGCCGGGGCCGGGGCCGGAGGGGCGGTGGGTGCGGGCTCCGTCCCAGTCCTGCTCCTCTGGCGGTGCCCTCGGAGGTACCAGGATTGGGTGGAGCCCCTGCCAAACCCCCATCCCAGTGCATATTTCTGGGTCCCCCAGGCCACCCCGGACTCCAAAATATAGTATCTAGTCTGACAGTCGATATATTCACGTGCCTCTTTTCAAAGGTTACAAAAGTACTTGGTGATGAACATTGTAAATACAACAGCAGTGTTTTAAGGGGCACGTGGAAGGCCCCAGCCAACCCACTCTTTCCGATGAACACACCCTTGGGGCCTGCCGGGCCTCCTTATTAAAAACAGGAATGGGGGGCACCTGGGTGGCTCAGTGGTTGAGCGTCTGCCTTTCGCTCAGGGCTTGAGCCCGCAGTCCCCGGATCGAGTCCCACGTCGGGCTCCGTGCATGGAGCCTGCTTCTCCCTCTGCCTGTGTCTCTGCCTCTCTGTGTGTGTCTCTCATGAATAAATAAAATCTTTTTAAAAAATAGGAATGGGGGCGTGTCCCCTGCAAGATCCCTTGCACCTTCCTTTCTCTCCCCGACATTCTCCCATGGAGGCATAGTGGTCTGTCCACAGTTGATCCCCCCGCCTAGCTCGCTCCTGTGACAGGAACCCAGACTGGCGGCCCCAGATATACCCCATCGGAGTCCGCATCCTATTCCGGGGTGACTCAGATGTTCCTCGAGGTCTGACAAGCAGAATCTGCCCCCTCTGCCTGGGGCTGGTGCCACCTCCCTCACCTTCCCTGGGGTGATGATGGTCAGTCTTTCCCAGAAAGAGAAGTAGGTGGGAAGAGGAGGAAGAGCAAAGCCAGAAAGAGTCTTATCTGGGGCTGCAGGAGGCCCCACTGTGCATCTCAGGCAGGCTGGGGCTTACACCCTATTCACCCCCCATCCTACTGCCTGAGGAGGAAACAGCTCAGAGGGGGGGGTGCCTGCCCCAGGTCACCCCACCAACATTTAGTCCCCATCTGTTTGGCTCCAAAGTACTTGCTTCCACATACTCTGAGGGAGGCAAACCCTTCCAAAAAAGGACAGGAATGAGGGTGCTTTGGAAGAGGGAATGCAGCCACTAAGACTCTCTCCCCATTGTGCCCTCCAGGCAACAGCCAGGGGTTGTCTAAAGCCCAAATCAGACCCTTACCCCAAGCCCTCCTCTTGCTCCTTATTGCCACACTTGAAATAATGCCAGTAGTCAATGTGCGCCCCCCCTCCCCCCCCATACGTTACCTTCCTCTGTCCTCTCCCTGCATGTGGTCTGGTGACACTGATCCTCTTGTCCCTGAGACAAACCACCTTCTTTCCCACCCCAGGGCCTGGGTACATCCTGTTCCTCCATCTGGAAACTCTTCCCCCAGCTGATGAAAAGGCTCCATCTCTTGCTTTCTCCAGGTCTCAGACCATTCCCCTCACTCTCTGGTCCTTACTTGTTCCTCCTGTCTCCTTGTTAATCACTATCTGATGTTATATTATATAATGATTTGCATATTTGTGTTTTGTCTGCCCTGTGCCACTAGAGTGTCAGCAAAATGAGGGTAGAACTTTGTCTCGTTTTCCACAATATCCCTAGCACCTAGGGTGAGACCTAGCACACGGCGTGGGGTTAAGTCATGTACACTGAATGAATGAATGCACAGCGGTCCTGAATGGAGAATTGAAAATGCTCATATTCACAACTCTCAGAATAGACATCAGGTCCCCATGGGAGGTATCTCTCACCCAGAGCAGGGGTGGGTCTCCTAGAGGGCAATGGGAGCCCAGCCCCCTAGGATGTTAGGGGTGAGGTAGATGGACTATGCAATGTCAGGATGAGCCCTTCCTTCAACCTCTCTGGCCTTGGGGGGGCATGTTTCCTCTAACACAAAACCCTCTTCTATGCGTCAGCAGTTGAATTCCTCTTTATCCCGTGAAACCCTTCATGGCACTGCTCTTTCTCCTGGATAGCAATTACCCATTATGGGTGAGATCTCCCCTCAGGGACCTTGAAAGTGGGGCTGGCCCGCTCTCCAAAAGGCTAGGTTTGGAATGGGGACCAGAGTTGTGGACAGGTGGCTGGCACTGGGGTTTTAGTGCCTGATCTGCCGGTCATGTTGTAAAAGCTTTGGGACCGCTATCTGGGAGAAAGGGGAAGAGCATGCAAAGTGCCCCAAGGAGGACACAAGTCCAGACCCTGCTTCCAGGGAGTGTGCACCAGGGGGAGGAGGAGGCAGTCTGGTGGAGGGGACAATGCCTGGTTGGCAGGATACTGCCACATGGGCTCTGGCCCATGAGCGAGTGTTGATCCCAGGCCTGAGTGAGGCTTGGGGATACCCACTGGTATGATTAAGCTAATGGCTAACAATTCTGCAGCACTTACTCTGTGCCAGGTAAGGATCCAAGTACTTCATAGGGATTAACACTCCTAGGAAATGGGGACCATTAATATGATACCCATTTTAGAGACGAGGAAATTGAGTCCCAGAGAAGCCAAGAGCCATGCTGAAGATCCTACAGCTGGTGAGTGGTGAAGCTGGGATTCAAACAACCCCCAAGGGGCACCAGAGGCCATGCCGTGAACCCCACCCTTGTGTCTCCAGAATGGAAGGCTGACTGGAAGGTCACCTAACAAGTGCTCAATAAATGAATGAATTTAGCAAATTCATGCCTGTTCAGAAATCTCTCTCCTGCAGCTTTGGCATCCGCAGTCCTGTTACCAGGAAATGCTGGTATTATGCCCCTGGCATTGGCCACCATTCAGGGCGCTTCCACCCCTGGGACCAGTTAATGACAGCAGCAGCCCTTGCAAGGGGAACATTACCGTCCCGTTCTACAGAGGAGAAAACTGAGGTGAAAGGGGACCTAGCAACCAGAACCCAGATCTCCCTGTGCCTCTCCAGACCATCTGCACTGTCTTCTGCCTTTTTCAAGTGGAAGCACCCCTGGAAGGGCAGCACAGAAATGTCTGTCATTTATACCTATGGGTAAGGGCAGCTTTTAGCTGCTGCAGGTCACATCGCTGAGCTATGGGCTAAGGACTGGAGTGGGGGTGGGTTAAAAGGGGAAAGGGCTCATGGTTTTGGAACACAGTATGGTGAGGGAAAGCTTGGGGGAGGGGGGGAGGTGGCCAGAAGAGAGCGCTGGTGTGAAAGGGAAGAGGGGGGTGGAAGTGATAACTTCAGCACTTCCTACTTTTTCTTGCAGTGTCTGCACCTTGAGAGGGAAGAGGTGGGTTCTGCCCCGAAATGCTGTGTGACCTCCTGGGGGCCTATACCCTTTCTGGAGCCACTGGTCCCCAGAGCTCTCTGTTTAGACATCCTTGCCTCTCTGCCTGTGGGCTGAGTGCACAGAAGGGGCTCCACTGGAGGCAGGACCATGGTGGGTGGAGGTGAGGGTGGGGGGAAGGTGGACCCTAGTTGAACCCCTGAGTGGAGAGAGCCAACACGGAAGTCCTCTGGAGCCATCCAAGGCACAGACTCGGCCCTGTATTCTCTCAGGACCCCCGGGGGTCTGTGGCCCAGAACTAGTCATGGGCACAGCTGACCTGCCCCAAAGCTCACAGGACCCCAGAGGCCCAGGCCAGGTGGCACTTCCTCCCCTGCGGGGACACCTCTGGATGGCAGTGAGTAGTTGGAGAACTTCTGCTCACTGAGGCCCTACTGCATGCCAGGCTCTAGCTGAGTGCCTCACTTGCTTTCTGACTTAATCCTCACAATGGCAGATGTAACAGAAGCTCAGAGGGTGAAATGGCTTATCCAGAGCCACCAGGGCCTGAGTGGAATCCCGCTGCCTTGCAGAGGGAAGTCCTGCTGGTCTCACTTCCCGTTGGGGGCAGAGGCCTGGTGGACAGGGCTTGGCCGTGCCAGGCCAGCCTGTGTGGGCTCCTAGGGCCCTAGGGTCCTGCTGGCTTGTGAATACCTTCCTCCTCCGCAGGGCCTCCCTCCTCTGGGTGAGGCAGGGAGGACAGGAGGGAGGGAAGGATGAAAGGGGGGCTCAGCTTCAGCCCAGGGAGGTCACCCCTGCTGGCTTTGTCCTGCAGCCTGAGGTAGGGGTCCAGGCTGTCGGATGGCAGAGTCCAGCAGGTTAGCCCAGGCTCCGACTGCTGAGCCATTGGGCATAGGGGCAAGTGTGGAAAAGCTGAGTGGGACCTGCATAGGGACACGACGCTCACGACAAACTGCCTGGGACTTTTGGTGCTTCATTTTCACTTCCCCAAAGTCCTCCTGCCAGGCCCAAGGGACCAGATGGGGTTTTCCATGGTGACTTTCTCTACAGCTTCCCTTCTCTCTGACTGGCTGGTTCCTCTGCCTCCCCCTAACTCTTCCACTGCCCTGATGGGCCTGGGCTTTCCCGGACCCTCACGTGGGGCCTGTTCCAGGGGCCTCCTCTGGGGGGACACTGCCGGGGCCTTCTCCGTCAGAGGCAGCAGGCACTGCTGGGTTCTCAGGGGCTCCTGGGGTGGGATCTGTGGATGGAGCAGAAGAGGCTTCATCACAGGGTCTGGGGGCTGAGCTGGCAGGGGATCCAGGGGCCTGGGCCTTCGGGCTCACTTGGGACTGGGCCACAGAGTCCACGTGGGGCTGGGCCTCATGGTTCACCTGTGGCTGGCCTGAGGAGTTCAGCTGAGGCTGGACCCCAAAATCTGACCGTGGGGGAGCCACAGAATCCAGCTGGGGCTGGGCTGCAGGGTCCACTTGTGGGGGGGTCACAGGGTTCCCTGGAGGCTGGGCCCCTGCCATTGGCAGAGTCTGACCCTCAGAGTCCACTTGGGCCTGTGGCTCAGCCGGCGTGAGGCTGCCCGGCCGTTCTTCACACAGAGCCGCGGCAAAGGAGGAGAGCACGGCACGCAGCAGGGCACGGAGGTCGGCGCTGGCCAGGAGGCAGAGGAAGGGGCTGAGACAGCTGTTGAGCAGGATCAGATAGTCGGAGTAGACCAGGGCTTCCCAGAGCAGGTAGCCGGGGTAGATGTCCCACAGGAAGGCCAGGTAGAGCAGCTGGGCCACGTGGTAGGGCAGCCGCAGGACCACGTAGGTGGACAGAATGGTCTTGGCCACGCGGGCAAAGCCCTGGCAGGCCGCGGGCCGTGGCTGGTGGCGGCAGCAGGTCTTGCAGGCAGTGGCCTGGGTGAGCACGTGGCAGACGAGCAGCAGGAGGAAAGGCAGGAATCCCCCCAGGATCTCGAGCATCCGCAGCGGCAGCTCCTCGCTGTCCCAGAAGTCCAGGCAGATGACCAGGTCATACCACCAGACGGCGGCCTCGGGGAAGACCAGCCAGGGCACACTGAAGAGCGTGGCCAGCACCCAGACCCCGGCGCACACCCAGAGGGGCAGGCGGGCCGGGCGGCGCCCGGGGTACCAGCGTGGACACAGCGCCAGCAGGCAGCGGTCCAGGCTGAGGGCGGCCAGCAGGAAGAGGCCCGAGGAGTACGACACACCCCACAGGAAGTAGTAGAAGCGGCAGGCGGCCGTCCCCAGCGGCCAGTGCCCTCCGTGCTGGATCTCCAGGATCTGGAAGACCGCTGCCGCCAGGAACAAAAAATCGGAGAGGGCCAGGCTGAGCAGGAGCAGGGCAAGCCGCGTGCCCGCTCCCTGCCGAGCCTGCGAGCCAGCCAGCCACGCCATGAGCCCGTTGGCTGGCAGCCCCAGGAGCAGCAGGGCCACCAGGAAGACCGTGTCCCAGCCACCCTGGGGGTAGTAGTCTTCATCATCCAGCTCTGTGCGGGGCCCGTGGTCGGCAGCACCCAGGTTGGCTTCCATAGCAGCGTCCATTTGAGGTCCCCAGTGTGCCGTCGGCTACAGAGTGGGTGCCTGAAGAATCAATGAAATCACGGGGGGCTGAGTATGAGAGAGAGGGTGCTGTGTACCTCTGGGCAAGTCACTGTCCTTCTCTGAACCATCATTATCACCTTTTGCATAGTCAACCTCTGCCAGGAACTTTAAATAGGTCACACCATCTAGTCCTCATACAATCCATTTTACAGGTGAGGAGAGGAAGGTTCAGAGGACCAGAGATTTGCTCAAAGTCAGATGCAGGACAGAGGCCTGAAACTCAGACCTAATCATTCTGCCACATGGAATGCTGGTGTCCCCAAGTCGACTAAACCAGACGCTTTCAAACATATGTTTAAATTTGGTGAATTGGGGATTCCTGAGTGGCTCAGTGTTTTAGTGCTTGCTTTCAGCCCAGGGCATGATCCTGGAGTCCCGGGATCGAGTCCCATGTCGGGCTCCCTCCATGGAGCCTGCTTCTCACTCTGCCTGTGTCTCTGCCTCTCTCTCTCTCTCTCTCTCTCTCTCTCTCTCTGTCTCTGTCTCTCATGAATAAATAAATAAAATCTTGGGCAGCCCCGGTGGCGCAGCGGTTTAGCGCTGCCTGAAGCCCAGGGTGTGATCCTGGAGACCCGGGATCGAGTCCCACATTGGGCTCCCTGCATGGAGCCTGCTTCTCTGCTGTGTCTTTGCCTCTCTCTCTCTTTCTCTGGATGAATAAATAAATAAATCTTAAAAAAAATAAATAAAATCTTTAAAATAAATAAAGCTGGTGAATTTTTTTTTGGCTAAAATATTATAGTGGAACTCTCACGTGAACTGGATGGAGTGCTCAGATTAAAGGAGGGGGAGTGCCCCTGGGGCTCCTGGGAAGACAATTTGCAAACTGCTTGGTCAGATCACTGGAGGCCCCTTTTCATCTGGTATCCTGGTTCAAGCATTTTTAGATTCCAAGAGGGGGAGTTTCAGGGTCTCATGGGCCTGTAGGAGTCCAAGGGTGGGCAGGAGCCTGGGCCTGAGGAGGCCCTTCCCCACAGCAAGAGCAGCTCATGAACTCAGGGTGAGGTCTGTAACTCAGGGCCCAGCAGGCTGGGGGCCAGGAGGACTGCCCCAGCTTGAGCTTTTTCATCATCCTCGACCCCTAGCTGTCGCCCTGTTCTCACTTGCTCTGGGAGAAGGTGGTTCTTTGAGGCTACCAAACAGAGCAGGGGTAGGGGGCTCAGCAGTGTGATTAGGATGGGGTAACGGACTTGAGAGGCCTGCTGCCCCTCCCGCTCACCCACCCTGCCCACACCCTCCCTCATTGGCCCAGGGACTTTCCCTCGGAGGTCCAGCGCTGAGTCAGGGGAGGAGGTCGATGCCTCAGAAAGGTTGAATCCTGCTGGTGGCCCCATGATTCCAGCCCCTTGGCCTTTAGCCTGGTGGTGTCCTCTCTCCTAGGGCTCAGGCAGACCCCACTCTGCAAGCTCCAGTCCCTACTGGATCAGAGCCCTGGGCTCCCCTGAGCCCCCAGAAGTGAGGCTTGGCTTACCTGTGAGGTGCAGTCTGCTGGCCGGAAGGAGCAGGGCGTGCCTGCCTGCCCTGCAGTCCAGCCATCCGTAGGGCCCCACGCCGGGGCCTGCTGCATGGTGCCTGGCGGCGCTAAGGCGGCTGGTATGAAACCCAAGCTGAGAAGACATCAATCATTCATGGGGCTGCTCACTGGGAAACCCTAACCCCAGCTTAGCGGGGCCAAGTGACCAGCCAGGCCACCCCATCCCTGACAGAGCCAGGTGGCCAAAACCCCCTCATCCTGGGCCCTTCTGCCTCAGGGTAAACTCTGCACCTCCCTGCCCCACCCTGCCAGGGTCCACCTCCTCTGACATCACCCCCATGCCCCTCACTCTGGCATTCAAGGACTCTGTGATCTGGCCTCGCTTCTTCAATTTCACATACCCTCTGTTCTGGCCACGAGGTGCCCCATGAAGGGGCTGCGTGGGCAACTCACCCTATTCTTTCCCACTTGCCAGCTTTTGTCCACACTATTCCTCCTGACGTGACTTCCCTCGTCCTCTGGCTAAGTCCTGCCTGTGTCGCACAACTGGCGTTGGGCAATATTACCCCCATCTTATAGACAAGGTGACTGAGATGTGAAATTGCTGGATCTCCCAGCTCACAAGTGACAGAGCCAGAGTTGGAAGTGGAAGCTCATTGCAGCCCTGTGTCCCGGCATCCCTGTTGCTGAGGACAGTCCTCTTGACCCATCTGGCTCTACCCCTAGGCAGAGGGCTGGGATTAGGGCCTGGGCTGCCTGCCTCACTTACCCTAATCCCCCTCAAGTCTCCATCCCATCAGCTCTCAGGGTAGGAGTGTGTAAGCAGCTTTATGGTTCCTGAGAACCAAGGGTGCTCCCTGGTGCCGCGTCTCTGGGCCTCGTCGTCTCTCCCCATATGGCCACAGAACAGGCAAGGGGGCCACATGGCCCAGACCTGGCCCCCAACTCTCAGAAGTCTCCTGTGGGGGTCGAGGCTTCCAGGGGTGGTGCTGAGGGCCTCCCTTTGACCAGGAAGAGGAGCAAGAAGAAGGGGCTCCGAGGTTCCCGGAAGAGTGCTGGCAGCTCTGAGGAGCAGAACCAAGTCCCTGGCTCCGAGGCCCCAGGAGGCAGCAAGAAAACCTCTGGAACTGGGGAAGGACAGGAGGAGACAGGCGCTGCAGCCTCTGGGCCAACCACCCGTCGCCAGTCCCACCGGCATCGCTCCGTCCCCCAACATGATGCAGCTCAGAAGACCTATGGGCCTCTACTCAACCGCATCTTCGGGAAGGTCAGGTGGGACCCACGTTGGGGATGAGGGTGGGGAGTGGGGGACACACTTGTGCCCTTGGACTCAACACACCCTGCCAGTACTCAGGCCTCCCACTACCTCTGCTCCAGATCCAGGAGCCTGAGCCGTAGGCACAGAGTTTCTGCAGTTTGGGGAAGGGTTGGTCTTGGGCCAGCCTGGGTATTGGGCAGAGCTAGACTTCAAACCCAGGATTCTGTGAGAGCTCTGGGCCCCAGGAGCAGAAAGGGGGTGGTCATCTCTTTTCTGGGGCCTATGGGACTTCAGCTGCCTTCTCCTGGCCTTGTGGGACTGGCCCTGCCCAGGCCATCATGACCCAGGGCTGGAGGAGGAAGGATGGGCCCAAGGGACATGCTGGACTCTGCCTCTCCAGGACCGCGAGCTAGGCCCCGAGGAGCTGGATGGTGAGTGGCCCTTGCTGGTGGCAGTGGTGGGTGGGAGGTGTCCCTGAGCTTGTCTGCCTGGGCCTGAACTCCCTCCCCCACAGAGCTTCAGGCTGCCTTTGAGGAGTTCGACACCGACCGGGACGGCTACATCGGCTACCGGGACCTGGGCGACTGCATGCGGACGCTGGGCTACATGCCCACCGAGATGGAGCTCATCGAGGTCTCCCAGCACGTCAAGATGCGCAGTCAGTGACTGACCCCCACTGGCCCCAGGCGGGGTGGGGTGGGAAGCCTGGCTCTGTGCTGAGGCTGGGCAGCCCTGGTCCTCTCTGAGTCTCATTGTTTGGGGGATGACAAGAGGGTGGTGGGAGGTGGCTCTGGGAGTCCACAGGGTGATGGTAGGAGTGTGTGACCGTTTCGAGGGCATTCTGACAGTCTGACATTAGCCTTGTCAGGTGTAGGGGCAGCGAGGTCAAGAAAGGTACCAGCGATCCAAGAGAGACCCTTGGGGCTGGGTTCAGGACCCCTCTGTCTGTGATAAGATGCTCCCTGCTGGTACTAGCCACCTGACTGGCTATCTCTGTATCTCTCTGACCCTCCTGAGGCCCCTGAAAAGAGCCTCCTGAGGCTCAGTGAGGCCTAGTGTGACAGAACCCTGGCCACTCCTTACGATTAAATGTCAGATAGGCGGGCACTTGTGTGATTATCATTAGCTAATTTGTCAAATATCAGATTTCCTTCATTCCAGGACATCTGCATTTGCTTTTTCTATGGTTTCCCAAATGGGACATTTAGTGCAATGCTTCTTTTCTTTTCTGCAAAGCTGCTCTTTGACCATTGGTGCTTTTTATAATGGATGGCATGGATTCTAAGATGCCTATGCTCTTTTTATTTTTATTTATTTTTTAAAAGATATTATTTATTTATTTATTCACAATAGACATAGAGAGAGAGGGAGAGAGGCAGAGACACAGGCAGAGGGAGAAGCAGGCTCCATGCAGGAGCCCGACACGGGACATGATCCTGAGTCTCCAGGATCGCGCCCTGGGCCAAAGGCAGGCGCCAAACCGCTGTGCCACCCAGGGATCCCCTCTTTTTTTTTTTTTTAAGATTTTATTTATTTATTCATGGGAGACAGAGACACAGGCAGAGGGAGAAGCTGGCTCCCTGTGGAGAGCCCCATATGAGACTTGATCCCAGGACCCCGGGATCACGACCTGAGCCAAAGGCAGACGCTCAACCACTGAGCCACCCAGGTGCCCCGATGCCCATGCTTCTTGAGGGGCATTTATTGCTGTCCATGGGGTTCCAGCATATAAGAGCACCCAAGAGTCAATTCTCTCATCCTGGCGCCAGGATGAGGAAGAAGGCTTAGTGAGTCACCCCAAGGCTATGCCCCATTGGCAATAGAGGCAGAGTTCGAACCTGTGGGTGCCTGGTTCCAAACCTTGGTCTGCTTCCCCCACACATAGGTGCTTTGCTGAGAGCACCGAGTCATCTCTCCCTGTCGTCCCTGTGGAGGATGGGGCTCCAGCCTCCTACCTGCCCTGAGGGCATGGACGCTGGACGTTCCTTCCTGGGTGCAAAGCTGGGGAGAGGCTGGCGCTTGTGATGTCCCTTCTGGGTCCCAGCCCTCTCCCATGTGACACTCTGCCTGGGTCCGCAGTGGGTGGCCGCGTGGACTTCGAGGAGTTTGTAGAATTGATGAGCCCAAAGCTCAGGGAAGAGACAGCGCACATGTTGGGGATTCGGGAGCTGCGCATTGCCTTCCGAGAGGTGTGGAGTGTGGTCGAGCCGGGTGCTGGGTGGGTGGTTGGACAGCACACTTGCAGGCCTCCCACCTATGTCAGAGAGACTGGGAGCCTCAGTCTCTGGAGGCCCAAGGAGGGGTTGGAGAGGGTCCAGCTCGCTCTCAGCCGGGAGATCCACCCAAGGAGACTTCCTGGAGGAGGGGGCCTACTGTCTCAGCCTGGGAGGAGGTGGAAGGTATGGGTTGGCGGGCAGAGGTGGGGGCATCCAGACACAGAATGTGGCTAGGTGGCAAGGTGGAGACAGGTCCAGGCAGAGCCAGCTTTGGGCAGGAGGGGCTGAACCCGCTGGAATCCTAGTTTGACAGGGATAAAGATGGACGAATCACAGTGGCAGAGCTGCGACAGGCAGCACCGGCTCTGCTGGGGGAGCCACTGGTGGGTTCTGAGCTGGATGAGATGCTCCGAGAAGTGGATCTCAATGGGGATGGCACCGTAGACTTTGATGGTGAGTCTCCTTCCCCTCCAGCACCCGGGATGAGCCCAGCACCTCCCAGGATCCCTGACTAGGACTGGCTCAAGCGCTGCTCCTTCTTTCCTCCAGAATTTGTGATGATGCTTCTCACCCACTGAGGCTCCAGAAGGGAGAACACGCCGCTCCTCTGGCCCCAGGCCAGCAGGGTTCATACTGTACACCCACCCCATGAAGCCCCAGGATGGAAGAGACCCAGCAGCCCCCAGGCTTCTTCAGTCCTTGACAACACCTGGCTGCAGAGGTGGTTCATGATGTCACCCACCTGCCTACATCCTCAGCTTCCTCCCACCTGGGCTGCCTGGAGGAAACCTGCACTCAGCTACCTGTCTTTCTCCAGTGTGAGCAAGATTTGGATCTCTCCAGACTCTTGGGAGGTAGCAAGCTCCCTGGCACTGCAGCATTCAAAGATGGGGGACAGAGTTGTGTGTGGGGGATTCTGGTAACATGGTGAACTGGCAGGGTGGCTGGGTGCCTCCCACTACTTGTGTAAAAATGTTAAAATAAAAAAGTTAACTTGAAAGAAAGCCAGGGATGACCCTAGGTACTAAAGACAAAGCAAGAACTCAGAGCTAGGTGGTGGGAGAGAGGGGACACCATGGGGATCTCAGGCTTGGAGAGAGGTTCAGGAGCCTGGGCTCTGACACCTATGAGTGACAGAAGACCTGTAAGGGGCTGATGAATGGGACATGAGCCTGAGTATCTTCCAGGGTCTTGAAGGGCTACCCTGTTCCTGAAAAGGGACCAAAATATATTTCCACCTACCAGCCTGAGGAAGTGGAAAGGATGCCCAGGGCCTTGAGTGTAAAAAGCTACCGCAACCCCCTCCCCACGCAAGGAACGTGAAACTCAGGTTTGCACATTAGGCAGGATAGTGATCTATTTCCGTGGTATGGAATGCTGAATAAAGAAAGAAGCTACTGGAAGGGCACTCTTCAACCCAGGACACAATGGGCTTAGCAAACAAATAACAACCTCGTCGTCACTTCTGAAGATGAGCTTGTGATCATGTAAGAGAACAGGTCACCGTGAGGGAGACTAGGCAGATGCAACAAACAGGAGAATCAGCACCCCAAAGTAGAAGTAGTAGGACCATCTGGAAGAGACCATGAGTACATGCCACCACAAATGGGGTAAACGAAGGGAGAGAGGTGAGAATAGTATGAAACAGAACAGGAAGATTAAAAAGGATAACCCAATAGAACTTCTAAAAATAAAGGATGGGACGCCTGGGTGGCTCAGTGGTTGAGCGTCTACCTTCCGTCCAGGTCGTGATCAGGTCCTGGGATCGAGCCTGCTTCTCCCCCTGCCTGTGTCTCTGCCTCTTTCTGTGTGTCTCTCATGAATAAATCAATATAATCTTTAAAAATAAAACAAATAAAAATAAAAATAAAGGATATAGCCATTGGAATGAAAAAAAGAATCAAGGGGTAAATTAAACACCATATTAGACAGAATTCAATAGAAGATTAATGAATTGGAAGCTAATCTGAGAAATCACCCATAAAGTAGCACTGAGGGATAAACAGATGGAAAATGTTAACGTGTTGTTAAAAGTCAAAAGTCATCAGGAGTCTCAGAAGGAGAGACTATAGAGTGGGCATGAGGCGATCCTCAAAGACAAGAGGACTGAAACTTAAAGGCTTCCACAAAGACAAGCGCTCAGATCGAAGGTACCCCCTGGAGCCTGAGAAGGAGAAATAAGAACAACTGAGAATCTAGGTGCATTTCAGAGGAACTGCAGAATTCAAAAGGAAAACCTTATAAATGACTCAAGACAAAAGTCAGCTGACTTACAAGGAACAGCAATGAGGCTTTATGAAGACTTTTCGTTGGCTACAGTAGATGCCAGAAGACAATGAAATAAGCTGCTCATCAGGCAGAGGAGAAGTCATTGCCAGCCAAGAAGCCTATACCTCACTGAATCATTATTCAAGAATGAAGGTGAAACATCACCTTTTTTTTTTTCAGGAAAGGAGGGCTGAGAAGAGTTTCCCACCCACATGCTCTCTTTGAAGGAATGGCTTCAGTAAAAAGGAAATCCAGATCAGAATGAAGGCAAGTATGTACTAAATTATGATCAGGAAAGCAATCAGTAAGGGAGCCAGGGTGGCTCAGTTAGTGAAGTATCTGCCTTCTGCTCAGGTCATGATCCCAGGGCCCTGGATCAAACCCCGCAGCATCAGGCTCCCTGCTCATGGGGAGTCTACTTCTTCTCCCTCTGTTCCTACCCCCTGCTTGTTCTCTTTCAAATAAATAAATACAATCTTAAAAATAAAGAAAGTGATCAGTAAACACATTGGTGGATCTAAAGAAGGATTAACAATTTAAAAAGTTAGCTTGGGGGATTTTCAAAACAAAGGAGGGACTAAAATAATAGACAAAATAAAATGGGACATGGGAGGGGGTATTTTGGACATGCTGAAATTTTTTTCCCCTCTTTCCTAGAGAAGGATGGATTCACTGTTCAGCTTTAGAGTTTGTTAACCATTTAAAGGTAATCAATGTATAAAAATAGCAATAGAATGTTTTGTTCGACAGTCAAATCCATAGAGGAAGAAAAAAAGGGAAAGTGAAGAATTCTTGGTTAAACCAGTAGAAGGCTACGGAAGAGGGGAAAAAAGTAAAGAAAAGTGGGGTCCATGAAAACATTAAAAGAGAAGGTAGGAAGGGGTTACTTGAGTCACTCTGTCATTTGAGCATCCAACTCTTGATCTCAGGGTCGTGAGTTCAAGCCCTGAGTTGAGCTTCATGCTGGGTATGGAGCCTACTTAAAACAAAAACAAAAACAAAAAACCCCAGAAGGTAGGAAAAATCCTTAAAAAATAAAAATTACAATAATTATGAGCAGTTTTTGGTTAAGAGAGTCTCAGCACCAGAGGAAAGTTTCAATGTTAGATTGAGTTTCCTGTGACTGATGGAGACCCCCAATAACAATACCTTAAAATGGATAGTAGTTTATTTCTTAGGTGAAATCCAGCTGTATAGTCTTCAGGGACCCAAGCTTCTGCTAGCTGCCCTGCCATTCCTGGGATATGCCCATGTTTGTTCATTTTCCAGGTGGCAGGTTGGAGAACAAAGGAGGACAAAGAACGTGAACCACTTATTATTTTTTAAATTTTATTTATTTATTCATAAAAGATACAGAGAGAGGGAGAGACATATGCAGAGGGAGAAGCAGGCTCCCTGCGAGGAGCCTGATACAGGACTTGATCCCAGGACCCTGGCATCACAACCTGAGCCAAAGGTAGATAGATGCTCAACCACTGAGCCACCCAGGCATCCCTGAACATGAACCACTTATACCCCATTAGGTAGGGCTCCTCACCTGGTATAGGTAGCTACAAAGGATGCTGGGAAATGCGGTCTTTATTTGAGGGGGCTGCATGCCATGCTAAAGATCAGAGGTCCTTCTACTGTAGGGCAGAAAGCAGTCAGGAAAGGACAGATACCAGGCTTTTCCCCACAGCCGAGTGCAGGATCTAAGACATACATTCAAGCAGGATAATGAGAATTGAGAGGCTAAAGTTAAAGTGATGGCTTGAAAAACAGGTTTACTAGAAGAAATGAATGAAAGAAAGCTCATCTAAGTACAGGCATAGCAGACAGAAGTGGGCTATGAGGCAAAAAGCACGGAGGATGAAATGAGTCACAACCTGCTAAGGAAATCTAATGTTCCTGGTCTGAACACATCTATCGGTGTATTTTTCAACTAAAAAAATAAGTTACATTCGGAGTTAAGATATTCCTTGTTCCCCGAGGATAGTGTTACTGCCAATCCTGTTTGGATTACATAATCTAACCAGCAAAAATCAAGCACGTTGGTCACATTGAAACTTTAACTGTTGTGATTCAGTGTTTTTTTTTTTTAATTAAAAAAATTTTTTTAAATTTATGATAGTCACAGAGACAGAGAGAGAGAGAGGCAGAGACATAGGCAGAGGGAGAAGTAGGCTCCATGCACCGGGAGCCTGACGTGGGATTCGATTCCGGGTCTCCAGGATCGCGCCCTGGGCCAAAGCCAGGCGCCAAACCGCTGCGCCACCCAGGGATCCCGATTCAGTGTTCTTTTTAAAAATTATTTATTTATTCATGAGAGACACACAGAGAGAGGCAGAGACATAGGCAGAGAGATAAGCAGGCTCCCCGCGGGAAGCCCAATGCAGAACTCGATCCCAGGACCCCGGGATCATAGCCTGAGCTGAAGGCAGACACTCAACCACTGAGCCACCCAGGCACCCTGAAATTTGAATTTTATAAACTTTTATGTGTCTTATTATTCTTTTATTTTCTTTCCCCAATTGTTACTAGACTGTAAAAACCATTTTTAGCTTGGGGACCATATTGGGTCTGTGGGCTATCGCTTGCTGACACTTGCTGTAGTCTTATAATGTGGAGAATCCCAACTTCTGAAATAACTCTGTTTAGATTGTGGAATGACAAGTTATGAGCATGGCAGTGACTCTGTATCAATTGCCTATTTGCTCACAATGAATTGTTTTCATAATTTTCCTTTTTCCCCATGATTATATTCATTGAAATATAATTTTGTCTAGTTAATCTGCTAATATAAATTATGAGCTTATATATTCTGTATGTCTTCTTTCTTTTTTTCACTTTTCTAGGCCAGGTTTTATTTTGTCTTGCCAAAGTATTGGTCCATGATGGATTATATGTGAAAACCAGTCCTTTGCCACAGCTAGTTTGATTTAGGAATTCCTGCATCCAACTGGTGCTCCCCAGAGTGCTTGACTGGGGGCCAAGCAGGAGAGCAGGAGTGGGAGCAGGGGACTGGGTGTTCATTCTTTCAGCAAAGTCACAGAAATCTAAAGACATTGTGCTGCCCTGGTTGCTGCAGACACAGTGGCCAGGTCTCTTCTCAATTGCACACCTGTTTTACTGGGGGAGACAGACTGTAAACATCTAAGTATATGTACAGGCTTTTCCCCACAGCCAAGTGCAGGATCTAAGACATACATTCAAGCAGGATAATGAGAATTGAGAGGCTGAAGTTAAAGTGATGGCTTGAAAAACAGGTTTACTAGGAAAAATGAATGAAATAAATCTCATCTAAGTACAGGCATAGCAGACAGAAGTGGGCTATGAGGCACAGGATCTACCTCAGCCCACAGTCCTTCAGCCAGCCTCTTGAGTGGTCAGCTGGGGATATTCATGCTTTATATCCTCTCCTCTCTCTCCCACACCCAGGTGTCATGGAAGCCTTGGCTTATGTTTCTAACTTTGCCCTTGGGTGAATCAGCTCTCTGGACCTTGGTTTCCTCATCTGCAAAATGGAACTAAGGTGGTGATTATCAGAAATAACCTATGTTAAGTACATAGTGTAGGGTCTGCTGCTTTCTAAGAGCTTGATAAATGGTAGCTATTATGATTTCAGGTTTCAGGGTTCTTGAAGAAACATTCCCTGGCTCTCAAGATTCTGAGATGCTTAGGTTTTCCAAAATTCTCAGATGGATCTGTTGCCAATGTTTCTGTGGTTCAAAGAGTCTTTTATCACTGAGTTCTGTCATATGGGCCTTGCTTCCCATTGTCTTTGCCTCCACTTCTCCCAATCCCTGGACTTGGGAAATAGGGCAGTGGGTGGAGAGGGCTGGGCTGCTGCCTTGTCATGGCCCACAATTGGAGCTGGCTGTGGCAGCCCAGGGCCCCAGAGCCAGGCTGCAACCAGGATACCAGCCTCTAGGCCCCAGGCCTGCGTCATCCAAGTGCCCTTGGCCAGGGCCACCCGGGGCAGGCACCAATGCTGACTCTCTAGGTAGAAAAATGGGCAGGGCCAAGTCGGCTAAGGCCTGGTGGAGTCGGGAGGCTAGAACAACCTCCAGGTTTGCAGGGCAGAGTCCCAGGTTCAGCTCTGTCCCAAAGGCGCAGGTACAAGTCTTGGAGCATCAGGACTGTCACGGGTACAATGAGAAGATGAGTAGTCCTGGAGTCCCTTAGCTCCATCAGCGCTTTCCTCAGTTTTTGTGAGAGGGGAGCTGTGGGCCAGGCTGGTGGCCTGGGCAGGGCTGGAGGGCAAGTAAGATCAATGGTCTCTTTTGGAATTAAGTACATTCTTTTATTAGCACAAAACACCACCAACCCAGCAGCTCCACGGCCCAAGAATAAGTTAAGGCACAGAACAGGCCAGGGGCGACTTTCCCAGGCCTGGGTATTGGGCAAACTTCCTGAACAAACTTCCGAGGGGGCTGGGGGCTGGCGGGTCCCAGAGTTCTTCCCTGGTGAAGAGGGAACCGGAGCGGCGCGGACCCGAAGAGCGCCCCCTGGGGCCGCTCGGAGACAAGGCTGGATCCCGCCCCGCGGCTCACTTCTCGAAGTAGGGCAGGTAGAAGAACTGGAAGCCGCGGTGGCCCTTGACCGCGCAGTAGATGAAGATCACGTGGTAGACTGCGGGGCGGGGCGGGTCAGAGCAGAGGCCCCGGCCCGGCCCCGCCCCTCTCCAGCTCCGGCCCCGCCCCCGCCCCCTCTCCAGCTCCGGCCCCGCCCCCGCCCCGCCCCCTCTCCAGCTCCGGCCCCGCCCCCGCCCCCGCCCCCGCCCCGCCCCGCCCCGCCCCGCCGCCCTTCCGCACCTCCCGGGACCAACAACAGGAAGCCGGGCACAAAGAAGATGGCGCTGGAGACACCTGCAGGAGGAGGGGCAGAGTCAAGGCGGGGGCGAGGGGCAGGGCTCAGGAGGCACTGCCTGGGCAAGTCTCACTGTCCGTGGCTGAAGGGACCGTTTCCTGCTACGAGGGTGGAAGCAAACTCCCGAGGGGGCTGGGAGTTCTTCCCTTGTGGGGGCCCCCCATTTGCCTGCGGAGGTAGGAGGGGTTGCTCACCTGACGAGGGGGCCACCTCCAGTCCCACGGCGATCAGGATCAGCACTGCACACAGATGGAGCCGCGAGGGTGAGGGCAGGAGGAGGGGGTAGGCTCTGGGGACCGGGTGGGGACCTCCAGCCACAACCCCCCAGCTAGGATTAGGCCCGAGGAATGGTATCCCCCACCTGAGCTGAAGGTTCCCTAGCCAGAGACCCTTCCTGGGAAGCTCACCAAGCTCTGTGTTTTCAGAGTAGGGGACCTGGCAGGCCCTGGGAAATGTCTGAAAGGAGATTTTTCTCTGCTCCTTGGTGTGGTCTTTCAGTTAATCGACAAATATTTGTGGAACACCTGCTGTGTGCCTGGTGCGGAGAATCCCACTGGGAAAGGCGAATGAGGTCCCTGCTCTCATGGCCCTTTCCTAATGGTGTAACCAACAAGAATCTCCAAGCTACAACCCCAGTGATAGGGATGTGGTAAGGCCAGGTCAGGCAGCATAGGAGCCTGGGGGATCTGGGAGGGGCTTTTTGGAGGCAGTGGCAACTAAGCTGGGCATGGTAGCAGTAGCAATAGCAGTTAATACTTAGTTACCATTTACCAGGTGCTGCCAGGCACTGGGCTAAGCTTGTCACCTGCCCTGCTTTATTGTCACCATGACTGACTGAAACAGGTATGATCATCCCCATTTCATAGAAGGTGAAACTGAGGCACAGAACGCTGCATTCAGAAGGAAGAGGCAATCTGACTCCAGATGTTTTGCTCTGGGCATTGTACAGGCAGAAAAGGGGAGGAGTGTCCCACACAGAGGGAGCAGCATGGCAAGGGCCCACAGTCAAGAGGGAACTTGGGGCTTTCTAGGAGTTTCCAGCTTTTGGCAAGAGTGGTGAGGCAAGAGACCAGGCCTGAAGAGTTTGGCAGGAGCTGTAGGCAATGGCGAGGGATGTAGACTTTGGCTGAGGACAGTGGGTGTTGGGGAAGTCATGGTTGAATCAGCTTTTCATACCCAGAGGGTCCTGGGTCCCCAGTTAAATAATGGGACTGGGGGGTGGTTGGGGAGCCAGGCTCTGCAGCAAGGTGGGCAATAGAGCACGGAGGCTTGAGGGGCCACCATGGACTGCTATGTGATTTGTACCTTGCACAGAGCACCTCAAGTATGCGATGGGGGCTGGAACACTACTTGCCCCCTAAGCTTAGAGCTGGGGGCCCTGCCACTCAGAGGAGGCGTCTTTTTCTAATTCCCACAAAGGCCCTTTATAGGTCTATGGTGATCTCCAGCCTGGTAATGTCCCTGATGTGGGTTTATTTATTTAGTTTTTTTTAAAAATTATTTATTTATTCATGAGAGACATAGAGAGAGGCAGAGACATAGGCAGAGAGAGAAGCAGGCTCACTGTGGGGAGCCTGATGTGGGACTCCATCCCATGACCAGACCCTCAACCACTGAGCCACCCAGGGGGTCCCTCTGATGTGGGTTTAAATCCCAGTTCATCTACTTCTCAGTTAAGGTCTGAGCAAGTCCCTTTACCTGCCTGAGGCTCTGTCCTTACTTCTGAACAGGAATGGTAATAATGCTTGCCCTCATGGGTATTGAGAGTATGAAATGGGGTAAGGGAGGTGGCCAGTGTGACCAGTGCTCAGCTTGCAGTGGGTACTGGGGAAGTGGTGTCTCCCTCCCCTGCACATAGACACCCAGGGCTGAGTCAAGGACGCTGTTCAGCTTTCTGGCCAGGGGACTTTGACCATCCTGGAGGAAGGAGAGCAGTTGCCACAGCTGGGCTGTCTTTAGGTCTCTTGACCCCAACCCTGTCCTTTCTGGGGATCCTGAGTCCTTAGCACCATAGAATGAGTCAGAAAACATCTGGCTGTGAGATCTGCCTGTTCTGGGCTTCAATTTGCCCATCTGGGTGGGGAGAGGCCCTCATCAGCACTCAGACTCCGGAGAAGGGGAAATGATAGGTGCTCTATGGATCAGGCTGGCAGGGATGGGCATATCTCTGAGCATCTGTCCCCATACAGAACCCCATACAGGTTCTGAGTCATGGCCCTGCCTCTCACCTACTGTGTGACTTCTGTAAGGCAGAAAAAAAAGCCTACCCTGCACCTGGCTCAAAGTAGACTCAGAATAAATGACAGCTGTTACTCTTCTGCTCCCTGATGGAATTCAATGGGCTGAAAGAAAGAAAGAAAGAAAGAAAGAAAGAAAGAAAGAAAAGAAAGAAGAAAAGAAAAGAAAAGAAAGAAAGACAAAAGTTTGGAGTACTAGACTAAGTTCCATTTTCAACTCTGTGCAATTTCCTGGCTGTGTGACCAGGAGACTGGGCCTGCTCCTCCCAAGGATGCAAGGAGGCTCAGTGTGGCAAGGGGATGCAGAGCCTGCACAAAGGAGGACAGACCCCTCATGGGGGTAGGCAGGGGACCCTCAGGACACTCACTCAGCCCCAGCAGCAGGAGCAGGAAGGAGGCCAGCACCACCCGGCGGTTCTTCTGGATCAAAGGGTGTTGAGTCCAGCTGGGTGGCAGGAGAGCAGAATAGGTGTGAGAGGTGACAGGAGCCCAACACCCTCCTGTTACCCTTCCCCACCCAGAGGACTGAGGTGGAAAGCCAGAGCTGCCTGTTCTGGGGCACAGACCCCAGGTGGCTTAAGCAGGGCAAGGTCTCACCTGCAGCAGGCATGGTAGGAGCGCTGGGTGCTATTGCTGATGGTGCTGAAGGACCACTGGGAGCTGCGGATGGACGTTCGGCTGGAATCCCTGCAGGCCAGGTGGGTCCAGTGGGAGGCAGGGGAAGCAAGGAAGGGGTCATAATGACGTGGTCAGGGATGGTGCAGGGAGCACTGAGAGGGGACAGGGTGAAGAGGAATTCAGGGGCTGGGGTCTCTGACAGTACTGAGAGTGGACAAAAGGTGGGGGTTCAAGCTAGGGATTCCTGCAGGACAGGTGATCTGCGGGAAGGTAGGGGCCAGACCAGGCTGCGGGGGGTGGGGGGGGTTCTTCAGGATAAAGAGCCTGGTGGGACTGGGTGGGTGAAACGGGCACTGGGGTAGGGGGACCCTGCAGGACAGGAGAACCCATGAGGGGAGTGGGGATCAAGCTAGGAATTCTTGTAGGGCAGAATGTGAGGGAGCTGAGTGATGTGAGGTGGAAGACTGGCCAGGGACCTGGGGAACAGGAACCAGAAGCATAGGGCTAGAAGTACAGGGTGGGTCCCCACCTGGCCCTGACCTGGTGCCGACTCCCCCATCGGGCTCCGCAGAGGGCTGGGCTCCATCCTCATCGTTCTCCAGGTTCTATTCCAGAACACAGGGCTCAGAGGGGTGGTTGGGCCCAGGCCCTTCCCACTCCCCTCTCAGGGAGAGGAGGAAAGCAATGCCACACAGCTGTTTGCCTGGCTGCCTGACAGCTGCTCACCTGGCCCTCCACCCTCCCCGCAAAACGGGTTTGATGATTCACAGAAACCGAAACCCAGGTAGGAGGTGGGTGCTGGGGGCTTAGGGGGCTGGGGGTTGGCAGGAGCCACAGGGGCTGTTTGAGGGCTCCTAGCATGGGTCCCAAGCCAGGAGTTCTCTCATGTTTGGGAGTCAGGGTGGAGCTTTCAGAATGGTATTTCAGAGGCCCAGTTGGAGGCTCCGGATTTGGGGTGCCAAGGAAAGGCAGAAGCCCATGGTTTCCAGGCTTGGGGCTCAGGAATCCGGTACAGGTCTCCCAAGGAAAGGATCCTAGAGTTGGTGGAAGTCCTCTAGGGAGAATGGAGATTTCCAGTTCAGTAGAGTCAGGGCACGTGCAAGGATTCATCCTGTGAGTGTGGGGGTGGGGGAACCTCCAGCTGGGGTGGGGACTTCTAGAACACAAGACGGAGGAGTAGAAGGCTCAAGGGTCTGCTCTGGGGTATGGGCAAGGTCTGGATCAGGTACAGAAGAGCTCTCCAGCCCAGGGCGGGGGAGGGGATTGGGTGAGTACCCAGGATGGGTGGGACACCGGGTGGGATTTCCAGCTGGGGCTAGAGGACTGACTGGCTCCCGGGTTCCGGTTGTGGACTCTCCAGCAGCGGCTGGGGACCGAAATCAGAGCTGAGGTCTGGGCAGGGCCCTGGACCAGTGGCCACGCAGGCTGGGGCCCCGAGGCAGATTTCCCTTGAGTTGGGGCTCTCCAGGGTCCGGCCTGGGGTCGCGCCCGGACCCGGGCTGGGGCTGAGGTGGTCCGGGCCGTTCACCTGGTAGCGCAGCCGGGACTGCTTGTCCTCGTCGGCCACCTCGAACCGGGCCCGGCGCTCGAAGTGCAGCGGCCCGAAGCGGGCGACTCCGCTGAATTCGGGCCCCGGGCCCGCGTCCTCCAGGGACAGCTCGAAGGCGTCATCGATGCTGAACTGGGGCCGGGCGGCGCTCATGGCCCCGGCCCGCTCAGGCGCCCCTCGCCGCCGCCATCCGCGCCCGCTCGCCCCGAGCGCCACGGTCCCGCCCCCGCACGCAGGGCCCGCCCCGGGGCGCAGTCTTGGGAGCGCGGCTGCCCGGCGCCCGGGCCGAAGCCCCGCCCCTTCTCGGCAGGCCCGAGTTGCCGAGCGCCGAGGGGGGCAGTGGGCGGGGCCTCCTTTGGGGACAGCACGGGGGCCCGGGCGCCTCCTAGCGGCCGCCTGCGCGCTGCACTCGGAGGCAGTCGGTCGGTCTGTGTCATGGGCTTGGAGGGCGTCGGGGTCAGGCTCCCAGCCTGAGACGGGGCCTTCTGCGTCCCAGCCCGCGCCTAGAGAGCCAAGGAGACCCCTGGGACCAGACTGTCCCCACCCAGACTCACCGCAGATGTGCGCGGGATGCGCATTCTCACCACTGCAGATGTGGAAACTGAAAACACTGAGGCCCAGAAAGCTTACGTGGCTTCCATTCCTCCCATCCAGTCTCCACTCAGCAGCCAAAGTGGTCTTTTAAAATCTATCTGATCTTTTTCTCTGTGTGTTATTTTAAAAAAAGACTTATTTGAGAGACAGACAGTGGGAGCAGGGGGAGGGACCAAGGGGGAGAGAGAAAATCCGCAAGCCAACTTCATCTGAGCGTGGAGTCCTATGTGGCCTGATTCCAGGACCCTGAGATTGTGACCTGAAGCAGAAACCAAGAGTTGGCCACTTAAGAACTGAGTCACCGAGGCGCCCCTCTCTGTGTGTTATTCTTAAGGAAAAAAAAGTTTTGTTTTGTTTTTTAAAGTATGCAGTTAAGTCACTCTGTATAAAACCGTCCCTTGGTTTTCTGTTGTGGTTGAAATAATATCTGAGCCCTTTTTGACTACGGCCCACAAAACTGAATGTACTGGTTCCTACCTACCTATCCAATCTTATCAAGCCTCCTCTGCTCCTCTTTCACCCACTCAGCAACACAGGTCAAACTCATTCTCATCTTAGGGCCTTTGCACATGCTGTTCTCTATGCCTGGAAAGCACTTAACCTTGTTCTTTCACAACTGGGCCCTTTCATCATCTGGGTCCCTTCATTATCTGCGTCCCTGCTCAAATGTTCCCTCTCAGAGGTGCCATCCCTGACCAGGCAATTTAAAGTCAATTTCACATTCCACAGCACTTACCTGAAATTAACTTATTTTATTTACGCTGTTGTTTTATTCACCACTGTGTCCACAGTGCCTAGAACAGTGTTTGGCACTGAGTAGATGCTCCTTAAATATTTGTGGATGGAATGAATGAATGAATGAATGAATGAATGCTTTGCCAGAATCCCAAATGCTTACAGGTGATAGAACTGGGAAACCAAGCTCACCTAGCTCTAGGATGCTTATCCTCCACCCACCACACTGCATTGTATGACCTCATGGACCGAGGTGAATCAACCCTACTTCTCAGTTTATGACACATCATCATGGTGAACCAGGCCCCTCTCAGTGTGCTCAGTCAGCTTTCCTGAATCCTGGCCGGTTCTCTACTACACGTGGCTTGGCTGTTATATGGATATTTGCAAATCACAAACGTGGTATCCTGTATAAAACTCATTCTGTTGTTCCTTACATTTTGATACTCAACGCTAATGTCTTCCACATCCATCTCCTTTGTTGCTTCTACCAGTTGCATGCAGCATGCCATGTTGAGCGTCCAGCACTTTTATTATCCACCACACCTTTCAGTGATGCACACTTAGCCTGGCCTCAGTGCTCCTGTCACATACATCACTGCCATGAACACCTTCATGTTACCTCCTTATGAATTGTGGGAGAATTCTTGAAGTAGGACTTCCACGCCATAGAGTGCAGGTGCAAGCACTCTTGATTTCACAAAGCACTGAAGATGCTCTCCTGGGTGGCTGTATGAATTTTCACACTTACCGTGAGGGTTCTGGGTTTCTCTTAACACTTGATACTAATTTTCTAATGCTTACTAATCTGATGAATCTAAAGTGGTTCCTAATTTCCATCTAGGTTCTCTGACAACTGGGGAATTTGAATAGCTCTTCATGCTCTTGGCAGTCATGGTAGTTCTCTTTTCTGAAAACTGTTCATATCCTTTGTCCATTTTTTTTTCTTTTGGGTTTCTAGCCTTCTTTCTGCTGATTGGCATGTCTCTACATAGCTGAGTATCAATGACTGCTGTTGTGCATCTTTTCTCTGTCTTTGTCTCCTTATCTTGTCTAAGCTTCCCTTAGTTAAAAAAGCTTGGAGTGCTGGGATGGAGTGCAGGCTGGGGCCCACATCGCATGCGGGCGTTCTCAGTGAGCACAGCCTTGGCTCCTGCTGGGCTCCAACCAACAGATGATGAGGGCTCTGGGTGCCGGTGCTGCCCAGGAGTGGGTATTGGGATGGGCCCCTACCTCCTCTCCCAAGCCCAGCACTCTCCCTCATTGACCTGCAGGTGGTGCCCCAAGAACTCTACCCGGGCTCAGTTGAGAAATCTGTTCAAATCTGTTCAACTCCACTGGGGAGTTCAAAGACTGCTCCAGGACCTGTGAGTGTGGTTGAACTCCTTAACTATTTGACCAACTTCTGTTTCAGCTGCCTTTCTTTCCCGTTGCAACATATGCCTTCTTCAAACGAGGCTGCAAGGGGATCCACATTCCTGCCATCTTCTACTTAGTTCACATCGTGACAACCTGAATTCTGGTTCTCTCCACATTTCTATTTGAGGACTTCTCTAAAGCCAGTGGTTTCAAAGGACAAGGACCTAAAACTTTCCATGAACAACTAACCCTTCTGTGTGTCTATGCCTCCTATTTTCTCATTCTTATGCTTTTGCTTTTTGTATTCCAGAGTCCCTCCTACAAGTAGGAGAAGAAAAGAAAGGAAAAGAGAAATAACCACTGGCCCTGGGTAGAGATGCCCACAGGGCAGTTTCCTAATGGACCCAGTGTGAGGAAAACTCAGAACCCATGTCTTCAGGAGCATTTGAAACACCAGCAGCAGCACTCAGGAGGAAGATGCTGGCAGGAGCCACATGGAATGCTTGCCTTCTAAGGACCACCAGGCCAATCACCAGAGGATGGACAGAGGGCTGTGGGCTAGGTTATTGGGAAGTGGTGCCAAATACTTCACTGTGTGCCCAACTTCCATCATGAGCAGGACCAGACCAGAAACTGCATAAACTTCCCAAGAAACATGGTCTCCTTGGCATGTTCATGAGTCATTTGACCCACAATATTCATATGACTGAACCCTGGAGCTAGGTTAGCTTGGGTTATTTTTCATGGGTTTCTGTAGCATATCACTAATTAGCAAAATGAAGCGCAGAATTTTTCAGGCCACTTTTTAAGCTTGAAATTATGTCTCTTTAACATTTGTTAAGAACTATATCATATTTTCTGGCCCCTACCCATGGAGGAAAAGTACTGTGTAAGAGGTTTGGGATTGTTTTTAAATTAATTAATTCTTTTTATAGATTTTATTATATTATTTATTATTAAAGATTTTATTTATTTATTCATGAAAGAGGCAGAGACATAGGCAGAGGGAGAAGCAGGCTCCTCGAGGGGAGCCTGATGCGGGACTCAATTCCAGGACCCTGGGATCATGCCCTAAGCCGAAGGCAGACACAGCCACTGAGCCACCCAGGCGTCCCTATGGATTTTATTTTTAAGTAATCTGTATACCCAGCCTGAGGCTCAAACTTATGACCCTGAGATCAAGGGGTTGCGTGCTTTACCAACTGAGCCAGCCAGGTGCCCCTGTACGAGGTTTAAACATATTTTTCCTCAGGGATCAGCCCTGGTATGACTTTCAGTCAGAAATGGGTTAAACTGGAAGGTGTTTTGTTTCTGTCTTGAACAGGTCATCCCAGAACAGATTTTTTAAAAACACTCCTTATTTATCCTCTTTCTAAAACATAATCTTCTATGTTTTTTAAAATTAATTTTTATTTATTATTTTAAAAAATATTTTCTTTATTTATTTGAGAGAGAGAGAGAGATAGTAACAGAGATAGCAAGACAGAGCGCGAGTGAGTAGAGGGAGAAGCAGACTCCCTGCTGAGCACGGAGCCCAATTTGGGGCTTGATGCAAGTCCCTGGGATCATGACCTGAACTTAACTGACTGAGCCATGGCACAGTCTTCTGTGCTTTTACAGACCACCTGACATAAGTCCCTTTACTTTGAAGCCTTGTGTCTCCAACCTGATCTAGAAGTGTGCTTCCTATGGGATAACTTCACCCTTCCTAAGAGTTTCCTCATCTTTCCAGGCTTGTTCTCAGTAGAAGGCCAGGGGCAGCTGGGCATGACATGTCCATTGTGTAAATCTAGAATCTCTTCATGGTAGTACTTGGTATTCCTTAGCTTTCTCTAAATTCATACCCAAGGCCAACTCAAAAAAACCAAACAAAGAAAAACTGGTGAACACACATGGAAAATGGAAACTTTCCCTGTTTCATTTCCTCTTTTTGTCTGTTTTGCTCACAAGTCATATTGGTCTGCTTGTTGGCAGTTTCACCTGAGTCATGTGTCTGATCCAAATAAGGGTAGTTGCTGACCACTGCCTGATTTGTTTTGTGGACTGGGGGCTACAGGGCCCAGGATTCTCTCACAAGGAGTTAGATATACACTTCAAAGGGAAAGAGGTAGATCATGCTATTTGAAAATAAATATTTAGGGATGCCTGGGTGGCTCAGTGGTTGGGTGTCTGCCTTGGGTTCAGGGCCTGATTCCCCAGTCGGGGATCAAGTCCCACATTGGGCTCCCTGCTGGGAGCCTGCTTGTGTCTCTGCCTCTCTCTGTGTGTCTCTCATGAATAAATAAATAAAATATTAAAAAAAGAAAACAAAAATGTATTGTGTTTCCTTCCAAAGTTTTGGGAATTTACAAGACAGAAAGAGGAAAAGAAAGGATCAAAGTTTACAGACTACTTAGTTCAGGCTGAGAAGGCAAGAGGTGAGAGCCTGTGGCCACTGGGTATTCTCCAGCAGATATGCATTCCCATCTGAAACAATCCCCCCCTCCCCGCCCCCGTTTTGTTTACTGCCTTCAGAGATGCTGCATTCCTTTACACGCCATCTTTCACAACATACTTGGGTCATTCAAGTCACTGGAATGTTACAGAGGTTTTTGGGGTTTGGTTTTGTTTGTCCCCTGCTATAAAACAAAAATTTCAGTTCATTTCTGAAAAACAAATTGGTCAGCAAATTAATTTTGTTCTGCTTCTCCTTTACACAAAGATTCATTAAAAGAAAAAAAAAGATCCTCAGTTTTATATATTCAAGTCCATCAGGTTTCTGCTCTTTGAGTTTTATTTGAAGTATTTCCTCACCCTGAGATCACAAAGATATTCTCCAACTTCATATTCTACTGGTCTGATAGTTTTACGATCCAGAAAAGTGTTGCAACAAGGTAGTTCACTGACTCTGGAGCCAAGCTACACTGGAATTCCAGTCTTCTCCTTACTAACACTAGGATTTTGGAGGGTTAGGACAAGGGTGAAAAACTTAAGGGGACTTCAATGGACCAAGCAAGATCATAATACTTTAAAGCACTATTTTTAAAAATAAAATTTAAGGCAAAAATACATGATTAACCAAATATCAACATTTTATTTTATTATTATTTTAAAAATATTTTATTTATGTATTTAATTTAGAGGGGCACCTGGTTAGTTCAGTTGGTTAAGTGTCTGACTCTTGGTTTTGGCCCAGGTCGTGATCTCAGGGTCCTTGGATCGAGCCCCCCGTTGGCTCCATACTGAGCGCAAAGTCTACTTGAGATTCTCTCTCTCCCTCTGCACCTTCCCTTCCTCAAATAAATAATCTTTATGCATTTATTTAAGAGAGAGAGAGAGAGTGTGTCCGAGCAGGGGGAAGAGCAGAGGGGGGAGAGAGAGAGAAAGAGAGAGAGAAACATAAGCAGACTCCACGCAGAGCATGGAACCCAATGAGGGGCTCCATCCCATGATCCCGAGATCATGACCTGAGCTGAAATGAAGAGTCAGGGGCTTAAGCGACTGAGCCACCCAGGTGCCCCAAAATATCAACATTTTAATAAAGACACGATTTGACTTTGCATGACTCATGTCACTCACCTCACCCTAGTCCAACCTTGAGCAAGTTACATAAACTCTGTGCCTTAGTTTCCTCTTTTGTCGGATGGAAGTAATAATAGTATTTCCTTTATAGCATTAATTTAGGATTAAATTAGTTAATGCATACTAAGGGGCATAACACTGTGACTGGCACATATAAACACTCGATCCATTTTTAACACCATTAGGTATTACAATTTATATTAAGATACTTAACCCTACAGATTCTGTCTTTGGATGTGGTACAAGAAGGGATCTGTAGTTATTTCAGTGTAGAGTGAACCAGTTTTCCCAGCATTGCCTACCAACCAGTTCTTTCTCCCTCTGAACTGTGGTGCCACTTTTATCACATATCAAGTATATAGTTGTTAACATGTATATCTATTTTAAGCTCTCTTTTGGGTCTTTGGTCAGCTTGACTAATTCTCAGTATCACATGCTTTTTATATTATTATGGTTTGCCATGTGGTTTATTTATTTATTTTTATTTTTTTATTTTTTTACATTTTTTAAATTTTATTTATTTATTCATGAGAGACACACACACACACAGAGAGAGAGAGAGGCAGAGACACAGGCAGAGGGAGAAGCAGGCTCCACACAGACAGCCTGACGTGGGACTCGATCCCAGGTCTCCAGGATCACACCCCGGGCTGCAGGTGACGCTAAACCGCTGCGCCACCGGGCTGCCCTATTTTTTTTTTAATTTTTTATTTTTACTTATGATAGTCGCACAGAGAGAGAGAGAGAGAGGCAGAGAGACATAGGCAGAGGGAGAAGCAGGCTCCATGCACCGGGAGCCCGACGTGGGATTCGATCCCGGGTCCCCAGGATCGTGTCCTGGGCCAAAGGCAGGCGCTAAACCGCTGCGCCACCCAGGGTTCCCTGCCATGTGGTTTAAAATATGATAAGCCACCCTCCCACCCCCCACCTTTGGTCATCTTTTTCTTTTCTTTTATTATTTTTTAAGATTTTATTTATTTATTCATGACACACACACACACACATGTACAGCACAGGCAGAGGGAGAAGCAGGCTCTATTCCATGCAGGGAGCCTGATGTGGGACTCGATTCCAGGTCTCTAGGACCACACCCTGGGCTGAAGGCGGCGCTAAACCGCTGAGCCACCCAGGCTGCCCCTCTTTTTTTTTTTTTAAGATTTTATTTATTCATGAGAGACACACAGAGAGAGAAAGGCAGAGACATAGTCGATCCTCAGACTCCAGGATCACATCTAGTTTCCAGAGGCCAATGCTGGGCTGAAGGCAGACGCTCAACTGCTGAGCCACCCAGGCATCCCTGGTCATCTTTTTCAAACTTGACCTAGCTTTTCATTCTTCTATAGAAATATTACAAAAATTGTTTTCTAGTTCTTAAAGTTTTTTTTTTTTTAATTTTCACTGGGATTTCCATTAAATTTCTAGATTGATTTCGGGAGAAGTCTATTTCAAATGTTAAGCTCTTTCATTCAATAAAAAGGTATGTCACTGAAGTTATTCATGTCTTCACTTATGTCCTTAAAATATTTTCTCTCTAAAAAGTTCCAGGCTGTGCTTTTATTTCCTAAATACTGAGTTTTACTGCTCTTGTGAATGGTATCTTATTTTTTTCTTTTTTCTTTTTTTTAAAGATTTTATTTATTTATTCATGAGAGACACACACACACACACAGACACAGGCAGAGGGAGAAGCAGGCTCCATGCAGGGAGCCCGACATGGGACTCGATCCCGGGTCTCCAGGATCACACCCTGGACTGAAGGCGGCGCTAAACCGCTGAGCAACTGAGCCACCCGGGCTGCCCTTTTTTCTTTCTTTTTTTTTTTTTTTTTTTTTAAAGATTTTATTTATTCATGAGAAACAGAGAGAGAGAGAGAGAGAGGCAGAGACATAGGCAGAGGGAGAAGCAGGCTACATGCAGGGAGCCTGATGTGGGACTTGATCCCGCGTGTCCAGGATCACACCCTGGGCCGAAGGCGGCGCTAAACCTCCGAGCCACCTGGGCTGCCCGGTATCTTATTTTCTATTACATTTTTTTAGTGGATTATTGATGTTATGAAGAGTGTTATTAGTTTTTGGTAGCTTTATTTTATATTCCTGCAATACTGCAGAATTCTCTAATTTTTTTAAATTAAACTTTTAATTTCCTTATTCATGAGAGACACAGAGGGAGGCAGAAACATAGGCAGAGGGAGAAGCAGGCTTCCCATGGGGAGACTGATGCAGGACTGGATCCCAGGACCCTAGGCTCACAACCCAGCCAAAGACAGATGCTCAACCACTGAGCCACCCAGGCATCCCAAAATTCTCTAATTTGTTAAAAATAGTCTGCCCATAGATTCTTATTTTTTTTTAAGATTTTATTTATTCACTCATGAGAGTCAGAGAGAGAGACTGAGAGAGAGAAAGAGAGAGAGAGAGAGAGAGAGGCAGAGACAGAAGCAGGCTCCATGCAGGGAGCCCAACGTGGGACTCCATCCCGGGTCTCCAGGATCAGGCCCTGGGCTGAGGGTGGCACTAAACTGCTGAGCCACCCAGGCTGCCCTGTCCAAAGATTCTGTTGGATTTTCTATGTAGAGGGAATTACTCTTACAATTTATTTTCCTTGGTTCATTGCTTTGGCCAGGACTTCCAGTACTGTGCTAAACAGCATCATTGGTAGAGAGTATTAATTTTTTTTGAAGATTTATTTATTTATTCATGAGAGAGAGAGGCAGAGACATAGGCAGAGAGAGAAGCAGGCTCCACTCAGGAAGCCTGATATGGGACTCGATCAATGGACCCAGGATCACGCCCTGAGTCAAAGGCAGATGCTCAACTGCTGAGCCACCCAGGCATCCCTAGAGAGCATTACTTGTCTTGTTCCTGATATTGAAGGGGATGGGAATACTTATTCCATCATACTTAATCATGTATGGCTTTTTATCAATCTGAGAAGTTTCCTCTTTTTCCTAACCGTAAGGTTTTGGTGTTTTTAAAAAGATCTATTTATTTATTTTTAGAGAGAGAGCAAGGGGAGGGACAGAGGGAGAGAATCTCAAGCAGACTTCTCCCTGGATGCAGGGCTCAATCTCACGATCCTGAGGTCATGACCTGAGCTGAAATTAAGAGTTGGATGCTCAACTGACTGAGCCACCCAGGTGTCCCACTAAACTGTAAGTTTTCATTATTTAGCCATAGAACTTTATCAAATGCTTTTCCTGAATATTTTGAGATAACCATATGAGTTTTCTCCTTTAGTTCACTGATGTGATAAATTATAATGATAGATGTTTCTATCTATTCTGAAGCATTCTTACATTAATGGAATGAGCTATATTTGATCTTGATGCTTTTTTTTTTTTTGAAAAAAGTTTAGGGGTGCCTGAGTGGCTCAACTGGGTAAGTGTCTGCCTTCGGCTCAGGTCATGATCTTTGGGTCCTGGGATGGAGCCCTGCATTGGGCTCCCTGCTCAGCAGGGAGTTTGCTTCTCTCTCTTCCTCTGCCCCTCCTCCTGCTTGTGCTCTCTCTCTCTCTCTCAAATAAATAAATAAAATCTTTAAAAAAATGCCGGTCAGTTTTCCTCTTTTTCCCTTTTTTGGAACAATTTATAAATAAGATACAGGCTACTTGTGTTTTCTGTTTTTTTAAGATTTTATTTACTTATTTATTCATGAGAGACACAGACAGAGAGGCAGAGACACAGGCAGAGGGACAAGCAGGCTCCATGCAGGGAGCCCGATGTGGACCTTGGGATCACGCCCTGAGCCAAAGGCAGACAGACGCGCAACCGCTGAGCCACCCAGGCGTCCCAGGCTGCTTGTTGCTTCAGAATTTGGCAGTGATGGCCTATAAAAAACTTTCTGTTGGTAAAAAGCAAAAGCGAAAACCAACCAAACAAAGCACATTTCCCTTTCACCTCTGAGGTCCCACCTTTCTCAGGGGACTTCTTGTGGGAAATGAACTCTCACTGTGTCACTGTCCCATGCACTTAGCACCTGGGTCAGAGGGCAGGGACAATAACCCTTCCTAGTTAGGAGGGTAGGATGAAGACAGGTCACAGTTCTCAAGACATTCCCCTGACTGGAGCACCTAATCCTTTAAATTGGGTGAAGGCTCCTACTGCTATTGATCACAGCTAGTTTCCAGAAGCCAAGAAAAACCTTGTTGTAGCCCCCAAAGTACGTCATTTCTATCAGTCATGTATTTCCTAATACTTATTGCACACCTACTGTGTGCCTGACACTGGATTCAGTGGCCGACTCACCCACTCCTGACCCCACCAGGGGCTCTCCCAGTCTCTTGGGAGCTTATTGTACTCACAGGAATACCGAAACCCTCTTACTCCTGGTTTTATTTTTTGGTTTTCATTTATTTGCTTTTTGTTTTTTCCCAAAGATAAAAATCCAGGATGCAAAAGTCACTCTGTTGCTAGATTTTCAAAAAGAAAAGGCCAGAAAGGGATACACGATAATAGTAGCTGTAGGTAGCGGCGTTACCTCGGAGGATGGGAGGGGGCGGCCTCCCATCCTCCGAGTCCCGGAGCCCCGTAATGCTGCGACACTACAACTTTAAACGGGTTGGGTAGGAGCACACAACCACGTGGGAGCGACCTTCCAAATCCATTCAATGACCTAATTGCTGGGGACGCCCCGCCCCGCCCCGCGTCCCTGGCCCCGCCCCGCGTCTCTGGCCCCGCCCCGCGTCCCTGGCCCCGCCCCGCGTCCCTGGCCCCGCCCCGCGTCCCTGGCCCCGCCTCTCTGGCGCGTCCCGCCCCCCCGGGGGCCTCCCCAGCCTCAGGCCCCGCCCCTGGTCAGAGCTGCGCGCTCGGCGCTGCGCAGAGAACCAATTACAGTCCGTTTCGACGTTTACTCCCTTTTTGGCATCTGCCCTCAGCCAAAATGGCGGCATCTCGGAAGTTGCCGAAGCCCTAGAAAGTGCCGAAGCAGTTCCGGAAGCTGCCGAAGGAGTCCGGAAGTTACCGAAAGAGAGCAGCGGGGAAGAAGGATGGCGGATATCATCGCAAGGCTCCGGGAGGACGGGATCCAAAAGCGTGTGATACAGGAGGGCCGAGGAGAGCTCCCGGACTTTCAGGATGGAACCAAGGTTCGTGCCCAGCCCCCTCCCCTCGACCCTTTGGCGGCGCGGTGCGCATGCGAGGCGGGAGGAGGCCTTAGGCGAGAGGTTGCGCATGCCCAGAGAGCAGCGGCCGCTGACCCTACCGCTCACATGCCGAGCTCGACGCTGGTTGGTCTGCATTTAAGTAGGGGGTGAATTTAGAGACGTCGGCCTCGCCCGGTGGTTTGGCGGTGTGGCTGCATTGGTCGGGGAGGCCGTCAGTCATCATCAGAAGGTTGCGGGGGTTTGGCTTCAGCGTGTGCTCAGACCTGGAGCCGGAGGAGACCCAGAGCGGGAGACCTGGGACGTGGGGGGTGCCCCGGGACTGGGGAGGAGGCTCGGGGCCTCTGGGTTGTAAGGTTCAAGTTCTTTTATAGATGGGAGAGTCTTCTGAAAACACTTAGGCTAGCTCCCATTGTTTAATTGGGGAAAAGTGAGGCCCCCGAGCGCGCAAACCCATTAAACATGCCCAGAGGTCAGGTCTGCCAGACTGGAGCTCTTGGGCAGAGTTTTGGACCTCTCTACGTGATGTTGCTCAGGACAGAGAAGGGCTGGGAGGTTAAAGAGTCTACCACCTTCCTCCTTTGTATCTCCAGGCCTCTCCTGTCCCCTCCCCAAACACCCTAAGTCTCCGGGCTTCCCTGCTTCTGCTCATGCAGTTCCCTCCTCCTGGAGTGCCTTTTTTTTTTTTTTTTTTTTTTAAAGATTTTATTTATTCATCCATGAGAATGCACAGAGGGGAGAGAGAGAGAGAGAGAGAGGCAGAGAGAGAAGCAGGCTCCATGCACCGGGAGCCCGACGTGGGATTCGATCCCGGGTCTCCAGGATCGTGCCCTGGGCCAAAGGCAGGCGCCAAACCGCTGCGCCACCCAGGGATCCCTCCTGGAGTGCCTTTTTCAGTTGCCTCTAGAGTCAGTTGCTTCCCAGGGGCAGCCCCCAGGGCCCAGCAGAGCAGTCACACAGAACATGCATATTGAGCAAGTAACCAAAGATCCTGGCCTGGATTGGGGACACCAAAAGTAAAAGCGGTTGTGAATGAGCAGCCCTCTGCCAAGGTTGGGTGGGTAAAGATTCTAGACTGGCCCAGCGTCAGTGCCATGAGAGCAGAGGGAGAACTCCGTCGTTTTGATGGTCAGTTATATTAAGAGGGATTCTTTCAGAGTGGAGAGAAGAGGTGTGGGAGTGGGCGCATGTCCCCATGGGCTGTGTGTAGAGGGGGTTGATGGCCTTGAAGAAGGGAGATTCTGGATGGAACAGACACCAGGAGGAGAGACATTGTAAAGATAGTGAAGATATGTGTGGCACCAAAAAACAGGGACAAGTAATACCAAAGAACAATCCCGTGGTGATCGAGCGCTCACAGTAATACATGATGCATAATACATACTCTGTTTCCTTTCATTCCCACAATGCGGGCTGGGTTAGGGTTGCCTCTACTTTACTGATTTGGAATCAGAGTTCAGAGATGCAGCATCGTGTGGTGGGCAAAAGCGTGGGCTTCTCTATCTATATCCTGCCAAGGGTTTCATCTTCAGATCTCTTCTCTCTGCACTCACCCCCTGGGTGATTGTCCCCCAGGCTCATCTCTAAAAAACTCTCCACTGCCACAGGTGTATTTTTGGCTGCGCTCCCGACTCACCACCATCACTTGGTGGCATCTCAGACTTAGCCAGCTGTACCCAAGCCTTCCCCCATCTCAGTGGGGGGGCACCTCCAGCCTTCTGGTTGCCAAAACCCTCCCAGTCTCCACAGCCCTTCCTGTGCTCTCATGTCCTGCAGCAAGCCTTCAGAATGCACCGGGGATCTCACCACTTCTCGTGGTCTCTCCCTGGACCACCCTGGTTCAGGTCCCTGTTGTGCCCCTGGCCTACTGTGCTAACCTCTTAACTCACCTTCCTGCATCTGCCCTCACCCAAGTCAGATCCTCTCCCTCCTCTGCATGGAGCCACCCAGAGTAAAAACACAATGGCCTCACCATAGCCTCCAAGTCCTGTGGGATCGTTCCCCTTGACTGCGGTGACCCCACAGTGCACCCCTTCCCTCATTTGCTCTTTTTCTGCCACACTGGCCTTTTTTTAAAATTTTTTTTAAGATTTTATTTATTTATTCATGAAAGACACACACAGAGAGAGAGAGAGAGGCAGAGACACAGGCAGAGGGAGAAGCAGGGGCTCCATGCAGGGAGCCTGATGCGGTACTCGATCCTAAGACTCAAGGATGATGCCCTGGGCTGAAGGCAGGCACTAAACTGCTGAGCCACCCAGGCTGCCCATGCCACACTGACCTTGATGCATCTTGAACACACTGTATGATCTCACTGCTATCCTTTTGGCCTAGACAGTTCACACCAGTTTCCTACCCCAGCATCTGTCTGGTGGGCTTTCTCTTGTACTCTCTTCAGATATCTGCTCTAATGTTGCCTCCTCAGAAAGTGTCCGCATCCTGTGTATAAATTTGCCCTGTCTTCCTCTGCTGCATTGTTTTCTGATCCACAGCCCTTAGCTCCACTGTATATAGCACAGTGTTTTGTTTCAGCCTCATCTCCTTTAGAAGTTCCATGTGAACTCCATGGGCACAGGGACTTTTATCTGTTCTGTTTACTGCTGTGTCTAGCACAGAGCTCAGACACATAGTATGTGCTCAGTAAATATTTGTTGAAAGAACATTTGGTGGCAGGGTGCTTGGAATCCCACCCCAGCCTGTCCACCCCCTAACCATGTGACTTGGGCTCCTTCCTTCACTCTCTGTGACTTAGTTTCCTCCTCTGGGTGGTGGGGTAAAGGTCAGGTGGTGACCCTTGGGTGAGTCCTGTGCCCCATGCTATCTGCAGGCTGGGAGCTGGCTTGTCCTTGGGGGCTTGGTGAGTGTTTGTGCCCTTGCCTTATCCCACATGTGGCCTGCAGGCCACATTCCACTACCGGACTCTGCACAGTGACAAGGAGGGTGCCGTGCTGGACGACAGCCGGGTGCGTGGCAAGCCCATGGAGCTCATCATTGGCAAGAAGTTCAAGCTGCCTGTGTGGGAGACCATCGTGTCCACCATGCGTGAGGGGGAGATCGCCCAGTTCTGCTGCGACGTCAAGGTACCTGACATCCTGCACCTGCCTGCAGTGTCTGTCCAGATGTTTCCTATTCCCCATCCTAGGGCCTGTGCCCTAGCCAGGCTGCCACAAACTCCCTCCAGGGCACTACACCAACAGGACATCGGGGTCCTGGCCCCTTCTGCCTTCTCCTCTTCATTAGCCAGACTGCAGCCAGGGGACTGATTCTCAAATGCAAATAACCTGCACGACTGTGTTTTAAATCCTCTCTGGCCCCTAGTTACTCTCAGACTCTCACACAGCCCTGCAGGCTCTGACTCCTGCCAGTCTTCCCCTCCTACTCACCTCCCTGCCTTTCCTTTCTGTCCCCTTCTTGGCCAAGATCCTACCTCATACTTCAAAGTCAATTCCTGGGGTCACTACCCCTAGGAAGCCCTCCCTGACAGCTGGTGGTTGGCTTGAAATCCTCCTCTGGGTCCTCTAACCCTCATGCCCTGCATGGCCAGGATTTGGTCCTCTACCTGGGTGTAAGGGACTGCAGAGCAAGGACTAGACCTGTTTATCTTTAGCTCAAAACACTCAGCACCAAGACTGAGGACGTCTGCTGGCTGGAGAGACGTTACTCCCACAGTCTGCTCCCATGCAGACTATAGGGAGAGTGAGCAGAGCTGGTTGGACTGGGGTTGAGGTAGTCAGCTTCCCACCTTCTCAGCAGCTGTTCCTGGTGAAAGGTCAAAGACTAGGTCCTCTATGCCTGGAGGTCTCCGCCGAGCGCCCAGACCTGAGATAGGCCCTGAATGGGGTGGGGCTGGGGCAGGAGAGAAGGGAGAGGGATGCTGAGAACAGAATGTGGAGGGATCCCAGTAATGGTGAGAAGTTCAGCTTGTGGGCTACACCTCTGGGAGGAGGAGGAGGAAGAGGCAAGAGCCTGAGCTTGTAAGAGCAGGGGAGGTGGGTTGACAGTGAGAGTGTGTGTTTGTGTTGGGTGTGGGAGAGGTGCTTGGTTTGGTGGCCAGAGAGTGTGGTGGGAGCTGGGGACTTTGCCAGAACAGAAGGCTGGGATGCCAGAGGACTCTGGAGGGAGTTTCTCTGTTTCAATGGAGTGGGGCCTGAGCCAGTTGCTGCCCCTCTCTGGGCTTCAGTGTTCTCTCTCAGGTGGTGATGGGGCCAGGGGCTGGGCTTCTTGGGTGTGGAGACCAGGCAGCCCACCCTGACAGAGCCCCTGGTGCCCACTTGCCTCTCTACAGCATGTGGTCCTGTATCCGCTGGTCGCCAAGAGTTTACGCAACATCGCAGCCGGCAAGGACCCTCTGGAGGGCCAGCGGCACTGCTGTGGTATCGCCCAGATGCATGAGCACAGTTCCCTGGGCCATGCTGACCTGGATGCTCTGCAGCAGAACCCTCAGCCTCTCATCTTTGACATTGAGATGCTTAAGGTGAGGGGCTACCAAGCCACCACTGCGCAGCCTCACAGCAGGAATTGGTCCTGACTGCTCGCCCAGGGCTATTGGATGGACCGTTGTAGGGTTGGGATAGGGCAGGTACAAGAACGCCTGGCAGGATCCTGACAGTCTCCATAGGTTTCCCTCCTGGGGCCCCTCTGCTTCCGCAGGTCTCTGTGAAGGTAGGGGTTTTCACCATCTTGTTCACTCTTCTGTTCCTGGAAGCTGGCCTCGTGCTGGACAGGTAGGAGGTCCTACTTAAACATTTGTTGAATGGTCAGTGAAGGAATAAGTGGTTCTGCTTCTGGTGTCCAACGTCCAGAGGCCCGGCCAGCCTAGAGGCTGGTCAGGTCTGCCGATGGGGAAGACCCTGGGGTGCCCTGGGGCCTCACCTGATGTGGCCCATGCTCTGGCAGGTGGAGAACCCCGGCACATATCAGCAGGACCCCTGGGCCATGACAGATGAGGAGAAGGCAAAGGCAGTGCCAGTCATCCACCAGGAAGGCAACAGGCTGTACCGTGAGGGCCACGTGAAGGAGGCCGCCGCCAAGTACTACGATGCCATTGCCTGCCTCAAGAACCTGCAGATGAAGGTGCTGCCCGGAGGCTGTGGTGGAGAGGGTGAGCTGGAACTAAGGGACTCGGCTCTTAGTGTCTTCTGGCCTCTCGCTGTCCCCATGCCCCCAGGAGCAGCCCGGGTCCCCTGACTGGATCCAGCTGGATCAGCAGATCACCCCGCTGCTGCTCAACTATTGTCAGTGCAAGCTGGTGGCCCAGGAGTATTATGAAGTGCTGGACCACTGCTCCTCCATCCTCAACAAGTATGACGGTGAGCCTTTGACGTCACCCCCCTTTGGAGCCCCTACGTGCACCTGAACAAATGTCCTCCACCCAAGCAGGGTCATGGGCACTGTTGTGTCAATGACATATGAATGGTGTCGTGGGGTTTTGGGTGTGGTTGGCATTCTCCGTTTGGGAGGGTTCTGACCCATGAGGGGACCACAGTGGCAGAAGTCAGGCTGGCCAGCTGGCTTGTCCCCCTCTAATGCCTTTGCATGCCTGCTGCCCTCTGGCACCCCTGCAGACAATGTCAAGGCCTACTTCAAGCGGGGCAAGGCACACGCGGCCGTGTGGAATGCACAGGAGGCCCAGGCTGACTTTGCCAAGGTGCTGGAGCTGGACCCTGCCCTGGCGCCCATCGTGAGCCGTGAGCTGCGAGCCCTGGAGGCACGGATCCGGCAGAAGGATGAAGAGGACAAGGCTCGCTTCCGGGGCATCTTCTCCCATTGATAGGGCCCTGCCGGCCCTGCCCACCCTGCCTAGCCCACTGCTGCTCCCAGCACCCCTGCCCCTGCTGCATCATGCTTCTCTGTATATAAAGGCCATATTTATCTCTCCCTGGGCCTGTCGAGCTGAATCATTGGGAAGACCAGGGTTAACATCTCAAACTTACTGGTACTCAGGTGGTTTTGTGAGGCAAAGGATTGAGGTTCTGATCCCAGCTTCCCATTTGCCAGCTCTAGGACCTCTCTGGGCCTCAGTGTCCCCAGCAGAGATGAGGAGGATGATCTCTGTCATAAAGGAAGTGTCTTTTGCTGGCCAGGGCCGAGGTGCCTGGGTACCTTTGGTCCTCAGGGGGAGACAAAGGCACAGCCAGGAGGGCCTGAGTGAGGTGGCCCCCTAGTTTGGTCTCCCCTCCAGCCCCTGGTCCCACAGTCTTGTGGCCTCAGCTTCTGAAGGCAGAAGTTTTAGGCAGAAGCCAAGTCTGGGCCCATGTGAACTGAGGGGCTGACCCAGGTGGGGAGGGCTGCTTGTTCATGAGGAAGCCTCGGATAGAAGGGAGGACCTTGAGGCCCAGGCTCCCATCTTGGCCTTGCCTCTGACCTATGCTATGACCCTGGGCACATCCTGGCCCCTCTCTGCCCTGCAGTGTCCCCATCAAACTGGAAAGTGGGCTTGGTGCCAGGTGAGTGGGCAGTTGGCTGGGTTACAGGTGCTTTATTTTCATGGATTTACACACACTGGAAAGGCCTCCAGGCCCTTACTGCTCCCTCCTCCCCCGAGGCTAGGTGCCCCCCCACATGAAAGGGAAGTAACATCGAGGGGCAGACAGGGATGCAGGGTGTGGGGTGGGGGGGCCAGCGATCTGGGCCCCCAGCTTCCCACAGGTGCCACTTGGGCCCCTCAAGTACACGAATAAATAACTCAGGGCCAGCCACATTTTGGACCTCACTCCTCGCTGTCCAACTTGAGGCTGATGCTCCGGGCCTTGCCCCGGGCCAGGGCAGTGGGTGGTGTCCCTGGGCCCTCCCGCTCCACCTGACTGGGCCCCCTGGAGCGAAGTAGTTGGCTCTGCTTTCGGAGGAAGTCCACAGGGGCAGCCCCGCCATAGCTGCTCTTGGCCAGGGCAGCCCTGGAGGGTCCAGCGGGGGCATGAGGGTGGGAGCCTGCCTCCAATTGGCCCAGGTGGGCCACGTAGCCATCTGACAGGAACTGTGGGCAGAAATGAGGGGACAGCTGGTCTCAGGCCCACATGCAGCCCTCACCTGCCCCCCTCACTCCACCCCCACCCCCAGGCTCCTCGGCAGTGCTGGTGGCATTATAGACCTGGCATGGCCTGACCCAGAGCCTTCCCTTAGCAGACAGGAACCCCAGATTGGGAGCCAGAGTGCCCTGGCTTTCTTCCTCTGCCTTTCCCTGGGCTTCAGTTTCCTGAGGTCTTGGTGGAAAAGAGGAGCGGCTAACATTCAGTAAGCACTTGCCATATTCCCAGCCCCAGGCATGTTATGTGATATTCACAAGGGGTAGAGGTTGGTGCCAGCTCATTTCTGTTCTACAGGCAGGAAGTTGGGGCTCAGAAAGCTCAAGGTCCATGCCCGCAGCCACCGCAAAGTGAAATGAGCACTCCCGGTCTGGAGCACACCAGCACCCCTGCCCAGCAGCTCCAGGCTGCCCTTGACCCTATCCTAGGAGAAGTCCGGTGTCCTTTTTATAGCCGCCCCCTCAGGTGCTTAACGCAGGTGGTCCTCATGGCCTCAGACCCAGGCTCAGGCTACCTGGCCAGCTCCTGATCACCGGCTTTGCTCGGCCCTCACCTGGCACTGAGCTTGCAGCTTCCGCACTGCGCGGCCCACGATGTAGGTCTGGCTCGGGGGCAGGCCCAGCGCCGCATATACGGCCACGTCTTTGGGTGACCCATAGCCGGCCACGATGTTCAGTTCTACCTGTGGTGGGATAGGCTGGTTAGGGGACCGGGCCACTAGGCATCCCAAGTTTCTGGGAAGGTTTTGGGGGGCGGGGCCATTCAGACGGAGGCGAGGCCACAGGGTCTTATGTCACCAGGCCCAGATGGGAGCCAGAGTTGGGCCAGAGGACTGGGGGCCCTTCGGACCACTAGAGGGCTGGACCATAGGGGCCTCTCCTGCCAGTTAGGGTCCCGAGCCCATGGGGGTGGGACCAGGTGGGCCTCCGTGTGTCGGACAACCTCAGGTGGGGGCGGGGAGGGGCGGGGATGGACCCTCCCCCGCCGCACCTCCTGCACCAGGCTCTGCAGAAACATCGCCTTCTGGCGCAGTGGGTCGTGGGTGAGGCCATCGCAGAAGGAGACGACGCCGTGAGGAAAGTTGTGCTGCGACAACCAGGCCACCACGCGGTGCTTCTGCATATCGGGCCTGCCCGTTACATACACAATCAGGTAGCCCGAGTCCTGCCAGTGCCTGTGGGGTGGGATGGCGGTCAGCTCTATCGCCGGGGGTGGGGCGGGTCACCAGGGTGAGCTGGGTGGCGCCGCTCCTACCTGACCACATCCACGGCGCCGGCGCGCACCTTGGGGTCGCTGCCCATGATGGAGACGCTGGCGGTGAAGGAGCCGTCGATGCTGAAGACCACGGCCGCGGTCCCACGGGCCACCACGGTCAGGCAGCACTCGGCGTATGTGTGGTCGCCCCTGCGGCCCAGGGACTGCATGAGCTGCGTGGGGCAAGCGAGGCCCGGCAGAGCCCCGGCCCGCGGAAGCCTGGCCTGTCCAGTGCTCACCTGACCACCATGCGCACCGGGTAGACGCCGATGCCCAGCGCGCGCTCGAGGGGCACTGGGAAGGTGAGGCGGCCAGAGCTGTTGGTGACCTCAGTTCCGAAGTGGATCCACTTGCCTGAGAGTGGCTGCGTCATGATGTAGACGTCTACCTGGTGGGGCGAGCAGGCGAGAGGGCCCGTGAGGTGGAGCCTCACGCACCCCAGGACCCTGAGTGGAGGAGGGTCTGGGCTGTCATTGTTGTCGGAGGGTGGGGGAGACCCAGAGTTGCCCGGCTGGATGGGGGCGGGTCTACCCGGGGCCAAGGCCAGCATGTCCTGACCTTCTCTCCAGTGAGCGTGACCACGTCCAAGGGCCCGTACATGAAGCGCCCGTTCAGCACCTGGGGGCGGCCCTCGCACACCACCGTGTCGCTTGCCCGGTGGTTGGAAGTGACGTTCTGGCGGGAGGAGACGGCGTGAGCCCACAGCCCGGAGATGACAGGGATGCAGGAGGAGCTATTGTGGAGGACCCACACCCAGGCAGGGGCGAGGCCCAAGTGGTGGGCACTTTTCCGACCCGACCTGAGGTCAGGAGTGTGTGTGAACTGCGGGTCCCAGGGGATGGACAGGATGGGATTCAGAGGATGAGGCTGGGTGCAGAGAGCACAGATCCGGCCAGCGGTGGAAGGGGAGGAGATTCTTGGTTCCCAAGGGCAGGGCCAGGACTCGGTGTGGGGGCGGCACCCAGGAAGGTCCCAGGAACGTAGTGAGCAGCAGGGATGCTGGGGAGAGGGGGCAGGGTCTTGCTCCTGAGGCCGCAAGGGGAAGGGCCCATACCCGGATCTTGACTTGCGTGCGTTTGCGCTGCCACTTCTCTCTGGGGAAGGCCGGGCTGTAGATGGATGGCTCCTCGCATTCCGTCAGCTGTGGCTGCTCCTTCTCGATCACCTGTGTGCGAGAGGCCACATGAACAGGGAGCCTGGGGTTGCCTCTCGGCTCCCTATCCCTTGTCCAGGTCTCATCTCCCACCCTGTATCCCCGAGCCCACCTGGCGCAGGATGAAGGCCACCACATCAGCCGACTCCCAGTAGCTGGCGTGGAAGAGGTGAGGCAGCGTGACGGTGGGGAAGGCGGTGAGCGCCTCGGGGCAGTAGAGCGAGTAGTCAATCCGCTTGGTCCCCCACCAGCGCTCCAGGACTGCACGGCCACGTTGGGCAGTGGGTCAGGGGTGGCCTCCCACCTCATGCCCACGTGTCTGGCCCCTGAGTGCTCTTTCTCCCCTCCTTTCTGCCAAGCCTGCTCTTTGCCATGTCCAATGTTGGGTGCCGGGGCCCTCTCATCCCAGAGCCAATGCTGGGGGCAAGGGTGTTTCAGGTGGGCTTTGGGGGGCAGAATCAGCGTCCCCTCCCCAGCTGGGTGGCTGGTTGACTTACTCTTAACCACTTCACTGGTGGTGCTAGGAGCAGCTGGCTGGGCTGGTGGGTCGGTGCCTAACTCACTGCCTTTCCAGAAGGCACCGCTGGCAGAGGTGGGTGTTGAGGGCACCAACATCTCCAGCTCTTCCAGAAAGAGGCCTGAGTGTGTCTGCAGAGTGTCAGCTGGGGGAGGTGGGGCAACCTGAGTGGCAGTCTGAGCCCGGCTGCCCTCCTGTCTTCCCACCTAGGGCTTCCAAGACAGCTTGGCCCTGACACCTCCCTTGTCTCCCCTGCCAGCCCTCCCTGGTCAGGTACTGGCAGAGGCTGAACTGTCCCGTATTTGGGTAGAAATGAAGAATAGGGGAGCATTGTCTCCTTTTAGCTTATGCCAACAGTCAACTGTATTCCTGCCGGAATGCCTGCTACCACCACCCCCACACAGGCCCATTTGTCTCATGGGGCCAAATGGGTACCCACTTGCATGCATACACAGGTACCTGCCCCATACTGATGCATGAACACAAGTGTATATGCATATGCTGTGCACCGCCCCCCCTCCAGTATAGCAACCCCCCACATTGTGGGTATTCCCAGACACTAGCACGACAGTGCCACTGGCTCCTCTCTCTAGCCTAGCCATCATGACTGCCCTCAACTTCTTGGCAGAGACTGCCAGAGAGTCTTGGGTAGGATTCCATGGTCTTGGGATTGGTGACATGAGAGGTCAGCAATGATGTAGGAACCACCTCACGTCTTCTTGGGTCAGGGGGCCCTGTTCCCATCCCTCCCTGTTGATGCCCTCCTACTTCTCCCCTTTATCTTGGTTGGGGGCATACCCAGCAGCAGGGATGAGCCATCTCCTAGGGGGAACTTCTGGTAGCGGGGCACCGCCAGTGGGGCGATAGCTTGAAATTTGGGAGCCAGCAAGGGCTCAAGGCGGGAGGCGCAGGGGTCGGCCGCGTGGAAGAGGTTGTAGATCTGCTCACAGGCTGGGCGCATCTGGGCAACTAGAAGACAAAGGAAAGAGGAGTTGCAGTTGGGCATGCTGGGAGGTGTGCAAAGCAGCACCTCACATGCTGTATGACCCTGAGCCAGCCCTTCCCAAACTGCGCTCCCTGAGAGGTCACCAGATTCCTGATAAAGTGGGATGAGTGTCCTGGCTAAGAAGAGATAAGACCTTTCCTCTGCTGATGGGATTGGTGAGGACCCCTTCCCTGGGCTGTCAGACCTGTTCCCTGTTCACAGAGCAGAGCACTGTGTTTGGGAACTTGGCCTTGGCAAGTCCCTTCTTTCTGAAGGGCCTCAGGTTCCCTCCTCCAGCCAGCAACTTAGTTTATACTGGGGGTATGGCAATAATGCCAGCATCTCATGGGAAACAGAGGAGAGGGAGGAGCAAAGGGAAAGGTGTGTGGCACCCACCCCCACCCTGAGCCTCACCCTCCAAGGCGGGCATCACGGTTTTGCGCAGAGCCAGCACCAGGCCCAGCGGGGAGCCAAAGAGGAAGAAGCCGGAGACCTTGAAGTCAAGGCGGGCAGCACTGGTGGGGCCATCAGGAGCCTCAGAAGTGGCGGCAGGTGGGCAGGAGGCTGTGCTTGCCCGCCTGGGCTCCCCAGAGGAGGTGGTTGGGGGGGCTGCCTGCAGGCTGTGTGGGGAAGGGTGCTCAGTGCTGATGCCTCCACAGCCCCACACAAGCCCAGGGTGTGGGTTATGGGGTAGAAACATCACCTGTTCTGAGCACCCTCAGGCTCAGTACTGGTCAGGTCGCTGGGGGTGCGTTGGGCAGGCAGGACTGAGGGTTCTGGGCTCGCCCGGCCCAGCCCCTCCACCCCATCTGCCAGGGGGTCCCGCACTAGGCCAACCTCCGGTGAGAGCAGCTCATTGTTCTAGACAAAATAGAGGACAGAAATATCCCTAGGATTGGAGACAATTCGATTTCTACTTATTTGGAGGTGAGGAGAGAGGCTTGGGGGTGGAGCAGGGACTCCAGGAGAGAACTCGGGGCACAGCCCAATAGGGGACAGAATAGCAGGGGAGCTGTCATATTGCAGGGGACAGAGACCTAGAGCTGGAGAGATACCCCCCTCCTGAGGAGGCAGGGTTCGGCCAAACTGACCATGCTCCCTCGGCGGCTGCTGCCCCGGCTCCCTGTGCCCACACTGGCACTATGGCAGAGCGCATCGAAGCCCAGGATCCCGCCGACGCCATCTCCAATCAGCACCACCTGATTGGCGAGAGTGGTGCCATCAGGAAGGGCTGTAGCAGAGGCAGGCAGGTGGAAGGCTCTAGCAACAAGCTTCCCGAGGATGCCCCTGACTGCTGACCTGCCCACAGAAGCCAGCACCCTCAGGCGAGCGCAGGAAGGCAGCATAGGCCTGGTTGGTGCGGGCGATGACAGTGGCCACAGCGCCCTGGTACCGGGAGGATGAGGTGGCCAGCAGTGGCAGGGCAGCCAGAGGAATGTGGTCCTGGGAGCGGGACAGGCTGTCACCGTCATGGCTGTAGGGGCTCAGGCTGTAGGAGGAGGTGGGGTGGGTGGGTGGGAGGCCCTCCAGCCCTGCATTGCCTCCTCCCAGTCCCCTTGGCCTGTTGGCAAGTCTTAGCACCATGGGGCCTTTGTGGGGAGCATCAGCACCCAAGGGCCCTTTGTGGGGTGCATTGACTAGAAGCCGAAGTCCACCTGGGTGGATGACTGGCCCAGGTGTCTGGGTTCCTGGCCTCCTCCCCCCTTTCCTCATGAGGTCTTTTAGGTCCCTGGAGCCCCATGCTCTCTGCTCCTTGAAGACCCTGTACATCCCCCACCCTCCCACCCCTGACCAGTACTTGGAGACAAGGGCATAGGCAGCAGCACAGATGGGTGGGCAGGGCACCAGACGCAGCGCCACGTGGCCCAAGGCCTCAGGAAAGTGGATTCGTGTGACAGCCTCAAAGGCCAGGCTCAGGGTCTGCACGTCCGCCTGCTTGGAGTTGGCATCTCCAGGGCCTGAGTCCAGGATATTGCCGCTGTGCAGGATGAGGAAGAGGGCGTGGACTGCACATGCCTCTGCCCCCAGCTCCCCAGCTCCGTCTGGGCCCTGTGGGGCAAAGTGGGGTGCCAGGGGTGTCAGGGCAGTAGCCTGCCTGGCCGACAGGCAGAACTGCAGTTGTAGGGTAGGTGACCATACTCACCTCTGAGTCCCTGGGTGCTCGGGCCCCATCCCCAATGTCTTTGGTGGCCTCGGTTCCAGGGTCTATAGGATGGGGGAAGCCAGTGAAGGAGACTGAGGGGTCTGTGGAGATCCCCTCATAGGGCACTTCAGATATCTCTGCTTTGCTGTCTGCCTAAGCCATCCCCCAACTTCCTGTATCCTCTCTCATCAGGCTCTCGTGGGTCATTTCACATGTCTGGGCCTTTGTATATGTTGGTCCTGCTACTATCCAGGCAAACACGCCTAGAAGATTCCTTCCAATCCTGCCCTGTCCAATATGGTAGTCACTAGTCACATATGCCTATTTAAATTGAAATAAATTAAAATACAATGCAAGGCAAAATTCAGCTCCTTAGTCACACTAGCCATGTTTCAAGTGAAAACCACATGTGGCTAGTGGCTAGAACATTTCCATCATCACAGAAAGTTCTAATGGACAGAGTTCGTCCAATCCTTTAAAATCCAGCTTAGATACCATCTCCCATGTGAAGCCTTCCTGGATTCCAAATTAATTCCTTCGTTTTTTGGCCTGTGTCTGAGCTTGGAATACTCTAACCAACCATCTATCCACTCCTTATCCACTAATTATTCACCTGTATATTTAATGGACTGACATTCAATTGAGGACCCCATTAAACTCAGGGCTGAGTTGTTTTCTGAGTGTCTACTGCATTCAGAGTGCTGGTGGATGGCAATCTTTACCTGGTGTCCCCTCAGCCTCCACAGGGGAGGCAAAGGCGTCAATGAAGTCATTGGAGTTCCACTTGGTCATCTCCTTGGGGAAGACCTCATCACTGTCTGAGAAGCCTTCTGAAAGGACAAGGGGCTATGTCATGGGGCAGGAGGAGCCGCTCAGGGATACCCCCACCCCCACCAGGGCTGTGGTGCTGACCATGGGCATCAAAGAATTCCTCCTCAGAGCTGTTCTCAGAGTCTCGGGCAATGTTCTGCATGCGCCACTCGGACAAGCTCTGGGGAGACACGCCCCCTGCAGGGCCATATCAACCTCAGCCTGGGTGTCCAGCCTGAGGGTGGCTCCCTCCCCCACCCCCCCATGCCCCAGCCTCACCTCCATGCTGGGATGAGTAGGAGGAACGTGAGGAAGAGGACCACTGCTTGCCAAAACTGGCATCAGGCGAGGCATCGGGGCCGGAGGGTGCCTCAGGCCCATCGGGGGTGCCAGCATGGCTGGCTGCAGCCCGGGCCTCAACGCTGCTAGGCTTCCCAGGGGCCTGGGCCTCCGGCCCCTCAGTGCCTGTGTTGCACTTAGCCATGCGCTGTGCCAACATGCGGGCAGTCTCTTCCTCCAGTGCCCGGATGTCAGCCATGCTCAGCTCTGTCCATTCATCCTGCCAGCACCAGGCCTGGCGGTGGGCCCGTAGCATCACCCGACGCAGACCTGTAGGGGCATCAGAACCATGTCCTCCCAGCCTGAACTTCCCTGGCACGGCCACCAGGCAGCCACATACCTAGCCCCCTACATGGGGTGATGGCTTCTCTGGGCACACCACCCACCCAGAGCCACAAAGTAGGCCAGGGCGAGTGCCATCCGGGAGATGGGAATAGAAACTGGGGCATTTGTCTTTCTGCTCCACCTGCCTCCCTCTGTTCCTGCCTCTTTCATCCCTCTGGACACTCCAACTCTGAGCACAAACCCAGTGCTGACACCCTGGAAAGCTGGGACCCAGGCTTCTTGCTGTCTTTCTCACTAGCTTCCTGCTGACTTCTTCAGAGGAGTTAACAATTAAGGCATTAACAGTTAATGAAATTGTTGATAGTTAATGAAGGTGTTAATAGTTAATGGAAGTGTTGGCACTTAATGAAGTTTGTAGCGAAAGATGATACCCATTCTGGGATATTTTCATCGGAAGCAGAGGAATAAAGTTAGAAACTCCAATATCTAGGAGTAAACTAGTATCTAGGAAATAAACTAATAAAGGTCAGATTATAATTATAAACTTCTGGAAGGAAATAGATCAGAATCTTAACCACAGTTATATATTGCTGGTTTCATTTTCTTATTCGTGCTTTTTGGTATTTTTACAAATGTGAGACAAGGAGCCTATATTATTCTCTAAGCTAAATTTCCTCATCTGGTCTGTAAAATGGGAATAGCAGTTCTTACCTTGCAGGGGTGTCATGGGTGTTAAAGGAACTCTTGCAGGAAGAGTGATTAGCAAAGCACCTTACATGTTGTGAATGCTCAGTCAGTGTTAGCTCTTTTTTTTTTTTTTTTTTTTTTTTTTTTTTTTTTAGTGTTAGCTCTTAATACCCGAACCAGCCTCCTGCTCATTCACAGAAGGGAAAACTAAAGTGCAGGGCTGGGAAGTGGCTCACTGGGGGTCCCATGGAGCCCGGGCCCCTGTACGCTCCTACGGTAGGCGGCCCACCTTCAGACCTGGGGGATGTGGCGGGGCAGAGTTGCAGGAGCCGTCGGGTTAGAAACAGGACTTCTGGATCCCAGGGCTAGAGCATGGGGCCATGGGAGCTGGGCATGGGAGGGGCCCCAAGAGAATGATGGCAGAGTCCCAGCCTTAGGCTGTATTTCTTTGTGTGTTGCTGGTTAGGGCTGCTGACCCTTTTGAGAGTTTCTAAGTCTCCCTTGACCCACCGAACACTGGAGAATCTTGGAAGCTTAACGGATGAAAGTAGCATCTCTGAATGTCAGTGCCTGCATGCTCAGAAGTCATGTCCCCAGCTTCTTGCCCTCCTGACTCTTACCTATACCTCAAGGCTAGGCTCCCATGAACCCCCAGCCGGGCTGTGCTGCTCTCCTCTGCCCCAGTGCCAACAAGTCAAAGGGAAATGATGGCTTTATGCTTCTGGGAGCATAAAGACTGGGAGCACCCCTGGCTCAAATAAGGGGTGCCTGGTGGATGCTGGGTAAAGGGAACCTCCTGTGGCTGGGTGCTCACCGACATCATGGATGAACTGCTCGATCTTGGCCTGCATGCCCCAGTAGCGGAACTCGACCTTGCACAGCTTATAGGCACACATGAGGGGCCCTGTCTGGGCCGCTGTGCGTGCCCAGTCATCAGCCAGTGGTCCGCGGCCAGTCTTGGCCGAGCGGTACAGCCGGGGGTCCTCTTCTGCTTTGTATTCTCCTGGGGCCACTGCATCCCGCACGATGTCGATGGTGTCTGAGGGGAGGGTTCCAGCAGTATACTGAGCCATGCCAGCCCCCTCCCCCACTGCCACCCCTTCCCTGCCTTGGGATTGGGAAGGCAGCCTTGCACAGCCAGGAATCTGAGACCTGGAGAGGGGCTGTGACTTGTCAGAGGCTGCTCACTGAGGTAGCAGGTGGCCTGAGAGGGCCTCTAGGTTCCCCTCACTGGCCCCAGGCCTCACCCAGGATGCGCTGTCTCCTCTCAGCTCCACTCAGGTTGAAGACATTTGGCTGCTGCCCGCCATCAGGCAGGTAATAAGTCTCTATTTCGATGGAGAATTTCTCCACAAAGGGGCAGGTGTACCTGGGCACAGGGCAGGGGTGAGGGTCATTACTGTGCCCACCAGGGCTGTTCTCCTCATTGCTCCAGGCCTGCTCCGCCCACTTACCGTGTCCGGGTGTAAGGATAAGCATTCCAGGATTCCTCTTCCACCTGCAGGGCAGCCTTGGGCAGCAGTGCCCGGAACCAGCCTGGGATGTGGGAGCCCACGTGGTACACCTTGTGTGTGTACTGCCCGCTGCCGCCAGGCCCATCTGTGTAGGGCCGGTTGGCCAGGATCTCCACGCCGCTGCCCTCACCACTGGACTCCTCCCGGCTCTTTTTCTGCACCCGGGGCAGAGCAGAATGGGCAGCTCAGCCCCAGCTCAGCCTGGCCCTCTACACAGTGCTAGAATGCTAGTCCTAGCCTTTCTATCTCCCTGAGACCCAACCCTGGTCCCCTGCAGTTCCCTAGGATCAGGATCACAGCTGCTGTCCGGTCCTCCACAGGGCTTGCAACCCAGCACTCATTCACATACTGATTGTCTGCTCTTTTCTAGGCATATTGGGATTATATGAATTGGGACCTCCTGTTGATGAACAAAACAAAGACCCTGCCTGCCCTGTGGGATTTAGTTCTAGTGGAGGGAGGGACTTAACAGAAGCAAATGACATGGTATGTTAGAAGTGGTGAGTGTTATGGGAAGAAGAAAGTGTAGGTTAGGGCCAGGGATATAGGGTTGGGATTATGATTATGACAGGATGATCAGGGAAAGCCTCACTGAGAAGATAACATGACCACAGTGTGAATACAGCTTGAAGTAGGGGAGGGTGGATGTGGAGTACAGATGTGGGGTGGAGGGAACTATTCAAAGCAGAGGGGATGCCGATGCAAGCTCCTGAGGTGGGAGTGTGCCATATGTACTCCAGGAGCAGCTAAGAGGCCTGGAGGGTGGGCTGGAAGAATCAAGGACAGTAAAAGGGGCCCACACTTTTCTGAGAATCTGCTCCCAGTCCCCTCCTTCTCTGGGACCCCAACACCAGCTCCTGCCACACCCCTTATGGCTAGAGGGCATTCAGATCCTGTCCTTTTATAGTTCTGGTGCCTGAACTTGGCCCACTCAACCCTCTGAGGCTAGATCCTGGCCCTCTTGTCTCTTCAGACCCTGACCCTCATTTCTGGGGAACACAGGCCTCCCAGAGGCCCAGCGCTGTCTTCCCTCCCTGAGAGCCTGCCTCACTGCATTCCACCCAAGCTCAGACCCCAACCTCATCCTCTAGGGTCCCTGCCTGCCCCTCTGTCACAGTTTTGGGGTCTGATCCTCATTCCCATCTCCCTGACCACCTGGGGTTGTCAGGAATCTGCACCCTCTGGGGACCCCCTTTCCAGTCTTCTCTACCACCTGGCTCCCTGCCTCTCACTCTTGCCTCCTCATGCACTCCTTTCCCTCCCACAAGGGGTTACAGATTCTAAGGAGGATTAAAGGAGATCAGAAGTGGGCTGAGCATCAACCAGGGGCCAGGCATTTGGGGGATGGGGCCACTAGCCCCTTCTGCCCCTTTTCCCACAGCCACCTCCTGGGCTCCCATATTGGAAGGGGTACTTCTCTGTCCTTCCAAGCCCCAGAGCCGGGTTGACGGGGGCTGAGCTGGGCCTGGCCACTCGTCCCAGGTGCGGCCTGCGCGCTCCTGCTGCCATTACCCCATCATGAAGTGTGCATTGCCCCCCCCCCCCCCCCCCCCCCCCCCGCTTCCCACCGCCCTCACCTGGATCATGTAGAGCTGGGCCACCTGGTACTCATCCAGGCTCATGGGCAGCAGGATGTGGTACTCCTTGATGAGCATCCTGAAGGTGCTCGGCCGGCCGAGTGCGGCCTCCGCTCCGCCTGGCGCAGGGCACGGCGCGGCAGTCAGTGCGGGGCGGCGGCGCGCGGCCCCGAGCCCTGCGCGCGGGCCGGAGGGCTCGGGCCGCCGGACCCCATGCCTGGGCCCGCCACGGGGTGGGCAGAGGCGAGCCCAGTGCCGCCGCCAGCGCCGCCGGGGGCCACGAGCCGCAGCTAGGCTGAGCGCTGACCTCTTTTCCGCGCAGCCCCCGTCCCCCGCCCGCCCGTCGCTATGGCAACCGCGCGCTGACGCGGGCCCCCCGGAGCGGCTGGCGCGGGCCGGCGGGCTCAGGGGCCAGCTTCGCCTCTGAAGCCGCGGCCGCGTCCTAAGCCCCCTCGAAGCTGCATCCCTCCGGGACCCGCCCCCAGGAGCCGGGCCCCCGTCCCCTCCCTCCAGGCCCGCCTTCCACAGCCATCCGGTCGGGGCCCGCCCGCTGCATCACTATCCCCTAGTCGGCGGTCGCGTGTCCCCCACTCCCCATCCACTTAGAACCTAGTCCCCGGGATGTCTGTCCGCAGAGCAGCTCCGGGCGCTCCTCCTCTTAGCGTCTGTCAGTGCTCCCCACCCCCTGCACCCGAACCTACCTTCTTGGACCACATGACTAACCCCTCCGGCCCCCAGACCTGCCTTTGCCCTTCTGGCCCGCAGCCCAGTCCTCGACTTCCCCTCCTCAGCATCCTTCCTGGACCCCTGGCACTCGTCTATGCAGCCACACCATCATCCTTCCCGGAGTTGACCCCTCCTGGGGCTGAGGCAAGAGTGGCTCCACTGGGTATCCCACGGCCCCCACCCCGAGAGACCCGCTCCGCCCCTCTGCGCCCCGGTTCCGCGACAGGCACCCCTCCCACCTCGCACCCGGCGAGCAGGCGAGAGGCCCCATTTGTCCCCACTTCCCTCTGCTCCCCGGCGGACCGTCCCCCGCCGTGTTCTTGGCCCGCCCGCCGACGTCCCGTCTCACCTCTAGTTTAGGGCGGGCGCCCCTCACCCGGTCCGGGTGGGGGCGGGAGGGCCGTGGGTCGGAGCCCGGAGGGCCCCCAGCCCCAGCCTCGGGTTCCAGCAGCCGCCGGACCCTCTGGAGGTGCAGCGCGGGCCCATGGCCCCGACCTTCCTCCGGGTCCGCCCGCCGGCGCCCCTGCCGTCCCTCCCCCCGCCCGCCGCGTCACTGCGGCCGCCCCGCCCCTTTCCTGGGCCCGGCTGGCCCTCCCCACTCCTGCGGGGTCCCGCAGCCCCGCCCGTGGCGGCGGAGGGCGGCCCTTGCCTTCCTTCCCCCAGGCAGCGGGGGAAGAGGCAGTTCTCCAAGTGCTGGCGCTTTTTACTCCCGCTATGCTCTTTGGGATCTCCTAAGCTCTAATGGCTCGTGTCTCCACCCTGGCCCAGCCCTCCTGTGTGCCATGGAAATATGGCAGGACCCCATCCCCATTCTCCCCAGCCCTCCAACCTGGAACCCGGGATAGGGGAAATGTCTCAGTCCCCAAAGTTAGCCGAGAAGCTGGTCCTAGACTTGCCTCTTCTAAGGGGCTGGGGTTCCAGTGCCCTAGGCCTCTGGGGTCATTCAGGTACACACCCAGGCAGACCGCTACTGTGGTCACCGGAAATCCTTGGTCTAGCCCCTGAATGGGGCCCCATGGCTTTTCCCACAGATGCCTTCCGGGTCCACAAGTCTGGCCAACCAGACCCTGGGCAAAGGCTGAGACACCTGAGGGCTGGGCTCACGGGACCACACCCAGCTGGCTAGGAGGTGCTGGGACAGTGGATGGCAGCACCAAGCTGGATCTCGCTCCTGTTGGAAGACCATCCTCTCCCCTTGGCTCTGCTTCTCAGGTGCTGGAGAAAAGCAGCAGCAGTGCCCCCTCTCCTCTGAGAAGTCAGGACGTGTTCAGAACCTTCCAGGGTTGACTGGGAGGTTAAGATTTTAGAAAATTAAGACACGTGAGGGCCTGGCTTATATGAACTGACATTTCCACCCTGCCAGGCACTGACTGCCAATCCAGAGAAAGAACCCTCTAGGCCCGGGCTGGCGACAGTGCCCTCCAGCTGTGGAGGCGGCTAAAGCTCCAGGCTGCCCCCTGGTGGCACCACGTGTAGGAGGGTAGGGCTCACAGCTACTGGAGCTTAAGCCTTTTCAAGACTCAGAACTGTGAAGGCCCAGGGCTGGAGGAGGGCAGGGTCCCAGCCAAGTCAATGGACAGTAGGAGCCAGGCCAGGCCAGGTTCAGTGGCCCTGTCTCCCACCACTGCATTGCCCCTCTCCCCTCCTCGATCTCCTCTTTTCCAATTTCTTCCTGGCTCAGCAGAAGCACCACACTCAGAAAGATTAAGAGGTGAGAGAACAACTCCAAATTATCTTTTATTTATACAAAAAGGGCATATTTAGCAAAAGACACTGACTGAAAAAAGAGTCGCTATGGCCCAGGAGACAAGGCAGGGAGGTGACAGGCCTAGGGAGGCCTTGCTAGGGGAGGAGTCTAGGAAAGGTGGTGACAAGTCCTGGGTAAGTGCTGAGTGGTGGGGGCCACAGAAAGGAGCAAGCTCCAGTTGGATCAACACTGTTGGCAGGTCATGGGCGGGACTCACAGTGACCTCGCTGCTAACTCTTGAAAGAGTCCCAGTCAAGTGTTGTCGGCTGGAGTGAGAGCCGCCCCCTGGTTCCTGGAGGGCACCCACCAGGGGACACAGGACAGGAAGCCCAGGTTGGGAAGTGCAACTCGGGGTGAAGGCCAGGGAGAAGCAGGTGCTCTGCAGTGGCCAGGAAAGGTCCAGACTCGGCGGTGGAATTGCGTCCTGTTACGTGCGGGCGTTCCGCTCTGTCTCTGCCAGGCACTCTCTGACTAGGGCCCGGGCATGGATGATGCCTGAGGTGGGAATGGGCAAGTAACATGCAGCGACCCTGCAGGGTCCCACCCTCATCCTCCAGAGGAAGACCCTCCTTCCCCACCCCCTTTCCTTCCAGTGAAAGGGAGGAGGATGATAAAGGGCCTGATGAGATTAACGATTTGGCTAATCCTCAAATTTGTCCTTTTGAAAGACAAATGCCCTGGTCCTTCCCCCCAAACGGACTCAATTTCAATTCAATTCAAAACACCTCCCTGGAAAGTGACACCCACCCTTGTTTAGGCTTGGGTCACGCGGCCTCCAGATGTCCTTCCTTTGCTAAGGAAGGATTGTCCAGTGTTAGTCTCCTGAGCAGGGAGGGTGGAAGCCTCACTTACCTCTCTTCAGGCGCTCCATGGCGCTCTTGCTGCCAGCATAGGTGGGCCGGATCTCTTTACCCATCTCCTCTATGACCGACAGCAGGTCCGTGTAGGTGCTCTGGGAGCCCTGGGCGCCAGGTGGCTTCATTGCCTATGTCAAAAGAGGACAGGGCCATGAGCTCAGGGCCCGCGGGGACCTCCAGTCCCCGTCCGTAGGCAATCCCTCACCCCACTCACCTGTACATAGCCCATGGAGGGCGGTCCAAAGTCGTTAAACAGGGGCCTGAAAGGGGCAGCGGCTCCCGGCACTGAGCCCGACGGCGATGGGACACTTCCGGCTGCAACATGCGCGAGTAATAGGTCAGCGCGGGGCCGGGACCCGGCCTCCCAGCGTTCCAAGCCCCCGACCGGATTCGCCCGCTTCCCTCCAAAGGGATACTTCGCTCCAGGCGCTCAACTTCAGCGACAAACCCCTCCCCCTGCGCTCCACCAACTAGCCCTTACGTGACCACGCCCACTTCACAGGCCAGCAAACTGAGGCTCAGAGAGGGGAGGCAGCAGGCCCAGTGTTGCAGAACTCGGGCCGTGTTCTCGAGACCTCGACCACCCGGGCAGGCGAGCAGGGGTAGAGTCGGATCCTCACCTGTGGGGACCGGGGTGCCGGGCCCAGGGGTGCTGGAGCCGGGGGTGCTGCTGGGGGCGGGGGCGATGGGTTTGTAGGACATCCCCAACTCTCGGGTGCGGCGGACGCCGGCCGGCCGCTCCTCCGGGGTTGGCTGCTCGGCCGCTCAGCCGCGCTCTGATTGGTAAACCGGCCGCACGCCCCTGGTAAATAGAGCTCAGGCCGGAAGGGCGGGCGGGCACGAACGCTCTCTCACTCCCGATTGGTGTGCGCGGATGTCACTCGGGCCTCCTCATTGGCAGAGATCGGCCCCAACAGGCCGCAACCGCTGCTGATTGGTCTCCGCCTTTCGGACCTCGCACCTGTCTGCTCCGGATTGGGCGGTAGCTGACGCCCTACGCAATTGGCGAGTTCGGGGTCCGGGCCGGCGCGCTCTCAATCCGATTAGTCCCAAGGCCCGAGAGGCGGGGCCTTGGAAGCCGGGACCCGGGTCCGGTCGGCCGCGTTTTGCGCGGAGGGGTCTTCCCGGCGCGGGCGCCGCCTTCACGCTTCACTGGCGCTGCTCTGCACGTCAGCTCCGCACCGCCTGCTCTCGGTCCAGTTGGGGCTGCTATCACTGCCGGCGCCAGCACCGCGCGCGCCTTTCCACTGCACTGAATGCCGGAGGACGCAGGGCTTTGACGTGCGGAGCCCTGCGTCTCACCCCGTGCGCTTTTACGTCACCTTTCGCCGGCTCCACACCCTTTCCCCGGCCTGCGCATGCGCCCTCCTAAAGCTTCCGTTTGTTCCTATGGCAACGGGTCCCTCATCGACGCTGCCTCCGCGCCTCTCGGGTTTGCCTCGTCCTTTGGTCTAAGCTCGTGTTAGGTCCGAGGGCGGCCTCAAAGACCCCTCAGCCAGTCCTCCAAGACTCCGAGCCTGGGCCTCCTACTGGCAACAGCAGGATCATCTCGCCTTCGTTGAATTCTCGCCGCTCGCCGGGCCCTGTACCAAACCGATCTTGGGTGAGAGCACCAAGTGGAGCGAGGCTGATGGTTCGAATCTCACCCCACCGCACCAGCGATTTCCCCTTGGGCAAGTTACCCTAGTATGTTTGGGTTTCCCCATCGTAAAGATGCGGACGTTAGTAATAACTGTCTTACAGGGTTGTGTGGATAAATGAATATTCATAAGGAGCTTGTTTCATTGTCCTCTTTTCTTTCCATTTCTGCATCCAGACCCCTCCCCTCAAATTTCATTCCTCACCACCCTAGATCTTAGACTTTCCTCCGAACACTAACCCTTTCTCTTGGGCTACTTCGCCTCAAAACTATTCTGGCCTTGTGTATTCTTCATGCCCCAGGTCTGTAGATTTTCCTCCTCTCCGTGACATTTCATTCATTCGTCCATTCATCCAACAGGCATTTTCTGACTCCATCCTCCATCCTTGTGCGGGACACTGATGATATGGAAATGAACTGGCCGTGGCTTCTCTCCTCAAGGAGCTCCTGGTCTCAAGGAGAGACAGACAGGAAAGCAAAGGCACACAGCACAATAAGACAATGTGGAGACTGGTATACAGGATGCATTGGAACTAAGAGGAAGGAGCCTGCTTGGTGACATCACAGGAGTCTTTGCAGAGGAGGCAGCTTTCAATTGGCGAATGAACAAACTGTGATATATCCGTATAAGGGACTATTTATTCAGCAATAAAAGGAAATCATCTATCTAGCTCTGAAAAGACACAGGTAGGCATATTTCTAAGCGAAAGAAGCCAGTCTGAAAAAGCTATGCGCTGTATGGTTCCAATTGTATGACATTCTGGAAAAGACAAACTCATACATGAGGTAAACAGATTACTGGGTGCCGGGGGTGGTGAGGGGTAGAGTTAAATGAGTGACATCGGGGATTTTTTTTTTTTTTTTTTTTTTTTTTTAAGGCAGTGAAGTTATTTTGTATGGTAGGATTGAGACAGCCTCACTAAAGGGGTGGGGGAGTAAGGTGCTAATCTGGAAATGGGCGGAGTCTGTAAGTGAATGTAAAGGAGCTGCGGGTAAGCATCAACTTTAGTTGATGAAGCGGTTTTCTGTGGCAGTATGGGTTAACAATTGTGAAGCCACAGCACATGTACACTAGAATTGACAGTTAAGTCAGGATGGATGATTTCTTATTGTTGGAATAAGTAGTGACAGGTAAGCATGTGGAGGAGGCTAACACGATCAAGGTTGGAACTGGAGATATCAGTATGAACTCATGTTTAGCTCAATGTAGATACAGTTGGTTACATAGAGAAATTATATAAAGACTGCATATACACAGATTAGTGTACATGGGTATCTCCTCTGTCTGCTGAGAGGGCCTAGAAGCAACTTAGCACCCAGATCTTGGTTTCTAATAGCATTCTCCAATAAAATGAACCAGAGTTCCTTGGAGAAATGGCTAATTCTAAGACTGGGGTAGGAAATATACAAGATGATCTTGGAAGAAAAAAAACAAAACAAAAAAAGCCAAAAACCTCACAAAACCCCAAACCCACCACACCCCAAAATCCCAAACCCCAAATGCTAACATGATGGGTATATACCAAAGGGATACAGGAGCCAGCTGAAAGGGCTGCCAGTGGCCAAAGCTGGAGCAATTTGAACAAAATTTTAAAAAGAATAGGATTATAACTTGCATAAAATAAATATCTATAAGCCTATACTGATATATATATATGTATATTTATGTATATCATTTATACATATAAATGGTTGAGTAAATAAAGGTGGAGATATTATATATTGATATGTAATGTCTAGGATGTAATTATATGTATGTAAGTAGATGTAATTATATAACATATATCATATATAACTTATATGGTATATCATATATATATATAAATGGTTGAGTAAACAAATAAAGGAAGAGAAGAGACAAATCTATGTAGAAGAATTCCAAGTAGTTTATGTAGATATGCCTTTAATCAGGTGGATTTTAACCCCCACCCCTTAAGTGTGGGGGTACATAGTGACTTTCTTCCAGAGAGTGTAGTACATAATGGGAGAAAGAAAAAAGAGTAATTTTCTAGTATAGAAATTTTTTAAAAAGATTTTATTTATTTATTCATGAGAGAGAGAGAGAGAGAGAGAGGCAGAGACACAGGCAGAGGGAGAAGCAGGCTCCACACAGGGAGCCCCACGTGGGACTCAATCCTGGGTCTTCAGGATCACGCCCTCGGCTGAAGGCACTAAACCGCTGAGCCACCCAGGCTGCCCACTAGTATAGAAATTTAGACAAACATTACCTCCAGCCAGGTGATCAAGGTCAACATCCATAGTGATGTCATGTTAATAGTATGCACCCTTGATAATAATGGATGAGAAAGGCACTTTACCTCTGTGGTCTTCCTCCTGCAAACCCATAACCCTAGATTAATCATGAGAGAAACATCAGACAAATCCCGATTTAGGGACTTTTTATAAAATATCTGACCAGTCCTTAAAACTGCCATGATCCTAAGAAAGCAAGAGCAGTTTGAGAAACTGTCAAAACTGAGAGGAGTCTGAGGAGACATGATGCCTAATGTATTGTGGTATCCTGGATGGCATTCTGGAACAGCAGGATAATCAGGGAAAAAATTATGGAATCTGCATATGGAATTGCATAAAATATCGACTTTAGTTAATAACTGTATCAGTGTTAGTTCATTAATTGTGGCACATGTACCAATTCTAATGTGAGATATTAACAGACTGTGATGGTTACTTTTAAGGGTCAACTTGCCTGGGTCACAAGGCCCAGATATTTGGTCAAATATGATTTTGGGTGTGTCTGTGAGGGTGTCTCTGGATGCGGTTAACATCCATTGAATTGGTAGATGGAGTAAAGCAGATGGCCCTTCCCCTGGTGAGTGGCCCTTATCCAATCAGTTGAAGACCCAAATGGAACAGAAAGGCTGAGTAAGAGGGAACCTGGCCTACCTGACGGTTGAGCTAGGACATCAGTCCTCCACCCTCAGACTAGAACTGACACCATCAATTTTCCTGGTTCTCAGGCCTTTGGGCTTGGACTGGAACTGAACCACCAGTTCTCCTGTGTCTCCACCTTGCTGATTGCAAATCATGGAACTACTCAGCACCTGAAATCACCTGAGCCAATTTCCTTACAATAAATGTCTTTACACACACATCCACACACCCACATACACACATACACAGAGGCATCTATTGGTTCTGTTTCTCTGGAGAACCGTGGCCAACACACAGGAGAAACTGGCCATAGTAGTTTATACAAGAGCTTTCGTACTATCTTCAAATAATTCTGTAAGCCAAGAACTATTTTAAATAAAATAAGTGGATGTAGGGATCCCTGGGTGGCGCAGCGGTTTGGCGCCTGCCTTTGACCCAGGGCGCGATCCTGGAGACCCGGGATCGAATCCCACGTCGGGCTCCCGGTGCATGGAGCCTGCTTCTCCCTCTGCCTGTGTCTCTGCCTCTCTCTCTCTCACTGTGTGCCTATCATAAATAAATTAAAAAAAAAAATTAAAAAAAAAAAATAAAAAAAAAAAAAAAATAAATAAATAAAATAAGTGGATGTAATATCCTTTTGTGGGTGATGGTTACCTGGGCACACAAACACGTAAAGCCCATTTTGCTGTACACTTAAGGTTATACACCTTATTGAATGCTATAGTTGATAGTCAAAACTATTTAAAGTGGACTTAATGTAAATCCGACTTTCTGGTTTCTTTTGGGAAATCAGAAGCTCTCATAGCTCTGGCCTGCTCCACCTGGCAACAGCCAATGGGTTTGGGTGATAGGTGCCCCCTTTAAACAGAGAAAGGGCTCTGAGCTCAGCACAGTCTCTACCTCCTTACTCTTCCTTCCTGGCTGGTCCCTGTTGTCACAGTTATCTGGTTGGGACCTTTTGGGCCAGCAGCCTTTTTGGGGTAGGAGGGCATGTATGAGATTTGGAGAACAGTAGGCAATTTTTGTGCTAGCAGATACATGGCAACCAGCTGAGACTATCTCCCCTCATCACCTCCTGTCCCCACCCCAGCCCCAGAGCCTGCCAGGTGGGGAGGCAAGGGGCAGTAGGAGGCAGGCCCTGAGCAGGGTTCTGGTCTTCCTCTGACACACATCCATCACTACCCCTGGCCCCTGCAGAGGGGACAGACATCCCAGGCAGCCATGCCATCTGTGCCAGCTGGTAGAGGGTGGTGGGAGGGAGGATGGACCACAGCCCCCAGAGAAGAGCTGCCAGACTGGCAGGAGAGATCACGTAATTGAGTATTAGGATTAATTGGGATCTGCTAGGCAAGTGAGTGGTGCTGAGGCTGCTGCAGCCAACCCTGGCACCTTGGTGTCCAGACTCTGGGCTGGGCCAGACACCAGTGACTGCCTGCCTTCTTGGTCCCAAGGCCATCTTGTTGGTGGCAGTGATGGTGAAGCCCAGGCAGGAGCTCTGAAAGTTCCCACCCCTTCTTGACCAGGAGGTTAAGGCTTGTGTCCTCACTCCCAGCAGGTCGGAACAGCCTTGGGCCAGGCAGTGTTCTGCAGAGCAGCTGTTTGCTGCAGCTAGGAGAGCCTGAGGCCTGGGTCGCCTTGACTCCAAGGCCCCCTCTCCTGTTAGCACTGTGACTTTAGAATCCTGGGGCTAGGGTGTAAGTCCCACCTCTACTTCATCCTCATTGTGTGTGACTCTATGCCAGCCTTCCTCCTCCCAGAACCTTCTGATGCTGGGAGAAAGGGCTGGATTAATCTGGGAGTGATGGGGGTCATGGCCAGTTCCTGAACAGCAGTGTGACACAACGCAAGTCACATTTTAGGAAGAAGAATCTGGCAGCACATGCCAGGCATGTGGAACCATGGGCCTGGCAGGAGCCTTTTTTACAGGGTGAGGGGCATCCCAGCTCTGGAACATTTCCTGACACTTGCTCTGGGATAGTCCCAGAATCCAGAAAGGGCTCCTGCCCACCTGGAGTTCACAGTTGATGGGTCTTGCAGCCCAGGACTTAACTTTTGGGGGCCAAATACTGGGTGCTCCAGGGTAACAAGTGAGAGGCAAAAGCCATCTCCCCAGGCTCCAAGATACTTTATTGTTAGACAGGGATGGGCATGGGTTGGTGAGGAAGTGGGGCTGGGGGGTGAGGGCAGGCTGGGGTGTCACACACAGGTGGGGTAGGAAGGAGAATGGGAGAGTCATTTGGAGGCAGTGGGCTTCCTGGAACACACTGACAGGCAGTCGCTGTGGTCCCAAGTCCTGTCTGCTGCCAAGTCCTGAGCTTCTGTGCAGGCTCAACGTGACATCATCCGCACAAACTCTGCCAGGACAAAGCCAAGGTTGCAGGTCTGCTCTCTGGAGCCCAGTAGTGGTGAGACTGATATACGGGCCTTAAGGTGGGAGGGAGTGTGGTCCAGGGCAGGGCCTGCAAGGGAGTCTTCTGGATCTGGTAGGGAATAGGCCTTTGGGCTAAGAAGAGGGGCTTTGTTTTATGGAAAACACTATTTTCCTCTTTGCTTTGGCTGCTAGGAAGCTCACAGACAATTTTGGGGCCTACTTTGGAGAATTTCTACATACTCATCTTCTTTGGCTTCCTATTATTATTTAACCCTTGTTTTCCCCCTGTGGGAATACAGCACAGAGGAAGAAGTGGGTTTCCGTCAGACTGTCTGGCTTCACGTCTTGGCTCCATCCACATCTTTTGCTAAGCACTCACACTTTCCTAAGAATGGACTTTCTTGTCCTGCTCACGGGGAGAGGACATGGGGTCTGGCACACAGTGACAATGCTCCTTTTCTGTCAAAAACCAGCCAGGGTGTGTGGCCCGAAGCACAGAGGGTGGTAAGTGGTACCTTCAAAGTCCACCAGGCCATCCCCGTTGAGGTCAATGTCATGGAGGATCTCGTCCACCTCCCGCTGGCTGAGGCGCTCCCCCAGCAGGACCTTGAGGGCTGCCCGCAGCTCCGCCAAGCTGATGCAGCCATCACCATTGGTGTCAAACTGTGGTGGCATTGGTCGTGGCGTTGAGTGTCCGACCCAGTCATTCATTCACTCGGCCCCCACTCACAGCGGACCCGAGGCCTCCGTCCGCCCTCCAGCCCCAGGGGCCGCACCTCCCGAAAGGCGTCCCGGAGCTCCCTGACGCCAATCATGTCTGCTGTCTCTGCCAACAGCTTGGGGCCCATGAGCTCCACGAAGTCTTCAAAGTCCACCTTTCCGCCACCTGGAGGCCAGGCCCGTCAGAGACCCCTGCCCAGCCCTCCTATGCCCACCTCTCCTGGCCTCTCCCTCTCCCCTGCCCCACTGAATGGGGCCCCACAGGCTGGATCATCTGTGTTTTCTGGTGGCTTTTCTTAATTTCCCTGAAGAGTTTGGGTTTCAGTCCTGGCTCAGGTGACCTGGCTCTGTGACCTTAGCCAAGTCACTTAAGCTTTCAGAGACTCAGTTTTCTCAACTGAAAAATGGGGATCGTGATCCTTGCCCTGCCCACCCTGTAGGGGATGGTGCCCTGAGAATGACCAGGGCCCCGGGCTCCGGGGGTCAACGTGGGGAGGCCCCTGTGTTCCCTGGGCTGCCCAGCTGCTCAAGCCATGGCCATGGCCTCTGGAGAACTGGGCGTGGGGCAAGTCTGAGGCACATACTGATCTGCTGTGAAATCTCGATGAGCTCCATCTCGGTGGGCATGTAGCCCAGCGTCCGCATGCAGGCGCCCAGCTCCCGGTAGCCGATGTAGCCGTCCCGGTCCCGGTCAAACTCCTGGAAGGCGACCTGCAGCTCTGCCGGGCAGGGCGGGGTCAGTTCCTCCTACACATGTCCCTGGACCAGCACAGCCTCTCACCTTGGTCTGCTCACTTCCTCCTTGTAAGCATCAGTTTCTTTTTGCTATTACGGGGTCTTAGCACATGCTATTTAACTCATTCTTTCAACAAATATTTAAGGAGCATCTACTGTGTGCTAAGCTCTGCTCTAGGTACTGGGGGTATGGCAGCAAGGGAGGGAGGGAAAGAAAGGAAACAGTTCCTATCCTCAAGGAGCTCACGTTCTGGAACTCTACCCTCTTCTAGTCTTTATGTCACCTACTCAAGAAAGCCTTTCCTCTCCATTTGGTCCCCTCCAGCCCATCTGTTCATTTCCTTGAGAGCACTTAGCAGCATTTGTACTCATAGTTGACTCATTGACATCTGTTTCCAGAGGACATGGGCCCCATCTGTCCAGTTTGCTGCATTCCCCAGTTCTCCCCACACAGGGCTAGGCACATGGCGAGCACCCGGGAGGTGTTTGCTGAATGACCAGATATAAAAGGGGCCCTCAACCTGCCTGGCAATGAGATCTGGGGACTGACAGCTGGGGGTCCGGTCAGCCCCTCCCTGTCCAGTGTGGTCTCCATCTCCTCCATCTCCTGCAACCGCCTCCTTGACCCTAGTTCCTCCTGGCGACCAGCTGAGGCCACAACCAGTGCCCCCACCCTGTGTGCCCCACCCTCTGCCCACCCCTTTGGAGACACCAGTCTTTTCCAAAACCCTTTACCTTCAATCTCCTCTGGCCGCAGCTCCCGGTCCTGGGGGCACAGACAGGTTAAGAAGTCCCTGGACCACCCAGGTATCTGCACCCCATCCTCTGTTCTTTGAGGGCTCCCCACTCAGCACCCCCAACACGATGGGCAGGGCCTGTGTCTGTCTGACACTGCTCAGACATGCTCCAACCATTGCTGCTGACTGGCCTGGTGTCTTGGGCCCCCCCTTCCCTGCCCCCACCCTCTCCTGGGGCTCAGAGCTCAATTTGCCAGATGTGGATCTGGGGTTGGGCAGACCCTCAGACCTGGCCCTGGGGACCTCGGTGTCACTCTGTCTCTCGTATTGTCTCTCTGTCCCTCTCCTGGAGGCCCTGGCACCTCCCTGCCCACCCCCTTGTGGTTGTCTCTGAGGTTCTCTGGGTCTCTTTCTGTCCTCTCTTCTGTCTTTCCTGGCATGTCTCCCTGGGTCTCCCCACTGATCTTGTTTCTGTTTCTCCACTTCTCTTTGCCCCACCCCCTGGATCTGGGTGCCTTTGCTCCAAAGACCCCACTCTATCCTCTCCCCCCTACTCAGGGAGAGGCAGAGAGGAGGCAAAGCCTGGGGCAGCCATACATACGAGCTGGGTGGCGGCGATGCTGGGCCGCAGGAAGATGCAGGCCGGCCCCACTAGGCTGCTGAGCACTGAGTAACCCTGGATGCCTGGCCCTGGGCCCCCCTGCTCCTCAGGCCGGGAGCCACCTGGTGGGAGAGCTGGGCCTGGGGGCTCCCTGGGGCCATGGTGGGAGCCTCCTGGTGGGGAGCTGGGCCACTGCCAGTGGTCCTGCAGCAGAGCCAGCCATGAGCTGGGGGTAGTGGCCCCTCCACCCTCATTTACCAGCCTCTTCCGTCTTTGGAACCTGGCATGGGACAGTGGGAGCTCTCACCCATCAACACTCTAGGCTGGGACGGTCCATCCCCTTACTGTTTAATTGGGCAAACCGAGCCCACCCACCCCCGCAAAGGAAGGGACCGGGTTAAGGTCACTCAGAAAGCCAGTGGCAGAATGGGACCTTGAGCTCAGCTCTCAGCAGCAGGCACAGGCAGCTGGAGCGCAGCTGGGGGGCCTGATGAGCTTGGCAGGAAAGGCCCAGTGGTCCATGGAAGGGGCTAGAGTCTGGGGCCCTTCCCAGACTCTTGATCTTGATTGGTCTAGGGCAGTGGGAACCTACCCCTCCATCCCCCTGAGGCTGCTCCGTCTCTAATCTAGTCCAGCCCTCACAGAGGGCTCTGCCCACCCCACCTGACTCTTCCAGGCTACAGCCCAGCCTCCTGGTCTTGGCTTCTCCCCCTTTCCTACCTTAGGCCTCCGGTGCCGAGGCCGCTTGGCACAGTTTCCCATGGGCTCCTGAACCATGCCAGGCCTGGTGTCCTGGGGGCAGCCCAGGCCTGGGCCTCAGCGGATGCTGTGGGCTCCTGACAGCCCCCAGCTGCTCCCAGTGAGAGTCTGGGAGGACTGCAGGGGATTTTCCTAGGGTTTTGTGGGGAAGATTGGGAGCGGGTGGGCAGGCGGGGAGCCCTGGGCACGGGGGTTTGGGTCCTAATCCAGGATTATCTCTGAGCATCTCTGCTGGTGAGGGGGGCCACTCGGGACCCAAGGCCCCCTGGAAGGCACAGCCTCCCTGTGCTCGCTCCTGAGGGTCTTCCAGATATCCCCTCTCCAGCCCTCTGTCCCTTAACCCCTACCCTAATCTCCCCCAATCAGGAGAGATTTAATATCTTCAGAAGCAGGGCCAGACCCGGGAGGAGGAGACTGGGTGCCCGGTGTGCCAGGGCGGGCTGGGCACCTCTCCCCTCAGAATGGCAGTATGGATTTGGTGGACTCTCCCCCTCCTCCCTGTCCAGAGAGGAGGCAATCCTGGCCCAGTCCAGGAGGCTCCTGCCCCTCCCTGCCAGGACTCTTGCTCTCACAGGGGAGCACCTGCCCCTTGTACTCAGGTGAAGAGTGGAAGGGAGCCAACTCTGGGCACCGTAGGCTGGATGCAGGGCTCAGTGAGGGCAGAGGTGGGGAGAGGCTCCAGCCTCCTGGGCAGCTGACTGACCCCCAGAGCCCTCCATCAAAATGCATGTCCTGGGTCTCTTCCCTGAGCTCTGTCCTGGGCCCCAGGTGGGCTGTGGGATCCCCGCTGTTCCCTCATGGTGCCCTCAGTTGAGGACAGCCCCACACCCCTGTCCCCTTTACCTGCCCATAGGCTGCCTGGACCTGAGCTTCCAGCTCCCTGAGGAGTGCCCGCCGACGCCTGGTGGCTGCTGGGCTGGCAGAAGCCTGACTGGGTCCTGGAGTGCCCTCCGAGGGGCTGGGGTCCCCCACGGGGAGCCTGCCATCTGCCTGGTCCTGGGGAAGGGCCATGGAGACGAGGGCTTGGTGCCTCCTGCTCCCACTCTGGTCGCCCTGTTCCTGCAGGAGGGTGGGTTGGAGTGGGCAGCTGTGCGTGTGGTTCCCACAGGGTCCCTGCTACTCTTTCCCATGCTCCTCTCTCCATGAGTCCAGGTCCCCAAGTCCCCTAGCTCTCCAAGCTCCCCATGCTGCTTACACAGCCACTCCTCCAAATCCTCATCTCCCCCAACCCACTAGCTCCAGCCCCATCCTGGCCACAGACTGAGGTTTGGGGCCCCACTGGGCCTTCTTTGCAGACCCTCCGTTGCCTCGCCTCTGGCTCATGGTCTCTGCACACCCCCCACAATCCCTTCCCCACTATTCTGTCTTGCTTGCTGCCTGGCTTGGCCCCTCAGCCCTCGGCTCTGTGCCTATCTCTCTGTGTCTGTCCACCTGCAGCCCCATGTCACCCCCTGCACCCTGTTGACATCTGTCCAGCTGTGACTCTGTGGGTCTCTCCGACCACTCATGCCCATCTCTGTCATTCCCTCCCTCTGTTGCATGAGAACCCTTCTCACACTGGTCTGTCTGTCTTTCTGTTTGTCTGCCCTCGTTCTTCCTATTCTCCCCACCATCCCCTCTCTCAGGATGACTCCTGGATTCTGGAAAGTCAGCCCCCACCATAGCCGAGCCTGGCCCCAGACATCCCACCTTCTGCCCACCCTGAGCTCCAGGATAGCTCTGAACTCCCCCCACCTCCCCACCTTCTGCTAGTACCTCCCACCTACCTTCTGCTGACCTCCAACCTCTTGCTCAGCAGGGAGCAATGTGGGGGTGGGCCAGGCAACCCCCACGGGCCTCCTATGCCCCTCTGTTATGTCCCCAGCCCTCTTACGCTCTCACTGCCCACCTTCCTGTTCTTCACCTCCCACAATGAGGTCAGTTGTCCTGCCCCAGCCCTGCTCTAGGCCTCTCATGATTTATTCACCTGCCCCCTGCACCAGTCTTTGTCCAAGGGAAACAGATCCCTCCAGACACCTGCCACCTGAGCTGGTGGCTCTGGCCTCCCTCAGCCACATGAAGGGCCACCCATTCATGTATTCCTTTTGCAAACATCTGAGGCTGGCTGGGACTGAGCCTCAGGCCAGCTGTTGGGGCTACATAGACAGACCGTGTCTGTCCTGAGGCTCCTGCTCTTGGCCACACAGCTCAGAAAGGGCCACAGAGAGCCTCCTGGTGCTTGGGAGCACGAACCCAGGCATCAGTGGGGGCGAAGAGACAACAGGGCAGCCTTTTAGGCATGAGAACCCATGCTCAGCCCTGGGTGAGCACTGGGACCCCGGCAGGGATCAGCCGTGAATGTGGAATGTTCCAGGCACTGGAGTCCAGCAGAGTATGTTAGGTGGAGGCCCTTGGGAGGTAGGCAGAGGTCAGCAGTCCCTGGAGGGGTGAAGGTGGCAAGAGGCCGGAGAAAATTTCAGAGGTGCTGAATCTTCTGCCAGTGTTGTGGAATACCTACCAGACACCTTCCTGGGTGTTGGGAACCAGTAGTCCCTGCCTCCTGGAAACTTCCAGCTGGTGGGAAATGCATATTCAGCAAGCGCAGAATGACTGTGGAGGACAACTGAGAGGGTTGGAGAGTGGGGACCTTGCCAAGGACGTGGCATGTGAGCCAAGCCCAGAGATATGGTAGAAATGACCACCTGAAAGGAAGAGTGGCCAATGGCCAGAGGGAATGGCCCCCACACAACCCTGAATGGGGCTGAGGATCTGAAGAAAGGTTAGGATTCAGAGGTTAGTGGATGCTGGCCAGGTGGTCAAGGGTCACCTTATGAAGGTGAGGGCTCCTTATGACCACTTGAACATTCAACCTTCAAACTTCAGCCCTCTGCCCTAGGGGGTCTCACCTTCTCCTGCAGACCAGGAGGACACTATATCCCAGGCAGCACTACAAACATCCTCCAGACACAGAAATTCTAGCATTTTCTGCAAGGTCTTAGAGAAGGACCACAGGCCTTGATTTCCCTGTGTGCTTACTGTGTGGACCTTGGCAAGGTATTTCACCTCTCTGAGTCTCAGTTTCCTTATTTGGAAAATGGCCGTTGGCCTAGGCTTCATGGTGCTTTTGTGAAAATTAAGTAAAGGAACTAGCAGTTTCCTGGCACATAGGAAGGGCTCAAAACATGGTGGATGCCATGAGTGATGAATGATCCTGTGTCCAAATGACCACCTAAGAAGGTGGGAAGTGGGAGAAATGTGTTGCCCCAAATTATAAGCCAAAGTAGTGGGGGCATTAATGGGTTGGGGTATAGTTGTTAAAAGTGTTTCTAATCAAGAAGCAAAGCCTTTGTGTCCAGGTAGAGAAAGCCTGGCTTGGAAATCCTTTCTCACTTGTGTTCAATGAACAGCATACTAGGGTATTTATCTTGATGCCCTTGACTTGTCCAGCCCAATTTAGCCAAGCTGGAGCTCCAGCTCCAGTTGTCTAGGATGTACACATGGATCCATGGTTGACAGACAGATGTATGTATGTATGTATGTATGTATGTATGTATGGATGGATGTATGGATGTATGGATGTATGGATGAACAGACAGGTGGCTCACTGGATGGCAGGATGGGTAGATGATTTGATAGGCTAGTGGTTAAATAGTTGGTAGATGGATGGATAGGTGATTGTACCAATAGTTAGTTGGCTGAATGGATAGATGGATGGATAGACAGGTGCAGGATGACTGAGTGGCTAAATGGGTAGCTGGATGGATAGGTGGATAAATACATAAATACATAGATGAAAGTAGCCCCTTGCCCATCTGGTCAAATGTTTGGTTGTTGGATGGGTGGATGATTGGGTAGATGGGTACACAGAGGAAGAGACAGGTGGATGGAAGTGGATAGATGGCTGGGCAGATAGACTTCTGATGAAGGCTTTCTATTCTTCATTAGAAGAGTCAATTAGAGTGGAGACTGTATCTTGCCTATTCTGGTGTTGGCCATGATGCCTAGCCCATACACAGCCTGATACATACTAATCAGTGTGTGAATGAAGAACTGTGTCTATCTCTTCCACTCTGAGTTGTGATTCTTCTTTTTTAAAAATTATTATTTTTTATTATTATTTTAAGTCGGCTCCATGCCCACCATGGGGCTTGAACCCTAGGATCAAGAGTCCCATGCTCCACTGACTGAGCCAGCCAGGCACTCCTGAGCTGTGATTCTTCCAATGGCAAAGATGATAGCTCTTTCTCTACCCTGTTCCCCATAAGTCTTGGCACACAGAACCCTCCTGAGATACCACTTCACACTCACTGGGATAATTAAAGCGAAAAAGATAGACAGTAGCTGTGCTGGTGAAGACATAGAGAAGTTGGGAACTTTGCATGCTGCTGTTTGGTTTACAAAATGGTGCAGCCGTTTTGAAAAAGAGCTTGGAAATTCCTCAAATGAGCTATCATGTGACCCAGCGAGTCCACCCTTGGGTATGTATCCGAGGGAATTGATAGTATAAGCTCACACAAAAATTTGCACAAAAACGTTCATAGCAGCCTGATTCATAAAAGCCCAAAGGTGAAACCACCCAAATGTCTGTCAGTGCAGGAATGGGTAGACAAAATGTGTATGTCCATGTCATGGAATATTCCTCAGCCATAGACAGGAATGATGCACTGATATTCACTATGACATACATGACACCTCCAAGACATTCTGCTAAGTGACAGCAGCCAGACCCAAAAGGCCACAGTGTATGATTCCATTTATATGAAATATTCAGAATAGACAAATCATAGCAAAAAAAGAGATTAGTGGGGATGGGAGATGGGGAATGAAGAGTGACTGCCTATGAGTACAGTGTTTCTTTTTGGGGTGATGGAAATGTTCTGGAACTACATAGTGGTGGTGGTTGCACAACACTGAATATACTAAAACCACTGAATATACACTTTATGAGAATGAAATTTAAGTAGCAACAAAGCTGTTTGTTTAGGGCGCTTGGGTGGCTCAGTCGGTGAAGCATCTGCCTTCGGCTCAGGTCATGGTTCCAGGGTCTTGGGATCAAGTGCCACATTGGGATCCTTGCTCAGCTGGGAGCCTGCTTCTCCCTCTTCCTCTGCCTGCTTCCCCTGCTTGTGCTTTTGCTCTTTCTGTGTCAAATAAATAAAATATATATTTTAAAAACCTGCTTGTTTCTATTTAAAAAACTTCTGGGGTGCCTGGGTGGCTCAGTGGTTGAGCGTCTGCCTTCAGTTCAGGTCATGATCCCGGGGTCTTGGAATCGAGTCCCACATCGGGCTCCCCGCAGGGAGCCTGCTTCTCCCTCTACCTGTGTCTCTGCCTCTTTCTCTGTATCTCTCATGAGTAAATAAAATCTTTTTTTTTTTTTTTTTTTTTTTAGTAAATAAAATCTTAAAAAAAAAAAAAACAACTGCCAAAGACAGGTGCTGATATACACGTGGACTGGAGGTGGGGGATGGACACAGGAAGGTTCCTGGCCCACTGGCCTGGGAAAACTGTTCTGGACCCCAGAGGAGAAGGCCCGAGGGTGGCCACAGGCTTTGCCTGTGGAGCCAGAGGACTGTGGGTAAAAGCAGCCCACCACCAAATAGTGCCAAGCTGACCTGGGGGACAGCTAGCCAGGGGACCTGAGTGTGATGGCTGGAGGGTGTGAGCTGGTAGGAGGCTGGCCCACTGGACAGGAAAGGGTCTCCCAGGCCTTTGATGCTTGTGCACAAACGAAGGGCATGAATGTTGCAGGCCAGAGCAGATGAATGAACCTCTGTGAACCTTGGTGTCCTCATCAGTATAATGGGAACAAGACTCCCTCCCTCTCAGGATGTGGGGGAGATGAAATGAGACCATTTATATAAAAGCTCTTTGTAAGCTGCAAAGTGCTGGGCAGATGTTCCTCCAGCTGTGAGTCATGGATAGAACCCAGCTCTATCACCACCTCCCCTACACCTCCCAGCCCCAGGCAGCTGTGGACTCAAATGAGGCTAAGGGATGTTTTTGATTAGGCATGTTTGGGTTTTCTCCCAGGCTTTAGATAGGAACTGCACCAGGGAAAGATACCTTCCTCTCTCCTGGTGGCTCTGACAGGAAAACGTGGCTGAGACAGCTGTCTGGTTCAGTCAGGCTCCAGTTCCCTGGGGAAGACCAGCACATCCACTGAGTGGGCTGGGGCGCCAGATGGCCTGCAGGGAGGCAGGCACTCGGTCCCCTCGGGTCCAGGAGGTCCTGTGCATTTCAGTCTGTCCTTCTTTCCATCCACCCAGATCCCCAGGTCCAGTCAATATTTGAAGAGTGCCTAGCACTTAGACTTAGTCAAAAAATGGTTTGGAGATGACAAGGCTTTGTAGAAGAAAGACAGAGGGTTAAAAGTGAGGCCCCTGAACCTAGCCACACCTGAGTTTAAGTCCTGCTTATTAGCTGTGTGACCTTGAGAAAGTCACTTAACCTCTCTGTGCCTCAGTTCCTCCTTTGTAAAATGAGGATCAGAACAATATCAAGTCCTAGGGTGGTTATATATGTAAAGTTCCCTACACAGTCCTCAGCCCCTGAGGGTTTGCCATAATTATTTCAGAGAGAGGATGTGTCTATGGAAATTGCATTCATTCATGCAAGAAGCATTAAATGAGCACCTACTGAGTCCTCATGCTGGTGGCCCAGCAGCTAGTTAGGGACTCAGAACTGGCCTTCTGTGGGCCCTGAGAAGTTCTGTGGGTTTTGGTGTGGCCTGGAGGCTGGCAGTGACTGTGCCATGCTAAAGTCAGTGCCCTTCAGGCAGGGTACACCCATGCAGATGTGCTGGTGAGCCTGTCGGGCCCTGCCCCCGCCACACCCCGCCCTGCCCCTTGCCCAGGGCCAAGCTCCGCTTGGTGACTCGGCACATTCTTGGGTGGGGCGGTTAGGGAGCAGGGGGTGGGACAGACCATAAATATAAGGCCACGAGCCTCGCCACTTCCTGCTGCTCTTCTACTTCACCGCTTGCTAGTGAGTAGGGTCTGGACCTGGTCGGGGGACAGGACCCAGGCTGAGCTACCCCCCTCTCTCGGGTGTCTGACACCCCCCACCTCGTCCCGGGTTGCGGGCCCCTGGGCCGTGCAGCTCCCTAGGATACTCTTTGACGCCCTGTTTGTCTCTCCTAGTGCCGCCCTACACCATCGTCTACTTCCCCGTCCGAGGTGCGGCCCCGGCTCCTTCAGGAGGGCGAAGGGCACCGAGGGAGCCCGGCTGCCAGCTCGAGCTGCTCCCTGGGGTTCGGCCCGGCTGGAGGCGGGACGGCGCTGCGGGGCCGGGGGGGCGGGGGCAGGGGCGGGGCCGGGGCGGCGGGGGCGGGGCCGGGGCCGGCACTTGCCGCGGCTGCATCCTCTTGGTGCCCTGTCTGGCTGCGCCTGTCCGTCTGCTCTGTTCCCAACCTGGGACACCATGGGCTGGGGGCTGCGCACCTGTCTGCCTCTCCAGGACAGGGCTGGGGCCATGGTCTCCCCTCTTTCTCCGTGAAGCTAGTTTCCCTTCAGTCCCCACACTCCTGGGCCCTTCCCAGGGCGCTGTGAGCCTGGGGTCTGTCTGCCCACATCCCACTACCCTGTCGTCCCCTCCCCCAGGGCGCTGCGAGGCCATGCGCATGCTGCTGGCTGACCAGGGCCAGAGCTGGAAGGAGGAGGTGGTGACCAAAGACAGCTGGATGCAGAGCCCACTCAAGGCCTCCTGTGTGAGTGACTGTGCCCTGGCAGGGGGTCAGGGGCTGGGCCTTTGGGGGGCAAAACTAGAGGGGGGGCAGCTGAGCCCAGCATCTCTTACTGACCCATGCCGTTCCCTAGCTGTATGGGCAGCTCCCCAAGTTCCAGGATGGAGACCTCACCCTGTACCAGTCCAATGCCATCCTGCGACACCTGGGTCGCACCTTTGGTGAGTTCTGAGGTCTGGGGCAGCCTGGTCCTGCAGAGGACCTAATGGGTCCCCCTTGGATGTCTTGAGAACCAGAGCTCTCCCCATTTGGAAGACAGGCCAGATGACCCTAGAGGAAGGGCAGAGCCTGGGTTATGAGGGCTCTGCCAACTGGCCAGTGCCAGATGGGTTCACTATGCCTGTTTCCTGGAAGACAGCTCAGAGGAGGCTGCCAGCCCCCACATGTGTACTGGTGTAGGCTAGAGGCCACCGCAAGTGTGGCTACAGGCTTCCACGTAGGCCTCCTGCCCATATTTTCCTATGTTGACCCCTCTTGAATCTGGAAAACCCATATTCACAATAAGGAAGCCTATGGCCTTCTTACAATGGTGGCAGGAACATGGCTGAGAGAGGTCGCTGCTTTTTTGGCTAACTTTGTGGTGGTGGGGGGTGGGGGTGGTTCTAGAAAAGCCCTGGGTCCAGTAGGATGTGGCAATTAGGGAAGAGGACAGAAGAGTAGTGGTAGCAGCCAGGCCCAGCCTACCCTGACTTCTGCAGGACCCAGAGTGGGAGGACAAAGGCCTCTGGCTATGGCCTGCCACCTCTTCCTGCCCAACAGCTGCCCTGCACTGAGCTGGACACACCAATTCTCACAGCCAAGTTCTGTCCATCCTCCACAGACACCTGCCTCTCAGGCCTAGGACACATGCACCAGAGGCTTGGTTCACCATTTCAGGGGGACAGATCTGGGGGATGGGACTTAGGGCCATTTGGGCAGGGAATTCCTGAGTCTCAGGATGAGACCTAGGATGTGACAGAGAAGAGGCATGGTCCTCAGCTGGGCATGTCCCCTTGGGCATTTTTTTTTAAAGATTTTATTTATTTATTTGAGAGAGAGTGTCCAAGAATGAGCAAGTGCTTGCAAGAGGCAATAGGGGCAGAGGGAGAAGGAGAGGGACAGGCTGACTCTGCACTGAGTGCTGAGCCCATTGCAGGTCTCAATCCCAGGACCTGAGATCATTGTCCAAGCCGAAATCAGGAGTCAGACACCCAACTGACTGAGCTCCCCTGCCCCCTGCCCCTGGCACCGCCCCTTCCCTTGGCTTTTGGAGGTGGGAGCAGCAGAGCTGTGTAGAGCAGGCCCTCCGATCTAGGGAACTGGGTGCCCCAGCCTGAGGCCTGTGGGCATTTGGGGGAGAGGGGAGCAGTGCAGCGCCAACTTGGACAGAACCTGACCCATTGCCTGGCTTCTGACCAGGGCTCTATGGCAAAGACCAGCGGGAGGCGGCACTGGTGGATATGGTGAATGACGGCGTGGAGGACGTCCGCAGGCACTGCAGCCAGCTCATCCACCACAGCTATGTGAGCAGGGGCGGCTGGTGCTCGGGGCTGGGGGCCAGGAGGTCACCCTGGCCAGGCACTCTGGGAGCTGCCACTAGATCACTGCCCTTTGCAGGAGGGAGGCAAGGCCAGGTACGTTCAGGAGCTGCCAGGGTACCTGAAGCCTTTTGAGACTCTGCTGATCCAGAACCAGGGGGGTCAGGCCTTCATTGTGGGTGACCAGGTGAGTGCTGGGTCTAGCCCATGGCAGATGATTCATTTCTCAGAAGGGCAAACAGAGGCCCAGAGGGGAGTCGCCGCAGGTTCACTGGAGGTGTTCTGGCTCCCTGCAGCCCCTTCTCTTCTGACCCTGCTCGAGCCCCTTCATATCCCCTCCCCTGCAGATCTCCTTCGCGGACTACAACCTGCTGGACCTGTTGCTGAATCACCAGGTCCTGGCCCCCGGCTGCCTAGACTCCCACCCTCTGCTCTTGGCCTATGTGACGCGCCTCAGTGCTCGGCCTAAGCTCAAGGCCTACCTGGCCTCCCCTGAGCACGTGAACCGCCCTGTTCACGGAGCCCAAAAGATATGAGCCTGCTCAGCCTCTGCTGGGAGAAAGGCTGCCCTTTAGAACCAATAAACATTGGGAAAAGAGAGCTGTGCTGTGGTCACTAAGGGGCCAGAGGGCATAAGGGAGCCCCTGCCCCTTCCCAGGCCGCCTCCAGTGGATGAGGGTTTGGGCTGGATGACTGGCCCCTGGAACAGAATTAGGTGCCTGGTCTGCCAGGAGACAGTAGTTCCAGGTCCTGACAGGATGATGAGACTAAGCCTTGAGGACCTACTCCCTGAAGACTTCCTGCAGGAGGTGGGGTGCCCTCCCTGGGGGTACTCGTGGTTACAGCAACCCTCTTCATCTGAGAGAAGGGCAGCCATGAATGTAGCAGACAGTCACTGGCATCAGTGAGTGCCACAGTCAGGGCGGCCTCTTGTGTGCTCAGATGCTATGCACACGTGTACCCTGGGAAGTGACACGTTCACTTGACTGTTTCATGCGGGCATCAGTGTTGCCCATTCTCGTGTGTCACCCAGAGTCAGCCCCAGGTAGTGTGGCAGGTGGCCAGCAGGGCCTAGCAGGTGTGTGGCTGAAGGCAAGCCTAGAGCTCTGGTGGTATGGCTGCTTGGGGGACCCAAGGAGGATGGAAGGTCTCCCTCAGCTCCAGGGAACCTCTGTGAGCCCCAGTGGGAATGTCTTGCCACCTGCCCAGTCCTAGCCTGTCTCTCCCTCCCAAAGACCAAGAGTGATGCCTGCTTCCAGCTTGGCTTCCTCAGTTGGCCTGGCCTGCAACCTTGTACGTATCAGCTCATTGAGCAGAGTGGCCTCAGACAGATCCAGACTACCTTGCACTCCTTGTGCAAACCTGCCAGCGGCTTTTGCTGCCTTGTGGACAAAGTCCACAGCCTGACAGGCCTACCAGGCCTTTCTTCATATGAGCTCTCCATTCCAGAACATTCCTTTGCCCTGCTCACTTCACCCACTGCTCCTCCCTGCCTTTGTCCCTGTGATCTTCTCTGCTAGCACTCTCCCACTGCTCACTGCCACATCTCCCAGTGCTCACCGCACTGCCCCTGGGCAGCGACAAGAGTTCACTTCCACCTTCCACTTCTTGCTCCACTCTGTGGGGTCCTGGTCTCTCAAACCCCCCTCCTGTGAGGTCAGAGGTCAGATCTGGTTCATTTCCATCCCCCTGTCCCCAGGTGAGGTGGCTGACTCAGCTTAACCTGTCAGGGAACAGATGTGCAAGCACCAGCAAGGGGGGGCTGTCGCACAGGATCCTTCCATGGGGTAGAGGCTGTGGTAGGGAGCTAGTTCTCTCCCCAACTGCGTCTGTCTTACCAAGGTCCTCTATCAGAGGCCTGCTGCCCCAATTCTGTGCTGGCCCCATGCTGGGCATAGTTATCTCAATTAACCCTCTCAAGGGAGAAAACCAAAACTCAGAGGAATGAAGCAATAAGGCAACTTGTCCAAGGCCACAGGCCACACAGCTCAAAGGGGAGAGTGGGAATTCAAACTCAGTCTGAGTGACTCCCAGGCTTCTGCAGGGGTGGTCATCAGAGAGAGAAGTCGGGACAGAGTTGAGGGCCAGAGGAGAGAACAGGAGGCCAGTTTCAGGGATCAAGAGTGCCCCAGGAACAGGCAGGTGCCAGAGGCTGGCAGAGGCTCCTGGTGGAGTGGGCAGGGGCACTGGCCTCCCCTGTGGAGTTGAAACCAGCATGCTGGGGAGCCACTGCAGGCTTTTGAGCAGGAAGGTGACGTGAAAGAGGACATGTGGGAATTACAGCCTCAGGGTTCAGGAGGCTGCGGGCATCATGGAACTCAATACCCTCACTCTACAGATAGAGAAACTGAGGCCCAGAGAGGGGTTCACTGAGCAAGGTGGGTGTGACACCCCCAGGCTGGAGGCCTGGCTGCCCCTTAGAGGAATCTATGTCCACAGACCTCAAGCAGAGAGGCTTCTTGAGGAGGGTCTTTTGTGCATTGGATTTGAGGGGATGGTTGGCAGTTTGGGTTTCTAGAGGACAACTGGTCTCTTTGGGTGGAATGCGCCAGGAAGGGCCCATCGGTCCCTTAGAGGACAGTGCTGGGACCCTGAAGCTCCCGTTGCCCTGAGACAGTCTGTCCTGTTGGGTTTCATAAGCCTGGGCAGGGAGACTGCAGGGCAGGGCTGAGACCTGTGAGCCTCCTCCATGTCACTTGTCTGCTGAGCCTTCCGCAGACCGTGTTCAGCTTGCAGTCCCACCCGGTGTGAGGAGGGCAGGGAGCCCTGGCCACTGGCTTGTGGTGGGGAGCGTGGAACCCATGGGCTGCCGTGGTTCATTGCGCAGGCAGACAGGGCAGTGGCCATAGGAGGCCACAGAAGAGGCCTGGGGGACACTCGGGCATCTTGCAGGTCCCAGGGCAGCAGGAGGAAAGTTGCTCTTTTGAAAGATTCCTGTGACCAACGGCTTCCATATTCTGTGGGGCTCTGGGTTGGGCATTTTGATTGTGCAGCTCTGTGATCCCAAGGAGGCAGCTGGAAGAGGCTCCCTGCAGCCTGGAGGAGGGGCTCCGGGGAGTGGCAGGGCCCCTGTTTGGACAGATGGGGAGAGGCTGGCAGCCCCTCCAGCTAGAGAGGTGACAAGTGACCCCCCCCAGGTTGAGCTTTCTCCAAGCAATGTCCCAAGAGCATTACATTCATTAATTCATTTAGTTGTCACAGAAGTAGCACCTAGTATATCCCCATTTTACAGACGAGAACATTGAGGCCCAGAGAGGTGAAGTAAGCTGCTCAAGGTCATACAGCTGATTAAGAGACCATGGCAGGATTTGAACTCAGGCTGTCTGGCCCCAGAGCCTCTGCTTGTAATGACTGCTATAAGGATGTTTGAGCCACTGTATTTTTTTTATAACCTTGCACAGGGTGACTGCAGTTACCCACAGGGGTTTGATAACTCTGGTGACCCCTTTAATTAGCTGGGGGACAGGAACCCTAAGAGAAAGGTTGGGCTTCCTGCCTATCAGGGGTGGAAATGGAGCCAGTTCTCGTTTGAAAGGTGGAAGATGATGGGGCTTGCTCCCCAGTTGGTTATATAATAAAAGTTCCAGCTCCGCTGGGAACTCTGGGTCCTCAAGGAGCTGCCATCAGCAATGCTTAGGGGCTCAGCAGTTGAGCATTGGCCTTTGGCTCAGGGCATGATCCCAGGGTCCCAGGATCGAGTCCCACATCAGACTCTCCTCAGGGAGCCTGCTTCTCCCTCTGCCTGTGTCTCTCTCTCTGTGTCTCTCATGAACAAATAAATAAAATCTTAAAAAAAAAAAAAAGAAGCTTCCATCGAGTCAGATGGGGTGGCATCAAGAGGACCGATGTCAGTTCACCCAAGGGTGGCAGCTCTAAGACAGTGGGTATGAGGGATGTAGAGAGTGACTCCAGACCTCAGGGGTACAACCCGAGCATGTTTCAAGGTCTTGGGTCCAGGTCTCAGCTTGTGGGCCTCACCCCCCAACCACACCATCTTTGGTTCCATTCCTGCCACCTCCACCGCTTTCTCCCAGCTCTGTAGTGTTCCCAAGGGTTCTGAGCTGGGCTCCCTTTCACTGCCCCACTACCCCCCTGCCTCCTCCCTACCCTGCCCTGGCCTGGGGCCTTGGGACTGGGTCAGGACCCCTAGCTGCCCTTAGCCACATGTGTAGCCAGGGACAGGTGGCCAATCCTCTACGGGCCTGTTTCCCCTACTGACATCCCGGTGGTCACAAAGTGCCACGCTGTTTACCAAGCACCTCCTACAGCCAGACCCTTTGCTGGTCTTAAAATCTCCATTTTACAGATGAGAAAACAAACAGGTCAGAGCTGGAATTTGCACCTGGGCGTGCTAAGCAGCACGCCTACATTCTTTCCCAAACAGCTTCCCAAAATGCTCTCAAATGTGCTCTGGACACATCTAGTAGTCAATGACGTGGTTTTTAAAATGTTAATGTGAGTTAAATGTTAAATACCCCGATTGAAATCACAACAAAGTCACGGGGATTTTAGAAGCAAGAGCATAGGTCCTGCCCAAGCCTGGGTCTGCTTTGCTGTTGGCCTCCACACTGCTCTGCAAACGTGCGGGTTTGGAATTGGGGTGCCTGTATGCAGACCCAAGTCTCCTCTCAGGTAACCTGCAGAAACATTTGCCCCCATGAAATGCCAAGTGTTTGGGAGGTGTTTTTGGCAACGAAACTACGCTTGAGCTCATGTCTCCCCATTGGAGGACTTTGGACACGGTGAAGGGGAGACCTTTTCATGTCCAGATGGGATTTTCCACAAGATCAGGAAACTAGCCCAGGATCCTGGGGGCATGAGCTTTGCCTGCTGCCCCTTCAACTTACTTTCATGAGCCTAGTTCTTCAGAGCAGCGCCCACGGGAGAAATTAATGTTTGGCCCACTCATCTGCTGTGTCAGTGAGACTGGATTCTGGCTTGAGGATGTCAATGAGGAAGAAGGTGGCTTCTTTAAGATTCAGGCTTAGTACATATGTCTTGGGATAGACCTACTGATGAGGCCACATCTGTGGAAAGTCACTGTTTTGAGAGTTTGGAGCAATAGCTTTCTCCCGTTATTCCCAAAATAGGGCAATTCTGACTCTGGTTCGAACACTGGGATGGCTGCCCAGCTGCAAGTTGGCAATGTGTGCACTTCTCTTCCTCCACCCCTAGCCCCCACCCACCCCTGCTGCTGGCGGGCCTTGTCCCTCGGACCCCTGTGACACAGCCAAAGGGCTCGGGCCATGGGTGATGTGAAGATGAAGCTGAGTTCATCAGGGCCATCCTAGATAGCAGCTGACCAGGCACCAGGGGCTCCCTCCAGGCCAGAGCTTTCTTTTCTGTTCAAGAGGCTGCAAGGATGTGAATTCAGAGTGGACTCCGGTTGGTTATAGCTGAGAAAGTGGAGCCAGGCACAGAGAAAAGTGATTCTGTGTGTGTGTATGTGTGTGTGTGTGTGTGAGAGAGAGAGAGAGAGAGAGGGAGGGAGGGAGGGAGTTTTTTTTAGGTCCCTGGATCTAGCTCCCAAAAGGCCAGCTCTACTCTGTCTTTCTGCTGGTTTGGGATCTGTGAGTAACAAACTATCTTTTCAATGACAATCGCTTCCTTATCTGTTGGCCTTGCTGTACCCAAATAAGAAGAATAAAAGCTAAATTTAAAACAGACCCCATGCAACAACCACTCAGCCAAACCACTTCTGAATTTCTGACTCAGAAACAGAGCTAATAAATGCTAGTTTTTTAAGTGGCTAAATTTTGATGTAATTTGTTAGGCAGCAATAGATAATTTTTTTAAAAAGATTTTATTCATTCATTCATGAGAGACACAGAGAGAGCGAGAGGCAGAGACACAGGCAGAGGGAGAAGCAGGCTCCATGCAGGGAGCCCGACGCAGGACTCAATCCCGGGATTCCAGAATCATGCCCCGGGCCGAAGACAGGCGCCAAACCGCTGAGCCACCCAGGGATCCCAGTAATAGATAATTAATGTAAAGTCAGGACCAAGCCAACACCATATGGCCGCAGTGTGAGGCAGAAAGCGAAGGGGGCTCATATTGCAAGGCAGGCGCTTTGAGGTCTAATGAGCTGTCTTCCAGAGGCTTTATGGTTCCTTGGGTGGAGGCTTGATGTCTTCTCTGAGATCACTGAGCAAGGGTGTTGGTCAGTGTTTGGGACGAAGGCACATCCTTCAAACAAGAGCCCCTCCTGATTGCTGAAGCCGACGTGGCCGAGCACCTACCCTGGACATTCCAATAACTTGTTTTCGCCATGCAGCTTGTTCATGTTGAAAAGGCAGGAGATCCAGTGGTTAAGAGAATGGTTGATGAGCTTAACTTCAGCTCCCAACTCTGTCCCTCATTGGCTGTAATCCTCAGCTAGACACCCAAACAAGATAACGACACAAAACACTTAGCACGGTGCCTGGCACATGAGAGGTGCCCAGTAAATGATTGACAACAAAATTCATAAGAACCCAGCTTTGCAGATATTATCATCACCATTAGCTTTGGCATTATCTCAAAGTCTTGAGAAAGCCATATCCCTTCTTTCACCATGTATTTTGTACAAACAAGCAATTGGGCAAGAGGGAAAAAGAGCCAGTGAATTGACCTCCAGCAAAACATGAAGTTTGAGATTTCAGTCAAGTCATCCCTTAGGCACTGGAGTCTAGGACGAAACAAATAAATATTACTACATTATGATTTCCTCTCCAAGTAGGGTTTTTTAAACCAAGTTTTTTTTTTTTTAATTATTTGACTTTAAAAATCAAAACCAGGGGCACCTCAGTTTGTAGGCTCAATGTGGAGCCTGCTTGGGATTCCGTCTCTCTTTCTTCCTCCGCTCCTGCCCTGCTCACACTCTATTGCTCTCTCAATAAAATAAAATAAAACAAAACAAAATAAAATAACTAGGTATTTATCCAAAGGATACAAACATAGTGATTTGAAGGGGTAATGTTTATAACAGCAATTTCTACAATAGCCAAACTATGGAAAGAGCCCAGATGTCCACTGACAGATGAATAGATAAAGAAGATGTGGTATATATACAATGGACTATTACTCAACCATCAGAAAATGAAATCTTGCCATTTGCAATGACATGGATGGAACTAGAGGGTATTATGCTAAATAAATAAGTCAGCGAAAGGCAAATACCATATGATTTCACTCATCTATGCGGAATCTAAGAAGGAAGACTGATGAACATAAGGGAAAGGAAAGAAAAATAAGACAAAAACAGAGAGGGAGACAACCATAAGAGACTCTTAGTCATAGGAAACAAACTGAGGGTCTCTGAGGAGGGGGGTGGGGAACAGGGTAACTGGGTAACAGGCATGAAGGAGGGCACAATATGGAATGAGGACTGGGTATTACATGCAAGTGATGAATCACTAAATTCTAATTCTGTAACTAATAACACACTCTATTAAATTAAATAGAATTTAAATAAAAAATGAGGGCAGCCCTGGTGGCGCAGCGGTTTAGGGCCACTTGCAGCCCGGGGTGTGATCCTGGAGACCCTGGATCAAGTCCCACATCAGGCTCTCTGTATGATGCCTGCTTCTCCCTCTGCCTGTGTCTCTGCCTCTCTTGCGCTCTCTCTGAATAAATAAATCTTTAAAAAAATAAAAAAAATAAATAAATAAATAAATAAATAAATAAAAAATGAAATAAAATCTTTAAAAAAGTCAAAACGAGGGGATCTCCCAGAGTGGTTCAGCAGTTTAGCGCCTGCCTTCGGCCCAGGGCATGATCCTGGAGTCCTGGGATTGAGTCCTGGGATTGAGTCCTACATCGGGCTCCCTGCATGGAGCCTGCTTCTTCCTCTGCCTGTGTCTCTGCCTCTCTCTCTCTCTCTCTCTCTCTCTGTCTCTTGTGAAAAAATAAAATAAAACAAAATCAAAATGAAAGTGATTGTTCTAATCACATCAAGTAGGTTGAAAAGCTACCTTTTCAGACATAGGCTTTGATACGGGATTTGCTTAAATAGCATATTAGTCAGGGTTCTCTGGAGAAACAAAACCGATATACATATCTTTACATACATATCTATTTATATTTATGTCTGTATCTATCTATCTACAAAGAGATTTATCATAAGGAATCAGTTCACAGGATTCTGGACGCTGAGAAGTTCCCTGATCTGCCATCTGCAAGCTGGAGTCCCAGGAGAGCCAGTGGTGTGGTTTGAAGGCCTGAGAGCTTGAGAGCTGAAGAAGATTCCAGTCTAGGTCTGAAGGCCTGAGAACAAGGAGGGCTGAGGGCAGGAGACAATCGATTTCCCAGCTCAACAATCAGGCAGAGAGTGAATTCAATCTTCCTCTGCCTTTTTGTTTTATTTAGGCCCTCAACAGATTAGATGAGGCCTACCCACACTGGGGAGGGCCATCTGCTTTACTCTGTCCACTAATTGAAGTGTTAATCTCTTTGGGAAACACTCTAATCTACACACCCAGAAAAAATGTTTAACCAGTAACCAGTAATCTGGGCATCCCTTGGCCCAGCCAAGTTGACACATTACAAATTGCTTTGGTAGTATCCCCTTTTGTGTAGAAGACATCCTCCGTGTATTTTTTTTTTTTTTTTAAGTTTTCTATCTGAGCCCTCCATGATGGTCTTTTTAGATCAGTATCTTCAGCCCACTCCTCATGCTTCAACTGTGCAGGACAGCTATCTCTCCCCCTACATGCTGTTCCCATGCCTCTACATCTTTTCTCACCCAGTGCCCTTCTTTCAGGACCACCCTGAGGCCCTTTGATCTAGAATGCCTTCCTGTCTTCCTGTGAGGGCTGATGCCAGCAGCCTGGAGTTGGCCTGAGCTGTTTTGAAGTGAGAGATGCACCTGCTCAGCATTCACTTGGGTCAAGGTGTGAAACATACTGAGTAGGAGTGTCACTTTGCAAACCAGTGGCTTGTAGCATTTCTCAGGGTGGCCCTGTTTCTCCCCCACTGTGCGTCCAAAGCACTGTCTGGGGCTCCAGATTCCAAGGACACGTTTGGTTTTATGCTAGAATGCTCGTTGATGTCTGTTTCCTTACCATATGACTAGGCACCTGTAGAGAGAAGGGACCTCACTTTTATGTTCTTTTTCTGTTCCCACTTCTTTTTTTTTTTTTTAAGATTTTATTTATTTATTCATGAGAGACAGAGGAAGAGAGAGAGAGGGAGAGAGGGAGAGAGAAAGAGAGAGGCAGAGACACAGGCAGAGGGAGAAGCAGGCTCCATGTAGGGAGCCCGATGTGGGACTTGATCCCGGGCCTCCAGGATCATGCCCCGGGTGAAGGCAGGCGCTAAACCACTGAGCCACCCAGGGATCCCGCTGTTCCCACTTCTTAATTGAGCTGCAACTTACATACAGTAGGTGTACTTAAATATACAGCTCCATTCTTTTTTACATCTGTGTACAGTTCCAATTCTGATTCCCAAGGAAAAGACTTCCTCTCTGTTGGTGTCACCGGATGCCACCACATCTGTTGTTTGCTACATAACAAATCATCCCAACATGTAGTGGCTTAAAATAATTCACTTGTCTTATTTCTTGGCTTTCCCTGGTGGCTCTTCTGGTCTGGGCCAACTCAGTTGGGGCTTGGTGGTCTCGGTCACCCTCCCTTGCATATATCCCATGGATGGAGATGGCAGGGATGGCCTTCTACATGATTGCTTGTTTTCTAGGAGGGCAGTCCAAGCTCAATTGTGCAGTGGTGGAAGGTTGACCAGCAGCAGGCAAGGGCAATCTTCAATGCTCAAGTGACCTCTGCCACTTTTGTGGATATCTTATTGACCAAGCAAGTCACGTGGCCAGGGCCAGACTCAGGAGATAGAGAAATTCTTTACTGCTTCATGGTAGGAGCACCAAATTCATACTGCAGAGGGTAATGTGTAGGAAAAGGGGAAGAACTTGTAGTCAGTTTGCAATCAACCACTGATGTTCTTTGGGAGAAGGTGAGTGAGCACAGGTAGGAGAATAGAGGTACAAGGAAACAAACAAGCAAGAAGGTGAGTATGTAGGTAGTTTTTAGGGTAACCCTAAATGAATAGAAATAGAGTATGCCATATAAATTAATAGTGAAGAAAAATGAAATGGTATACCCAATCAATTCAAAAGAGGGCAAGAAAGAAAAGAAACAGGACAGGGAAAATAAGACAGATTAGAATCCAAATATGTAATAGCAATTCCACTAAATGTAAGTAGACCACTCACACAGATATGCCCAACTGATCTTTTATTTTATTACTATTTATTTATTTATAAGACCTGATCTGAGATCAAGAGTCAGATGCTCAACTGACTTAGCCACCCAGGCGCCCCACCAATTGATTTTTTTTTTTTTACAAAGATGAAAAAATAATTTGAAGAAAGAGCATTTTCAACAAATGGTGTTGGAACAATTAGACTGCCCTTGGATAACAAATGGGAAAAAAAGGTTCAGAATCTAGGCTAGGTTAAGATTTCTTAGATGTGACTCTAAAATCATGACCCATAAAAGGCAAAAATGATAAATCAGACCTCATAAAAATGAAAAAGTTTGCTTTGCTAAATGCAGTATTTAAGAACATGAAAAGACTAGCTATGAGTGGAAGGAAACACTTGCAAACTACCTACCCAGAGAGACTAGCACCTGGAACATACAACGGACTCTTTAAACTCAACAGTTAAAAAAACCCCGAGGGGGGTCCCTGGGTGGCGCAGCGGTTTAGCGCCTGCCTTTGGCCCATGGCGTGATCCTGGAGACCCGGGATCGAATCCCACATCGGGCTCCCGGTGCATGGAGCCTGCTTCTCCCTCTGCCTGTGTCTCTGCCTCTCTCTCTCTCTCTCTCTCTCTCTCTCTGTGACTATCATAAATAAATTTTAAAGAATTTTAAAAAAAACCCACGGGATTCTATTTGAAAATGGGTAAAGGACATGAAAAGACATCTTAGTGAAGATGATGTACAGATGGAAAATAAGCACATGAAATGATGTTCAACTTCATTAGCCACTAAGGAGATGCCAATTAAAATCACAATGAGCTATCACCACACACTTAATAGAATGGCTAAAAAAATAGTGACAACACCAAACTCTGGCAAGGATTTGAAGAAACTACCATCGCTCTTATATTACTGTTGGGCACGTAAATTGATACAGTCTGGAAAACAGTCTGACAGTTTCTAATAAAACTAAACAGGCAAATTTCTATACAACCTAGCAATTGTACTCTTGGGCATTTATCCCAAGGAAATGGAAATGTAGGTCACACGCAAAAAACGTGTACATGAATATTTACAGCAATTTTATTTAGAGGAGCTCCAAAGTAGAAATAACCTAGATAGCCATCCAGAACATGGACTCCAACTCAGCAACAAGAAAGAATGAACCATTGATGTATAGAACAAACTGGATGAATCTAGAGCATTATGCTGAGTTAAAAAAAAAAAAGAAGAAAGAAAGAAAGAAAGAAAGAAAGAAAGAAAGAAAGAAAGAAAAGCTCATCCCAAAATGTTACATACTGTTTGATTCCATTTATATAACATTCTTGACATGATCAAATTATAGAAGCGGAAAACAGATTAAAGGTTGCCAGAGATTAAGGATAGGCGAGGGGGAGTGATGGAGGGAAGTGTGCGTGGTTATAAAAGGTTGATATAAGTGATCCTTGTGTTGACAGAATTGCTGAGTGTGTTGACTGTGGTGGTGAATACATGAAATTATATGGGTGATAACATTATACAGAAGTAGACACACACACACAAGTCCAACTATAAATGGGGGAATCTAAACAAGATGTGTAGATTGGATCAATGTCAATATCCTGGGTGTGATATTAAGCTATAGCTTTGCAAAGTGTTATCTCAAAATAAAAAATTTAGGTAAAAAAATCAAAACAGGCTTAAAAAGACAAAAGACATCAGGATGACAAAAAGCATTAAATCATATTTAGTTTACAAGAAACATATTTAAAGCTAAGGGTATAGAAAGGTTGAAAGTAGAAAGATGGGGAAGGTATGCCACACAGGCACTAACTAAAAGAAAGCTAATGCATCTATATTAATATCAGGCCAACTGCACTTACAGACAAAAAATAAATAATGCATAAAAAACTTTTAAAAATATAGAGAGAATTTTGTTCATGTGAAAAGGTTCAATATTTGTCAGGAAGTTATAACAATTCTAAATCTGTATGCATCTAATAACATGGCCTTAAACTACAGAAAGCAAAACATGATGGAATTACAGTTGAGAAATAGACAAAAGTGCAATTATGTGTATGTGTTTGTGTGTGTATTGCCAATCTTGTTTCATTTATATTTTCTCCCAGTCTATAACTGGGATATTTTAACACATTGTTCTTAGTAATTGATAGAAACAACAGAGAAACCTATCAAAAATAACATAGAAGAGTCAAACAATTGCAGAATACACTTACTTTTCAAGCCCACATGGAACACAGACAAACTTGATCCTGTAGAGGGCTAGAAATAACACATTTGAATGGATTGGAATCATAGAGTATGTTTTGTGTATACACTGAATATGAGCTAGAAATCAATTCTAAAAAGAGAACTTGAGTCTTCATGATTAAGAAATGGTTTCAGGAGCTTTTGCTGAGCTTTCATGGCATGTTCCAGAATCATTGAACCACAAGCAAGGAAGATTCATTGCTTCACAGAAAGCATGGCAATCCACAACACAGCAAACAAATAAAAGTTTACTGCCACTATTTTTATTTTGTAATTTTAGGGATTTGTTTTTTTAAAAATTCTGTGTTGAGATGTGTTATACATACTGTAAAGTGCACTGCCCCTAAGTGGACTTCTCAGTCTATTTTCATATACATACACGCCACCACCAGATTAAGACACAGAGCACTTCTAGCACCACAGAAGCTTCCTTCATGCTCTCCTGCAGTTAATACCCCCCAAGGTACACTTTGTTCTGGCTTCTAACACCACAGGTTAGATTTACATGTGTCCAAATTTCATACAAGTGAAGTTACATTCTCTGTGTTCTTTTGTGTGGCTTGTTTTGGTTAGTTTAATGTCTGTGGGATTCATTCTTGGCAGTTTTCCATGGTCTGACCATACCACAATCAATTTTTCCATTCCCCCCATTGGTTGATACTTAGTTTGTTTCCAGTTTTGGCTATTTTAAGTAAGGAACTGGCTCATGTGACTTTAAACGTTTGGCAAATCTAAGCTCCCGGCTGGAGACCCAGGAAAGATCTGATTCTGCAGTTCAAGTCTGAAGGCAGTTTGCTGGAAGAATTCCCTCTTTCTTGGGAGAAGGGAGTCTTTTTATTTTAAGGCCTTCAACTGATTGGATGAGGCCCACCTATATTATGGAGGATGACCTTACTGCCTGCTGATGAAGTGTTAATCTCATCTAAAAAAACTCATACAGGAACACCTAGAATAACGTTTGACCAAGTACCTATTCAAGGTGACACAGAAAATTAACCATCCCAAGAGTATATGTAGGGGTGGAGCTTTAGTAGATAATGCATTTTTCAGATTCCAGTGGTGGAGCCATTTTAATACCCCCGCCTGCAGTGCATGAAACCTCCCATTGCTCTATATCCTTGTTAACACTTGGAATTGTCAGCGCTTCAGATTTTTTTTTTTCCTGGGCATGTGGTGGTGATCAACAGGTGTTGCAGTTTGAATTTGCATTTCCCTGATTACTAGTGATGCTGAACACTTTTCATACACTCAAATGTTGTATACTATTGGCCACACGAAATATCTTAAGACAGCAAACATTTTTTTACATTGAGAGTTGGACTGTGAAATATGGCCACAGGTAGGCTAGGAATATGTTCCTCTTTCCAACCAAAGTCTTTAAATATTTGCTCAACATGTATTTTGTTTGGCTGCTCAGATGCTACTTAAAAAAAAAAAAAAAAAAAGATTGTTTACAGAAACAGACTTGCTTTCAGAGGCTGAGAAAAAAAATCCTCCTAACCATTTCCTATGTCCCTATAGTTCCCATTCTTGCTTCAGTTTGGGTAATAATTAGATGGAAGTTCAACTGAGGTTACAAAGTCTCCAAGGAAGAGCAGCTGCAACAAGTGAGGTTTTTTCACTAGGCTGAAAGTCCAGGGTCCTCTGGACAGAGCTGGTGTCCATCCATGGTGTTGGGGACCTTAGCTCCTGGCTCTCTCTGTCACTCTGCGGGCGCTGTCTTGTCCCTTCCCAGGTCCACTCAGGGAAAAGGGGTTTTCTGAACCATATCCACTGGGAGGCATATGTTAGGATTTACAGTGTAGATGATAAAATAAGTCACTTGTTGTCAACACACAGCATGACTCCATGTGGTATTCCGCCTGGAATTTCTGACTTTGAATTGAAATGATGTCTAGTGAATATGCCTTGCAAGAGCACTTGGCAAAGAGTCCAGTACTATATCAAGAAGTTCTTTTTTTCTTCCTCTTGAGTACATCAGGGGGTGGGGCCGATTGTATTTAACCAGTTACTTAAGGAACTGTAGGAGATGTGGAGGGAAACTGGCTGCCCTGTAACTGGTTTATTCCAGTTGTTTTATCTACTGGCCCTTAGGGAAGCTCTGGGAGGTACCTGCCTAAGCCCCAGTCTCTCACTCTGTGGTGACACGCTCCAGGGTTAACAGTGAAGATTGCCCTGCGCTCTAACAGGCACCTTGAGCCGGTAAAGGTGTCACACAGCCCAGGAGTGCCAGGGCTCACTCTTTGTTCCATTTGTATCAGGATGATTTTGGTTGCAAGCCACAGGAACCCCAGTCAAACACGGTGAAATAATAATTTACTGACTCAGTCAGCTGGGAGCTGGATGCTTCTGACTTGAGGCTCACCCTCCTGCCTGCCCCACTCTCCCCTGTCCCCCACTCCTGCTACTGCCACATCCCAAAGAAGCTGCCACATACAGCTTCTGGTCCTAGGCTTTCTGGGGAGACCCAGCCTAAGACAGTGGGTTTTGCCTCAGGAAGGAATCAGAACCTTGGGATGTGGTTTGGGAGCAGCTCGGACTGGGTCTGGGGCTTCTCCATTTCCCAAGGACCCCCATGAGACAGGCCCTTGGCTGTGGGTTCAAGGGTGTGTGGTGGAAGGTGTGGGAAAAGAGGGAAAAGCCTCTTCTGGGCCCGAGTCCTGAGCCCAGCTTCTCCCACAGTTAGTTGTAGCTCATCAGGCCCCCCTGGGAGTTGTAGGGGCAGCTCAGGGGATGTGCGCTCCCTTGAGCCAGACTCAGGGAGCAGAGATCCTGGGATTAGAAAAGACATCTGGGAATATCCCAGGGGAGATGGGGAGGGTCAAAGGTATGGGCCTAAACCAGCCCAGTGGTCTCTGACCACCTTCCCTCAATCCGGTCAATGTCCCCGCGGCCCCCAGGAGCAGTCAGGCAGAGCATGAGTGACCCCTGGCGTTTTCAGAGCATTCGCTGTGTGCAGAGGAGCATCTTCTGTAATCCTCACAACTGTCAGTCTTCACTTTGCAAGAAGGTTCTAAGTAGCAGGACCAAGGTCTCTGAGAGCGTCCAGGAGCTCAGGCCTGAGACCAGGCTCTTGCCACTAATGCCTCAGATGGGGACTCTAATGTGAGTGCCAGGAAGTGCTTTCTTGATTGTTGACACATGGAAGGGCTATTCAGCTAAGGATCCCAATTTCGTTCTCCCAGGCTTTCGGCTAAGTAGGCAGGGCTAAGTAGGCAGGCCAGGACCCTGGACAGCCTCGCCGAGGTGAGGTGAGGTGTATCTGAGGACACCGTTATTTTTGGCTGCAGTCTGAAGGAACATGAGGGTCCATGTGCCTGTGGCCCTCACCTGCTCTGGAGCATGGTCAATGCCAGCATTCTGGCACCGAGCGGACACAGGCCTGGAAGAGTCTCATTGTTACCAGTTGGCCCTGCTCCAGCAGGGCCAGAGATGAAAGCCCTTCTGGGGTTTCCAGTTCCTCTGGGAGGTTTGGGGAGATTATTCTGAGTGCTAAACAGCTTAATAGCTCATCCAGGTTATCAGGTTAGACTGGGATGCCACAGTGATGAGTGCAGCCTGGCCCCTGGGGCACCAGGAATGCAGTTCCCGCCCCTGTCCCCACCCAGGGTCCCTCTCAGCCTTCTGGGGAACTGTTGGGGTGAAGCTGTCAGCTCTTCATGCCCTGTGGAGCTGGGGCCAAGCCCCTGGCTTAGCCTTTGGTGCCCTGACTGTACCCAAGTCCTTGGTCATGTTGCACATCTCAGGTTCACTGGTGGGCACAGGGTGGAACTGGATTTAGCTCAAGGAGGAGGCAGGGGCCAAGGGCTCTCACCAGCATCAGCCTGCCTGTTCTTAAGAGCTGTCACCCACCCATTAAGTGGAGCTCCTGGCCCCACAATGGGTTGTTATTGACGACTTTCAGCAAAGTATAAGCCCGTACCTGAGGCCCACCAGATGCCTGGGGGAAGTCACAGAATGAGCCGGTTTTCAGTGGGGTCACTAGGGCTCCTTTCCCTTTGCCCCACTGCAGGCTGCTTGGCCACCCTGCAGAGGGCACAGGACAATCTGGGCACTCCTGAGGACTTGAACATTCTCCTGACCAAACAGTGTTGATTTGGGGGCTGCTGCCACCCCACTGAGCCTCCCCCTGAGGCCCTGCCCACTGGAGGAGTCAGTCCCAGGCTGCCAGATCCTGTTGGAAGAGCCAGGAGCCCAACTGGGTCTCAGGTCCTCTGCTTTCTTGCTTCACCCCCTCGTTTGGCTGGAGCAAAACATTCCATGAGTTCCTTAGAAAAGCATGGAAGGTAACTTTTCCGAACTCTTCATATCTAAAAATTCTGTGTCTTCTCACTTGACTCAGTTTGTCTGGATCTACATTCAAGGTTGAGAATCCTCCCCGCTGACCTGGAAGGTCATCGTGCCTTCCTACCTTTACCCTTATGGGTGGGAGGCCCAAGGCCAGTCTGATCCCATTTCTCTGTACACAGCCTGGTTGTTGTGTTTTGTTTCATTTTCTTCCATTTTTTCCCTCTAGAGAAGCCTGGAGGATCTTCTTATTCTTGGCATTCTAAAGCTTCTCAGCTGTGGGTGTAGGTGGGGGGTTTTTTCTCTCCTCATTTTCCTGGACCCCTGAGGCCTTTCAATCTGGAGTTGTGTGTCCTTTAGCAGACAGAGGTCTCTCACATTATTTCTTTGGCAATGTCATTTTCTCTGTTCTATTAGTTGGATGTTGAAACTCTTGGTCTCCTTTTCCCTGTCTCTTGTCTTCTTTCCCTTATTTGTACTTCTTTAAAATATATTATAAAATGTCTCTTTATATTCCAACCCATTGGTTAGAGTTTTTAAAAAGATTTTATTTATTTATTCATGAGAGACACGTAGAGAGAGGGAGAAACAGGCAGAGGGAGAAGCAGGCTCCCTGCTTTTTTTTTTTTTTTTAAGGTATAGGTTTTATGCCCAGCATAGAGCCCAATGTGGGCCTTAATTCTTGACCCCAAGATCCAGATCTGAGCTGAGATCAAGAATCAGATGCTTAACCAACTGAGCCACCCTGGTTAGATTTTTGTTTTGGCAGTCATTTTTTTTTTAAGTTTTTTTTTTTTTAAAGTTTATTTATTTAGTTTTAGTAACCTCATCACCCAGTGTGGGACTCAAACTCACAACCCTGAGGTCAAGGGTTTCATGCTTCACTGACTGGGGCAGCCAGGTGCTCCTTTTGGCAGTAATTTTAAATTTCCAAGAATTTCTTCTTGTTCTGTTTTTTACTTTTCCCAGCTGGGGAGGTCCTGTGCTACATTGCTGAGAGCCATTCTCTCCTGAGTCAGAGAGTTACTCCCTGGCCCTTGTACAAGCTGGTAGCAAACAGCCCGGGGATGTCAGCCCTCTTCAGAATTGCCTTGGAAGACATTCACTTGCTCGAGCCCATGTCTCCTTCCCCACACAACCCACATCCATAAAGGTCCAGCGTTGTCCCAACTCAAGACAATCCTCCAGAACTATCCAGCTTCTACCTTTCCTGTGGGGTCGACTGAGGGCTCTATTGACTTCCCACTGTAGCCCACTTTCTCCCTCCACTCAATCCTCCTGTGTCTTTCTTCTCTTCCCTAGGTGTAAACCCCAAGGATGCTTTCTAATAAACCTCCCACATGCCAAGCTGTGGAAGAGAGTCTGCTTCCTGAGGATCCTGAGCTGTGATGCTGGTACAAAAATGGTCCGAGAAACAGACGCTCAGTGGCAATGACGACCTGTCACAGAGAGCTCCTGGGACAAGGTAGCAGAGTGATTGCTAAGCCCTCTCTGGGGAGGGGAAGGGAGCAAATGGGATGCCAGTGGAAAGAACAGGAAGGTGCTAGTTGGTGAGAGGAATCAGGCATGTGGGAAATATGAGGGAAGTTGTCCCTACAAGAAAAGTGGGGTTAGGGGGTCCATTGCTGAGCCTGAATGACACTCTGCAATCTTAGTATGTGATTGACTTACTATGTAAAAAATAGAATTCATAAGTACATGTGCATCCATGGAGGTGTATAGAGGTACAGGTGTGTTGTGTATGGCATGTGTATGCATGTAGTATGTGTATGTATGCAGGTGCATGTGTGAATGTACATGTGTGTGTGTCTGTGGAGGTGTGTGTGTGTGTGGGGGGCAAGACTGAATATGGCTGGAGGTGACAAAAACAAGATGCCAGAGGGAAGCAGTTTGCGTGTGGTCATACCACTCCCTGGAGTTGTTGAGAGGCTGTCATTGATCCATCCTGTCTGTAGTGCGAGTTTTGTGAGAATTATATTGGGGCTGTGAGACTTCTGTTGGCTGAGGCCTTGGGGAAAAGAATGGAGACCACTGACCTTGGGCTTTCCCTTCCAGATCTCCCCACAAGCCTCCAGGGGGGCACATTAGAACCTGGGAGTCACTGCCACATTCCACAGTGTATGTCCCCAAGAATCTTTTTTTTTTTTTAAGCTTTTCTTTATTGACAGAGAGAGCGTGCACAGGTAGGCAGAGCTGCAGAAGGAGAGGGAGAAGCAGGCTCTCTGCTGAGCAGGGAACCCGATGTGGGGCCCAATCTTAGGACCCTGGAAATCATGACCTGAGCTGGAGGCACATTCCTCACTGACTGAGCCACCTAGATGCCCCTGCAAGGATCTGATAAAAGCTGCAAAAGCAAGTCAGTGAAGAAAAGATTATTGTCTTTTCAACTAATGGTGCTGGAATAGTTGGACATCACACAGGAAAGATGAACTCCAGGGATGCTTGGGTGGCTCAGCGGTTGAGCGTCTGCCTTTGGCTCAGGTTGTGATCTCGGAGTCCCAGGATCAAGTCCCACATCAGGCTCCCTACATGGAGTCTGCTTCTCCCTCTGCCTCTGCCTCTTTCTCTGTGTGTCTGTCATGAAGTAAATAAATAAAATCTTAAAAAAAAAAAAGAACTCCAACACATATTTCACATCATACATAAAACTCAAAATGGATCTCAGACATAAATATAAAACCCCAAATTATAAAATTTCTAGAAGAAACCATAAAATAATTCCTGTAGTTTTTGCATTAGGCAAAGATTTCTTAGATACAACACCGAAAACATGATCCATAATTTTTTTTTTAAGATTTTATTTTTAAGTGATCTCTACATGCAACACGGGGCTTGAACTCAGAACCCCAAGATCAAGAGTTGCATGCTCACTGACTGAGCCAGCCAGGTGCCCCATGATGCTCAAAATTTAAAAGTTGCCAAATTTTGGGATGCCTGGGTGGCTTGGCGGTTGGGTGTCTGCCTTTGGCTCTGGGTGTGATCCTGGGGTCCCGGGATCAAGTCCCACATCGGGCTCCCTGCATGGAGCCTGCTTCTCCCTCTGCCTATGTCTCTGCCTCTCTCTGTGTGTCTCTCATAAAGAAATAAATAAAATCTTTTTAAAAAATCAATAAAAGTTGCTAAATTTTACCTCATCAAAATTAAAAACTTGAAAACTTAATAAAAAACAACCAAACTCTGTTAAGAAAGTGGAAAGCGAGGGCAGCCCGGGTGGCTCAGTGGTTCAGCGCCGCCTGCAGCCCAGGCCCTGATCCTGGAGACCTTGGATCGAGTCCCATGTCGAGCTCGCTGCATGGAGCCTGCTTCTCCCTTTGCCTGTGTCTCTGCTTCTCTCTCTCTTTCTCTCTCTCTCTCTCTCTCTCTGTGTGTCAGTCATGAATAAATAAATAAAATCTTAAAAAAATAAAGTGGAAAGTGATAAACCATAGACTGGGAGAAAATATTTATAAACTCTTATCCAATAAAGACTCTATCTAGAGTATAGGAAAAACTCTCAAAACTCAGTAATAAGAGGAACAATCCAATTAAAAATGGCCAGAAGATTTGAACAGTCAACAAAGAAGATACATTCATGCCAAATAAGAGTGAAAGTTGAAAGGACATTCAGTGTCATTAGCCAGTGGGGAAATGCACACTAAAACCACAGTGAGACAACATTGCAAATCTATTAGAGCCGCCAGGACAAAAGCTGACAATCCTGAGTGCTGATGAGGACAGAGAGAGCAAGTGCAATTCTTATGCACCCTTGCAGAGAATGTGAAATGGAAAACCGTTCGGCAATATGTTAGAAGGTTAAACATGCTTGCCCCATGACACAGCAATCCTTCCCCTTGGTTTTTGCCCAAAGCAGATGAAAAATTATGTTCATTTAAAAACCTACGTGCAGGGGTGCCTAGCTGGCTCAGTCTGTGCAGTGTGCGACTCTTGATCTCAGGGTCGTGAGTTTGAACCTCACGTTGGGGGTAGAGATTACTTAAAAAACAAAACAAAACAAAAACAAAACAAAAAACCCCTCTGCATTCAAATGATGAAGGTAGTTTTATTCATTATTGCCCAAACTCCAAATGCTCTTTGGGTGGTGAACGGATAGACAAACTGTGGTACGTCCGTACAATACAATACTATTCAGCAATAAAAAGGAAAGAAGTGTCGATACATACAAGACCATGGATGAATCTCAAATGCTTTATGAAACAAGTCAGACTCAAAATGCTGTGTGCTTGTGGTTCTGTGGCGTTCTGAAAAAGACAGAACTGTAGGGTAAGAAAGCAGATCAGTGGCTGCTGAGGGCAACAGGAAGCGAGGAGGCTGAGTATAAAGAGACACAGGAAGCTTTTTGGATGATAGAAATTTCTAGATCTTCACTGTAGTGATGGCTTTTGTCAAACTCATAGAACAGTATATGAAAAATGATAAAGTTTACTAAATGCAAACCATATCTCAATAAAAAATCTTTTTTTTTAATAAAGATTTATTTAGGGATGCCTCGGTGGCTCGGGGTTTGGGCGCCTGCCTTTGGCTCAGGTTGTGATCCTGGGATCTGGGATCGATTCCCGCATTGGGCTTTCTGCATGGAGCCTGCTTCTTCCTCTGCCTGTGTCTCTGCCTCCCTCTCTCTCTGTGTGTCTCTCATGAATAAATAAGACACAGAGAGAGAGGCAGAGACACAGGCAGAGGGAGAAGCAGGCTCGCTGCTGGGAACCTGATGCAGGACTCCATCTGAGGACCCTGGATCACAACCTGAGCCAAAGGCAGACCCTCAACCACTGAGCCAGCCAGGTGCCCCTAAAAAAGAGTTTATTTATTGATTTGAAAGACAGAGTGCACTGGGTGATGGGGAAGGGTGGTGGCCAGAAGGGCAAGAGGGGGAAGGAGAGGAAAAAGAAGAGACTCCTAAGCAGGCTCTGTGCACTGAGCATCACACAGGGCTCTATCTCACAACCCTGGAGATCGCGACCAGGGCTGAAACCAAGAGTCAGACGCTTAACTGATTGAGCCACTCAGTGGCCCCTCAAAAAAAATCTTTTGATGTTATGTTGAATGGGATGTTATGTTATGTGAGAAATTTGAGAAAAGCAAAACTATTCTATGGTGATAGAAGTCAAAGCAGTGGTTATTTACAGAAGGTGGGGATCAACTGGGAGGTGCCCAAGGGGACTTTCAAGGTGATGAATGTGTTGTGACTTGCTGGGCTGGTGGTTACATGAGTACATATATTTATCACAATGCATCATATTGTACACTTTTTAAAAAAGATTTTATTTATTTATTTATTCATGAGAGACACAGAGAGAGACAGAGACATAGGCAGAGGGAGAAGCAAGTGTCCCGCAAGGATCTCGATGTGGGCCTCGATCCTGGATCCGGGATCACGCCCTGAGGCAAAGGCAGACAGCCAACCGCTGAGCCACCCAGGCGTCCCCATGTTGTACATTTAAAAACATCTTCCTGAATATAAATCACATCCATTTTCTTAAAGGTACAGAAGGGTTTTTTTAGATTTCATTTATTTATTTGAGAGAAAGAGTGAGCAAAAGAGAGAGAGAGAGAGAGCACGAGCAGGGGGAGAGGGAGAAGCAGACTCTCCGCTGAGCAGAGAGCCCAATGTGGGGCTCCATCCCAGGACCCTGGGATCATGATCTGAGCTGAAGGCAGCCACCCAACCAACCAAGCCACCCAGGTGCCCCAGAAGTATTTTTTTTTTAGAAGTATTTTTTTTAAAAGGATAAGAAAAGATATTCCAAATGAACATGAATAAAAAGAAAGCCAAGGCAGGAATCTTAATATGTGACTACTATTCATTCACATAGTAAATGTGAAAAAATATAATTCAAGGTTAAAAATCACCAAAGACAAAAATGTTATAAACTCATAAAACAAATGATAAACAAAGATAAATGTACTTAACAATATGACTTTACATGATGGCAAGTACACACTGGTGGAGCTGTAGGGAGACATAGAGAGACAATGGTAATACCACACCTCTCTCAAATTCGGAGACAACAAACATACAAAAGGAATAAACACTAATATCAATGGTATGAGCAATTATTTACACTTAACAGAAAGTAAACTCTTTTTTTGGAATATCTCTAAACATTTACAAAAACAACCTATGACCTAGGCCATAAATAAAATCTCAGTAAATTTCAATGGATAAATATGAAACTGTTCTTTGGCCATAATGTAATAAAACTAGAAATAAAAACAAAAGGGATGAAAGCTTCTCCTAATTGAAATTGATAACAATTGTCTAAGAATTACAACTCAAACTAAGGTAGCTTAAAATTCCATATATTTAGAAACATATCATACATCATTAAAAAATCCTTGAGGTAATGAGGAAATCATCAAGAGAATTGACACATATGTATATTTGCATGAATAGAAGAATGTGTTCAAAGTAGTGAGACCCAGCTAAGAAGTACTTTGAGGAAAATGTACAGCTTTAACTATACTTATCAGGAAATAAAAATGTCTGAAAGAAATGAGCAAACAGTTGCAATCATAAAGTTGGGGGAAAAATAATAGTACATTTGTAAAAGTAACATCAATCATAAAGATAAGAGGAAGATAGCAAATAAGAACCACAGGACAATTTAGAAAATGAATAAACCCAAAAGTTGGTTCTTTATATATAATTATATAACCAGATATAATGAAGGGAAAAGAGAAGATGTGAATAATTTCTTTTTTTTTTATAAATTAGTCGAGGTAATAGAAAAAAAGGGGGAAGTTTCCCAGAAAATTTTATGAAGATAGTGAAATTTTGATTCTGAAAACCAGATAAGAACAAAACAAAACAAAAAGTAAATTACATGCTCACCTCATTCATAGACATGGATGTTAAAATCCTAAAAAAAAAAAAAACACTATATTGTATTAAAAATAACATATCAATATCAAATAGAGCTTATTCCAAGAATTCATTACAAAATTTATCAATATAACTCTGCACACTGATAAAAATAAAGAAGAAACAGTGCCCGGGTGGCTCAGTTAGTTAAACATCTGCCTTTGGCTCGGGTCATGGTCCTGGGGTCCTGGGATCGAGTCCCACTTTGGGCTCCTTGCTCAGCAGGAAGACTGCTTCTCCCTCTCCCTCTGTTCATACTCTCACTTGCTCAGTCTCTCTCTCAAATAAATAATTAAAATCTTAAAAAAAACCCCACATGTGATAGCATTAGACAATGTAAAAAAAGCACCTAATAATATTTGTTACTTATTTATGATATAAATTCTTACTAAGCTAGGAAGAGAAATGAACTTGTTGGAATTTGATGCAGTTTCCATGTCAAAAATCCACAGCAAATATTATGCAGAATGGCCCTCAGCCCCCAGCCCAGACACTCTGACCCAGGAAACAGTCAACCAAGCATTGAGAAAGATGGGGATGCAGGTACAGGTGTTCTGTTTTCATTCATGCCCAAAATGTCCCTGTCCTGTTAAGATCAGAAATAAGATACTATGATTTAGTATCAATCTGGAGATGCTTGCCCATGTGATAAAGAAAGAGAAAGAAAAAAAGGGTTAGGAGAGGAGATAAAATTCTCATTAATTGCTGCGATCATTTTCCTAGAAGAGCCTTGGAAATCAACACACCATTGGAATCAGTAAGAGATTCCAGCAACATTGCTAGATATAAACCTACCAGACCGATTGTGTTTCTGGTATATCTCTACAACTCTGATACCCAACTGAAAAACGAGATATTCATCAAGATATAAAGTACCTAGAATACACAAGAATAGATAAGACCTCTTGGTAGAAGATTTTAATAAAGATGGAGAAGAGAATTTGAATGAATAGAGAAAATAGACCATTATGAAGGGTAGGATGACAAAGTTATAAAGATGTTAATTCTCTCCATATTTAATTTAGCTTCTCTTTAAATGAAAAGCAATCCTAATCAAAATTCCAGTTGTATTTTTGGAAGAAATTTTTATAAATGTACAATAGTATTTTTATAGATGAATGAAGATCCACAAATAACTAAGAAAACTTAAAAAAAAAAAAGAAAGAAGCTGGAAGGTATGTTTTTCCCTACCAGATGTAAGACCACAGTAATTATAATAATAAAAAAATGACAGACAATGAAAGAGAAGAGAGAACCAAAAGGCAGACTCAATGTCTGTGGGAGTTGAACATATAAATGAGACTGTTCTGTAGATGCTATAGGGGACAGGAGTTCTTTTAGTGGAAAAATATAAAATTGGATTCCTACCTAACAGTACATGTAGAATGGCCTCTAGATGGATTAACAGTGTCCATGTGAAAGCTCACTGACAAACTTTAAAGCAGACCACAGGGACACCTGGGTGGCTCAGTTGGTGAAGCATCTGCCTTCAGCTCATGTCATGATAATGGGGTCCTAGGGTCCAGCTCCCGCATTGGGCTACCTGCTCAGCAGGGAGCCTGGTTCTCCCTCTCTCTCTGCTGCTCCTCCTGCTTGTGTTCTCTCTCTTTCTATGAAATAAATAAGTAAAATAAAAAAATTAAAATTAAAAAACAGAAAAGCAGACAGTAGAGGACAATATTGTGATCCAGGGCAGACTTTTTTTTTAAGATGTATTTATTTATTTATTCATGAGACAGAGAGAGAGAGAGAGCGAGGCAGAGACACAGGCAGAGGGAGAAGCAGGCTCCACGCAGGGAGCCTGACGTGGGACTCGATCCTGGGTCTCCAGGATCACACCCTGAGCTGGAGGCGGCGCTAAACCACTGAGCCACCCGGGCTGCCCTAGGGCAGACTTTTAAACCAAATTTCAAAAGCACATAATATAAGCCACCCCCCATCTTTTACCCCCAAAATACCTCCTGGTGAATCTAATTACTCTAAAATTGAGGAGTTACGTTCTTTGAAAGGCATCTTGCAGTTAAAAGCATTGACAGAATAGGAGAAGGTATTTGCAATGTCCCAAATCAACAAGACACCAGTATTTAAAATAAAGGAAGAATTACAAAGCAACAGAAATAAGCCACAGAGCCAATGGAGAACAGGGTGGGATGATTTCCACAAGAGGAAAACAAAATCCCGTGAGCATGTGGAGACGATAGAGATCCTTCCTTTTTTACAAACTTTTTTTTTTTAAGATTTAATTTATCTATTCATGAGAGACACACACAGAGAGAGGCAGAGACATAGGCAGAGGGAGAAGCAGGCTTCTTCATGAACAGAAATCTCACAGAGGAAGACATAGACATGGCCAACAAGCACGTGAGCAAATGCTCCGCATCACTGGCCATCAGGGAAATACAAATCAGAACCACAATGAGATCCCACCTCACACCAGTGAGAATGGTGAAAAATGAACAAGACAGGAAACAATAAATTTTGGAGAGGATGGGGAGAAAGGAGAACCCTCTTGCACTGTTGGTGGGAATGTGAACTGGTGCCGCCATTCTGGAAAACTGTGTGGAGGTTCCTCAAAGAGTTAAAAATAGACCTGCCCTACAACCCAGCAATTGCACTGCTGGGTATTTACCCCAAAGATACAGATGCAGTGAAACGGCAGGACACCTGCACCCCAATGTTTATAGCAGCGATGTCCACAATAGCCAAACTGTGGAAGGAGCCTCGGTGTCCATCGACAGATGAGTGGATAAAGGAGATGTGGTCTATATATACAGTGGAATATTACTCAGTCATTAGAAACAACAAGTACCCACCATTTGCTTCAATGTGGATGGAACTGGAGGGTATTATGCTGAGTGAAGTAAGTCAATTGGAGAAGGACAAACATTATATGGTCTCACTCATTTGGGGAATATAAAAAATAGTGAAAGGGATTATAGGGGAAAGGAGAGAAAACGAGTAGGAAATATCAGTGAGGGTGACGGAGCATGAGAGACTCCTAACTCTGGGAAACGAACAAGGGGTAGTGGAAAGGGAGGTGGGCAGGGGGACGGGGTGACTGGGTGACAGGCACTGATGGGGGGCACTTGATGGGATGAGCACTGGATGATATGCTATATGTTGGCAAATTGAACTCCAATAAAAAAATTAAAAAAATAAAAAATAAAAAGAAGCAGGCTCCTTGCGGGGAGCCCAGTGCAGGACTCCATCCCAAGACCCTGGGATCATGACCGAGTCAAAGGCAGACGCTCAACTACTGACCCACCCCGGTGCCCTGATGGAAATCCTTCCTAATGAGAGATGTACAGCTGAATATGACAGCACGTCACTTTACACCTGTTGGACTGGTGAATGTTCCAGAGCTGCTAAGGCCATGTGGTGGGAGGATAGGCGATTGCCCTCACACACCCCAGGGCAAGCGGAGGTTGAGGTAGGCCAGCATCCAGTAGGAGGTGGGAAGGGGACTGAGCTGGGGCAGCAGCAGGAGGGGTGGGAGAGGAGGGACACCAGCCACTCGCCCCCACTTTAGTAGTCCAGCTGCAGGCCCTGCCTACACAGGAAGACCCTGAGGTCTGGCTGTCCCTGTCAGACCCTGGAGAGCTCAGAGGGGAAGGCCACCCTGCTATCTGGTGAGATCCCAGCTCCTATGTGGCGTGTGTGAGTGTGTGAGACCGATGCGTGAAAGGCCGTGAGCATGGGTGGGAGTCTCTGGAGATAGGGAGCCTTTGGTGGGGCTGTGGATCTTGCTGCAAGGAGGGAACATAGCAGAAAGGGACCATTCACACTGTTTTTGATACAAAATCACAACTGTTTCTTTGCTTTATTTTTCTTTGCTTTTTAAAGCATTATTTATTTTGCTCTTTGCTTTTCTTTTGCTTTTTGACTTCCAGGCACTGAGAATTGGGGAAGGCAAATTTCAGGTTGCTTTTAGCTCAGGTCAAAAGCAAAGCCAGCTCTTCTGGGAGAAATAGAAGAAAGGAGTTGTGTGTGTTAAGGGCTAATTGGCCAGACCCCGTGGAAGAAGTTTATTGTGGGGTGGGGGTGGGGGGGCAGGCAGGGCAGAGACTCAAAGCCTAGGCCCTTGGGCCAGAAAGGAACATGTTCTAAAGCTTGGGCACCGTGCTAATGGTAACCTGGCTCAGCCTCCCGTGGGCCAGACTCCACCCCAGAGCAGTGCTTGTCTTGTATCTGTACCACTCTGGCAGGGCCCGTCCTGGAGGGTGTTACCCCTTCACTCTACCTGCCAACGGGCAGTAAGGAAATGATTATGTTATCGTCCACAGGTAAAGTTAGCTTATATATATGTGGTGTTTTTCAGGCTTCTTATCACACCAAAAGAATCACTGTTCTGGCTGAGGGAGGGGTGTGGTCAGAGACGAAGAAAAAGAGGGTCACCGGTCCACCCTCGGGCAGGAATCTGGTTCTCCTGATCCCATAGCTCTGCTGAGCTCCTGTAGGGGTTTTCTCTTTGCATCTTTGAGACAACTCCCCACTCCCACTCCAAGTCCCACAGACACCTGGACTTGCTAGGCCTAACAGAGGACACAGTGTCCTCCCAAAGGCTGCCTCTCAGCCCTGGTCCCCATCTCAGGGAAGCAGTGACCTCTCAGGCTCTCTTGAGGCTTCCTTCCCCACAGTCACCAAGGCTAGAAGCTTCCACCTTGATGTGTTTGGAGAGCTTGCGCAGAGCCCAGCCGAGGCCAACCCCAGCCTGAGGTCCTACTCTCTGTAGCCTCAGCTCACTCCACCAGCCCTGCAGGAGGAGTCTTTAGGAAAAGCTGTCTGGACATCCCACTCCCCAGCTTGCCCTCCATCACTGCCATCAGGTGCCCCAGAGTAGGGCCTGATCCATGGGCAAGGGGTTTCCAAGGTGGATAGATGGGGTTAAATAGCACCAAAGCTCAGGCTGAAACCCTTGGCAACTGTCCCTAATCTTGATGACACAGAGGGACAAAGCTCAGTTTGGTGCCATTGTACCAGAAAGCCTAGCACTTGCTAATGTTGCTTGTGAAAAGGGAAGGTCCAGAGTCCCTTTGTCCAGATAGATTAAAAAAAAAAAAAAAAAAAGCATTTTCCTTGTCATTATTTTTAGCGACCTTTCACTTATAACAAATGGTACCTGTTCCCACTTGGGGAGTAGAACAGACTCCAGTTAAAATAAGTGTGTTTTGGGCAACCAGTGGCTCAGCGGTTTAGCTCCAGTGGCTCAGCGGTTTAGCGCCACCTTCAGCCCCGGGTCTGATCCTGGAGACCCGGGATCGAGTCCCATGTCGGGCTTCCTGCATGGAGCCTACTTCTCCTTCTGCCTGTGTCTCTGCCTCTCTCTCTCTCTCTCTGTCTCTCATGAATAAATAAATAAAATCTTTAAAAAAAATAAGTGTGTTTGGAGGCATGTGGGTGGCTCAGTTGGTTAAGTGTTTGACTCTTGATTTCAGCTCAGGTCTTGATCTCGGGGTTGTGAGTTCAGGCCTTGCATCAGGCTCCATGCTGGGCATAGAACCTACTAAAAAAATAAAATAAGTGTGTTTTGGGTGCCTGGGTGACTCAGTGGGTTTAGCGTTTACCTTCAGCTCAGATCATGATCTAAGGGTCCTGGGGTCGAGCCCCACATGGGCTCCTTGCTCAGTGAGGAGGCTGCTTCTCTCTCTCCCTCTGCCCTCTCCCCTGCTAATGCTCTCTGTGTGTCAAGTAAATAAAATCTTAAAATAAGAAAATGTGTTTTAGTTGAAGATGTAAGGATATTTAGAGAAAGTTGGTTAGTAGACAGCATCAGGAACATGCCTATGACAAGAGCCATGAAAGTAGTATGGGTGTGAGAAACCCAGGTTGAAGTGTGAGCATGTATGTGAGTATGTGTGTACAGGGCCAGTGGGTGTGCCTGTCTTTGTGCAGTGACTATTACATCTTTTGTCTGTGGGAGCAAGTGTCTACATGCAAAGTATGGAAATGTGTAAAGGACACCTCATTTATTTTCATTTTAAAAAATTTTTATTTATTTATTCATGAGAGACACAGAGAGAGAGGCAGAGACATAGGCAGAGGGAGAAACAGGCTCCCTGTGGGAGCTCAATGAAGGACTCGATCCTGAAGGTCTGGGATCATGCTCTGAGCTGAAGGCAGATGCTCAACTACTGAGCCACCCAGGAGTCCTTCATTTATTTTTTTTTTAAGATTTTATTTATTTGAAAGAGAGAGAGAGTGAAGAGAGTCCGTGAGGGGGAGGAGGGGCAAAGGAAGAGGGAAAGAGAATCTCAAGCAGACTCCACATTGAGGTGGAGCCCAACAAAGGGCTTGATCTAATGACCCCAAGATCATGACCTGAGATGAAACCAAGAGTCAGATACCCAACTGACTACACCACCCAGGTCCTCCAAGGACACCTCATTTGAAATGGAGTTGGCAGGCACTTGGCCGGCTCATTCATAAGGGCATGCAACTCTTGATCTCAGGGTCATGAGTTTGAGCCCCTTGTTGGGTGTAGAGATTACTTAAAAAAAGCTTAAAAAATTAAGGGGTGCCTGGGTGGCTTAGTCCGATGGACAGCTGACTTTTTTTTTTTTTAAAGATTTTATTTATTTATTTGACACACAGAGAGAGTGCATGTATGCACAAGCAGGACAAGCAGCAGGCAGAGAGAGAGAGGGAGAAGGAGAGGGAGAGACAGACTCCCGCTGAGCAAGGAGCCCCGTGTAGGGCTCCATCCCAGGATCCTGGGATCATGATCTGAGTCAAAGACAGACACTTAACTGACTGAGCCATCCAGGTGCCCCTGAACATATGACTTTTGATCTCAGCTCAGGTCTTGATCTCAGGGCTGTGAGTTCAAGCCCTGCAATGGACTCCACACTAGGTGAGGAACCTACTTAAAAAAAAAATATAATAAAATAAACAAACAACTAAATAAATAAAATAATTTTAAAATGGAGCTGGGAGGCCAGAAAGGGGCGCTCTCATGCCCACTGGTCATCCGTTTGGGGTGGAAGAGAAGGATCTTACATTTCTGTAAGATCAACCTCAGCAGGAGGAAGGGAGATTTTTATCCTCAACCAGCAACAGCTCAACCAATGAGAAACTGCCACTCTCAGCTCTTTTTTTTTTTTAAGATTTTATTTATTTATTCATGAAAGACACACACAGAGAGGCAGAGACACAGGCAGAGGGAGAAGCAGGCTCCCTGTGGGGAGCCCGATGCAGGACTTGATCCCAGGTCCCTGGGATCAAGCCTGAGCCAAAGGCAGACGCTCAACTACTGAGCCACCCAGGCGTCCCTGAACTCTTCTTTCTTCTAATAGATTTTTCTTCAGAGCAAATCCCTCCGAACTCCCTCCTCTTTCTCTATACTGGTCCTCTCCTTTGTTCCTTGGCCTTGCCTGTGTTTTTACCATAGCTTGCTTGTCCCAAATTGCAATTCTTTGCTCTTGCTGAATAAATCCATTTTGATGGTAAAGTAACCAGCTGTCTAGTTTTTATTTATTTATTTTTAAGTAGGCTCCTCGCCCAGCATAGGGCACTTGCAGTGCTCAAACTTAAAACCCTGAGATCAAGATCTGAGCTGAGACCAAGAGTCAGATGTTTAACCCACTGAGCCACCAAGGTGCCCCTGGACTGTCTTATTTTTAAGGTTGATATTACTTGGTGATCAGAGGTGGGATCCAGAGAAGACTGCCAATAGCTCCAAGGCTGGTAAGCAAACAGATGCTGATGCTCACAGACCTCATTGAGGTCACTGCTCTGTTGCTGGCCCTGAAGATTGATGGTCTCTCCTGATTTCAGCACCACTCCCTTTGCATGATGAGTGCTTGGCTTGATTCGGGATCTGTTTAATGGCTCTGTCCTTTCTAGTGAGTACTCATTATTCTGAACCTCTTAGTTTTGAGTAATATGATCCCTGCCCTCTAAACTCTTAGAAGAGAGCCCTCCTGGAACGCCTGGGTAGCTCAGCGATTGAGATTGAGCGTCAGCCTTTGGCAGACATGTGTGATCCCAGAGTTCCGGGATAGAGTCCTACATCAGGATCCCAGCAAGGAGCCTGCTTCTCCCTCTTCCTATGTCTCTGGCTTCTCTCTGTGTCTCTCATGAATAAATAAATAAAATCTTTAAAAAAACAAAGAGAGAGAGCCGTCCTGCTTGGACCCTGGACAGCTTTATGTTTAAAAACCATGATCCAAAAAAACCCCAAAAAAAACAAAAACAAAAAAACAAAAAACCATGATCCCTCTTCCTATGCATTTTCAATTAAATAGACCAACTTAGCTAAAGATAATTTAGAACTTCAATGGTCATTATTGGAAGCTTTCAATCTTCAGAACTTGTTTTTCTCAAAACTAAATTAGAAAGCTACAGCTCCAAAATTAAACAAACTGAATGGGATGCCTTTTTAAATTGGCAACTTGAGGCTTCCAAATGTTTGCAGGATTCTAAAATTGTCTCTTTGCAAAATACTATGTCTAAATTAAATGAGGTAAACAAACAATTGAAAGAAGTCAAATGGCTTCCGAGGCTTTTTTTTCCTCTCCCCCATTTCCTTGGTCTCTGGGGGGTATGACAGCCACCTTGTACTCAGGTCTCACGGCTGGGGCCATCTTCCTCTATCTCCTCTGCACCCTACCTCCCATCTTCCCCTTCCCTGATTCTAATCCCTCCACTGAACTTCCTTTTTCCTTTGAACTTCTCCTGACTCCCTCTTCTGAACCTATTAAAACCTGTCCCTCTGAAGTTAAGTCTTCCAAGGATCCAAATAAACCAAATTTCTTATGTTCCCTGGACTGAATTGCAAGCCATAATTAAAGAGTTTCTCAAAGTGAAATGGAAGAGGAAGAAAAGCTTCTAAATTCATTCTACAAGGCCAGCATTATCTTAATACCCAAACCAGATAAAAACACTACAAAAGAAAGAAAGAAAGAAAGAAAGAAAGAAAGAAAGAAAGAAAGAAAGAAAGAAAGAAAACTATAGGCCAGGTTCTCTTCTGAATGTATGCAACAAACCTCAACAAAACATTAGGAAACCAAATCCAGTGACATATTTTTAAAAAATCATACACATTAATCAAGTGGGATTCATTCCAGGGATGCAAAGGTGGTTCAATATTCACAAATCAATCAACATGATACATCAATAAGATAAAGGATAAAAACCATATGATCATTTCAATGGATGCAGAAAAAGCATTTGACAAAGTACAACATCCATTTATGATTTTAAAAAACCCTCAACAAAGTAGATTTGGAGGAAATATACCTCAATATAATAAAGACTATATCTGAAAAACCCACAGCTGTCATAATCAATGGTAAAAAAACAGAGAGCTTTTCTTCTAATATCAGGAACAAGACAAGGATGTCCACTCCCATCACTTTTATTCAACATAGTACTGGAAGTCCTAACCACAGCAATCAGATAAGAAAAAGAAATAAAAGGCATCCAAATGGGTAAGGAAGAATAAGACTTTCACTATTTGCCACTGATATGCTACTATATATAGAAAACCCTAAAGACTCCACCAAAAACTAGTAGAATTGATAAATGAATTCAGTAAAGTTGCAAAATCAACATACAGAATCTGTTGCATTTCTATACACCAATAATGAAGTAACAGAAAGACCAATTAACAAGACAAAAAAAAAAAGAAAGAGAAAAAAAATCCCACTTATGATTGCACCAAAAATAATAAAATACCAAAGAATAAACATAACCAAAGAGATGAAGACTGAAAACTATAAAATACTGATGAAAGAAATTGAAGATGACACAAATGGAAAGACAGTCCATGCTCATGGATTAGAAAAATGAAATATTGTTAAAATGTCCATACTACCCAAACAATCTACAGATTTAATGTAATCCCAACACCCAACAGCATGTTTCATAGAACTAGGATAATATTACAATTTGTATGGAACCACAAAAGACCCTCAGTAGTCAAAGCTATCTGGAAAAAGAAGACCAAAACTGGAGGTATCACAATTCTAGATTTCAAAATATACTACAAAACTGTAGTAATCAAAACAGTATGGTACTAGCTAGAAAAAGACACAGAGATCAATGATACAGACTAGAAAGCCCAGAAATAAACCTACAGTTATATGGTCAATTAATCTTTGACAAAGAATATGCAATGGGAAAAGGCAGTCTCTTCAAAAAATGATGTTGGGGAAACTTGACAGCAGTATGTCAAAGAGTGAAACTGGACCACTTTCTTAAACCATACACAAAAATAAACTCGAAATGGATTAAAGACCTAAATGTGAGACTGAAAACCAAAAAAATCTCTAGAAGAAAACATAGGTTGTAATCTCTTTAACATCAACCATAGGAACATTTTTTCTAGATGTATTTCTTTTGGCAAGGGAAATAAAAGCAAAATCAAACTATTAGGACTATACCAAAAGAAAATGGCAAAGGAAACCATCAACAAAACCAAAAGACAACCCAGTGAATGGCAGAAGATATTTGCAAATGATATACCTGTTAAGGGGTTAATATCTAAAATACATAAAGAACTTATAAGACTCAATGCCAAAAAAAAAAAAAAAAACCCTCAATGCCAAAAAACAAACAATCCAATTAAAAATGGGCAGAAGACATGAGTAGACTTTTTTCCAAAGAAAACATACAGGGCAGCCCCAGTGGCCCAGCGGTTTAGCGCCACCTTCAGCCTGGGGTGTGATCGGGGAGACCCTAGATGGAGTCCCACGTCCGGCTCCCTGCATGGAGACTGCTTCTCCCTCTGCCTGTGTTTCTGCCCCCCTCTCTCTCTCTCTGTCATGAATAGATAAATAAAAAAAAAAAAAAAGAAAACATACAAACGGGCAAGAGTCAAATGAAAAGATGAAAAGATGGTCAACATCACTCATCATTAGAGAAATAGAAATCAAAACAAAATGATATATCACTTCACACCTTATCGGAATGGCTAAATTAAAAAACACAAGAAAAACAAATGTTGGTGAGCATATGGAGAAGAAATCCTTGTGTATTGTTGGTGGGAACGCAAGTTGGTGCAGCCACTGTGAAAAACACTACGGAGATTTCTCAAAAAATTAAAAATAGAATTGTCATATGATCCAGTGATGCCATACCTGTGTATTTACCCAAAGAAAATGAAATCACTACTTTGAGAAGATATATGCACCTCTGTGTTTATTGCAACATTATTTACAATAGCCAAGATATGGAAGCGACCCAAGTGTCTGTCCATAGATGAACGGGTAAAGAAAACATACAATGGAATATTACTTGGCCATAGAAAGAATGAAATCTTGCCATTTGCAACAACATGGATGGATATAGAAACTATAGTGCTAAGTAAAGTAAGTCAGTCAGAGAAAGACAAGTACCATGTGATTTCACTCATATGTGGAATTTAAGAAACGAAACAAGTGAACAAAGAAAAAAGAGACAAAAACACCAGACTTTTAAATATAGAGAACAAACTGCGTTTGCCAGAAAGAGGTGGGTGGGGGGATGGATGAAATAAGTGAAGGGGATTGAGAGTCCACTTCTCTTGATGAGCACTGAGTAATGCATAGAATTATTGAATCATTATATTGTACACCTGAAACTAATATAACGATGTGTGCAAATAAATAAATAAATAAATAAATAAATAAATACAATATTTCCCCCGGGGAACCTCAGTGGCCCACAGTCAGTAGAATATGATCTCGGGGTCATGAGTTTAAGCCCCATTGGGCACAGGGTTTATTAAAAAAAAAAAAAAAGCAAACAAACTTCCCCAAAGTAACTAAGGACTCAGCAAACCCATAGGTTCGCTGAGGAACTTAACATAGTTATTCAAACTCCCCAGCCTACCTTCTTAGATTTGTATCATTAGTCCACAAGCTTGTTGGTGAAGATCAGACCCAACATTGGATGAAACTCGCCCAGTGGAAAATCCCAAAAGGGATTTAGAGAAACAGACCCCTAACTTCTGGCAAGATGCTAGAATACTCACTGGAAATTTCCAAGCCATTCCAGTAGCTTTTCCTAAGCCTGTTGATTGGAACAAAATTCGGACTTGATCACAAAAACCTGATGAACCTGTTCATAACTATGGCAATTGGCTGCAGATTGTTTTCAGGGAAAATTCTGGTCTTCTTTGGCTGTTGAGTTCACTAGGGTAGCTTTTTATTCTATTTATTAATGGGCTGAATTGGGATTATTCTCTTCTCTTTAAAAGGACCGGGATGGAAAGGGAAACTATGTCCACTCCAGCTCTAATTAATTTAGCAGAGCAGCTTGACTGCACTATGGATGATTTGACCCAAAAGGAAGACCAAGAAATCCTTAATTTTCAGCTTCAACAAATGGAGGCCCCTAAACAAAACCAAAATAGTGGTGTCTGCCACTATTGCCGAGAGTCAGGACACTTGGAGAAAGGACAGCTATAAGCTGAAGTACTCCAGATGCCTCAGCCAGCCTTTCCAGTGTCCTAATCCTCGATCACAGGATCTGAGGTACTCCCCATCCTTCCTCTTAATCAGCGCAGAGAAGCGTCTTTTCAGATTGGGAAATGGCTCTTTCTACTCTTATTGACATTAGAGCTATACTCTCGGTGTTCAATCTTGCTGCTGTAAAGCGGCCCCTGCCTTGGAGTATTAAAATTACTCAAATAATGGGAGTCTCTGCTAAACCTTAGCACGTGGGACGCCTGGGAAGCTCAGCAGTTGAGCGTTTGCCTTTGGCTCAGGGTGTGATCCCCATCCTGGGATTGAGTCCTGCATAGGGCTCCCTGCCAGGAGCGTGCCTCTGTCTATGCCTCTGCTTCTCTCTGTGTGTGTCTCTCATGAATAAATAAATAAAATCCTTAAAATAAATACATAAATAAGTAAATAAATAAATAAATAAATAAATACATCTTAGCACATTTCTGTTTCTAAACTGATTCTCTTCTGTTTAGATCCTCTAAGAGACACCCACCCCTCTCGCCTTAGTTCCTCCACCCCAATTCACTTATTAGGACAAGATTTCTTAGAAAACAATCATGCTAGATTATCCTTCTCCCAAAAGGGGAAACAATTCTAGAGTTTGACAGTAGCAATCAAAGTAGCCAATCGATGAGTCAAATGACCCTTCAACATCTCTTATTTGCTCCATCTCTGACGGCACTGGGGCTAAGTTCCGGGACATTAGTCAGTTACCATCTCCTCGTGGGCCAAGCCTTCAACTGATACTGGCAAAATCCACAGTGCATCTCCCATTAAAATTCTGATAGATCCCTCAAAACCTCTCCCCAGAATGAATCAATCCTATACATTAAAAAAAAAAAAAAAGATCCCTTCAAGGCTCCAGGCCCATAAATAAAATATTATAAGGCTCAGGGCTTCAAAAATCCCCTGCTCTCGTCCCTATAATACCCTGTACTCTTGTTGTACCTGAGAAAAAAACCCAGTGGCCAAGGATGGAAGTTTGTCCAAGACTCTAAGCCATAAATGGATCCCTCACCACCCTGTTGTTCCTAATCCCCGCACTTTAGTGGCTCCTGTGCCCACTGAAAGCAAATTTTTCACTGCGATCAATTGATGTAGCACTTAGCATCCCTGTGGATAAGGCCAGCCAATATCTTTTTGCCTTCACTCGGGGAGGAGAATAATACACCTGGACAGTAATGCCCCAGGGTATCACAGAATGTCCTTACTTTTCACAGAACTTAAAGGCTGATTTGGATGATAGAAAGTTTTCTGGACTCTCTACTTGGTTATAACAGGTACATGACTTGCTTCTCTGCTCTCCACAAACCTATTCAAAGGAAGACAGCATCTACCATTTAAGATTTTAAGCCAAAATGGACATACATTCTCCAAAAATAAATTGCAGTTTGCTCAAACCCAGGTTCAATATTATGGCACCTGATCTTGGAGCCGGGGCTACATTTAGATCCAGATAGGCTTCATGGCATCCTGAATTCCCCCAAATTTAAAACTAAGCACCAGTTACAAGATTTTTTTCAGACTCGCTGGCTATTGTTGAAATCACATTCCAAACTTCTTATTGCCCAGCCCCTATGTGTTTTACAAAAAAAAAAAAGGAAAACCCAATTCTATTGTTTGGAAAGATCAGGATGACACAGCTTTTGAAACTTTAAAGATAATTTTTTTTTAAAGATTTTATTTATTTATTCATGATAGTCACACAGAGGGAGACAGAGAGGCAGAGACACAGGCAGAGGGAGAAGCAGGCTCCATGCACCGGGAGCCCGACGTGGGATTCGATCCCGGGTCTCCAGGATCGTGCCCCGGGCCAAAGGCAGGCGCCAAACCGCTGCGCCACCCAGGGATCCCTAATTTTTTTAATTAATTCATTTTTTTTTAGTAATCTCTATACCCAACATGGAGCTCAAACTCAAAATGCTGAGATCAAGAGTCACATGCTCTTCCGACTGAGCCAGCCAGATGCTCCTAAAGTGAAGTTTAATAACCCCCCTGCCCTTGGCCATCCTGATTATCAGCTTCCTGCCTTTCCCTTTGTATGTGAGAAGGAAGGGAATGCTCTCAGAGTGCTCATCCAAAAATATGGGACAACCATTGACCCATTGGCTCATAGGGTATGGTAGCCAATGATGGATTCTAGGGCTCGAGGATATGCCCTTACCTCAGAGCCATTCCTGCCATTCCTGTCCTTTTTGTTAAGGTCACTGCAGAAATAGTCACAGGGTCCCCTAACTGTCCTGTGCCCCCTGCAGCCTAAGCCCTCTGATTATCCTCACACTCAACACCTAGCAGTCACTTCACCTGCTATGAAACCATTCTGCTAACTGTTCCTCACATAGGTTTTTCTTGCTGCAATAACCTTAACCCTGCTACTCTTCCCCTTTTCACTGAGGAGACCCCCTCACCACTGCTTGATGCTGTCAGATCCCCCCTTTGACTCCCCATGACAATTGACAGGAACCTCCTCAAACCAGTGCAGAGTTGTTTATGGTTTATGGATGGTTCTTATTTAAAGGATGAAAAGAGAAAACACTGGGCTATTATAACTCTTTCTGAAGTCATCGGGGCAGCACCTTTGTCTTTGGCCACTTCAGTCCTACAGGCTGGGTTATACACCCTTCTTCTGGCTTGTATGTTGGTCACGGGTAAAACCACAAGCATTTACACCGACAACTGGTATGTTTTGGCGTTGCTCATGACTTTGGAATGTTATGGAAACAATGAGGTATCCTTACCTCCAGTGGGGATAAAATGTTAAATGGCTCCTATGTCCAAAATGTATTAGATGCCACACACTTGCAGCTGCTCTGTTATTAAGGTTCCTGGGCACTCCACACCCAACCTCCCAGAGGCCAGAGGAAACCACATTGCTGATGTTTCTACCAGAAATGCTCAAGGAAACCAAGAGCTCAACCTCTGTCATGGTCCAAAGGGATGCTCTTCCAAATGACAGTCTAGAAAAAATTTGATACCAGATGCCCAACAATTGGCCCCAGAGAGGGGAAAACAATATTGGAAATCTAATAATTGTTGGTATGATAAAAAGAGAGGACTTTGGTTTCAGCCAGATGTAATCCAGTCCTGCCAGAGACTAAAATTCCCATCGCTAACCATTGTACATGCATTAGATAATTGGTCTACTGATAATATGACACCCTGTAAAAATCAACACTGGTAGGGAAATATTAATAATGACACATGCTGGGGTGCCTGGGGCGTTCAGTCGGTTAAGCATCTGCCTTTGACTCAGGTCATGATCCCGGGAGCCTTGCCCTGGGCTTCCTGCTCAGTGGAGACTGCTTCTCCCTCTGACCCTCCCTCTCTTGCTCTCTCTCTTTCTTTTATAAATAAATAAATAAATAAATAAATAAATAAATAAATAAATAACATCTTTTAAAAAAGTAACATCACACACCAAAAATGCCCATCTTGCTTGTCCCACCTATCCAAAATACAATGAGAAGCCCATCCATACTGCCCCTGGGCATTTAAAATTGCCCAATGGACTATTTGAGGTTTGGCAAATGGATTTTATTCGGCTTGCCCCGTCTCATGGATATAAATATGTTTCAATTGTGGGTTGCATGTTTTCTCACTGGACTGAAGCTTTCATTGTAGGCAAGCCATGGCCTCTTTTGTGGCTAAAATCCTATTTTAGAAAGGTTATTCCTACCTGGGGGAGTTCCTCTGATGCTTCATAGTGGTCGGGGGAACTTACTTCACTGGGCAGGTGTTCTAATAGCTTTGTACTGTTCGACCAGTCCTATAGCACTTTCACCGTGGTTATCATCCTCAGATGTCAGGGCTAGTCAACACACTGAGACATAGTTAAGACTCAACTGGCAAAATTTGTAAAAGCCTTTCCAATACCTCAGCCCAAAGCATTGCCCTTGGTCCTTCAAAGTCTCAAATCTGTCCTCCTTGAAACTCATGGACTTTCACCCTTTGAAATAGTACCAAGGATGTTTAATGCACTTGACCCCTGCCTCCTTTGATCCACAGCTCTTAAAAGGAGATATACTTCAATAAAGGTCTAATTGCTTCTATTGAAAAAAAAAAAAAAAAACACACTTTGGTAGAACTTCTTTACAGCATGTTCCCAGGAGACAAAGATATTAAGCCTCACACCTTGCAACAGACAGATTTTTTTTCCTCCATTGGAAAAGACACCTCCAAGATTCTCTTCTAACTCTCTGGGGGAGGAGTTGGGGTGGGGAAAGACCCTACCACGTACCATTAGCCAGCTTTGATGTCACTAACTTCAGGGAATCAACTCTTGGATTCATATATAACATCTAAAGAAAGTACCAAAGCTGTTGGGCCTGCACATGGATTGGTGAGCTGAAAGCAAAGACTTCCAGTATTTGAAGCAGACCTGGTGGAGACAGCTTTCCCAAGGTGAGTGGGCCAGGCCTGTGTGTCCTTGTCTCACTATTATTTCTTTTTTTTTTTTTTAAGATTTTATTTATTTATTCATGAGAGACACAGAGCGAGAGAGGCAGAGAGAGAGAGAGAAGCAGGCTCCATGCACGGAACCCAACGTAGGACTCCATCCGGAGTCTCCAGTATCACACCCTGGGCCTAAGGCAGGTGCCAAACCGCTGAGCCACCCAGGTGTCCCTCACTATTGCTTCTTACTCTATTTTCTCCCTTTCTTCTTCAGACAGATAAGGCTCTCATCCACATTTCCCAGTCATTGTAAAAAGGTGAAATTGTTAGATTTGTCCCCAGAAACCTTGATATGTGTGTGTATGTATATATATATATAAAATTTATATATATATATAAATATATATTTTAATATATTTTAAATATATAAAATATATATTTAAATTCTTAAATATATTTGTATATTTATATATATGTATGTGTATATATGTCATATATATGTATATATACAATGCAGGGTGACCAGTATAAACAGAGCTGTTTATAAGTTTACTGACATACCCATACATCTAGGTAATTGTATCTAAGTCTTGGGTGAAGGGTGCTAACGCTTCTATACTGGCCAATGGGTTGACACATGCTAGTACATATGAGGGAGCCCTCTGCATGTCCCCTGGCTACTCTAAATGTGGAGGTTTTGACAATGATGTCTATGCTAGGGCAACTTATTGTCCCAGCTGGAGGGTAAAAGGGCTATGTGCTCTTGCTGTGTTTACCATTCTATTTTCTTTCCACAACAAATCAGAAGCCTCTCACTGGTCTACCCCATTGGTTCTCCACAGCTGCCTGGAACGGGAGTTCCCAGGAGATGGACGTGATTCTGGGACTGCCTCCACAGGAAGAACTTTTCTCCCCAGGGTCAAAATAAGTGCTAATGAAAACACGATTAGAAATCTCTCCATAGGGCAGCCCCGGTGGCGCAGCGGTTTAGCGCCGCCTGCAGCTCAGGGCGTGATCCTGGAGACCCTGGATCAAGTCCCACGGCGGCCTCCCTGCATGGAGCCTGCTCCTCCCTCTGCCTGTGTCTCTGCCTCTCTCTCTAGCTGTGTCTCTACGAATAAATAAATAAAATCTTTTAAAAAAAAAAAGAAAAAAAAAGGGAAATCTCTCCCTAGGGATCCCTGGGTGGCGCAGCGGTTTAGCGCCTGCCTTTGGCCCAGGGCGCGATCCTGGAGACCCCGGATCGAATCCCACGTCGGGCTCCCGGTGCATGGAGCCTGCTTCTCCCTCTGCCTGTGTCTCTGCCTCTCTCTCTCTCTCTCTCTCTCTGTGTGTGACTATCATAAATAGATAAAAAATAAATAAATAAATAAATAAATAAATAAATAAATAAATAAATAAAATAAAAAAAAAAAAAAAAAAAAAGAAATCTCTCCCTAACATCAAGAGGGCAGGCCAATTCCACAGCCCAAAGAGCCACAGCCCCAACTCAATTTGTTTGCCTAAGGTAGTTGGAGACAATTGCACAATCCTGGATTATTTAGTTGTGTCTGTGTGAAAGCATACAGCACATCTAGCTACATGCGGATAAACTCAGATGAAGTGAAACCCGATTGCACAAAATTACAGAACAAGCACATTGGCTAAAGTAAATTTCACCTGATTCTCTGTGGTCCTTTCATGCGTTCATTAGCTACCTTCAGGCTTAGGGTAGTGGCTCAGAACCATCATTACAATTTAGAATTGTCATGTTTGCCTTTAATTATATTTTGTATCACATAATTATACTTTGTATAATTTAACTATGCTCTGTATAATTACTTTTAAGTTCTGTAGCTATGGCTTGTCAAATCATTGTAGAAACATGTACCCAATAAGGTGGTGCTGTTCAACACTTTGAGATGATTCACAATGCGCAGGACCTTGAAAAGATGAAGACTTTAGATAGGAAATCCCGAGTGCTCCGTCTTACCATTCCTTGTTACTTGAATGCAGCCTCAGGGGTTTTGGATATGTGTACTTTCCCTCCAATGTGGGAGGTGACACCCAAGAAAGGCCAAAGGACAAAAGTCCTGGCACCAAAGGACAAAAGTCGCTGAATTTTGGAAAACCTGACTCTTGATCAGGGATGCTTGGGGCCAGGTGGGGGGAAGATCTTGATCAAAAGGGATAAATGTAAACCTGAATAAAGAAAACCTCGTTTAAAATGCGGTGGGGGCTGGGGGGGTGTCTCACTTAGGACCGCTCCTGGTCCGCTGTGGACAGCAATGGGAAGACTCCCATTCTACTACCCCAGCAGGAGGAAAATAGAGATTTTCTCCCCCTTTGCCAATAAGCCCAGCCAATGAGAAACTGTCACAACTCAGCCAACTCACCACCTCCCTCCTTCCAGTAGACCTTTCAAAGCAGCCCCCCCACTCCCTCCTTTTTCTCCGGCGGTGTTTCTGTCTAACCCCCTGGTGTCGCCCAGGGTTTCACCACAGCTTGCTTGTCTCCAATAATGCTGCTTTGCTATTCCTGAATAAACCCATTTTGCTGGTAAAATAATTGCCTGTTCTGTTGTGAAGGTGGACAAAGGGTTTGTGCCTCTGAGGTCTGACAACCAAGCAGGGCTAGAGGCTGCAATCGGCAAACCCCAAGGCCCCCGAAAGCTTCGGCAGCTGGTGCCCTCGCCCTCGCCCTCGCCCTCGCCAGCGAGCCCCCAGCGCCAGGCCGAGGATCCGCACGTCCTGCCCGAGGGCGGCGGGCGCAGGGGGGCGGGGGGCCTCGGGCGGGGGGCGCCAGCAGGGTTCGGGTCCCGCAGGGGAGTGGGGAGCCGGACTTCCGGAGCGCGGTGACTCAGCACTGGGGCGGGACGGGGCGGAACGGGACGGGGTGGGAGGGACGACCCTTAATAAGGCTGGAGGCCTGGCCGGGGCCTGAGCTCTGCTGCCGCCGCCGCCGCCGCTGCCGCCGCCGCCGCCGCCGCCGCCACCGCCACCCGCGCTGCAACCAGTGAGTCCCTGCCGCCTGGGCCTGCTTGGGGAGGGGCTGATGCTCCCGGGGGCCTCGGAATGCTCCCGGCTGGAGGCCTGACCGCTGGCTCCGGGTCAGAGTTCCTGGAAGGCCCTGCAAGGCCGTGCATCCCCGCCGCCCTCACCGCAGCGCCGGGATGGGGATCCAGGGGGCCCACGGGGCCAGCAGCGTGCAGGTGGGGCTTTGGGGGGGGGGGGGCGGGGAGGGCTGGGCGCCTTCAGTGCAGAGACGGGCTCCTAGGGCCCGGGGTGAGCACAGCAGGAAATGAGACTCCAGGGATGACAGATTGGTGCTCGCTCTCCCTCTGGAACATCCTTCCGCCGGCCTCTAACAAACTTCTCTCCCTCTGCTGCAGTGCCACCCTACACCATCACCTACTTCCCTGTTCGAGGTAGGGACCCCATGACTGGGAGCTGAGGGAGACAGAGGTTGGGGCTGCAGCCCACGCCCCTTTACCCCCTGAGGGAGAGCCCAAGACCTCCACCGCACCCCTCCATCACGTGGGTACCAGCTGGGGCCTCCTTCCCTGTGCCCCTGAGCTCCCTAGGCTGGAGTATCCAGCCTCCTCACCGTGGCCCATCCCCTCCCTAGTCCAGTGAGGTCACTGGAGCAGTCCCTGCCCCCATGGGCCCTCGAGGGTGCTATGAGCCTGGGGTCTCTGCACACATCCAACCAGCCAATTCGCCTTCCCCCAGGGCGCTGTGAGGCCATGCGCATGCTGCTGGCTGACCAGGGCCAGAGCTGGAAGGAGGAGGTGGTGACCATGGAGACCTGGATGAAGGGCTCACTCAAGGCCTCCTGTGTGAGTGACTGTGCCCAGAGGGGGTCAGGGGCTGGGCCACTGTGGGGCAGCGCCACTGTGGGGCAGCCAAGTTCAGCACTGCTGACAGAGCTGTGCCACCCTCCAGCTGTACGGGCAGCTCCCCAAGTTCCAGGACGGAGACCTCACCCTGTACCAGTCCAATGCCATCCTGCGACACCTGGGCCGCTCCCTTGGTGAGTCTTGAGGCTGCAGGTGGCCCAGAGCAGGGGTGGAGAAGCATCAGCCCAGTGTTCCCTCACATCTTGGTGCCTGCCCTCTGAACCTCTTTCACTTAAGTCAAGCTGCCTGGTAACACTGTGGAATGGAGGCAACAGAGGCTTGAGGAGGTTATATAAATTGCCCACTGTCAACCCCAGGTCTGCCTACCTTGCACTGCCACACTGGCTCTTGCTAAGTTCTGAGCACTTACTGTGCATCAGGATTGTCCCTTCTGGCCACATCTTCCTTCTCACCCCCTGGCTGTGCCCACAGGCAATGGCCTGGCCTGGCAGGAGTGTGTCAGGTGGCCAGTTCTGCATTTTGCTCTCCTGCCACCCAGGGCTCTACGGGAAGGACCAGCAGGAGGCGGCCTTGCTGGATGTAGTGAACGATGGTGTGGAGGATCTCCGCTGCAAATACGCCCTCCTCATCTACACTAACTATGTGAGCCCGGGCACAGGGTGTGGACATGGGAGGTGGGCACAACGTGGGGGGGATTGGGAGTGGGGATGGTGCGAACAAAGGCGTCCTGTATTCTCACCCTACTCCTCAGCCCTCATGTGGCTCTGGCCCAGCCTTCCTCCTGAGTCAAGGTCCCTGGGCTGGGTTGGGCTCAGTGCCAAGGACCAGGAGCTGTTAGGAACGAGACCTAGCCCTCACCCTCACTGCTGGGGGTGGACCCAGTCAAGTAGAGGGCAATGGCACAACCTGCAAGGGCAGGAGCCATACCTGGTTCCTGATAGCCTGGGCTGCAGAGGGCAGGGCTTGGAGGAGGAGGAGCTACAGCCAGCCCCTGGAAGGGAGTGCTGGCACTTCCAGCGGCATAAAGTATGAAGACATGGAGTGTATTTGGGGATCTGGGACCAGAAGAGTGGAGGCAAGTCATGTGTGTACCTATAGGAGAGGGAGAGGGAAAGTCAGGAGTTGGAGCTGGAGCTGGATGAGCAACGGGTCCAGGCCCCGAGAGCCTTGATACTGCTGGTTGGATAACCCCTGATGGCAGTGGGGGGAGCCACTGAGGAGTCAAAGCAGAGCCGTGTCCAGTGTGAGGTCTAGAAGGATCTTCTGAGGCTTTTGGAGTAGGGATCATGGCAGAGGTGGAAAAGTGGGAATGGGGTAGAGAAGAATCAGCAGCTGACCTGGACAGGATGTGGCAGTGGCTTGTGGTTGAGGAGTGAGCAGAGGAGCATCAAGGGCTCTGACCTGGGTGGGTGGTGATTCACTGAAATGGGGGGGGCAAACAGAAGGGGCACCTGAGGGCTGGGGCAGGGGGCTGGGCAGGCAGGAGTGAGGATCAGGAGGGTAACATGCAGCGGTATCTTTCTGGCAGGAGGCAGGAAAGGAGGAGTATGTGAAGGCACTACCAGGTTACCTGAAGCCTTTTGAAACGCTGTTGTCCCAGAATGAGGGGGGCCAGGCCTTCATCGTGGGCAACCAGGTGAGCATCTGACCCTGTCCCCTCTGCACTGTTCTCTTCTTAAAAGATGATACATAGATGCAGAGGGAACGCATAAACGCATTACTCAGCAAAACTAGGCAGACTTAGGGAACAGCTCAGACTCCCTCCCCGCTGACCGCCATGCCCCCATCTGCTGAGTCCCTGGCCCCCTGCCCTCTGCCCTGCAGATCTCCTTCGCGGACTACAACCTGCTGGACTTGCTGCTGATTCACCAGGTCCTGGCCCCCAGCTGCCTGGACTCCTTCCCCCTGCTCTCGGCCTATGTGGCGCGCCTCAGCGCCAGACCCAAGCTCAAGGCATTCCTGTCGTCCCCCGAGCACGTGAACCGCCCCATCAATGGCAACGGGAAGCAGTGAGAGCTTGTGGAACCCTGGGCGGGAAGCTGGGGGGCTACCTGACTTCCTTTCTCCCTGACCAATAAAATTTTCAAGTGAGAAGCAGTGTTGTGAGCATCTAGTTTCTTGTGGGGAGGGCTCTCAGATCCTCAACAGGTTCAGGGGAGGGAGGGAGCAGCCAATTTGGATGCTGGAATCCTAAAACACATCAGAGTTTCTTCTTAGGGTTCTCAACCTAGTGTTTACTGAACTCTAGGAACAGGAATAAAGAGAAAAAAAAAATACCAGTAAGAAAACTAACTATGGTTTCTTCCCTGGAGGTGCCCACAGTCTAGAGGGAGAAAAGCCTCCCTTATATAAACTTATGGGGATCCCTGTGTGGCTCAGCGGTTTAGCGCCTGCCTTCAGCCTAGGGCCTGATCCTGGAGTCCCAGGATCGAGTCCCACATCAGGCTCCCTGCATGGAGCCTGCTTCTCTCTGCCTGTGTCTCTGCCTCTCTCTCTCTCTCTCTGTGTGCATGTGTGTGTGTCTCTCATGAATAAATAAATAAAATCTTTTAAAAAAAATAAACTTATGCTTTCTAGTTTGGGCAGGCCGCCTGCCACATGCCCTCCATCCATGACAGCAGAGCCCCAGAGCCAAGGGGTCTGGGTGAGGAGGGGTGTGGGTAGGAGCACAGGAGCTCCGGGTAGCCCTTGGTTGGGTTGGTAGGAGGGTGAGTTGCGTCTGCTCAGGGAGGGGCCCTCCTGGCTTTCTCTTGCATCTTGGGCGATCCAGGTGGCTCTCCCAGGCTGTTTTTTTACCAATCCATGTCAGCCGGGCCAAGAGAAACAACACAGCCTGGGAGAGCTGGCAGTGGCCTGTCCAAGGTGGTGAGAGGCCTGTTGGTGCGTGAGAAGACCATCACAGAGTTTAAGTGACTCGCTGATGTGTGAGCCGAGACACTGCCAAGGTTATTCATCGTATTGCTTATGATCACAACAGGTTGAAAGATCCTGTTGTGAAAGAACGGTCCATCAACAGGAGACTGGCTGCATCAGAGGCGCATACCCCATGGGTTATGCCGCTGTACAAAAGCCTGGAGGAGGCCTGGACCGGGCTTCTCTGGCTCATGGCGGGCTGGAGCCACTGAGCACAGCCCTCTTTGCAAGAAATCTTTTTCTGCTGTTCACCTGTCAGCCTGGAAATGACCCTTCCCTGTCCCCCTTGCAGTTGGGAGGGTCCTTGTGACACACTCTGGCCTGCAGGCTGGGAGCAGGGTGAGGGAATCACTTGGCAGTGCAAGAGCCCAGCACTGTCCCCTGCCGCTGTGACTGGTGATGGCAGCCTCCGCCCAGCACAGGGACCACAGGGAGCAGAGCCCCCACTAATGTGGAGGGTACATGGTGTGGCTGAGCAATGACCTTGTGGTTTTACCTTAAGTTTCAGTATTAAAAAAAAAAAGTTTTTTTTAAAGGTTTTATTTATTTATTCATGAGAGACACACAGAGAGGCAGAGACACAGGCAGAGGGAGAAGCAGGCTCCACACAGGGAGCCTCATGTGGGACTTGATCCCAGGTCTCCAGGATCATGCCCTGGGCCAAAGGCAGGCGCCAAACCGCTGAGCCACCCAGGGATCCCAAGTTCCCATATTTTAGATCTGCTGTTACTACAGCATAATCTGACCTATCCTGTCTGGTCCGTGCTTCGTTCTCAGGCTAAGAGTATCTGGTCCCCACCCAGCTTTTTCCTGCCTCTGAAGGTGATCGCAGAGGAGTTGAGGAGGGCTTGAGGGAGAGGGCTGTGGGAGTACTCCCCATGCCAAAGCCAGGCCTCTCTGACTGCCCCAGACTAGACCCCGAGAGCAGGCAGCGAGGGGCAGCTAGAGTTCCCTCTGGGAGCAGGAAGACCCCGGCTGAGGGAGGTGACTGGACCTCTGGCTACAGGCCAGGAGAAAGTGGAACCGATGGATGAGCCTTCTCCAGGGGCTGTAGGCACCCCGGTTGCTACTCCTGGGGGCAGCGCTTGGCCTGAAGACGCTGGCCAGGTGATGTGGCCCCTGGTCGGAGGACAGTGCAGGACGATTTCAGAGCCAGGCCCTGCCTGCTCCTTCTGCCCTTCCTGGGGCGCTAAATTGTTCTTGAACATCTTGCTCATTGCATCCCAAAGGCCCCATCCCTGCGGACTGGTGGAGACTCATCTGTCCTCCATCTTTTTTTTTTTTTTAATTTTTTAAAAAAAGATTTTATTTATTCATGAGAGAGAGGCAGAGACATAGGCAGAGGGAGAAGCAGGCTCCCTTCGAGGAGCCTGATGTGGGACTCAATCCCAAGACTCCAGGATCATAACCTGAGCCAAAGGCAGACACTCAACCACTGAGCCACCCAGGTGCCCCTGTCCTCCATCTTCCTCCACACCAGCACCTCCCGCATCTTTCGCCTGGGAGCCACTTCCCGCATAGCTGGTTCTATCAGTCCTCTGGATATAAAGAACAGCAAATGGAAGTAAGCAGTGCTGTTTACCCAGACTCACTAGCAAGAGTGCTGGCTGCCACCCCTTGTGTTTGGCAGAGACAGGCAGGCAGAGGATTTGGGGGGACAAAGGAGACTTCAGTGTGCCCTAGATAGGGGCCGCCAGCCTGGTGAAGCAGTGGGTAGGCTTAGTAGAAGTGGGGTGTCCACTCTCACCACTGCTATTCAACATAGTATTAGAAGTCCTAGCCTCAGCAATCAGACAACAAAAAGAAAGAAAAGGCATTCAAATTGGCAAAGACAAAGTCAAATACTCCCTCTTTGCAGATGACATGATAGGGTACATAGAAAACCCAAAAGACTCTACCCCAAGATTGCTAGAACTCATACAGCAATTTGGCAGCGTGGCAGGATACAAAATCAATGCCCAGAAATCAGTGTCATTTCTCTACACTAACAATGAAACTGAAGAAAGAGAAATTAAGGAATCAATCCCATTTACAATTGCACCCAAAAGCGTAAGATACCTAGGAATAAACCTAACCAAGGAGGTAAAGGATCCATATCCTAAAAACTACAGAACACTTCTGAAAGAAGTTGAAGAAGACACAAAGAGATGGAAAAATATTCCATGCTCATGGATTGGAAGAATGAATATTGTGAAAATGTCAATGCTACCTGGGCAATTTACACATTTAATGCAATCCCTGTCACAATACCATGGATTTCCTTCAGAGAGTTGGAACAAACAATCTTAAGATTTGTGTGGAATCAGAAAAGACCCTGAATAGCCAGGGAAATATTGAAAAAGAAAATCAGAGCCAGGGGCATCACAATACCAGATTTCAAGTTGTACCACAAAGCTGTGATCATCAAGACAGTGTGGTACTGGCACAAAAACAGACACATAGATCAATGGAACAGAATAGAGAATCCAGAAATGGGCCCTCAACTGTATGGTCAACTAATATTTGACAAAGCAGGAAAGACTATCCACTGGAAAAAGAACAGTTTCTTTAATTAATGGTGCTCGGAAAATTGGACAGCCATGTGCAGAAGAATGAAACTAGACCATTCTCTTACATCATACACAAAGGTAAACTCAAAATGGATGAAAGATCTAAATGTGAAACAAGAATCCATCAAAATCTAGAGGAGAACACAGGCAACACCCTTTTTGAACTTGGCCACAGCAACTTCTTGTACGATACATCTATGAAGTCAAACCAAAGCAAAAATGAACTATTGGGACTTAAACAAGGTCAAAAGCTTTGCACAAGCAAAAGAAACAGTCAACAAAACTAAAAGACAACCTACAGAATGGGAGATCAAATAAAGGGCTAGTATCCAAGGTCTATAAAGAACCTATTAAACTCAACAGCAAAGAAACAAACAATCCAATCATGAAATGGGCAAAAGACATGATGAGAAATTTCACCAAAGAAGACATAGACATGGCCAACAAACACATGAGAAAATGCTCCGCATCACTGGCCATCAGGGAAATACAAATCAGAACCACAATGAGATCCCACCTCACACCAGTGAGAATGGCAAAAATGAACAAGACAGGAACAATAAATGTTGGAGAGGATGTGGAGAAAGGGGAACCCTCTTGTACTGTTGGTGGGAATGTGAACTGGTGCAGCCACTCTGGAAAACTGTGTGGAGGTTCCTCAAAGAGTTAAAAATAGACCTGCCCTACGACCCAGCAATTGCACTGCTGGGGATTTACCCCAAAGATACAGATGCAGTGATACGGCAGGACACCTGCACCCCAATGTTTATAGCAGCGATGTCCACAATAGCCAAACTGTGGAAGGAGCCTCGGTGTCCTTCGACAGATGAGTGGATAAAGAAGCTGTGGTCTATATATACAGTGGAATATTACTCAGTCATTAGAAACGACAAGTACCCACCATTTGCTTTGACGTGGATGGAACTGGAGGGTATTATGCTGAGTGAAGTAAGTCAATTGGAGAAGGACAAACATTATATGGTCTCACTCATTTGGGGAATATAAAAAATATTGAAAGGGATTATAGGGGAAAGGAGAGAAAACGAGTGGGAAATATTAGAGAGGGAGACAACATGAGAGGCTCCTAACTCTGGGAAACGAACAAGGGGTAGTGGAAAGGGAGGTGGGCGGGGGGTTGGGGTGACTGGGTGACAGGCACTGAGGGGGGCACTTGATGGGATGAGCACTGGGTGATATGCTATATGTTGGCAAATTGAACTCCAGTAAAAAAAAATACAAAGAAAAAAAAAGAAGTGGGGTGTCCTGTGTCACTGCTCCGGGGGCAGATTTGTCTTTTTCTGGTTGGTCCAAAGTAGGAAAGGGGAATAAACACCAGGGAAGCTATCACTTATTAATCAAGCCCTAGATGTTCTGGGCAACTAGTACAAGCAAGGCTTACTGTCTGGCTTCCTGCATTGTTCCTAGAGATCGTCTGACTTCCCACAGAAGAGATCTACGTACAACTGCTGACCTCCTGGCTGGCTGTTGCAGAGAAGAGGTGAATTTTCTGAGAAGATTGTTGTACCTTGTGGGTAAGAGTTCTGCTTTCATATGTGGTTTGCTATTGTCTGTTGTGTACGCAGAGCTGCATCTTTCTGGAGACATGTGACCCCCGCCACGCCAACCAGAAGCCTCTTCCTTAGGCATTGGAAACTTTAGTGGAGAAACATCCTGCAGGGAGAAAACAGGAAGCCACTCATTCTCCTTTCAAGGAGCAGCTCCTGATGCATCTTAAGCCCTGGGGCGGGGGGGTACTGGACACTTGATCATGGGGCACCAGAGGAACAGTCTGAGTCACCCATCGGAAAACCAAGACAGAGATGCTGTGCCACACAGCACCACCCCTGGGGCACATGGTTACCACAGGATCTGCTGAGCAGTCCTGGGATCCCAGGAGATCCCAGGAACTTGGAAGAGACAAGACTGGGGAATTGGCATTGAGGTCGTTGATAAAGAGGTTTAAGAGCGGGCCTTGAGGGTAGCCTGTGGGAATGCTTGCACAGAGGACTCAAGCTGCAGAAAAATCCAGTCGGGGCTGATGGTCTCCAGCAGGCTAGCACTGTGTCGCCCTTCCCCAGCAGACCCAGTGCCTACTGGTTGGGTTTTCAGGCACCTGTGTCGCATAGCAAACTTGGTGACTCCTCACTTGGTCATAATCAGTGGGTGAGACTGGGTAGCCTGCAGGCCAGGGGAGGGTCCCCACACTCAGCCTTGGGACCCTGTGCCCAGCCTCCAGCCCAGCTTCTGGAGTGTGTGCAGAGAGCCCATAGCCCAGGTGGGAGACTGGGGGAGTGCTCTGGGAGAAGTGGAAACTGACATTAGGGGGCCTCCACCTACTGTGAGGTTTACAAGCCCCTCTGCTACCCAGAACTTTGGTCAATTTTCCTGCTCACTCCTGACGTGACAAATATCAAACAAAGGGCAACAAATAATTGCCAGCTACTTGAAAGTAATCTCTACATTAAAAGACAGTAATAAACTGGGGGAAAGAAAAGGAACTCAAAAAAGATAGAGACTACACATGCCACATAAGAAGCCTTCAAATAAGCTTTAATCATTATCTTCAGGGAGATAACAAAAGATAGTACATCCAGGAGATGAGAAAAGGAGGCTGTTATAAAGGGCATTCAGGGCACCTGGGTGGCTCAGTGGTTGAGCATCTGCCTTTGGCTCATGGCGTGATCCCGGGGTCCTGGGATCAAGTCCCACATCGGGCTCCCCACAGGGAGCCTGCTTCTCCCTCTGCCTGTGTCTCTGCCTCTCTATGTCTCTCATGAATAAATAAATAAAATATTTTTTAAAAATTGAGCATTCAGAGAAATAGAAGGAACTCTTGGAAATTAAAAATGTGATAGAAATGAAAAATCTCGAGATAAAGTTGAAAAATATATTTGAAAATAGAACAAAAGGATAAAAGCATGGAAAGATAAGAAAAATGGTATTATTCTAGGAGGTCCAGAGAGAGGGAGAGACTAGAAGGTAGAAAAAAAAAGTGGGGGGGGGGGCACCTGGATAGCTCAGCAGGTGGAGCATCTGCCTTTGGCTCAGGTCATGATCCCGGGGTCCTAGGATCGAGCCCCATGTTGGGCTCCCTGCTCAGCAGAGAGCCTGCTTCTCCCTCTGCCTCTGCCTGCCACTCCTTCTGCTTGTGTGCTCTGTCAAATGAATAAATAAAATATCTTTTTAAAAAGTAGGGAGATTATCGAATTTTCCCAGGACTTAAGAAGACTGGCTTTTGAGTTGAAAGGCACAGTGAGTGCCAGACACATTGACTGAAAAAGGAACCACAAAACAGATCATAAAATTCCAGAGCCCCTGGAGAGAAGATAAAGACCCTGCAAGCTTCCAGAAGGAGAAACATACACCACACATAAGGAATAAGGAATCTGGGGCTGCATCAGATATCTTGTGATTTTGGAATTTGTCCACAAATAGTTGGACATCCAGGTATCTCTATGCTCTCCGTGTGGCTGCTTGGATGAAGAGGACATAGTGAGTGGAAGGGCCACTGTGGAGTTTCCCAGGCTGAATTAGGAAAGGTCACAGTTTCTCTTGAGACAACTCACTTTGGTCATTGTGCAAAAGTTCCAGCTACCCTGAGGCTGCCACACGGAGACTCCACATGAGAGACCAGAGAGGGTAGGAGGGGGGTGGTGAGGGAGAGAGCCAGCCAGCCAGTGAGGCACAGTTGTTCCAGACTCCAGCTCCTTTCCTAGCCCTGTCCTGCCAAGTGAGGGAAGAAGACCTCTAAGTGGCACTGACCACAACTGTCATGTGATATGATCACATGAAACCCTGAGAAAGAACTGGGTGAGCCCATTCAACCCCCAGATTCATACTCAGACAAGATGTCCTATGGAAGAGGAAGGGAGAGAGAGGAGAACTTGACGAAAACACACCTACTGTCTGCTGTCCAGACCTGGAAGTGACACCCTTCACTTCTTTCTCCATTCGGTGCAGGGGACTCTGTGCCCAGGAAGAAGAAAGGAGTTTGTGGTTCGTAGTCAGTGTCTACAATATACCATCACAGTACACCTATATAGGAGGTTGGTATGTAATAGCAGTGGGTGGCATGGTGAATAAGTTTGAGAAGAAGAATGATTTAGTATTAGTAAATTTGATACATCATATTGAGAAAAAGTACTGGATCCTTATCTCACACATAAAACAATAACATCCAAATAGATCGGTGGTTCTCAACTGGGGGTGATCTTGAACCCCAGGATATATTTGGCAATGTCTGGAGATATTTTTATTGTCACAACTTGTGGGATGCCTCTGACACTTAGGGAAGCTGCCAAACATCCTATGATGTACACACAGGACAGCTGCCCACAACAAAGAATCATCCACCCCCAGATATCTAGTGTCAAGATTGAGAAACCCTGCAGTACGATTCCCTTACATGTGATGAGAAAAACAAAATATTAACAGAAAAAGGGGGCCTGGCTGACTTAGTCAAAAGAGCATGTGACTCTTGATCCTGGAGTTGTGAGTTTGAGCCCCACATTGGGTATAGAAACTACTTTAAATAAATAAATAGGGGATCCCCGTGTGGCTCAGCGGTTTAGTGCCTACCTTTGGCCCAGGGTGTGATCCTGGAGTCCTGGGATCGAGTCCCACATTGGGCTCCCTGCATGGAGCCTGCTTCTCCCTCTGCCTGTGTCTCTGCCTCTCTCTCTCTGTCTCTTATGAATAAATAAATAAAATCTTAATAAATAAATTCAAAATATGTTAGAAAAAAATAAAATATTTCTTCATGACTTTGGGCAGGGTATGAGTTTTTTTAATTAAGGATTTTATTTATTTATTCATGAGAGACACACACAGAGAGGCAGAGACATGGGCAGAGGGAGAAGCAGGCGCCCTGTGATGAGCCTGATGCGGAGTTTGATTCCAGGACCCCAAGATCATGACCTGAACCAAAGGCAGATGCTCAACCACTGAGTCACCCAGGCACCCTGGGGATTAATTTCTTAAACAAGGTCCCCAGATGAATGAAATTTACTACATCAAAACTTAGGGTTTCACCTGTCCAGTGATGGTTATTGTTTATCAGATTATCAGATGATATACTCAAAGGAAATATTTGCAACATCTTATGGGGTGGGAGAGGACTGTGGTTTATAATGTTGAATTTGGAGTTCCCACTAATTTTCCAGAATCCCCCCAAACCACAAAGACCATGAAAAACCAACACACACACACACACCATCTGTCATGAAAGTTGGAGACATCTGAAGGGAGTCCTGTTAAGAGCTTCTATGCACCAAATAACAGACCCTGACATTCATAAAGTGAAAGCTGGTGGGAAGACAAGGATTTCGGGAGCTGGAAACAACAGATTTGAAATTATGCAACAGGAAGATAGGGAAGGTGCTGCCCTTTCAATTGCTCTTGGGACATTTACTGTCATAGCCACATTTCATGGCGTAGAGGATGTTTTAGAACATTCCAGAGGAAAAGAGAGAAATAGGACAGACACCAGTCTCTCATTGTAATGCAATACAATGAAAAATAACAAAGCCAGGAGACAAAAAGCCCTTAACGCTTATAGTTAACAATAGTAATTTACAATATTTATAGCTGTAAGTATATTTATAAATCTCTTAATCACATGTCAAAGAAGAGACCAAAACCAAAATTTCAAAACTTCTAGCAAATTATGATAAAGAAACACCATATTCCAGAAGCATTGGTCTGCTTATCTCAATGACACTAGCTTTTAATTAGTCTTGCGCATTACAGCAATTATTAGAAGCTGTATATGGAAGCTCCCCCACAGCTCATTCTTCAAAGCTGGCTTGGCCATTCTTGACTCTTTGTCATTCTATATAGATTTTTTAGTATTAGTTTTCCCAGTTCCATGAAAAACTTTGATGAAATTTTGATTGGGATTCGAGTGTATTTATAGATTAATTTGGTGAGACGTGACATCTTTATGATATTAAGTCATCCCATCTGGTAAAGCCCCTGAACAGCCGAAGTGCTGGCTGGAGGTAAAGGGAGTGTGGGATTCATGGAGAAGGAAGGAAACCATAAATACTGGCTATGGTGTCATGACCTGTTGCAGCAACAGAGCCCCCTCCATATGTCCTTTGTGGTTCTGAGTTTTGTATATTGGGAGGAAATTATCTTTGTGAGGTGCAAAGTGGTCACGGGAGGAAAAACATGTAACAGAAGACAGACAGCTCAACCTGTTTCCAATAATACACTCAACAGGTTTTTCTTTTTCTCTGTTCACCTATGAACAAGATGGGGCCTGGAATTTCTGAAAAAACGAACCTTTGAGGATGGGGAAGATGAGTCTCACGTTTCTAACAGCTTGGATTAGTTGAGGGGTGGGTAAACTCTTCCTGCTGTCTGTCATCCCAAATAACCATCAAGGGCTACACTGGGCGAAGCAGAGACAAGAGCTTTTGTGTGAAGGGACAAAGGGGCTGTAGGCAGGACTCCAAGGGATGACGTGGAGATGGGCAAAGGACCAACACGGAGATGTTCCAGGTCCTAGACCTGATCTGCTGGGTACTTGAACGTCAGTCTGCTGCCAGGGAGGTGCCAGGATGAGTGGGCCGAAGGGATTGTACTGGTGCTTGGGACCTGTGCCCAGCTGAGCTCTCATAAGTCCTCCCTAGTGGAGACAGCAGAGTGCAGACCGTGTCCAGTGCTTCAGAATCAGTAACAGCCCAAAGAGGGACCCTGACACAGTGGCAGGCTGACAGGGTGTGGTTCTCATGTTAAGACTAGAGTCTGCAGAATGTGTGAGGCTCCCCATGCTGTGGTGCAGGGAGGGAGGCCTGTGCTAAATACACAGTTAATTGAGTTGCTTGCCTCAAATGCACTCACCTTGTCCTGTGTGTAGCCCACCAGCCATGACTGATTGACTTTATTTTATCACGTTTAAATTAATGGGGAAAGAATAGGGAGATTTCCAGGTCAAGACAGCAGAGTACAACCAGAAATCCACCCTGTCCTTCTCGAAAGCATTAGAATCAGAGAAGAAAAAATGTTAATATTAAATGTAACACAAATATGAAAAGGGAATTCTGTATAGGTTTGAATTAAACCTCTCTCTGAAGAGGAAAACAACAACAAACAAACCAGGAAGAAACCCACAGCCTGGGTTTGGATGGGAGCTGAAGGCTTACATCTTAGCCAGGAAGCAGGCACACAGCCAGACTGAATGCACAGGGCTTGGGGCCAGGTCCTCAGTCTGTACTCAGCTCTGGAGAGCAAAGCTTGAGAGCTCCCCATAGCTGGGGCCAGGTCTCCCCCAGCAGCACAAAGCAGGAGGCCAGAAATGCCTTCCCTGCCAGGTCACAGATGAGGCCAACCCAGAAAACAGGAGTACAGAGTTTGGGAGGGAACAGAGGAAAGCTCTATATATTCTGTTTATATTTTTGTTTCATATTCAGCAGGAGGATAGATGTATTAGCTAGATGTTTGCTGGAAAAGGAAATTTATCCATGACTTTTGAAAATGTAAGGGAAACTACTAACAATAGAAACAAAACATATAACTTCCAAAACAATCGTGGACAAGGCAACAGCAGAAAGAAAACTCAGTTAATTCACCAGAAGACAGGGCACCTGGGTGGCTCAGTGGTTGAGCATCAGACTTTGGCTCAGGTCGTGATCCCGGAGTCTGGGATCGAGTCCCACATTGGACTCCCCACAGGAAGCCCGCTTCTCCCTCTGCCTATGTCTGTGCCTCTCTGTGTGTACCATTCATGAATAAATAAATAAATGAAACATTTTTAAAAAAATTCACCAAGACAGGAAAAGAGGGAGAGCAAGAAATAAAGAATGCTAAATAGAACACATACTATAATATGGAAAGTTTAAGTCTCAGTGGCAATACCAATAAATGTAAAGGAGTCAAACTTTTTTAAAAAGACAGACACCAGGGATCCCTGGGTGGCACAGCGGTTTGGCGCCTGCCTTTGGCCCAGAGCGTGATCCTGGAGACCCGGAATCGAATCCCACATCAGGCTCCCGGTGCATGGAGCCTGCTTTTCCCTCTGCCTATGTCTCTGCCTCTCTCTCTCTCTCTCTGTGTAACTATCATAAATAAATTTTAAAAAATTAAAAAAAAAAAAAGACACCAGGCAGCCCGGGTGGCTCAGCGGTTTAGTGCCACCTTCAGTCCAGGGTGTGATCCTGGAGACCCGGGATCGAGTCCCATGTTGGGCTCCCTGCATGGAGCCTGCTTCTCCCTCTGCCTGTGTCTCTGCCTCCCTCCCTCTCTCTGTGTGTGTGTTTCTCATGAATAAATAAATAAAATCTTAAAAAAAAAGACTGACACCAATTGGACTAAAACAAAACACGATGAAATTTAATTATATGTTGTTTTTAGGAAACATTTCTAAAACAAGAGGAAGATTGTAAATAAAAAAGATGGGGAAAAATACCAAATGCTAATAGAAAGAAAGCCTGTATAGCAATTGTAGTATCAGAGAACCTAGGGCTCAAAGCAAAATTGTTACAATAGACACAGAAATATTTCATATTAGAAAAAGGGCCAATTCATCAAGAAAATATCCTTAAAAATACGGCTGAAGGGATCCCCGGGTGGCGCAGCGGTTTAGCGCCTGCCTTTGGCCCAGGGCGTGATCCTGGAGACCCGGGATCGAATCCCACGTTGGGCTTCCGGTGCATGGAGCCTGCTTCTCCCTCTGCCTATGTCTCTGCCTCTCTCTCTCTCTCATAAATAAATAAAAAAAAATAAAAAAAATAAAATATGGCTGAAAAAAACCCCCACAGCTTGAAATTGGCTCAAGGAAAGAAACAGTCATAAAAGAAATGTAAACTGTGATCAGATCACCCCTAAACAGAGGCCCCAGGTCCAGATGGCCTTATCATGAATTCTAGCTATGCTTCAGGACAGGAGCATTTTAACCCTCAGCAAACTCCTGCAATGACTAGGAAAAGGTAGAAAGTGATCATGTCATTTTTTGAAAAGAGATTTTATTTAATTGTTTGAGATAGAGAGAAAGTGAGAGACAGCATGAGCAGAGGGAGAGAGGCAGAGAGAGAAGGAGAGTAGACTCTCTGCTGAGCAGGAAGCCCAATGTGGGACTTGATCACAGGACCCCAGGATCATGACCTGAGCCAAAGGCAGACGCTTAACTGACTGAACCACCCAGGTGTCCCTGATCATGTCACTTTAATAGAACTGGACAAGATACCCTGGAGAAAAGGTAACTCTAAGCCACTCTCCCTTATGAGCACTGAGGTAAAAAGCAACCCAGCATTACAATGAAAGAATAGTACAGCATGACCAAAAGATTTGCCCTTGAAATAATAAAAAATGAGAACAGCAAACACTTACATAGTACTTACTGTGTACCAGGCCTTGCTGTAAGGCTTTACAGAGATTAAAAAAATTAATCATCGCAATGATACTATGAGGTACAGAGAAGTCAAGGAACTTGCCTAATGCCACACAGCTGGTAGGCAGTAGAGCCCAAGATTTAGTCCCAACTGGCCTCAATCTGTTCTCTTAGCTGCCTCACTCTGCCACCCCTTTAGGTCAACCATAGTTTAATAGATTAGAAAAAAGATTGATGTAATTAAGAAGAAAGAAGAAAAACAATATGACTATCTGTGATGTAGAAGAAGCATTCAATGAAACTGAGCACCCCATTCATAATAAAACTGCCTTGGGAGTTTCCTTAGTATGATCAAGCTCTCTACCATAAGCCTCAGCAAGCCTCATACTTACAGGGTGCCAAGACAGTTGTCACATTTAAGTGCCATCTTAAGATAAGAAATGGGCCAGAGTCCTCTGGTTGTGACGGAAGGGGAAGTCCATTTCCAAGGCGCCTCTGGGCAACCAACCAAGTCACACCCAGATCTGGGAGGGCAGTTTGAATTTTATTGTCTGGATCCTCTATAAACAGTTTGCTAGCGAGCTATTTGGAGGTGAATTCCTCCGGATGCAGCAGGTGTCATGAAAGATCCTCTGACTAATTAGGGAAGAAGGCATTCTATGGTAGAGAAGGGCAACAGTGTCGGAGAAAAACCTGGACAGATACTCTTGTGAAGGTTTCAAGGCTTCAGCTTTATCTGAGATAGTTTCAAGGTATTATTGTTTATACTTCCATTTCCTTTGGCATCTGCATCACCAGATCTGCATCACATTTCTGCAGCCCCTTGCCTTTTTGTTCAGAAGCAGTTGCCACTCACTAGGGGGAACACATCGGACACCCACACCAGAATTCCGTGTCTGAGCAGCCAGTGAAAAATGGCCTCCCTAAGGAAATCTAAAGCATAGGAAACAAAAAGGAGAAACAACAATTCTTTTTTTTTAAAAAAGGATTTTATTTATCTATTTGACACAGAAAGAGAGCACAAGCAGGGGGAGCAGCAGAAGCAGAATCTCCACCGAGCAGGGAGCCTGAGCCTGATATGGGGCTCAATCCCAGGACCCCAGGACCCCGGGATCATGATCCGAGCTGAAGGCAGATGCTTAACTGACGGAGTCACCCAGGTGCCCCAGAAGCAGCAATTCTAACAAATGGAACTGGGGACTTGAGTATTAAGTTTTTATACACTTGCATTCAAGTCATGCCCCACATAAGGAAGCCCACTACTTTTATACCTTATTATTTAAACCTATGAGCTCTTAGTTGGTGAAATAAGAGAAAGAAACTAGCATATGTCAATTATAATTCAATAATAAAAAAGGGAGAGAAGAGAAACTAGACACCTAATATTAGAAAACAAGATACTAGACTCTCATTATTTCTCAATAAGATTACCATCAGCATAGAAAACAGAAAAGCTTCGACAAATTTTTATGTAATAGGGGAGTCCATTAAGGGATCCAGATCGAAACTATTAAAGGCAAATCAATACTGCTCTATTCACAAACAATAGCTAGTTAGGAAATGAGATCACAAAACATAAAAACACAAGACATCACATAAAATTCCTATGTTAAAAAATGTGCACAATTTTTAAAGAAAAAGTTCTAAATGTTTAGCAAAGAACCAAAAAGATCTACAAAACTGAGGAGTGACATCACATTTCCTAGGTGGAGAGACTCCATATTGTAAAGACCTGGATCTTCTTCAAATGAATCTGTAATCCAGGGCATTTAGGTAAACGTTCTTTGTGCATTTGCTGTGGGCCCAGCACTACTCATTTACTCTTCTTCACCCTAACAGTTGCTCCTTTAGGGCATATGTTATCCTAATTTCCCACTAGAAGGGACTGAGGCATCCCAAATGTAGGCTTTTGAATCCAGATCCTTAACTTTGAAGCTCTGGTGTTACCTATAGACAATCATGTTTCTAAATCTATTTGGATCAACCCGAACTCTTCTAAAAAATATAGTGTTGGGCAGCCCCGGTGGCGCAGCGGTTTAGCGCCGCCTGCAGCCCAGGGCGTGATCCTGGGGACCCGGCATTGAGTCCCACATCAGGCTCCCTGCATGGTGCCTGCTTCTCCCTCTGCCTGTGTCTCTGCCTCTCTCTCTCTAGCTGTGTCTCTATGAATAAATAAATAAAATCTTAAAAAAATAAAAAATATAGTGTTGAATGAAAAGGCAAGGTGAAAATTTGTGGCATAGCAAGATATTATTACTACAAGTAAAAAGCACCAAACACTCATATTTTTTCTGCAGGTAAGTGCATGTGCAAGTAGAGGCATTTTTTTTTTTCTTTAGAGGATTGGAAGATAATATTGGATCCAATAGCATTTGGCTCTGGGGTGGAAGGATTCTTGTTTTTTTGGTTGTTGTTGTTGTTAGGGTCTTAATTTTTAAGGATCAGTATATACATATGCTACTGTGAAGTATTTTTAAGTCACCTAGAAAAGAGTGGAAACAAATAAGCAAAAACAATAATGGGGATTGAGTCAGGGCAGTGAAAATCTGTTACTACTTTCTTTTTGCTTTTCTGTATATCTTAACTTCCCAAAGAAAGGAAAAGCAGTGATTTTTTTCATTTTCCATATATAAAATTGTATTACAATAATTTTGGGGAGTGTTTGTATGTATGTATGTATGTATTTATTTTTGTATATATTTTTTTGTATTACAATATTGTGTAAGCACCTCCCTTGAGAAGCTCTGTGCTGGGGGCTGGAGAAGAGAGAAGATCCGATTGTGCCATTGTCACACCTGATCTGTGGCAATGGTTGCTCAAGATGGTTGTATGGAGTGGTAGAAGAAAACTTCCTGGGAAGGTGACATTCAAAGGGAGGAGGAATGAGGAATGGGAGGAAGATGGATCCTCGGGTGCAAATCCAGCCTGTGGATGGAGCCATCTGAGCTGGAACTGGAGAGGTCAGTGCCTGATCTTGAACACCAGGCTAGGGGCTTGGGATTGGGCTTGAGGACACTGGGGAACCACCAAAGGAGAGGCAGAATGGATCTGAGGCTTAATCCCACTCATTCCATGGTGCAGAGAAGGAATCGGAAGAGATGAGATGAGAGGTGAGGCTGGGAGACCTCAAGGATGCTTTGGAAATTTCCGGGTGAAAGTGCATCAGTCATGGCCATGAGACAGGCAGGAGGACACAGGAACAAGGAACATCTGGAAGGCAGAATTAGCTGAACACAGTGGCTTCTGGTCTGGAGGCTAGTGAAGGAGGCAAATGTGGATGGTGGTATAGAATGGGACAGGTGCAGAAGGAGAGATGATAGTGGGGGCCTGGGATGCCTCAGAGGAGGGCTTTCTGGGAGGTGACATTGAGTGGAGCCTGGTGAGTGGGTACCCCAGATGGGTGGGGACTCAGTGAGGGATCTAAGGTCAGGAAACCTCAGACAGAGTTCTGGCAGCTGTGCTGTCTTGGGCAAACCACTCAGTGTCCCTATCACATTCTGTCTTCTTTTGTAAACAGGGCTCATCATTCCTCCGCCCTGAGTTGTGGGAGGATTAAGGAGATAACACATGGCAAGTGGTTGGCACAGAGCCTGGTGCTGGATGAACAGGAGATCCTACCCCTTACTCTCAGTTTCCCATCACCCGGTGCCCAGCCATCTCCCATCCACAGCATCTCCAGGCTGCCGTCTCCCCATGGCCTTTTGTTCCCTTGACCCAGTTAGACGGGATGAGGAAGAAATCCACCCTCTGGCTCCATCCTACCCCCCTTCAACTGCCCCAGGGGGAGGATCTATGGACTCAGGTCAGAATCCAGGATTAGCTGTGTAATCCCCCAGCTCTGTCTGGGCATTCTCTTTCCCTACCTAGGAGTAGGGGCCCGCTGGCTAGGAGCCAGAACTGCTGGGCCCTGGTCCTGGTACTGTGAGACCTCAGACAAGGCGTCGATGTTTTGGTGCCTTTATTGGGACTACCAATGACATCTGCAGTGAGTGTCACATGTGCTCCAGTTGTTCTGTTTGCTGGGGTGGGGGGCGGGGGGTGGCACTCCGGAAAGGAAGGCAGGCCTTGATTTGATTCTAGCTCTACCACTCTGCAGCGTCATGCCCGTGGACAAGAGATGAAACTCCATGGGCCTCAACCTTTTCCTCACATATAAAGTTAACTCTATTCTAGGCTGCCATGGGGAGTATTTGAGAAAATAAGAGCAAATGACTTTGTAACTAGCAGGAGAGACAAGGAAGGATGGTAATGGGACAAGAGAATAGAGGATCCCTAAAGAAAAGACCAAAAAGGGCATCCTTGTCCCTGGACCAGGGCAAAGTGTCCCAGCGAACAGGTGCCAGAGAACTGACAAAAGACCAGAGCTAATCAGACTCCTGAGGCTTCCCAAGAAGGCAAAGGACACAGGACCTCCTCAGGCCGGGGGAGCACCCAGTAAGGGGAGGACAGTAAAGTCCCAAGAAGAAGGGGTCCTGGGCAGGGGCTTCAAGGGTGATGTGTCTGAGCTGAGGATCCTGCCCGGGGAGAGGGGCAGAGTCCTTAAATGCCAGGCCAGGGCCTGGCTGTGAAGGCAGGGCGGCCACTCCAAGATTTTGAGCAGGAGTGCCTGTCTCTATTCTATTCCCCTCCCAGGGGCTGGGGAGAGGAATTGGCTGGCAGGGTTTAGCAGCGTGGGCAAGAGGCTGTGCCACTATCTCCACCATCTCCACCGTCTCCACACTCGCTGCCTCACCCCAACCTAACACCTCCAACTATCCCCTGCCTGCCTCTGGAACTGTCCCTGCTCTCTGCCCCTGATAAGCAATACCTCCCTGAGCCCAGCAGTGCCCAGACTGGGGTCGGGGAGCTGAGGACAGAATAGTGACAACAGGGTCCTGGGGTTCGTAGGGCCTGATTTCTTCTCCCAGCATACACTTGTGCATAAGCAGGTGCGCACTAAATGCAGAACCTGGAGAAAGTGGGAAACACCAGAACCCATTAGAAGGCATCTTGCAACGTTTGTTTACTTGGGGTTTGAAAGTCTGGAGCCCGGAAGTGAGCAAGGAAACTAGAAACTAAGCGCCACCCCCTAGGGAGAGAAAAGCGGGCCCGGAAGCCGACGGGACTACATTTCCCAGCAGCCGCCGCGCCAGAGAGGCCACTTTGGCCTCCCCGCCCTCCTACCAGGAAGCGGAGACGGGGGCGAGGCGATAGGGGCGCAGGGCAGCTTGCGCGCGCAACCCGAGCCAGGGCGCGTGACGTTTTTCCTGTGCGCCGCCTAGCGTCTCGGGAGCGCCGGTTCCTCAGCCTCGGAGCCGTGAAGGTGACAGCGGGAGGTGACTGAACCGTCTATCGTGATGCTGGGGGCACGGCGGCTGCTCAGCAAGTCGCTCCCCGCTCGGGTGTCTGTGCGTTTCAGCGGCGACACGGTGAGACCCGGCCTGGCTCCGGCCAGGGGTGCCCCCGGGTCGGGTCTCGCTGCAGTGCCTCTGCGCGCGCCATCCCTTGGCTTTGTAGTCCCTTCCGGAGAACCTCCTCATTTCCCCAGCGCGGCAGGAAGGTTGCCGCTCCGGCCTGGATGTAGAGGGAATGGGTCCCTATGGCAGGCTGACTCCCCGTTCCTCCGGCTCCTTGGCTTCCCCATTTTAACAGCCGGGCGACACAGTAGAAAATTTTGCAGGTGGAGAAGCGTCCTTGTCTCCTTCCTTCCTTCGCATGGCCTTATACAGTGTAAAGGTGTCATTGTCCTCATTTTACAGCTGCAGAAAACAAGCTTTGGGGAGGATGTACGTCTCTTGAGGCCCCGTCCAGCGCTCTGCTCCCTGTAGTGACTTTAAAGGGGGTGGGAGTCTGGGGTGCCCTCACCTGGGGTGCTCGCCACTTGGCCATGTGGATTCCAGACCCCACTTCTCATCAGTCTTATCCCAAGTGGGTCGCCCTCCATCACCTTTGTATCCCGGCCCCAGTGAAGTGTTTCTTTTGCATCAGTAAGCACATTCTGTTTCCAGCAGAGTTATTAATATAAGACCCTGGTCTGACCAAGCTTTGGTCCAGCAGGACGGCCAGGCAAGTGAGTGGATACTTGACATTGGGCTCAGGGAGGTAGTAAGGTGCTGTGGTTCAGGTGTGGGCTTTGACCATGACAGACCTGAGTTCAAATTCCAGCTAGTGCTTTTGGTTGTGTGCCCTTCCATAAGTTCTATTTGTTCTTAGCCTCAGTTTCCTCCTCTGTAAAACAGAGGAAGTCATTCGTGTCTCAGGGTTATGAGGATGAAATGGGGTTTTGGATGTCAAATACTTAGCCTAATGCCTACTAAGCAGGAAGTGCCTACTAACTGGTGGTAGCTTTGCTGCTATGAAGGGTTCTGAGGCATAGGCCCTTACCATCTCTTCAGCCCAGCCCCATCTAATCAGGGGAACTGAAGAATCTGTAACCTTTGGCTTGGCCCTTCATGACCCCAGAACTGTGCTGAGCCTCCTGACTCTTTGTGTCCTCAGACAGCACCCAAGAAAACCTCATTTGGCTCGCTGAAGGATGAAGACCGGATCTTCACCAACCTGTATGGCCGCCATGACTGGAGGTGAGATGATGAGATGGTGCCCTTAGCTCTGTGGTCCCGGAGCAAGGCCTCCCCTTCAATGCCTTCCTCACTGTCCAGGCTGAAAGGTGCCCAGAGTCGGGGTGACTGGTACAAGACAAAGGAGATCTTGCTGAAGGGCCCTGACTGGATCCTGGGTGAGGTCAAGACATCCGGCTTGCGGGGCCGTGGTGGTGCTGGCTTTCCCACTGGCCTGAAGTGGAGCTTCATGAATAAGCCTTCAGATGGCAGGTGTGTGTAGGGAGGCAGAGATGGGGTTGCAGGAGAAATGTGGGGGTGGCTATGGCTTACCTGGGCCCTGGGACTGTTTCCTCTGAAACTAAAAGTGAATGAATGAGAGAACCTCACCAGAGATTAAGTAGGTGAAAGTCAGTTCTCTCTGGTCTTCCTCAGGTATAGCAGAATCAACACAAGATTTTGACTCATGCAGACTTATTGGTCAATCCTGCTTTCTAATTATTTTTTTATTTTTTATTATTGTTTAAAAGATTTTATTTATTCATGAGAGAGAGAGAGGGGCAGAGACATGGGCAAAGGGAGAAGCAGGCAACATGCAGGGAGCCCAATGTGGGACTTGATCCCGGGACTCCAGGATCACTCCCTGGGCCAAAGGCAGGCACTAAACCACCAGGCTGAGCCACCTAGGGATTCCCCTGCCTTCTAATTATAAGGCTTTGTGCTATCTCCTGGTCTGTTTGAACTCAGTTTTATTTTTATAAGTGGATTTTCTATTTTGCAGGGATTAAGATATAGTGTTCATATAGCTCTTGGCCCTTAAATTGGTTGGCACATAGAAAGCAAATGATAAATGTCAGCTACTTTACCTCCTTTTGGCCCCAGAGGTGTGGCAGAGGTTCAGGAAGGTTCTTGGTGACCAAGAGCAGAATTTGGGCTCTTAGGAAAGCACAAGGGAACATGTGGACTGAGCAGAACAAAGACCTTTCCCATGGTCATAGTCTCCCAAGGATGTAACAGGCAGTGAGCTTGCTGTCATTGATGGTGAACAAGCAGAGCTCCTAAGACTGTTGGGAGGACTGTGAGAGATCGACTATCAGAGGAGACATCTCTGAGGCTTCCTTGGGTGGAGTGGGGTGGCGTGTAGTTGAAGGCCCAGCCCTGGTGGCCCTGTAGCCTCACCAATGTGCTGGCACCCACAGGCCCAAGTATCTAGTCGTGAATGCAGACGAGGGTGAGCCGGGCACCTGCAAGGACCGGGAGATCATGCGCCACGATCCCCACAAGCTAGTGGAAGGCTGCCTAGTTGGGGGCCGGGCCATGGGCGCCCGAGCTGCCTACATCTACATCCGAGGGGAATTCTACAATGAGGCTTCCAATCTGCAGGTGGGAAAGGGTAGTGGCATCCACAGAAGGGAGGGTGCTGGGTGTGCACTCACGTGCTTGCTTACTGCCATAGTTGTTCTTAGATTTTAGCACTGGGTCTGTTTGGGGTTGAACTGAAGAGTGGTTGCCACTGCTGCATGCATTGTAAATAGGACATGGCCCCCAAAGCCTCCTCTGGGCTCTTTCTTTATGTTCCAGAGCCTCAACTTGAGAGGCTTTCAGGCCTCCATGACTCGTGGGGCAGGGTTGGCTCGCAGGTATTTTTCCTACAGAAGGGTCAAGGGGTCATTTCAGTAATTCTGAGCTCAGTGGCACCTGTAGTGACTGGTCCAGGGCCAGAGTCTCACTCCATTCTATTAGGCTCTTACACAACAGTGATGAGGGATGCGGAAACAGCACCTGGAACAGCGCCTGGCACAAAGTAGCATTATGTATAAGTGTTATTGCTACATATTTAAAAATCAATCTCTACTGCAGAAGTAATACTTGCTCTTTATAAAGATAGGAAAGCACACACATACATACACACAAGAAAACCTCCCACAGATCCACTATCTATAGGAAAGTGCTTATTAAAATCTTCATTATTTTCTCAGCCTTTCTTTTAAAAATACATGTAGTTGGAGAATTTGTTAAAGGTTATTACAATTACACGTTGTAAAATCCCCACCTTCCAGAGCATCCTCTGCTCATGTTCAAGAGGAGCTTTCTCCCAGACTTTTATGAACATGGGCTCCCTCGGTCTGTTCCCCTCCCCACCACACAGTGTTCTCGGACTGGTGGGAGTGGCACCCTCACACTCTTGTCCCACAGGTGGCCATTCGAGAGGCCTACGAGGCTGGTCTGATCGGCAAGAATGCCTGTGGCTCTGGCTATGATTTTGATGTGTTTGTTGTGCGTGGGGCCGGGGCCTACATCTGTGGGGAGGAGACAGCACTCATCGAGTCCATTGAGGGCAAGCAGGGCAAGCCCCGCCTGAAGCCGCCATTCCCTGCCGACGTGGGTAAGACTCGGCCTGAACCTGAGCCTTGTTCTGTGTCCTGTGGAATCTCATTGGGCATCAAGTGCCCAGTGGTCTTTCTTAGGGAATTTCTGAGCACTTTCTGGATTTGGGGCCAGATGCTGAGTAAGGTGGTGACAGCAGTCCCTCATCCTGCCTCAGCCCACATGTCAGACACTTGGGTCCTCCAGTCCTCTAGGGACTAGGGGGAGAGAGATGAAAAGGCATTGCAGTGTATGTTGGGAGTTTGTATGTTGGGAGTTTGGGATCCAGTCGGGGATGGGAAGGACAAAAGAGTGAAGGGGGACTGGATCACAGAGCAGGACCCTGGGACAGACCCCACTGCTAGGAAACCTGACCACCCTTTGGTAGCCACCAGTCCCTCATCCCATTCCTCCACAGGAGTGTTTGGCTGTCCCACAACCGTGGCCAACGTGGAGACAGTGGCTGTGTCTCCCACCATCTGCCGCCGTGGGGGTGCTTGGTTTGCCAGCTTTGGTCGTGAACGTAACTCCGGCACCAAACTGTTCAATATCTCTGGCCATGTCAACCACCCTTGCACTGTGGAGGAGGAGATGTCTGTACCCCTGAAGGAACTGATTGAAAAACATGCTGGTGAGGCCTGGGGCCAACCGGGGCAGAAGTGGGGCAGGATGTTCGTGGAGAAAGCCAGGGAGGGCCTCATGAGGCAGTGCTGGGCAGGGGCGGACAGAGGTCCTGGGCTCAGGACTAGGCAGCTATGCTGGTCCCAGCCCTGATCATCCATCCTTTTGGGAACGGACTGTGGTCCCAGGGGGTGTCACAGGTGGCTGGGACAATCTCCTTGCTGTGATCCCCGGCGGCTCATCCACACCACTGATCCCCAAGTCGGTGTGTGAGACAGTGCTGATGGACTTTGATGCGCTGGTACAAGCACAGACAGGCCTGGGCACAGCTGCCGTGATTGTCATGGATCGCTCGGTAAGGGCTGCCAACCTCCCCACCCAGTGGTACGGTACCCCTCCCTGGGCTTCCTAAGAACTCTTGCCAGCTCTTGGATCCCAGGTCCTGTGACCAGAGGGAATGCCTGTTGGGGTCTGGGCAGTGCCAGTGGATAGGGGGAGTGGAGGAGGTGGCCAGAACATTGCTGGAATCAGGGTGTGCTACTAAAGGTCTGAGGCTCCGGCCTAGGAGCCTGCTCATTCTCTTGTCACCCCAGACAGATATTGTGAAAGCCATTGCCCGCCTTATTGAGTTCTACAAGCACGAGAGCTGTGGCCAGTGTACTCCGTGCCGTGAGGGTAAGCTCCCTGGGCAGGGTGGGGACTTCTTCTCTGACTCGCCTAGGCCTGGGTCAGGCACAGGGCAAAGGTTGGGTGGGCTCTGGACACTGAATGTATAGCTGCTGCTTCCCAGCCGGCTGTAGTTTCTCTTGGCCTTGCCCTTCCCATGGCCTACAGCCTTGGAGTGCTATTCTCTACACCCTGGCTGGAGATCATTGGGCTCTCTCTTACTGCCATGGCTTCAGGTGTGGACTGGATGAACAAGGTGATGGCCCGCTTTGTGAGGGGGGATGCCCGGCCAGCCGAGATCGACTCCCTTTGGGAGATCAGCAAACAGATAGAGGGCCATACCATTTGTGCCCTGGGCGATGGAGCCGCCTGGCCTGTGCAGGTACTCATTGCCCTGCTTGTGGGCACTGGGGTGGGGGTGGGGTGATGAGGCCTTGGGGTGCTGAGATTTTCAGCTCTGCTTCATGGTGTCTCCTACCTGCCTCTAGGGCCTGATCCGCCATTTTCGGCCAGAGCTTGAGGAACGAATGCAGAGGTTTGCCCAGCAGCACCAGGCCAGGCAAGCTACCTCCTGAGCTCGATGCCCTGCACCGAAGTCCATCTGTCCAGATGGCTGGACAATAAAGCAAGTGCTGCCCACTCTCCTGATGCATCTGTTCTGTGGCCTTGCTGTTCACTTTGCCACTGTAGCCCATGACTCATGGAGGTCTGTTTCCCAGACAGGATTAGGGGCTTCCCATACCCTACTTGGACCCCACATGGTGGAAGGATAGGTCAGCTCAGGGTCATGTCATGAATCCACACCTTGGCTTCCTGTGAGTCGGTCTGTCCCAGACCATCTTGAGCACCCATCCCTCAGTGCAGCTAGCAGGGGCAGGTACAGGGGCCTTTCCCAGTATGGCGAGGGGAAGGCAGTGGCCTGGGGTTCAGACCTGGACCTGGCCCAGTGGGGGCCTCTGGAGGATGGGAGCAAGAACGGGGCCCAGTCTGCCCTGTGAGGTGATGGGCAGGGAAAAGAACAGGCTCTGTCTGGTCTGATTTGAAGGTTTATTCTTGCTTTATGGTTGGCAGGGGGGTGAATCTGAAAGGGGAATAAGAAAGCAAACAATTTGATGTGGGGCTGGGCACGGTGGGTGGGGCAGCTCCAGGTCCTCCCAGCTGTATGGGTCAGTTTGGGGGAGGGTGGTAGGCAGGAACAGGCTGGGTACCACTTCTAGTCGCTGAGCTGGAGGGGCGCACCGTCCAGCGGGTGCCACAGCTCCAGTCGGCAGTCACTGCGGCCCAGGCATTCACACCAGTGCTGCTGACGTTCCCCACCGGCCTGGCTACTCAGCTGGACCCCACCTGGATTGGGGGACAGGAGTCAGGAGCCATGTGGGAGCCCATTGGGCCCCTCCCCCCGCTTCCCCACATTCTCACCAATGAAGTCGTCAGCTGTACCCAGGTCATAGTCCCATACAGACACCAGCAGTGTCTTCTGGGCCAGCTCCTCCCTTGGGCCTGCATAGAAGAATTCCTGCGGGGAAGAGGGCAGAAAGGCAGGAAAGAAGGGGCCTTGAGTCCTTTACAGACTCAGAAACAGGTGAGTTGCTCAGGTTAGAGGGGGCCTATGCTTTCTGGCTGAGAGAACATTGACCTCCCTAACCCTGGAAGACTGCCTCCACCTGGCCCTGGCCTACCTCATTGAACTCAGGGTTCAGGGTCTTCTTCCGAACACTGGTCTTGTATTTAGATCTCTTCCCCACATTTGGATGCAGGAAACTGGTTGGGAAGGATGGGATCAGGTTAGGTGTGGCCCCGGAGAGGGGCTCTACGGAACCCCCACTTTCCACCTGCCCTTCCACCCACTTATACTCACAGGCGAACAAAGGGGTCCGAATAGCCATTGGCATCCATGGGGGCAAGGTGGGCGCAACGCAGCACACCTACCAGCAAGCCGCCCTGCTGAGAGCTGTAGCACAGTGACAGCAGGATGCGCCCCCGCTCCTCCCCTGCCGCCTCCACCTCATCCTGCAGGGTAGGCTGTGGTCAGCCAGGTGCAACCACAAGCCTGCACACCCACCAGTGTCAGCTGAATGTAACAACTCAAGAAATCAGGGGCCAACAATTTAATGTCATGATTCAGTTTCCAAAAATAGTCACTGGCCTGGTGCCCTGGAAGGGAGCTTCCAGATCGGCCCTGTACCCTCCAGGGCCTGTGAAGGGGAGGGGCTTGCTCAGGCCATATTACTGGTGAGGTCAGGCCATCTTTGTCACTGAGGGGAAGGGCGCTGGAGTCTGAGTGGCACAAACATGCTAAGAGCTTCCTAGATGACCTCTTACCACCCTCTTCACCCCCCACCACCCAGGGGACCAGATTCTGAATGTCCTTTGCCACCCTCAGCCCCTGGTGAGGACTTGGGGAGGATGCCCGGGAAAAATGTGTTTCTCCCATACTTAAGGTAGGATTCAGTTCAGATAAAGCCCAACCACCTTGCTTACATTTTCTCAGTAAGGGAGTATTCCAGAAGCACCTGCCATGCACAGTGATGCTTCAGTGTGTGGGGTCTTGGACAGGAAGTGTGTGTCTCAGAGTGCCTGCCCCACCTGGGTGGGACTTGCCAGCCTGGCCTTGGCTAATTGGCAGGTGCAGCAACTTGCAGCCCCACCAGGGGGCAGGGCGGCAGCACCTGGCCCTAACCACCTAGAGGAGCTGGGGAGGGCCTGCCCTGAGCCTTGCAGGGCCCTCACTCTGCTGAGCTGGGGGTGGGGGTGGGGGTTCTGGCCATGCCTTTGGTCTTTGGCATGGAGCCTCTTGCAGTCATCTCTGCCTCTTGTAGCCCCTGTGTAGGGATACAAGCCCCAGGAGTGGTACCTACAATGCTTAGGGGTCAACCTAGAAGCCAGAGAGCCCCATCTGCTGTCCATTCTCTCCTGGACCTTGACCTGCCCTCCCAAATTGGGCCATGGACAGAACCCACCAGTTGCAGCCTCTGCTTCTACCTGGCCTACGTCTCTGCCTCCTGAGGGCTCTGCTTGTCCCAGCGCCCAGTGGCTGCTCTCAGTTGCCCTAGCCAGGGAGTCTCCCTCCCTGTCCAGGCACTGGGGTCCAGCTGTTCCCAGGGCATATGAATGCTAGGGCCTGTGAAGGAGATGGCTTCTCAGCGTCCCCAGGCCCACCTGGGCCTGGATCTACCCCCTCAGCCCACCTGAGGCCCTGCCTGATGCACATCTGCCTGGGCTCCCAGGTTGACCCCCCCCAATCCCTGCTTGGTCCCACTGCCCTACCCACCTCCTCATACAGGGACATGCCACGGGCTGTGTCGAGGCTCTTGGGCCTCTTGGTCTGAAAGAGCAAAGAGCCTGGTCAACTTGGCCAGATATTGCCCCTGCCCCCGTTCCCTTTCCAGCTTCCCCACCACAGGATCCTAGTCCCTATACCCCAACCTGTACCAGCCCCACTCACCAGCTTCCGCTTCTCCAGACACACATCAAAGCTCCTGGCTCGGTTGGGCACCAGCTTCCTCAGGGGTACCCGCAGCTCCCCCAGGGGAGGCGCCCGCCGCCGTCGCCGCAGCCGTGGGTCCTCACACACACACAGCCTGGTAGCCACTCAGGTCAGACCTAGCCAGGTCAGCTTCCCCCCACCCCCTACCTCGTCCTTGCCCCCTTGTGGCCCAGGCCCATTCCTCACCGCAGAGTCTTCCGCCCAGCATCCTGGCAGGTAAAGCCATGATAGGTGAGTGTCTCCTCCCAGACAGGGCCCCTTGTGCCCCGAACTGTGCGGGTCCGAAGCTGGCTGGCCTGGGGGCCAGGTAGAATGGATCAGGGCCTCCTTGGGCCTGGGGCCCCACCCCAGCCCACCTCCCTGGTAGGCCTCCAGTTGCACAAGCCAGTGATGGGGAGCTCCATGCCTGATATCTAGGCTTTGTCAGGAGGGACACAGCAGGGCCAGATGGGCATTCTAGGCTGGAGTGTGGCCAGGGGGCACCAGTAGGGGCCTGGGTCTCACCCTTACCTTGCTGGTCCCTGGCAGCAGATTGGCTTTGACATAGGTGTCCACAGAGCCTGAGGCCGGTGGCTTGAGCCCCTGAGAAAAGACAATGAATGTGGGACAGGCCTGTGGCCCAGGCTCTTGGCCCATAGACCCCTGCCCCCATCCTCACCTTGGCACGGTGAGCCGTGCAGTGCAGGGCGCTGTTGTCCGCATCAAAAAGAAGCGTGAACTCGAGGGTGCCCAGGGCAGCTAATGGCAGGTAGCAGGCAGGGTCAGCTCCTACCTCAACCCCACCCTACCCCCCAAATGGCACCATGCCTCCTGCCCAGCATCTCCTGGGTCGGATGCCTGGGATGCCTCAAACCCTACCCCTGGGGAGCTGGGCCAGGAGTGCTCCCCTTGTTCCCTGCCCCCACTCACTGCTGTCGTCTGAATCTCCTTCCGGCTCTGGGTCAGGCTGCAGCTGGGGTGCAGAGTGTATGGCAGGGGTCACTGCAGGGTGTGGGTCTAGGGTGGGCAGGCTGTGCTTAGTAAAGGGGTAGAAATGTGGGAAATAGTCGGAAATGAGGTGGATGGGCCGGATAGGGCCGGGGCTCACATCAATGGCCATGTGCTCCTGCATGCTGACCCGCGGTGGCCGCCCCCGGCTCACTGCCACCATGCCTGCCATGGGGGCTTGGGCATGGGGGAAGGGACTCAGAGGAGCCCCTGCGGACTGGAGACAGGGGGAATGCAGCGGGCCAAGGAACCTGAGTGGAGAGGCATCCCCGAGGGTTCGGAATGGGGTCTGGAATGGCAGCCAGGACCTGAGGACAAAGTGCAGGATCAGAGTAGGTGGGGCGGGGGAGAAGTGGGGGCTATGGCCCGAAGGGGGACCCCAGTCTGCTGGCAGTTAGGCCGGCGGCTACTCACCACTCTGTGAGCTCCTCCACCTGCTTTGGTTCGCGGAGTATAAGCCAGACTGAGGTGCCCGTTTAGAGCAAGAGGGTGAGCAAAGGGCCTCCCAGAGCTGGTGGGGAAGTGGGGGGGAAGAGGCGGGGCTCAGAGCTCATCTCCAGGGCTCCGGAGGCTGGCACCTCTCTGCCCTCAACCCCCAGGGTCCCTTTAGTGCAGGGGCTCAGCCTCCCACCTCCCTCACCCTGTTTCACACACTGTCACGGTTATTTTTACCATCATCATGCGCCCTGCTCCCAGGTGAGGAGTCTGGAGGGCCAGTGGTGACACGGGGTGTGAAGTGTGAGGGTGGTGGGAGGGGCCCATGAAGGAAGGTGTAGGTGAGGCAGGAGGGGTGCAGGGGGAGGGAGCACGCGGTGTGGGGGACACTTCAGGAGGTGTAGAGGGGGTGTGTGGGAGGTGAGGTGACAGGGCTCCTGTGGAGCGGGGAAGGGCGCCCAGGGAGAGGACTCCAAGGGGAGGGCGTCTGTAGCCTGGGCCTCTTGCAGCTCAAGCTTTTTCAAACAGGAATCCCATCACTTCAACACCCTGTGCTGCTTTCCCAGCCTGGAACAAAATCCTAACCTACCACTGAAGCGGGTTCCCTTGACACCCCAGGGTGGCCCCTGAGTGAGGGGGCCCCTCCCCACCCCCACACTGCTAATCTTGTGTCCTTGAATACCCCAACCTTTGCACATGTGCTACTCTTTCTGCCCCAACTTCCCTCCTTTGCCCTGGGCTGCCCTTGCCCACTTTTGGTGTCAAGGTCACTCTGCAGGGGAATTGGCTGATTTTTACCCAAACTTTTGTCTCTTCCCAGTGGTCCTCTGGAGATTGCCCCTCCCCTAGTCTCATCTAGGAGGCTTGTCCTCCTCTCTAGGCCTCAGCAGGCAGATCCTGCCAACCAATGAATTCCAACTACAGCAGACGCCGTGTGACAGGTTCAGGGAGGGCCAATGACGAATGAACAACTCTGGGTTAGAGCTTCTAGAGAAATGAAGCTCTGGTTCCTGTTGGTGGGATACTGGTGCTGTGCCATCCTAGAGCTGTTGCCCTCTCCTTATTTCTCATCCCCGCAGAGCAGGGATTCTCCAAGAGTGAGGCTGACACAGTGGAAGGCACAATTAGAGAAAGCGAGCCCCTGAGCCCTTGGATCCAGCCATGCCTGGAGCTAGTTTATCTCAAGTTTATCACCATTCCTCTTTTGGCAAAGTCAGCTAGTGGGTAGTTTCCTATCACCTGTCCTGGCTAATATTGCCCGGTCCACAATGACAAGGTTGGACTGCTTACCACCTCTCTCTGGTCTACATAATGTATAACTCCACTATTATCTGTGATTAATTAACGTACAGTCACATGATTACCTGTGTGACATACTCTGAGGTCTTCCCCAGACTGAGTCACCCCCAGAGGTCAGGGCAGCATCTGGCTGGTCCGAAGATATGGCACCGGCACAGTACTGGTGTGTGGGAGGAGCCTAGCATGTTGGAACTTTGCAGTAACATGCAGGGCTCCTCTTTGGATTCCTACAGCCCGACAAGGGGTCAGCTAGACACAGAGGAGGGAGCAGGAACTACAGTGTGTGGCTGAGTTTTCACTCTGGAGTCAGAGAGGGCTTGGCTCAAGTCCTAGCTTGGAATGACCTTGGGCAAGGTGTCCCCTCTCTCTGAGCCCTGCTCTCACCAGCCAGGGTCAACATTGGCCTCACCTCAGGGCTGTGGTGAGGGCCAAGTACCTGTACACAGTAAGCACTCACTGTAAGTGCCCACTGTTCAATAGGTAGCAGTGTGATTGGACAGAGGCACCCCAGTCAGGACAGAGGCACCCTGGGGTCTGCCCTAGGTCAAGGTCCCAATGCAGAAGAGACAGTTGCCACAGACTTGGTAAAGGCTCTTTATTCAGTCCTAGATTGAAGCTGGCCTGGCAATGTGAGGGAAGGGGCTGGTTATGGCCAGGCCTTTAGCCTGTGAGCCGCTTGGAGGTGGCCAGACAGGGCTGGTAGGCGCCAGGTGCCAGCAGCTGCAGGGTGAACTCAGTGATGACGGCCGTGAGCCCCCAGACACGGTGTGGCCCATGCAGGAAAACAGGCAGTGTGTAGCTGAAGTGGCCACGGTGGCAGAAGTGGGTGTACCCTTGGTTCTCCTCCTGTAGCAGGTGGGCCAGGGGTAGGGCAAATACCTGGTCCACCTGTGGGCAGGAGGCCGTAAGAGGGAGGACAGACGACTTGCCACTGCAGGCTCCCCACAATTGGTTGGCCCCCACCATCCCCCTACTCACCTCTTTGGGGTTGGGCCTGAGACTCTGGGGATCCAGTGGGCCCACGCCAGCAAGCACTGGTACCACAGTGGCCTTTTGCTGGGGCAGGAGGATGACAGGTAGTCAAGGGAGGCATGCCTCGGTGGAGCTTTGGGGCTGGGGAGAGGAGCCTGAGAGGAAGACCCCCACCTGGCCACCCAGAGGCTTTCAGCATTGGAAGCCCCTGCTCCTGAGCTCATTCCAGCCACACTAACTCAGAGCCCTTGAACTTGCTAGAGCCCTTCGGCCCTCTGGGCCTTTGCAGATTGTTCCCTTCACTTCGCTTTTACTACCCTAAAATCTCCCACTTGTCATCCAATCCCCACCTACCCTGTGAAGACTTCCACAACCCTTCTCCACCAAGCTGGGCAGAGCTGGCTTACCCTGGAGCCACCTCCAGCCCAGGACCTGAGCCTCAGTATCCCCCGGGAAAAGGAGCTAAGATAGCCTTGGCCCGTCCTTGATGGGTTGTGTGAGGATGGAATGTGACTGCCAGGCTGGTGCCTAGTGCTCCACCATGCTGTTTGCTGGCCAGAGGCCCTTATCACTCTGCTTGTCCCTGATGGTGGCCGCAGGGCCTGGCAGTCTTACCCTGTCGTGCACAGGCTGCAGGACACCCCACACATGCTCTTCAGGCACAGTAAGGCCCAGCTCCTCGCGGGTCTCCCTCAGAGCTGTATGCACCACATCCTGGTCAGTGGGGTCACATTTGCCACCTGGGAAACTGAACAAGCACAGGGAGCCTGGTCCTTGGTCTGTTGGGGCCATGGTGGGTGGGGGTGAAGCTGTGGCAGAGGGCTAGCTACCCGCCTAGCATCTTTTGTCTCTACCTCTAGTTTGTAGTGAGGCCGCGGGCAAGCCACGGTGACCTGTCCTGGCTCAGTTGCCCTCCCTGAACGCCAGGGCTGAGGGAGAGGCCTTGGAGCTCACACACGCAAGTTTTACCTATGGTGGCCGCAGTGGCGCTACGACCCTACTGTGTCCCCAGTTTCCACCGGGACGGGGGCGGGGGCAGGGCGGGAAGCCAGGCAGCCCCGCCCGGCGAGCTCCGTGTGCTCCCGGGCCCGAATCTCCCGGAGTCGCCGACAGGAGGCCGGGTCCTGCCTTCTCAGAGAGGTGTTCCGGCCCGAGGCGGTGCGGGACGCGCTTGGAGGGGTCCGGCGCGGCTCCAGGCGGGGGCGCCCACGGCGCCAGGCTCGGGGCGGAGGGACGCGGGGCGCGGCTCTCCCCAGCCCCGTTCCCCAGAGGCGGAAACCCAGGTTCGGAGACGCAGAGCGCCTGGCTCAGGTCCCCGCGGTGTCCGGGGGTCGGCGGCCTCCTCCCGGAAAGGACAGGAGTTCCCAGCCGTGTACCTGACGTCACCCTTGTGTCTCCCAACCAGGCGGCTGGACCGCAGCGTGTAGAGCAGCGCCGGGACCCCGCGCACCGAGCACAGCGGCACCAGCACTGCGGCCGCCGCGGGGCGCGCGCGGAGCCGGGCCGTGGCCCCCGCCAGCAGCCGCCGGCAGCGCCGCTCGCCCTCCGCGGACAGGTAGTCGGGCAGCATTCCCGCCCGGTGCCGCCGGGACGCGGAGGGCGCGGGGCCTCGGGAGGGGGCGCACCGCGAGCGCGCTCCGAGTCTCCGGGGAAGCTGGGCGGGGCCGCGGGAGGAGTCGCCCCGCCCCCGCCCCGTGAGCCCGCGGAGGTGGGGTGTGCCCTTGGGGGCGGAGCCTCGGCGGAGCGGGGCGGGGCCTGAGGGAGAGGGCTCGCCTCCAGTTGGTGGGGCGGGGCCGGAAGGGGCGGGTCCCGACGACTTGGCTTCCGGCCGGGGGCGGGCCTGGGGCCGGGGCGGAGCTGGCGTTGGTGGCCTAGAGCGTGTTCCCGGAGCGCCCGGCGTCGCGCTCGCCCCGGCTTCCCGGCCCGGCCCTTCTGACGGTGTCGGGCTTCGAGGCTTTGCCAGGCCCCGCCCCGCGTCCCTCCACGCTCGCCTGTGTCCGTCCCTCTTCTAAGGCCCCAAGGCGAGGTGCCCTAGGATGTTCGGAGTGGGTGTCTCGGGGACCCACGGGGCGCTCCGGAGGCCGAGGACGTCGGGGCTGCGGGAGGGGTGCCCAGCGGCTTCCCCTCCCGGCTCCTCCCCGGCCCTGTCCCTAGCAATTTATACTCCTTTCGGTGCTGGTTTATTTTTATTTATTTTTTTTTTAATTTTATTTATTTATTTATTTATGATAATCACACACAGAGAGAGAGAGAGGCAGAGACACAGGCAGAGGGAGAAGCAGGCTCCAGGCACCGGGAGCCCGACGTGGGATTCGATCCCGGGTCTCCAGGATCACGCCCTGGGCCAAAGGCAGGCGCTAAACCGCTGCGCCACCCAGGGATCCCTCGGTGCTGGTTTAAATGTTACCGTTCTGTGACGCACTCCTGCGTCGCTTGAGCCTGGATTGGATTCTCAAGTCCCTCCCCCTGCCCCCATCTTGGCCTGGCCCGAGTGGTCACTGCCTGTCCTGCTTCTGCATCCCTCCAGACCCTGGCTTCTGGAGGACCAGAGCACCCCAGTCTTGGGCACAGCACCTATGTGTGGGATGGCAGATGTCACCATGCTTTCCTTTGATTTTGAGCAGCCGCCTCTTTGCGGTGCAGTTTCAGTCCTCACCTGGACACAGAAGGCTGGGAGCAGAAACCGCAGCCTCACTCAGAGCCCGCCCCATGGCCGGAGCCAGCACCTTTGCCATCACTGTGCTCCAAGGAACCCACTGGCACTGCGCAGACCTTTGGGACCTCTGCAGCCCATTATCTGGGGTCTGAGTGTTCCTAAATCCCTCCACCCCAACCCCCAAGGAAAGAAGTGCTCTGACTACTCATGCCAAATGGTTTAATGTAAAGTAGGGCTTGGAGGAGTCACCCCTCAAGGTAGAAGAGGACAGCTTCTGGGGAGGGGCGGGGAGCTGGTTCCAATCCTGGAACTTTCTCTGCTTTGCTGTGCTCTGGGCAGGTAGCCTTCCTCTTTGGGCTTCCACCTGCCCTGCTCTCCTTGGGAGGGGACAGGGCCTCTGCAGAGGCAAGGCTGGAGGGAGTAATGTTCAGGGCAAGAGGAGTCTGTCCACAGGGCCCTCACCATCACTAAGGGTCCTGGACAGGCCCTAAGTGCATGGCAGTGGGGGACAGGAGCCCCAGCCTAGCTGGGAGGGGCAGGCCGTCCTGATCTCTGCCGGCCTGGATATTGGGCAGGGGGTATGGTGCTGGTCGCGCCTTAGGGATTCTGAGGGGACTTGGGGCTCCAGGGTACAGGCCGTGGTAGTTGAGGGGCTGGTAGGTGGCTGGAGGCAGCAGAGCCTCAGGGGGGGGCAGCAGCTGATGGTGCAGCCGGGCAGATGTCCTGGAGTTAGAGGCCGGAGCTTTGTTGGGGTCTGAAGGAGGACATGGTCAAAGTGGACCCCAGACCTCCCCACATCCTCAACCTCCCTGTTCCTTCCCTGCTCCCATCCCATTCCTCCCCTTTTCAGCCTTTGCCCTTGCTCTTCCTTCTCCCTCCCTTCTTTCCCACCTTCTCTCACTGTCCAAACCCTTCCTAGTTCAAGGCCCAGCTCAGGAGCCACCTCCTTCAGGAAGCCCACCTGACACCTCCCACCCCTGTTCTTAGCACCTTGTCCCTGTCCTGTTCTCTCTGCCCTTGGTCCTAATTGTCTCAGAAATCTCTGTTTCCTCCACTTTGGCTGAAGAGGTGCCCAGTGGGCTTGCTGAACATGCTGAAGCCCCAGGCTGAAGGCCCTGTGGCCCTGTCAGCTGACTTCCTGCCCATCACATGGGCTGTGAGCCTACTGGGTCTGTAAGCCTGGGGGCTAACCTTTCTCCTGCTCTGCGGGGCCTGTCAGCAGGCAGGAGCTGAGGCTGCTGGGACTCCGGGCCGGAATGCTGAGCAGGGTTCGGGAAGATACAGTCCTGAGGATGGGACAAACAAGAATGGAGGCAGGAGGTCAAGCGGGGAGCCCAGGCCAAGGGACGTGATCAGTCAAACAGGACCCCAGGACGAGTCAGTGGATATGACCCTCCCAGCAGGGCAGGAGGATTTAGAAGAGGCCTGGGGACAGGGGTGAGGGGCTGGTTTAAGGGCAGCCAGGTGGAGATGCCAGGCCCAGACAGTACCAGGAGTCCGAGTCGGTCTCCCTGAAGCCCTTGGCAAAAGGGTTGCTGGCGATCTTCAGCTGGGTGATCTGCAGAGGAGAAAGTGTGGTTATGGGCCAGCCCCCAAGCCAGGGACAGGCTGCGGGGCCCCAGGCTCAGCCACCCCGTCTCCCTGGATGCCCTAAACAGGAGGCTCTGGGACCTGGGCCCCTCAGCCCGGGAGCCATAGAGCCAGTGGGCACAAGGGCAGGGGAATGACCGAGGGCAGGGGTCTGCTGCGTCCTAGGGGAGGAGAGAGGGCAGGGCTCTGTGAGCATGTGGGAGCCCAGAGCCTGGGGCCTCAGTCTCCGTCCCTGTGAAATGGGCCCCACCCACCCGGTGGTTCTGATAGGCTGTGACGGCCGTGAACTGGGTCTCCGTGAAGATGAAAGACTTGAAGTTCTCCTGCGCGTAGCGCTCGCTGTCCTTGCGAGGGTCCACGAAGACCACGTGGAAGCGGGGCTGGTAGCGGTGCATGGAGTTGAGAATGATCTGTGGGGGGTTGCGGAAGGCGGTGTGCAGGGGAGCAGCGGCAGCCCCCCCCCCGAGGCTAAGTCCTCTCTGGGGCGGGAAAGCTGCCCGGTGGGGGGGGGTCTGGGGGGGGCGCAGAGTCTGGCCGGGAGAGCCCGAGGTTCTGCAGCAAAGGCCCCTTGTGTCTGAGCGTCTCTGCCACTTTGCGTTCTCCCACACCCACGCCTCGCTGTCAGCTTTACTTTCGGAAATATCCAGAACCTGACCACCTCTGCCACCCAACCGTCTCCACCTGGCCTGGCTGCCGTCATGTCCCCCTGGATTTCCTCAGCTGCCTCCTGACTGGTCTCCCTGCGTCCTCGCAGCTTCCCTGTCCATTCTGCGCACAGCAACCCCAGTGAGCTGCAGCATGTCACCCCCGACTCAAAGGTCTCCTGTGCCCACTGCGTAGAGTAAAAGCCAGAACCCTCTCCACAGCCAGCTGGCCGCGCAGATCAGCCCTGGCAGCTTCGGGGTCTCTTTCCCTCCTTCTCCCTTACTCACCCCACTTCAGCTACGTACGTGAGGAGCCTCCTTGCACTTCCCCTTCACTGGCCAAACATTCTGCAACCTCAGGGCCTTTGCACTTACTGTCCCTTCCCCTGCAACAGCTCCCACTTCTGGTACACAGGCTCCCTTCCCCATTTCCTTTAGATCTCTCTTCAAATATTGCCTCAGTGGCTTCTAGAACCCCCTGAACGGAACTTTCACCTCTGTCTCAGCCCCCCTCCCTGGTTCCTTTTTCTCCTGGCATTTGTCACCATCTGAGACACTGCACACAGGGCAGTCTGGATTCTTTGCTCACCACCTGCATCCCTCCCCATGGAGGCAGGGATCTTTGTTTGACAAAGTGGCAACCATGCTGTATTCCTGCACCTACCATGGGCCTGGCCCCCTCTACAAAGAGGACAGTGTTTGCTGGAACATTCCCACACCTCCAGCCCACTTACCCACCTGCTTGGACAGTCCCCTCTGCTGTCCAGCCCACAGCCAGGTGAACTTCGCCCCCAGCATTGGTCATCAGTAGGGGTTGGGGGTGCTTCAAGGCTCTGCGCATCAGAGGTGCAGCTAGCCCTGGTCTCAGGCTTTGTTATGACCAGGCCCCAGTGTCCCCAGCCCTGGCCTAACCCCTCCCTACTGTGGCTGGGGCCTCACGTGGCCATTGTCGTCCAGCAGGTTGTTGGTCAGCTTGAGCTTGTCAAAGGACACAATCTGGCGCATCCACTGCGCGCCCTTGGCCGGCGAGTCCGGGTGGAAGTGCACACGACCTGGCGTGACCGGGTCTGCTTTGCCTGCCACCAGCCAGGCTGAGCTGTGAAAGGCGTACCTGGAGAGCAGAGCAATGGCAGGGGTGCTCCATCTGCACCCCACAGCACTCATCTGCTGCCCCTACCTGGAGCCAGGACTTGCAGGACAGAGGGGCCGTCCCTCAGCATAACTGCCCATGCACTGTCCCCGTCTCACACATGAGGATGGGAGAGCCCTGAACGCTGTCTGGCTTGAGTTCCCTCTGCCTGCCCAGGCTAGCCCAGAGCTGGGCTCCCCCCTGCCATCGGGCTTCCACTGGTGCCCCAGGACTGGCCTCCCTGCCACTGCTCCAACTGGCCCCTGGCTCAGCCCCTGCTATCTGAGCTGCTTCCCCGGCTAGCCCCCAGACCTGTATCTTTTGTCATCCAGAGGCACGAAGTCCATGAGTAGGGCGTAGTCCGCCAGCGTGTCCATGCCCAGGATCTTCACCTGGAAGGTGGGAAACATCCTCCTGCAGGGGACAGGTGCTCAGCAGCCCAAATGCGGCTCCAGCATGGCCCCCTGTCCCCGCCACGCACGCCCCCACTCTTCACACCTGCCTGCCTTGGTGACAATCATCTCTGTGCCCAGCTGGTTGAATTCCTCCCAAAGAGCCTTCATCTCCAGCTGAACTGTCACGCTGGACACACGTGGGTTCTTGGGGCCCTGCTTGCTGGGCTCAACTGTGGCTTGGGCCCCGGTCGAAGGGTCTGACGAGAATGGGGAGTCCAGCCGGGGCTCCCAGCTGCAGCTGGTCATGGGCAGGGTGTAGGGCTCTGAGGACGCAAGTACCCCGAGGCCAGCAGACAGGAAGGCTGGGGAGAGAGGGTGAAAGTGTGGGCCCCTCTTGCTCACCCTTATGCCACCAAGCCAGCTCCTTCAGGCTGCACTTAGGTGCCTCTTCCTCCAGGAAGCCCTTCCTGACTGCCAGGCCTGTGTTCCCATAGTGCCCCTGACTGCGCATCACTTCATGAGGTAATTGCTGACTTAAAGCTCCTGGAGGCCAGAGACAGGGCCTGTTTCCCCAGGGAGTCTTTGAGTCATCAAGTGGCCTCATGGCCTTAAGTTGTTTCACTTCCCAGACCCTCAGTTTCCATATCTGTCACAAGTGGTTCTTAATACCTGCCTCATAGGGTCAACGTGAGGATTTGTGAGGACGACGCATGCAGTGCCTGGCACACAGCAGACCCTTTAAAAAGGACCCCTGTTATGCATGATAGGATATGTGAGGTTGTGGGAGTTGGGGATGAGCGTCTTAGCTCCGTGGGGACCCCGCTGCCCGGTGCTGCTCCAGGAGATCTGAGCCGAGAGGAGATCCTGGAATCACCACTGGAGACCCTCACCCATGTCTGACTTCAAAAACCTGCCCAAACTAACTCTGGCAGCCCATCCTAATGTCTTCCTGCTCTGGCCTCCTCACGTTTTCCTAAAAATGCCATTTAAAAAAATGATTTTGTTTATTCATGAGAGACACATAGAGAGAGGCAGAGACATGGGCAGAGGGAGAAGCAGGCTCCCTGCAGAGAACCGGATGCAGGACTCGATCCTAGGCCCCCAGGATCCACCCAAGTGTCCCCAAAATGCCATTTTTTTTAATGTACAATCCTGGCACAAGCCTTGGCCAAAAGTTTTGCCACCTTCTACTCTTAAAAAAAAACAAACTTAACTACAATGAGATACTACTTTACGTCTGTAAGGATGGTTATTACCAAAAACGAAACAAAAAGGAACAACCAAACAAAAACAAGTGTTGGTGTGGACGTGGAGAAGTTGGAGCCCTGTGCATTGCTGGCCAGATGTAAAAAGGTGCGGCTGCTGGAAAATAAAATTTCTGTATGATCCAGCAATTCCATTTCTGGGAGCAAGGACCCTAACAGATATGTGTACCTGAGTGTTCACAGCAGCATTAATCCCAATAGCCAGAAGGTGGAAGCACCTCAAGTGTCCGCTGATGAAAGGATGGATGAGCATAGTATGGTCTATCCAGACAATGGAATATTATTCCTCCTTAAAAAGGAAGGACATTCTGCAGTATGCTACAGCATGCATGGACCTTGAGGACGTTATGCCAAGTGAAATAAGCCAGATAGACACAAAAGGACAAATCCTGTGTGATTCCATTTATAAGAGGTCCCTAGAATCCTCAGATTCATCCACCAGGAGTAGCATGGTGGTTGCCAGGGGCGGAGACCACGGGAGGGAGAGTGAGCGTTGAATGCAGACAGAGTTGCAGTTTTGCAAGATGCAAAAGTTCTAGAGGTGGATGGAGGTGATGAGTGCACAGCAGTGTGGATGTACTTAATGCCATCAGAATGTCCACTTAAAAAATGGCTAAAATGGAAATTTTTATGTTCTGTACCTTTTACCACAATATAAAAATTAAAACCAGAAAAAAAAAATCCTGAAAAACAGACTATTAGTCTGTAGCAGCCCCCAAAGGGCCTAGAGCCTGGTAAAACTGAGATCCCCTGGGCAGATGTGGATTTTGGTGTCGGATGGATGGACAGACAGATGGGTGGAAGGAGATTCCTGGGGTGGTATACGTGTCATGAGCTAACAGTTGGGCAGCGCCTGGCCAGGGCTGGCACACAGTAGGTGCCTCATCTGAGTGTGGGGCTCAGGGCTGGTGGCCCCATATTTAGCAGCCCTGAGGACTTCAAATGAAAGGTGACACCTCACTAAAGCCCCCAGGAGTTCGGGAGTCTGGGAATGGGTGGGTCTCTCTGAGAGGGGATGGGCCACACTAGGTGTGCGTCCCCCAGAAAGGCATGAAAGGAGGATGGGTTGATGGCCCCCACCACCCGGACCAGGCCATCAGACAGGCCATTGTTCAGCTGCCCTGTGCAGATCCACCATCCACGTAGCTAGCACCAGCTCCAGGATCCTGTGGGTCCCAAGGGAGAGGCTCATGGCTTCCCTGGGCCTGGGGCCTTTGCAGGCTGGTCACCCATCCCCTGCCCCTCTAGGTCAACGTGCCACCCCTGAGTGCTCTCAGAAACCCAGGAAGGGCCTGTCCCTTCCCTTGGGGTCAGGATTTGACAATTTCCCACAAGCATGGAGTCAGGTCTGAAGGGGAAATTAGAGGTTTCTTGTCTGGCCCCCCACCTCGATACTCAATGGGTGAGGCCCAGAGAGGGGAGGGGACAGGCTCAGGGTCATCCATGCCTAAGAAGGCTTTCCCTTTCTAGAAATGACTCCATTACCCCACCTGTCAGTACCCCCCATATTTGTACCCGGGTGAGCCCATCAACCCTGCCCTGGTGGGATCTGAGACTCAATGTGGGGAGCCCCTGCCCCATCCTCCTGCCTAGAACCCGGGCCCAGAGGGATTTCTTTGGTCCCCACACCTGGTCCCTGCCCTGCCCCGTTCACCCTGGAGCCTGAGCCCAGCCACCGGGCCACCTTGGCTGCCTGCACCATACCTGCCATGGGGACAGCCTGGACGTTGGTTCCCGGAGGAGGGCCGGCTGCCGCTGCCACCCAAGGGGGCCCTGCCCGCTGGGAGGATGGTCAGCCCCTCCTGGTGTCCCGGCCCAATCAGCGGCACAGCTCCGTTCTGCAGGGCCGTCCTTCCCTCCGAGCGATCACTCAGGTCCCGCTTCTCCACCGGAGCCAGGCACCGGGTCTCTGCGGAGGGGGCCCCCGGTTCTGGGGGTATGCAGGGCCCCTTGTCCAAACCCCACTCAGAATGGACTGCACGAGGCTGCTGGCTGGGCTTGTCCAGCTCCAGGCGTGTGCTGTGTGGGAGGAGGGCAGGTGGGAAGAAGGCTCTGACGTTGCAAAGCCTCCTCTCCCCCTCCCGGCCCTCTCTCCCGGCTCCCTCCGTTCCCCAGCTCGGAGACCCCCAGCCCTCCCAATCAATGGACCCAGGCGCAGGGTGGGGGCCCATCTTGAGGACCTGCTGGGGCCCAGGCCCTGTGACAGGAGGGGCTCGGTGCCTACAGGGCCTGAGGGCAGCTGGGGAGGCCTCGGAAGCCACAGGAGCTTGAGGGCTGGATGGCAGAGGTGGTGCCCTCTCACTGGGACCCCATCCCTGACCTGGGGTTGCTGGTGTGGCGTGGCCCGGAAACTGGGGCAGCAAACACAAGGGGGCAGCACCAGCAAGTGCTGGCAGAGGTGGAGCCCCTGGACTGGGTGGCAGGAAGCTGGGGCTTGCCCATGCTCTGACTCATGAGCTGTGCAATGCTGCTGGATTCCTGACAGTCTCTGTGCCTCGGTTTCCCCAACTGTAGTAAGTGCATACTCTCTCCTATCTGGGATGGACAGTGGTGCGCTGTTTCTATCCTGACTGACAGTGCCTGCGTAGTCCCCACAGGGTGGGAGCCCGGCCCAGGTCAGGGGTCACCGGGGCAGGTGTCTGCTCTGCCCAAGGTCTGTGTGCTCTATCCAGCCTGACCAGGCACCTTCTCCAGGCTGCCCCTGCTTGTCTGGGCTGGCCATTAGGGGACACACAGATCACTGGTCAGAAAGGCAAGAGGGGCGGGGCTACCCCCAAATTGGTTGCTATCAATTGATAATGCTGTTTGGCCATTTCATCCCTGCCATATGGCCCAAGGAGGGTTATCAGGCTAGACCCCAAGCTAGCCCTCTCTGGGAGTGGGTATTCCAGCCCCCAGGGCAGCACTAGGCGACAGCACCTCAGCTGTGCTCTGCATACTTGACTTGGGTCCCCAAGGCAGGCTAAACAGCCCCCCAACACATCTCCACTGGGGACGTGGGGCAGGCAGAGGCCCATACCTGGGAGTGGGCATGGAGCGACCAAGGGTCAGGGGGGCTGCTTTTCTCCACGATGACACCCCGGCTCCCCCTGGAGCCTCATGCCAGGGGGTAGACCTCTCCTCCCTTCAGCTTAGGGACCAAGACCCTGCCTTGGTCTCCTACACCCCAGATCCCTGCTTGCCGAGCTGGGAGAGATGGGTGGACCCCTGGTGCAGAGCCATGCCCAGTTTTGGAGTTTGCTGTGGGGCAAGATCGGGGTGGGGGGTGCGGTTCTCTGTGCTTGTGAGGGTCCCAACAGCATTCAGGGGCCACCCAGTGGGGTGTGGCCAGCCATGCCGCACTGTCCCAGGATCCACGGTGGGGCCAGTGGGAGAGGGGAGAGATGGTGGGGGGGGGCTTGGGAGATTCGCACCAATCCTGGGGGGCACCCCCTCAGCCGAGGCTCCCCGGAGTGGGCTGGCCCGCGGTTCTGGAGGCTACTGATTGTGTGTGTGTGTGTGTGTGTGTGTGTGTGTGTGTGTGTTGTGTGTGTGTGCGTACTTGCATGCAGCTCTGATCTGTGTGATGGGAAACACCCCCTCACAGTATTTGAGCACACTGACATGCCGACCCACATGCACACAGATGAGCTCTAGGCCTGATGCCCACAATCACTCGTGTGCACGGATGCACAAGCTCCTGTGTGCATGGATATACATGCTCTCTCTTGCACATACACCATGCACACAGGCGCGCCCCTCTGCACAACCTCCTCTATGGCTGGCCTGCCCTTCCTGCCGGAGGCGCCTGCTGGCCCCCCTGCCCCCTCATCCATCTTGCCTGCCAGCCTGTCCCTGGTGTCCTCGTATCCTTCACACCTTCTCATCTCACTGCTCAATAGCAGGAGGCCACATGGCAGCTGTGGCCGCAGGGAGATGGATGGGCCAGGCAGGGGTGCAGAGGGGCTGGGGAGTGATACCGCCCATGCACGGAGCTCTGGGCCCCCCAGGCACCCTGTGAGGCTCAGGTTGCTGTGGAAGCTGTCAAGTTGTGTTCAGTTTGGCCTGCGTAGATGCCCTGCAGAGTGCCTGGATCAGGACTGAGGGGACCCCAGCAGCCGACCTTGTGCCTGCTTCCTCCTGGAGCGCTGAGTAGTTCCAGCCTCCCTGGTCGGACTTCCCCTACCCCTGGATGGGCTATCCCACCCCTTCCCCAGCCCTGACTCCCCCTGAGCCCTCATGGGCACATTGCACATTGGAAATGCACGTCTGGGCTGTGTGCCCAGCCACATAGAGATCCCCCCTAGAAGGACGCCCAAGGTACTGAAGCTCTTGGAATGCATGTGTGTGACTTGCTAAAGGTCACACACACACAACACCCAGGCAGGCACACGCATGGTCACCCACACATGTGTGCATACACATGGGCACATGCTTCTGCCCTCTCAGACTGACTCTCTGGCCCTGGTGGGTTGGTGGGGGTGGGGGTGGGGGTGGGCTCTGTTGTCTCCAGCACAGTTTTTCTACAAGTGGGATCCTCCCCCTGGAACCACCCTGGGGTAGACCTGCCCCAGATCCTGAGGTCACAGAGGGACCATGCAGGACAGAGGATATGAATCATTAACCCCACACATCTTCCATTTTATAGAGAAACTGAGGCACGGAGGTATGGGGCATAGCAAGAAACATGGTATTATAGCGGGTGGCAAAGGGGGCCCCTGGACTCAGGACTGTGGCTCAGGACACATTGTTCGGATGGGAGAGCTGAGGCTGGGTGGATCTGGGTGGGGGTTAGGGCCCTGAGGTGGGGGTGAGGGCCAACACCGGCAGGGCAGGCACAGAGTGGGAGCTTCTCAATCTGGATGACAGCCATGCCGTTCTCATAGTAGGCGGCCTCATTGATGAACACGGGGTACACAGTGGACTCCCCCTCAGAGAGCACATCTTCATCACTGAACATCTGGGAGATGGGCATCCCGGGCAGCAGCGGCTGGGAGTCTTGGGCCTGGGAAGAGAGCCGCAGACCAGGGTTGCTGGGGCCCACCTCTGCCCTGACCGCTGGGGGTGTGTGACCCCAGCAGGCACTGCCCAAGGAGCCTCTCACTTATGGCCTTGCCCAGTCACTGTTCTACTTCCTCAGTTGATGCCACACGCTGTCTGCTGAGATGCCAACTGGCTCTGTGTTTAGAAATGGAGACGCAAGTTGCCTTAGAATGACAGTTGCCGTTGTGGAAGTGTAGCCTAGCGTTAAGGGCATAGGTAGTAAAGCCTGGGTTCAAATCCTTGCTAGCTATGTGACCTTGGGCAAGCCACTTAACCTCTCCGTTCCTCAGCTTCCTTGTCTGTAAAATCGGAACTATATATATATTTTTAATTTTTATTTATTTTTGATAGTCACACACGGGGGGGAGAGAGAGAGGCAGAGGGAGAAGCAGGCTCCATGCAGGGAGCCCGACGTGGGACTCGATCCTGGGTCTCCAGGATCGCGCCCTGGGCCAAAGGCAGGCGCCAAACCGCTGCACCACCCAGGGATCCCCTAAAATTGGAACTATAATATCTTCTCCTATCACCCTGAGGTTTCAATTAAACAACTAACAGTGTCTGACACATAGTAAATATAATATAAAAGTTTATCATAGTTTTAAATTGTGGGAGAAATCAGGGGCACTTGGGTGGTGCAGTTGGTTAAGTGGCCAGCTCTTGGTTTGGGCTCAGGTCATGATCTCAGGGCCTTGAGATGGAGCCCCACCTCAGGCTCCGCCCTCAACATCGAGTGGGCTTGAGTTTCTCTCCCTCTGCCCCACCCACTTGTGCTCCTTCTCACTGTCAAATAAATAAAAAATAAAAATTGGGGCGCCTGAGTGGCTCAGTGGTTAAGCATCTGCCTTAGGCTCAGGGCGTGATCCCAGAGTCCTGGGATCAAGTCCCACATCCGGCTCCCTGCCTGGAGCCTGCTTCTCCTTCTGCCTATGTCTCTGCCTCTCTCTGTGTGTCTCACATGAATAAATAAATTTTAAAAAATCTTTAAAAATAAATAATAACAAATAATAAAAATAAATTATTGTGGAAGAAATCACTCACAATAATTGCCACGGCTTAGCACCTTCCAGGAAGATAACCCCAGCCCTAAACACTGAAAAGATGGTGCCCAGCCCACCACAACGCTGTTACAAGTAAGAGAACACCTCAAAATAAAACACGAAGCTGTAATAAGAGCAAAAAAATCGAAGTTCTGATTTTTCCTACAATTGTTAACTTGGTTCTTTGAACAATTTTTGAAATGTCAAATTCTTTGCAATATTTCTTTCTCTTTTGTGCCTAGCTCCGCTGTGCCCTCAGCACATGCCGGGTCAGCTTGCTGGGTCACCCCCAGGCCAGGCCATTCCCAGGGCTGGGGGCTCGGCTGTCCCCTGCAGGGATGGACGGGGCAGTGGAGGAAGGAGGTGGAGGCCCCTGGGACAGAGACCCACCCTTGCAGAGGTGTTACATTTGGTCATCTGTGATACTGAGGGGGTTCCCACGGGCTGGAGAGGACCCCGCTGGCCCACAAGGACTCATCTTTGAAGGAGGGCTCGTGGCTCCCCACGGGGCTCAGGGGCAGGTCTCTGCGGCGGCCTGGGGAGGGCTGGTGCCAACAGAGTATGTGCCCGCCCCCAGGCCTCTCCCGCCCCCCAAGGCCAGTTGGGGAAACGGTTACTAAAGAAGCTAGGGCTGGGCCCCCAGCGTGGCAGCCCTGCCGCCTGGACGCTGCAGGACACCAGGGCCCCAGGGGCGGGGAGCTTGCACCTTGCCCTACAGCGACCCCACGTGGCGGCAGGCGGAGCCGGTGGGCGGCGCGCTCGGCCCCATCTCCTCCTCCCTCCGGGGGTCGCGGCAGGATCGTCAGATCCCCGCAACATTCGGGACGAGGTCTGCAGAAGGACTTGCTCGATTCCCTAACCTGCAGAGGGACGCTCGAGGAATTAATTGGGAAACAGAGAGGGTTCCGTATTTGTGCCTCCAAGCAGGTGAACTGGGCGGTGGCCGCCCCACAGCCTCGCCCTCGGCCTTCTGTGGCCTCGGGGAGGCTCATCCAGGCTTTGGGGACCTCCCCCCCCTGCCCTCTGCAGATCCCTGTGGCCCGAGGGCCAGGCTGGTTGTGGGCTTCCTGGGAGGCAGTAGGGGCAGGGCGTGTTCTGATCCCAATGACCCTGTGGGAGGCACCTGAGATCCCTCCCTCTGGGGCTCAGTTTCCTCTGATACCCAAGCTGTGACCCAGGAGTCTCCCCACCACAGCACACACCCCGGCAGCTGAGGATGCGCGGTGCCTGCCAGGTCCCCAGACTCGGTGCGCATGCGAAGTCCACGCTGCCCACGGTTCTGTTTGCTTCCATCTCAAAAGCAGGAAAGGCCATGCTTGTGCCCAAGACTGGGTGAGTGAGTCTGTCCCTCCCTCCAGGCCCAGGGCAGAAAGGGCCATGGGGGCCACCCAGGGCTGGTGGGTGGTCTCAGCCCAAATGTGAACCTGGCTCCCTAGCCCCTGGGCCTGGCCTTCGCCTCTCTAGGCCTCAGTTTCTCCCCAAATCCCAACAGTCTCACCCTGATTGAAGAGCTCAATAAAGTCCAGGACTTCGGCAACCAGGGTCCTCATGGTCTGCCTGCAGCGGGCCCTGAGGCTGGGGTCCCAGATCCAGGGCTGGGGACTGGGAGGGGAGGGCTCAGGAGGGTGTCCCAGAGAGGAGGGCTCTGACCCCCAGGCCCTGACCTTGCCCATCATCTGGCCTCGCCCTTCTAGGCCCCGCCCCCTCACCCAGTCATCCTGAGGTCCCAGCCCACCCATTACTTCCTTGGGTGTAACTCTTCTCCCCTGGCAGCTGGTACAGAAAGACTGGGCAGGGGTCCTGCCGCTGAGGGGCAACGGAGGTGTGCAGAGCCCCAGGCCACCTTGGGAGGCTTGGGGAGGGCATGGAGGGAGCACCGGGGCACCACCCATCACAGCCCAACTTTCTCCACCCTCTGGCAAAAGCGGGGAAGGAAGGGACCAGAGGGCTTGAAGCATCTACAGGTGGCAGGCCCCAGCGAAGGGAGCCCAGGGAAGGGAAACCAAGCTGAGGAGGCACTGGATGCCCCCTACCCCCATCCCTCACTTTGTCCTCTGAGGGGGCAGGGCCACCAGAAGGTAGTGGCACAGGTGCATGGCAGAGACCTTGTGGACAGCTTCTGTGATGAGACAGGTGCCCATGCTGGCTGCAGTGGTGTGTGGATCAAGGGCAAAGTTGATCACCCTGCCTGAGGCCTTGGGCCCCAGTAGCTGGCTCAGCTCTCAGGCCATAGCTCGATCTTGGGTCCCCTCTCCAGCAGCTCCCACCCATGGACTGCTTCCCCACCCTGGCTTCCCATCCCCTCCCTTGCTATTAAAAAAGGAAAAGGAATGGCCCTGTATCCTGGGAGCCTAATTGTAGATCTGATACAAGTGAGTCCTTTCTAACCATAAGAGCTCCATCACCAGACACATCCAAGCAGAGGGTCAGTGAATCTGTAGGGAGGCTGCAGAGAGGACTTTGGCTCTGAAAACTGCTGGATCAGAGGCCCAGAGGTCCTGACTAGCCAGGGATCTGTTGAGACAAAGCCTCAAGAATATGATCTTTGCACTCCTGGACAGGACACCTACCTTTCAGGGACCACTGAACACTTGTGTATCGAGAGAGGGGTGGTGGGGTAGGGCGTTGGAGGTGCCCAGGGAGCTCACAGAAGGGCGCACCTGTGGGAGCCCAAGACCCAGGTTATCAGCTTCTGGCTGTGGGCAGTGTAGGGCGGGTAGTGGAGTTCGTTGAGCTTCTCCAGGCCCGATGAGGAGAGCAGGCTGGCACGGTGGTGGGAGAAGGTGTCAAAGGAGAACTTGCCATGGTATCTTCCTATGCCACTGTTACCTGTGCATGCACGGAGGTGAGGGCCTAAGGCCGGCAGCCCACCCAGCCGTAGCAGCAGCCCACAGCTGGCAGGGAGCTCTGGGAAAGCCAAGCCACTCAAAGAGTCATTTTGCAGATAAGAAAACCGAGGCTTTGAGAAGTCCAGGGCCTGGATCAAGGTAGAACAGAGAGTCAAGGGAAAACTGGGCCCTCCCAGGATGGGAGTACCAACCCCAGGCTTGGGGGTGGGGGTCGGGGTGGGGGCTCTAGAGGAGGGCAGGGCTCATCAACGCTCCCCAGCGGCAAGGTCGACAGAGTCAGGTGAATGAAGCCCTGGTTGCCTCCGACAATGCCGCTGCTGGTCTGATGGAGCATCTGGGTCACTACCTGGGGGCGGCAGAAGAGGCCAGGTGGAGGCTCATCAGCAAAGGAAGAGGGCTTGGGTCTCCGACCATTGCACGGGGAGCAGAGGGACCTCCCTGTTCCCATCCTCTACTGAGCTGTGTCCCCGTGAGCACTTTGCACATGGAGGGGAGACCGTGACTGCCAGAAGTGGCAGTGAGGGCGGCCAGTGCCTGCGATGGCGCACAGGCCCCACCGTGGCCAGCCTGGCTCTGCCTGTCAGGTCCCAGCTCTGCGCTGCCCCCACCTCCCTCCAGGGCCTCTGCTTGCCCACACAGAGCTTTTGCGTGGTTTAGGAAGACGGGGCCCTGCTCTCTGGGCCGGGCGGGGCGGGGGCCCCTCACCGATGGAGCGCTCGTCCTGTCGCTCTGGCCGCCGATGGCCACGCGGCCGCAGCCCAGCAGGCCCCGCAGCCGCCGGACGCGGCCCAGGCTCGGGGAGCGCCGCGGGTCGTCGCCGTAGAAGCGGGTGATGGCGCCCCCGCGTGTGGGGGCTGCACAGGGCATAGTCGGGCACCACGCACGTCTGGCCGCAGTTGAAGTAGCGGAACCAGGCCACGCGGTTGGCCACGGTCTGGGGGTCGCAGTCGTCGTCCACGTAGCAGGGGTTCTTGCCCCCCAGCTCCAGCGTGACGGGCGTCAGGTGCTTGGCGGCGGCGGTCATGACGATCCTGCCCACCCGGGGGCTCCCTGGGAATGTGGGAGTTGACCCCCACATGCTCAACCAGATGGTCCAGGCAGCCACCTCCTCTGTCCCACTCTAACTTGTCTGCTGGGACCTGCCCTAGGCCCTGCTGCCCCAGCATTCCTCTCTCAAGGCCCAGGGGCTGAGCATCTGGAGTGCCCCCCCACTGCTGGCCATCACCTCTCCCTCCACAGCCTTCCCCCCCCAGGACACTGGTTGAGGCCACCACCCTCACCAGGGAAGAAGATGTAGTCAAACTTGTGTTCTAGCAGCTGCCGGGTCTCCTGGGGCCCTCCCAGCACCACGGCAAAGCAGCTCTGCAAGGCAGGACAGGTGTTTCAAGGGACACTTCAGGCCCTGGAGACAGCTGGACCTCCCCAGCTGTGACAGGGGCAGGGGTGTAGGGGCCCTGGGTGCTGATGGGGCGGGGTCATCCTCACCTGGTCCAGGTATTGGGGCAGGACCTCAGCCAGGACCTTCTCCGTGCTCTTACTTAATTCTGATGGCTTCAACACCACACAGTTCCCTGCAGGAACAGAGGGGCATGGCGTGGGGAGAGGCCAGTATGCCCACACCCACCCAGGGCGGAGATCCAAGGAATGTGCCAGAGGCTGGGGCACCACATAAGGGAATTTGAGGGGGCTCCCTTTGGGAAGGGCTACCAGGCTGGGCAGACATGGGGCTCAGAACTCTCTCCTCACCTGTGGCCAGGGCACCCACCAGGGACACCAGCGGCAGGTTCATGGGGTAGTTCCAGGGCGCGATGATGAGCACCAGGCCGAAGGGCTCCTTCTGGATGAAGGCCGAGTCCAGCTGCGTGAACTGCAGCACAGGACACATGGTAAGGTGCTGCTGGGGATCACCCCAAAGCCGCCCCCCAGGGGCCTCAAGGTGCCTGTGTTGTGGCGTGCTCATGACACAGAGATCTCCAGGAAGTCAGAGACTCGCTGTGGGTCAGGGGTGGTGAAGATGCCTGGGCGGGAGCTGCTGCTGGGCACTGTCCCTGGCACTGGCCCCGGCCCCAGCCAGCTGACTCACCAGGTTCTTGGCCACAGGCTCATCCTTCATCCAGTTGTGCAGATTCTTGAGCGCCAGGTCAACCTCATTCTGGCACATGAGGAGCTCAGATGTTTCAGCCTCAAAGACTGACTGCAGTGGAGATGGAATTCATGGGTCAGGCCTGGGACAGAGCAGGGAGGGTATTTAGTGCTTGGGGTCCCCAAGAGTCCTGACCCTGGGATAAAGGAGATAGTCTCCAGCAGCAGCACAGCCCCTGGGAACTGCACTGTGAGCCGTGAGGAGCATAGACCCCGGGACGGGTGGCCTGGCCTCCACCCTGCACTGCCACATCCTTGCTGTGGGATCTTGGGCAAATGTCTTCACCCCCCCACACCTCAGTTTCCCCTCAGTAACATGGGGACCGTGCCTCACAGGTTTGGACGAGTGAATGCTGTCACACATGCCACGCCACGAAGGGGTCTGTGAAATAGGAATGAATTGGCAGCACAGCCAGCCCCCGGCCCCCTCCCCCGCCCACCTTGTGCAGGTCCTGCGCCAGCGCCTCCTGCAGAAGCTGCTTGTTTTCTTGCAGGAAGCGGCCCAGGCCCTTGAGCTGCGCAGCCCTGAACTCGGGGGACCTCGTCCGCCCCGCGCTGAAGGCCTCCCGCAGCCGCCGCAGGGTGTCCGCCAAGGGGTCCATCCTGCGGGGAGGGGGGTGGCATGGATGGGGCGCCTTGCCTTCCCAGGCACTCTCCCCGCACCCCTGACTGTGCCTGTGTGGGCTCACAGACACTCCTCTGAGGCCTCACGTGGAGCCCCCGAGGGACAGGGCTGCCCCCCTACACACACACACACACACACACACACACACACAAACACAAAATAGTCCCTTCCCCTCGGCCAGGCAACAGGAGACCCTAGGCCTTGAGGTGGGTGCAGGACAGGGTGTGGGCTCGGGACCAGCTACCCCAGCCCCTAGGGGTAGGCCAGCAGCCAGGGGACCTCGCTTCTTCCTCCCGCACAGAAATTAGCCCCAAGGCATGGCCCCCGTCCCACTCTGGTGCCCCTCCTGGAGATGGGGCAGCCCTCGTCCCTGCCAGGCCTGCGTGGAGTAACCGGGAAGTTTGATGAGTGGAGGGACAGTCCACCAACAGCCACCATGGCCACCGCTGGGGGATAGTCCAGACGCAGAACGCACTGTGCCTCCTGCCCCTCGCCTGGGGGGCACCGCCTGGGGAAGCCAGGCTGGCTGGTGGTGGCTTGGGGTGCTGGGTGGCCTGGGCAGTGGCCTCCTCTGTCTATGCCCCTGTCACCAGTCCCAGTATTGGAGGAGCAGAGGACAGTGCGGGGCAGGGGTGCCTCCATGCTGCCATCAGCCATGGCAGGAGATCCGGGTGGGGCCCCCACATTCCCCCGGGCCCCCGCCTGTTTACTTGAAGCTCATCAGAGGAGCAGGGTGCTCATCTGCAGTCCCAGAGTTGGCCTGGAGCACCTTCAGGTTCCCTGGGTGCCCCAAAGCACTACCTGGAGTGCCAGCATCACCCTCCCTCATCCAGTTTTCTCTGTCCTGGTCCTATCAGTCCTGCTCTAACTCTGTCCGTGGTTCCCTAGTACCTCTCTAGGGCCAAAACCCTCAGCCCTGAATCAAGCGCCAGAGGAGAGGAGTCTGGGATGAGTTGTGGTACCCAGGGGTCTATCCCAAGACCCTGGCCCCAGCTCAGTCATACCTTTCCCAGGTGAAGTGTGTCCTCACTGTGCACACCTGGAGTGCCCGAGGACAACCTCAGACTCTGCTTGTCCATGGCCAGATCCCCAGGTCCAGTCCCACTGTTGCCCAACAAATGAGGAAGCAGAGCTGAGTGGGGGTGTGCCCAGAGAGGTTGGAGCTGGCCAGCTGCTTCTCATCCAAGCTGCATCCTTGCCTGCCCACTGCAGGGGGTAAGGACCCAAGGTTTGCAGACAAGAAGTCCCTGGCTGTTTACCAGTCCAGGCTTTGGTTGGGCCTGGGCCATGTAAGTGACCCTAGCAGACCTGGCCAGTCCTCACAGACCTTGAGGTCTAGACACAGGGAGAACAATGATACTGAAAACATAAGTCGGTGGGCCACAGGCGCACAGGCTCACCAGACACCCTGCCAGCGGGCTCCCACTGCAGCAGGAGAGGGGCAGGGGCAGACTCTCAGAGGGCAGGTGTTCCGGACAGAGGAACAGAAGCAAGACCCAGCTAGGCAGGGCCTTCCCACAGGGGGCTGGGACTTAGTCCGTGGGTGGTGAGCACACCGCAGAGCAGGGCTAGATGGAAACACAGCTGGTGCCTGGAGCTGACTGCTTGGCAGGCATCACCTATGTCTTCGAAGCGTCAAGGGCTTATTATCCCATCGTAAGGGTGAGGAAACTGAGGTTCTGGGGTGGGAGATGGCCTGATTTGTCCTCCTGACGGCTGCTGTATGGTGGCTTCAGCCCCAGTCCGCATGGCCCAGAGACCCTCCCCTGCAGCGCTGAGTCCCTGCACCAGTGTATGCCCTGTGCTTCTTTAATTGGCTTCCTAGCATCTTTCTGTAGCTTCCAGATGTTCCACAGTGAGACTGCAATACTTTCAGAAACAGAAATAAACAGTAAGTGTCACTTTTACAGCCCTAAACCAAAGACTCAGATCTGGCCTCGCTTCCCAAGCAGCTCTCTGCTTTCCCTCTCCCGACTGCCCAGCCTTCCCCGTCACAGCCCCGGTGATGGTGACAGTGACATCTGGCTGGTCCTGGTCTGTCCACACACTGCCTCTTCTCCCAGCTTAGGGGCTCCTTTTTTTTTTTTTTTTAAGATTTTATTTATTTATTTATGAGAGAGAGAGAGCACGAGGGCAGACTCCGCACCAAGAGCAGGGAGACTGATGTGGGGCTCAATCCTGGGACCCCGGGATCATGACCTGAGCTGAAGACAGACCCTTAACTGACTGAGCCACCTAGGCGCCCCAGCCTACGAGCTCCTTGAGGGAGGATGGGGTCTGTCCCCTTTACAGGCCCCAGAGGGAGGGTTCCTTTGAGGGTGTTCCCAGGACCCTGTCAGGGGGGGTGTGAAATCCAGTCAGAATTGGTACAGAGGCACCTGGGTGGCTCAGTGGTTGAACATCTGCCTTCGACTCAGGGCATGGTCCTGGGATCGGGTCCCACGTCGGGCTCCCTCCATGGAGCTTGCTTCTCCCTCTGCCTGTGTTTCTGCCTCTCTCTGTGTGTCTCATGAATAAATAAATAAAATCTAAAAAAAAAAAAAAAAGAACTGGTACAGCCAGAGCAGGACAGTGAGTGCCCCCCTCCCTGAGCTGAGCCAGCTCCTGGGTCCTGGTCCCTGGCCCTGTGGCCCCACATTTCACTCCCCCATACTGCTGGCCCTGGACTCCAGGGCCCCACATACCCCAGTGTGGGCTCAAACCCTGGATCCCTTGTGACATCTTTGCCTTCTTTGCCTGACATTCTGCTTCCAGATGCACTCACCCCTGCCTCTGCGGACTGCCAATCGTCCTGGCTCCTACCAGATTCCTGTGCCCATGCCTGGCAGTGGAGTAACCTTGGGGGTGACCTAGCAGAAGCTGCCTCCTGCTTCACAGATCTAAAACTTTGCCCTTACCAGGTCAGGAGTTGGCTTCAGCTGAACAGAGAACAGGTCTGGCAACTCTAGGCTGCTCTGGGTGTGCATATGGGGCTGGCAGGGAGTTATCTGATGAGAAAAATCCCCCAGAGGATTACAGGATAAACTACCAGTGGGACTCGGGTAGCAAATGCTGCCTCTTCCAGGAAGCCCTTAGCCAGCAGACCACCTGCTCCCCACACCAAGTCTTCATGTCCACCACCCCCTCCTTCCCCTTGCCACGGGGGTCATTTATTGCCCCTCCCCTAATGTGTCCACAGGCATCCTTGGGGCAGAGGAAGGGGCCGTGGTAGCTGCAGGGATCCTGGATGGGCAGGGCACCCACTGGGCTACAAGGTGGTGATTCATTGTTCCTCTGCTCATTTATTCTTTTATTTATGGCAGGACTCTGGGCAAGTTATTTAACTTCTCTTAGCCTCTCCAGGTAACCATAGTGAGTGTCATGGCCCTTGAGAGGATCACGTACGGGAAGATAGAGGAATACATAGGATAGGTCACAGCTGATGGCACAAAGTCAGTGCTCCCCAATGTTGGCTACTAATATTTCCTCGAGTCTTTCTTAAGCACATACTAAGTTCTGGGAAGCAAAAGAATGAGCTCAGACCCTGTCGCCAGCTCTCACCAGTTGTCTGACCCTGTCCTTCCTCCAGCCCTGAATTCTGTAGGATTAGACTGTGACCACCCAGTGCTGAGGGCTGTGGAAAGTGGCTCTGGGCAGGGCTGGGAAAACCCACCAGGCGCCCTGGATCATCGTTGGCTTGACTGGAGTCAGCCTAGCAGGAGCCACAGCCTACCACAGACCCCAGGCCTGCATCTGGGCCTGAACCAGAGATGCCAGTGCTGTTAGGACACCCAGAAGGGAACCTCAGAGCTGGCATTTAAAAGTGGAGGGGTAGGGGGTGAGGGGATGGGGGGAGGGTGGTGGCAGCTGAGCAGGCCTCCTGTCCCCAAACCATTGGGTGATGTGCACTTCAGATATCTGAACTGTACCTTAACGAAACCATTAAAACAACTAAAACTAAATGGAATCCAGAAACCTGAGTAGCTCATAAGTAAATGAGAATGCACGAAACCTCAACAGGGATTGGCAAAATGTAAAATAAAACCATTGTAAGATGTCTTTGTTGCCCCATTTTATCAGTTTTCTGTGGCTGCTATAACAAACGGCCACAAATGTGGTGGGTGAGGACAACAGAAATGAATTGTCTCACAGCTCTATAGGTCAGAAGTCCAAGATCAGAGCCAAACTTCCACCCAGGGGTTCCAACTTTTTTTTTTTTTTTTAAGATTTTGTTTATTCATGAGATACACAGAGAGAGAGAGTCAGTGACATAGGCAGAGGGAGAAGCAGGCTGCCTGAAAGGAGCTGGATGCGGACTTGATCCCAGGACCCCAGGATGGCAACCTGAACCAAAGGCAGATGCTCAACCACTGAGCCAACCAGGTGCCCCCTCTTGGGGGCTCCAGAACAGAGTCTGTCTCTGCTTCCCCTAGGTTCAGTGGCTACGAGCACCCCTGGGCTTTGTGGCCACATATTTCCTACCCCTGCTTCCGTCTTTACACGGTCTCAGCATTGAACCTCCCCTTGCCTCTCTCTTCTCAGGACACTTGTGACCGAATTTGGGGCCTGTTGGATATTCCAGGATGGATTCCATCTCTCGAGATCATTAACTCAATCACAATATGCAAGACTACTTTTTCTAAGTAAGGTCTCATTCACAGAGGATTAGGACGTGGACAAACCTTTGGGATCCATTATCAGCCCGCTACAGGGAGCAAAAGCCACTTGCTTTGACACCCCTGGAGAATAAGGGACCGTGGCTCCCAGAAAAATGTATTCAAATCATCAACAGATCTTTGCTGAGCACTTAAGTGGAGGGCTGCACATAGGACCTGGCTTTGAACTAGCCTTGCAACAGGGCACTAGTCTCAAAGGGGACCGAGGGGTCGGGGACTCCAAATAGGATGATCACAAGATGCTGGGTGGAGAGACGCTGGCCAGGGACACCCCTTAGACGAAGCTGCATCTGAGCCGATTCCTGGCAGTGAGATATGCCACGTATTTGCAGCTGGGAGGGGAAGAGTGTCCATTCCAGACAGATGGGATTAAGTGCGAACATCTAAGGACAAGAGGAAGCCAACGTGGCTGCACATCAGTGAGACAGGGCAGGGGGACAGCAGAGGACAGGCCAAGGCACACTTTGAAGTGGGAGCATCTACTGGAAGGCAAACACTTAACTGACTGAGCCACCCAGGCTCCCTGAGGTGATTCTTTCCAGGAGTTCTGTTGCTACAGGGAAGCCAAGAATGGGTGCTGGCTGAGGGGTGGGACGGGTTGAGATCCAGGGGTACATATGGGTGTTTATGGGGATGAAGCAGGTGGGGAGCCCTTGTTGGGAGAAGATAGAAGGGGCAGAGAAAGTGGATGTGGAGTGAGGGCTTGCAGAGGTAGGGGTGGAGAATGAGGGACAGATTTCCCCTGGGGATTTGTGTGTTTTCCATGATGTAACATAACAGGAGCCAGAGCTGGGGAGGTCGGAGGTCAGATGTGACAGAACAGTGGCTCTGGTTGAGGCCTCTGAGGTTTGGCCATGACCTTCTGTTGAGATCCGACGGACTCCTATGGACTGAATTGTATCCCTCCAAAATCGTGTGGTGGACATTTAGAGAGTGCTCCCTTCTTAGTGATTACAAGCATTGCCGTGGGTAACATCAGATATGTGTTTCTTGGGGCACCTGGGTGGCTTAGTCGTTGAGCGTCTGCCTTTGGCTCAGGTCATGATCCTGGGGTCCTGGGATCGAGTCGCACATCAGGCTCCCTGTGAGGAGCCTACTTCTCCCTCTGCCTGTGTCTCTGCCTCTCTGTGTCTCTCATGAGTAAATAAATAAAATCTATAAAAAACCTTTGTGTCTCTTGGTGTTTCTCTTGGGTGTGTATCTGGGTGTAAGATGTGTAGGTGGTAAGTGCATCTTCAACCTTCCCAGGTATTGCTACACATGGCCTGCATGTTGCCTCCAGAGAGATTGACTAATTGAAATTCCCCAAAACATTGTATGAAAGTTCCCCTTGCCCCATATCTTTTCCAACACTTGATATTGTCAGACTTTTTGCTTTTTGCCAATGAGTGTAGTGGGTTGAACAGTGCCCTCCCCCTCTAAAAAGATATGTCTATGCCCTAACCCTAGGAGTCTGTGACTGTGACCTTATGTGGGCAAAAGAGTCTTTGCAGATGTAATTAAAGATCTCAAGATAAGAGATCCCAGATTGGCCAGGGGAGCCCTAAATCCTATGATAAATGTCCTTGTATAAGAAAGAGATTTGAGATAGAAGAGGAGGAGGCCATGTGAAGATGAGGCAGAGACTGCCACAAGCCAAGGAGCCCTCGGAACCCCTAGAAGTTGGAAGAGGTAAGAAAGGACCCTCCCCTAGAGGCAGTGGAGAGAGTGTGGTCCTGTCATACTTGGATTGCAGACTTCTGACCTCTAGAACTGTGGGAGAAGAAGTATCTGGTTTCTAAGCCATGCAGTTTGTGTTTGTGTCCTTTGTTACGACAGTCCTAGGAAACTGACACAATGAGCACGTAACAGTATCTTACAATCGTTTTAATTTATATTTTAACCAATACTGCTGAGGATGAGCATAGTGTCATTTGCTTATGGGCTCCTCAGGTTTCTTATCAGGTCTTTGTTGTTGTTGTTGTTGCTTAGTTTTCTACTGTGTTATTTTTCTTTTGTCTTATCAGTTTGTAGGAATTCTGTATTTTCACAATAGTAACCCTTTTCTGTGTATCTAATTTTAGGGGGTAATTAATAAACTTTATTTTCTAGAACAGCTTTAGATTCACAGCCAAATTGAGTTAAAAATACACATAGTTCCCATATACCCCTTTGTTCCCCACACACATATTCAACATCCCTCACCAGAGAGGCACATGTGTTAAAATCAGTGAGTCCACACTGACACATCATCATCACCCACAGTCCACAGTTACATTAGGGTCCCCACTTGGTGTTATACATTCTGTGTGTTTTGACAAATGCATGATAACATGTACCCACCATTGTAATATAGAGAATAATTTCACTGCCCCAAATCCTCTGTGCTCCACCTGTTCATCACTCTTTCACCCCAAACACCTGACAACCACTACTTTTTTTGTTTTACTGTTTCCATAGCTTTTTCTTTTCTGGAATTCCACATAGTTGGAATCACACAGTAGGTAGTAATTTCAGATCGGCATCTTTCACTTAATCATATGCATTTAAGCTTCCCTTGTTTCTTTTCATGACTTGATAACTCATTTCTGTTTGGCCCTGCATAATATTCCATTGTCTGGGCGGACCATAATTTATTTAACCATCTAGCCTACTGAAGGACATCTTTGATGTCACCAAGTTTTGGAAAATATGAATAAAGCAACTACACACTTCCATGTGCAGATTTTTGTATAGACATAAGTTTTCAACTCCTTTGGGCAAATGCCAAATATTTCACTAGACTTTCTTTTTGCTTACATGGTTTCTGAGAATTCCAATATAATTCTTCTTTGTCTTCCTCAGGTATAGATAAGGTGTCCCCCCATCTCTGATTTTTTTCTCTATCTTTGATTTCCTAAAGTTTGAATGTTATATGCCTAGATGTAGCTTTCTTTGCATTTGTCCTGCTTGGTGTGCTTTGAGATTCCTGAATCTGTGGTTTGGTGTCTGATGTTAATTTGGGGGAATTCTCAGTCATCACTCCTTCAAATATCACTTCTGTTCCTTTTCTGTCTTCCTTCCAGCTTCCCTATGACATGTAAGTTACACCTTTTGCTATTGTCCCACACTTCTTGGATGTTCTGTACTATTTCTTTAAAAAATCTTTAAAAAAAGATTTATTTATTTATTCATTCAGAGAGAGCGAGAGAGAGGCAGAGACACAGGCAGAGGGAGAAGCAGGCTCCATGCAGGAAGCCTGATGTGGGACTCGATCCTGGGTCTCCAGGATCACACCCTGGGCTGCAGGTGGCGCTAAACCGCTGTGCCACCAGGGCTACCCCTGTTCTGTACTATTTTTCCCCCAATCTTTTTTTCCTCTTTGCTTTTCTACTTTGAGTTCCTTGTGTCATATTTTCAAGCTCAGAGATTCTTTCCTCAGCCATGTCCAGGCTGTTAACAAGCCCATCAAAGGCATCCTTTGTTTGTTAACAATATTTTTGATCTCTAGCATTTCATTTTGATTCTTTCTTCAAATTTCCATCTCTCTGCTTATATTATCCATGTTATTGCATGTCATCTGCCTTTTCCATTAAAGCTCTCAGCATGTTAGTCATAGCTTTCTAAAATCTCTGGTCTGATCATTCCGATGTCCTTGTCATGTCTGACTCTGGCTCTGATGCTTATTTGGTCTCTTCAGACTGTTTTGTTTTGTTTTATCTTGTTTTTGGGGTTTTGTTTTGTTTTGTTTTGCCTTTTAGTATGCTTTGTAATTTTTTTTTTTTAACGGGCCGTGATGTACTGAGTTGAAGAACTATGGTAAATAGGCCTTTAGAAATGTGGTGAAATTCAGGGGAGAGGAAGCCGTGCTGCAGTCCTGTGGTTAGGTCTGTGTTTTGGTAAGCCTGTGGCCCTTGACTGAATTGGAGTGCTTCTCCACTTTTCCTCTTCTTAGATGGGACAGGATGATTAGGGTGGCCTGGAGTTGTGTGTATTTCTCTTCCTCCAGGTAAGGTAGTTTCTGACCTCATGACCCTAGAGGTCAGGCTCTGGTAAAATCATTTCTGCTAAGGGCAGGCCTTGTTAAGAACAGAAAACTTGGTGGCTCGGTGGCTGAGCATCTGCCTTCGGCTCAAGTTGTGAGAGTGCTTGAGATGGAGTCTTGCATCAGGCTTCCCATGAGGAGCCTGCTTCTCCCTCTACCTATGTCTCTGTCTCTCTGTGTGTCTCTCATGAATAAATAAATAAAATCTTAAAAAAAAAAAAGAACAGAAAACTGATGTATTTCAAAATGCTTCCTTTTACCTCCCCCTGCTGGAAGCATTAAGGGATTTTTTTCTCTGATATTCACTCCGATATTCAAGGATCAGCCAGGTGGAACTCCTGGAAGTGAAACTTATGAAAGTTGTTGGAGGGAGCCTGGATTTTTTTCACTCTCAGAGTCATCTACACTGAGCCTCCAGTTGTTCCTTGATTACAGTTCAGATTTTCCTGTGCTGGCATGGGAAAGTTTCTCTTCATAGGTGTGTTTCCGCTCTCTTACATTGTATTTCTCTGTATCCACTTGTCTGTCCCTCCAATTCTGAGGGCAGCAGTATGCCCTGCAATTTCACTTCTCTGATCGATTCCAAGAAGAGTTGTTGATGTCTCGGTTTGTTCGGTTTTGTACTTGTGGTTATGAGGGAGATATTCTTGAGAATATCTTCTCTGAGCTGGCAGCTTGTGTTCCCATTTTGTTTAAGGTACCATTTGTGAATTAGGTTTTAATGTAATGTTGAAGAAGAGAAGACCAAGCCCTGACATCTGGGAGGTGGGGTGGTACTACCAGCCAGGACTTGTTCTCCTGTTGAACATGAACATGTCCATAGAATAACAGAATCAAAGACATTCTGCAGACTTGATGCATTAGGACAAAAACAAGACCATTCCATAAACAAGACTGAATGCTAACAGGCATGAACACTGTCCAAACCACAATAACGACCACACATTCCTGTATCCTGGTAATATGCATGACTGCTGCAGCTTTACCTTCGTGCTCATCTGCACTCCGTATAGATAAAATTTGTTCAGATACCCAGTCATAGAAAGATCCTTGCTCTAATAGCATCCGACACAGGGCAAAGCCCAACTTCCTCAAACTTCCCTTGTTACTTTTTAAAAATATTTTATTTATTTATTCATTCATGAGAGACACACACACACACAGAGAGAGGCAGAGACACAGGCAGAGAGAGAAGCAGGCTCCATGAAGGGAGCTTGATGTGGGACTCGATCCCGGGACTCCGGAATCACGCCCGGGGCCAAAGGCAGGCGCTCAACTGCTAAGCCACCCAGGTGTCCTGTCCCTCAAGTTACTTGACACAAACACAAATCCTAGAAGTCTTTTCTAGCCCCCGCCCCCCTTATTGAGACACCTTGCAGTTCTCCGTGGTCTCAAAAGTAATAAATCCCACCTGTTCAAAGATAAATGTGTTCTCACTGATCTTTGGCTAGAGGACATTGACAATAGAGTCCAATTTGTTTTTACTTTAAGATTTATGCTTTTTAAACTTTAAGAAATTTTTATCTACCCTAAGTTCGTTTAAAAAGTTAGGTTTAGGGGCATCTAGGTGGCTCAGTCCTTGAAGCATCTGCCTTCGGCTCAGGTCATGATCCCAGGATCCTGGGATTGAGCCCCTTGTTGGACTCCCTGCCCAGCAGGAAGTCTGCTTCTCCCTCTTCCTCTGCCTGCTGCTTCCCCTGCTTGTGCTCTCTCTCTTCATTAAATAAATAAATAAAATCTTTTTAAAAAGTTGGGTTTGTGTATATGTGTGTGTATTTTCTTCTCAAAGTTAGCTTTTCACATTAAGTTCTGCTAGAATTTATTTACTTTTGTGAATTGTGTGAGGCAGAGATCTAATTTAACTTTTCCCCCACAAATAAAACTCATTGTTCTAGCAACTGGTTGGATAATAAATCATTTGTAGTAAGTCTGTTTCTGGGTACTGTACTCTATTTCATTGATTTGTCTATTTCTCCATCCCTATACTAATACTATAGTGTCTTAAATACTATAGTTTATTTTATTTTTTAAAGATTTTATTTATTCATTCATGATAGACATAGATAGAGAGAGAGGCAGAGACATAGACAGAGGGAGAAGCAGGCTCCATGCAGGAAGCCCAATGTAGGATTCGATTGCGGGACACCGGGATCATGCCCCCAAGCCAAAGGCAGTCGGTTAACTGCTGAGCCACCCAGGCACTTAAATACTATAGTTTAATAAAAAGTCTTGAAATCTAGTAGGGCAAATTCCCCTACCTTGCTTATCTTCCAAATTATTTTGACTTGTTCTTGGCCCATTTGTTTTCCATAAACATGTTAGAATCAGCACACCAAATTCCATGAAAACTTCTGTTGGGATCTTGATTGGAAGTGTTTAAATTTATAGATCATTTTTGGTGAATGTGACATCTTTATGAATCTTTCCATCCATTAACATGGTATATCTTTCCACTGATTTAGCTCTTTATTACTGTCTTTCAATACAATATTGTAAATTTTTGCCACTAGATCTTCAGTTAGATGAATACCTAGGTAGCTTGTTTTGATTGCTGCTCTAAAAACTATACTTTCTAAAAGTGTGTAAGAGTATGGGAATGCAATTTACATCTTTGTCTTAATCTTATTTTCATTACTGGTTCTAACAATAATGAGGTTTTCATGTAAATGAAGATAAAATCTGTAGAAATTGACATATTTCTTTCTTTTTAATTCTTACATCGCATTAGTTTTTCTTTTTTTATTATCTACACTAGGATCTCCTGTGCAATGTTGAATAGAAGCAAATGACAGTGAGAATTATCATCAACTTCTTGTCCTTAAGACTGTGAGTAATTCATCTTTAGGTATAATGTTTGCTGCACATTTTTGGAAGACTTCTTTACCTTTCTTTGGTATATTTTCTATACTTAGCTTGATGAGAAATCTTGTTTATTTTAAATCATGAATGGATATTGAATTTCATCAAACATTTTCTCTTTGTCTATTGAAATGATCATATGCCTTTTCTCCTTTAATCAATGAATATGATGAATTATACTAAAAGGAATCTGCTTTTGGAGGTGCCTGGGTGGCTCATTCTGTTAAGCGTCCAATTCTTGATTTTGGCTCAGGTCATGATGTCAGGGTCATGGGATTGAACCCTTCATTGGGCTCCAAGCTGAGTGTAGAGCCTGCTTAGGATTCTCTCTCTCCCTCCCCCTCTGGCCCTCCCCATCGTCCTCCTACCCTGCCTCCCCAACCCTGCCCTGGCTCGCATATATGCATGTACTGGATTCTCTCTAAAAAAAGGGAGGAAGAGGGCAGCCCTGGTGGCTAAGCGGTTTAGTACCGCCTTCAGCCCAGGACCTGATCCTGGAGACCAGTGATCAAATCCCACGTTGGGCTCCCTGCATGGATCCTGTTTCTCCCTCTGCCTGTGTCTCTGTGTGTGTGTGTGTGTGTGTGTATCTCATGGATAAATAAATAAAATCTTTAAAAAAAAAAAAAGGAGGAAGAAAGAAAAGAAATTTGTTTTTTGTGTATTGCAGAATTAGATTTGCTAATAAAATACTAAGTATATTTGCATCTCTATTCATACATGTAATTGATCTTGCTTTCTTTTTCTGTTTTTAGTGTCAAGAATGGACTAGCTTTATCAAGTAAGTTGAAGAGCATCCCCTTTTTTTTTGTTCTCTGGACAATGCATATAAGTTTGGGATTACCTATTCCCTGAATAGTTGGTAAAACTCTAACTATAAACTCAACTGGCTTAAAGGTTTCATTGTTGTTGGTGGTGTCACATGTACATGTAAAAGATCTGAGAGATTATATAATAAATCCGAAGATAATTGTGATAGCTTCTAGGATGGCTCCTATGAGCCCTGCCTCCAGGTATTTTTTTTTTATTTATTCATGAGAGACAGACAAAGAGAGAGAGAGAGAGAGAGAGAGAGGCAGAGACACAGGCAGAGGGAGAAGCAGGCTCCATGCAGGGATCCCGACGTGGGACTCCATCCTGGGACTCCAGGATTACTCCCTGGGCTGAAGGCAGGTGCCCAACCGCTGAGCCACCCAGGGACCTCCAACCTCCAGGTATTTATAATCCTCTCCCCTTTAGTATGGAATGGATCTATTAACTTGTTTCTAAAGAATACAAGAGAGCAAAGGTAATGAAATGTCATTTTAAAGACTGGATTATAAAGGATTATGAGCCACAGAACACTGAAAGGATTGTGCACCATGACTTATAATAGGATTTATCCCAGGAAGGCAAGGGTGATTCAACATGAGGAACCAATCAATATAATATGTCACGTTAATAAAATAAAGGGGAAAAAGCTTGATCATATTCATAGACATTAAAAAATTGACAAATTCAACACATTTTCTTTCTTTCTTTCTTTCTTTTTTATAATAGTCACAGAGAGAGAGGGAGAGGCAGAGACACAGGCAGAGGGAGAATCAGTCTCCATGCCGGGAGCCCGATGCGGGACACGATCCCGGGACTCCAGGATCGCGCCCTGGGCCAAAGGCAGGCGCCAAACCGCTGTGCCACCCAGGGATCCCTCAACACGTTTTCATAATCAAAACCACTTAGCAAACTAGGAATTGAAAGGAATCTTTTTTAAAGATTTTATTTATCCATTTGAGAGAGAGAATGTACACAAGCATGGGAGGACCAGAGGGAGAGAGGAAGAAACAGGCTCCCGTTGAGCAGGGAGCCCAATGTGGGACTCAATCCCAGGACCCCAGGATCATGACCTGAGCCGAAGTCAGACGCTTAACCAACTGAGCCACCCAGGTGCCCCTGAGAGGAACTTTTTTTTTTTTTTAAAGATTGTTTATTTATTCATTTATGATAGAGAGAGAGAGAGAGAGAGAGAGAGGCAGAGACACAGGCAGAGGGAGAAGGAGGCTCCATGCCAGGAGCCCGACGCGGGACTCGATCCCGGGACTCCAGGATCGCGCCTTGGGCCAAAGGCTGGCGCCAAACCACTGAGCCACCCAGGGATCCCCTGAGAGGAACTTTCTTAATGTGATAAGAAGCATTTATGAAAAACTCACACCTAACTTCATACTCTGTGGTGAAAGATTGAGAACTTTCCCCTTAAAATCAGGAACAAGACAAGGATGACTGCTTTCACCACTGCACTTCAGTATTTTCCTGAAAGTCTATCTGGAGTATTTAGGCAAGAAAAAAAAATAAATAAAAGGCATTCAAATCAGAAAGGAAGAAGGAAGAAGTAGGGGTGCCTAGGTGACTGAGTCGGTATGGTGGCTGCCTTCTGCTTGGGTCATGATCTTGGTTGGGGTCCCCCAAGTCAGGCTTTCTGCTCAGCCAGGAGACTGCTTCTCCCTCTTCCTCTGTCCCTCCCCCTACTTATGCACGCGTGCTCTCTCTCTAAAATAAATATTTTTAAAAAAAGAAATTTCAAATCAAATTTCAAATTCAAACCATGGAAACTCGAGCCTGCATATACTGGCATTCTCCCCCCACCCCGGGTGTACTCCGAAGTACAATGACAACCTGAAGTCATCTGCTCTTATTTTGCTTTAGATTCCAACCTGAGCCTTCTCCCTGGGGAATTTTGCTATTTATTATGTAATAAATACTATTTGATGTCTGTTGGTGCCTTTGTGTCATTTATCCCAAGATCCCTAAGTCACTGGGCAGGGGGTGTCCAGCATGCAGCAGGGGGTGGCAGGCACCCAACTGAAACACTTGTTGCTGTGAACAGGGGGGCTAGACGATGGCCATGGGTGATGGATCTTCTCTCCACTTACTGACTGGGTTAGCTGACAGGAGGTGGGCTTGGGCAGGCTCAGTAGATTGCTGGCATGTTTGTGCTCCAGTCTGTACCATTTCTGTTATTTCCACTGGATTTTACCAAGCTCTGCCCTATGTCTAGCTGGCTGAAGCCAGACATAATGATGGAGGAAAGGGTTCAAGAGCAGACCCTGGACAGGGTTGAGCAATCATGAAAAGAAACACAGGCTGAGGACCCTGACCCTGGACTGGACACTAGCAGTGCCAGACTATTCTGAGAGAAGGACGCAAATGGTCTCATGTCTCAGCCAGGCACTGACCCCCACCTTTCCCAAGAGTTCCCTGGAAAGGGTGCTTGATCCTCGGGGGGTGTTACAGTATGTGAGCACGATGTGGCAGTGTTTGGGGCCTTGTGTTTCTGCGGCAGGTGGCCTACCAGCACCCACAAGGTCAGAGTGCTTTTTTGTGTAGCTTTTCTCACTTTGCGGCTATATTCGGACCCATTTGGGAATTTCCTGCAGAAAAAAAATCTAAACAGAATGTCCCCTAAAACATCCTGAATTATAAACTGTTAAGATAAGATTACTACAGATAAAGAAAAAATAATAGTCTGAGGCCTTCTGACCGCCCTGGTCAGTAGAGAGTTGCAGGATGTCAGAGCACTCAGCTGTGAACAGGCTCCTTAGCTGCCAGGTATCCCATGACTCACCAGCAGTGCTCTCGTCCCTTTGGTTTCAAGGCCATCCTTTCTGGTGTGTAGGACAAGGTCCTCGGGGAGCTGGCACCTTTGGCTTATTCCCTTTCTCACTGTCTATGTAACTAATAAACCTTAAATCTGAAAGCAGCTCAGCATGGGGTGCCTGGGAGGTTCATTCCGTGAAGCATCTGACTCTTGATTTCAGCTTAGATCATGATCTCAGGGTCATGAGATCGAGCCCCATGTCAGGCTCTGCTGGGCATGGACCTGCTTGGGATTTTCTCTCCTCCTCTCCCTTTGCCCCTCCCCATCCTACTTGTGAGTGCTCGCTCTCTCTCTCTCTCAAAAAAAAAAAAAAAAAAAAAAAAAGAAAAGAAAAGAAAAGAAAAGAAAAAGAAAAGAAAAGCAGCTCATTGTGTCATTACCAGCCAAATTAGTGCAAACTTGACTTTGGCCTGGTGCTGTCTTGTGTGTCAACTTGACCTGCTGCACTACTAACTATACCACCAGCACTTCCTTGATGCCCCCAGATAACTCCTTTCTGGACAAGACCTTGCTCAGGCCTCTGACAGCCTCTGAGCCATGAAGGATGGCTGCCCACTGGTTTCTAATGTGAAAAACTGCCTGCTTCAGCTCCTCACCCCACCCTCACTCGCCATCAGAACAATTGCTGGCTGCGTGTTGGGCCCTATTGGAGATGAGCCCCCTGGTTCCAACCCTATTACCCTTCAGACAGATGTCCATTATGTCTGGGTCATGGAGGCAGCACCCCGCGGACTCAACTTACCCACAAGCCTCCTCGCTACAGTAGAGATGACATCTTCAGGGTAAAGCTTTACCTGGGCCTTCTAGCGTGTTCACTGTGCCATCCTAGGTCCCTTGCCCAAGACCGATGCAGAGGGAGGCTACCCCTCTCCCAGTCGTTAAGCCAGCAAACAAGAAAACAAAACTACATGCATTGCCTCAGAGCATCCAATATACAATACAAAATGATTCAACCTGTCCCACTGTTTCCAACCTCAACAAAGTATCATAAGATCTTACTTTCTTACAAAATACAAAAGGTTTCTCTCTCTCTCTCACCCTATAAGGGATGGAGATCAGATGGCAGCCCAAGGGGAATCCATTGAACATGACCCTCTAGTGATAAATCCCAAGAGGGCTTAATATTTACCTTTGGTATCCTGTTTGTGTAGACCTACCTAACCTGCAAGACTCACCAAAAAATATAAAATGCACAAATACAATCCTAATGAAAGTCTCTTACAGGAGAGTTAGGAGTTAAAATTGGCATATCATGAAGCACGTTTCAGTAGGAGGTGTCCCCAAGCCCTCCTGAACATGCAAATATTAAATAATCCCCCCCCAAACAGTGCTTATTCCAAGTCAGGCCTTCCGGGACCTCAGGCCATTGCATAAAAATGCAGCTGCTCAGCTTTCTGGCTGTTATTTGAGCTAGGCTTGGGTCAAGGACACTGCCATCCTTTTGGGGGTCCCATTCAGATCTGAGATACTCATGAGCCATCTTTTGGCCCCATTACCATCCGGTATCATTTGACTTCTTCAATATTTTTGTAGGGGCCACAGCCTCTTATGATCTAAGATAAAGTCCATTCCAACAATATATAAATTGTTGAAATTCTTCAACTGACCATCTTTTAAAATTAAAAGGGAGTCACACTTATTAGCAAAAGGCCTCCAAAATGACAGATTGTACCTACAGAAGGCCTCTGATCTTCATGCCTCTCTATGATCATTGTTATTAGCAAATGGAATTGTTCTAAAGTACTGGCATCAAAACTAAACATGGGCACTCTTGGCCTCCTTACACCCACAGTGTGGATATACATGCTGCAGGTAGGGTGATTGACACATTATCCTATGACATTTGTCCAGCTTTGTACCTCCCTGACCAATACAACTCTGTGCCTAATGGTAGTCAGTTTGGCTCAAAATGACTATATTCCAAATTACAACAAAATCACTCTTGCATCCTGATGACCTCTGCCTCAATGGTAACAGCCCTTTGACCGCCAGGTCCCTGCGAATGGATGGACTTAATTCCAGAGCTAAATCCTGTGTCACCTTCCCTGTACACGCTCTTTCCTCCCCCTTACAATCTTCTAGAAAAATCATACCACTTCTCAAATCTCTCCAAAAACGGACCTTGAGCCCCAACCTCTTGAACTCAGAATCCCTCCAAATAATATTACAGTTGACCCTTGAACAACATGAGGGCTTGGTGTTTACCTTTGGGGCACTGACCCCCTGTGCAGTTGAAAATTTGAGTATGGCTTTTGAGTCACCCAAAACTTAGCTACTAATAGCCTACTGCTGGCAGGAAGCCTCATGGATAATGCAAACAGTCAATTAACACATATTTTGTATGTTGTATGTATTGGGTATTGTGTTCTTACAATAAAGTAAGCTAGTGAAAAGAAAATGTTAACAAAATCATAAGGAGGAGAAAATATATTTATAGCCCCGTAAAAAATCCAAGTATAAGAGGACCCATGAAGTTCAAACTCATGTGGTTCAAGGGTCAACTGTCTTTTTTAGTTTATTTTTTTTAGTAATCTGTACACCCAACATGGGGCTCGAACCCTGAGATCAAGAGTCACATGCTCTTCTGACTGAAAGCAGCCAGGTGCCACTGTATATCCCTAACTAAAATTACAGCCCACAGCCTTAATCAGTGTTGGGCTTACCATGCACCAAATAGGCTCTGCCTTCTGTAATTAATGCCTACTCTGCTAACCTTCTAGAAACTTTAATTGACGATATCTTCCCTTACTCTGCAGACCTACAATCATCCTGAAATTTTCAATCATTATTAAATTGGATGCCAGGGATCCCTGGGTGGCGCAGCAGTTTGGCGCCTGCCTTTGGCCCAGGGCGCGATCCTGGAGACCCGGGATCGAATCCCACGTCGGGCTCCTGGTGCATGGAGCCTGCTTCTCCCTCTGCCTGTGTCTCTGCCTCTCTCTCTCTCTCTCTCTGTGACTATCATAAATAAATAAAAAATTAAAAAAAAAGAATTAAATGTTTAAAAAAATAAAAAATAAAAAAAAATAAATTGGATGCCAGATTCCTTTCAACACCAGCTTTACTAAAATATAATTCATATACCCTAAAATTCATCCTTGTAATGGACAATCCTTGTCTATATAATCCGGTGGCTTTCAGTATATTCATAGAGTTGTGTCACCATCACCATCATCTACTTTTAGAACATTTCCAACACTCCAGAGAGAAACTCCAGACCCATCAGCAGTCACGCATTCACTCCACCGTCCCAGGCCCTTGCCACCCATAAATCTGTTTCTGTCTTCAAGGACTTGCCTCTTCTGGACCTTTCACATTGATGGGATCCTGTACTGTGTGGCCTTTGTGTCCAGCTCCTTTCACTGAGCAGGTGCTTTCCAGCTTCATTCACGCCATAGCTCTGCAGGTCCCTTTCACACCACCAAAGCTCCAGCCTGTCGGCACAGGACCCCCACACTCAGGTCCCCCCTCAACCACAGCAAAGATCCAAAGCCACCCTTCCTGCTCATTCTTGTTTCATTCTAGACCCACAGAATCTTCTCTCTGGGAAATCCTTTTACTGTTTACTATGTGATGAATACATTTTATGCCGTGTCCACAGGTGCTAAGTGTGCACGCAAGTAGGGAGAGGGACAGAAAGAGAAAGGGAATCTCAATCAGACACCTGGGGCACCTGGGTGGCTCAGTTAGTAAAGTTCCAGCTCTTGACTTCGGCTCAGGTCATGACCTCAGGGTCCTGGGATCGAGTCCCATGATGGGGCTCTGCACTCAGTGGGGAGTGTTTGAGGATTCTCTCTCTCCCTCTCCCTCTGCCCCTTCTCCTGCTCGTGGGCAGGAGCACGCTCTCTAAAATAAATAAATAAAAATCTTCTTTAAAAATAAAAAAATAAAAACCTTCCTGGTGCAGATTAACAAAATCACAGAACCACTTTTGAAGCAATGGTGGTGACCAGAGTCAGAGGAGTGATGGCCCTGACACAGTCTGATCTTCTTTCCACTCAGGGGTCCAGAAACTGCACCACATCACTTTATCCAGAGCTGATAGAGACAAGGGGACATGACATCAATGTCAATGTCATAGCTTACAACCAGACCTGGAGCTCCCGAGGGGTGGAGCATGTCATGGCTCAATTAGCCCTGCCATCACATGTCATGGCTCAATTAGCCCTGCCTCCAAAGGGCCAGCCTGCTGGGATTTGCGGCCATGAGCAGTTACACTGCCTGTCCTGGGTGCACTGTGTGTCGTTTGTCATGGGTGTGGCCTGTTATGTGTGTGAGCACATATGTAGGACCTGTAATGTGTATCTGCCTGTTGCTTTCATGTGTTGCCTGACACATTTGGGTGTGTGTTGACTGTCATATGACAGCGTGTGGGTCTCATCCATGCTCCAGGAGCAGTAAGGGGGTGTGTGAAGTCTACTAATGGGGAACTCACCTGCCACCAGGAGCGTGATCAGAGACCATGCTTCCATCTCAGGTGGCTGCTCCATGTTCCTGGGCCACCTTCCCATCTGTTCAACATCAGAGTCTTTACCTACTATTCAAATGGGTGTTAGAAATGACTTTGGACTCTGACAAATTGTAGACCTGTTCCTGTCCCGTCTCCATGTTTGCCCAGCACATCCTGCGGCCCACACTCCCCCGAAGAGCACCCAGTCCTGCCCTCAGAGGCTTATTATTGAAATGTCTGATTGCCTAGCTCTGATTGGAGTTTAGCTGGAATCCTGCCAGGAGCATGTTGTGACACGTGCTGCCAGAGAAATTTCCTTTCCACGCTGATAGGGAACTAATAGGGAACCGGAAAGGCAGTGTTGGCACTCACCCAGACTACAGGTCACATGATGTGACACTTTCTGGTCTGCTTGTCAGTGAAAGTCTGAGTGTAAGGGAGGAAGTTTTCCAATCTTCAACTGCCTGAGCGTCCAGACCACCTGCTAGGAGGGCTGGGTGAGGGGACTTGTGGCCCTGGCTAGAGCTGCTGTCTTCCCAGTCCTTCATGACCGCAGGACCCCAGAATCTGCCAAAGACAACCTGGTAACTGGCCTGGGGAGGGGGGCTCCCTTCTCAGGAGTCACAAAACATAGATTTCACCTTCCCTGGTACTGGGCTCAGAAAGAATGCAGCTAGTCCTCTGGGCAAGGGGTGCCCCAAAGTCCAGTGAGGGACTTGCGACAGATACACAATAGCTGATATCTATTGAGGGCTTTCTCCGTGCCAGTCCTGTGCTAACCCAGGGGGTGCCCAACATTCTCAGGTCCTGACATGCCTGATGCCTCAGCAATTTTCCACAGTGCTTCTTGGCCAAAAGAAATATCTAATAGTTCTGTTAACCAATTATCTTAGGTCCAAATAATACGTTCTAACAACCTAGTGGTCATTTAGGAAATAAAATGCACATAAGTAGGGAAAAAACTCAGTACTTTTATTTCATTCTTTAAAACTACCACTTACTAATCGGCTGTGTAGTGGCAAGCTCCTGACACCTCAAAATCAGACTGGATTCCCCAGCTTCATTTCCTGGTCCATGGTGATTTTCATTTATGCCCCAAACCACAGGAAACCTAGCTTCTCAGAGCTATAACATGACGGGAATGCAGTGTGATCTAATGTTGAACCTGTGAGCCACCTAGACCTAGCAGTTTGCTTGGGGTGGACAGATGTATGGTATGCTATTTGCCTCCAAACTTTAGAAAATTTAAGGTCCTCTGCACTCCTGTGAGTTACCTACAGGGCTTGGATACCTTGGAGCTACGGCACTCAGCAATTTCAAACACTCCTGATTTACAGAGATAGACTTTACCAAGAAGGCACCTGCGGCTCTGATGTGCCAGGCCCTTGCCTGAGGTCAGAGCCTGGTTCTAGGGCTCCCTAGGAGTTCCTAGATGGAAACTCACGTGAGGTCCATGAAGGGCAAAGGAGGAAGGAGAGCCACCGTCTATGAGTGGTGGAATCTGAGAGACCTAATGCTGAAGTGGGTGTGGACCCGACCTGGTCTTCAGGAATGGAGGGGGTGTGGGGAGTGAGGAATGGTGTGGCCCTAGGAGAGGATCTGTTGGGGCACAGTCAGGGACTCCATGACCCTCCTGTGGCCCTCTTACCTGTCCTTACCCAGGCATTCAAACCCTATCCAGTGTGGTCTCAGTCCCTCCCTTGGGGGTTATGGAGAAAGGGGCACCTTCAGGCTGTAGGGGGTTTGTGTCTCTCATGAGCACAGCTGCTGAAGCCATAGCTGGGAGGGGACAGTGGCCAAGTACACCTGGGCTCAGACAATCATCCCCTCTGCCCCTGACGGGAGTCCAGGGGTCCGAAATCAGTGGCCCAGCAGGCTCTGCAGGCACACATTGGGGCGCCCCCCCTTCCCCCCACAGCCTAACATTTCCCAGTCAGGACAATACAAAACCTCTTTATTTCTCATTTTCTATAAAAAGTCATGCCCCTAGACGGGCCGCGGGGATAGGATGTGCAAAGCGCGTGGCACACCTGCAGAGCGGGCAGGAGGGCAGCGCTGGGGCGGGGCTGGGGGGCGGCTCGGCAGAGGACCCCGACACTTCTCGGGCCTGGGCGTGGTCGTGGGGAGCGGACTCCGGAGGAGGGGGGTCGGCTGTGCTGTCTCAGCCCCAGGCCTGGGCTCGGTTCCTGACCGTGCGCCCCGGGGAGAAGGTCCTTCCTGAGGATGGTGCACTCGCAGGGCCCCGACCTGAGACGCGGTAAACCGAGGCCGGCGAGCCGGCTGGGCCCCTCACTGCTCCTCGGGCCCGTCGCCCCCCAGGGCCTGTTCGTAGGGGCAGGGTCGGCGGCCGAGGCCGCCTGGTTCGGGGCCGGGCCGGGGCCCCGAGGGCGCCACCTCCTCCTCCACGCCGTCCCCCGGGCCGCCGCCGCCACCGCCGTGCTCGCCCTCCGCGTCGCTCTCGTCGGAGTTGTCCTCCTCCAGGTAGCGGTAGCCGCGCACCTTGTGCTGCGGCCGCGGGATGCGGGGCTGGCGTGGGACCAGGCCCCGCTGCAGCTTGTGCTCCATCCACAGGTACGAGGCCGCGGCCGCCAGCAGCGTCAGCAGCAGCACCGCCAGCTTGGCCTGAGGGCACAGACACGGATGCAGGGGACCCGCGGGCCAGCCCCTCTATTCTATTTCATCTTTTTCCAATGTTGGTGGGACCTGCTAAACCCACCCACCAGTAGGTGGGAGGGAGCGGAGGACAAGAGGAAGCCTGCCCCCCCCCCCCCCCCCCCCGCCCCCCTTGCAGGCCAGGAAGGGAGAAAGACTCTCCCACACTCAGCTCAGAGCTGACCCCTGGTGAACAGGTCATCAAACTACCCACAAGGTGGCTGCGGGGGCGGGACGGGGGCACCCACAAGGAAAGAAAAACTTGAACCTCTTCAGAGATGGGTAAACTGAGGGCCGTGGGAAGTGAGGCAGTAAGAAGGTGCTGGGTTAGGAGCCACTCAGTGGGCTTGACATAGGACCAGACCTTGGACACTGGAGCCCTTCGGGGACTGTGAGGCTACAGTGGGCACTCAGAAAGTATCTGTGGCCTGGGGGCTGCCACGTGGGTTGCTAACGCCCCAGAGGCCCTCCTCCCAGCACTAAGGCTCACCTTCATGGGCAGGCTTGAGCCCAGGTACACGGTGAAGATGGCCACTGCCTGCCACCAGTGGTAGATAGTGAAGATGAAGTCTTGTCTTTCTTTGTCCTCATAGAGGATTCCCAAGAGTGCTGCAGGTGAGCAGGACAGGACAGGAAGGGGAGAGGTGTCATCTGGAGCCCAGAGTGGCTGGTCTCCCACCTGCGACCCACCCTAAGCCCAGCACTGGGCTGATCTCAGCCCTTGGCCTTGGAGCTCCCAGAAAGCCTTTGTGAACAGGTCCTGGCCTGCCCCCTCATGGAAGCCCTGGTTTGTTATGGTGCCTGGGATGCTGAGCGGAAGCACGAATAGGAACCTTGCTGGGAGGTAGAGTTGGGCCTCACTCTGGGGCACATGTGTGGCCTCAAAAGTGGCAAGCTCAATGTGCAATCATATCCTGGCGTCTCTCTGACCACAGATGCATAATGCCAGGCCTTCGAGGGCTGTTTCTCCTCACTCAGGGCTCAGGGAGGGCAAACTGCTTACAGCAACAAGCTTTCTGCAAATCAAATCTGAAGTTAGGAGGTTTGACCTATTTCTCAAGGAATCCTCCCTGCGGTAGGAAGAAGGAGCACTGGACAGGAAGTCAGGAGACACAGATTTTACTCCCAGGACTATAAAGTGCGGAGAATTCCTACAGAGATGAAGATTCAAATGTTGGCTCTATGGATGACTCAGGGCAAGTTAAGTCCCCATGGCCAGTTTTCCTATCCATAAAATGAGATGACACATATTATGTTGTGTTCTGTGATTTTAATGTGAGAAAGCCCATATAGCATCTGGCAAATTGTACCCTCACCTGCCACTCAAGACATTAACATGCCTACCCTAAGGCCTTGCAGTGTGATTCTACCCCTCGGGCCTGCTGTGAAGGGACATGGAGCCTCCACGGTTCAGAAGAAAGAGGCAGGAAGCAGAGCTGGGCAGGCAGAAGGGGGTGCCAGGTCAAGACCCAATTCCAGACTTACTGTGGGCCAAAGCTACCCAGGCTGGATGCTGCCCAGAGCCGGCTGCCTCTGAGCAACAGCCAAGGGAGTAGGGCCCAGGGTTGGGGCTCCTTGCCCTATGACAAGTACAGATGCCTGACTCTCTGATGGTGGGTGCACCTGAGTCAGCCCCTGCCCTGCCCACAGCGGGCATGCCCTACCACACCACACCTCCGGGGTGATGTTCAAAACTGTTAATAGCACTGGCCCATCAGAATAGATGCTGGTGTGGAAGACCTGAAGAGTGATACCTGCATGTCCCAGCTATGTGTCACTGGCATATGCCCACCTGTGGGCAGAGAGGATCACACAGCTGAACTCTGACCCACCCCTCCTTTCTGCAAACAGAGCTCTACTGGCCAATGCTCTCACCCCATCAGCCCAGACTCAGGGCCTGGACTCTGCCACTTGGCAGACTGGTGTTGGGACTCCATGTCTGCTCCCAGCTCTTCGCCAGAAAAGGGCCCTGTCTGCAACTGCACCCTGGAGTGTGGACAGGCTCACCCACTGCTGCCCATGCTCCCTAGAGCACAGAGCAGCAATCTGCTCCCAGTGCCATGAAAACTATGCCAAGGTGGGCATAGGTATGAAAGCAAAGTATTCCCCATGTGTTTTTTCACCCTTGGGGTGCCCACAGAGCACCATACCTATTCCTTGTAGCCACAAGACCTCACACTAACCCCGCAGTGTCCATGAGGCCCCAAGCCCACCCTGGGGTGTCCACAGGATGTCCATGGCATGCAACTCCCCTGTGTGTCCACAGCCTTCCCCATCTGTCCCTGCAGTCCATGGAACTTCCTTCCACTCCTGGAGTGTCTACAGGGATCCCCACCTACCTCCACTGTAACAGATCCCCAGTATACCCATGGGGTCCTACGTCTGTCCCTGGAAGTTCTGTGCTCCTTCCCAACCACCCTGAGGTAACCACAGGGTCCCCTGCCATCCCAGTGCCCATGGGTGTACTCACTGCTGAGCCCGGTCTTATTGAGGGCACTGCCTACACCCCAGAGGACAGCTGCTACGTAGAGGATCCAAATGTGTTGCAGGACCCGAGGTGCAGGGGCCCAGAAAAAGAGGCCAAGTGTGAGGAGCAGGTGCAGGCCAGCCCCAGCCACCAGAGGCACCGGGCGAGGCAGCCACAGCCCCAGCAGGCCTAGGATTGAGGAGGCTGACGCGCCCAGGCTGTAAGCCACAAGGAGGTAGGCCAGGCGTTCCAGTCCCACTGAGCACACACCATAGCCCTGGGGGGTAGGGGGGAGGGATGGACGAGGGTGAGTGTTAGGGGTCAGCTGGCCCAGGCTCTAGCCCTCCCCATCTGAAGTCTCTGGGTCATACCCTGTCCTCCCTGGGCCCCCTCATGAACTCCCTCCAAGGTGCATGGGAAGGTTCTGAAGGTACAGACTAGAGAAAAGGCTTTGACAGTGTCCAGATACCAAGGTTGTGCCCGGCATGGAACCACATGCTTTATGGGCCTCATTCCATCTCAACTGTATAGCACCTCTGGGAGTAAGCATCCTTACTGGAATCACTTCACAGATAAGGAAACTGAGGCCCAGAGAGCTTAAAATAATTTGCCTAAGGCGTGGGGTGGGTGGGGGGGAAGCCAGGGAAGAGAAGAAAGAGGGAGGGGAATATCTGGGACACCCTTGTACATACTTAAGATATGTATTCAAAATCTATTCATCTTTTATCTGAAATATGAATTCAACTGGAAACCCTGTGTTTCATCTGGCGACACTGTGCAGCCGGTACTCACCAGGGCGAGCCCAGTGCAGGCAAAGAGCACCTCGAAGCCGCTGTAGATAAAGAAGGGCACGAGGTGCCGCAGGCGGAAGTCGCGCACGTGCTTGAAGGGCAGCTGGAAGATGTTGCCCCAGCCCACGCTGCGCAGGTCGATCTCCTCCGTGGGCCGGTAGGCGGCGCCGCACAGCCCCAGCACCTGCGGACCCGCGAGCTGAGCACAGGCCCCGCCCCGGGCACACCCACCGGCCTCGACCTTACCCCCAGCTCCGCCTCCAGGAGGTGGCCACGCCCCCACCCTCTCGGGTTCCGCCCACAGCCCAGTCTCTCAGACCCCGTCTCCAGCTCCACCCTGGACCGGGCTTGGTTCCCTAACCCTTGGCCTCTGGGATTCCAAATCCAGGCTCAGTCCCAAGCCTCTGGCCTGGGTCCTAGGTTCAGACCCCCTTCCCCAGGGCTCAGGCCTGGCTCCCAGCTCAGACCAGGACTCCAAGCCATAACCTTGCCCAGGCTGCCAGCAACGTACCCAGATGGCACCCCTTTCTCCCCGCCTCGGTCCCCAGACTTCGTTGACTTCGCCCCACCCCATCCCGGCGCACCAGCAGCATGGCCAGGAAAGCCACCGCCATGAGCACACTCTCCACCACAATGAGGTTCCCGCTCCGTGGTAACGTCCGCAGAACAGTCTTGTTGAAGCCACTGAGGATGCCCTGGCTGTTAGTACCTAGAGGCGGGTGGGGACGGGGAATCGAGCACACCGTCAACTCAACCACAATGAAATGGAGCAAGGAGGGCAGGTGGAGGGGAGAGTTGGAGGTGGTGGGCGAGGACTGTGCTTGCAAAGGAAGGGTTCACTTGGGGAGGAGCAGTGTGGAGGTGAGGGCCACTGGGGCTAGACCAGCGGCAAGGAGAGGAGCACCTTCCCCCCTTTCATGCTCTAGTGCCTGGAGGCTGGAGGGGGGCCGCCAGTCCCCCCACCACCCCCACACAACCCCATACATTCACCCTGCTGTGGTTGAGCTCTGAGGGTATGCATGGCACTGAGAGATAATCCCCAGAAGCCTCAGCCCAGATGGCATCTCTTCCAGGCAGCCTTCCCTGATGCACTCTGTCCCCACCAGACTACGTCTAATGTCCTAACTGCATACTCCTATAGGGCCCTATGCTGTGCCCATGAGAGCTGTGGGCCACCAGGCTCTCAGCCCTGAACCTGCGGGCAAGGGCATCCTCTCTGGGTGCTCTTAAGAGCCTAGTGTCTGCTGGATGACTCAATGGCAGGGGCAAGCAAACCTTGGGGACCCCACCCCTTGAGGACTAACCGCAGCTCTGCACATTGTAGAGTGTGTGGTTCAGGTCATACAGGTAGTGGTTCAGGAAGTAGATCATGGGCAGCTGGGCACAGGCGAAGCTCAGCTGTGGGCAGGAGAGCAGCTTGGCATGGGCTCAGAACCAGGTAGGGGGCACAGAACCTGGAAGGAGTCTGGGCACAGCCTTGGCAGAACAGGAGCCCTCCCACTTCCCGGGGCAGCCTGGTGGCAGGAGGGAGTGCCCAATGCAGGAGGACTTTCTTCTGCACAGGGAGGGGATGAGATCTCAGTCACTAGAGGTAAATAACCAGATGTGGGCTCAAGAAAGGGCAGTGGGGCTAGAGGGATGAAAAAACCAGAATGTGGTCCTGGAATACCCTCCCTCAGTGGCCCCATAGGTGGTACTCACATGGAAGAAGCTATAGAAGATCGCTTGGAAGACCAGGAGGTATGGTGCATGGGAGCCCCGAGGCGGGCGCTGCTGGGGGCCCTGCTCATCCCGCTCCTTATAGTGGGAGTACTCGTAATACTTCTGAGCCATCCTGAACCACAGAGGAGAGAAAGCTTCCCCCAGTCCATTCTCTAAACAGGTCTCTGCTTCCTGCACCCAGGGCTAAGGGCTATGTCTCATAGATGAGGAAACTGAGACCCAAAAGGCAGGAAGTGCTGCCCAAGGTTCCCCAGATAAGGTTGGCAATGCAGCAGAGACTCAGCCAGGTCTCCAGCCTCCCACCTTGTTGCCCACCAGACTCACCTGGTGATGTAGTTGCCCATGGAGGCCCAAAGTGGCACGATGGCCATGCCCAGGGCCACAGCTGAGGGCACAAGGGTGTAGTAACGCTCCCAGTAGTTGGTGGAGACAAAGAGGGCATAGATGCCCACAGCCAGAAACATCATCCACTTGGTGCCAAAAAACCTGTGGGCAGTGGGAAGGATGCTGGGACCATGAGCCTACCGAGACTACTGTGGCCTGAAACCAGAGTGGCCACAGCTCATGAGGTGGTGAGGTAGGGAGCAATCCCAGGCCTTGGAGTCAGGGGCCCTAAGATGAAATAGCAGAGATGTGGACTTGCTGATGGTCTCAGGGAAGCCCTGTATCCACACACTCAGGTTTTCACTGCTTAATGTGGGCACAGAACCCAAACCACAAGCCTCTCATGGCCCTTGCAAGGGAAGGAGGTAAGAGGGGAGCGGTCACAAGTCAGTGGTCTGTGGGCACACCCGGCCTTCATCTGTGTTCTGGGCTGGCTGGCCAGTCCCCCAGTCTCCATCCACTCTCATGTGCTGGGATGTCAGGGCACCCAGAACACAACCCAAACTGGGGCAAGGAAACTAGGACCTGAGAAGGGTCAGAGGCAGGCCCAGGACCTCCTCCCTGCCCATCGCTCTTGCAGTCCGCTGTAGTCATTTGGGAAGCTTCTGCCCCACTGGCTCCTAGGACTACAGCCTTGCTGACTCTGAGAAAATGTCACACTGTGTTTAAAGGTGGTGACAAGATAAGGGCCCATTCAGGGCATGGAGGCTCGTCAAGCTGAAAACCACTACCAGGAGCTTTGGGGTGTTTTGAGTATTTGTGCCCATTAGTTCCTTTCTTTGCCTTGGTTTCCAGGAAGTTCAAAGACAAACAACCCTAATTTTCTGATACAATTACTCTCTCTTCAGTTACAGGGCCCTAGTCCTTATCCATATTTTGCCATGGCATAAACAGACAGGCAGCCCACTCTGATCTATTTTGGGGAGGGTAAGTCACAAAAAATGTACTGTACATCTTGATGGAGTAAACGAGCAAAAAGTAAAAATACTAACCCTCACTGCTGGTGAGGCTGTGCTTTTAAAAAATGATGCACACAACCTGTGGTCATGCAGATTGGCATGGCCATTTAGAAAATCAGTTGAAGAAAGAAAGGAAAGAAAGGAAAGAAAGGAAAGAAAGGAAAGAAAGGAAAGAAAGGAAAGAAAGGAAAGAAAGGAAGGAAGGAAGGAAGGAAGGAAGAAAGAAAGAAAGAAAGAAAGAAAGAAAGAAAGAAAGAAAGAAAGAAAGAAAGAAAGAAAGAAAGAAAGAAAGAAAGGAAAAATTAGTCCAGTAGTTTGGGCAAGGGGCAAGCTTGGGGTAAGGGATTCAAACTTTCAGACTGCCAGGTGCTGCCTGTGGGGCCTGGTGGGCAAGCTGTTGAATGTCTCAGTTTCTCTGTGTCTGCTAGAGCACCTACCTCGGATTATAGGGCATGAGATAGCATTTACAAAGTGCCTAGCACATTGGAAAAAAAAATAAAAGCTAGCTGTTATCAAGGTGATTCAAGAGCCGTAAAGCCTTTCATATACCTCTAATCTGCTAAGGCCACTGATAGAAACTTATAGCAATTTTTTGTTTTTTAATTTTAAGAAGGAAGGAACTAGGGGTGCCTGGGTGGCTTGGTCGGTTAGGCATCTGACTTCAGCCCAGGTCATGATCTCAGCATCCCTGGATGCACTCCGGGTATCCTACTGGGCACTCAGCAGGGAGTCTGCTTCTCCCTTTCCCCCTCCCTGCACCCATCCCCCTGCTCCTGCTCTGTCTCAAACAAATAAAATCTTTTTTAAAAAATGGAGAAGAGCTACAAGCTCAAAGTGAGTCTGCACAAAGGGGGTAAGGTGAATGTCCAACTCTGAGCTGCACTACCTGCGCCCCGGTAGAAGATGCTACCCTCATAAGGTCCTCGGGGTGAAGACTAAGGAGCAGGCCAAGATGTGCACAGTGAAAAGAAAGAAAAGGAAAAGTGAACATTGCACATGCTCTGGTGACAAGGACATAAATGTTACCTATATGGGCTGGTGGGATGATGAACAGCTGATTTACTGGAGGGCTTGGGTAGGTTTTTGTTTCTTCTGATTTCAGTTATGATTCTAACACTGTTTGTACAATTGTGTTAAAGGAGTTTGGGGTTTTTTGGGTTGGGAGGGGTTTTTTTTGTTTTTTATTTGGTTGGTTTTGGGGGTTTGGTTTAAGATAGAGGAACTAAAACTCATCTAATTTGTAGGCTAGTCTCTGGGTCTCATCTGAGCAGAGACCTACCTCCTGGTGGGGAGGGTACTTGTCTAGGGGAATTATGCACTGGCCAGGAGCCTGGAACAGATGCCTCCAAGGCTCAGGTCCAGGGTCAATCCTCTGGGGCACCTGCGGGGCCCTTCCTTTTCAGTGAAAAATGTCCCTCAACACTGACCACAGCTGATAAGGCTGGACTTGGAGCCTGGGTCTTGCTGGCTGTCACATTCTCTCCAGAGAGTTCACAGCCTTGATCCCAAAGGTCACTCACTGTAGCTCCAGGCCATGGGGGGGGGGGGGGCAGGCATAAAGACAATGCCATGTGGGTCATGGGCAAGATGAGGAAAGGAGCAGGAGTGAACTTCTGTTGTCACATGCACGTATGCCCTGAGGAGAAGTTTGTTTCCTTCCCCAAACGCAGGTTCTCCCCTTCTCTCACACCCCACCAGGTAGACAAGGCTTCTCCCCAGCTTCCTGCCCTGGGAACACCACAGGCCAACAGCCCTTATGCCCCTTCAACATCTGAAGACCAGCCCTGTTGTGGACAGCAGCCTCGCACCTGATGAGCACAGGTGTGTAGAGCAGAGCCGCGATGGGGGTCACGTTGATGCCCATCAGCATCTTGTTGTCAATGTCCGGCAGGCCCATGTTGCCATACTTCACCTCGCGGTAGGTCTCATCATAGTGCAGGATCAGCTGCATCTGCAGGAGGCCTGGGGGATAGGGAGCAGGCATGGAGCGGGCAGCCTGACTTGCTGGCACACGAGCTTGAAGGGAACTCCAGTCACCGAAGGAGTCCCAGATTCCAATGCCCCTGAGAACAGAGAGGGCTGCCCTGATGGGGCCAAGCAAGCATCCTGTCAGCCGCAGCGACAGCGACTTGAATCCAGACCCTCGCCCCACTTCACCCCTGACACCACCACCCACCCCTCCGACACACACACGTGCAGCGCTCCAGATCTGGAAGGCAGCTTACCTGCCCAGGGACCCAGTCCCCGCCCGCACGCTCACGAAGGCTCGTGCTGGGAATCAGGGACACTGCACAGGGACCCTGACACATGTGCTGGGGCCGCGGCAGCAGCTGCTAGGGGTCATTTGGGGAAGTGAAAGAGGAAGGGGGAAGAGGCCCCTAAGGTTTCTCCTTCCCTGGCCGCGGCGGGAAGCCGTGGGCTGTAGCGCGGGAGCCCGCGGGGCCGCCCCCCGCGCCGGGCCGGGCCGGGCCGGGCCAGGGCGCGCCGCCTACCCAGGTAGACGCCGTAGGTGAGCATGCCGCCGGTGCTGGCCGCCAGCACGTTCTTGAGCACGCCGAGGCGCTTGCGGCGGTAGTAGCGGCGCTCTTCCTCCTCCTCGTTGTAGTTGGGGTACGCGCCCACCAGCTCGTCCAGCTGCGGGGCACGCACGGCGCTCGCACGCGGGCAAGGGCCCCCCGGCCGCACCGCACCCCGGCCCGGGAGGCTCCGGGTCCCCCCCTCCCCGCGCCCCGCACGGCCCGCCTAGGGGGCTGTCTCTCACCCCCGCCGGGGAGGCCCCCGCGCTCTGCACCCCCTCATAGACCCGTCCCCGCTCACCGGAGCCCCGGACCCGTCTGGGACCCCGAGCCGGTCCTCATCGCCCTGCGCCCCCGCGGCCCCCGCCACCCGGTAGAGCGGCGGCTCCGCTTCCATGGCCCGAGACCCCGCCGGAGCACTGGCGGCGGCCCCTCTGCTTGCGAGCGGCGGGCAGGGCACTTCCTCCCGGCGGCCGGGACCTGCCCCCGCCCTGCGGGCAGCCTCCTCGAGAGGGGCGTGTCCAGGGCGCGCGGGGGAGGGAGGGGCGTGTCCAGGGCGCGCGGGGGCAGGAGGGGCGTGTCCAGGGCGCGCGGGGGCGAGAGGGAAGTGTCCAGGGCGCGCGGGGGCGGGAGGGGCGTGTCCAGGGCGCGCGGGGGCGAGAGGGGCGTGTCCAGGGCGCGCGGGGGCGGGAGGGGCGAGTCCAGGGCGCGCGGGGGCGGGAGGGGCGTGTCCAGGGCGCGCGGGGGCGGGAGGGGCGTATCCTGGGTGCCTGTGCAGCCCGGACCCGGCCTCCCGGACTCGTGGTGTGAGTTCGAATCTCCACGCAGCCGCTTCCTGGCTTTAAAACTTTGGGAATTCACTCCACTTTATGCCTCTGTTTTCTCACTCGGCGCTGCTCCCCAGGGCTGTCACCGGATTGCTAAATTAATGCAAAGCCTTAGGAAAGTGCCGAGTGAGGAAACAGAGGCACAAGCCCCGTGTGGTGTGTTTGCAGGTCAGAGCCCCCAGAGCAGCCCCACAGAGGGCTCCCACACCACGGGACGTGACAGCCGGTGCGCACCTCCCATGCGCCCTCCAGTTTCAGCTCGGCACCTGCAGGTGGGAGCCCTGGCGGGGGCGGTGGAAGGCTGAGCTTCTGCTGGACTCCAGTGGGTCGACCCTGAGGCGGGTCCAGAGCCTCCAAGCTGGGTCTGGGCTGCGCCGAGTTGGCGAAGTTCTTGCCTTGCACGAGGCGGGGCTTCGCAGCGCTGGTTATCACCCAGGTTGGGAACACTTCGGAAGCTTTTAAAAATATACAGTTCCCAGGTCAGACTCTTCAACAAATGGTGTTAGGAAACCTTAGTAACCACACACAGAAAAGTGAAATCGGACCCCCATCTTACATCCTCACAAAATTTAATTTGAAATGGATCAAAGGCTTAAACATAAGACCTGATACGTAAAAATTCTAGAGAAAAAATAGGGAAGAAGCTCCTTGGCAATGGTCTTGGAAAGTTTTTTTTTGGCGGGCGGGCGGGGGCGGGGAGGGATATGACACCAAAAGCAAGAACAACACAAGAAAAAAAAAAAAACAGGTGGGACTACATCAAACTTAAAAGCTTCTGCACTGCAGGGGCACCTGGGTGGCTCAGCGGGTTAAGCATCTGCCTTCTGCTCAGGTCAAGATCCCAGGATCCTGGGATGGAGCCCCACATTGGGCTCCCTGTTCACCTGGGAGTCTGCTTCTCCCTCTCTCTCTGCCCCTCCCCCTGCTTGTGCTCTCTCAGTCTCTCTCAAATAAATAAAATCTTTATTTAAAAAAAGCCTCTGTGTTGCAAAAGAAACCGTTAAAATAGAAAGGCAACCTACAGAATTGGAATGAATATTTGTAAACCACATATCAGATAAGGGGTTAATATCCAAAATTTATGAAGAATTCATACAACTCAATAGCAAAAAGCAAACATTCTGATTTTAAAATGGGCAGAAGAATTAGACATTTTTTTCCAAAGAAGACATCCCATTAGCCAACAGATCCATGAAAGGGTCCTCAGCCTCAGTAACCAGAGAAAAGCAAATCAAAAGCACGCCTATAAAAATGGCTATCATCAAGAAGACAAGAGATAATAAGCATTGGAGAGGATATAGAGAAAAGGGGACCATTGTGCATGGTTGGTAGAATGGTAAATGGGTCCAGCCATTTTGGAGACTAGTCTAGAAATTCCTCAGAAAACTCACAATAGGGGATCCCTGGGTGGCTCAGCGGTTTGGTGCCTGCCTTTGGCCCAGGGTGTGATCCCGGAGTCCTGGAATCGAGTCCCACGTTGGGCTCCCTGCATGGAGCTTGCTTCTCCCTCTGCCTGTGTCTCTGCCTCTCTGTGTGTGTGTGTGTCTCATGAATAAATAAATAAAATCTTAAAAAAAAAGAAAACTCACATAGAACTACCATAGGATCTAGCAATCCCACGTCTAGATGTATATCCAAAGGAAATGAAAACAAGTTATCAAAAATATATCTGTACTCCCATGTTACTTTTTATACTCCCAGTATTATTTTTTAAAGATTTTATTTACTTTAGAGAGAGAGAGAGAGAGAGTGGGGGAGAGGGGCAGAGGGAGAGGGAGAGAGGATCCCAAGCAGAGTCCCCACTGAGCATGGAGCCTGATGCAGGGCTTGATCCCAAGACCCTGAGATCATGACCTGAGCCAAAACCCAGAGTCTGCTGCTTTACAACTGAGCCACCAGGTGCCACACTGCAGTATTATTTACAATTGCCGAGATACACAAACAACCTAAGTGTCCATCAATAGATGGATGAAGGAAATGTAGTGCACAAATCTAAATGATACACTTTTCAGTTATGAGGAAGAAGAGGAAATTCTGCCATTTGCAACAGCACGGATGGACCTCAGAGATATTGTGTTAAGGGAAATATGTGAGATGGAGAAAAACACACATGGTATGATGCGCCTTATAGGTGGAATCTAAAAACAGTGACAAAACTGATTTCAAAAACCAAAAAGGAACACTGGCTGCCAGGGATGGTTGGTTCGAGGGTACATACCAGCGACTGTAACACAGTGCAGGGATTACAGACAACCAAACTGTATGATAATAAATCTGGGAGTGACTGGGTGGCTTAGTGGTTGAGTGTCTGCCTTTGGCTCAGGTCGTGATCCTGGGGTCCTGGGATCGAGTCCCACATCGGGCTCCCCATGGGGAGCCTGCTTCTCCCTTTGCCTGTATCTCTGCCTCTCTCCCTGTGTGTCTCTCATGAATAAATAAATACAATCTTTAAAAAAAAAAAAGCAATAAATCTGCTAAGAGACCTGGTCTCAATTATTCCCACCGCTAGAAGAAATGACAATTCTGTGATGTGACGGAGGTGTTAGCTGGCACCACACTGCAAATCACATTGCAATATAAATATGTCAAATCAATGTGTTGTATACCTGAAACTTACACAATGTTATATGTCAATTATATCTCAATTAAAAAAAAAAAACATCCAGTTTCCCTCCCTTGTCCCACTTTGCCCATTCTCATCCTTTTGGTTAGAGCACCCTTCCTCCTGCTCCTCCCAGGAGGTTTCCTTCCCACCCTCCCCTTTCAGAATAAGAAGCCACCCTGAGGATGGGTACAACCCCCGCCCTTGACTATTTCCCTCTTGGTTTTTCTGTGGTTTAATGGTCTCTTTCCCTATCTTACTCCACCCTGTCCCTGGCAAATGCTCACCATGTACCCCTCATGCAGCAGATTGTGCTGGTACTTAGTAGGTGCTCGGTAAGTGAGTGGATGGATAAGTGAGTGAATGGGTGACAAATATCCACCTCAGAATGGTTGCTGGGAAGGCAGGGAGCTAGGGGTGTGGAGGGCATGATGAATCTGCAGAGACTTCAGGCTGCAACTTTCTCCAGACCACACCCAGTGCAGATGTGGGAGAGCAGAAAGGTGGAATCAAGCTGGAGGTGTCTGGAAGTAGGAGCTACAAAAGCAGCAAGGGGGAGGGTGGGCCTGAGGTCTAGGGGCAGGAAGAGACAGGACTGCAGGTATGCAGCGGGAGCTGGGAGGCTAGGGGGCCGGGAGGCTGTGGTCAAAGATTGGACACTGGGGTTCATTCCCTTGGGGGATGACCAAGTTCCAGGTGTGGTGGTGGCACAGGGTGGGAAGGGAGGAAGTCCTAGAGGTCATGGGGCGGAGGGGGGGGGCTTTGACACCCCCAGGAGAATGGAGTTCCGTAGAATTCAGTGGGTGAGCAGATGTGGCCAGGAGGAGGGATGACACCACTTCCTTTGAGTCTCAGGCCTAGGACTGCCTGTGGGGCTGGCATGGGGGGACTCAGATAAATGCAGCCAGCATGGCCTACCAGTTTTACTTTTTGTTCTCCTTATGATATAATAGGATGTTGCTCCCAAGTCAGATGCCCCAAAACATCTCCTAGGATGCTGTGGATCAAACAAAAGCATGTCACCCCTCACACTGTCCCTAAGAGGGCCACACTGGGCCCGCTCCTCATTCACCTAATGCCATTTCCCTGGCATGCAGTTGACTCTTTGCCATTTTTTAAACTAAAAACCTTAGGGATGACAGTCACCTTAGGCTGTTGGGAGGTCCCCAAGCCGAGATGTGCCAAGGACCCAGCCAGAGCCTGGCAGAGCAGATGCCCAAGAAACAGTGCTCGCTGCTCTCAGCTGAGAGATGGGCTTCCTAGGAGTGAGGATGACCCCTTGGGCTCCTAAGTCAGGGCTCGTGGAGCCCTGGAAATGCTGTGGGCCAGGGAGACAGGGCTGACTGGGCTCGAATCCCCATCTGTCACTCTTCCTGTGTGTGCCTGCCTCAGTCACTGCATGTCTCTGAGTCTGTTGTCTCTCCTGCAGGCTAGGACCATGATACCTGAGATTTCCATGAGGATTTGGGTCAAGCGCCTGGTGCAGTGCTTAGCACACCATGGGTGCTTGGTCAAGGTATGCTGAGTGCGTGCTGGACGTGCCCTGGGTGCCAGCAGCCTCTAACTCTGCCCCCTGGAATGGGTCCTGCTGGTCTCTGAGGGGAGGCTGGGGCAAGGGAGGGGAGAGGAGCCAGGGTGGGCTGGCCTCTGAAGGGACCAGGGTAGCCACTCGCTCAGGAGGGCGGGAAAGGGGCAGAAAGACATCCATGCCTATTGAGCACCTACTATACCAGATGTTTCAAATGAGCTATTTCACCACTGGGGCGGGCTGAGAGGCAAGCAGAGTCAGCTCTGTTTCACAAGGGGGAAAGCGAAGGCCCAGAGAGGAGATAGGACCTGCTCAAGGCTGCTTAGCAGGTGGGCAGAGGAGGCTGGTTTGCATCTCTGTCAGCAGGCAGGGCGGTGACATGGTCCTGGGTAGGGCTCCCCCAATACGCACCTCACCTGGCTGACCTGGGTCCTTGGCAGAGCCTGTCACCCACTAGGGCTGGCTCTAAAAGTGCCACCTGGTGGCACCCCACACAGACCTCTTCTCATTTATCTTGAGCTCTCCACCACAGGGATGTGACCTCCAGACGGCACCGAGCTCCTGGAACTCTGAGGATCAGTAGAGGCCTCCAACCCAGAGAAGAGAGAGGATATCTAGTCCTCCCCAAGGGGCAGTCCCCTGAGACTGGGGGAGTTTCACTGCCAGGCCAGGCTAAGGCCCCTGTGCCAGGAGGTCAGGCCTCTTTGGAGATGTCCCAAGCTGTTTCTGAATTCATGACAAGTTCCTGGGTAGCCCCACAAGGCGATCCTTGGCCAGAGAGGGTCCCTTCAGGATCCTGCAACACCTACCTCACTCGCCAGTACCTCCCCAGGTGGGTCCCGGATTTGCTGTGTAGCCTTAGACCAGTGGCTGCCCCTCTCTGGGCCTGGTTCCTGACTAAGGGCTGTCAGACTCAGCCCCAGCCCAGCCCCGCCTGGTGCTGGCTCTGCCACTGCCTTTGGCTGGCTCAGCTCCAGACAGCAGGGCAGGGCTGTCACATGCTGAGCCACGTGACAGGCAGCGGCTGGGGGCTCCATCCCACGCAGAGGACGGGGGCCTCTGCAGCCCCTTCCCCCTGTCCCAGCTGGCTGAAGCCTCCAGGGCAACCAGAGCAGGTGTGGGTCAGGAGACCTCTCCTACCCCCCAGGTAGGCAGGGGGAGCCGGGAGGGCCAGGGCGGTGAGAAGCATCTCCCAGGTGCCGGTCGGCCCAGAGGCCCCAGGCCAGGATACGGGGCAGACCCAGGACACCAAGGCAGACAGGCAGCGGCGGGCCTGGGGTGGTGGGCACCGGGCGATGGCACAAAGGATGCTCCTGCCCCCACACCTGTAACCTAATCACCTGCCTGTCTGACACGAGCAGCTGCTCGGGAACCATCCCTCTTTGTGCTGGCTCCGGCAGGTGTACCTGGGGTGGGGGCCATGGAAAGGCAGAGGACAGGGCCCCTTGGCACAGCTCAGGCACCAGAGGAGCAAGACCACAGGAACCACCACGGTGACACTTATCATGACAGCTGTCCTGGAGGGCAGAGTGTGGAGTGCTTCCCTAGGAGGTGGGAGGGGCCATCTGGGGATGGACACAGCCCCTCTGCTCCAGGGTGACAAGCTTCCGGTGTGGGTCCCAGCCCTGACATCCATGCCCCCCTGGTCAAGTCCTGTCCCCTGTCCGGGACTCTGTTTTCTTATTGTGAAATGTCAGGTTGCAGGGTGACATGTTCTGGGAGGGGGTGCTGGATGAGGGGGCATTGAGGGACGCAGACACAGGGAGGGCTAGGGAACAGAGGGGTCAGTGGGTGTGGGCCCTGAGATAATCTTTGGATCTGATCTCTTCATGTTGCATATGGAAAACCAAGGCTCCTGGGGCTGGGGGTGGAGTCGGGGTAGGGCTTTCCGCTCCTCCAGGCTACCGGACCCCACCCGACACCCTAATTCCCAGGGCCACTGCCCCAGGCCCCCCTCCTCTTCCAGCTGCCCTGAGGCCCTGGGCTGGACCCCTCAGCCAGAGCTCTGCTCCCTGAAGACCCGCTGGGTGGCCTTGGCCACCTGCTGGCCTTCTCTGGGCCCGGCTCCTCCTCCGTGGTCCAGGAGAGGTTCTGGAGGCCTTCCTGGGAGAGGTGGTGAAGTCTCCGCCTGCAGCTTCCAGCCGGCCCAGAGCCAAGGTCAGGCACGAGGCCAGGGCAGCCCCACCCAGGGGCCCGCCCAGCCTCCCCAGCTTGGGACATTTCATAAGGACTCTTATCCACAGGGCGACAGGGCGCGGAGCAGGGACGGGAGGAGAAGGGCTGCTGGCAGGGCCTCAGGTAGGCTGTCCCAGGGAGGCGGGGATGGAGCGGCCGGCAGTCAGGGCCTGGGACCTGGCGATGGGCTTGCTGGGGACCCCGGGTTGCGGGCTGCCTGGGCAGGCTTGGTCACCCGCGCCACATACACAGGCTGGCTTTGTCTGCCTGCCTGGGGAGAAAGGGGAAGGAGGGAGGAACTTCCTTGCGGGGACCTAAGAGTGGGAGAGGGAGGGTGAGGAGAGGCTCTGGGGCCAGTGGGCACCCTCATTTTGTCTGAGCTGGGCCCCCACCTTTCTCAAACCAGAGTTACAGCACATCTTCTCTGAGGCCAAGAGTCCCAGCTCTGCACCTGGCTGCCCCAGGGCAGGGACTGCACCCCCATCCCTGGTGGGGGGCGGGGGGTGGGGCTAGAGTCCATCCAGCAACACACAGTTCCTGGGCGCTGCTAGGTGTGCCCAGTGCCGGGGCAGGGGTACCCAGTGGCTCTGGGACCTCAGAGTCTTGGGAGTGGGCTCTGTGGGGTCTAGCCAAACCCCACCCTGCCTGGAGGAGGGACTGATGATCAGTGGGACTTGGTCAACGTGGGCAAAGGGGAACTGTCTGTGGGTTGAGGCTGAGGTTGGCTCAGCCCACAGGCGAAGGGTTGGTCCCCAGTTCCCCCAGCTCCCACTGTGGGGAGGGAACTGCCAGAGCTACTGGAGAGCCCATAAAATCCAGGTTCAGGCTACATGGGGAGATCATATTGAAGACCTGGGGTATCAGGACCTGTGGGGCCATCATCAAGGCCAGCCCTGTGACCTCCACCTCCGGTAGCTGGGTCAAGGTCCCCCAGACCCTCAGAGCACCCTGTTTATCCCTGTCACCCTATCCCTGCCTCCACACGGTCTCAGGTGGATGTCCTTGACTCCCTGGTGCCCACATTGGGCCAACGTCTCCTTGGGCTCCTACCCCAGGGTCTCCTCCCCGAAGCCCCCTTGACACAGCTGTCCTTCACAGTCTGTCTGAATAATGATCATTCAGAGCCATTGTCCCCGAGCACTCACAGGGCTCGGCCTGGCACAGAACACTGCACACCCAAATTCTCCCAACAGCGCCATGGGGCAGCTACAGGTACCCTCCTCATTTCACGGATGGGGAAGGTGAGCCACAGAGGAGCCAAGCAACCTGCCCAAGGACTCCTAGCTCACAAACAGGGCTGCCGGATTTGACCCCAAATCCCTGGACCCTGATACTACACCAATGCCCTTGGGGAGGCACCTGGGTAGCTCATGGATTGAGCATCCAACTCTGGATCTCAGGGTTGTGAGTTCAAGCCTGTGTTGGGCTCCACACCCTTTAAAAAAAAAACAAAAACGGAGTGCCATTAGGAGGTGTCCAGACATGTAGGAAAGCTGAAACAGGAAGAATGACAGAGTGGGCGGAGGCTGGTGGGAAGAAAGAGAGAGCTCACCAGCAGGACTGGCTACCGTGCAGGGCTGGGATCAGGGCAGTGGATTCCCTCCTGATGGTGCTTTGGAGCCAGCAGACCTGAGTGCCAAACTTATTCACCCCCTCCCTGACTCCACGTGACCTCTCTGAGCCTCAGCTTCCCTCAGGAGCGCCGAGCTGACACCCACACTGCACCATATCGGGTTTCCACACTGTCACCTGCCATTGCACCTGCTCATTATGATGATTAGAGGGAGTTCCCAGGCCCAGGGCCTTGAGGGGACATGGCTTGTCCTCCCCTGGCCTCCAAGCCAAGGGAAACAGGCCTGTGTCTTATCATCCACTGACTTAGCAGCTCCCACCCCACCCGCCTCGCCTGGGAGCAGCAAGTCAGGAACAGAAGCAGCCCAGCAGGTGGTTGAAGCTGTGCCCGCTTGGTGGGCGGGAGACCCCTGGGCCCGCCAGCCACTGGGACCTCAGCACTTAGCCCAAGGAGGCCAGAAGGGGAAGCAGAGTGAGGGGACAGAGGCTGAGAGCAGGGTACGAACAGCATGGCTTCTCACCCTTGAGGGCACCAGGTCCAGCCACACACCCCTGCCCACCTGGCCCGACACCTGCAGTTCTGACCAGGGTGTCCCTTCTCCCCAGGGGTCAGGCCAGGGGATGAAGTGGTGGGAGGCAACCCTCTCTTCTTCTGGATTCCTCTGCCTTCTGGTTTCCAGTGTAAAGAAGTTGGGTGGTCTTGGGCCACCTCCGTGCTCTCTGTGCCGAGGTGTCCCTCTCCTTGTGGGGGAGAAGAACAGTGCCCTGGGCAGGAAGTCACAGTGGTTAAATGAGTCATGCAGGCACGAGAAATGTAGCTCAGTATCCTTATGAGCTTCCATAGTATTGCATGTACCCCGAGGGTGCAGAATAAGAGGGTAGAGATGCGCTCCAAGACCCCAGCCCAGGCTGATCCAGGAACTCCCTCATCTGTGTGTCTTTTGTGAGGTCACAGGCTCAGGTCCCCCAGATCCTAGGCAGGAGGTAGCCTGGGCTCCTGTGCACGCCTGGGTTGTACCCAGCTTCCCATCCCCTGACGGGCACTCCTTGGTCCCTCAGTCCAGAGTGACCAACCTGAGGGGTGGCAATATAGGGTGGGTCGACCTCAGGGTTGTCAGGAGAGGCTGCTGGAATGTTCCAGCCAGACCTGTACCCCCACAGAGCTCCCCATCCCTCATGTGCCCAGAGGTGTGCCTTCCATTCTAGTTGCATGCCTCACATTTTTGTGGGTTCTGCAGACATTTCTTATGAAAAGGCAAAGAGCCCTGGAGAGGCAAGTGGAGTGTACTTTGCCCTCCACATCCATCAGCAGGGATCCAGAGGTGCCAGTGAGACACAGCAAGGAGTGGCAGCAGGTGGAGAGAAAGAAACATTTGCTAGGTACTTAGTAATCATAACCACCCTGACCTTTCTTGAGCACATATCATGTGCACAGCGGTCAACATTTTAGGTGGCATTATGTCATTTACTCACTTTCCAGACAAGGAAATTGAGGCAAAGAGATCAGTGGCCTGCCCAAGGTCACAAGGCCAGTATAAGGCCAAGGAAGGGGACAAGCCCAGATGGCTGCTCTGGAGGCAGGTAGGGCTCTTGGCTCCTGATGTTGGCACTGGCCAGGGCCCCTGTCTCCAAGAAGGAGGGTAGGGTCTGGGGGCAAGGCTGGGGCTGAGAGTGGCTCTGAGAATGTCCCCTTTCTGCTATACTGTCAGCCTCTCTGAGGGTCATGGGGCCTGCCTCATACCCTAGGCAACTGCTCAGTTTCTCCCAACCAGAGCAGGATGCCTGGGGAGCTAGCCTGCCCCCCGCCCCCCATCAGGTCCAAAGCTCCAGCCAGGCTCTCAGCAGAGTCGCCTTCAGGCAGGTCATCTTTGGGCTGGCGCAGGCTCAGTGATCAGGGCCATGGATCACTCCAGAAATCTGAGGGTCACGGGGTAGCCACTTAACAACAGCTGGCAGCCTTGGATGTGCTGATGCCCGGCCCTAGGCTCAGAACTGGACAACATGGTCTCATCTTTGAGAAACTTCATATCAGCTGGTGGGTGCTATCATTACCCGCCTAACAGATAAGGAGACTGAGGTGTTAAGACCTCACTCAGGTGGGTAGACAAAGAGGTGCCAGTAGAAGAGAGGATGAAACCCACTCCCTGGGTGAAGGAATAATCAGGGCAGGCTGCCTAGAGGAGGCATTAACCAAGCTGAGACTTGAAGGGAAGGGAGTCAGAGAGGGCAGGAGGAAAGGGTCCCCACGGGTCCTTGGCAGCAGGCCAGGAAGTGCATACGTCACCCTGTTCCTCCGATGAGCTTCAAGTAAACAGGCAGGGGCCCGGGGGAATGTGGGGGCCCCACCCGGATCTCCTGCCATGGCTGATGGCAGCATGGAGGCACCCCTGCCCCCCACTGTCCTCTGCTCCTCCAATACTGGGACTGGTGACAGGGGCATAGACAGAGGAGGCCACTGCCCAGGCCACCCAGCACCCCAAGCCACCACCAGCCAGCCTGGCTTCCCCAGGCGGTGCCCCCCAGGCGAGGGGCAGGAGGCACAGTGCGTTCTGCGTCTGGACTATCCCCCAGCGGTGGCCATGGTGGCTGTTGGTGGACTGTCCCTCCACTCATCAAACTTCCCGGTTACTCCACGCAGGCCTGGCAGGGACGAGGGCTGCCCCATCTCCAGGAGGGGCACCAGAGTGGGACGGGGGCCATGCCTTGGGGCTAATTTCTGTGCGGGAGGAAGAAGCGAGGTCCCCTGGCTGCTGGCCTACCCCTAGGGGCTGGGGTAGCTGGTCCCGAGCCCACACCCTGTCCTGCACCCACCTCAAGGCCTAGGGTCTCCTGTTGCCTGGCCAAGGGGAAGGGACTATTTTGTGTTTGTGTGTGTGTGTGTGTGTGTGTGTGTGTGTGTAGGGGGGCAGCCCTGTCCCTCGGGGGCTCCACGTGAGGCCTCAGAGGAGTGTCTGTGAGCCCACACAGGCACAGTCAGGGGTGCGGGGAGAGTGCCTGGGAAGGCGAGGCGCCCCATCCATGCCACCCCCCTCCCCGCAGGATGGACCCCTTGGCGGACACCCTGCAGCGGCTGCGGGAGGCCTTCAGCGCGGGGCGGACGAGGTCCCCCGAGTTCAGGGCTGCGCAGCTCAAGGGCCTGGGCCGCTTCCTGCAAGAAAACAAGCAGCTTCTGCAGGAGGCGCTGGCGCAGGACCTGCACAAGGTGGGCAGGGGAGGGGGCTGGGGAGGGGCTGGGGGGAGGGGGACTAAATACCCGGCAAACCCCACCTCCTTCCCCATCCCGTGAGCCCCTGTGCGCCTCTTCTGCATCTGTCCACCCACTCAATACCCCCCCCCACCCCCGGCTTACGGAGCACCTACCACGGGCCATGTTCTAGGCTCCGGGGGTCTCTGTGCCCAGGGAGCTGGCCTTCTGGAGAGAAGCACAAAACAACAATAAAGAACTAATAGGTAGCATGTTGGATGGTTTCAAGTGCCACGGAGAGACACTTCAGTGTGAAAGGGCCAAGAGAGCACCAGGAGCAGGCTGCTGCCTCGTATGTGGGAGTTAAGGACGGTTTCTCTGAGGAGATGACATTTGAGCAAAGACATGAAGGAGGGAGAATGTTGGAGGAAATGGCAGCGGGCACAGCACGTGCAAAGGCCCTAAGGCCGGAGGCCTCGGTGCTTGAGGAGCAGCAGAGGCCAGCACACCCTGAGGGGAGGGGAGACGCAGAGGTGTACAGAAGATGAGATGCAGGGAGGCGGATCACTCCACGTAGCACCTCATAGGCCATGGATGAGTTCAGCTTCCCTCAGAAAGGCGGGCATCATGGCATCTCTTCAAACCCGGCAGGCCCGAGGGCTGCCATTCCAGCAGCAGCCATGGCAGGAACCCAAGAAATGCACTTGCTTCCGGGTAGCCTCCCACCTCCTGGGCAAACAGAGCCCAACTGCTTGGCTTCTCCTGCCCCAGGACAGCTGTCCAGGGGGTTCTTCTCTGGACAAAATGTTCTCTGCACTTGCCACCAAGGCCACAGTGTCCAGACCCACCCCCTGTGCTCCACCAGCCTCTCAACACCTATAACCCCTCGGGCCCCAGCCTGTGGCTCTTTGCCAACTGGTAAGGTCCCACCCTTCCAGGGGCCTGCTGGCTCCACCCAAATCATGATAGAGACCCCGGCACCAGCAGAGCCAGGGGGCCCTCGGTAACTTCCTGGGGACCCTTCTGACTCAAGGCACCCAGCCAAGTGTCCGCCCTGTCCCCAGAGCAGTCATGGACTTTGAGACTAGTGCCTCATGGCATCCAGAGTCATGGATCAGGGCACCCTCATTCCTTGAGGACAGCAAAGTATGGCCACAGGACTTCTTTTGAGGGTGTGGCTTTCTGGTGATGCCTTCTCCATTTCTCGGTGTCCCCAAACCTACTATTAACCATGATGCCCCGGGACTGAAGCCAGGTGAGACCCAGGCTCCCTTGTCAATCATTTCTGGAATCATCTGTTCTCCTATTTATGAAACCAGGATGCTAGATCTTACTTCACTTGGCTCTCCCTTGCCTGAGGGGCCCAGCTTTGCCTCCTGTGGGGAGTGTCCCATTCCCTGGGCCTGGTCCAGGATGGAGGGGGGGCTCCCAACCTCCCATCTCCAATGAGCGTCTTCCACCACCTACCTGCTGGCCTGGCCTGGCCACCTCTGTGAGACCTGACCTGTCCATCTGGTTCCTTTTCTCCCTTGGGCTCAGATTTTACCTCCTGCCTCATTCTAATTCCTCAAGGCTCTCCAGCACAGAAAATCCAATCCTGTCCCCGTCCTTCTAAGCAGGCAGCATCTGCCCTGATTTGCCCCAACTAATTGTTGCATTTAACCCCCAACAGCCCTTCCAAATGAGGACGATCACCCCCAGTCACCCCCAGAGGAGGCATGTTCTTGCCTAAGGGTGCACGGCCCTGGGTCAAAACAACCTACACTTCCAAAGTCATGAATTTGAGTTGGGTCTAGACTGTTCATAAACTAGCCCAAACCTCACTCACTCAGGTCAAGGGCAACCTGGCTGGGCAGAAACATGAGCTGCGGACACAGGCTGAGCGGAAGGCCTGCCCGAATCAGGCGTGGCATCTGGAAGTGCGGGGGCATGTGCTCCTTCCCCCAAGGTCCCAGCTCCCTCCTCCTCAAGGCTCAGCTCTGGCCTTGGCCTTACTACTGAGACTTGCTGAGTGACCCTGGCCAGGATTCAGTTCACCCGCTGGTCCCCTGCCCTCATTTCCAGCAGGGGAGAGCTTGCATTCCAACGGCTGAGTCCCAGGAGTCAGGACAGCTGGCTCTGGTGTCCCTGGCCACGGGCTCGGGCTGCCCCCAGCCCTCAGGCGGGGTCTCTTCTCCCAGGTGGGAGCGAGGCAGACATGCCCACAGGCAGAGATCAGGACAATTTCCCTGTTGATTTTTGCCTCTCTCCCACCCCTGCCCCACCGCCTGGGCTGTAGGAACTGTCCACAATTACCCAGAGGCGTCGGCCCCAGTGTCCCTTGCAGACTGACATCCACACAGCAGGCCACTGCGGGCCACAGAGGCAGTCCTGTTAAAGTTAAGTTGGATCCTGCCCCTGCTCTGCTCGACAGTCTTCACCCCTGCTGCCCGGTGCCATTGCCTCACCCCTTCTCCTCACTAACCAGGGACAGAGTGAGCCCGCACCCCCCTCAGAGCCTTTGTACACACTATGCTCTCTGCCTGAGATGTTCTGCCTTCAGGTATCCATGGGCTCCCTCCCTCCTTGTCCCCCATGCTCAGATGTCAGCTCATCTCAGAGGCCAGCCCTGACATGCTTGCACACACAGGCACACACACTCATGCACTTACTCGCACACGCGCGTGTATAGTCCCTCATCCCACGTGCACACACACGCATGCGTGCACACTCCAGCAGTCTCTGTCCCCCTTACCCTGTTTCACTTCTGTGGCTCCCGTCACATCCGTGTTCTTGTTGTCATGCGGGCTGTCCCCCTACGACATGAGCTGACATGAGCTCTCCGGGGCGGCCTCTCCACGGCTGCATTCCTGGCCTGGAAAGGGCACCTGAGCCCCCGAAGCACTCACTGAACACGGAGGGAAGGAAGGAGCAAATAAGAGGCCACCTGCTGACCGGGCCCCCCAGCCCAAACCCTGGTCCGTGTCTCCCCTGCAGTCAACCTTTGAGTCTGAGGTGTCTGAGATCCACATCAGCCAGAGCGAGATTGACCTGGCCCTCAGGAATCTGAGGAGCTGGATGAAGGATGAGAAAGTGCCCAAGAATCTGGTGAGCTGGCCCCCGGGTCGGGGCGGAGGGGGGGTGAGGGCACACAGGCAGCCCTGCCAGGCGGAGGGTGGCGCCAAGGGGCTGGGAGTCCCCACGCCCCCACCACTCACCACCCTGCTGGCCCCGGGGCCCAGGCCACGCAGCTGGACTCGGCCTTCATCCGGAAGGAGCCCTTCGGCCTGGTGCTCATCATCGCGCCCTGGAACTACCCCGTGAACCTGACGCTGGTGCCGCTGGTGGGCGCCCTGGCCGCAGGTGAGAGCAGACTTTCTACCTTCCCGCTGCCCGCCGTCCCGGCCCTCAGGCCTCACGGTGGCCCTCAGAGCCAGGGAGCAGGGAGCTGGCAACAAGTGGCTAAGAAAACCTGGCTGCCGCCCGGCCTACCATCCCTGGGCTGTGGAGCCTTGGGCCGGTCAGTGACCTCTCTGAGGCAGATTCTTCACTTGAAAGCAGAGTGAGGCTGGCACCTGCCCTGCAGGTGCAAGGACTGAATGGAGACGGGAGGGCGCCCCTCTCCCAGCGCTCCCCCTGCCCTGCCCTGCAGGGAACTGTGTGGTGCTGAAGCCTTCAGAGTTCAGTAGGAGCACGGAGAAGGTCCTGGCGGAGGTCCTGCCCCGGTATCTGGACCAGGTGAGCAGGGCATGGGGTGGACCCAGCAGCTACACTCAGGCTGAGCAGGGCCAGGCAGGCCCCCCTGGCAAGACCCGGGTTCCAACCTCAATCCTGCCTCCTCTGGGCTGTGGGGCCATGGCCAGGCCACTGTCCCCTCAGCCTCTTTCCCTCTGAATGAAACAGAGGGGTGGTGATCACTGCTGTGGTTCGAGGAGCATGTTCCCGGGGACTCCCATCTGTCTTCTGGTCAGCCCTGATCACCCCACCCTGGCCCCCAGCCCCCCAACCCAAGCCAGGCTTGAACCTCACAACTTTCAGGCTGGAACTGCCAGGGACACTGGGAAGCTCCCCACTCCCACCCTGCTCCCATCTGGCCCATTGAGAGCCCTGGAAACTGTGGGTCAGGCCAGGCAGAGGGGTGGGGCAGTCCCATGCAGGCAGGCAGCCCCCTGGGTTCCTCAGGCCCGGGTCCCAGAGGGAGCTGTCTGCCACCCCACCTTGCAGAGCTGCTTTGCCGTGGTGCTGGGAGGGCCCCAGGAGACCGGGCAGCTGCTGGAGCATAAGTTCGACTACATCTTCTTCACGGGTAAGGCTGGGGTTCCCGCTGTGGGCGGGGGCTGAGGGGCCTGGAATGGGGCCTGGTTGAGCCCAGCCACACCCTCTCAGGATCTTGTCCCCGGTCCTGAGAGAGGCCACAGGGACCAAGGCATACAGACAGCCAGGAAGGAGGCAGACCGGGCTGGGCACTGGGACTGGGTGGTGCCCTCCGATTCCAGGCAAGCTTGCTCCGCACTCCTCCAGCAGGCTGGGGACCAACTCTGACCACTCAGGCCGCTCAGGAGGACTGGGTCCTACCCCTGCCACAGGCCCCTTCACTGGTCACAACCTTACAGATGACAGCATTTGCTCCTGCTGAGCAACCAATGTGCCAGGTGCCCCCCAGGACCTTATACACCACCCAGTGGCCTCAGGACCTTTATACATGACCCTGCTGACAGGGCTGGACAGATGAGGGATTGGAGGCCAAGGCGGCAAAGTGGTGTGGTGCCCAGCCTAGGTCACCCCAGGGACCAGGATTGGGGAAGCCTGGATTTTCCTTCCAGGCCTTCCATTAGAATTGTTCTCAGAGGTCCTTGGCCCCTGGTATGTACTCATGAGGCCCAGACGCCACCTGGCTTCAAGTGACCAGGAGGGCATTTCTATAAGGGCGAAAGAGCCAAGGGGGCAGGTAGCTGTGTTACCTGGCTAATGTTCCAGAGGAGAGGGAAGCAGACATGGCAGGCAACAGCATCTGAGCCTTCCTGTTCACTTGCCTCGTTACCTTGTCCACATCAGAGCAGGGCAGGTGCGCTCTCTGCCTCCCTCCCCCAGACCCAGCTGCAAGCCCAGGACAGGGCCTACAGGCCCCCACGGTGGCTGACAGGGAACTGGCTATAGAAGCAGGGGCTGGAGTCCTCAGCTGGTCCCACAAATTCCTAGAAGGTGGAGGAGATGCTGCAAGGGGCAGCCCACCTTCCACCATCCCACCCAGCATCTCGGTGGGCTTTGGGCCCTGGCGCCCCATGACTGGCGTTGGGAACCTGAGCAGGCTGCCAGAGGCCGCCAGACTGACCAGCACCTTCTCTGACACAATCTCCTGATTTCTCCAGGCCTTTCCTTATCTGGTGACAGTCAGGTCTGTCTGGAGGACATGTGACCTCGTGGAAGCCTTTGTTACAGCACACAGCCTGGGGAAGTGCCCATTCACTCATTCCCCGTGTTCTGAACCCCGTCCAGACCCTGTCCACCACCTTGTCCTTGAGATAAAGCAAGGCCTAAGGAGACAAAGCCTCCCACCCCAGAGGAGCTCACATGAAAATGAGGGGACAGGGACAGAGAGAGAAGAATAGCACAGAAAAGATGGGGGGAGGCACGGCAGGATTCAACACAAGGAGGGCTTCTCTGGAAGGCCTCATAGACCAGGAGATGTTGCTGGAAGACAGGAGGACATGAGGGAGCAGAGGACAGAAGATGGGATGTGGGTGGGCCTGCAGTGGGGGAGGAGGCGACAGCAGGGTTATCAGGCTCCCGGACGGTGGTGCCAGAAAGGCTAGAGCCTTCCCAGCAGAAATGGCAGCACGGTGCCCTGGGCCAGCCATGGGAAGGAACATCTTGGGGGTACAGGGGGCTTCGGGTCAGGGAAGGGGACGTGGAGGGACTGTGAGGCCCTGAAGATCAGCCCAGAGGAGACGAGCAGGTGGCCACTTCAGCCAAGGGTCAAGACCAGAGCAGAGGGTGGATGGTAAGGGCGGCAGGGTCGCCAGGTTAGCTCAGAGAGACAGACCCAGACGGCAGCCCCGGGAGCTGGCCTCTGGCCTTGGACCAGAGCAGTCACTGCCAGTTCTGGAGGAGGCTGGAAAGGTGGGGAGGGGTGCAGAGGGGCATGACAGCAAGAGTCACTGCAGGGTGAGCCTGGGATCAGAGACAGGACAAGGGGCTCCTGGATTTCTAACGAGGCAGGTCGGGAGAGGCAGCCAGTGGACAGGCCTGTTGCGGGGTGCAGAGCCCTGCATCAACCTCGGCTTTTGGGGCTGGTCTGGCCGAGATCAAGCAAGGTCCTGGGGCGGAGACTGGCGCCCTCCGACTCCAGCACCTCTGGGGGAGGACAGGCCAGGGAGTGACCCCTCCACCCAGGTCCCAGGTCCCAGCCCCCAGGCTGAGGCCATCCCACCCGGTGGGGTAACCCAGGGCCACCCTGACTTCTCTCGGCGACCAGGGAGCCCCCGGGTGGGCAGGATCGTCATGACCGCCGCCGCCAAGCACCTGACGCCCGTCACGCTGGAGCTGGGGGGCAAGAACCCCTGCTACGTGGACGACGACTGCGACCCCCAGACCGTGGCCAACCGCGTGGCCTGGTTCCGCTACTTCAACTGCGGCCAGACGTGCGTGGCGCCCGACTACGTCCTGTGCAGCCCCCACACGCGGGAGCGGCTGCTGCCCGCCCTGCAGAGCGCCATCACCCGCTTCTACGGCGACGACCCGCGGCGCTCCCCGAGCCTGGGCCGCGTGGTCAGCGACAAGCACTTCCGGCGGCTGCGGGGCCTGCTGGGCTGCGGCCGCGTGGCCATCGGCGGCCAGAGCGACGAGGACGAGCGCTACATCGGTGAGGGGCCCCCGCCCCGCCCGGCCCAGGACCCCAGAGCCCGCGCCGCCTCCCCGGGAGGCCCCGAGCCCCGAGCCCCGGCCCGCCCGAACCCTGTTCCCCTGCGCCCGCAGCCCCCACGGTGCTGGTGGACGTGCAGGAGACGGAGCCGGTGATGCAGGAGGAGATCTTCGGCCCCATCCTGCCCATCGTGAACGTGGGGAGCCTGGACGAGGCCATCGACTTCATCAACCGCCGGGAGAAGCCCCTGGCCCTGTACGCCTTCTCCAGGAGCAGCCAGGTGGGGGCGGGCAGGGCTGGGTGGGGGCGGAGGCCTGCAGGAGACCGTGGAACCGTGATCTAAGCCACAGTCTCTTGGGCCCGTAGTGGGCAGCTCCTCGGGTCTACTCAGGGGTCAGTGTCCCTGCTCCATCAGCCCCCACTTCGGTCTTCCTCGTCATCTCGGCTGGTGGCCAAGCGTCCCCTTCCAGAGCCTGCTCATAGAAGGCACCCACAGTATGGAGCAGAAAGACCAGGGGAGGGTGAATGACCAGAACACACGGGAGGGACGATGCTCAGCCGCTGGGGCAGCCTGGAGCCTCAAGGGCACCAGGCAGGCGTCCTCAGCTCAGGGCACACCTTCTTCTCTCACCCACATCTCATGGATCCCTTGCAGATTGGGCAGTGGTTTTTATTATTATTATTATTCATTTATTTGACAGAGAGAGAGAGCAAGTAGGCAGAGCAGCAGGCAGAGGGACAGGGAGAAGCACACTCCTCGCTGAGCAGGGAGCCTGATGTGGGGCTTGATCCTGACTCCAGGGTCATGACCTAGGCCAAAGGCAGACACTTAACCAACTGAGCCACCCGGGTGCCTCTGGGCAGTGTGTTTTTAATAAACTTATTTTGGAATCATTTTAGCTTTACAGAAGACAAAAGAATAGTCTAGAGAGTCCCAATATGTCCTGCCACCAATTTCCCCCATTTAAGGGCCCTTATGTTCGTCCAAACTGAGAAACTGAGATTGGTCCATTATTGTTAACTATGCTCCAGATTTGACTTGGGTTTCGTGTTTTTCTTTCAGCCCCACGAGCCCAGTTGGGGCCCCACATTGCATTTAGTTGTCATGGCTCCTCTGGCCTCTGACCACGTCTCAGCTTGAGAGGTGCTGACTAGGTCCCTTGCGGAGTGTCCCCAATCTCAGTGGTCTGCGAGGCGAGGGCTAGTCTCTGACATCTTATCAGGGATACAGAGATCCACCCGTCACTAGTGAGGCAAACCTTCATCACCCGGCCAAGGTCCTATCTGCCGGGGGTCTCCACCAAGAGGCCCTCTTCTTCTTTGGGAGCAAGTCACTAAGTCCTGCTCCCCTTCTGTGGGATTGAACTCCACCTGCTAAGGGGAGAACACCTACTTACATCATCTGGAATCTGTAAGAAAGATCTGGCTCTTGAACACTTCTATCAGCACGCACTCACCTGCATCTGCTTTATTCTCTGGGTTACAGCGCAACAACCACCTTGTTTGCGTCCTTGCTTAAGCTGTCCCTCCCTGGGCACTGGGAGCTGCCATGTCTTTCAGCGCCCACCCCCCATCCTTTTATTTTCCGACCACTTCCTTCCATTCTGCTCATCCTGTTTCCCTTACCCAGCCCTGGAGTCAGCCATGCTTCCAAAAAGCCTAGTTTCATCTAGATAATAGTAACTTTATTTTTTTAAAGACTTTATTTATTCATGAGAGACACACTGAAAGAGAGAGAGAGGCAGAGACACAGGCAGAGGGAGAAGCAGGCTCCATGCAGGGACCCTGATGCGGGACTCGGGCCCGGGACCCCAGGATCACGCCCAGCGCTGAAGGCAGGCGCCAAACTGCTGAGCCACCCAGGGATCCCGACAATACTAACTTTAGAAAATTTGCAACCTGGGTGTTTTGGAAGGGGGGTCATATGGAAACGTGACTGCCAAGCTTTTCTGAATGCCCAGGACTGACTGGCCTGGGGGGACAGCCACACCTACAACACATGGCTGCCCCCGAGAAGCACTGTGACACTCCTGTTCCATCTTCTGTCGCTGATACTGCGGCCTCCACGAGATTTCTGAGCTCCTGATGGGGAGCTCCCGCCACCCACCATATACATAAGCCGTTAGCTCCGGATCACGTTGTAACTAAATATTGCCAAGTTTTCGGGAAACGACTATACAGTGTTTACTAATCTTTTTTTCCCCCTCTCATCCTTCAAATAAACCTATAGGTTAAAGAGAAAAGGACTGTAAGTCAAGCAAGGGCCATGTTAATGTTTCTAAAATACAAACCTGGCTGCATGGCCCCACCTAAATGTCTTCCCTGGGCTGCACACCACACAGGCCGGCCCTGCACCTGCCCTTCACTCTGCCTGGGGGACTCCCTTTCCCCTGAGATGTAGCACGCACATCGCATCCCTCCCCTGGGACACTTCCCTGACGACCTGGCATTTCACCCTGAAACTCTCCACGTCCCCAGGCAACTGCTGGGCTTCCTGCCTCCCTCTTAGCCCTGAGTCTGCGTCCCCAGCATCCTGCATGGGCCATACTCAAGCAGACGCTCAGGACACACGTCCGAGTTGGGAGCTCAGTGGCAGGCTGCCACACAACCACACCCCCCACTTGTTACACCACCCCTGCAGCTCACATGGGGCCTGACTCTTCCTGGGGCCCCGGGCCGTGGCTGGCTGGCCTCTTGCTGCAGCCACGCCATGGGCCCTCATCGCTGACCGCCCCCCCCAACAGGTGGTCAAGCGAGTACTGGCCCAGACCAGCAGCGGGGGCTTCTGCGGAAACGACGGCTTCATGCACATGACCCTGGCCAGCCTGCCCTTCGGAGGAGTGGGTAGGTGCCGGCAGAGCCCTGCCTTCTCTGTTACTGGACTGATGGCACCCCAACATCTCTGTCCTGCAGAAACCTGCCAGACCTGTCCCTGTATGTACATATGCAGGTGGACCCACAGGGACACAATTTGGGGTTTTTAGCACCACCGCGGTCAGTGTCCCTGTGCTGCCACTGCTTTCTTCCTGAATAGCGTGGCTTCGAGTATGCCCACCAGCTCACATGCTCCCTTGATTCCGCAGAGGCTCTGAACTGCCCCTTTAGCCTTTCCTTGACATGTCACTCCCCACGACCCCAGGAGACAGGGACTGTTCCCTGCCCGAGGGAAGCCGGGTAAGGGGACATCCCTGGCCCCAGCAGCCCCCATTACCTCCGCAAAGTCCTGGCCGTCAAGGCCGGAAACCTCAGAGCTGGTCCCAGCGAGCCCCATGGCTGTGTGATCTGGGCTAGCCACATCCCTCTCTGATCCCGCCTCCTCCTCAGAGGAATGGGAGGGCCAGAGACTGGCGTCTGTCCACACTAGGCACCAGAGCAAATGAGCAGCAGGGCCTGGCGAGCTGTCTGGGTGGTCTGGACACTCCCTGGGGGCGGCCGATGCCACAGGAGCACATGGCCAGCTGAGAGCTGACACCAGGGCTGTGTGGGCCCCACTGCTTGGCGCCTGTCCTGGAGCCCCGACCTAGCCCACCTGCCTGCCCGGCTCCAGTCCCAGCCCCTCCTCCCCAGGGAAGTATGGCAGCCTGTCTGGGGGCAAATCTGATCCTGCTACTCATCCCAGGATTGAGCAAGGCCCTGACTCACAACTTCCTGAGGTCTGTCCCTTCCTGGTCTGGCCATGGTGTCCTGCTCCCCCCTCCTCTCCCTGCTTCTCTGCCTGCTGCCCCGGCCACCCTGGGCCCTGTCCAGTCCCTGAATGCCACAGGTCACCCACCCCCAAGGCTCTCTGAGTTGTCCCCAAGTCTGGGTCCCTCTTGTCCTCACCCACCCCATTCATCTGGTCAACTTTACGTCCCTCAGGCCTCACTCCCTCCAGGAAGCCCTCCCTCATTACCCCCAACTCCACCCATCCTGGGTCCCCTGCGGAAGCCTGGTCTGTGACTGTCTCCCTACCTAGACGCTTTGGACTCACAACACAGGACATAACTTATTGTGTCCATGGATCTGAACACCCACCCAAAGCCTGCAGGTCTAGGAGGCAGGCGCCATTGTCATCTGCTGCCACAGAGAAGATCAAGGCGAAGTCAACTGCCCGAGGTGACAGGTCTAATTCAGGGCTGGGATTGAACTCTGAGCAGTCATCCCAGAAGCCACACTCCCAACCTCTCTTGCCCCAAGACCTGGGGTCTCCTGCATCTACTGGGCTGTTGCTGGTGTCAGGCTTGGCGCCAAGCCCTCTACCCACATTGTCTCGTGCTCAGCCCATTTTACAGATGGGGAAACTGAGGTCACACTGAGGTCTGCATGTGACTGCCAGAACCCGGGTCTGTCTGACATCCTCCTGGCTGGCCATCGAGGGGCTGACTGCCATGTCCTGTGCCCCCATACAGGCGCCAGTGGGATGGGCAGCTACCACGGCAAGTTCTCCTTTGACACCTTCTCCCACCACCGTGCCTGCCTGCTGCGTCGCCCCGGGCTGGAGAAGATCTACTCCATCCGCTACCCGCCCTACTCGCCTCGCAACCTGAGGATGCTGCTGGTGGCCATGGAGGCCCGCAGCTGCAGCTGCACCCTGCTCTGAGCCCCGCTCACCACTGAGTCCGCTGCCTCTGCCACCTGCAGCGAGTGTAGATGCGGCCTGGGGTCCACACTCAGGGAGGAAAGGACCACAGCCCAGGCGGGTGCTTGCCCTCTTCCCTCCTGGGGCTTCTGTCTTTGAGCTCTCAGCCTCCTCCCTCAGCTGTCCTCCCCCCCACTAGCCTGGGTGGAGGGGATGGAGCAAGGAAAATGATGCAGTAACCTGCCCTCCTGCCCCCCCACCAGCCACCAGTGTCCTGGGAAAGGTTGGCAGACCTGGACCCCGCTGAGCCACCGCCCTCCCTGCGGAGGGTACAGAAGGGGCCCCGGCATCTGGTCCAGGTCACACCATAGACCTGCAGTAGCCTAGGCCCCGGGCAGACATCTGTGATAACAGTCAGCACCTCCAGAGATCGCTGAGGGTTCAACGTGGGGTTTTAATAAATGAGTTGTTGATCCCACGCTGCAGGCATCCTCTCTCCTTTGGGTGGGGTCCCCAGGCCTCTTGGGATCTCTGGGCGCATTCCTGTCCCCCCAGTGGCTGGCCCTGGTTGCCTTCCCCTCAGTGTCCCACACCAGACTCGCCCTCTTCCCTGTCCTGCTCATCCTACTGGGCCCCGATGTCACAGAATGGTCCCTCCTCCACTCAGCCACCGAACTAAACCCCCAGAGCCCAGCTCAACAACCCACACACACCTCCCAAGTCTCCTCTTTGAGCAAGTTCCGACGGTTCTATGAACGCCGCAAACTTGCCGATGCACGCCCTGATCACCACGCCCGGGGCCCTCGGCCACCTCCCTCTCCTCACAGGCCGGACCTCAGTGCACCCACTGATCTTCCCAAAGCTCACGGGTCCGTGCCACCGCTCAGCCCGAGCCCTCAGTGGCTCTCTGTGGCCCCCAGTCAGGACCCACAAGAGTCCTGGGGCGCTCCGCCAGGTCTCTTGCCCGCTGTGTCCCCACCCCGGGCCTGTCGTCCTTCCCAAGAGGACGTCTGCACACACGCTGCGCAGGCCTGCTCTGCCCTTGGCCTGCCCTAGGCCGCCTCGAAGTCAGCTCTAACGCTTGTTAACGCGAAGTTCCTAAGCGAGCCCGTGCCTCAGTTTCCCCATCAGTAAAGCGGGCGTGATCCTCCACACGGGGCTCCTGGGGAAAGCCTTAGCATCCTGCAAGCCCGGCTCCCGCGGAATCACCGCCGGCAGCAATTCTCAGCGCGGTTCTCACAAACACCCGGCGACACCCCGAGCTCTCCTCGGGCCGGCGCGCCAGACCTGACCCGGAGCCGCTTCCTAAGCCACGTCCCGGACGTCCCGCCTCCGCGGGCTCGGGAGGCTTATTGGCCAATTCAACCCAACATGGCGGCGCCCGGTACAACTTCAGGAGACCGCTCTCCTCTAGCCAATCAAAGAAAAACAGCTTCTGGGTCCCGCCTCTTTCAGCGGCGCCACTGGCCAATCAGACCACAGCGTAAAAGACGAGCGCGGAAAAGGTGAAACCAGCCGGCCCAATGGCAGCGTCTCGAAGTGTAGGCTCCGCCCCTCCGCGGACCGGCCGCTCGGCAAGGGAAGGAGCGGCGGCGCTTCAAGGTGGGTGTCCGGGCTCCGCTCTGGAGAGCCGGGCCTAGGCAGTGGGGCGTCGGGGGCGAGTGCGGTGTTCTCGGTGGCCCCGGCGGCCCTGCGGGTCGCCCCACTGAGGGCCGGCGGCCCGGGTGTCCTTCAGCGTGCAGCGGGCGGACCCGCCAGCCGCCGGCGCCAAGGCGCATGCCCCGCCCGCGTCCGTGGGGTCGGAGGTCATGGGGAAGGTCGGGGAAGGTGTCAGGCTGGCGGGCGCCTGGGCCCGGGGTCAGCGGTCAGGGGCGATGGGCCCACGGGGAGTCCCAGGTCACGGGACGGCCGCTCTGGAGCGTCGGCTAGATGCCAGGCTCTGCGCATGGACAGCCCCCTTGGTTCTCGTGATCCCCGTTTCACAGATGAGAAGACGCGCCGGATGACCTCGGCCGCCCAAGGTCACTCGGCAGGCGGGGAGACCGTCCCAGAAGGACCTTGATGGTGGGGAAAGGAATGTGATCGCGAGGGTTATTTAAGCCTTTCAAGGGTTTCCAGCGGGGTTGGACTGTGGGCCGTAAAGGGAAGAGTCTGGCCCGGGTTCACGTCCTGGTCATCCCCGCCCCCACCCCCCGCCCCCAGTGTGTGACTTTGGGCAAGTTACCGGACTTGTCCGAGCAAGTCCTCCTCATCCTCCTCATCCGTGCCTGTGGGGTCCTTGTAAGGACCAAATGACAGTGTGTGTGACCTCTGGCACAGTGCCTGGCACAGGGAGCTTTCAATGCTGGTGGCTGCTGGCAGTGTTTTTTGAAATAGGTCAGATCAGGGAAGGGGAGAGATGAGACAGGAGCACTGGTTGGGGAGAGAGGAGGGATGGATTTTAAAGGTTTCTTAGAAGGGGAGGTAGGTAGAACGTGGGTTTCACGGATACTCCCTGACTCTTAGCCCCGCTGAGCTGGGTCAGGTTTGGAGAGCTGGGAGGTGCCATACGTCGGGGCAGGGAGGCTTTCTCTGCCTGTTAGGAATGGGCAGATAGATAGAGAAGGTGACACAGTGTCATGGAGATCAGGGCTCCCGCAGTGCCAGGGTTCCTGTGGGGACAGATCTGGGACCCACCCATCCCTCTCTTCCTTTTCCTGCCTGCAGATGCGCTGCCTGACTATGCCCACTCTGCTCCGGACCCTGGCCCAGGCTGCACGAGCAGGTAGGACCAAGGGAGCCTTTCCCGGGGTGTGGGGAGCCCAGTCTCCTGGCATGAGGCTGCAGAGACTGTAGCTGCACAGTGTAATCCCTCTCCTTCCAGGGCACCCCACTGGCCGGAGCCTCCACAGCAGCACAGTGGCAGCAACCTACAGTGAGTCCTGGGGCACCTGGAGCCTCAGGCTTCCCTGATCACGAACCTGCCAGAGGCAAGGGTGGAGGCCTACGTTCTAGTTGTGGCTTTGCCAGAGGCTCCCCCTCTCTGAGCCTCTGTTTCAACTCTGTAAAGATGATCAAGACTGAATATAATTCATGGGGTTGGGGTCTGTCAGTGAGGGGGTGGGGAGCCCTCCCTGTGGCCACACAGTGTGAGTTCCGAGCTCCCCCATGTGGGACAGGGAGGGAGCTGCCAGGTGTGAGGCTTGGGTGCCCGTCCTCTTCACCAAAACCTTTAGGCTCCAGCCCCTTCCCTCCCGTGTCAAGTCCTGGGCTCGGACTGCTGCCTGGGCACAGGGAGAAGTGGACACAGACTGCCCAGAGCCAGAGCCAGGCTTTGTAGGGCAGTGGCTGAGGCTGGAAGGTTTGGTGAATGAACAAGCCCTTGTGGGGGGAGGGAGCCCAGCTGGAAGGAAGACAAAGCTTTATCTCTCTGAGTTGGATTCCCAGGGGACATGGGCACATGAGAGGCCCTGCCACAGCCCCTCTGCCCACCTCCCCTGCAGAGTTTGTGAACATGCGGGAGCCCTCGATGGACATGAAGTCGGTGACGGACAGGGCAGCTCAGACCCTGCTGTGGACTGAGCTCATCCGAGGTGGGCCCTGGGGGAAGGGGTCGGGCAGGCTGGGGGTGGGCACGGATTGTTAGGGAGGAGCGGCCCCCACCCACCATGCTCATGCTGCCCACAGGCCTGGGCATGACCCTGAGCTACCTGTTCCGGGAGCCTGCCACCATCAACTACCCATTCGAGAAGGGCCCTCTGAGCCCTCGCTTTCGGGGGGAGCATGCTCTGCGCCGCTATCCATCAGGGGAGGAGCGCTGCATCGCCTGTAAGCTCTGTGAAGCTGTCTGCCCTGCCCAGGTGAGCCCCTGACCCCTGCTGACTGCCACCCTGGCCCCTGCCACTTGAGAGGGAGGCTGCAGCCTGCTGCAGAGAGAGGGAAGTGGGGCAGCCTTGGACCCAAACTCTGGTCCCCCATTGGGTGTGTGTCCCAGGAAGGCCCTTTTCCCTCTCTGAGCCTTGTCAAGCCAATTCAGAGGGAGTGAGTCATCAGAGCAAGGCTTGAAGCCCTGAGCAGGCCATATGACACCTGTGTGTCCTGCCCTTGGGGATCTGGTCAGGGATGTGAAACCTAGGCTTGTGAGCCACCGGGTGGCATTGGAGGTCCCCACTTTTACCCTGAATGCAGCAGCAGTTTTGGGATTTCTGCATGTATGCGTGTAACCAGCGGCAGGGACACAGTTGAGGACCTCACTGCCCCTGGTTGCTGCTCCTCTGGGCCCCCAGTATTAGTTCTGTTGGAGGACCCCCACGGACCCCCCTCCCAGAGTTGGGGCCTGTTAGTATAGAGACAGATCCAGTTGCAGCATCTGGATGGCACAGGTGGCGCAATTGGTTGGGTGTCCAACTTGGTTTCAACTCAGGTCGTGGTCTCAGGGTCATGAAATCGAGCCCTGCATCAGCACTCAACACAGTCTGCTTGGATCTCTCCCTGTCTTTGTGCATATGCACACTCGTTCTCAAATAAATCATGAAAAAAGGAAGGAAAAGAAAGATCCAGTTAAGGCTCTTGGGCAGGCCCATGGACATCCCCAGCAGGAGCCCCAGCCGACATTGTGGTCACCCGTCATCCACACAGTGACCGCCCCCTCCCCGTGGCCGCTCCAGGCCATGGGCTGTGGCCTAGATGTCTCTGATCCTGGAGCACACAGAGAAGCCCCCAAACAGCCCTAGCAGTAATGGCCTCCGGGCAGTGAGCACCGTGGAGGGAACAGGTGCTGTTCCAGCTTGTGACTTATTTTTACAGCAACCCTAGGACATAGAGGTTATTACCCCTTTTTATAGATGAGGAAACTGGGGCACAAAGAAGCCTACCAGCCTAAGGTCCCACTGAATGGTGGTATTACACTCCTGGGGACACAGGCGGGCTTTTGGCATACCCCTTTGAACATCCTTCCGGTTGTGGGAGGCTCTGGGCCTTCTTGGTGCTGGCACAGACCGCACCCAAAAACTGAGGGTGAGGGAGCTACCTTCAAGTCTGAGCTTTGCCCCTCACTTGCTGTGTGGCTTTCGGAAGCCCCTCAACATCTCTGAGTCTCTATTTTCTCATCCATGAAAGCGGGATAACTAGACATAAATGGGAAGGTTGTTGAACGTACCACCACCGGCAGTTGAGCAAGTACTGAGACCACCCTGGGGCTACGGGTGCTGCAGTGAACACAGCAGGCTACAGCCTTCCCCTCGGAGGACTTAGCCTCTCAGGCAGGAGATGCCATGAGTTGACAAAAGTATCATCTCGGGCTGTGGGACAGGGACCGTTTTGCAAAGGTGTTGGGAACAACTCATCAGGCTGAGGGTGGGTGGCAGGGTCTGCTCCGCGGCCCCGGGGCGAGCCCCCAGGAAGGGGCAGACATGGGGCAGGAGCCGGCAGTAAGGGGCTCCCGGTGTCCCTCCCCAAGGCCATCACCATCGAGGCCGAGCCGCGGGCCGATGGCAGCCGCCGGACCACCCGCTACGACATCGACATGACGAAGTGCATCTACTGCGGCTTCTGCCAGGAGGCCTGCCCTGTGGACGCCATCGTCGAGGTGAGCGGGCCTGGGGTTGGGGAGGGGCCGGGGCAGGGGCCCAGCAGAGGGGCCTGATGCCACCGCACCCACACCCGCACCCGCCCACAGGGCCCCAACTTCGAGTTCTCCACCGAGACGCATGAGGAGCTGCTGTACAACAAGGAGAAGCTGCTCAGCAACGGGGACAAGTGGGAGGCCGAGATTGCCGCCAACATCCAGGCGGACTACCTGTACCGCTGACGCCCCCGCCGCCCAATAAAGAGCTCTGCCTCCCGCGCCGTCTCTGTGGTCAATCCAGCTGTCTGGGCTGGGACTGTGCGCCTGGCTGCAGTCTGCGGGGTCCTCCCCTGGGCGGGGCCTTCCTGTGGGACTCTGCGGGACCTGTTAGAGCCCCCTTCCCCTCCCACCCCCTGCCACACACACATCTTCCTTGGCATAGCCCCCAAGGCTTAACCTCAGGTCTGCTGTTCCCATAATCCTGGCTGTCCAGAGCGTAGGGCCTGGGCCTGTCCTGTCCTGAGGGCCACACACAGCTACAACCCTAAGGATGTAGGGTCTGCCAAGGTCTCAGGCAGAAGTACATTGAGTGGCAGAAATTCAGGAAGGCCAGGGCATCCTTGGGGGCAGGGAGAAGCCTGCTCTGAGGGAACAGTCACAAGGAGGTGACACAGGCCCTCCTGCTCCTGAGCTGGCCTTGCCTCATCTCCAGCCACATCCCCTTTCCTCCCCAAGTTCCCCAGACCAGGCTGCTAGCTTGGCTTCTGCTGCTCAGAACTTCCTGCTTTGCAATCCCAGCAGTGGTGCGGTTCCCTGTGCGGCCGGGTGCCAGCTCAGTGCGAATGGAGCCTCCAGAACCAGAATGGGCTGAGTGCTGGGCACTGTGGAACGGCTTCAGCATATCCCCAGCTGTAAGCAAAGCAGCTCAGAGAAGTGAAGGGACCTGCTCAGGATCACACAGCATGTGTCTGATGAAAACACTAGCTCAGGTCAGAGATCTGAGCGCTACCCTACCCCCCCCCCCCTTTCCAGAAGTACTCTTTATGAAACACTAACTTCCCATGATGCTTCATAGAAGAGAGAGGAAGGTGTTCCGTGGACCAGTGGTGGGAAATGCCCCAAGTGCCCTCTTTCCCCTGGGATAGGCACCGCATGTGAGCACAATCAAGGCTCTGAGAAGACTGGTAGCAAAGAACCCTAACCTTTCCCCAGCTCCTTCCCTTTTTTCATGACTTCTGACACCTAGGCCGTCTCCTGATGCTGAAGTGGTCCAGGAACTGCTTGGGCCCCCACAGCATAAGGAACGAAGTGCAGAGGTGAGAAGGGAGTGAAGGCCCTGAAGGGAAGACCAGAACCTGGGTAGTGTCTGTACCAAGCCCCTTGCAGGCCCTGGCAGCTGTGGGAGGCAGGAGCCCTGCAGTAATGAGACAGGCTTGAGAATCCCGTGTCACCTCTGATTTCCCAGCTAGAAGGAGCCAGCTCCATTGTGATGGAGCCTCTATTTGTACACAGATAAATAGAACACGTTTATTAAAAATGGGTCAGCTTATCCAGCTCCTGACTTGATTCTTTCCCTGACTTGTCAGAATCTTTTGTGTGTTTCAGGAGCCCGCCTCTAATGCCATTGTGGTTGTGGGGTTCTGGTTCCCCTGCACCAGGAAGTGTTGACCTGAGGCCTCCACTGGGACTCAGTTTCGTTGTGTTGAGGGCCTCCCCACCTGAAACGGACTTATGATGCCCTAGAAGTGGGTCCCCCCCTTTTCTGAACATGTTAACCTTGGCTGTGACTTTCCACCCCCAACTCTGGGGCTCCATTTGCCCACAGCTCCCTCCCCCTCGGAGGACCTAGCCATGTGGGGTTCAAGGATCACCAGAGGTGGGAGGCCCCTTGTCCCTGGAGGGTATGGGCCTGGCCCGTCCAAAGTGCAGGCAGCTGGACATTCAGGAGCCTCAGGTCAGAGGTGTTGGGACATGACCAACCATGGGGAGCTAACTAGAAGCAAAGTCACTGGAACTCCCCCAGGCGCAGGTGGAGCGACAACTACCCGTGGGTGCCCAGTCCTTGGAGTGCCATTGAGGAAAAAGGCTCAGATACGGGCAGCACCCACCCAAGGGCTCGAGCACTGGGCCTGGAGCCTAGGCCCTATCCTGGGTATAAAAAGGGGAGAATGCGCCCAGAGATAGGGGGCGCGCTGGGGACCCCAAGCCTCTGTTTTGGGGTCCCATCAGGGGTAGGCCCCAGGAGCCTTCTAGGTGGGGGGGACCGCCCCGGACGCCTCCCCGCACCGGCCTCCCGGCCACGTCGGCAGCGTCTCCGCTCGGGTCCCCCCGCTCCCGGCCGCGCGCCCCCAGCGGCCCCCCAGCCTCCGAAGACGAAGCCCTGCCTCCCTGGCGGCCGCTCGCGGGGCTCCGGGTGCCACCCCTACCACTTCCCCGGCCCGGACGGGACGGGGCGGGGCTTCCGTGGTCCCGCCCCCTGCGGTCCCGCCCGCCGGGGAAAGTGAGTTGCGTGGGCGCCGGGGCGGGGAGCGCAGAGCCGGGAGCGCGGAGCAGCGCGGCGCCGAGTGCGGCTGACCCCAGGGTGAGTGCCCGCGGGGTCTGCGGGCCCCGCGCCCCGTCCGCCGCCCTCTCCTCGTCCCGCCCCGGGAAGCGGGTCCTGGAACCCCCACCCGGCTGGGTCGGTGGATGCGGCTCAGTCCGCCCGCCCACCGGGTGTCGGGCCGTGGCGGGGGCCACGGCGGCGACGGGAAGGAGGAGGAGGAGGGATGAAGGGAAGAGGAAGAGGAGAATGGGGAGTTACCAGCCGCTAACCACTGAGACTAACTCTGCCGGGCCTGATGGCACTCTGGTGGCGCTCAGGGCTTTCTCTGTGGCATCTTCCCGGGAGGGAGGGACCCATTCTACAGATGAGGAAATTGAGGCCCACCCAACTAGAAAGAGGCAGAGCTAGAGGCAAGTGGGGTCACTCCAACTCCAGAGCCTACCAGTCTGGATATTAGGGAGGCTCCAGGCGAGGTCCTCCAGCTCAGCTCTCATCATCGTGGGTCAAGGGCCTGGGGGAGGGATCTAGTGGGTTCCTGAAGTGGGTGGCCTGAGCTTCAGCCCCTTAGGAAGCAGGAGGAGGGGGCATAGAGTGAGGAGGGGGCTGCAGTCTGGACCCTGAAGCCACAGGACTGAGGAACCTTCGTTTGCTGCATTAAAAGGAGTAGGGCGGCCCTGGCTTGGGTAGGGGCCAGGGAGGAGAGGGGCTAAGGGCTGAGCCAGTGGAGTCCTCAGATGTTGGGGAGGGGTCTGACCAGGGCCCTACACACCCTGCCCACGATTCCCCATGAGGGAATCGCCCAGGCCCACGCCCTGTGAGTGAGGGATACTCAGCTGGATATGCCACAGCCTGGGGCTGCTGCACTCCCTGAGCCCCCAGACCAGGTTCCCTGCAGCCCCCCATCTGTCCAACCAGGCTTTCAGGGTGCCCTTGGGCAGAGAACAGCCGTGGGACTAACAGACCTGCAGCTCCAGGGTCTGGCTCCTGCCTGACTTGACCACCTGGTCCCAGACCTCACCTCCTCAAGCGCGCTGACCTGTGGGTAGACCAGGGCTCAGGGGCCTCTTCCCCAGGATTGCTGTTAGGTTTCAGTGAGGTAGTATGGGTGAGGGGATTTCGTGGAGGCTCACTTTATTTCATCCCCCCCCTCAGGTCCTGTCTCTCCTGGGGCAGGGTGGCCAAGTCCCATTTACCTAAAGAGGAAGTGGAGCCCTAGAGGAGGTGAGAGACTCCCCCAAGGACACACAGCCAGTCACAGCTTGGGCGGAGCTCAGGCCTCTGGGGTGGAACCTAGCCCCTCCTACCCCCTTTCCCCGTCCAGGGCCGGGTGCTTCTGCAGCCTCAAGCTGCCTCTCAGCCTTCTCTCCTCCTCCAGGCTGGGGCCAGGGCTGCACTTCCTATTTGGATTGAAGGAAATCAGGCCCAGGGGAGGAAGTGACCAGCCGGGCAGGCCCCTAGCGGCCCAGACAGCGGGTGGGGCACTTTGGCGCCAAATGTTCACCCTGTCAGCTTGGGACCTCACCGTGCCTGTCCCCTTCCCTGACAATTTGAGAGCTAAGGAAACTGAGTCCACAGAGGGGAAGTGGCTGGCCTGGGGCCCGGAGAGCAGTGGCCATGGAGTCCCGGCTCGTGGCTGGGTCATCTGCGGGGCCTTCCCCGGGCGCTAGGCAGGGCCCCACCAGGCGACATGTCCCGCCTGTGTCAGCTTCCACAGTTTCACTTTCGTGGGTTTCGACACCTGGAAGGCTGTTTCTGTCCTTTTCTGGACAGAGGCCACCAGGCAGTCCAGGCCTCAGGGGAAAGCTCCCCTCCCGGGCCTCTCTGCCCACAGTGAGGGCACCAGGGGACCCGGTGGAGGCTCCCTGCGCTCAGTGCTCACAGACACCCCAGGGAAGGAGGAGGCTCCAGCCCAGCCCTGGCTGCTGTCACAGACAAACGCTCCTTGGTGTGGACGGACGAGGACTCGCAGCCCGCCGAGGGCTGTGGCAGTCAGGAGGCTGGCCGCTGGAAGTGACCCTTGGCCTGGGGCCCCAAGGATGAGTGGGATCTAGGGGTGAGGGCAGGTCACAGAGGGACAGATGGCGCAGAGGTCAAGGGTGAGAAGAGCCAGAGCCACCAGGGCTCGAGGGTGGGTGTCTGGGACAGGGCAGAGCCAGCTGGGAAAGAGCTTGGGGAGGGCTGTGGGCTGGGCCGTGAGGTCAGCCAGGGTGGGCTCCACTCCCAAGTATACCGCGCACTTCCGGTGTGACCTCAGCACCCCTTCAAGGCTTCCCGGGCCTCAGTTTGCCCACCTGTCAGACGGGGTTGGTAGCAGGACCTACCTTCTGTGGCGCATGTGAGCCGAGGTGGACAGAATTCCTACCCGATGGGAAACTGCGAGGCCCACCTCGACTGAACCTTCACCCCCGGCCGGGCCCGCAGGACCATGGGCTCCATGTTCCGGAGTGAGGAGGTGGCACTGGTCCAGCTCTTCCTGCCCACCTCTGCCGCCTACACCTGCATGAGCCAGCTTGGCGAGCTGGGCCTCGTGGAGTTCAGAGACGTGAGTGGGACCGACGGGTTCGGGAGGGGGCCTTCTGCGTCCTCGATGGTATGCCGCCTGCCCACAGGATGCCCTTGGCCGTGCTCGAGTCCTGGCGGCCTCTGCCATAGATACTCCGCTCTCGGAGAGGCCAGCCTGACAGCTGAGGCCACCTTGCCTCTGGGGCCCTGTCACACCCTCCCCAGAGCACGGAAAGCTGCTCTGTCTCCAGCTGGGCATCAGGAGGCTCATGGTGTGTTCAGCACCGTCCTAGGGGGAGGCAGCTATGGCCCGCAGGGAGCCAAGCCTGGGTGCCAGGGTGGGACCGCCCTGGCTCCCTTCTCAGAAATCTGACCCCTCTGTGCGGCACCCACAGCTCAATGCCTCGGTGAGCGCCTTCCAGAGACGCTTTGTGGGGGATGTTCGGCGCTGTGAAGAGCTGGAGAAAACCTTCAGTGAGTTGGCCTCAGCCCACATCCCAGGCAGGCTTCCTGAAGGAGGTGCCAGTCGAGCTTGGCCTGAAAGGAAAAGTCCTGGTCCCCCAGACGGAAGTCAGTGAAGGGAAGTCCAAGCCATGCCCTGCAGAGCCAGGACAGGGCCGCTGGGGTCTGTGGAGTGCTCTTGAGAATGGGGCTCACTTGGAAGAGGCCTCAAATACTGTATGAGGGCCTGGGAATTCCTCCAGTAGATACTGGGAGCTGCTGTGGTTTGTTTCTAAGCAAGGGTGAGGCATGGACTGAGCTTTCTGTGCTACAGATGGACTAGGTGGGCAGAGGCCAGGATCCAGGGCCAGGTGCCCCGAGGAGCAGATTCTCCAACCCAGGGACCCTCACCCTGGACTCTGTGACAGCCCCTCCGAGGAGGAGCCCGTGAGGGGGGGAACAGCACATTCGTTTAATGGTTTGTTAGTTTAACTGATGCCTTTTAGGTCATCAGGCAGGTGGTACGTGGGGCTCCCGGCATGCTCCCGTCCCAGGCCCTCCCATGCTAGGCCCACCCTGCCTGGCACAGCCCTGTGGGACCCAGGCCCACACAAAGGAGAGGCCCACACGAGCTCAGGAGGAGGAGGGTGGACCTTTCGGGGTAGAGATTTGGCCTGGGGTTTTTCTGGGAGTCTGGGACTTAGTGAATCAACTAGCTCGTGGCCAGTTGAGTTTGGGGTGGCATTTGGGACCCCTGCTAGTCATCAGGCAGCCCTTGGCTACCAGTGGTCATTAGCTGGCGCTGGCCCCCAAAGAGCCTCTCCTGACGCCCGTCCCTCTGCACCCAGTGTTCCTGCAGGAGGAGGTGCGGCGGGCTGGGCTGGTGCTGCCTCCACCAGAGGGGAGGCTGCTGGCACCCCCGCCCCGTGACCTGCTTCGCATCCAGGAGGAGACGGATCGCCTGGCACAGGAGCTCCGGGATGTGCGGGGCAACCAGCAGTCCCTGCGGGCCCAGCTCCACCAGCTGCAGCTGCACTCTGCTGTGCTGGGCCAGGGCCACAGCCTCCCGGTCAGCTCCAGCTCTGGGTGGGGGTAGGGGGCTGGGGGAGAGGGTACCAGCCCCCGCTGGGCACGGGGCTCACGGTGGTGCCTCTTGGCTCCCAGCTGGCAGCCACCCATGCTGATGGGCTCTCGGAGAGAAGCCCCCTGCTCCAGCCCCCTGGGGGGCCACACCAGGACCTGAGGGTCAAGTAAGTAAGGGGCACTTCAGGTTCTTTCCTGTCAGCTGGAGGCCCTGACTGACTCCTTGTCCAGTGCTCTCCTCCTCTACCTGCAGATCACCTCCGGCCTCCTCCCTCAGGCCCACAATTTCCCTTGCTCGTGGGGCCTTCTCCTTTCCCGGCCCGGCCTGCCGGGCCCAGCCTCCTGCCTGGGAGCAGGCCTGTGTGCCAGGCTGACCGTCCTGACTGGGGTGGCCTGGCCAGGGGAAGGGTGGGGCTGGGGGATGGCGGGAGCACCCCTGCCCAGTCCAGCCCCTCGGCAGCTTCGTGGCAGGAGCCGTGGAGCCCTCCAAGGCCGCTGCCCTGGAACGCCTGCTCTGGAGGGCCTGCCGCGGCTTCCTCATCGCCAGCTTCAGGGAGACGGAGCAGCAGCTGGAGGACCCGGTGACGGTGAGGGCTGGGGAGCCCGGGCTGGGGGCATCCCGGGCGGGGTGGGACCCTAGGTAAAGAAGCCCATTCCCGCAGGGCGAGCCCGCGACCTGGATGACCTTCCTCATCTCCTACTGGGGTGAGCGGATAGGACAGAAGATCCACAAGATCACTGACTGGTGAGCCCCACGGGGGGCCGACCCTGCACCACCCTTGTGCCCAGGCCCCTGGCCGCCGGCAGAACCCCCGGGCGCCCCCTCACGCCGCCCCCTCCCTGCCAGCTTCCACTGCCACGTCTTCCCGTTCGTGGAGCAGGAGGAGGGCCGCCTCACAACCCTGCAGCAGCTGCGACAGCAGAGCCAGGAGCTGCAGGAGGTGGGCACCCTGGGGCTCGGGCGGGCTGGACGTCCCGCTGCCCCCTCCCCCCCCACTTTCCTCACCACCTGCTCTGGCCGCAGGTCCTGGGGGAGACTGAGCGCTTCCTGACCCAGGTGCTGGGCCGGGTGCAGCGGCTGCTGCCACCCTGGCAAGTGCAGATCCGCAAGATGAAGGCCGTGTACCTGGCTCTCAACCAGTGCAGCGTGAGTGCCACGCACAAGTGCCTCATCGCTGAGGGCTGGTGCGCCACGCGCGACCTGCCCACGCTACAGCAGGTGCTGCAGGACAGCTCGGTGAGTGGGGCGAGGGGGGCTCCCGCCCTCCCCTTCCACCCAGTGGGTGCCGGCTCTCCCTGAGGGTCCAGGCCCAGCAAGCCTTCCCCCTCCTGGCATCCCAAAAGCACCCTGGAGGCTGGCCCAATGGGCACTGGCTCCGAGATCTTGGGCCACTGCAGGGAGCCTCAGGCTACTCATGTATGAAATGGGTGTAATGAGCCTGCAGGGGCCATTGTAGTGTGAACACACCATAGGCTGCTGGGACCCAGTAGGTGCTCACATGTGGCAGTGGGGCACCCTCTCCTGGGCCACACTTCTCTTTCCCAAGCACTTTCTGGTCCAGCTGATCTCGGACTCTCCCTAAATCACCATGGGTGGGGGGGCAGGAGGTCCTATTTCAGAGAGGGGAGGGGCTACTCCAGATCTCTGGGCACCTGCCCAGTGAGCCCCACCTCTCCCACTGGGTTTGGCTGGGGGTGTCAGAGGGTCCCTGAAGGCCCCCCCATCAGCCTCATCTTTTTGTCCATTGGGTGCTGCAGAGTGAGGCAGGCGTGAGCGCTGTGGTTCACCGCATCCCCTGCCGGGACATGCCCCCGACGCTTATCCGCACCAACCGCTTTACTGCCAGCTTCCAGGGCATCGTGGACGCCTACGGTGTGGGCCGCTATCAGGAGGTCAATCCTGGTGAGATCTGTGGAGCCCCCAGCCCGGGAGGGTGGCATCTCCATACCTGGCTTGTCCTGCCCTCGTGAGCCCACTCCCGTCACGCTGGAGGGCAGGGGAAGCAACGTGGAGGATTTGCATTTACTTCCAGCAACACCCCCCACAACCAGCAGTTAGGCTTACAAGGGATCCAGCATGAGGCTGTGTGCAAAGAACAGGCTTTGCAGTAGGAATGGCTTGGGTTTGAGGCCTGACTCTTTACCTTGATTCATTTCTTCATTTCTGAGCCTCGGTTTCCACATCTATAAAACGGGAATCATAGTTTGGGCCTCAGAGCAGTGCTGGGAGGGTTGAGAGATTGCACATCCGATGTCCACGGGACCAAAGTCAGCCTGCTGAGGCTCCTCATTAGGCCTCACTGTGTAAGAAGTTTGAATCGGGTGCCGTCGGGTTCTCCCAGAAGCAGAGCCTGAGTTGGGGACTCTGGCGCAAGTGGCCAATTAAGAGAGGTGCTCCTGGGAGAAACCAACCAGGGCTGATGGCAGGGGATGAGGCAGTAGGCAGGGAGGGGTGGGGAGCTGGGAGCAGGCCAGGGGCTGCCAAGTACTGGCCCTGGGTGAACTCGTTGACAATAGCTCTACCGAGTCCTAGTACTGCTATCTCCCAATTTACAGATGGGGAAACAGAAGTTCAGAGAGGTTGTGTCACTAGCCCGTGGTCACACAGCCAGGAGGGGGCAGGCTCTGGAATGCAGACACACAGTCTGGCCTCCCTGCCTCGCCAACACCCCCTCCGAGTCTCCCGGGGTCCCAGAGCCTGGGCTCGGGGCCTCTGGGGCAGCTTGTGCAGATGCGCACGTTCACCCGGGGGTCCTGGCTGACCGCCTGCCCTCTGTGTGCAGCGCCCTATACCATCATCACCTTCCCCTTCCTCTTTGCCGTGATGTTTGGCGACGTGGGCCACGGGCTGCTCATGTTCCTCTTTGCCCTGGCCATGGTGCTCGCGGAGAACCAGCCGGCCGTGAAGACGGCGCAGAATGAGGTAAGGGCGGGTGAGGGGTCTGGGTGCGGCGGGGGGCCCGGGCCACCCCTCACAGCCCCCTCCCCGCCCGCCGCCCCCAGATCTGGCAGACTTTCTTCAGCGGCCGCTACCTGCTGCTGCTCATGGGCCTGTTCTCCATCTACACCGGCTTCATCTACAACGAGTGCTTCAGCCGCGCCACGACCATCTTCTCCTCGGGCTGGAGCGTGGCAGCCATGGCCACCCAGTCGGACTGGAGGTGAGGCCCGGCCGCAGCCCCGTGGCCCCCCTGGCCCCGCAGCCCCTGACCACCTGCCCCTGTTGCCACAGTGACACGTTCTTGGCGGAGCACCCACTTCTCACCCTGGACCCCAATGTCACCGGTGTCTTCCTGGGACCCTACCCCTTCGGCATTGACCCCGTGAGTCCTGGCCGCTTGCCACGCGGGTGCAGGCGGCGGGAGGGCCGGGTGGGTGCCAGCACTAACCCTGACCCGACCTTGACCTGGCCATGACACCTCCCGCGCGCCCCTCCCGAGGGCCTGGCCTGGCACTGGGGGCAAGAGGTGCGGGGCTCCAGGAGGACGAGGGGCCCGCCCTGTGGGGCCCACACAGCAGCCACCTCAGGGAAGAGAGAAGCATGTGGGAGCAAGGCCAGAGCTGGCTTGCTCGCAGCCTGCTGCCCAGGCGCCATTCCGTACTCTCCGTGTGACAGGATATTGCATGTAGTTCTCATGACAGTCCCCGGATGTGAGCATTAGCGTTGCTCTTGTCTCACAGACAAGGACACAGAGATACAGGAGAGACCAGGCATGTGACGTTGCCTGGCTGGGAAGAGCTGGGGTCTGGACCCCAGTTGCCCAGCCTGTCTGTCCAGCCCATTGTTCCCTTCTGCTGCCCTGCAGTGGGCAGGTGGGTGGCAGATGCCAATGAGGCCCCACAGGGACAGGCAGGCAGGCTGCCCAGGGTGATACCCCTCCCTCTTGCCACCCCAGGTCTGGAGCCTGGCTGTCAACCACCTCAGCTTCCTCAACTCCTTCAAGATGAAGATGTCCGTCATCCTTGGGGTCACCCACATGACCTTTGGGGTGGTTCTGGGAGTCTTCAACCACATGTGAGGGCCTGAGTTCTGGTGGGGGCAGGGGGCACTGGGGCAGGCAGGGCCAGGGTGGCCCGGTGGGTGACCAAGTACCCCCGGCCTTCTGCCATCACAGACACTTTGGCCAGTGGCACCGGCTGCTCCTAGAGACCCTACCGGAGCTGGTCTTCCTGCTGGGGCTGTTCGGCTACCTTGTCTTCCTGGTCATCTACAAGTGGCTGTGCATCTCAGCTGCCAGCGCTGCCTCAGCCCCCAGCATCCTCATCCACTTCATCAACATGTTCCTCTTCTCCCGCAGCCCCACCAACAGGCTGCTCTTCCCTGGGCAGGTACTGCCCCGCCAGACCCCTTCAGGGGGCCTCGTGATCACTGGGCCACTCTGAGCTGCAGGGTCCTCCTCTGAGAAAACGGGGATGCAGGCCTGAGGCTGTGAGCCAGGGAGGTCAGGGGACCGTGTGAAACTCCCCTAGGGAATCTCCCCCCCAGGATTCCTAATAGCACAATGTCCCTGCTCAGTGAGGGGCCCTGGGGGAGGAGTGGGCGGCAGGCTCCCTGGGCTCCCAAGAGTCATGAGGCTCGAAGAGGGCACCCTGACTCAAGCTCCCCCCGCCCCGCAGGAAGTGGTGCAGTCTGTGCTGGTGGTCCTGGCCCTGGCCATGGTGCCCGTCCTGCTGCTTGGCACACCCTTGTTCCTGCACTGGCAGCACCGCCGCCGTTCGCGGAGGCCCACTGGCCGGCAACCGGTAGAAGCTGGAGGGAGGGGGCATGTGGCATGAGGGCTGCCGGGAGGCTTGACCCCAGCCTCGCTGCCTCGCGGTCTCCTGGGTGGTGGAGGCCTGCTGATGTCACCTGCCCTCCACCCCCAGGATGAGGACAAGTCCAGGATTCTAGACTCCTCCGACACATCTGTGGCTGGCTGGGGCTCTGATGAAGAGAAAGCAGGGTGCCCAGGGAACTCAGAGGAGGCCGAGGTGGGTGTGGTCTTCCAGAGTATGTGTGGGGGATGGCGGCTGCCAGACTGACTTGCCCCTCACTGCCTCCCATCCCCCAGTTTGTCCTGTCCGAGGTGCTCATGCACCAGGCCATCCACACCATTGAGTTCTGCCTGGGATGCATCTCCAACACGGCCTCTTACCTGCGCCTCTGGGCTCTGAGCCTGGCCCATGCTCGTGAGTGACCTGGCCACAGGGGGTTGGCTGGCCGCGGGGGCAGCTGCTGGCTGGGGGGCCTGGGCGGGTCACTTCTCCAGGCTTCAGAATCCCGTAGCCTGAGGATGTGGGGAGGTCCTCCACCAGGAAGGGGGCGCTTCCGGCTGCCACAGGGGCTGGGTGGGCACCCCTCGGCCCTGGCCTCCACTGCTGCCTCCCCGACCCCCAGAGCTGTCAGAGGTCCTGTGGGCCATGGTCATGCGTAGCGGCCTGCGCATGGGCCGTGAATGGGGTGTGGCGCCTGTGGTGCTGGTTCCTGTCTTTGCTGCCTTCGCCGTGTTGACCGTGGCCATCCTGCTGGTGATGGAGGGGCTCTCAGCCTTCCTGCACGCACTGCGGCTACACTGGTGAGCAGCCCGCCTGGCTGGCCCCGGGAAGCACAAGGGGGCAGGAGCGGGGGCCTCCCCTCACGAGCTCTTCCCTTCTCACCCCCAGGGTGGAGTTCCAGAACAAGTTCTACTCAGGCAGTGGCTACAAGCTAAGCCCCTTCACCTTCACTGCAGAGGAAGAGTAGTGCCCATCTGTGGCCACGCTCAGGTCTCTGCCTTTACCTACAGAGACAAGAAATAAAGATGGCTTTAGAACTGTCCTGGTCCCATCTGCAATGCCACGGGCTGGGGAGGCTGGGTGTGGTGGGGTCTAGGCTCTGGGCATGGCTGGTCCCACCCCAGGGCTCCTGATATCATGGACTCCGTGCCTGGCTATATATTATGCCCATCGTCCTCATGCTCACCTATGCAGCTGGGCTTGGTGTCAGGTGTAATGGAGTGGGAAGCCCTGGTCTAGGACCTGGGGTCTTGAGAATTTGGGGAGAGGCCTCATGAGCACATCTGCAGCAATTCCAGAGTCTTGGCGTGAAAAGGGGCAGAACTAGGACCAAGGAAGGATGTTTCCAGCACATTCTAGCTCAATATGAGTGTCTGCCAGGCTGAGCCAGGGATGTGAGTGAGCTCCCGATATCCTTGGGGATGTGCAAGTGGCTGTTAGGAGACTGGGATACTCGGCATGAAGGGTGGTGCCTGGCATGATGGGCCAATGTTTCCATGCCCTGGTGCTAGCCCCACCTCAGGCACTCAAGATGTCTGAGGCAGGGAGCAGCCTGGGACACCAGAGCCTGACCCAGCAGTGAGGACGGGGACACTCACACACACGGCCACCATTCTAGAGAAGGGCAGAGGCTGTCCAGGCAGCCCAGGAGCCACCCAGGGCCCCAATGGTCAGGAAAAGGATTGAGCTGGATTCCAGGCCCTGCTGCCCCTTCAGTGGAACCTATTGTTTGTCTCTCCCACCCCTCCTTGGTGACCAGTCCTACCCCCTTCCCCCCACGCTGAGGTCATCCTTCGGCTGGTGGGGTGGAGAGGGGCATTTTGCATGTCTTTCTGGCCTGGGTCCCACCACTGGCTGGGAGGTGGTGCCAATGCTTCTCAGAGGCCTTCCTTTCTCCAGCTGAGGAGCTGCAAAATGGCTCTTCCGGCAGGAGGCCCCAGGAACAAAGGCTGCTTTGAGGCCAAAGATGCCCTGGGCATGGCAAGCCGGGTGGCCTGGCTCCATGACTGTGGCTCTCATCTGGCCAGCTGCTGGGAGGAGCCCGACTGCCCTGCTCAGGGCCTCCAGATGCCAGGGGGCTGGGGGTGGGCAGGGAAGAGCGGGGGGAGCGGGTGAGTCCTTACATAGGAGTACAGTATCATTTACTGCTAGTTTTATCGTTTGGACACCAAAACACATTCACCCGGTTAAAATTTAAAATGTCGGGCAGCCCCGGTGGCACAGAGGTTTAGTGCTGCCTACAGCCCAGGGTGTGATCCTGGGGACCCGGAATCGAGTCCCACGTCAGGCTCCCTGAGTGGAGCCTGCTTCTCCCTCTGCCTGTGTCTGCCTATCTCTCTCTCTGTGTCTCTCATGAATAAATAAAATCTTAAAAAAAAAGAAAAGAAAATTAAAATGTCTACAAGGGCAAATAGTGGAAAATCTTCCTCCTGCCTGAGCAAGCCAGCAGTTCAGTCTCCTCCAGGATGTCCCCCTGCTCCTAGTTTCTTCTAGATCCTTATGGTCGTGGGGCAGAGAAGACCGGCCGGGAGCCCTCCATAGGCACAACAGGCGACAGGAGATTTAGGACACACCCAAGGGTGACAGGATGAGTTTTATACGCTTTTATTGTTTGTATAGTACAATCTCTGGTAGCAGAAATGTATGCACAAAAAAACATTCAAATAAGAGTTCAGAGTAAAAAAAAATTTATCCCAAAGGACATTTAACATATATGGGTTTCACAGCTATAGTGTATCTGCGCCCCCACATTCCACAGACTGCTCTTTCCCACCAGGAGGACCTCATCAGGGATATCGGGAACAGGGAGGGCAGGGGAGCTGGCCCAGAGCCATGGTCAGGCCTCCTCCCTCTCCCCTGGCACACTGAGGCCCCCGCAGCAGGGCAGCAGGAGGCTTCAGCCCAGGCACAGAACCCACAACCCCTCTGAGCAGAGGTGGAGGAGAAAAGGCTGCGGAGAGCAGGATAAAGCTCTCCATGGGGAAGGGAGGCAGGAGGCCCCTGTGCATCCAAAGGTCCCCAAGCTGCCCCTTGGCTGGCAGGTGGCCCCCTATGGGCTCCCTGCCTGCCCCTGAGGCTGGAGTTAGTAAAGCACATTCAGTTAAAGAGGAGGGCAGGGCCAAGTTGCATCCGGTCAGGGTGAGATGCGTTTGCATAACAGTATATGTACAACAGGTAGCAAGGAGCTACATTCGTTGGTTCATCCTTGTCCAGAGACAACAGCTCACCCCCGTCACAGGCAGTCTGCTGTCCGGAGCATCAGCCACGTGGACCAGAGGGTGAGGGAGCAGCTTCCAGAGACTTGCGCTCAATCCACAGGGCTATGTCACAGTCTGTCCCTGCTCGCTCACTGCGCTCGGGAGCCAGCAGCGTCTACACAGTCACCAACAGAGAGCATGGTCACAGTGTTCCCCAGCATGTGAACTCAAATCCTTGAAAAATCAACGTTAACCAAAAAGAAGACCCACAGAAACACTGTTTACTCTCGCTGTCTGCCATACCTGACTACAAACTTCAGGCCCCAAATAGGAGATGCCTTCTCTAGATTAAAAGGATTCTGAGATATTGCACTATTGCGCTATGAACTATGTTTCTGCTTCCCGATCTCATTGCAGACCTAGTGAAATCGTAAACAAGATAGGATATAAATGTTACTCAATTTTAATACAGTCTTTCGTATCATACACATCTGTGTCGGCAGCGAGACATCCAAGCCTTGCTGTAGGGACAGCAGTTGGAGCGCGGAGGGGCCCGCTTGCTGGCCACCCCCACGCAGTCCAGGGATGAAGTGGATGGCGCCTCCCACGCTCACACCCCGAGCTTCCGCTTCTGGTCGAAATAGGCATCGAACCTTGCTTGGGCGTAGTCCTAGGAGACATAAGGAAGAACAGCCTCACCAAAGACTCCCACCCAGGCTGCCCATGTCCCGCATGGGCCTGCGCCTGGGCCACTACCACTGCACCGGACAGAGCAGCTCCAGCCGCTGCAGGGTGTCCAGAACCCCAGACACCCAGCTCAGGCACCTGGGCCGTCGTGGCATGGCCACCCAGGTGGGCCTTCTGTCTCTGTATCTGGCACTGCCACGGTTCACGCTCGTTTACCCTGAATGCTGCAGGCACTGACTGAAACACAGGCTCCTCTCTCAAAGCAGAAGATCAAGTAGAGAACAGAGGTGTGAGGAAGAAGGTACCACCAATTTTCTGGGATCACCTGCAGCAATACTACTACTAAGACATGAGAGGGACGTTGGAGATTCTGGTCTTGAGTTCTGCCTACACGAAAACCGTCAAGCCGTGTGTCTCTGGGTCTGCTCCCCGACCCGCCCCTCAGGGTGGAAAGCACAATCTCTGAAGCGCCTGCTTCAAATTGAAAAGTCTGTGATGCCAACTGCCAGGAAGATTACAGCATCAGTTTCAAACTCGACATTGGGATGTAACTTATGTACCACCGCTTTGAACTTCAAAAATGAATGACTTCAGAGTTGGACATTTTCACAAATGTGTCCATCCAGTTTAGCACCAGCACCACAATCCTGCTAAGGAACATTCCAGCACACTCACATTTCCACGGGCCTGGCTCCAACGCCTGGCCACAGGCAGCCTCTGAATTCTATCTCAATCACCGTGGATTTTGCTATTAGAAAACTTTTCCATACATCAAGTCATCCAGTGTGTACCCTTTTGTGTCTGGCTTGTTTCACTCAGCATAGTAACATTTCTGGGATTCATCCAGGCTGTTGTGAGCATCTGTGGTTCATTCCTGTTACTGTGGAGTACTTGTCGATTGTATGATCTAACACACTACAAATATCCATTCATCTGACTGGCATGCGGGTTTGGGCAATTAAACAGAAAGCTGCTATGAGCAGGAGTGCCAGTCTTGGTGTGGAAACATGCCTTCATATCTTTTGGATCAATCCCACAGTAGGAGGTTGCCAGGCCGGACACTAGGTGTACCTCAGACCCTCTACCTTCCCCCTTAGCCATGTATGCGGGTTCCAGCTGTTCCACATTCTTGCTGACATTTGGTAGTGTTGGTGTCTTAAACGTTTTAGCTGCCATCATAGTATGCAGGGCATCTTGCTGGAGATTCAATCTACACTTCTTTTATGACTAATTACATTAAGCAGACAAAACAGATGTCTACTAACCATTTGCTTCTCTCTCGTGAAATGTCCAAATCTTCTGCCTATTTACAAAGTAGTTTGATTTCTTGCTAAATTGTGAGCTCTTTATATATTCTAAATACAAGTCCTTCTAGAGGGAGAGATCTGCCACATTTGCTCCAAGGCTGTGCTTGCCTATTTGTTTTCTTAATAATGTCATTCTAAGATCACAAGTTTTTAACTGATTAAGCCCAACTTACTGTATCTTTTTTCTTTTATGGTCAGTGCTTTACATAACCTAAGAAATCTCTGCCATGGTCACAAAGCTTTTCTCCTTTGTTTTCCAGATGCTTTTACACCTAGGCCTGTTATCCAAGTTAATGCTTGTGTATGGTGGGAAACCAAGTTCATAATTTTTCCCGTATGGCTGCTTAGTTCTTCCCGCATCAGTTTTGAAAATCTAACCCCTTCTCCAATGAATGACCGTGACCCTTGAGTATCAGTCGGCTGTATGTATGAGTGTCTCTGGGCACCAGGCTCTACTCTATTTGACAGATGTCCATCTTTACACCAATATCGCAGTCTTGATACATCTTAAAATCCGGCAGAATGAGTCCTCCAACTTTGTTAAGTTTTAGTTTCACATAAATTTTAGAACTTACCAGTTTCTGCCAAAACGCCTGGGGCTGGGTGGGGGCTGGTATTTGACTGGGATCACAGAGACTCTGGGTATCAGCTTGGGGAGAACAGACTCTTAATATGGAGTCTCCTGAAGCCATAAATGGGGTCTCGCAGTCCATTTATTTAGGTTTTTAGCCATGTTTTACAGTTTCCAGTGTGAAGACCATGCACATATTTCAAAAATCTCATCCCTAAGTATTTCATGTTTTATACCATTGTAAATACAATGAAACTTCACTTCCACAGCTTAAACAGCATTTCTGTTGATTCTTTCATATTTTCTCATGTACTTGATCATGTCGACTATAACACAGAAGTTTTTCTTCTTTGTTTCCAGTACTTTTGCAGTTCCTCTCTTTTCCTGGCCTCACTATGCTGCCCAGGTGCTCTGGTCCCCTGGGGGGTGGCAGTGGGATGTGAGAGCAGCGCACCTGCCTTGCTTGCTGTCTGGGGCTCTCAGGTGTGCAGGAATGCTCCAGCTCTCACTGGTAATTATGACGCTAGCTGTATGTTTCATATGTGCCCTTCCCCTGGTAGAGAAAGGACCCTACTATTTCTACTTTGCTGAGGCTTGTTTCTGTTTTAAATTATGATCATGAATGGGTATTGGATTTTGTCAAATGCTTTGCCTGCATTCACTCAGAAGATAATATGGTTTTCCTCTCTCATTCTGTTAATATGCTGAATTATACTAACTGGTTTTTAAAATGTTAAATTAACCTGGCATTCCAGAGATAAGTGCCACTTGGTCCTATCTATGTTGGATTTAATTTCTGCTAATATATTTTTTAAAGATTTTATTTATTTATTCATGAGAGACAGAGAGAGAGAGAGAGAGAGAGAGAGAAAGGCAAGAGGCACAGGCAGAGGGAGAAGCAGGCTCCATGCATGGAGCCCGAAGTGGGATCGATCCTGGGTCTCCAGGATCACACCCTGGGCTGAAGGTGGCACTAACCGCTGAGCCACCTGCGCTGCCCTAATTTCTGCTAATATTTTGATAATGATTTTTCTGTCCTGCTCATGAAGGGCACTGATCTGCAGTTTTCTTAATGTTTTTGTCTCGTTTTGGCATCGGGGCAATGCTTTATCAAATGAGTAGAGAAAAGTCCCTTCCTCTCTTTATTCTCTAAAAGTCTGTGTAAAACAAGTATTATTTCTTCCTTAAATATTGGGTGATATTCACCAGGACATGCAGTTTATGCTACAGGGAGGTTTTCTGAGTATGAATTCAATTTATCCAATAAATATATGATCATTTGTTAGGTTAGTTTTTGTCATTTCTATCTTCCAAGAAATGTGCACATTTTATGGACACTGTCAAATCTGTCGGTGTAAAGTTATTCATAATATTCTCTTACCCTTTCAACACCCACAGGACCTGGAGGGACACCTTCTCCTTGTACGTGATACTGGTCATATGTGCTTCTTTCTTTCTCGCTCAATATAGCTAAAAGTTTGTAAACTGTATTGAGCTTTTCAAAGAACTTTTGGTTTCATTGGTTTTCTCTTTTTTCCCCATCCATTTTCTATTTTAATGATTTCTGCTCTTAGCTTTATTTAGATTTGTTTTAAAAAGTAGGTTCCATGCCCAATGTGGGGCCTGAACTCATGACCCTGAGATCAGGAGTCGTGTGTTCCACCAACAGCCAGCCAGGTGCCCCTCTTTATCTAGTTCTATTGACTTCAGGCTGAGGTTGTTTTTTTCTCTTTCTAGCTTTTTAAAGTAGAAGCTCCAGTCACTGGTTTGAGGATTTCTTATCTAATACAAATGTAAAACCTTCAAAGCCACAAGTTTTTAAACTCTGCTTTAACTATACCCTGCAAATTGATATATTGTGTTTTCATTATAATCTGGTTCAAAATACTTTCTAATTGTCTATTTCACTACAATCCAGGGTTTATGTAGGTATACTGTTTAATTTCCAAATAATTAAGAATTTTCAAACTTTGTTGTTGTTGATTGCCTACTAAATTCCATGATGGTCAGAAAATATACTTTGGATTTCAATTCTTTTCAACTTGAGATCTGTTTCGTAACGCCCAGCATATGGTCTATCTTGGCAAATATGCCATATTCACCAGGCAAGAACTTACATCCTGCAGTTGGGCATTCAACAGTGTCAGGCTGGGCAAGAGACGGCCCCCGCTTCATCCCTCCTCTCAGGCTGGGGGAGACTGCAGTCCCCCTTCTACCCTCTACCCCACTCTGGCTGGGCAAGAGTGCGGTCCCCACTCCATCCCTCTCACTGCTGTGTGTCCAGCTCTGCCTCTCTGCTCTGTGGGTTCACCTCTCTGCTCAGTTTTCTCAGGTTCTGCTTTATGTCTTCTGAAGCAAGACAAATACATACACATTTAGGATTTTTTTCTATGTCTTTTGGATTAACTGATCCCTTTATCATTATGAAATTATTCCTTATCTTTGGTAATATTTTCTGATGTGTACTTTGTCTTACAGTATCATTTGACCATGGCTTTGAATCCGTTTAAAACTCCTTATTCCCCCTTTCTTTTCCCTAACAGCGTCTGTGTGTCATCAAACCTCCTGCCTGGAAGCAGAAATCGCTATAACCAAGGACTGGGAGGATGAATGAACCTGTCCTAAAGCAAGATGCTCACAGCAGAGTGTGTGTGCCCCCACCCCAGGACATGCCACCAACACTTGCTACGGGGCAGCAGACGGCTTAACTCAAGGTTAAAACTGTCTATGTTACGAACAGTTCCTAAAGTTAGAAGGAAATGACAGCCTGGCTTGTCGAACTACATCCTCATTCAATCCGCACCAGCCACCCACTGGAGAATGGGCACTGCAGGCCAGAGAATGGAGCAGTGACAACTGAAGCAAACACGTCAAAGCACAGGCAGGCACCCTCACGCTCCTTCACTCTGTGTCCCTCCTGTCAGAAAGGCCTGAGGTCAAGGGCTGGACCACCAAGATCCATCAGAGCCACAGGGTCATAAAGCACCTCTCTGAAGCAGGGAAGGTGAAGCCACCTCCAAAGGCAGATGCAGAGCCAAAGTGGGTTAAATAGTGCAGCCTTTAACCCCCAGCTTCCTGGGCTGAGCCTGCTGTCCTGGTGCCAGGTCACCTCGTTCAGGACCTTGTGGGGACACATGTAGATCTCTGTAAGAACGTTCACTTCCCGCCATGCACTCACAAACAATTTTCTTTCTGGGAATAGAAGAGAAAACCATCCCGAAACATACCATGTACCCAAATTCAATGGATGAAATCTTGGCCTGTACGATGGACCAAAGTCCCCAGAAGAAATGGGATGCAAGGGCAAACCTGTAATTACAAAAGCAGGAAATGCACATGAGATGTGTGGTGCTGGCCAAAGGCCCAGTGATGGGATTTCCTGCTGGCAGGCACTGTAACTCATCGGGACGCAAACCCAGTCTGCCCTGGCCCACTCAACAAGATTATATTCCATAGTGACCAAGAACAGGGTGGGAGCCCAGCAGCTGGCCTCTCCCACCTCTACTGGTGGCAGGTGGACCTGCAGTGTGGACATGCCCAACTGCTGTCCCTGGCGCATGGCTACAGTCCAAGGACTCACACAGAGGCCTTGGGGGCCACATAGGCGGGGCACGAGCCACACCGGGAAAGAAACGGTCTCTGCTACATGTACGCGAGCGCCCATCATCAGCAACTTAGGGGGCATTATACGAGAGGAGGAACACACAGGCCTCTGGATGACTCACTGGCTTTCTGAGGAGGTAGGATGTTGCCTCACCCTCATTCACCCTCATCCCTGCCCTCCTACAGCAGTGAAACAGAGTGTGGCGGTGCACCATGGCCCCCATCACTGAGAACCCAAGCTCCCCTCACAACAGTGCCTTTGGGCTTCACTGAATGCTTCAGTGTCCTCCTCAAACCTGATTGCTTTTCTTGTGGTCCTTGACCCACTACACATCCCTTGGAGCTACCCTTTCTGTCTGGCTCTCCTCCACTTTTCTATTTCTATCCATTCTAGAACCAGAGTGGGAAGATCTATGCACCAGGGGAAGCCCCAGGGACAGTAAGGGTGGCTGTACGCCCAGCAACAGGGCCGTGGACACTTCAGAAGAGGTGATTTATGGTGAGTGGACTGAAGTCACCTGAACATTTTTGCCAAAGAATCTCCTAAGAGAGCTCAAAGAATGAGTAATTCAGGTCTCTTAACTAAAGAGATGAGTGTGTTTGATAAACAGGGGTCCAAGCTTTCATGAAATCTAGAAGTTTCTCAGCCCTGCTTTGAGAGCTAGTGAAGAAAAATTAAAAGCAAGACTCAGAACACTCACAATTTATAGTTTTCAGAAGAAACACATTATTGGATGGTGCCCACCACTCCATGAGCATCAAGAGACGAGAGCATACAGGCCCTGGGTGGCACAGCCTCACACAGCCGAGTCCTATGTGTGGATTACAGTGTGGAGCGCCAACCACACACCCTGACCCTATAACACTGACCCTGCTCTCTACACCTGCTGTGTGCTGAAATCTGGAGAGGCACCAAATGCTCCATGTTTGACAAAGTAGAAGTCCCAAAGATGTAAGGGTATAAAGAAGCTCCTAAAATACTAACGATTGCAATTCGGCATCCCAATTATATTCTATAAACAGGACAACAATTTTTTATAAATTAACAACAAAACAAATTACCTATTGACTTCAAGTAACATTTCTTCTTCTATAATGGACTTTTCTTCATTACTGAGGTTTTCAAATTCATTTTGGAATGCAGCCAAGTAATTGGAAATAAAGTGGAGCTTTAAAAAAAAGTAATTACATTAGAATCTGACGGTGACAGATGGTGGTGTCAAGAACTGTCAGGAAGCACCACATGGCTGGAAGACACCCCACATATCCAGCGGACACCCCACACATCCAGTGGACACCCCACATGGTCAGTGGACACCCTACACACCTGGCAGGGCCTGGAGGAGCTCTGTGCCAGGCAGGAGCACGGAAGCTCACCGGTGCATGCGGCTGTGATCACAGTCAGAGTTTACTGGACTCGGTGCCACACTGTCAACAAGACAGGCACAGGAAACCACCGCTGCTTCTGGACAAAATCACTGAGGTAGAATCTACTCCACATTCCCATTTCCCAGTCTGGTCACAAAGCAGGGTAAGCCTACGTCACACATCCCCCTGGATGGGCTGGCATTCTGTGTGGGGCCTTCACAGGTGTGCCTGGCATGGGCGCTAGGGGCCCGAGGTCGCTGGCAGAGGCTCCCTCAGAGTGGGAGCTCACCAGACCACGTGAAGGGGCCTGCTGCCTCTGATGTGCCGCAATGACGTGTGTATGTCCGCAGATTGGCAAGGTCTAATTCTGGTTTGGAGAAGAGGCTCTACCAGGTCCCGCATGTAGTCTACATGTGAATCAGGATCTAGAAGACCCCCGTTCTTCAGCAGCTCACACTATACCAAACGGCACCAGAACACAGAGAACCATCATTCACTTGCTTTCTTTTATAAAAAGGAAACGGCTGGCAGCTGCTTCACCTAGAGAACGCCATTAATGGATTACGTAGCTGGAAGGGCAACACTGCCTTTCCACCACCTCGTCCACTTTCCTGTTCCCAGATGGCTTTCATACTCCACACCTCCTCCCACCAGAAAGCAGCATTCCAGCTAGAGGGCTGTGCTAGCAGGGCATTCTGGAAGGAGTAAACCTGGCACAGGCATGGCGATGGCTCACGCCTATTAAATTCTATGTAGCAGGCACCGTCCTGAGCCTTTGTTTCTGAACATGACCTCACACCTCCCAAGAACAGAATAATTTCTGCAGACGAGGCAACAGAAGCACACACAGAGTCAGTAGGTGACAGTGAACAGTGGCAGATCTGCGATTCAAATCTAGGCACTGTTTTGAAAACCCATGCTTGAACCATCACACAAGATGGGTTAATTTCTGAGAGACACTAAATGCTCAAATTGGCCAATGAAGACAGAAAATTTGAATAGATCAACACCTTAAGAAATGGTAATGACCTTTCCTCCCCAAAAGTTTGAGGCCCACACTTTCTTACAGGTAAAGTTACCAAATTTTCAAAGAACATCATGTTATATAAATTTGTCCCAAAAAAATTACAAAGGGACACCAAACACATTTTATTAGACTAGCATAATATTTATTCCAAAACTAGATACGAATAATAATTTTTTAAATGATCATTTTAAGCCCATTTCACTTATGCACATAGATGTAAAAGTCCTAGGTAAGAGACTGCCTCACTGGACCCAACAGAGTGTTCCAAAATAACACACCTCATTCAAATGGTTTATTTTAGGAACTTCATAGTTTAACATTTTAAATCATCTCATTAGCGGACTAAAGAGAGAAAAGCATGACTTTACCAGGTAGGTGCAGAAAGGGTAGCTAATGAAGACCAACACCTATATGTGACTTTTTAAATTGCTCAAAATATAAAAATTGAACTTCCTTCATTTCCGTCGCTGTGCAGTGCTGGTGGTTACACAGCCCTGCAGCCCATCACATGGAACCTGCCTTCTCACTGGCAGAAAACCCCCTCCTCCTGGCTGGAGAGTCCACACTCTGGGGCTGCCCAGTTGTGACAGAGGAAGAACTTCCTTCGGTACAGCAGGAATTTCAATACCTGAAGACTGCTGCTGCGTCTCCTCGTCCCCCAACACCTTTCTTCTCATACAGCATGACCTCGAGGCCAGAGCCAGCCTGGCCACTCTGCTTGGAACCTACTCAAGCTCATCACAGTTGTCCTGACAGTGTGGCCAGAAGAGGGCAATATAGTTTTGGTCCCACAGCAAGTCAACGCTTGAATGGCTGCCCCTGGAGTGTGTGCCATCTGCTGAAGGTACGATCACTGCGCCTGGCACAGGTGAGAGTGCTCAAGGACATCTCCTGAGTGAAATACAGCAGCGGCTGACTGCATCCCAGTCCTCACACCTCTCTCTGACCTCTCTGAAATGCTGCTGAGCTGGCAAGAGTTCCACGGGAAGAGCTGTTCCGTAGCAGGGGTTGAGCTACTGCCCTGCCCAGGCTCAGGATACCTTCTTCTCAACTGGGCTTGCTTCCACATCGCTACCCACTTACCCTCAACCCACAGCTCCGACGGCGGGCTGAGGAAGAGAGCAGGGGCTCCCAGGAGGAACTTCCCACACGGTGATTCTTCACGCAGCCCCCTCCCCCATACTCAGGACAGGAAAGGGAACTGGTAACAGCCGTAGCAGCTACTAAGTCATGGTGCCCAATAGACTACTTTTGTCTGCACAGAGTGAAACACACACAGAAAACATCATGATCCCCACAAAGAAGGCCAGGAGGCAGATCAGAGGCTGGGCTTTTTGGAAAAAATGAGAAGGAGCTACAAAAGAGACTGTGTTTTTTCTAACTGAATACAGGTTATCCCTGACACAGGGATTAAAATGTCAAGTTTGTGTCCAAACACAAAATCCCATTTTAGAGCAAAAGGGTTTGCTTAAAAATTCCATGATTTAAAAAAGGTGTCATGAAGATGCAATCAATTCTAACTGCATGAAATGGACTCATGCATTAATCTACCAAGCCTACGCAGTCACCTCCTACCTGTTGTTTCCTGGTGGGGTACTTCAGGATGTTCGCTCTGAAGAAAGGGTACTTTTCATAGGTATAGTCGTACATCCATTCACAGAAATGATTCCCAATGTCGAATCCCCTGAAAAAGAGGTAAGAGCTGCAGAGAAGGGCGCAGACTACCGCACCATGAGGCTCCTCTGGTCAGAGAGGGGAAAAGGCCAAGTTGTGAGCATCCCTCTCAACAACAAGCTGTCTTTCCTGTGGTTCCCCAAGGATGACTGCCCCAGGGGCAGAGAGGGCCAACAGGGCATTTACCACAACCACAGCCAACTGAAGCTACAAAAGCACCACCCAACCCACCACTCAGGAGCAGTTGTTCGAGAGCATTCTCCTGCACTCAGTACTCTGATCTCTGAAGCCAACAAAATACCCAATTCTGTGTTCTGATCACTCACACTGCTGCCCCCCACTACCAGCGAAGAACAGGCCCGGCTGCTTTCCACGCTGCTGAAGACTGCTAGGACGCTGGGACAGAGTGCACAAGCTCCTACGGTACTGTGTCATGGCTGCCTATTTCCTTCTGTGGCTGTTTCATACCTGTAATTATAGCTGCTGTATTCGAAGTCGATGAGCATCAGTCTCTGCTTTTCAGAATTCTCTCTGCCTTCCAGCATTAAGATATTACCTGCAGAAAGGTTTAGATAACATGCCATTTACTGTTGGCATGTGGCACAGTTGAGAGCAAAAGTCCTTGAACGTAGGGCTGAGAGTGGTGCTGATCCTGTCAGGGAACCCTAACCACACAGTGAGTGGGTGTGGGCCACGGAGCACACTGCCCCCCGAAGTCCAGCCCAAACTGAAGGCCCTGGGCCATGTGGACACAAGGCCCCTGTTCACAACAGCCCAAGAGTAACATGGCCCCAAGCTCACCCTGGAACAAGAATGGCTCTCCCTTGGCTTGTTGGGACTGCACCTCCAGACTTTCTACACCAGGGTATGAAAGAAAACACCTGATTGCATCCTGGAGTTCTGGCTGACCCAACAACCCGAGCAGCCCTAGGGAGGGTGGTTGTGGCCCACCAGTTAGGAAGCTGTGTGCTGGCATCCAGCTTAGGCAGCACAGGGCTCTGCAGACCATACTCCCAAGGAGGAGACCACAGGCATCTTTCCTTCCATCATATTTCCTTCCACAGCTGAATTCTGGGCCTGAAGTGAACTGGCTGCCAGACTGGCTCTTCAGGCTCTTCCCAAGGCCCCACACTCGACCCAATGCTCAGCATCTGTCACTATCAGGCTGGCGGGTAGGCACCAGTGAGCCAAGCTTTGCTAATTTTTTGGCCACTCTCTCCAGGGTTTCTGCAGGAAGTGTTTTCTCTAGGGTTTTTAGCACACATCTTCCGTTTCCAGGGGCCATTACAAGGAGATGCCCAGAGCAGTAGAGCAAAGTAAATGTATAACTCCCACCTCCTCTAGCCTTTTCATACATTGGCGATCACTGGCCAGACCCCCCTGGTGATGTCTGTGTAGCTGACTATTGCCTGCTAACACACAAACCTGGCTGACATGTCTACACCCTGCTTGACTTGGCCGCAATGATCCACTAATTAATAAAAGGTATTTTGGTTCAAACTAATGTCTTAACTAATGACTGGTCTTCAACAGAGACTATTATCAAAATTAAAAACAAACTGCTGAGCCTGGCATAGGGCCTGAGGGTGGATATGAGCTAGCCATGATGAAGAGGACAGGGACAGCAAGGCAAAACCACACCAGAACCCGGCACCACAGCAGCACCGGTGGAGCTTAGACGGGGCCTCCGTTTGAAGTCACAGTGAAGGGTACCTGGCATTATACTTTTTGGAAGGCAGAGACCCAAGGTCATGGTAGAGTGAACTAATCCCAGGAGAGCAGGTGCAAAATGCGGCCAGGGCAAGGCCCCCAGGACTGAACGGGGGCAGTTACCTCTCACTGGGTTTTCAGATTATCGAAGTTGCATGTTCACAGAGTTAAACACTGAACAAACATGTGACTTAGGAGGTTTCAATCATTTATCCAAGCTCACAGTTTAGTGACTGTTGCCATTTTTTCTTCTATGAATGTATTGTTTACAAAAATGGGAAGACACCCGTGTTTTTCTAAAACTTGCTTTTTTTCTCTTAACATATCCTGGAAATTTCTTCTGTTGGTCTGCATAAAAACTCGACCTCATTTTTTTTTTAATAGTGGTAGAATATTCCACTGTGTAGCTGTGCCATTATTTCACATGTGTACCCCCTTCTGCACAGACACCTGGCATCCATCACACCGCTGGAGGCTGCCTTTGAAGGAGACACACAAACCCAGCTTCACCTAACAGGCAGCAATTCTTACCTTCCTGACAATCATTGTGACAAAACACAACTGGAGAAGGGGTGGATTCAAGTAGTGACCTGGAAAGGGAATCACAGTGTAGGTCAGATGCCTCCATGCCTGGTAGCAGAGAGGCACACTGCACCACCATGCAGCCTCTGTGCAGTGCCTTCCCCGTGAGCTCCGAGAGTACTGCATTCACGTAGCTCCAGCTCACCCTGGAGACTCACACCAGCCCCCGAGGGCACCTAGCTCTTCTACAGCCAGGCCCTTTCCACCCAAAGCACAACCCTCCTCCTCTGCTCCAGCCCCTGGTTTCCAGCACATCTCTTATCACAACTCAACGCTACGGGACATGTTTGCTTGTCTCTGTTTCTCTTAATAAGATGCAAGTGCCTCAAAGGTCATCCTGGTCTCCATGTCCTCAGCACTACTCACACACATGAGTGATGACAACTGTGACTTCTCACACTCGGGTGAGTACACCCTGGACACTCCATGGCTGCCCCTACTCGCAGGCCCAAACCAGGCTTCCTGCCCCATATCCCCCAGTGCTCGGGCTAAACGGTTCCCCCCAACTGCCCCCATGGCTTGTTTTGTGTTTTGTTTCAGAAAAACCCTATGGCCTTCACCGACCGTTCCTCACCTCAGATACTGCAGCTCCAGAGGCAGATTGTAGCGGAGGAGCCTGTGGAGCTGCTTCACCCGGGGCTCCCCAGCAAACTTAATCCTCAGCACTTGATTCAAGTACCTGGAAAAAAAAGGGAGAACAAAAATCACCTCCCAGTTCACCATGGCTTACCATTGGGGGTCCTGTCAAGTACGATGGCAGCAGGGACCCTCAGGCCCCAGGACAGAGCCTGGGGCTCCAGGCTCTCTACAAAGCTCATCTCTGCCCACCCACCTATTCAGTGGACCAGAGGAAGACCTCCAACCATCATGGCAAATAAGTACTCACTCTGGCACCTCTGGCAGCCGCTAATAGAAAACTAAGTTAGAGCCAAGCGGTTTGACCACTTACTTTTCCATTGTTCCAAAAAGCCATTTTGGTTCCTTATTGAATGGCATTTTCATACCATGAAATGTGGCCATTTTCTCAGCTATTTCTGCAGAAATATCTGGCAAGCTTAATTCTTCAGTGTCTAAGCGTCGGCTCTGGAACGAACAAGAGAGTTAGAGAACAAACAGCATTTCTCCAGAAAGCCTGGAGGGGGGCGATCACAGAAGCCTAAGACCTAGCAGCCAGTTCCACAGGGTGTCTGCCTCAGCCGGCACACAAAACTCCTTGAGGAAGTGGACAGTGGACAGTGACCCAGCAACCGCCATGGCATTTCTCAGCTTGTGGCCCCTCTCACATACAAGCATTTAGGCAGACTCTGCCCTCTCTTCCCTCTCCATGCCCTCGTCCCTGGTAAAAGTTGAGTCTCAGGATTTGTTACATGAGCCCATGTCAATTCCTTCAGCACCTCAGACACCCTGGCCTGAAAGATCACAGCCAAGAGATGGTGCTCAGCACAGGTCCTAGTCAGAAGCACGGCAGGAGTTCAGGGTGAGCCATTACCCCCTCATCTACAGTGGCATCTGCAGCACCCCACAGCACCCTACCTGGCACAGAGCAGCTCTCAGAGTGCACAGCTGAACGAAGAAAGAGATGTCCAGCTCCCACTACTGCAGTCTGAGGCTACACATGCTCAGGCTGCACTTTCCCAGTTCCTCACAAGGAAATCACAATCAACTAAATTTCAACTAAGACCTGTTTGTCTTTTCCACATGCGCTGCTCCCCTAAAGAAGCCCAAAGAGGCATTCCTCTGAAAATCCAGAGCACCCAAGGGTGAAGGGGGGGGGTGGTCTCCAAGTTAGAGAAAACTCAGCTCGAATTCTGGCTTTAATCCTCATTTCAAAGCCACATGACCAAAGGCATGTTACTCAGACCTCTGCATCTTTCTGATCTCTGTAAAATGAGAAGTATGACATCGAGTCCCTGGTGAGGCTGCTCTGACCTAGAACAGATAGTGCTGGCAAGGGCCCTGGACCAGCACCCAGCCAAGGAAGTCTCGACAAATGGTGGGAGCATGATGACGAGAGCTCAGAGCTCATTGGAAGCAGCAGGCTCAAACTCCTCCTCTCCTATTCGAGAACCCTCCAAGTTATGACATGATCAGGACATGGTTAGAGACGGGGACTTGGCTCTTAGTGGCAGCTCACTCATTTTTCATGTGGCTCTGTTAAAAAAAAATGCCATACTTGGCATCGTGGATAGTGTAAAGCTAACCGTGGTCAAAGATGAACATATTTCATAGTTCTAAGGTCCTTTCCCAAGCGCAGGGAAAGAGCAATAGGAGACCAACCAGGGTTCTTAGAGGCCACCACTCTCCTGTGTCCTCTGGAAAATGCTATGGGAACCAGACAAGGTGGAGTGCATCCCACACCACTAGATGCTCAAGAGTAAACCTGGAAATAACACGCACTATCAGGCTGAGCCAAATGAAATCACCATTTATGGGGCCAAAAACAGTTGATGATTGGTTCAACCCAGTATTTTAAGAACTTTAAAAAATCTTCACTATATAGTAAACATTATATACAAAAAGAGATTAGAATTTCAGAACTAGAATAGTATCAATCCCTGATACAGAACAGGACAGTCCCAATATTCTGAGTTGTGCTCACGGGTCCTTTATCTTCCCTAAAAAGAGAAGTTTTACCACACAGGTATGTTTTAAACAATTTTTAGTTTGCTTTTAGTGGGCTTTATTAAAACAGTATACTATGTGTAGTCTTACACAATCTGGTTTTATCAAACTCAATATTGTTTTTAAGATGTTGCCACTTCTAACCACAGGAAGTATTTTAGATTTTCAATTCTTTCAAATACTTTATTATCTCATTTGATTTGCACACCAGTCGGGTGTTACTGTCTTTATTGGGACAGTTATAAATGAAAACACTGCCAGGTAGCAAGGAGGTGCAGGTACAGAGACAGAAGGTCTGTCATGACGGTATAGCTGTTGGTTTCAGCACACCCCCAGGCTGGCAGCTGCACATATGGTGCCACTGCATCAAGCAGAAAAGGGCACCCCTCCTGGGAGACAGGTCACGAGAAGGCTCCTTTCCCTGGGCTCTGGGGAATAGACAATTAGGACCCCTTCCTCCAGCTTCCTACTGAATACAGGTTGAGTCCTGGCAAGCAGAGCATCCCTTCAGCCAGGTGGCTTGTGCTTAACCACCTGTATATTTATACAGGGCAGTCCTGCACATAGGTGCCCATGCGAGGCAGGGCATGAAAAGGCCACCATTTGTGACCCGGTCCTCGAGGAGCTCACACAGGTGAAGAGGAGGCACCCACCCCAAATCTGTGAACCAGGCTGTGAGTGAGAATGCAGGCCAGCCAGGCTCAGCATCTCTACCCAATCTGGTCTCAACAACCTGGTCACGAGGTCCAGAGTTGTCCAGGATTCACTTTAACATGAGCTCTTAAGGCCCAAAGCCCCTCGTGGGTCTAACTCACACATAAGTCTAAAGATGACACACTGGCAGATGTGGCAGCAACATTAAAAATGCCTCAGGCAGCAAGAAAAAGCAAATAGTCCCAACTTTTGGGAAGAGGATTTGAGCTGGGCCTTGAAATGTCTCTGTGGGGGACATAGAGCTGGGAAGACTCAAACAGAGGGAGTGAGCTGGGAGACGAGGCAAAGAGCAATGGTGGCCAAAGACCCAAGGTGTGGGTGGTGTGGCCAGGGCCAAAGGGCTCTGCAGGGAGTCCTGAAAGCGGCCCAGAAATTGAGAGGTACAAGGGGAAAAGCAATAGTTTTGGGGTAAGCAGCTTCAGGGGACAACGGAATATTAGGTTTCATATATATTTTTCATTTGGATGAACATCTTGGCAGAAAAAACAGAGGTTCTAATGTAAATTCAATAGAAATCTGTTTTTTCTTTATTTCTGATACAGTTTCATAACGTGAATCCCATTTACCATGTCAGACCCCAACAGCTCAGGCTCCTGCAGGACCAAGACATAGAATCTGTCTGCTGTCTGTGGCACCCATCAACTGACCAGTCGAGAACACATCTTACCGGGATGAACTGCTCCAGGCGGCCTTGGGGAAAGATGCCGTAGAGCTTTGGCCCAAGCGACCTCTCTGCAAGAATGGCAAACATAACGCTCTCCAGAACCATGGCCTCGGCCCCCTAAAACAGAGAGCAACACACCAAATGTTTACTGAGGGCTGACTACGTGCAGGCACAATAGTGCTTTCACAGGAGCGGTGGTATCTAACCTCCCAGCAACCCTACGACTGGGCACTATTAGTACCACCCCCATAAAGAAACAGAGATCATATCTTGTAATCTGTAGGATCCATGCTTGCAAGCACCACACTATAGTGATGAGATTTAAAATTCAAGTTTAACCGAGTCACTGATTCCAAAAATAGAATATTATCTATTTGTATCTTATTGCTTGTACATATTTTAAAACTTCGATGAGTTCCACCCATAGCATCTTCCCAAAGGCCACCACAATGTTGTGGCCCCCCTTCCAGGGGCCTTCGGCCGCTGAACCAATCCTTAAGGACAACTGACATATCTGGGCCTGTTTTTGGGTCCAGAGAGCACCGGCATGGAGCCTTCACAGGTTCTATGCTCTGCTCTTATCCCCAGTCTTCTCCCTGCTGCCATTTTAACGTTTGTCTCTTGCCAAAACCTGACATTGCTCATATGCAGTCTTCAGTCCTAGGAACTCATGTGGGATCAAGAATCATCCTGCCTTCAAAAACCGTCTTTTGGTCTCAGTTCAAATTCACTCCCTGGTCCTTTTCCATTAAACAGCAAGTCAACCTCTAAGCCGCCACATTTGAGGAAGAAGGGCCAGCGTGGCTGGAAAGCGCTTTCAGATGATCCTTATTCATCTCTGGTTAAGAAATGCACCGAAGTGACTACAATTCTGCAGAAACACTGTGCAAAGTTAAGCAGCTCTTTATACTCGGGTTATAGAAACAGACAATAGGACCTTCTCTGGCAACGATAGCATGCTCAAGTTATGGAGACAATAGGACAATAGGACCTACTCAGGCAACGAAAGGATGCTAAAGTTATGGAGAAGAAAACAGAAAAGCTACTTTTCCAAAGGACATGGAACCACAGTAAAAAGTAATTTGATCACTTTCACATTTGGATAGAGCAAATATTTACTGGTGAGCCCCCACAGTTACAGTTTAGCCACTGTCTTGTGTTACCCACAATTGCAGTCTGACCACCTTGTAACGCCTGATCTTTATTTACTCATTTGCAGTTTTGTATCTGTGACTGTTATAACTAAATTGTGTCCCCCCTAAATTCACACATGGAAGCCCTAACTCACAGTGTGATGATGTCTGGAGATGGGCCTTTGGGAAGTGGTTAGGTATAGATGAGGTCGCAAGTGCAGGGCTCTCATGCGGTATCTTTATACGAAGAACTCCAGAGAGCCTGCTGTCCCTCCCACCATCCCTCCACCATGTGAGGACACACGGAGAAGACAGCACCCGCAGGCCAGGAACCCAACTGTGCCAGCACCCTGATCCAGACCTCCAGCATCCAGCTCAGTGAGATATGTCTGTTGCTGGCACCCCTGAGGAGTCTGTTACGGCAGCCCCAGGAGACTAAGACAAGGACAATACAAACAGCATTGATCTGTAAGGTCCACAGAGCTTAGAGCAGGGTTTGAGAGGAGACAGATTTACCCTCTGACCTCCCTGGAGGGATGGTCACTGCTGGCCTCACATCCAGCACCAGAGATGCTCACCGGAGAGTGTGCGCACAGGTCTGCAAAGCCTCTCTCTCCACCTGGAACCTTCACAGAACGAGATGCCATGGCAAAGGCAGGCCGGGCACTGCAGGACCCTGGCACCAGGGTGTGGCACCAGGTGGCCTGGAGCTTTGTGCAGCCCTCTGCCATCTGTACCCTACCCCCGAATTCCACTAGGATTTCTTCTGTCTAGGCATCCAAGTTTTGTCAGAATTAAATTTGTTTTTCGGTTTTCTTCTGTGTGAAGTGACCAAGCCCAAGGGCATCAGGGTGGGCTCTGTATAAGACACATACATATGGGATCCCTGGGTGGCGCAGCAGTTTGGCGCCTGCCTTTGGCCCAGGGCGCGATCCTGGAGACCCCGGATCGAGTCCCACATCGGGCTCCCGGTGCATGGAGCCTGCTTCTCCCTCTGCCTGTGTCTCTGCCTTTCTCTCTCTCTCTCTCTGTGACTATCATAAATGAATAAAAATTAAAAAAAAAAAAAAAGACACATACATGTGCCAGATCCCAAAGAGGTCTTTAAGGTGGGAGCTGCAAACTTTATACAGAGTTAAGGCCCCACGTGTTACATCACAGACATAGCAATTCGTGCATCATGCCCACTCAGTACAAAGGCCACTGGGAAGTGACCTCACAGGCTGTGCTGTCACTGGCACTTGGGCTGAACACACAGGGCCCAGAATCCTCCAGAGCCAAGTCAAACCGTTGCTGGGATAGTGGAGAGAGAGATGGATGGAAACCTAGGAACTTTGTCACTCTCTCTGGCATTGCTCTGAGTACTGCAGACAAGAAATCTCTTTGTTTACATGTAACACTACAGTTCAGTGTTTATTCCCAGGAGGGAGAAAGGGCAGCTGTGCATGGAGGAAAGAATTTGGAGGAAGAAGTGAAGGAAAACAATTACAAGCAAGAAAAGTAGACAGGTTAAGGACAGCAGGGAATCTTAAAATGAGTGCATCAACTACTGGCAGCCTTTTGTCACCACTAGGTCTCCACACACCTTCCTGCACACTACTGGGAAGGTGAGCACCGTAGAGGTTGGGACCAACACAACCCAGTCCACTGGCCCTCCAACCACAGCTGGCCCTACCTTCTCAGGACAGAAGGTCCTACCCCCACTTGAAACTATTTACTTCTGCTTCAGAAATATTCATACACATTCAGCCCCAGAATATTTACTGGATGTCCACAATGGGCCTGGCACTGTGTAAGCCCCAGGCACTGTGTTCCCGCCTCAGGGAAACAAGAATAAGACATGGAAAAAAAAAAAAAAAGACATGAATGCTGCCTGCAAGGACCACGTTCCAGAGCGAGAAGCAGACAGTAATATGCAAGCCCGGCACAGGTGGGGTAATTGCAGGGATGGGACAGCAGGGCAGGAGGTTGCTTCTAAGGAGATGGTGACATGGACACCTGAGGGGTGAGAAGCAAGCACATTCAGGGAACTGGGAGCCCCCACCTCCCAATGGAACAATCAGGGAAGAAGAGAACAAAATGAGCTTGGAAAAGTCAGAAGGTCCGGGCCAGCTATGAAGTCCTTAGTACCTCGATGGCATCTAGGGCTAAAAATGCATGGCTAACGAGGAGGAATCCACACAGAGTCGGAGCTCTCCTGGGGGTTGGCCCCACAGGAAGAAGCACATTTTACACAGCGAGCTGTCAAACACCCACCCCTAAAACTAACCTTACATGCTCACCACTCTGCAAGACTTTCTAGTACTTCCTTGTCTATTTCATTTTATTTTAATTTATTTAAAAAATATATTTTATTTGACAGAGAGAGAACACAAGCGGGGGTGGGGGTGGGGGGGCGGGGCAGAGGAAGAGGGAGAGAGGGAGAAGCAGGCTCCCCACTGAGCAGGAAGCCTGATGTGCTACTCGATACCAGGATTTTGGAACCATGACCTGAGCCTAAGGCAAATACTTAACCTACTGAGCCACCCAGGTGCTCCTAGTCTATTTCATTTTAAAAACATTTCATGTGCCATTTGGGGCTTACAACCCACCACATAAGCCCCTGATTCAGTTGGGGGCAAGAGAGACGGCAGTGGGGTTGAAAGTGAGTGGTGCTGTCCCGGATGCTCAGAGGAAACACGGAGAAAGGGCAAAGTGGCCCCTGGATTCAGCAATGTGGGGTCCTTGGTGACCAAAACAAGACTGGTGCTACCGGAGCAATGGGGCAGGGGACAGGCAGGCAAGGGAAGAGGGAGGCGGACAGCTGGGGGGCCAAGGTGTGCTTTATCTACACAATTGTATTTCTTTAAAAACATTAAAATCCAGTAATATCGAGATTATGAACTTTTGGAGAAGACTAAAGAAGCATTTCTGTGGTATTCTTGCCAAAAATGCATAACCTCATTCCAGTCACGAGAAAAGGTGAGACAAAGCTAACCTGAGGGAACATCTTATGAAACAACGATCAATGTGCCTAACAACCATTTGGACTGTGAGAGACAAGGAGGCAGATGGAAGAGACCAGGGAGGAACCACCAGCAAATGCAGTGTAGGGTCCTGGCTGTCTCCTGGAACAGGAGAAGAGAAAACATCAGTGGAAAAACCTGGGAAATTCAAAGAAGGCCTGGAGCTTAGCTGTCATTATTGTGACAGAGTTGGTGTCCTTAGCTGTTAGGTGTGAACATCAGGGGAGCTGCAGGGAGGAGGGGGGCTCTCTGTATTAGTTCTGCAAAATTCCTGAAATTTGAAATAAAAAGTTAAAAATAATTAAAATAAATGTATATTAAAAGATGGAAATCAAGCAATATGATAATATCAATTACTAATTCTGTGCATTGGGGTAAGGGTGTTCATTATGTTATTCTGTGCTGCCTCACATGCTCGACACTTTTTTTCCAAGAAAAAAAAGAGATCGAGAAGTAAGAAAGTAGAGAGTGTGTAAATACTCTCAAGAAATCCTACTACAGACAGGGAGCGGATGCAGGCGAGGCCACAAGGGACAGCCAGCAACGCACTGGTGGGAAGGAGGAGAGTCGGAGTCGGGAGCATGAGGGAAGAACCAGGCTATGGAAAGAGCAGGTGTACAAGCGCAGATGGCTCACGGGCTGGCAAGTTGGGAGATAAGCGCCGAGAACACAGCAACTGGGAGCAGAGAGGGACCTGGTCAGGAGGGCGAGCCCCCGGACAGGCCAGTAGTCCTCCCGACAGTGGGTTTCCCTCTAACAATGTCCAGCTGTTCAGGTGTGGGTCCAGAGAGGGCAAAGCGGCGAGGTCCAAAGACCAAGTCAGACACAGCAATCTTCACCAAACCAGGGCAGTGCTCAGGAGGAGGGTTTTCTCTTTAAAAAAAAAAAAAATAAGATTTTATTTGAGAGAGAAAGTGAGAGAAAGAGAGAGCATGAGTAGGGGGTAAGAGAGAGGGAGAAGCAGATCCCTGCCAAGCAGGGAGCCCGACATGGGGCTTGGGATCATGACCCAAGCTGAAGGCAGCTGCCTAACCGACTGAGCCATTAAAGCATCCCTCAGGAGGGTTTTCAACAGAGGAAGAATGGTTTGGAAGCAGGAATGAGGAAAAAGCCAGAAGACACCACTCCCCAAGACATCACCCCCTACTACCCAGTCCAACAGCCAAGATACCCAGATGTGATGGGAAAACACCCTCCCGAAGGGCAGAAGGGGAGGGGGTCTCTGGTCATTGAGGCTATAGAGAAGTCAGCACAGGAAACGCTCAGAAAAGAGGGAACGATTGCAGACAAAGGCCAGCCATCCAAAGGGGCTCAAAGAACATCTTGGACTGAGGAGAGGAAGGGATAAGGAGTGTGCACACCAGCAGGCAAGGGGCAGAATGTTCCAGAGCTGTGCACAGGTGCTGGCTGCAGCCAGCATTCGGCAATTCTATCTGTGCCCCACTGGATAATGGGCACAATAGCTCTGGTGAGGCAGTAAGAGGCAGAGAGGTCCTCCCTGAGTCTAGACTCCCAAGAATAGGGGGCAGACACGAATCGCATCATGCTGAAAAGTTACAGCCAGAGAAAGTGCAGAGGAGAGCAGACAGTGCTCACGGTGAGGGCACAAAACAGAGGCACACACCTAGTCTAGAGAGTAGGAGGGCCCGTGGGGAAGGAACCCTTGAGTGAGGTCCTAATTAGAAGCAAAAGTGGGGGTGACAAATGGGTGAAGTCAGGAGCATTTCAAATGGAAGGAGCAGCATCTGCAAAGGCAGGAAGAAAACCACAGAGTTTAGGACAACATGGCTGGGGGCAGGAAAGGGAAGGACACTGAAGATGAGAAAGGAAAGGTCAGTAGGGTCAGGCCACGAGGACCTGCTGGGACAAAGCCCAGGCCAAACTGGGGCACAGTGAGCTCTGAAGACATCATGCAAGAGGCTGACCTGATCAGAGCAGAGCCCCCAGAGGAGAAGAGGCACAGCCTGGACTGGGGAGGTGGGTGGTATATCAAAGGAGATGAACACATAGACAAATGGTAGATTCACAGGAAAACAGGAGACTCACAGCCCAGACACAGGGTGAGGGTGAGAAGGATATCAGAGGGGCCTCCCAGCTTTGTCTGCAGAGAAAGGAGAAACTGAGGCTCCTGGGAGAGGGGTGGGGCAGACACGGTGTGTTCAGCCTTGGACCTGGCGAGATGGCCCAGGGGAGGCGGACAGCGGATGGCGCTGAGGGGCAGCGCAGAAAGAGGGCCTCTGGATGTCTTGGGGCACCTAAGACAACAGGTCAGGCCCAGAAAGGAACCAAGGGGGAAGGAAACACTTCAGAGAGGACGGGGTGGTGCCGGGTGCCATTGAAAAGCTGAGTCAACTAGAACTGAGAATGTACGGTGAGTGTGGCATCGCGGAGGCCCCCAGGACCCAGCCTCATCAACCACTAGGACACATGCAGGCCAATACACCAAGGACTTTGGATGGGGGAAACTCCATGTCCATCACTTCCTGCTGGGGGGTGTCTCAGTCAGTGTCACTCAGAACACACATTCTGGATCCATTAGACTGGGGCCTCCAGAGCAGGGCACACCCAGAACAATCCACCAAGACATCAGGGGGAAACATCAGTACTTTTATGCCTTTATGATCTCACCTCTTTTTAATTCCTATTTCTTGATGGTTTCAATAACTAGTCTACAGTGAATAAAACTAGTGCACTTATGTCTGTGTTGGGGGGGGTACTTCTATACAAACCTGCAGATATGGGGCCAGTGTGCTCAAAGGTGGCTTGCCCGATGGCATGTGGACATCACTACTCTAGAATCTCCACTTCTGAGCCTTGAAAAGGGCCCAAGTCAACGCATCAGTGCTCTCGACCTCAAGTTCTTCTGAACATAAGCATTTCGGAGGGGGTCATTTTAATCTGACTGGGGTACCAAGCATAGGAAAAGGCAATCCTGCTCACCTGGGACAGTGCTTGCTTCAGTGTCCCAAGGGACTGGAAGAGGGGGTCAGAGGCACAGTTGCACGAGCCAGGTTGCCTCTACATCCTGTCATGCACAAGCATCTCCCCAAACTGCCCTCTCTCGCCCCAAATGCTGTTTAGGTTGCCATAAGGAAAAACCACAAGGGTCTGCTGCCTACACTCAGTTGGAACAGAAAATACCCAGGGCACACTCATTCTTCCTAGCGTGGCTCCCTACACGGCATGCCCCATCCTCTGGGAGACAGATCAGCCCCTCTGGGGGCAGCCAAAAGGCACTGCTAACACCGCTTACACCTCAGACAGATGCAGAACGGACTGAATTACTTACTTGAAATTCATTTTCTTTCTGAGCTTGTTCGGATCCCTCTTTATTACAGGACCTCTACGAATGAGAAAAAGCAAACACTTCTGGTAAGATGGGGAACACCAAACAGACACTAACTTTGCAACCACCAGAACAGTCAGGGTTTACAAAACATCACAGATCTTTAATGAGCACTTCTCAACCCATGGAAGCCACCAACAGCGGCAGGCTAAAATGCACCACGAGTGTCCAGCACTAGTATCAACACCCAAGGAATCACTTCATTTATTTACAAGAAAAGGAACGTCCTATTGACCCCAAACAGCCGTGTACTTTTTCACAATTTCATTGCCCGAGGAAAGTCAATAGGGGGCGCTCTCCCAATCAGGTCTTCCCGAAACAAATGGTCAAGTGGTCTCCCCAATTTAGCTAGGTGGTGCCTTCAAGTCCACACTATCCTGAGGAAGCTTCCTTCCTACAAGAACTAGGAGTGTACACACACCCGGGGCAAGTCATCGTGGTCAGCACAGAACGGGGACAGAGAAAAAAGCGCTGTGCAGGCAGGAGACTTGGCACAGAACCCATGCGACAAGCCTGCCAACTTGCCACTTTCACATAGCCCTGCTCACTCAGCCCGTCACTGGCTCAATCTGAATTCTACCACCAAAAAGAGGGTCGTGAGAATTTAATCAAGTCCCTAAACTTACTTCACATTTTAATATATTAAGGGATATTTTTATATCACTTTCCTCAATGAAATTGCAAATTATTGGAAACCAGGGATCTAGCAATAACAAATATATCATTAACTGCCTTGTGCAACTCTCTGGCTACACTCTTTCTTCATGGCACAGATCATATCTTTTAAAAGCAACCCTCCACCCCAAGTGCTTTAGAAATTTTCCTACTATCTTTAATAAGGGGACGGAGAAAAGCAAGTCAGAAACTTAAGCATCATGCCAAAATTTTACACTCCAATATTGCCTCTAGAAATGTTATTTGCTATAATTAAACTAAGTCGGCTTAAGCCAGACCCAGAAGGAAACCCATAAAGGGAGCTTCTTCAAAATGTTAAGGTAAATTATTCTTGAACATCCCATGAAAAACATACCTTTCCATTCCACAGCTTTATCAAAAATACCTGTACCAAGGGTGGAAAGTATGGACAGGAAAAAAAAAATGCCACGTTAAGCAACACCAGCTACTCTAGTGCCATTCAAAGACCCCAGTGCTTTGGAGCAGCGCTCCCATTCATCCTGCACGGACACATTCCACGGACGTTTTCATGCGTGCTCTGCACAAACAGTGCATGTGCTAGCTTCCTCAACATAAAGGTAAATATCCATGTTCATGAAGCAGATTGCTCTTCTACAAATTCAATAACATCTTTAACATCCCATGAAGTTCATTTTGTACAAAGTATGGAAAGTACAACTGGGGCAATATATACTTTCATTTGTGTAATCTTGTAATCTGCGTTTCTCTGATGAAAAGGTGTTACAGGTTAAATCCCGTTACAATAAAAGCTACCAAAATGAAAACACTCCAGAAACACTTGGTTTGCTGATGGCTCGGTGTGCAATGTGGCAAACTCTAGGGTAGAGTACTTGGGTACCACCAAAGCTTTGCTCCTTAACTCCAAACCACTCCCCATGGCTGCACCACTGCGACCTCAGAGTCAGACTTGAGCTGTCCCCTTTCTGCCCAATGGCCTACCAGCTCCTCACAAATAGGGACTCCATCTTTCACTAATTGTTAGTCTTCCTCCAAAGCACCAAGGAATCCTGCTGCTCACTACACTTTTCGCCTGCATGAATAAAGGAGCCGGCTGTGCTGTGAAGCTCAAGGCACAACCTCCGTGACAGAGCCAGCCGGCTTCGGGCAAACTCACATCCATGGTCCAAGCAGTGGGGAAACTGGCTATGGTACTTATACGGATGCTGAATGGGGCCCAAATGTCCCAAAATGTTAAATCCTGTGCTTGTTCTCCCTAAGGAAAGTTAAGAACAAAAAAAGTTCTACAATACGATATATTGTATACTGATACTTTGTCAGAAAAGACAAATATGAAATTTGGGTATCTTATTGAAATTTGTCGTAACGGGATTTGACCTGAACAAAATTCTAAAGGACTATGGTTATTCCTATGCTGTTATTATTCGAACTGTATCTTCTTAGGGAGATACAGTTAATGGGTTATTTAGCCAACAGAAGTCCCTTTCCCTTGTCCAATGGTGCTCTCAAAAGCAAGTCATTTCATCCAAAGTTACAAATTGCTTTAGTTCCCAAGGCCATTCCTTTTTAATTCTTGCACCGGTGGAAATAAATTTTGTTATGGATTTCCCCACCCCTGCCCACTCCATTCCACCCCCAAATGAATGCATTACTTATACCATAAGAGCACCATCATGAAGGCAAGATGGACTTCTGCCACATTCAACCCTCTGTTCTGTTTCCTCAGTACAGAATGTTCAGGTTCCCTCAATCCTGTAAACAAAAAGAGTAAGACCAGGAAATCTCAAACCAATTTAGATATTCACAAAAAGTGAGAGAAGCGACCTCCTCCTGATAAGCCAAGGGGAGATAGACTCACTGCCAAAAAAGAAGTCAGAGAACTTTTTTGTGCAGGAAGATAGAAAGTAAAATGTATCTTGGAATCTGTGGGATTTTACTTCAGAGGCATAAATTTATTTGAAGCAGATATTAAAATATATTGTATAAATATTTAACATGACTCCATATTTTTTGCCAACTTTTAATAAAAACTAGCTATCATATATAAAATAAAACTAAAGTTTTCACATTAGGAATTTGAACACTGGTTAATATCAAATAATTACTAAGATCTTTTGATGTAAACATTATTATGGTCATTTAAAAAAATCATCTTAGGTATGCCTGGGTGGCTCAGCAGTTGAGCATCTGCCTTCAGCTCACGGCATGATCCCAAGATTCTGGGATCAAGTCCCACATCGGGCTCCCTGCATGGAGCCTGTTTCTCCTTCGCCTGTGTCTCTGCCTCTCTTTCTCTCTGTGTCTCTCATGAATAAATGAAATCTTAAAAAAAAATCATCTTATATAGATATAGATGGAAACATTCATGGAAGTGCTAATGTGATGTCTGGAATATGGTTCAGAATAACCCCAGAGAATGACCAAGGGCGAGGGTGAAGGACTGGTCAAAGGGAAAGACAGATATTGGGGTACTTGGGGCTCATTACACTCTTCTGCTCCACTTTTGTATGTATCTGAGATTCCCTGTAATAAAAAGTCTTTTTAAAATAAACACAGAGTGTGCCTGTGTGACTCATTTGGTTAAGCGTCTGCCTTCAGCTCAGGTCATGATGCTGGAGTCAAGTCCCATATCAGGCTCCTTGCTCAGCAGGGAGTCAGCTTCTCCTTCTGCCTTTCCCTCCAGCTTGTGCTTGTTCTCTCTCTCTCTCTCTCAAAAATAAATTAATTAAATCTTAAAAATAAATAAGTAAATAAATACAGAAATTTCAAGACCTAAGACGTCAGAATGCATTAAATATGCTTAAGACTCTAACATCCCTGAATTGGGCTCTCTAAATGAATTGTAGGACATAAAGACATTACAAAAACAAAAAACAAACAAAAGACATCCAACGATTATTAAAGATACACTGCCACTGTTCCTCCCACCTTCCTTGTTCTTTTCTTCCTATCTTGGGCTTGGTGTTCAAGAGAATCTGAAAACATTCCTCATAATCCACAAATTCATTAGACGGTGTTATAGGAAATAAAAGTGGCTTAGCAGTAGTAACAGGCATATGGTTTATATTTCATTTTAGAGTTATACAAGATTTTGAAAGCTGAAACAGATTTTTGACGGGCTAAGAACTTTTAAATTTAAAACCCAAATTTGTAAAAACTTGATTTCTATTGGGAAATAAGGGATGAGAATAGAGGACTTCCACTTTTTTTTTTTTACTTTACATACTTGCATTGCTATAAAAGTGTTTAAAAGTATTTTACTTTTATAATAAATGTATTTGATACAAGGTTTCAAATGTTACTTCTGACAAAATTGCATGTAAAGTCTTGTACTTTAAAGACTCTGAAGAAAAAGCAACCTTCTTATTCTAGTTTATTAGCTATTAAAATGTTTTATTTCATGCTTTGAAAAAAAAACTGAAAATCAATAAATAGTAAGACAGTTAACAGGGGCTAGGATGAGGAAATATCCCTTGACTGAATTTTGTCTTATATATATAATTTTAGGATTCAAAAATGTTCTATTTAAAGTTACCCAATATTCCACAATTTAACAGGTTTATTTCTTTAAATCTAAGCTATTGGGCAGAATAAACTCTTATCTGCTCAGTTCTTAATAACAGATCCCTACAATGAGGAGGGAGCTAGTTTTACAACTGAACCACTTTAATAAAGACACATTTATGTGATGAAACAAAGTATACCTCATTTTTCCTGAAGTCTGTGTATGCATGGCTGTGCATGTAAATAAAAGTGGCATAAAGAAAGTGGCATGAAATGGCATCCAGCTGTTTAAATGTCATTTGTAATACTGAAAAACAGGTCTTCAAAGTGTCTTTAGAAGCCCACCACTGCATGAGCTAGCTGCTGGTGGGACTGGTGGGACAGGTGGGGTGTTTAATCAGCTACAAATAATAACATGTCATCAACAGTAATAATACATTAGAAATGCTGCTAAAGAAATCAAATCACCATCAATTACAGATACTGTTAATAGGTCACCATGTTAAATGTAAGGGTGACCACAGAAATAAAAAGATTTAAAAAAGAGTATGTGTTAGAAACATGGAAGACATCTCTTCCCACTAGCCTTTCCTTCTCCAGCAAAAACAGAAGCACAAAAAGCTACACAGAGTACTCAGCTGGCTCGCTCTATCTATCTATCTATCTATCATCTATCTATCTATCTATCTATTTTAAGTAGACTCCATGCACAACGTGGGGCTTGAACTCAGACTCTGAGATCAAGGGTTGCGAACTCTACTGACTGGGCCAGTCAGGAGCCCCTCACCTGGCTCTTTTAAAGGTTCTGTACAAAGGAGGAAGTTGGTTGTGGCCCATAAATGAGAGATTAAGAAACAACAATCCAAATGTTAGCTAGATTCAACTTCTAGGATATCCAACAACCTGGTCTAGGAAAATCTGGGATTATCCTCTTGAGTTGAGTCCTGAGCAACTCTCAGACTGTCAGTATTTACCCCTAAAACACAAGGAGTTGAGCTATTCTGAACATTCAGTCACTGTGATGCTCACCTGATCCTGGAGTGGCATGAGTTCTTTATTGTGCAGCCTGTGGCTCTGAAAATTCCTAAGATCCACCCTAATAAATGACCACAGGAGTCAACATGAGGGTAGCATCTGCCACCTCTCCCTTCCTGTTCCCGGTAAGGCTTGTACCATCCCTCAGGTGAGCTGGGGCAGGAACAGTGTGAGAACTCTGGCTCCAGAGAATGCACAGTAGTCATGTGGCTCCTTCTATAATTTCCTATAGTATATTTTCTTCTCAATGTCACCATGGAGCCTAACTTCCCTTCTCCCTGATTTGTAGGAAAACATTCTATATTTATTGTTTTTATGGTCTCTTACAGCATTTTCTGAAAAATTATTTTACAGAACACATTAAAATGTGAGATCACAGGAGTGCTAGGTGGCTCAGTTGGTTAACCACTAGTCTTCAGCTCAGGTCATGATCCCAGGGTCCTGGGATCAAGCCCTACATCAGGCTCCTCTCCCTCTGCTTCTGCTGTTCCCCTGCTTGTGCGCTGTTAAATAAATAAATAAAATATTTTAAAAATGTGAGATCACAATGTAATGATTTAAAGTATAGGGGGGCACCCAGATGGGTCAGTTGGTGAAGCAATCTCGAGGACGTGAGCTCAAGCTCCACACTGGGCATACTTTAAAATAAAAAGATTACTTTAAAATAAATAGATTACTTTAAAATAAAAATCTTAAAATAAATATATAGCTTACATATGATTCTCTAATGAGCAGATATGACTTACAAGAACTTAGACAATTTTTAACATCTTACGGTGTTCTCTAGAGCATTTTCAATTACCTACCTCGAGGAACATTCTAAAACAATTTGATCCTCTGAACTTTGCAAAATGGGATGACTTGATGAACATCAATAGGAGACTAGAACTTCTAAAGGCTCTAGGAAGGTATAAACCAGAAGACAGACAGGAGAGCAGAGACCCAGGAAAGGCAGGCTCCTTATAGGGCCTTCTCAAAATTTATATCTGATCCAGGGTAACCTGCTGCCCCAAGACCCCCAAGGCTTCAACAAGTACATTAGACATAAGCACCCTGAAGGCTAATCTGAAAGCAACATGTTTCCAGGAAGAGTGGCTTGGCTTCTCTAGCCTGTGTGTGCCTCCACAATGGACCAGCACTGCTCATCCTCATAAAGGTACAAGGTAGGAGGAGGATACCAACCGATAAGGACAAAGAAGAGAGTTTGTTCTAAGTCTGACCAAAATATCCATACAACATGGTGTTTCCTTAAAGCTAAAAGTAGTACGAAGGAAGAGGAAGCTAAATACATCAAATGAATTTTCAAATTGAGGCCCTTAAATTTCTAAAATTACCAAATCATTTTCTACTGAGGAAACAGAAGAAAGGGATTAGATTTGCCTTGGGCCAAAAAAAACAAACAAACAAAAAAAACAACAAAGAAAACCCCAAAACTAAAAATATATTTGCTACGTAACATTCTGAAATCTTAATCGCTGTGCCCTTGTGAACACAGCACAAACTGTAGCTGGTGCTACTTAACAAAAGCATTACAATTTTCTTTTTAAAAAGCATTTCTTGAAACTGAGAACTAAAAGAAAGAAATTAAAGCTGTAGAGAATGCTCCCACTTCAGAGGACTCATACTATACCGTGAATCGTGTCTGTCACCTGGAAACCAGACTGCCCCAGGCACGATCGCATGGACAGCCTGCGGCAGAGAACACATGCACAGACAGCTAAAGTGGTACATTACCCCCAAGTGCCCTTCACGCCACCCGACACAAACACATTCCTTCCCCGGACGGCTGGGCTGCAGTCACACCATCGTTCCAGGGACCAGAAATCTGTATTGGCTTCATGCTATAAATCCCCAACATTTAAGACCAGCAAGACAAAGACACGTGGCATATGTCAAAATTAGACACAGGGGTCTGCAATTTATTTAGTTCTCAAAAGAAGGCATCAAAGCAGGTATGGAAGGGCTGTAGATAGTGATTTGGCAACTCTCTCTCGAATATTAAACTGAAGAAATACTAGGTCAGACCAAATGGGAACATACAATACTAGAACAATGTGTTACTTCTGGGAGGGAAGTTTGATTACCTTCAGGAACAGATAAAATTACACCACACTCAAAGTCCGAGGGGATTTTGTCAAAGCAGAATAAACAAAACAACTTCAACTCATGATGATTCTAAGACAATGAGAAATAATACACCAAGTTCACAGTATTCAGTGGCCAGGGACACGTGCTCTCCCAGTGACTTGGGACAGAGCAGGGCTGTTTGTGACGGAGCAGGAGTCAGATAGACTCTGCAGGTGTGACCCTCATTCCAGGGACAATGTTTGGAAGCAGTCAATTCCTTAGTTGCTGGTAGTTTATTATGAACTATATCTATGGGCTGTTCCCATATTGTTTGTTTCCCATATTTTACGGTGGTTTAATTTCTATTTAAATCAGGATTAAGTGAAAACAGAGAAGATGACATTTTGCTTTCTGGATTTAAAACAGACCATGTCCCAGACTGCACTCTTTGAGTCACTAATTCATATCTGCATTGTGCCTTGATGCCTTTAATTTTATTATGGTTAGTACTCAAACAAGCACTAATATTAGCCTTCTATGCTCAAAGAACACACAAAAACATTTTTCCCAGACAACACTCGAGAGATCTTTGATGTGGATTATAGACATTCATGCCCGTGAGACCATTCAAAATGGTGAGGCCATATCTCTCCATTCATGCACAGAAGGAACTGGCTCAACACAGAGTCACTGTTCTGACGAGGAAGGGACGAAGCAATCCTCTGAGACTTCCGCCAAGTGGCACAGGTTACATTGAATGAACAATACGTACTGACATTTGTGTCTTCCACAATTCATGATAAATAAGCAAACGGGTTATTTGTAATCAGCCAAACTTGCTGCTTTGAAAAGGCTGCTACTGGACGTTGCGGAGCTCATGTTCCTTCCCAGTATCAGAAAGGAAAAAAACCAAGTTACATTGACAGCTTGCGTTATTGTTTCAAGCTCTCTTCTAGCAATCACATCTCTTTCCACATGGCAAAGGCTGAACTAATATATTTCCCAACTTCTATTAAACAATCCTCCTGTGCTTAGGGGTGATTCTACAGTGGAATTGTGTCCATTGTGTGAGCAACTACAGAAATTAACCCTCCTTATTAAAATTAAAGCTAGGCCATGTGAAACAGACCCCGAATTGTACTGGCAGGTAGTGCTTTAGGATCAGACTGATGTTTTAATGTTTACAGTGTATATGTTAAAGAAAAGGGTTAGGAGAGAATGAAGTTTGGGGACAGACTGTCGGCTTCCTGCCACTTAGCCCACAGTGAACAGCACTGAAGATCAGTGGCTCCCTGCCATGGTCTCAGACATCTCACAACACCAAAGTGAAGAGAAATGAAAAAGCTGAGCAACATCTGATCATCTTAAACCAAGTCACTTGTAAAGGACTATAAAATGTATATCAAAGAACTATTTCTACTTAATATTTGATCCTTAGATCAAATCTAAGGAAAAAATCAAAGGATCAAATCTAAAAAAAAAAAAAAAAAAAAAAAAACACCAAAAAACTCCAAAGTGTCAAACATGGAGAAAGGGAAGGAAGGGACATACTCAATTCAACTGGTCTAGCACGTCATTTAGCAAAATGGAAGACCGTCTGAGAAAATACACAAGTCTATCATTACCTGTAGCTGTCAGTTGAAATTTTTTAAGAAAGGAACTTACTTTAACCCACCTTCAAGCATGCTACAACTGCAGCTATACGGATTTTTGGGATCCCAGCCTTTCTGTATGGTGCATATACATGCATGTGTGTGCTTTCCCCACAGAGAGGGTACAGACAGGGAAAGCATAACACCTGAGTTATGTTTCTGTCTTTAATCCATTCATTTATGAAAATAACAGGGCTTATTATTCAAGCGGACTCTAGATTTGCTGAGCCACATCTCTTAATAAATGCAAATCCTAAAAAGTCACTACCAATTCTGGCAACTTTTTTGTTTTGATGGGAACAGAAGCCTCATGGCAGACACCAACTGTCTGTCCCTCCACTGTAGGCCAGACTCATTTCAAAGAGCTGGTCAGCAATAGGAGTGAACTTATACCCTAGCAACAAAAATGATAGATGCTTTAAATCTGAGTTGGAAATATTTGAAAAGGCACTGGAGTCTGCAGTGAGATCCCTGGCATAGCTCTGTGACTGCTCAGCTTTTCTGGCACCTGCTGGTGGTTGCCACCTGGCTTGTGCCTCTCGGGCTCACAGTGTCGGCCTCTGCCACCTTCTCTCTCCCGCAGCCATTTCTCAGAGCCCCCCTCCCGCCCCCGTCTGCTTCCCTCCTCGTGTGGTCAAGATATCTAAATGACCAACAGTTTGCAATGGCCATTAATGTCTAAAATTCCAACTGGCAACCAGGGCCCTTGCCAAACCCTAAAGAACTTTTCTGCCAAAAACCTTTCCATTTACCCTGGAGGCTGTAGGTTTCATAATTTTTCTGTTAGAACTGCACAAAAAAATCGTCCTTGAACTAAGGACTTGATCTACCAAGTATTTATACTGACAACAGATACCCTTCCCTAAGCAAAGGAACAGCTTTTTTTCTAGCAAAAAACGAAACTGCTCTCTGGTAAGTCAACGGTGAGCCTGTAGACCCCCAATGACTGTCCAGTTAGCAAGCTGCTCATCTCCCGGCACAGGTTCCACCCTGCATGGTGGAGGCAGCTACAGGAATGGCAACTGACATCTGCCTAACAAAAATATAATAAGAAGCTAGCTATAGAGTGTTCCCCCCCATAAATCACAACTATATGGAAAACATACTCCAGTCTGTTAATTTGGCAAGAATTAATTCCACTTTAAGTGGCTTTAATTATTGTTCATTTTTGAGCTACCTAAAAATAGGGACATAGAAACGCTAAAATAAATTCTACTTTCAGACATTTATATTGCATTTGAGTACTTATAAGGCAGTAATTCTACACCACTAAAATTTCAAGAACAAAATACTAACTACTGATAATGAATCTTTAACAGGGGAAGAGTTAACTGCTCAGGCCCAGGCTATACTGTTGACGGCTTCACTGAGCTACCCATCCAGTAACACAGCACACTCTAGAGCTGTGCTGTCCAATGCAGCAGGCACAGTGCATGTGACCATTTCAATTTAATTAAAGTTAATTAAAATTTAAAATTTCAATCTTCAGCTGCCCTCGCCATATTTCAAATGTTTGATAGCCACCTATGGCTGGTGCCCAGTGTCCCAAACAGCAGATCCAGAACATTCCTTTCACCTCCATCATCAAACTGCTGCTCTACACAGAGCAGAGCCTGGTGCCCAGCTTAGCCTGGCAGCTGGAGGGGCGCATAGTGCATGTTCAAAACGCCACTATTGGGCAGCCCCGGTGGTTCAGCGGTTTAGTGCCGCCTTCAGCCCAGGGTGGGATCCTGGAGACCCGGGATCGAGTCCCATGTCAGGCTCCCTGCATGGAGCCTGCTTCTCCCTCTGCCTGTGTCTCTGCCTCTCTCTCTATGTCTCTCATGAATAAATAAATAAAATCTTAAAAAAAAATAACGCCCCTATTTAAAGTTATAAATAGCAAACAAAAGCCACATAAATCAGATTTTTTCAATAAATCAGATTTAAACAATAGTCTTTATAATATGCAAATCCAGCAGCTGGCTATTAAAGTATTTTAAAAGTGCTGCCCATATGAAAGCACACAAATGGGACTAATTGTTAGAGGATGTAAAAGTCTTCAAAGAAAAAATGGCTAAAGACTGATTTCATTGAAAGCACCAAAAGGACATTAACTGGGTTTTTCAAAAATTGTGCTTTGAAAATGAAATTTGAGTAAATAAAAAACTCAACTGCATAGTTAACACAAGAACCCTGCCGCTGTGTACCAACAATAAGGGGTCAGGGTCAGCTGTGTGTCCCTCATCAGAGTGGTTTCAGGTTTTCTTGGCAAGGGGCACATGACTTCAGACATACAAGCTGGCTTTCAACACTCAGATCCTGAGCACTGCACGCCCTGACAAGGACAAAGAAAACTATCCAGCAAAAAGGCTCAGTGTACCAGCTGTAACTATGATATATCTGAACATTATCATCGAATTATCATAGACATGGGCATAATAATCTGCTTTTCCGATTGAGCTGAGACTAGTCTCTTAAAACATTAAGTCAGAAAACTATTCTCCATTTCATGAAGATCAAAAAGGGCCCTTCCAAAGATTTAAATGGATATTAAAATTCTATCATAGAAATATATCAAACATTTGTATGTGTGGTCAGTAAAATGGTAAATTCATGGTATAAATAGAAAAAAAAATCCAGATATTTGGGTTCTCCTATAACTGGTTAAGACAATTCAATAAATAAAGCACTTTAATTGAAAATTAGATTCAATTAAATAATATAAAAATTGAGAAAGATCACGAGTCTAACAAATTCAAAGTTTTAAAGAAATCTCGAAGTGAGGGAGTTGATAAATTCAGCTCCACTGAGATCATACTTTGTCCACTGGGCTCTCCTTTGCAATATTTGCCCTGTAAAACCTTTATGATCATGTTAATACCCTTTCCACATTAGAATTTTACAACCTAGGTTGGAGCTAAAAATTTCAATGTGTGGAAAATCCAAGCATCATAACCACTACTGAAGATTTAAGCAACATCGTACTTTGGATGTAAAGCTGAAAATATTTGTACTAGCTTATTAATAAATTATAAGAAAAACAGGAATTCAGAACATAACAGGATATAAGCAAAAAACTCGGTTGTGCAGCCCAATTAAAATAAAAACAATATATAAAAATAACTTTAATAACACCACTAAAGTATTTAAAATCTCTTCCCAGGTGATTCAGGAGAGAGGATGATAACTGTTCACAGGGCCCTCCCATCCCCACACAGCCCACAAACTCACCATCTTTAAAATCGCCCCATAGAGCCGTAGGAGCACTTTCCGAGGCTCGTCACCAACGGTGGCCACAGTGTCAGGTAAGGAGCACTGGAACAGCATGTTACTGAGGCCACCTCTGTTGGAAGATGAGAGTAAGTGTCAGTGTTTTGAAAGTGAGCTAAACTGCTCTTCTTAGACAACTATGGATGAGAAGTCAGGATCCTGTGGGAACTGTTCCTGTAGAAGTTTTGACAGACTCTCAGGATACGTGCAACATACACAATAAGCTCCACAGTGTTTAGATCAATTCCAGAGTCACATTAAAAACAAGCAAATTCCAGAGCAGTCTGGGTGGCTCAGCGGTTTAGCGCCTGCCTTCAGCCCAGGTTGTGATCCTGGAGACCCAGGATCGGGTCCCACATCAGGCTCCCTGCATGGAGCCTGCTTCTCCCTCTGCCTATGTCTCTGCTTCTCTTTCGGTGTCTCTCATGAATAAATAAAATATTTTTTAAAAAACAAGCAAATTCCCTATCTGTTCTTCTTAATGTTGGAGGTGAGCTCTGTTTAAATTGCATGTGTGCACCTGAGCATGGCATGTGCCTCCAGAGAAGGAGCAGGATGGAAGAGAACCCAGCGCACACTGGAGTGGGGGGCATCCCAGAAGCATTCCTTCAGGACCATGTTCTTCTAGTTCTAAAATTTCCACTATATTCTCATAATGACCAGGTTAAAATCTTTTTTTTTTAAAAGATTTTATTTATTTATTTATGAGAGACACAGAGAGGCAGGCAGAGACACAGGCAGAGGGAGAAGCAGGCTCCATGCAGGGAGCCCAATGTGGGACTCGATCCTGGGTCTCTAGGATCACGCCCTGGACCGAAGGCAGACGCCCAACTGCTGAGCCACCCAGGCGTCCCACCAGGTAAAAATCTTGAAGCAATACTTAATCCACCTCCCCCCAGAACCTTCCACTTGAAGTATATATAGTTCCATGTTATGGAAAATGTCTCAACCAATTTTGACTAATAGCCTTTGCAACATTAAGTTTGGGACAAATCAAAAATAAAAAAAAAAAAAAAAAAAAAAAAAAAAAACTTTGGGACGAATCACCTGCCCAGGTTGGACATGATTAGGTATACAGGAAAGATAGTTAATGGAGGAATCAGAGCTAAATGAAGGAATAAACATCTGTACAATCTGGAGTTCCAGACAAGAAGCATTTCATCTGCAGCAGATTTCAGAGGCCTAAATCCTAATATTATCCAGCCAATAAATCTTAAGGAACTATTATTCCCTAAGCAAAGCACTATGCTGGAAGCTAGGATAATAAAAAACTAAACTATGTTCTGGCCCTTGCCCTCAAGAAACAGCCTCTCTAATGAAGACAAACCAGGCATAAAACTGTCAGAATTCAAAATCACAGAATTCAAAATCACAGTGTGTCTGAGGTGACACACTTGAGCCAACTGAGTCCACCCCTGCCTGTCAAAGGCTTCAGCATCATATGGCAGTAGATGAACAACTCTGGGAGAGAAAGCCACCAGGAGATCGAACTACAGCTTTCTAGAAGGACACCCCCCAGTCACAGGAGGCACCAGCTTTCCCCCTGCTTTATCCATAAAGTCTGTCCAGTCAAGCTATGTTCTCCAAAGTGAGAGTAAAATACACACCTAATTTATACCATCAGGTGCAGAATTACACAGGCATTAGGAGTAACACTGGCAAGCACTGCCAAGAGCTACAGAATACAGACCAAAAGATTGTGTGGGGAGAAAAGAGAACAGGGAGAATTTTTACATGAAGGCTTGTTAATGTTGGTATATTAACATTAGCTAACAATTTTGAAAAGTTTGCTTCTGTGGCAGACCCTCTCCTTCCTTTCCATATTTTACTCAAGCAGCAACACGGCTAGCTGCCTTCATGGCTAGGTGTGCCCATGTGCCCAAGGGCTGACTATATATATATAAAAAGGAAGTGTTTCTGTGACTTCTGGAAGTCAACTTAAGACATTCTCATGGGCTTTGTCCCTTTCTTCCAGTTCTCTATCTTGCTGTCTGAAACAAGGAGATGATCGTTTGTCAATTGCTAAGCTCTTGTCTCTGAGCTCCAAATCTATACTTCAGTTCTCTGTTGTAATGCGGAGCTGGGGGCTCCACTAGTTACAAATCTCCTTTGCCAGTTGCTCCCGGTTAGGTTCTGCCAGTGGGGGCATTGGAAGGAGGCTGGAAGGCGGGAGGAAGGAGATATGCTTGCTTGTTGTTCTTGTCTGAGTGCTGTAGTAGCAACAGAGCAATCCCCACTTCTTTCACCAACCTCAGAACCAGCCTCATGGCACCTTTGCAGAGATACCAGCTCAGAGGTCTGGGTCCCAGCTCCAGGGGGATGCTCCTCAGGTTCTCAGATGCCAGCAACAGCCAGTAGTGCTCTCTCCACAGGGGGTGGGGGCCCCAGCTCCAGGGTTTGATAACCACAACCTCTTCCCTCTGACCCCCCAGCCCAGAGAAGGGGCTGCTTCCTGGAATTCTGTATGCCAGTGGGTCCCATTTTTGCTTTTTTGGTTCTCTAATACCTGTTCACCCAATTCCCTATATTAAATTCTCTATGTTGAAAATGTCTAGTGTTGTTTCCCCCTTCTTGCCAGGGTCTTGACTGGCACATATGGCCAGAGCTTTAGTAGCTTCTTAGATCATGAGCCCAGCCTAGGAAGGCAGAACAGTTAGCTGAAAGGAGCCTGTTTCTCCAATGAGTCCATGGAGCTGCCATACCTGCCCAGCCTGTCTTCTAGACCTCTTAACACAAGACAGAAATAAATTTGTGTTATTCAAGCCACTATTACTCTAGAGTTTCTGTTACAAGCAGCTAGACCTAGTTCTAACTGATACAGCTTATCACAATCCACTTACTCCTGTTCTCCCAATCTGCAAACTTCTCTTTACCGTGCTCTGCTACCTAAAACTACCTATAGTTTAAGACCAAGTCTAACCTTTTCAAGAAGCTTTCACCTTCTTCCCTGCTAGTTCCTTGAAGGCAGGGGTAATGTCTCACTACAATTCTCAAGACTTAGTGACCCCAAATGGTAGGTGCTCAGTAAAGCTTTTCTGAAGATGACAACAATCAGCAGCACCATTGTCCCACTGAGTCTTCTCTAAACTCATTCCTATTATTTTGTCTTACTAGGTCTAGTGGGTTAGGCTTGGCTCCCTAATTAATTAGACTGTAAGCCCCCTAAGAGAAGGTCCTGGGGGAAGGCATTATGCTACGAGAAAGACCACTGGCTTGAGAGCCAGCAATCCAAACCCCAGTATTGCCACTTACTAGCTGTGTGATCTTGGGCATATCGCTGAACCTCTCTGAGCCTCAAATTCACCCCTCTGTAAAAGAGTTGCACTTTCCTTTTGTTCTTTTGTCATTTTATTTTTTTTAGCGGGGGGGGGGGCAGAGGGATTTTTTTTTTGAGGGGGGGGGAGAGAGAGAGAGAATTCCAAGCAGGCTCCATGCCCAATGTGGAGCCCGATGTGGGCTCAATCTCAGGACCCTGAAATCATGACTTAAGCCAAATTCAAGAGTCAGATGCTTAATTGACTGTGCCCCCCATGCTTCCCTCTTTAGTCTGGGGCTGTAGTGTTCAACAGGTTAGCTCAGTTCACCCTCTCCACAATCCTGCAGGGTGGATGCTGATACTGCCTCTCATTTATAAGACAAGGACACGAGACAGTGCAGGATAACACCATGCCATGCTAAGCACATGGTAGGTGCTATGGGAGCAGCATGATCACAAGAGCGTTACATCAGGACTAGTCTATACAAATGTACATAAAACAGAGGTCTTTATTTCCTGTGGCTGCTGTAACATATGACCACACATTCCATGGCTTAAAACAATAAAAATTTATCTTACAGTTTTGGAGTTCAGACGCCAGGAAATAGGTCTTATGTGGCTAAAATCAAGATGTCAGCAGGGCTGTATACCACAGTCCAGGAAACACATACAAAATGACAAAAAGTTGATTCTGATTGAGCTAATGAATGTCAAAGGACAGTGCTTACTGGGGGGCAAGAGGAACTGGTGTTTAACTGGGACAGTTTCAGACCAGGAAAATGAAAGTGTTCCTGAGATGGATCGTAGTGATGGTTGCACAACAGTGTGAACATCCTTAATCCACTGTATACACTTAAAAATGGTAAAAATAGTAAATTCCATCCTGTGTACATTTTACCACAATGTTTTAAAAAAAGGAATGAAGTACTGACACATGCTACATTATGCTCAGTGAAAGAAACCAGTCACATATTCTACTATTCCATTCATGTGAAATGTCCAGATCAAGGCAATCTACAGACAGAGACATCAGTGAGTGCCTAGGGCTGGGGGCCAGGGTCTCCTTCCAAGATGAGAAAAATGTTCTAAATTTTGTGAGATGACGGTTGCCCATACCTGTGACTATACTAAAAGCCACCAGATACACACACTTTAAATAGGTGAATTGTATAAAATATGTGAACCATATCTCAATAAAGTACTTTTTAAAAAGAAAAATTATTTTTTCCTACTGTAATGATTTTTTCTTAACCAATTAAAAACTTGAATGTGCTTCTGCAGAAACTATGTTCCCCAGATGTAAATAAAACTCATATTTTAAGAATTTTTTCAGGAGTAACTGAGTGGTTCAGTCAGTTGGGCATCTATCTGCCTTTGGCTCAGAACATCCTGGGAACGAGCCCCATGTCAGGCTCCCTGCTAAGTGGGGAGTCTACTTCTCCCTCTCCCGCTGCCCCATCTCCCTGCTTGTTCTCTCTCTCAAATAAATAAAATCTTAAAAAAAAAAATACTTAAAAGCAATCATGAGTACCTGAGAATCTTTGCAAGAACAAAGACCTCTTTTTCCAAAAGGTAAATCAGTTGTCTACCCCAGTGAAGGAAGAGCAGAAACATCAGGGAACCCAAGGCTCTCGTTTTCTCCCAAGTGAGCTTCAAAGCACAGGGGAAGCACAGGGACAGTGTGGAGGGAGGAAGATGCGAGCAGCCTTGACCTTTCTTCTCAACTCAGGGCAACGCCTCTAGTGCACGACTTATCAGAAGTGCCCTGCCACTGGCTCTTGGGTACCAGGCGACAGGATAGGCATCCCATCAGTTAAAAGCCCTCGTTTTCCTTCCTGTCACACACTCTTGAGAGTTCGGTCAACAGTGGGAGCAAACAGATGAGCTACTGTTCTAAATTGTGTAACTTCATTCAAAGTTTAATCCCGTGCTCCTAGAGAAGGCAGGCGGGCCAGCTCGGCCAGAAACCAGCTCACAACCTGGAAACCCTTCATCTCTTGAATTATCCATAGCCCCTGTTGCTCAATAGGCTATAACAGGAGGAAGTAAACCGTCGGTTATTTTTTAGTTGACAAGCAAGATAAGTGAAACAAGGTCATTATCCCAGATGACCCAACTGTGAGAAACCACCTAAAAAAATGCCAATTACCAATGAGCCAAACATGACTGGGAATAATAAGATATCTTGGGAAGATATGCCACAGATATGGTAGCAAAACTATGATGGCCCAATTTACCATATAATTTGTCCTCCTAAGTAAAACCTCTGGAACTTACAAGGATTTCAAACAAGTGGCAGAACAGCTTTATAATAAACATACAAGTCATAGTTGAACTTAGGAGACACAATATACTCAAGTAAGCAAAACAGCAAATGAAATGAAACAAATGCATGTATTTCACATTCAACACATGTCAGCAGCCCATGGGAGGCAGAAAACTGAAAGCGCAGAAGGCACTGCTGGCGGGTGCGCTCCCCAAGCCGAGGGCACGGTGCCCATCCCGCCCGCAGGCTTCCAACACAGAGCCAGTGGACTAGTGAGCAAAAAAAAAGCTTCTTGCAGACAAACCATTAATCAGATATTAAAATAATCCTTTCAGGAGTGCCTAGGTGGCTCAGTCTGTTAAGCATCTGCCTTTGGCTCAGGTCAGGATCCCAGGGTCCCGGGATTGAGCCCCGCATTGAGCATTCTGCTCAGTGGGGAGCATGCTTCTCATTCTCTCTCTGCCCCTTCCCCTGCTTGTGCTTGCTTTCTCAAATAAATAAATAAAATCTTTAAAAACAAATAAATAAATAAGATAATAATTTCAATTTCTCTGGATATAGAAAAAAAAAAACATGCAATAACAGCACAAAGAACAAATTTCAAGCTGAAGAACTATGGCTATTGGGTTTCCGTGCCAAATAAAGTACTTTGTGAAAACAAAGCCACACAGCAGCCCTGAGGAGCACTGCGCTGCTTTCATCGTATTCCTGTTTATATTCACCACGAGCAATAAAGAACTCAGGTGACATGGGTGTGCTTTTAAGGACTCAGCTAAGCTTTATCAATTTTACTGGAACAACTAAAGTAGGCTGCTTATAATGTGTAGTAAATTGTTTGCCTTTCAGAGTTTAGAATTCATGTTCCAAAAAACCATGTTAATATGGACCCTCAAAATAAAAACTATAACAAGTTACCTAAATTCTACCATTCAAACATAACCAGTTTTCAACATTTTGGGTGTTTTTGTTTTTGTTTTGTTTTGTTTTTTAAGTAGGCTCCAAGCCCAAGGTGGGGCTTAAATTCACAACCCTGAGATCAAGAGCTACATGCTGTACTGACTGAGCCAGCCAGGTGCCCCTAACATTCTGGGATTTTTAGTTGCCATTTTCCTAAGCTCTTTTCCTACTTCTTATTGAAATTGGGATCAGGGCACCTGGGTGGCTCAGTGGCTGAGCGTGTGCTTTGGGCTCAGGTTGGGGTCCTGGGATCAAGTCCTGCAACAGGCTTCCCAGAGGAAGCTTGCTTCTCCCTCTGCCTATGTCTCTGCCTCTGTCTCTCATGAATAAATAAAATCTTTTTTAAAAAATCCTAAAAAATAAATAAATAAAATTGGGATCATCCTGAACTTATTACTCTGTAACATTCCTTTTCCATTTATAGGAGCATTTTCCATCAATTAAGCATTAAAAACACGTTTTTTAATCATATATAAAAAGTTTTTAAGGTTTTATTTATTTATGAGAGAGAGAGAAAGAGAAAGACAACAAGAGAGCATAAAAGCAGGGGAGAGAAGAGAAGTAGGCTCTATGTCTCTGCCTCTGTCTCTCATGAATAAATAAAATCTTTTTTAAAAAATCCTAAAAAATAAATAAATAAAATTGGGATCATCCTGAACTTATTACTCTGTAACATTCCTTTTCCATTTATAGGAGCATTTTCCATCAATTAAGCATTAAAAACACGTTTTTTAATCATATATAAAAAGTTTTTAAGGTTTTATTTATTTATGAGAGAGAGAGAAAGAGAAAGACAACAAGAGAGCATAAAAGCAGGGGAGAGAGGGAGAAGTAGGCTCCCCACTAAGCAGGGAGCTTGATGTGGGACTTGATCCCAGGATCTTGGGATCATGATCTGAGCAGAATGCAGGTGCTTAACTGCCTGAGCCACCCAGGTGCCTCTCATGCATACAATTTCATCTTAGAGACTAAGCATGGTTTAGCTGGAGACCGTGGGCTTTTCCATAACTTTTTACTTCTATCCATAACTCTATAGTATAGACACCTGTACATCAAATTTTATGCACAATCTGATGAGACCCTTAGTTACAGTTGGGTTTTTCTAGGTCAAAGGGCACTAATGTTTTAAAATTCTTGATGCCCATTGTCAAAGTGTCTACAAACAAGCCACACCACTTACTCCTTGCCTGTCAGCACATTAGAACATCTGTTTCATATTATTTATTTTTTGGCTAAGATTTACGTATTTGAGAGAGAGTATGTGGGGGTGGAGGGGCAGAGGTATAGAAAATCTCAAGCAGACTCCCTGCTGAGCAAGGAGACTGACATGGGGCTTGATCTCCTGACTCTGAGATCATGACCTGAGCCAAAACCAAGAGTGAGATGCTTCATCCAGGTCCCCCATCTCATATTCTTGACTTATCTATCGATGGAAACTCGATATATCAAAATATAACTTTAAAAAACATCAAACGGCAGGGCACTTAGGTGGGTCAGTCAGTTAGGCATCTGACTCTTGATTTCAGCTTGGGTCATGGTCTTAGGATCATAGGATGAGCTCCAAGTCAGACTCCCCACTGGGCAGGGAGTCTGCTTTCCCTCTCTCTGTCCCTCTGCCCCTCCCCCAGCTTGTGGATACATACTCTCTCTAAAATGAATAAATCTTTAAAAATAAATAAAAACATCAAATTGCTAGTGATGATAACTAACTTTTCTAAGTCTACAATATACAAGAAGTTATTAACAAAGGCCATGAAATATTTTAAGTTAAAAAACTGTTGCATAGGATATATTTACAGGGCAACTCCGGTGGCGCAGTGGTTTAGCGCCGCCGGCAGCCCAGGGCGTGATCCTGGAGACCCTGGATCGAGTCCCACATCAGGCTCCCTGCATGAAGCTTGCTTCTCCCTCTGCCTGTGTCTCTGCCTCTCTCTCTCTCTCTCTGCATCTCTATGAATAAATAAATAAAAATATTTAAAAAAAGGATATATTTATAGGTACATCAATACAGAAAAAAAAATACAGTTATTAAAATAAATCACAAAACATTCTGAGAGTTAGTTTTATTTAAATGACTTCTTGGGGGCGGCTCCTGGGTGGCTCAGTCAGTTAAACTTCTGCTTTCATTTCAGCTCAGGTCAGGATCCTGGGGTCCTGGGATTGAGGCCCACGTCAGGGTTCCTGCTCAGTGAGGAGTCTGGTTCTCCCTCTGCCCCTCTCCATGCCCATGCTCTCTCTCTCAAATAAATAAAATCTTTAAAAAAACAAATGACTTCTTGGTGACATGCATCACTGAGTCCGTGTTAGATAACTTCCTCCAAAACTGATAAAATGTGGATCCATTACCCTTCTTATCAAGCCATACAATCAATTGCACTAATCACTAAGGAAAGAAAATTGGAAAATGTAAAATAGCAGATAATCTAAAATTTTAGTTGACCTAAAGATGGATCCAAGATATGTGTCACAGTAGGCAACATACTAATCAACATTATTAAAAAGAAATTTGGGAAATTCCAATTCCACAAAATTATTTCAAAACAGAACCACTCCATATAACACTAAGATCTGGTATTTGATGTTACTTCCTCTTCAAAGTTCCTAATAGCAAGACATATCAATCATGCCTTCTTAGCATGCAAGGTCTTCCCCAAATAGAAGCCCAAATGACAACAGGTTCCATATGGTCAACTACGAACCACAATGTTCCAAAATACAAAGCACTATTAATTCTCTCATATGTCAGCTATTCCAAGTACATCTCTTACTAAAAAAAAAAAAAATTCAAGTGTTCCACAGCACTTAAACCAAAAACACAGATCATAAAAGATTTCAAAATTCTGAATGAAAGGGGATCCCTGGGTGGCTCAGCGGTTTGGTGCCTGCCTTTGGCCCAGGGCGCGATCCTGGAGTCCCGGGATCAAGTCGCGTCGGGCTCCCGGCATGGAGCCTGCTTCTTCCTCCTCCTGTGTCTCTGCCTCTCTCTCTCTCTCTCTCTGTCTATCATAAATAAATAAATAAATCTTTAAAAAAATTCTGAATGAAAGATCAGAATCTTATTTCAGAATGAAACAAAATTTTAACGCCAATTCAGAATGGTGATCATCTCTGGGCAAAGGAAGGGAACCTGAGGCCAATTTAGCAGAATGTTCCAATTTGATAAAGCTATTTTACTTTTATAATTCTTTACTACATTTATAAATGTTTGTAATTTTACGAATATTTTTAGAAATGTTTAATTATTTGGAAGGGGAGCATTTGTGCTCACATATGCCCATGAGTTGGGGGGAATGGCAGAGGGAGAGGGAAAGAAAGAGAATTCCAACCAGACACCCTACCAAGTGGCTCAATCTCATGACCCAAGAGATCATGTCTAAGCTGAAATCCTAAGTCAGACACACAACTGACTGAGCCACCTAGGTGCCCCTAAAGGTTTGTAATTTTTAATAATGAGCTTATTTCACATAAAACTTTATGGCTGGGATGCCTAGGTGGCTCAGTGCTTAAGCATCTGCCTTTGGCTCAGGTCGTGATCCCAGAGTCCTGGGATCAAGTCCCATATCAGGCTCCCTACAGGGAGCCTGGTTCTCCCTCTGCCTATGTATCTGCCTCTCTCTCTGTGTCTCTCATGAATAAGTAAATAAAATCTTAAAAAAAAAAAAAAACTTTATGGCATCTAATACACAATCAACAGCATACACTATAATGAACTCTTCTCAAAAAATCAAAAACCAGGCGCCTGTGTGGCTCAGTCAGTCGAGCAGCTCACTCTGGATTTGAGCTTCAGGTCATGGTCTCAGGGTCCTGGGATCAAGTCCCAAGTGAGGCTCCATGCTCAGCAGGGAGTCTGCTTGAGGATTCTCTCTCTCTCTTCTCTCCCTCTCTCCCTCCTTCCCCTCTACTCCTCCCACGCTTACTTGCATGTTCTCTCTCTTCTTCTAAAATAAATAAATCTAGGGCAGCCCGGGTGGCTCAGCGGTTTAGCACCACCTTCAGCCCAGGGCCTGATCCTGGAGACCCAGGATTGAGTCCCATGTCAAGCTCCCTGCGTGGAGCCTGCTTCTCCCTCTGCCTGTGTCTCTGCCTCTCTCTCCCATTAATAAATAAATAAAAATCTTAAAAATTAAAATAAAATAAATAAATCTTAAAAAGAAAAAAAAAAAAGTCAGTTGGCAATGTAGGGTCTGTATAAAATCAAGATCATTGGTAGCAAGGAAAATGTGGTCCTGGTAAAGATCACCGTGGGTCAAAGCAACAACCCTGTCCACTATCTTCTCAATCATAATGGAGGGTATTTCCTGAGGTTCACAGAGATTCTCTTTGACAGAGGCTTCGAAAGGTCAGTGACGTGACATCTTCAAAAGGTTAAACATCAAGTTACCACATGACCCAGCAATTCCACTCCTACACATATATTCAAGAGAACTGAAAACATGTTCTCACAAAAACTATACACAAATGTCCATAATGGCCAAGAAATGGAAAAACTCAAATGTCCATCAACTGATAAACAAATTATGGTATATCAAGCAATGAAATGTTATTCAACCATAAAAAGGAATAAAGTGCCATATGTACTACAACACGAACAAATCTTGAAAACATTATACTAAGTGAAAGACAATGGCCACAAAAGTCCAAGCATATTGTGTGACTCTTTTTACACGAAATGTCCAGAAGATATCAAGTGGATTAGTGGTTGTTAGGAACTAAGTGGGGGGGAGCATGGGGAGAGATTGCTAATGGTACATGATTTATTTTTGAGGTAATGAAAATATTCTGAAAAGATGGTGGTGATTATTGTAGAACCCTGTAAAAAATACTAAAAATCTGGGATGCCTGGGTGGCTCAGCGGTTAAGCGTCTGCCTTTGGTTCATGATGTGATCCTGGAATCCCAGGATCGAGTCCTACATCGGGCTCCCTTCAGGGAGCCTGCTTCTCCCTCTGCCTGTGTTTCTGCCTCTCTCTCTCTCTCTCTCTCTCTCTCTCTGTGTCTCTCATGAATAAATAAATTAATGAAATCTTTTTAAAAATGCTAAAAATCACTCAATTTAAAAGGGTGAATTTTATGGTATCTCAATAAAGTTGTTATTTTTCTTTTTGGATCAGTGATAGCCAACTTGCCTTAAGTAGTTCACTGTAGACTGAACATTAATTGATTTATCTGAACCATCCTAAATATTAAACCTCTGTCTTATCCAGGGCAATCATTATTTGATTAAAATCTGCCTCCAACCACTGAACACTTCCAGGGGAACTGCTAGATCCTAAGAGCCATCAAGCCCATAAAAAAGACTCCTCTGGTTTTAGACTCTAGAAAAAGAAACATTACTAAGAGCTTTGGAATGAGAAAAGTTACCCAGTTTTAGGAAACCTCTCCATAGCTGCATGATAAGTTCCCAGCTTCACACACCCATTTTTACTCCATTAGATATGGTACTTTTCCCCTACCACTACTACCAGGGGTCCTTTTCTCTGGTCCTGACCATCTACTTTGGGTTTTTTCCTTCACACAATTATTTTTTTTGCCACCCTTCCTTCCTCCCTTTAAGTTTGAGACCAGTAAGAGAAGGCTCTCACACAAACACAAACCACCACCTTCTCTTCTCCTCCCACTCTCTCATTGCCAGGGTTTAATTCTGGCACGTAGGGCATTGTAAAACCCGTCAAGATAAAAATTCTAGAATAACATCCAGAGAGGGGAGGTTTGCTAACACTTGCCTCTCTTGCCCTCCTCCTATAGACTCACTTCCATGCTGTTTATGCTCTCTTGGCTTTTCAAAGTCTTTAACTTACGCTTTAGTAGCTATGGCCATCTCTGCACAGAGGAGCTTCCACAGTGCTCTTTAACACGGCATCCGGAATTCCACCACTGAGGAGGCAGGCCAAATGCAAAGGCAGGAAAATGAAGAAAATCAGGAAGACTCAGAAGAGATGGCATTTTTAATAGCACACGGGCAGGAGAAAGTAACCAAAGTATGACCATAACATCAGGCATGAATTGCCTGCCTACTGATAATATAAACACCCTACTGAATCTTAAGCTTCTTCATTCACAATCCACAAATGGACAAAGGGCATTTGACAAAAGATCTGTTTGCAGTTCTCATTAATCACATGGAGTCCCTGAAAAGGTCAGAGACATCTGGAGGATCCTCAGCCTCTTCCACGTGACCCTGCCCTTGATGCACATAAATATCACCTGATCCTGGACTGTGACAGGATGTATGTGTGCATAGGTTCCTTCCTCTTTCTTTCGGAAGATTTATTTATTTTGGAGACGAAGAGAGAGAGCACAAACAGGAGGGGCAGAGGGAGAAGGAGAGAGAATCTCAAGCAGACTCCACACTGAGCATGGAGCCTGAGACAGGGCTCCATCTTATGACTCTAAGATCATGACCTGAGTTGAAATCAAGGGTCAGATGCTTAACCAAATGAGTCACCCAGGTGCCCCTGTCTGCATAGGTTTCTTTCTTTCTTTTTTTCAAGATTTACTTATTCATGAGAGAGAGAGAGAGGGAGGGAAAATGAGAGAGGCAGAGGGAGAAGCAGGCTCCATGCAGGTAGTCTCACACGGGACTTGACCCCGGGTCTCCAGGATCACGCCCTGGGCTGAAGGCAGCGCTAAACCACTGAGCCACCCAGGCTGCCCTCTGCATAGGTTTTTAATGCAAGGTATATCTGACTAGATATGAGGGTAGGAATGTCTTTTGACTATTACCTATCTAAAAGACAGGACTGATCAACACACAGTCATTTGGAGTCCTTGGATACTTTTGCACATAGCTTACAAGCAATGGGTACTGTTACAGAGAACTGATTATCAAAAAAAATCTCGGCAAAAATAGGGACAGGTGAACATAATCTACTGCCAAAACTGAAGAGTGTATCTGAATGAATATTTGAAATATCCATCACATTGTGTTAGGACTGTGCTGGAAAAGGAGTCTGATTTTTTTTTTTTAAGATTTTATTCAAGGGTACCTGGGTGGCTCAGTTGGTTAAGCATGTGCCTTCAGATCAGGTCATGATCCCAGGGTCCTGGGATGAGCCCCACATTGGGGTCTCTGCCCAGCGGGAAGCCTGTTCTCCCTCTCCCTCTGCTTCTCCCCCCTGCTTGGGTTCTCTGTCAAAAAAATAATTTATTTTATTCTTTTTTTAAAAAAAATGTTATTTTAAGTCACAGAAATTAAAAGGACAACATAGGAAATATACTCAGTAATATAATAACATTTCTTAGTGACAGATAGGGACCACACTCCTCATCATGATGAACACCAAACAATGTGTAGAACTACTGAATCTTATGTTGTATACCTGAAACTAGTAATACTATATGTTAAGATACTGCAATAAAAAATAAAAATTTAGAGCCGCCTGGGTGGCTCAGCTGGTTAAGTGTCTGCCTTTGGGGGCACATGTATGGCTCAGTGGTTGAACATGTCTGCCTTTGGCTCAGGTTGTGATGCTGGGGTCCTGGGACCAAGTCCCGCATTGGGCTCCCCACAGGGAGCCTGCTTCTCCCTCTGCCTCTGCGTTCTCTCATGAATAAATAAATAAAATCTTTAAAAAAAAAGTGTCTGCCTTTGGCTTAGGTCATGATGCCAAGGTCCTGGAATTTAGCTCTAGTCTGGGCTCCCTGCTCGGCAGGAGCCTGCTTCTCCCTCTCCTCCCTACTCTTGTGCTCTCTGCTGCTATCTCTGTCTCTCTCTCTCAAATACGTATACTTTAAAAAATATACATTTTTGGGATCCCTGGGTGGCGCAGCAGTTTGGCGCCTGCCTTTGGCCCAGGGCGCGATCCTGGAGACCCGGGATCGAATCCCACGTCAGGCTCCCGGTGCATGGAGCCTGCTTCTCCCTCTGCCTGTGTCTCTGCCTCTCTCTCTCTCTCTCTCTGTGTGACTGTCATAAATAAAAAATATATATATATATAAAATATACATTTTTAAATAATTTAAATATTTAAAAAACCCAAAAAAACAAAAAGCTCACAGAGTATTAAAGCAGGAGGACCCAGAAATACTATTTAAACCAGAACTTCTGGGCACCTGGGTGATTCAGTGGTTGAGCATTTGCCTTTGGCTCAGGTTGTGATGCTGGAGTCCGGGGATCAAGTCCCGCATCAGGCTCCCTGTGGCTTGCTTCTCCCTCTGCCTATGTCTCTGCCTCTCTCTGCGTGTCTCTCATGAATAAATAAAATCTTTAAAAAAAAATAAACTAGAACTTCTCGAATTCTCTCAACAAGTGTTTCAAATGCCAGTTGAGAACAAATAGGCTTGTTCTCTCATAAACTCAAACTTTCATATACCTATTTAGGCCAGTTTTCAGTTTTAATAAACACAACTGGTAAATACAAACTGCTCTCAGAATCTGTTAATACAATTACCCTCTTGGGGAAATTTATAAGATTACACTGTGGCTTGAGTACTGATATGGGCATTCTAGTTTGATAAGCACAAATCTAACCCTTTACTTGATTTTATAGACAAAGGAGTAGTTAAAAAAATAAGGAAAAGAGCCTGCAGCACCACCCTTTCCCACAGAAGTCTACTGTGTTAACAGTAAAGCAGCTCAGGGAAATTTGCATGTTACCTACACACACAAGGCAAATCCACAAAAACCCAAAAACCTGCAAAGTGCAAAATAAATCAAGTTCCTCACCATTCACTACTAGGTCATCACCATTCGAACAGGTTACTCAACAAGTAACCATTAAGTACAATTAGTTTCCAGACTTAATAGCAATGTAGAGGTTTTTCAAGGAGCGAGAAGGAAAAGGACATTTCCCCACCAGGAGGCAAATGAGACAATGCCACTGACATAGAGGCAGGTTAAGTCACCATTTAGGGCACAGTTGTACTTCGCTTGAAAGGCCAGAGGTGGCAGAAGTGCTCCCCATTGAAACACAGATAACAAATCCTTTGAAATTATCCAACCAGAAAGAGAGGAAGCAAAGGAAGGTGGCTGCCTGCTGCCGTGGCTGGAAAAGCTACGTCTTGGTTTTCTATGGTCGACCCTGTCCCCTGTCCTGTGGGACAGCACAGCACTGCCCGTACATGCCTCACCCTTTCTCCAGCCATAGAGCCGCAAGAGCAAGCTGTCCTCTTGGTTACATAGCACATACAGAGGAAACAAAGGCCCCTTCACAAAACCTTCCAGACTTTCTACCCACCTTACTGAAAACACTGAATACTACCAGCAATTCCGGTTGCTCTGAAAAGTTCACATAGCTTGTGAATACACTCCATGTGTAAAGAAGCCAAATCAGAGTGGATAAGATCATCTAAACCCCAGGAACATCTCAGCCCCAGGAAAAAAAAAACTGAATAGTCCAATAGATGTGACCTGCTTCAACACATCAGCATTAGGAAGCTGGCATAGACAGTGTAGATCTTGGGCACCTGTGAATGTCACATCCTGACATTCAAGTACTCGGTTTATGGTTAAGAAGTAGTTGGTGTTTTTGACGAAGAACAAGTTTTAACTACAAGTTATGAGGCAAACATACAGGAGAGAGCTTCTGAGCTAGTCTCTGCATTTGTATCTAGGAATGGCTTCAATATTTTCAAGTCCTTACTACAAAAAAATATATTCTTTAAAAGTTTTGGAGTACAATCACTTTGCTAGATAGGGTTCACGGTAATACATAGATTTTATTTTAGTAACACATTTTTAAATTAAAATGGCTTGCTTGGGATGCCTGGGTGGCTCAGCAGTTGAGTGCCTGCCTTCAGCTCAGGGCGTGATTCTGGAGTCCCAGGATCGAGTCCCACATCAGACTCCTTGCATGGAACCTGCTTCTCCCTCTACCTGTGTCTCTGCCTCTTTCCCTGTCTCTCTCATGAATAAATAAAATCTGAAAGAAGAAAGAAAGAAAGAAAAAGAAAGAAAGAAAGAAAGAAAGAAAGAAAGAAAGAAAGAAAGAAAGAAAGAAAGAAAAGAGAAGAGAAAAGAAAGAAAAGAAAAGAAAAGAAAAGAAAAGAAAAGAAAAGAAAAGAAAAGAAAAGAAAAGAAAAAAGACTTGCATCCTTTTTTTGTAGACTTAGCAGGGCTCATAGAGATTAATTTCTATTTTATTCCACAGCGTTCTAAGCAGGAAAAATTCATGCTATAGTAATATAAGTTAGCGGAATGTCCAAAGTCTTGAAATAGGACATTCTTTTTTTTTTAAGATTTTATTTATTTATTCACGAGAGACACAGAGAGAGGCAGAGACATAGGCAGAAGAAGAAGCAGGCTCCTTGTGGGGAGCCTGATGTGGGACTCAATCCCAGGACTCTAGGATCATGCCCTGAGCTGAAGGCAGATACTCAACTGCTGAGCCACCCAGGTGTCCTGAAATAGGACATTCTTAATGTCAAACGTCTACATGTATTTTTTCCCAATTTTTCAACACTTTCTAAAGTTATTTTTTTTGTAATCTCTCTCTTTTTTTAAGATTTACTTACTTATTTGACAAAGAGAGCACAAGCAGGGGGAGCAGCAGAGGGAGAGGGAGAAGCAGTGTCCCTGCAGAGAAGGGAGCTCACGGCAGGAATCAGGACCTGAGCCAAAGGCAGATGCTTAACCGAATAAGCCACCCAGGTGCCCCCCCCCCTTTTTAGTAATCTCTACACAATGTGGGGCTTGAACTCAGGATCCCGAGATCGAGAGTCACATGTTCCACCAATTGAGCCAGCCAGGCACCCCTATCTTTTTCCAGTTTTTAAATTGTGGTGAAATATACAACATTAGCAGTAAGTACATTCACACTGTTTAGCGCGGCATGAAATACATTCAGGGGCAGACACCTGGGTGGCTCAGTGGTTGAGCATCTGTCTGCCTTTGGCTCAGGTCGAGATCCCGGGGTCCTGGGATAGAGTCCCATATTGGGATCCCACAGGGAGCCTGCTTCTCACTCTGCCTATGTCTCTGCCTCTGTCTCTCATGAATAAATAAATAAAATCTTTTTTTAAAAAAAGTATATCCACTGGCATTAAGTACATTCACACTGTTTTACAAGCATCATCCACCATCCATCTCCAGAACTCTTTTTATCTTGCAAAACTGAAACTGTGCCCATTAATGCACTAACTCTGCACTTTACCCCCCATCCCAGCCCCTGGCCACCCCCATCAACTTTATCTCTATGCATCTGACTGCACTAGAGATCTCAGAGAAATCAAATTATACAGTGTGTCTTTTTGTGACTTGTGATTATTTTATTTTGCATTTAGTCCTCAAGGTTCATCCATGGTATAGCAGTGTCAGAATTTCCTTTTTTATGGTTAAATAACAGTCCATGTAAATGTGCCATTTTGCTTATCCATTCATCCATCAAAAACATCTATGTATTTTTAATCAGTTGGAAAAGGACCCATATCTAGGTGCAATCAGCTCAATGCTCAGAGAATGATAAACCACAGGACCTATCTGCTCTAGAGAAACCTTTAACGATTAAGATGGGAGGTCATTGGGATGCCTGGGTGGCTCAGCTGCTTGAGCATCTGCCTTTGGCTCAGGTCATGATCCCAGAGTCCTAGGACCAAGCCCTGCAATGGGCTCCCTGCTCCATGGAGAGCCTGCTTCTCTCTCTCTCTCTCTGCCTATCTCTTCCCCTACATGCTTGTTCACTCTATCAAATAAATAAATAAAATCTTAAAAAAAAAAAAGGGTGGGGGTGGGGGGAGGCTATCTGGTCCGCACCTAGCCAACTGTATTTTACTGAAAAGCAAAAAAGCCACTGAAACTTCTGCAAATTGCCCACATGTAACATGGCATCAAGTCCAATACACACAGGACTCGTCTCCTGGATTCTTACAGCCTGATCCCCTCAAAATTTCACTTTTTCTAAAAGTCAAATGACTAGGGGAAAAAAATTCAAACATAACTAGTATCTCAGAGGAAAATGATCCGCAAGTGTAAAGGACAAGATACGCGGAAAATCAGACAGTGGTAATACCAAAACAGCCAAGGAATTTGGAGCGCAAATAAAATAAGGGGGAAAGAGGGATTTTTGTAAAATTTCTTCTAGCCATCTAAAACTCCTTTTGAAACAACCATGACTCAGGTGAAAAACAAAAACCAAAAACAAAAATAAACTTCAGTGAAATGACAGCATCAGTGTGTGGAAATGAATAGCTGCCTTAACCCCAAGCCTGGAGGCTGTGTTAAGAGAACAGCTTTTGACCTTGGTGAACTGCTGGCTCCCACAGACAGCTGTGTGGCCTTGGGCTAGTTACTCGATGTCTTTTAAGCCTGTCTTCTCACCATAAAACAGTGTAGTAGTATCTAATAGGGATTTCTGTGACAATCATGAGGTAATGTCAGCTGCTCATCAGCAAAAGTTCATCGGTAAGAGTATGCCAGACAGATTAAGGAGAAAAGCTGGTCTTAAGTGCTCCATTCCAAGGGCTGCTCAAGCTCTGCACTCTTAACACATTGGGTCCAAGAATTCTTTTTGGAGGAAGAGTAGGGACTGCCCTTTGTACTGTAGGATGGTCAGCAGTACCCCTTTCCTCCACCCACTAGATGCCAGGAGTGCCACCACCAATTGCGACAATAAAAAAATGTGTCCAGACATTACCAAATGTCCCTCAGAAAGGGTTCCTAAAATACCCATTTCAAGTCACTATTCTTAGCACCCTTGGAACGTAGCATGCCTCTGTCTGCTCTCACCTAAGAGGCTCTTCCATCTTTCAGAGTTCAGGGGTGCTGCCACTTTCTCCATCTCCCAGCTCACATGGACCTCCTAGGCCTTTTTTGTTTTTTTTTTTTAACTGTTTCATCATCAGTTCCTAGGCTACGCTCAACAGAAAGAGTACTGGCCACAGTGAGATGTATAAATATGTAATGAAAGGCATGGAGAGACACCTGGCTGGCTCAATTGGTAGAGCATGCAATTATTTTTTTTGGTAAAGATTTTGTTTATTCATTTTACTTTTTTTCCCTAAAGATATGTATGTATGTATGTATGTATTTGACAGAGAGCATGAGAGAGCACAAACAGGGGGAGGGGGAGAGGGAGAAGCAGGCTCCCCATTGAGCAAGAGGTCTCAATCCCAAGACCCCAGGATCATGACCTGAGCTGAAGGCAGAGAGAGCCACCCAGGCACCCCTATTTATTTTACTTGAGAGAGAGAGAATGCACATGAGGGCAGAGGGAGAGGGAGAGAATCCTAAGCAGATCCTGAACTGAGTATAGAGCCCAACATGGGCCTTGATCCCATGACCTCAAGATCACAACTTGAGCCAAAACCAAGAGTCGGACACTTAACCAACTGAGCCACCCAGGCACCCCAGGCATGAAACTCTTGATCTCAGGGTGTGTGAGTTCAAGCTCTACATATAGCGTACAGCTTCTTTATATACATACATAAATATGAAAGACATGAAGAGTACAACCTAATTGTAGATGCAAAACAGACTTGTGAAAAGCTAAAGACAAGGGCTGTGCAAGGACAGGACAAGATTTTCCACCAGCTGATAGAGGACAGTGAGATAGTGGAAGGGTCCACTATAGGTAAACCCAGAAGGAGAACATGGGCATCATTAGCTGGGCAAGCCAAGAGACTAGCCTGAAAATAAAATCCTGGAACTAACAGAATTATAGCAAGGTTACAGGATACAAAAGTCTGAGCATCAGGGTGGCTCAGTCGGTTAACTGTCAAACTTCTGATTTTGGGCCAGGTCATGATCTCTGGGTTGTGAGACTGAGTCTCAATGCTCCGTACTGGGGGGGAATCGGGTCTGCTTAAGATTTTGTCTCTCCCTTTCCCTCTGTCCCTGACCATCCTCTCTTAAAAAAAATAAAAAATAAAAAAGCCCATCACTGTCCCATATGCCAGCAATGAATAAGTAGAAATTAAAATTAAAAGCATATTATTAAAAAAAGCATATTATCATGTACATCAGCAACCGAAAAAATTAAACATTTAGGTATAAATGTAACAAAATATGTACAAGATCTATAGAAGGAAAAATACAAAACTCTTTTTAAAGATATCAAAGAATAGGGGCAGCCCCGGTGGCCCAGCGGTTTGGTGCCACCTTTGGCCCAGGGCGTGATCCTGGAGACCTGGGATCAAGTCCCATGTCGGGCTCCCTGTATGGAGCCTGCTTCTCCCTCTGCCTGTGTCTCTGCCTCTCTCTCTCTCTCTCTCTCTCTCTGTGTCTCTCATGAATAAATAAATAAAAATAAAATCTTTAAAAAAAAAAGATATCAAAGAATAAATAAAATGGAAAGATATTCCATGTCCATGGATAGGAGGACTCAGTATACTGCCAAGATGCTAGTTCTTCCTTACTTGATGTATAGCTCCAATGCTGCAATTCCAATAAAAATTCCACCAAAATGTTTTCTCAATATTGACAAACTAATTCTAGTTTATTTGGAGATGCAAAATACCCAGTATCAAAGGAGCAGAACAAAAACAAATAAATAGCCAAATCAGTATCAAAGGAGCAGAACAAAAATAAATAAATAAATAAGCAAGCAAGCAAGCTGAATAGTCACAGGACTAACACTACGTGACTTCAAGACTTACTACAAAGCTACAATAATTAGGACAATGTGGTGCTGGCAAAAGAATAGCAAACAGATCGATGGAACAGAGTACAGAGCCCAGAAATAGATCCACATAAATACAGTCCACTGATCTTGACAAAGAGCAAAGGCAATTCAATAGAGAAGGGACAGTCTTAACAAATGGTGCTGGAACTAGACATTCACAATTAAAAAATGAAATCTAAGGGCACCTGGGTGGCTCAGTCAGTTAAGTGTCCAACTTTTGTTTTTTGTTTTTGTTTTTTTAATTTTTATTTATTCATGATAGGCACACAGTGAGAGAGAGAGAGGCAGAGACACAGGCAGAGGGAGAAGTAGGCTCCATGCACCGGGAGCCCGACGTGGGATTCGATCCCGGATTTCCAAGATCGCGCCCTGGGCCAAAGGCAGGCGCCAAACCGCTGCGCCACCCAGGGATCCCAGTGTCCAACTTTTGATTGCAGCTCAGGTGTTGATCTCAGGGTTATGAGTTCAAGTTCTGCATTGGGCTCCACACTGGGCAAGGAGAGAAAGAAGAGGAAGGGAAGAGGAAGGGAAGGGGAAGGGGAAGGGGAGGGGAAGGGGAGGGGAAGGGAGGAAGGGAAGGGAAAGGGTTCCTTCTTACTTTCCCTTCCTTCCTTATCCTTGCCCTTTCCTTTCCCTTTCGTTCCTTTCCCCTTTCCCTTTCCTTTCCCGTTCCCTTTCGTCCTTTCTCCCTTTGTCCCTTTCCCTTTCCTTTTTCCTTCTTTCCTTTTCCTTTTCCCTTGTCCTTTTTCCTTTTCGCCTTTTCCTTTCCTTTCCCTTTTCTTTTCCTTTCCCTCTTTTCCTTTCCTCCCTCTTTTCCCTTTTCTTTTCCCCTTCCCTTTCCCTTTCTTCCCTTTCCCTTTCCTTTTCCCTTTTCCTTTTCCCTTTCCCTCTTTCCTTTTCCTTCCCTTTCCCTTCCTTCCTATTTCCTTTTTTCCCTTTTCCCTCTTTTCCTTTCCCTTTTCCCCGTTCCTTTTCCCCTTCCCTTCCTTTGCTCCCACCTTTCCCGTTTCCCTATCTCCTTTCCTGTTCCCCTTTGTGCCTCTTAATCCCTTTCCCTTCCCGATTACATCCTTTTCCTTCCTTTGCCCTTGCCTTGCCCTTCCTCCCCCTCCTCTCCGCCTGCCTCCCCTCCTCTATCCCTTACTCCCTACTTCCCTCCGCCCCCCTCCCCTCCCTCCACAGCCCTGGGTGGCTCACAGTTTGAGCATCTGCTTTGGCTCAGACTGACCCCAGGATCCAGATCGAGCCCACATCAGGTCCCCTGTGGGAAGCCGCTTCTCCCTCTGCCTATGTCTCCTGCCTCCTACTTCTCCTCTCCCCCTTGCGTGTGTCCCTAACATAATAATAAATCTAGAACACGAAGAAAGAAAATAAACGAAAGAAAGAAAGAAAGAAAAAGAGATAAGAAATAAAGAAGAACTAGAGAGAGAAGACAGAGACAAACAGAAACGAAAAAAGAAATCAAGACGAAGCCAAGCTCAAGAAAGATCTTGCTTGAGTGTTGTCTTGCTTGTGATGCCTGTGTCCATCCCAACTACCCGACAAGACACCAAATAAAAAACAGAGAGGAAAAGAAAATAAAATCTAGCACACAACCTTACATCCTTTACAAAAGTTAACACAAAATGGATCCTAGACCTAAACATAAAATGCAAAACTACAAACCACACTATCATCTAAACAGCCTTGCTCGGGCAGCCCAGGTGGTTCAGCAGTTAAGCGCTGCCTTCGGCCCAGGGTGTGATCCTAGAGATCCAAGATCGAGTCCCGCATCAGAGTCCCGGCATGGAGCCTGCTTCTCCCTCTGCTTGTGTCCCTGCCTCTCTCTCTCTCTCTGTGTGTCTCTCATGGATAAATAAATAAAACCTTAAAATAAACAAACAAATAAATAAATAAACAGCCTTGCTCATGGTGATTACATTTTACATACAACACCAAAGGCACAATCCATGAAAGAAATGATTGATAAGGTGGAATTCATTAAAATTTTTTTTTAAGATTTTATTTATTTATTCAACAAAGAACGTGAGCACACAAGTAGGGGGAGTGGGAGAGGAAGAAGCAGGCTCCCCACTGAGCAGGGAACTAGACTCAGGGTCGGATCTCCGGACCCTGAAATCCCAACCTGAGCCGAAGGTAGATGCTTAACCAATGGAGTTCCAGGGGCCCCTGGAATTCATTAAAACTTCAAACTCCACAAAGACACTATTCAAGAAAATAAGGTGACAATCACAAACTGGAAGAAAATATCTGCAAAAGACACACTGGATAAAGGACTATTAGCTAAAAGATACAAAGACCTCTTAAAATGCAACAATAAAAAAATAGGCAACTTGATTTAAAAAATGGGCAAAATGGGCAGCCTGGGTGGCTCAGCAGTTTAGCACTGCCTTCAGCCCAGGGCGTGAGCCTGGAGACCCGGGATTGAGTCCCACGTTGGGCTCCCTGCATGGAGCCTCCTTCTCCCTCTGCCTGTGTCTCTGCCTCTGTGTGTGTGTGTGTGTGTGTGTGTGTGTGTGTCTCAGGAATAAATAAAATCTTTTAAAAAATAAAAATAAATAACATAAAAAATGAGCAAAAAAACCTAAACACAAACCTCACCAAAGAAGATATACAGGAAAAAAAAAAAAGATATACAGAAGGCACATAAGCAGATAAAAAGATTCCCCATGTCATATGCCATTAGGGAATTGCAAATTAAAACAAGATGCCATGGGCGCCTAGATGGCTCAGTCGGTTAAGCATCTGCCTTCAGCTCGGGTCATGATCCCAGGGTCCTGGGATGGGATGGAGCCCCACGTCAGGCTCCCTGCTCAGCTGCTCCACATGCTTGTGCTCCCTAACTCTGTTAATTAAATAAATCTTAAAAAAAAAAAAAAAAGAAACCCAAAACAACAAGATACCAGTGCACATCTATCAGAGTGGCCCAAATCTAGAATGCTGATGCCAAATGCTGGGGAAGGTGTGGAGCACCAGGAGCTCTCGCTCAGTGCTGATGGGAATGCAAGATGGCACAACCACTCTGGAAGAGAGACTGGTTATTTCTTACAAAACAAAACATGCTCTTACCACACAATACAGCAATTGCACAACTTCGTATTTACTTCGTATTTACTCAAAGAATTGAAAACTTGCATCAACACAAAAAGCTGCACGTGGATATTTACAACACCTTTTTTTTTTTTACAACACCTTTATTCATAACTGCCAAACTTGGAAGCAACCAAGATGTCCTTCAGTAGGTAAATGAATAAACTATGGTACATCTGGGTGATGAAATGTTATTCAGTATTAAAATGAAATATACTATCATGATATGGTAAGCCATGAAAAGACATGGAGACTTTTAAATGCATACTGATAAGGAAAGAAGCCAATATGAAGGCTACATACTTTATGCTTCAAATCAAAGAACATTTGAGAAAAAGGGTTGGGAGGAGAGAGGGACAGGCAGAGGACAGAGGATCTTTAAATTAAAAACACAGAGGATCAGTGTAAATTAGGGACTCTGAATGATAATGACATCAGTGTAGGTTCATCAACTGTAACCAATGTACCACTCCGGTGGGGTGACAGGAGAACACAGGATATATGGGAACTTTGTACTTTCTGCAATTTGGCTGTGAATCTAAAACTGCTCTAAAAAAAAAAAAATAAATAAAAAATAAAAAAAATAAAACTGCTCTAAAAAAATAATAATAATAAAATAAAACTGCTCTAGAAAAGTTAAGTTCTGGGACACCTGGGTGGCTCAGTGGTTTAGCACCTGCCTTCAGCCCAGGGCGTGATCCTGGAGTCCTGTGATCAAGTCCCACATCCGGGTCCCTGCATGGAGCCTGCTTCTCCCTCTGCCTGTGTCTGTCTCTCTGTCTCTCTCTCTCTCTGGGTCATAAATAAATAAATAAATAAATAAATAAATAAATAAATAAATAAATAAATAAATAAATAAATAAATAAATAAATAATTTTTTTAAAAAGTTAAGTTCATTAATTTTTTTCTAAGTAAGCTCTACACCCAAAGTGGGTCTTGAATATATGACCCTGAGATCAAGAGTCACATGCTCCATGGACTAAGCCAGGCAGGCACCCCAAATTTATTAATTTTTTTTAAAAAGTAAGCCCACTTTTGGATGCCTGGGTGGCTCAGCGATCTGCCTTCGGCTCAGGGCATGATCCCAGTCTAGGGATTGAGTCCCATATCAGGCTCCCTGCGAGGAGCCTGCTTCTCCCTCTGTCTGTGTCTCTGCCTCTGTGTGACTCTCATGAATAAATAAATAAATAAAATCTTAAAAAAAAAAAAAAAAAAAAAAAAAAACCGGGTGGCTCAGCAGTTTAGTGCCACCTTCAGCCCGGGGTATGATCCTGGAGACCCGGGATCGAGTCCCACATTGGGCTCCCTGCATGGAGCCTGCTTCTCCCTCTGCCTGTGTCTCTGCCTCTCTCTCTCTCTTTCTGTCTCTCATGAATAAATAAATAAAATCTTTAAAGAAATAAAAAAGTAAAATAAAAAAAATAAAATAAAAATAAAAAAGTAAGGCCACATGAGGGACCAAATTCTCACAGTAAATAGTAAAAGCAAAATGTAAATGAAACTTCATCTTGAGAAATGAAACTAAAAGTTATACATAACATAATTTAGGTTATAAATGTAACTGTGTACATAAGAAGGAAACTAAGTAGGGAATTTTGGCATACTTTTATCAAAAAACTTATTGATGACACCATAAACTACAACTCACTCCCTATCTGATCCTTACTGCATTACTGTGCAAATATGTCTAGGGATTTGGACAGTATTTTCATGGACTTCTCTCAGTTTTTTGATAATTAAATTATTCTACTTGGGAGATCTCAGGGTATCACCTTCTCTATCAGTTTTCAACTGTTAGCTAGTCCGTGGGATGTAATGTGTCAACAGGTATGTGTGAGGCTTTAAAAGCTCTCAAACGTTTTTTCCATCAAACTTCATGAAATCTTAAAAGATCTGCAATTTCATTTCACAACTGATTGTGACTTTTACCAATCATCAATGAGAATGGTAACAAACCTTTGATTTGATAAGCCTAAACAGAAGCTAGTGAGCAGCTGTGATGGCAGGCATGGACAAAACTTTCAAGTGATCAGTTTATTAATGACGATGTTTATGTTACAATAATTCCTTTTTTTTTTTTTTTTTTGAGAGAGAGAGAGCAAGCATGAGGAGGGTCAGGGTTGAGGTAGATCTTTTAGCAGATTCCACACCCAGCACAGAGTCCCATGCGGGGCTTGATCTTACAACCCTAAGATCATGATCTAACCCTAAGATCATGAGCCAAAAGCAAGAGCTGGGCAATTAACCAAGGAGCCACCCAGGTGCCCTAATGTGATAATTCTTATCTTTCCCTATAACACTCCTAGCTACAGGGACTCAAGCAAACGAATAGTCTGGTTAAAAAGACCCCTGTCATTACAGATAAGAGAATAGCAAAGAGGTCAATTTAAAATTCAGTGCCCACCAGGAGTCAGGCACAATTCCATTGCTAGAGATAGAGAGGAATAGAAAAAGCCCTCTAAAAAAAAAAAAAAAAAGAAAAAGAAAAAGAAAATGCCCTCTAGGAATTCAACCCAACAGAAATGGCAAAGAATAAACACAGAAATGTGGTAGCTGCTGTTGCTGTGAAGCTGCGTATGGTTATGAAGTGCTACAGAAAAGACATAAATAAAGAAATTAATTCTGTTTCTCCTTAAGCTAGGCCTTGAAGGAGGAAGTTTAAAAGCAGACACACCAGGCTGCCAAGCCAAGTATAAGAGCAAAGAAAGGCCTAGAAATGAAAGCACAAAGCTCATTCAGGAAACGCAGGGTCCCGTGTAAGGAGCTCATTGCTGCTCGCTTCTGGTAAGAGGGAAAAAGCAATTTTCAAACAATAGCAACAAAAAGGAACCACTCTAGAAAGGGAGGCTGGGGCCCAAGTTTAAAGCATGCAAACAAGTCTGGATTTTATTCCCCAGCCACAGGAAGCCACATAAACTTTGAAACAAAGAGTAACAATATTTGAGAAATATCTACCAAGGGGACCCAGAACTCGAGGAGGGAGCCCAAAGCACAAGGACATCCAAAGGCGCCTCCTGTGCCAGGTCTAAGCAAGGACACGGACCTGAACTCCTGGCCTCAGAAACAGCACAGAGAGAAGACAGCAGGTATGGATGCAGAAGTAGCTCACGTGATCTCACCTGCCACTGCAGGTAGAGGAGGGGCTTCCGGGGGGAGTGCAAAGGTGGCAGCGGTCCTGGGGTTCTGGCCAGCTGCTGTTACCAACCCAAAACAGAAAGCAGCAAAAGCATATTCCAGGGTGGGAAGGAGTAATAGGGTTAAATGTGGGACAGATAGACTGAGATGAGGTGGTAAGATCTGATAAAGCGCTGCAGAGGGACCAGCACTCAGCCAAAAGCTGAAAGATCATCAAGAGTAACACCTAATAGCTGGAGCCACAGGAAAGGCCACTGCCCATGGAGGTTCACCAGATTTCAACCAAGGGGAACCCTATTCCCCACCCTCAACTGCCTCTTTTGCTTTTAAAAGCTAGGTATCACTCCCTTACCTCTTACTCTCTTCCTGTGTCCTAAGTCACCTCTTTTCTCCTTATTAAATGGATTCCATAACCACATTCTCTTTCAGAAAACAGAACTAAGAGGCAATGTATCCCATACATTGTTTTAAAACCAAACCAAAATGATGCTTCCAAGACCATTCCTAAGACTACTTAGTCTTGGAGAAAAGAAACAAAACACATCCTCAATGCTCTTACAGTGACAGTTTTGAGAAAAACACAAAGGTTTAACTGACCAGTGACAGTCCCCCAAAAGGAGCCACAAAAAAAACGTCTTAAGGCTGGATCCCAGGGTGTCCAAACGTCTTCACAGGCAACAGGCAAGGGCACCAGAGCAGGAGGAGGGGTACCAGAGACCTAGCAGTTCAGGCTCTGACAAAAGCAAACAGCCACTGACCTCCAGCCCCTTACGGACTGATGACACGGCCTCTGATGAGCTCTATCGCCTTTTTCACGGAGGAATTTTCAGGCCTACCTAAATGTGATCGTTTTGGAGAGTTTCATCAAAACAAAACGTCAGTAGGCAATTGTGAGATTATCTGAACATCTGTTTTTCATTCCTACCTTTTGACTCTCACTTCTCCATGAGCAAATCTGTGAGAGGCCACAGGCACAACAAGGAAGTGAAGCTTGGTTATTGTGTCGCACTGGCAGCTCTGCTCAAAGGCTGGGCACTGAAAAGGAATCAAATGACTACAACTGGATTTGGGGATTATCAATGGCAGCCAGCCAGTTTCTACATAGGACGCTCAACCTGGCCAACCAGCTAAAAGAAAGTCAGCAGAGAGAAAAAAAAAACAAAAAAAAAAAAAAACGCATTTTTAAAGGTCTCAACAGAAGGACACACACAAACTGTTAAATGGTTATCTCATGGCAGCAGAAACCAAGGGAGTCTGTTTTCCTGTTAAGTCTGAATACATAACACATACTCTTTTTGTCATTTAAATTTACGACTAAACATTTTTAGTTTAAAAAGTGGGAGGGGAAAAGGAGGGAAACTCCTTCTCCCTTGCTCATAATTCTTGGAGCCACACCTCCTAAACTTTGACCACAAATACAGCCCTGGGCCTGAGCAGTGTCGGCGCGGACGAACCACTATCACCCCCTTGGACACTAACAAATAAGTGACTCTCTTGAGAGCGGAGAGAAAAAGCAAACCCACGGACTCGAGGAACTAGAAGCGAAGTTACCAGGTGATTTTTTTTTTTTTTTGAAAGTCGGTCACGACACCCGTCCGCGTTTTCAAGGCCCTCAACCGCAAAGGGACTTCCCAGGCAGATGTTAGGCTTCGGGACAAAACGCACTTTGTGATTCGGCGGCATTGTTCTGCTGACGGTTTCCCACGAAACCGGTCCCCCCCGCCCCCCAACGGCCTGACTCCTGGAAGGTCCTGGCGGCGCCGCGGGGCCCCGGCCGCGGTCGGGGAACCGGGTCCGGAGCCCCCGAGCAGCCCGCAGGCCCCGCCCCCTCGGCCCGCAGGCCCCGCCCCCGCCCGGCCCGCATCACCTGACCGGGTAGCGGCTGGCCGCGGGGGCCCCGGGCGCCCACCCCGGCGGGGCACCGCCACCGACCTGATGACGCTGATGTGGAACTGGTCCTCGAGAAGGCCCCGCCAGGCGCCGGGCAGGAACTCCCTGCACCACAGATAGGCCCTGCGCCGCGTCCGAGGGTCGGGCTGCTCGTCGGCCGGCGGCGGCGGGGGCGGGGGCAGCGGCAGCGGCGGCGGCGGCGGCGGGGGCAGCGCGAGCGGCGGCGGCGGGCCGCCCAGCTGCTTGGGCTCGCGGTCGCTGGCGGCGTCGCGCTGCTGCCCCACGCCGGGCGCCGGGGCTGCGTTGCCGCCGCCGCCGCCGCCGCCGCCGCCGCAGCTCAGCAGCAGCCCGAGCGGCGAGGGCTCCGCCTCGCCCCCGTTGCAGAACTTGGTCTTCATGCCGGGCAGACGGCTGAGGAGGCGCGGGCGGCCGCAGCGCGAGAGGGCGAGGCTCAGGGTCCGGCCGGGCGCCCCCCTCACGGAGGCCGGGCGCGGAGGCGGCTCGCCGGCTCTCCGACGGGCCGGCCGGGAGCGGGCGCGCCGGGCGGACGCGGGGCGGCGGCGCGGAGGGAGCGGGCGGCGGGCGGAGGAGGCGGCGGCGGCGGCGGCGGCGCTCGGCTGGCCCTGCTGGCCCTGCTGGCCCTGCTGGCCGCGGCGCTCGCTCCTATACCGCCGCCGCACGAGGAGCGCCGCTCGCGTCGCAGCCCGCCCTCGAGCTCGCCGCGGATTGGCTGGCGCCCGCCGGCCCGGCGCATCACAACCGCCGCCGCCCTCGCCACGCCACCTCGCTATTGGCTGCGGTGCCGCCCCCGCCCCGGGCGCTGCCGGCGCGGGGGGCGGGGCCGGCGCGGGGGGCGGGGGGCGGGGCGTCGAGCCGGCGCGGGGGGTCGCGGGGTTGGAGCGCAGCGAGGAGGCGCGGGGGCGCCCCTGGAGCGGTGCGGGGACCGGGTGAGGGCGGCCCCTCAGCGGGGGTCTGGGGCTCGGATTTGTCTGGGGCTCGGACAGTTTGCTTGGGCCCCTGGGGACCCCGGGGCGTCAGAGGCCGGGGCCTGGCCGGGGGCAAGCAGGAAGCCGGCGCCTCTTTCCGCACGACCTTGGGCAGGGCCCCTCCTTCTGCAGCTCCGTGGGTGTGTTTTTATAACGTTTCCCGGCGCCGGCTCAGCTCCTCGCGGCCACGCTGCGTCCAGCCAGAAGCCAGAGGAGCGACTTATCCCCTGGTCAGAAGCCCCGGTCCGAAAGGGGGCAGAGGCGATTGGTTCGAGGCCGCTCAGGGGACCCCGCCCTCCCAGGTCTCCGGCAGCCTCAGTTTCCCTGTCCTTGGTGCTGAGGACGCCAGAGCCTCGAGGCTCGGGGCGGGCGGGGCGGCATCCCGCAGCGGGGCTCTGGCCAAAGGTGAATGACACGGGGCTGCTGGCTTTGTGGGCGCCCCGCCCGCCCCCGCGCAGGGGGCAGCCCCGTGACCGCGACTAATGCACCTTTGCCCGCGGAGGGGGACGACGGCCCTGCTCCCCTTGCCACAGGGGCCGCTGTGCCTCACTCCTCTTTGACCCTCCCGCCCCGATCCTTTCTGGAAGTGGGTTACAGATAAGCATAAACATTACGGATCCTAGTTTATGGGACATGAGCTGGGACAAGAGGTTTCCCAGGCTGCTTAGGAAATTAAGCGCCTGGATTACAGAAAATGGCTTCTGCGTGGGATTTCAGCCTGCCCGAAAACCTCTTTTTAGACAGCGTGTACTTAGCTGAACTTGCTCCAAGAAAAATGGTCTGATTGAGAAAAAGCGTCCTAATGAAAGGGGGCTTTTGATGAGACAGCTGTAGAGATGGGGCCGGAACACTGGGCTAAGGACCTGGGAGTAGCCTAGGCGTTTGGGTGGAAGGGAAGGTGAGAGTCCCATTGGATATTTGAAAAGCTGGGAAGTCAAGGTCTCCAGTCAGGCCATTTAGATAAAGTAGCCAAGGACTTTGTCTAAAAATAATACTCGTAGGGAGGTGGGGCTGTGTCCACCGGCCTGCCCAGGTGACAGACCTTTTGTCCCACTGTCCCCTGGCAGCCACCTAGTAATCTCCGGAATGCCAGAAACCTGGCAGGGAGGAAAGGGCACTAGAAGTAACTCTGGCGTCTGCTGGTTTGGGCTGTTAGAACCCACAGGCGCCTTTATGGGATGGCAGTTCCCTGTGGGAAGGAAAGGATGCCTTATTAAAGGTACTTCCATTTATAGATATGAAGACTGAGTCCTACAGAAGCTGCATGCCTCAGCTGAGGTCTCTTACCTAAGATGAGAGGTGAGCGCAGGGCATCCTGGCTCCTTTGTGTGAAGAGTATTACTTCCAAGAGGGTAGAAAGCTTCCCTCCCCTACAATCAAACAAAATCCTGAATGTAGCTCTAATAAGCTCATCCTTGGCTTGGCCACTCAGCTCCCACCCTTAGTGCTGGGACAAAACCACCAGGGCAGAGGCTGAGGAAGCTTGGCATATCATGATGCTAAAATAAGAGGTTTTACATGAAAAAAGACTAATTCTGCCCTAAAAGTAGGGGAAGCCTTGCCAGGGGGTGTTTGAGCAAGGCTTTGAAAGGTTGAAAAAGGCATTTTCCAGGCAGTCCCCTTTCCAGAGTAATCAATGAGGATGTATAATGAAGATGGGGCTTGGCACCAAGTAGGTGCTCAGGAAAAGCACCGGACCTATCAGGCTCCACCAGGAGAAATCCAGAGTGATAAATATGTTCGTGACCTTTGAGCTGCCAACCACATTCTCAAGACTTTCTACCAAGAAGTCATCCAGAGCGGAAAGCCCCATGCATCATACCATCCACTGCCTCACCATCTGTAATTGGAGAAAGCTGGAAATAACCTCAGTGTTCGTCCAGCACCTGGACCAAGCTATAAAAGATATTTGGGTCCATGGAGCACCTAGCTGGCTTAGTCAAATAGTCAATGTGCCTCTTGATCTGGGGGTGGCGAGTTCAGGCCCCACACTGGACATAGAGCTTACTCAAAAAAAGAAAGAAAAAAAAAAAAGATGTTGAGCCTACATGTTGGTGTATCAGGAGTTAAATGTGGCCAGGTCAAAGGTGGTACGAAGGATTCATTTTCCACATTATTTATGGGCCAGTCATTGGCAGCACTGCATAGTGAGGAAAACAGCTCTGCCTGGCTCCTATTCCAATCTAGAATAGCAACACTGTCCAACCACGGCCACCCAGTGCCTCTCTCCTCATCCCTGTTTGTTTATTGTGTATTGTCCATCTTCTCAACACATGGAGCCTCCAGGAAAGCTGGGACCTTGAATATCTTTCTCCAAACCCGTGACAGACAGGCCCTGATGTTTGTGGACACTCAAATATTGGCTGACTAGATGAAATTCTGGCTCAGTACTTACTAACCATATCTTTGAACTGAGCCTCAGTTTCCTCAGCTGTAAAATGGGGCTGACAGGCGTACCTCAGAGACATTACAGGTTCAGTTCCAGACCACCACAATAAAGCAGATATCACAATAAAGTCAGTGAAATGAATGTTCTGATTTCCCAGTGCAGATAAAAGTAATAATTCCACTATACTATAGTTCATTAAGTGTACAATAGCATATCCAAAATAAAAAGTGTATATGCCTTAATTTAAAAATACTTTATCACAAGACACCTGGATGGTAGAGCATGGGACTCTCGATCTCAGGGTTGTGAGTTCAAGCCCCACATCAGATGTTGAGATTACTTGAAAAAAATCTTTAAAGAAAATACTTTACTGCTAATAAATGCTAATCATCCTCTGAACTTACAGTGAGTTGTCATCGCAGATCATCATAACAAATACAATAATGAGGAAAAAGTTGGAAATATTGCTATAATTACTAAAATATGACACAGAGACACCAAGAGAGTCAATGCTGTTGGAAAAAATGGTACCGACAGCCTTGCTTGACGCAAGGTTGCCACAAATCTTGCATCTGTTAAAAAATGCAGTGTCTATGAAGTGCAATGAAACAAAGCACAGTAAAACGAAGCATGCTGGTGTCATCCCCAAGGCACAGAGGTGTTGTGACGGGGGAACAAGAGGATGCCAGGAGCAAGAAGCACCTGTATTGTTACGTAGTGTACTGCATGACATGGCTTCTCAGCCAGTGGCTGGTATTCAGTAATGAATAATATACATACTTGGAGCAGCTCAGCCCAAGAGGACAATGTCATCTCAGAAAAGAATTCATTTTTGGATGGAATGTACATTCTCTGATCAAAATGTCAATATGCATGCACAAGTGGCCAAGGCTTAAAGAGAAATTTGCTATGGCAGGTACTGGGGCTGGAGAGAGGGTGTTCCCATAGCAAAAACTTCCTTCTGGGACATAAGAAAATAATTTCCAAAAGCTCTGGTTGGTGCTGAATTCTGAGAGCAGACACAGAGGGTGTGGGTGATAGGCCTTGGGAGCAATGTGGGAAGGAGGTGGTTGGGAAGTCTCTGACCAGTCCCTGACATTCCTGCAGACTCATGCCTCTGGTCTGGCCTGTGGGACTGGGCAGGGGTGTCCCCAGGACCACTGGGCAGACCAGGGTCCCATGGGCCACAGCCGTGCCACCAACTCCAACTGCAAGGCCTATTCAAAGGAAGAGCTTTCTGAGTCTACGCCCCCCAAAATGGAAGAGACCTCACCCCAGGACTTCCTGTGAATGCAGAGGAGACTTGTCCATCTGCATCAAAATCACCTTTGGACCACTACATGCAGTGGGGGTTCACTGAGGCAGCAGCATCCTAGCTGTGCTGGGCTTACCACCCCCTTCTAGACTGCACCCGGGACTAGGCCTCCCTACTTCTTTTCTGAGCCTTAAAATATTGATGGGGAGTGCTCAGAGGCCAACAGGCTGAGATCCTATATGCTCCGATTGGGTTTCAGTCCCCTCCAGCAGAGTAACAAGGGGCTGGGCCTCTTCATGGCATGCCTGGGTTTGGTCCTACCCCTGGATACTCTGTCAGCTAGCTAGAGACTGGGCTGGCCTAGCAGCAGGTCTCTGAGCCCAAGCGTGGTCCTACTTGGTGGCCTCCTACCATATACTTAGCCCCAGTGAATTCAGGCCACAGGCAGAGCTTAGGGCCTGGCGGGCTTAAAGAAAGCCAGTGACTTGAATGCCTACTGTCTGGTGGATGGAACAGGCCCTTTGCAGGGATCCTGAGCACAGAGTGAAGGTAATGAAAGATAGATAAAAACCTATCTTTGGATCTTGTGCCTCCATGCCTGTTGTGGCCTTGGACAAGTCACCTACCTGTCCAAGCCAGAGGAAGATCATTGTTCCTACCCTACAGCATTGTTGGGGAGAGTCACTGACACAAGCAGAGAAAGTACCGGCCACAAAGTCAGGACCCCACGAAGGGCGGCTGTGCCTTTCTACTGACTATTAGCTGGATTCCCAGAGGCTGGAAGACAGCAGCCATCACCTGTTGTCAGGAGGGGAGCACCTGCAAGCAGTACATCCCAAGTGCCCCTGGGAGAACATAGCCTACAGGAACTCTGGGGGCTCCTAGAGGTCTAAGAGGGCCTGGGGCCTTTTCTGTTTTTTGAGACTCCTGGCACTTTCAAAAACGAAGAAATACTTCAATAGGATTATTAAAACCAGGTCATATTTTAAATACTTATGCTGAACAAATTGATGCTTGTATATCACACATGCAAAAGGTCTCAGGCAAGATAATTTTACTGTACACAAGCTAATAGTGGCAAAGGGTATAGTGTGAAGAACATCTTTCAAGCCTGACCACATATCTCTGTGTTAATCTGTCCTTATTTAGAGAAGACAGCCAAAATCTAAATACAAGGCCCTTCTGAGGTCCCTGCGGGAGACCCTGGGCAATGGCCATCCATCTACCGGAAGTGATCCCAAGGGCCACCCAGAGCCTGTGGTTGGTTTGTTTTTTAAAAAAGCTTTTTAAAAAAGATTTTATATATTTATTCATGAGAGAGAGAGAGAGGCAGAGACAGAGACACCGGCATCCTGGATATGCAGAGCTGTGGGTCTCAGCTTACCCATCTGCACAGGCTCCGTGCAGGGAGCCCAGTGTGGGACTCGATCCCGGGACTCCAGGATCACGTCCTGAACTGAAGGCAGGTGCTAAACCGCTGAGCCATCCAGGGATTACTTCCCCCCCCCCTTTTTTTTAAGATTTTATTTATCTATTTGAGAGAGAGAGAGTAGCCTGTGTTTTAAAGTACATCTTTCAAACTTACTTTCTAAATTTGGTGAATACCTATCCTGTGGTTTTGAGGCTTACAAGCATTACTTTTGTAACACAATAAGTGCATTTTAACTTTTAAAAATATTTTATTTATTTGACAGAGTACAAGCAGGGGGAAAGGCAGGGGGAGAGGGAGAAGTAGGCTCCCTGCTGAGCAGGGAGCCCAATGAAGGGCTCAATGCCAGGACCCTGGGATTATGACGCTAGCCAAAGGCAGATGCTTAACCAACTGAGCCACCCAGGCTGCCCCAATAAGTGCATTTTTCAAAAGATCCTAGATATGATGAAAGTCATGGCATGGGAATGAGACTTCTGGACTAGAAGTCCAGAAGCCTTGACTCTGACGCTGCAGCCTACTGAGCTCCTGTTTCCTCAGTCAGCCCTGGGCTCTGCGGGCTGGACTTGTGCCAGGTGGCCTTGGCACAGCTCTCCTTTCTGTGGACGAGAACCAGCAGGATCCAAAGATGCCCTGTGCAGATGGGTAAGCGGAGACCCAGGGCTCTGCTTATCCGGGATGCCATGGCCACTGCTGGGCCACGCCCACCTAATTCCCTTTCTCCCAGTCCAGGATCTGGCTTCTACTTGCTGGGAGGGTCTCTTCTCTTAGGGGTACTTGGCATCACTAGCCCCAACGCCCCTGACCCTGTCCTTTCCCTTTTAGTGAGCGACTGGGAAGCAAGGAAGCTGGCAGCCCTCAACCGCACAGGGCCTGACAAAGCCACTCAGAAGTCGGTGGAACCCCACTGGCGACCCTCCACGTGACCCTGGCTGGTCCCAGAGCCTCTTAGAACGCCATGTAACAGGGTAGAGGGAGAGAATGAAGGAGAAAGCAGAAGGCGACCTTGGAAGATCTGGGTCCTGGGAGGCTGTGGCTGGACCCTCCTCCCAGCCCCGCTGTCTGGGCCAAATTCCAGGCGGAGCCGCTGTCCTTGGGGTAAGGAATCTGGCCCGACGGGATTCCTGCGCCACTCCCCTCTGGGCAAGAGAGGGTGCGGGCCCAGCTGGCAGGTGCCGGGCAGGAGGACGAGGGGGCGGGGTCTGCGCCGAGAGGGGGTGCCCCCCCAGATCCCACCCACCAGGGCGAGCCACCCAGCTCGGCCTCCCTCCCGGCGCGGCCACCCTGCCCTGCAAGTCCCGCGGGGCCGTGGCCGGAGCCCCCCTTCCCCCCGCAATGTTCGGTCCCCCGACGGCTGTCTGCCCCCCTCCGACCAGCTTGACCAAGCTGCCCTCGCAATTAGAGCAACAGCAGCAAGGAACCGCCCTGGGCCACGGCGCCAGCGTGTGACCGGGCAAAGGTTCGCGTCCCCGGAGCCAGGACTAATCCGAGCTACGACCGACCGAGGCCAAGGGTCCGCGCCCCCAGCCCCCTCCCTGGGGGGCTCGTGCGGCGAGACCCCCACCCTCTCTGGGCCCCTCCACCGCCTTCAGGGCCCGCACGCGCCAGGGGCCCTGTGCGTGTTCGCGGGAGGAACGGGAGATGCCCGCGCGGGGGCGGGGGGCGCCGCGTTGCCTGACTGCTCATCCCGGGTCCACCCTGTTCACAGTTTGACCCCGATCAGGTCATTGTACTGTTTGCATCTCTGTTCCCTGCCGGTAAAGGGGACAACAGGAGTCCCTGCCCCGTATGGTCATTAGAAGGATCACACGAGTGACTAGAGCTGAGGACAGAACCTGGAACGTGGCCAGGGCCTGAAAAGAGAAAAGAACACCGTTCTCCGCATCTACCTGCATGACCCCTGCCACTCTGGCCTCTGTGTTCTTGAACCCTCGCTGGCGCTCTCTCAATCTCTCTCTTTTTTTTTTTTTTTTTGCACTCTCTTTTAAAACACTTTTTTGGGGACGCCTGAGTGGCCCAGCGGTTGGGCATCTGCCTTAGGCTCAGGGTGTGCTCCTGGAGTCCTGGGATCGAGTCCCGCATTGGGCTCCCTGCATGGGGCCTGCTTCTCCCTCTGCCTGTGTACTTGCCCCCTCTTTGTGTCTCTCATGAATAAATAAATAAAATCTTAAAAAAAAACAACACTTTTTTTTAAATTGAAGTATAACTGACATACAATGTTATATGGGTTTCAGGTGTACAACATAGTGATTGGACAATTCTATACCTTATGCTCCTGGCACCAGGGTCAGTTAGTCACCATCTGTCACCATACAATGTGATTACAATACTACTGACAATTTGTTCCCTATGCTGTTCTTTTCATCCCTGTGACTTATTTATTTTATAACTAGAAGTCTGTGCCTTCTTTTCTTATGCGGATGCCAGCTGCCATGCTCTGCACTCATCACTGGAAATAGCCGCATCCTGAAATTTGTTTTGGAGCATCCCACTTTGGGTCCATTGGCCCCAGCTCTGCACTTAGACTTCTCCTCTAGGACCCTCCCTAGCTACAGATTTCTGATTGATTGATTGATTGATTGATTTTTCTTTCTTTTAAAGATTTCTTTTATTCATGAGAAGCACAGAGAGGCAGAGACATAGGCAGAGGGAAAGGAGGCTTCCTGCGGGGAGCCCCATGCAGGACTCAATCCCAGGACTCCGGGATCTCGACTGAGCCAAAGTCAGACAGATGCTCAGCTCAACCACTGAGCCACCCAGGTGCCCCTTCTGACTCCTTTCAAGCCTCCGTTGGTGGCCTTAGCACTATCTGCCCTCCAGCCAGCAGCCCCAGTGTGGATTCCACCCCTCATGAACATACTTGGCTCTCTTGACAGAGACGCTGAGAGAACACTCCCACTATCCAGGGGCACCTCTCCTTCTTGGGCAAGTAGGAAGATCATATTTCTCAGTCCCCTGCTCCTTTGCAGCAGACAAGGACCATGTGACTCCTTAAAGAGGCCACTTCTGGGAAAGCCTCTTTGCACCTGCCATGGCCCTTGTCTCTGACTAGCAGCAGAGGATCCAAGGGAAGAAGCCAGGGCAGCCACACCAGCTCCAAGACACCTGGGTCCCTGGATCAGCACGTGGGAGACAACCTGCCCATCATGTGAATAGACCAAGACAGGAACAGAGTTGAACATGTCCCTGAACAGCCTTGAGGGTTAAATACCCAGTATACCTTCCCCATACTCTTCCCCTTCCATGGTAAGCCAGGGCGCTGGGTGCAAGGTGAAGCCAGCATTACAAGACAGGGAGTCTCGTGTCCCAAAGCTGAGGAGAGATGCTTGGTCACCAACACATGCAAGGAAGGAGTTTGTGTGAGCCAGAAGCAGGGCTCTGTGGTGCTCAGTGACTGCCATCTGGGAGCTGAGCGTCCTAGCACTTGGCTGACCCTTCCTCTGCTGTAATCACCTGGCAAACCCCCACCCTAGGTGAGCCCAACCTGCCCTTCTCAACTGCCACACAGAAAAGCTGAATGTTCCTGAGTACCCTATAACTGGTTCAACTGGTTTTACCTGAAATCCATGCCCCCAGCCTAGTGGGGTCCTTACACTGTCCTACTTCCTGTTCCAGGAAGTTGGTCTTTCTCATCAACTTTACCATTTTTTTAAAGATTTTATTTAAAAAAATAAAATAAAATAAAGATTTTATTTATTCATTTGAAAGAGAGAGAGGACAGAGACAGCATGAGCAAGGTAGTGGGGGAACAGAGGGAGAGGGAGAAGCAGACTCCCCACTGAGCAGGAAGCCTGTCGCAGGGCTCGATCCCAGGACCTGGGACCGTGGGACCATGACCCGAGGCAAAGGCAGATGCCCATCTGACTGAGCCACCCAGGCACCCCAACTTTACCATCTTAAACACATTTAACTGTATAGTTCAGTGGTGTTAAGTAAATTCACAATGTTGTGCAACCAATCTCTAGCACTCTTTTCCTCTCATAGAACTGAAACTGTCTGCATTAAACAACCTCCCATACCCCCTCCAACCCCTGGTAGCCTCTATTCCACCTTCTGTGTCTGAATTTGTCTGCTCTGCATATCTTTTGTTTGTTTGTCTGTTCTTTTTAAAGATTTTGTTTATTTATGAGAGACACAGAGAGAGGCAGAGACATAGGCAGAGGGAGAAGCAGGCTCCCTGTGGGGAGCCCAGTGCGGGACTCGATTCCAGGACCCCAGGATCGCGACCTGAGCCAAAGGCAGACGCTCAACCACTGAGCCAGCAGGCATCCCAGAATTGTATTCCGTTTTAAGACTGAATAATATGGGATCCCCGGGGGGCGCAGCGGTTTGGTGCTTGCCTTTGGCCCAGGGCACGATCCTGGAGACCCGGGATCGAGTCCCACGTTGGGCTCCCGGTGCATGGAGCCTGCTTCTCCCTCTGCCTGTGTCTCTGCCTCTCTCTCTCTCTCTCTCTCTCTCTCTCTCTCTGTGACTATCATAAATAAATAAAGATTTTTAAAAAAGACTGAATAATATTCCATTGTATGGGACAGTGACGCAAGATGGCAGCTACCACGGGCTTGGGAGTAAAAGTGCCTCACAATTTTTGACTGTTGGAAGAATTGGAAGAAGGCCAGAAAGGAGTAAGAGATGGCACTGTTAGCTGGGGTCTAGAAGATGACGAAGTTATGACACAAGATGGACGAGGGGACTCCTGGGTGGCTCAACGGTTGAGCATCTGCCTTTGGCTCAGGGTGTGATCCCAGTTTGGGGATTCGGTCCCACAATGGGGTCCCTGTGAGATGCCTGCTCCTCCCTCTGCCTGTGTCTCTGTCTTTCTGTCTCTGTCTCTGGGTCTCTCATGAATAAATAAAATCTTTTAAAAAAACCAAAAACAAGATGGACAGGGATGATAATTGGGCCTCCAAGAACAATTTATGAAAACTGAATATACAACCTTAAAATAGAATGTAGACCTAAGTACCCAGAAGCAACCCCCCTTTGTAAGATTTGTAACAAAAATTAATATGGAGTTTATAGTTCTAGTGGAGTGGTGGACCCAAAAGCCATATCCGTGCTAGCAAAATGGCAGAACTCATATAGCACCAAAGTTGTCCTGCAAGAGCTGCGGCACCTAATGATGTCTAAGAAGACATGAAATTCCCTCAGCCACCTGAAGGACGATAGTACAGCAATTAATCAAAAAGAGAAAAGACAGGCCCTCCCCTCACCCTTGCCATCGATTCAAGCAGTCATTTTCCACAGTAATACGTTTTCTAGATACGTCTCATAGACCTAAAAAGTACTGGAAAGAAAACTCCCAAAGGCAATTTATCTTAAGATACTGTAAATGATACTAATTTTTTGTCCTTTTGAAATATGTAAGCTGTGCTATAACAACAAAAAAAATTCCGTTGTATGGATATGCCACATCGTGGGACACCTGGGTGGCTCAGCGGTTGAGTGTCTGCCTTCGGCTCAGGGCCCGATCCCGGATTCTCGGGATCGGGTCCCACATCGGGCTCCTTGCATGAAGCCTGCTTCTCCTCCCTCTGCCTGTGTCTCTGCCTCTCTTTCTGTGTCTCTCATGAATGAATAAATGAAATCTTAAAAAAAAAAAAAAAAAAAAAGATAGGTCGCATTGTTTTACCCATTCATGCATTTGATTGTTTGCTTCTACCTACCAGCTATTGTGAATAATATTGCTAGGAATTTTGGGGTACAAATATCTGTTCAAATCTCTACTTTCAATTCTTCTGTGTGTGAAGTGCAATTATTGGATCAAATGGTGATTCTATGTTTAATTTTTTGAGGAACCACATACTTTTTTTCCATAAGCGGCTGCACCATTTTTACCCTCCCACAGTACACAAGGGCTCCAGTTTCTGCACACTCTCAGCAACATCACTGCTTTCTGTTTGTTTGTTTGTTTTTCTGTTTTATCTTTTGTAATGGGCTTCTAAAAGGTGTGAAATGGTATCTCCTTGCAGTTTTGATTTGCATTTCCCTTAATGGTTAGTGATGCCAAGCATCTTTCCATGTGCTTACTGGCTATTTGCATACCTGTGAAAGCTTTTCATAGAAATAAACACCTAGACACAGCACAGTATCCTGGTCTCTTTGTCCAGAACCTTCTCCCAAATTTCAGCTTAAATGTTGCTGGTGATGAGATTCTTCCCCTTTTACTGGCCACCTTTCCTCAGCTTGGGATGGGCCCTCTGAGCCTTTCATTCACACCTCTTAGGGTCAAGAGATTTATGGAGCAGTTTCCTTCTGTTCTACTTCCTTGGTCCCTGCCACCTTTTCTTCTCCTGGGAAGCTTGAGCCCTATCCTACCAGGCAGACATCACCATGGTCATTGGGGGTTTGCTGGATGCCCTCCCAATCTCTCTGAGTCTATGGGTTTGGAATAATTTTGTGTCTGCCTTTTTTTCCTTAAAATTATATTGCTGCCTTGGCAACAGTAGATAGATTAATGGATGGACAGAGGAATGGGCGATGGATAGAAACACGATACGACAGCTACAGTAGAATAGAGTTATGGTGTCCATGTGAAGTGCATTGTGGGATTCACTGAACGATTCTTTCAAATTTTCTGTAGATTTGAGGTTTTTCTTTTTTTTTAAGATTTTATTTATTTATTCATGAGAGACACACAGAGAGAGAGAGGCAGAGACACAGGCAGAGGGAGAAGCAGGCTCCATGCAGGGAGCCTTATGTGGGACTTGATCCCAGGACTCCAGGATCATGCCCTGGGCCAAAGGCAGGCGCTAAACCGCTGGGCCACCCAGGGATCCCTAGATTTGAGGTTTTTCATAACAAAGTGTCAATACACACATATCTTTTTTTTATTAGTTACCATCTTTCACTCCTTTAAAGATTTATTAAAATTCATTCATGAAAGAGACAGAGAGAGAGAGAGAGAGAGAGAGAGAGGCAGAGACACAGGCAGAGGGAGAAGCAGGCTCCATGCCGGGAGCCTGATGTGGGATTCGATCCCAGGTCTCCAGGATCATGCCCTGGGCCAAAGGCAGGCGCTAAACCACCGAGCCACCCCGGGATCCCCAACACACACATATCTTAAGAACCAGTAATTGCACTGCTGGATGTAGGTCGGTACCTGATAGAAATGACTGCTGACTGCTTATGTCCAGCAACAGGCAGGCGTGAACAATGCACAGCAGCACCACTGGCAGTAGCCCCAGAGAGGAAACAATGCAAATGTCCAAAAGGAGTAGAATGTATAAACAAATTGTGGTATATTTCCATGATTGAGCACTACAACTGTGATGAAGAGGACACACCACACTTGAAAGGAATCTCATGGATGTAACATGGAGTGCAAAAAGATAGACAAAAGAGGACACACCGGTCCCATTTTTGAAGTTCTAGAAGAGCAGACTTAGTCAATGGAGGTAGAAATCAGGGTAACAGTTTCCTTTTAGGAAGCATTATTTGGGGCAGGCTAGGTGGCTCCGTCTTCAGCCCAGGGCATTATCATGGAGACCCGAGATCAAGTCCCACATCAGGCTGCCTGTATGAAGCCTGCTTCTCCCTCTGCCTGTGTGTGTGTCTCTCTCTGTCTCTTATGAATAAATAAATAAAATCTTTAAAAAAAAAAAAAAAAGGAAGTATTATATGGGAAGGGGCACTCGAGAGCCTCCTGGGGGTTGAAAATGTCCTATGTCTTGAGCTGGGTGGTAGTTTACATGCATGAATATCATGTCCAAAATAATTGAGTTATTTATTTTTTTTCTAAAAATTTTATTTATTCAAGAGAGACACAGAGAGAGGCAGAGACTCAGGCAGAGGGAGAAGCAGGCTCCCTGCAGAGTCCATTGCAAGATTCAATCCCCAGACTCGGGATCACGCCCTGAGCTGAAGGCAGCTGCTCAACCGCTGAGTCACCCAGGTGTCCAGTTGAGTTGTTTATTAAAACTTGTGGATATTGTGTAAATTATTCTTCAACTGAAGCATCTATCATGAGCATTCTCCCAAGTCATTTGAAATGTTCTTTGAAGATTCCACCTTCAGTGGCTACATTTTCCCAGCTGTGGAAGAGACCCCTTCATCCTTACTGTCCTCATGTCTTTCTCCAGAACTGATGGGGGAGCCACAGCCCCAAGACCATTGACTGCTCCAGCTGGGTCTACTGATTGAAGATGACAGACACCATTTCAGGCTAATTTAAGAAGGAAAATAATTTGGGCAGCCTGGCTGGCTCAGTCTGTAGAGCACATGACTCTTGATCTTGAAGGTTTTGAGTTAAAGCGACACGCTGGATGTAGAGATTATTTTTTAAGAAAATAAGGAAAATAATTTATTGGGAGGCTCTCAGGGAAGGTCCCTTCCCAGACCCCCAGGAAGGGGAGAAAACCTGGTTTGGAAAGAAAGAGAAGCTGCCCCACAGTCCTGCAGCCACATTCACCAGAAAGAGCTCCCAGCAGCCCGTGGTTCTTTGTGGAGAAACGCAAAGGCCTGAGCCTAGAGACTGGGGAGTCGGAGACAGGGCTCTGAGGTTCCAACCATCGGAATTCCACATGGCAGAAGCCATGTCCCATGTAGGCCAGTGGCTCCTACCCAAAGAAATGTCATATGATTCCAACAGTTTGTGCATTGAGTGCTCCCTAGGTACCAGGCCCCATGCAAAACTTTTCACACCAATTATTGCACAGTATCATCACACAGCCTATGGGGCCAGTGGCAAGGAGACAGGCACAGGGAGGTTTGGCAATGGGCTCAGGAGTACACAATGGGTGGCATGCTATGCCACACTGGGGGTGCCACTGTACTAGGGCTATGCAGACTTCATGGGCCAGTGACCTCTTTCTAGCCCCTTGTCCCCAGACTATGACTGCCCTGAATGCAGGGCCCAGAAGCCCAAGAAGCCCAAGAATTCCTCAGTGTACCCTGCAACAAAGTTCAGGATAGTTTCTGCATGAGGTCTGGGAGGCTGGAGGGAAGTGATGGTGGTAGCATATGCTTCACCAGATACGACATTTGGCCAGTGATTTCTGGGGCCGGGCGGGGCGGGGGGGTGGTTTCCCCAGTGGGGTGGCTCATTCCCTCATGGTGCAAGGTCCTACAACTCCTATGTGTCCTGGTTTCCAAACACCCTGGGGCAGGAGGACTGCCGGGCCCCTGGTTCTCCTGACTCCTCCAGGGTAAGCCCCAGGGCCTGGCTTCCATGCCTTTCTGTGTGTCTGGCTGAGCCTGGCTTGAGACAGGACCTGGTAAGAAAGTTACTAAAGGAAGTAGCTGGGGTCTCTGGTCTTTGAACAGAAAAATTGGAGTTCTAAGCCAGTTCTGCTGTTTTGGAGGTTTTTGTTTTTGTTTGTTTGTTTGTTTTTAGATTTTATTTATTTATTTGAGAGAGGAGAGAGAGCATGAGCATGAGCAGAGGCAAAACCAGACTCCCCACTAAGTGTGGATTCCCAATGTGGGGCTTGATCCCAGGACCCTGGGATCCTGACCTGAGTTGAAGTCGTGTGCTTAACCAACTGAGCCATCCAGGCACCAAGGGTCTGTGGTTTTGAGATGAGTCTTAGTCTCATCTTCCTCTGAGTCCTTATTTAGAATAGAATGGCGAGGTCTACCTTTCAGTCTTGGGGGGAAAGTCAAGATAATGCATGGAAAATCTAAGCCCAGTGCCTACACTTACAGGAGAACTGACAATTAGTTGTTATAATTATCATCCTATCATCCCCCCCCCCGCCCCCCCAATTTAGCAGATGAGAAAAGCGAGCTCGAGGAGGTGGTGTGATTTGCCATGGACCACACAGTCAGGAGGTGGCAGGGTGTGGGTCCAAACCCTGGAGTAAGAGGACCCGGCTCCTCTTCGTCTCTCTCAGTGCCTCAGGCCTTAAAGGAAGTTGGTATGGGTCAGGGTCCCCAGGCCCAAGCGGCAGGATGGAGGGAGGGGGGCCGCCAGTCTGCCTCCACTCTCTCCTAAGGCTGCCCAAGTAGAGCAATGAGTGGCCTGTGGTCCAGGCTTGTGGCCTCATCTCACTGGGGGCCCTGCCAGCTTGCGTGCTTTACAAGGCAGGGGCCAAAGCCAACTGTTGACAGAAGCTCAGAGAAGGGCAGTGACTGACCTGGGTCACAGAGCAAGTCAATGACCAGGCTGGCCCGTGGCCTGACCTCCAGGCTCCCGATCCATCACCAAGCCTGGCTTGCTGGGACAGACAAGGCCCTTCTTCACCTCCACAACCAAAACAAAGTTCCACTGTCACTTCCTCCAAGAAGCCTTCCCTGCTATGCCTGCCACACTTCCAGGAGGCTTCATCCATGTCTCCTGGGCTGCCCTCCTCAGAGTCCCCCAACTGAAGTGTGAGTGTCTCCCTGTCAGACGATGGACCACTCAGGGGCAGGAGGCAGGGATTCCCTGGTGGCCAGTGTGTGCCCAGTGTAGATCATGGCACAGAGCAGGTGCTTAGCAAACACCCCATGAGTGAATGAGTGAGGAGATGAGCGGATGTATGGGACCACTGAGTGGCCGGGCAGACAGCCCCAGGGAGCCAGGGCAGCAGGAGCCGGGCCCTCTGGTGCCTCCGTCCAGGGGTGGCCAAAGCTGGGAGAGAAAGAGTCCAGCCCTCTGCAGCTCTCTGTGGCTGGTGTCTAAGCTCAGCCCACCTCAACCCTCTCAACGGTGGCGCTGGGTTGTAACCACATGGCCAGTAACGAGCTGCCACCCCCCTCGGCAGTCTGTTCATCGGACCCAGTGCCCAGAAGGCTGCCTCGCACGGGGGTGGCTCACCCCCAGCACGGCCCACATCTGCCACCTCTGACCAAGGACCAGAGGCCAGCCGGGCCATCCCACTGCGTGCTCTGGGGCCCACTATCCATGGGGCATGGGGTGGCAGTGAGCTCAAGCCTGACCGGGGCAGGTAGGCTGGCAGGTGGGGGTGGGGCTGCCCCCAGGGCCCCTCGCCTCCAACTGGGCACCTTGCAAACTCCCCCCGCCCCCCTCTTATTCCTTCTCGAGGTGCCCTGTTAACTCTCAAGCCGCCACTGTGGTCCGTGTCACAACCTGCTTTCCCTTCTTGGCCACGGGGGGTGGTCAGCCTAGAGGACCTACTTGGTGTCGTGCTTGCTCTGCCCCCGCCCAGCGCACACCCTGGGCCCTTCACAGGGCCTGTTTCCATCTCCATGTTTCCTGGCTGGACAGATGGGCCTGACCCTTGTGGCTGCGTAGGAACCCCCAGAAGCAGCAGTTTCTGTGAAGGCAGGTGGGCCAGGGGGCCAGCCAGAGGACAGTGTGCTCCCTCCTGGTGGGTCCACCGCACTCGCCTGGCATGGAGGCTATGACAGTGGCAGGTGCCCTCAACCACATGTCCCTTGGCCACCAGCCCTTTCCATCCCAGCCCTTAGGCCACATTCCCAGGTCCAACATGGAGCAAGTGCTCTGCTACCTACTTCCAGTCCTTCCTCCGCTGGGAGTCACCAGGCAGGATGAAGAGGGCGTGGGGCACAGGTTGGGCATAGCCGTTTTGCCTGGCATGGCCTCTTCACTGAGGGGGAGGAGAGTGTGTCCCAGGCACCCCCGAGGCTGGTGGCAACCTGAAGCTTGGGCTTTTCTGGGGCACCTGAATCCTGCTCTGCTGGCCAAAGGGGACGAGAGGTGGAATGCTTCTGGGATTTCTTTCTCCAGGGAGGAAGCCCCTTCCCCATCAGCCTGTGGCTTGCCCTAGCCTTCCTGGGTTGACACTGTCAGGCCCCAAAGACCCCATGGGGTTAGAGGGATCAGAGCTGAGCAGAGATGATCAGAGTGAGAGTGGGACATCTGGGAGGGTTCAGGAAGTGACATCTGCCAGGGGTCCAAGGGCTGAGAAATTGCTGCTCAAGTAAGGGTGGGACAGAGAGAAGGTCCAGGAGGAGGGAACAGCAAAGACTCCCTAACCCAAGCGAGCCCTAGGGCTGCTTACCAGCCTCACCCTCCATACTTGAAGCCACCACCCACCAGGGCCTCCCAGGGGTTCTGAGGAACTGGCCCAGTGTGGCAGAGTCCTGGGGACTTCATGACATCGGTGGCACTGTCCCACTCTGAGCCTGAGGCTCCTCTTCCCTCCCGGGAACCACAATGAGGCTCCCTGCCTGCCTATGTTCACTGTTCCCAAAGATCCGAGAGAGACCTTGGAGGCTTCACCTGATACTCTCCAGGGCAAGAACACACGCATGTCACTGTCGGGGAGGGGCAGGCAGGAAGGGCAGTTGAGCAGTGGCCTCAGTGCTGGCCAGCGTGTCTCACCAGCCTGGCTCCCTGCCATAGCTCCAGGGGCTGGAGGGTGTTGAACATTAACCTCTTTGGTGAGTGGCTCCAGCTAAACAAACACAAACACGTTGTCACAGGTCAATGGTAGCTACCCCCTGCCGCAGCTGCTGGGCTGATTTAATTGGATTTATTTTATTTTTTGAAATCGTAAGCAAATCTAAGTGACTATCACTGAGGCCTCTGTTAAAAGATCTGCCAGCAGAACTGCCCCAGTTTTAAGAGTCAACAATGTTGCTCTTTAAGTTGAACTGACTTTCAGGATCCTCTCCAAAGACAAAAAATAGTGCTTCCATCTGTGCTTTTCTTGTACTAAAAGCATATGCAGGAAAACTCTACTCTAGGGACGCCTGGCTGGCTCAGCGCTTGAGCATCTGCCTTTGGCTCAGGGCATGATCCCGGAAACCCGGGATTGAGTCCCACGTCGGGCTCCCTGCGTGGAGCCTGCTTCTGCCCCTGCCCTGTCTCTGCCTCTCTCTGTCCATGTCTCTCATGAATAAATAAATAAAATCTTTAAAACACACACACACACAAAACACTGCAGGGCATACAGTAATAAGGTCAAGAATCTGCTTTATTTATTTATTTATTTTTCCTTTAGCCAAGACCGTAGAAAAGACGATGTTGTGTGTGGACTACATCCAGCCACACCTGAGAACAGAACTAGGGAATGTCACTGTCCAGGGCAAAGGACCAAAGGGGACTGCTTAGCTACGAGCAAGGTGGGCCTTTCAGAGGCAGTGGCTGTGATCAGATGGTGATGGATGTTCTAGATCCACCGGATGAATTCCAGACAGTAGGGTTGCCGTCCAACGACCTGCACCGGCGCCCCCGGCCTCTGGCCTTCCTCGCTTCTGTTCTCGTGGCTTCCGTGGATGCCCCTGCTAGTGGCTGACTTGGGCCTCCACCTCAGCTCTCTTCTCTCTCACTTCGGCCTATGCACTCGCTGCTTCCTCCTCTGGCTTGGCTCTTCCAGCTCGGAGGTTGTTGCTAAGAAGAGGCGCTGAGGCCCAAACGGGTCACCGCCTGTGTTGGGCTCCAGGCAGGATGCCCGCCACAGCCAGCAAGGGGGCTTAGGCTGTCCGTGCTACTGGGGGTTCCATCGCCCCCTCTGTCCTGTGAGGAGCCTGGCCCTCCTCTCTGGCCTCCTGGGATGGCTGGGCCACAGCTGGGGCCAGGAGGAGGGGTGGGGAGCCCAAGTGGGGCTGACTGGGGGAAGCAGGAGAAACAGAATAGCCTCTGGAATTAGATTCCAGGAATCAAAAGTGACCAGTAGCTGCTATCCAATGTCTGTGGCCACACTGGTGCCCAGGCATCCTTTTGCTGTTCCATTTAATCCCCAGCCAGTTGGGCACAACGATCATTTCCATTTTACGGAACAGGAAGCCAAGGCTGCCAAATTAGGAGGTGGTGTGGACTGAACTTGCCCTGAGGGCACTGGACAAGAACCCCTGTTCCTAACCCCAGTGAGCCCCTGTCTCCCCACCATTCGCACCCAATCTCCCCAGACCACCTGGGCCTGCCCATCCCCATTAATCCTCTGGATTGGCCACCCTGAACTTCTCACCATTCTTCTCACCAGGCTCTGCTGCCTCTCTGCCCCTTGGGCTTATGAACTCCTATTCATACGAACTCCTCTGGAGCCTTCTTAATCTCACCTCCTCTTTGAAACCTGCCTCGATTCTCCAGCAGAAGTGACACCTCCTCGGTACTCCCTCAGTGCTTCCCACATACTTCATCGAGGCACGAATCCCGCTCCCTGCCAATCTGTGTACCTGCTACTTGTGAGGGAAAGAGCCGGGGTAGTGGGGGTGGGGAGGGGAGGCCCCCCCGTGCCTTTTGAGTGCTCTGCACCTATTTGGTGCTCAAGGTGAGAAGGTTGTCAAGGGAGCAGATAAATCCAGAAAGACCCCTGTGGAAGGAGGGCTTGGCTGACCTCTGTCAGCTTCGGCTTGAGGAAGAAAGAACTGGAATTGTTGTGGGTCCATCTCCAGTGGAGACCAGTTCCAGTGGCCCAGCGATTTGAAATCAGGATGGAAAAGGCTGTGACGGGGATCCCTGGATGGCTCAGCAGTTTAACGCCTGCCCTCAGCCGAGGGCATGGTCCTGGGATCCCGGGATCGAGTCCTGCATCAGGCTCCTTGCATGGAGCCTGCTTCTCCCTCTGCCTGTGTCTCTGCCTCTCTCTCTGTATGTCTCTCGTGAATAAATAAATCAAATCTTTAAAAAAAAAAAAAAAAAGGAAAAGGCTGTGATTGAAGGCTGTTTGAGCAGGTGTGTGTTTTTTTAATTTTTATTGGAGTTCAATTTGCCAACATATAGCATAACACCCAGTACTCATCCCGCCAAGTGCCCCCCTCAGTGCCCATCACCCAGTCACCCCCACCCCCTGCCCACCTCCCCTTCCACTACCCCTTGTTCGTTTCCCAGTTAGGAGTCTCTCATGTTTTGTCACCCTCACTGATATTTTCCCTCATTTTCTCTCCTTTCCCTTTATTCCCTTTCACTAATTTTTATATTCCCCAAATGAATGAGACCATATAATGTTTGTCCTTCTCTGATTGACTTACTTCACTCAGCATAATGCCTTCCAGTTGTTTGAGCAGGTGTTAACGGGAGAGGACGAAGGTCAGAGGCCCAGAGGAGGCCCATGAGCGCACAGAGGCCAGCCTATGCTCACTGTTGACTTGGGGACCAGGCCCCAAGTGGGGGCTCACGGCTCTCACTCCTCAATGACTCTGAAGTCAGTGCCAGTGGTACCTCTGCTTGACAGGTGAGAAACTGGAGACCACAGAGGACCTGTGTCTGTCCGTCCCCGCAGAGCTAAGGGAGGGCAGTGAGACCCACAGCACCTCTGCCAGCCGTGCCCGGGGCTGAGCGATTCCCAGAGCCGCTCTGGCCGTTTCTGGGTCCACTCGGAGGCTGCTCAGGCTGTCCTTGGTTCTCCCTTCTGACCCAAGAAGAAAAATGTGGTTTTAGGGGCGCCTGGGTGCTCAGCAGTTGAGCGTCTGCCTTTGGTTCAGGTCCTGATCCCAGGGTTCTGGGATCAAGTCCCACATCCAGCTCCCTTCAGGAAGCCTGCTTCTCCCTCTGCCTGTGTCTCTGCCTCTCTCTGTCTCTCATGAATAAACAAATAAATCTTAAAAAAAAAAAAAAGAAAAAAGAAAAAAATGTAGTTTTACTGGCAAGAAGAGGAAAGAAATGTCCTTCTGTTTGGTTTGCAGGAGACTGACCCTAGGCAGGGTTTTCTCAACCTGCCAGAGGTTAACAGCCACTTCCCATCAGCATCCGACTCCTCACCCCACCCAGGAGGTGTAAGGACACCCGACATGCTGCCGGGGAGTCAGCTATGCAAGAGTGTACTAACTCCCCAGCCTTGTGTCTGTAGCTTCCAAAGTGTGCACCCAACTGAGGGGACCTGGTGCTGCTTTAGGGGGTAATGCATAGGGTCCCTCCTGTGTGCCTGGGTGACTTTTGTGTGGAGTCACTGTCGAGATGGAGTCCAGCAACTTGCCAGGCTGGAAGAAAAACTCTTTCTCTGTCGTCTTTTTTTTTTTAAACGATTTTATTTATTTATTAGACGCACATACAGAGAGAGGCAGAGACACAGGCAGACGGAGAAGCAGGCTCCATGCAGGGAGCCCCACATGGGACTCGATCTGGGGTTTTCCAGGATCACGCCCTGCGCTGAAGGCGGCACTAAACCGCTGAGCCACCCGGGCTGCCCTTTCTCCGCCGTCTTGAGGCCTCCTCTTGTTGGACACACTCTTTCAGATAAAGACAAGTCACGGCTCTCGGGGTTCAGAAAACTCATGAGGCACCCTGTACACTTTTCAAGCCCCCTGTGTCTATTTGACTAATGGGGGCAGGTCACCATGCTTATCTGCATGATAACCCCTGGACAAAGTTCTCCTGTCCCCACCTAACTGCACGGACAGGAGGTAAGAAACAGTGATTGCCATTTGTCATCCATGGAGCTTTCCAGAATTAAGCTGGTGAAGGTGGGGCCTTGTGACTTGGGCTGGCCCCAGTGACCTTGGCTCTGTGACAGTCCAGGCATAGCTCCAAATGCACCCCAGGACCTTGGAGCTGGATCTGGGACTGACGTGTGGCTCTGCTGCTTGCAGGACCTGCGCCTGCGTGGCCTCGAGCAAGCTGACTCATTCACTGAAACGTCACTTTTGAGCATTTGCTCACCTCCCCAGGAGGCTCAGCAAGCCGCCCAGACCTGAGTAGGGTACCTCCCCGTGTTAATCCCCCACAGGCTAATGTTTCTGGCCAGGTTTGCTTGGTTCCCAGGACTCTCAGTGAAGGCTGTCTGCTGTCATCTTGAGTGAGCTCAGTTCTACCCAGCGTCTTCATCTCCCAGAACCAGGACGCTCTCCCCTTGGGCCCCATCAGGGAGCTTGTCATCACTTAAATGCAGCCCTTCCAAAGTTCCAAGAGCCCCGCTCCGACCTTGACCTCCTGTCCACCCACGTGCTTGTCTGACTACTGCTGGACTGCTCTCTGACGGCAGGAGTGCCTCCAGGCCTTGGGCGGCTCTACCGGCCAGGGGCCCACTTCTACCGTGGACTCCCCTTCCCTAACCTGCGCTCTCTCCAGGGCTCTTCATTCAAGCCCTCTCCTGCCCACCTGAGCCCTATAACCTGCGGACTTCCACCACCCCCCACCTGGCTGAGAGCCTAACACCTAGGCTGAGAAGTGAGGCCAGTGGCCTTGGCTCCACTGGGTGCCTCCAACACCCACTGGTACCTAGAAGGTGACTGGTCAAGATTTCTGTAACGAGTTATGCTGGGTTTCTATGGGTGGCTTGGTGGCTTGCTTTTCCTTTCTTGATTCTAAATCTCCTTCATGCTCCTTAAGCTTTGGGGGTTCTCACCTCCTCCTCCTCACTCTCAGGTGATCTTGCCTCCTATTTACAAACAAAATGGAAACTTTCATGCTGGCACTGGCTCCATCTCTTTCCTTCTTGTTACTTAGGAAGATAGGCCCAACCTAAGACCAGCCCTCCTCCAGATTCTGAATAACTTCCCCACCTTCCCTTTTGGGAACTCATTCCCTGTGGAAGCTTCTTGTGTTTGTCCTTCATTAACAATACGAATCACCTCCAGGGGTGTCTTGGTGGGTGAGTTGGTTAAGCACCTGCCTTTGATGATCCTGGTGTCCTGGGATCAAGTCCCACATCCCTGCTTAGTAGGGAGCCTGCTTCTCTCCCTCTGCCCCTCACCTCTGGTTGTGCTCATCCTCTCTTTCTCAAATAAATAAAATCAATCTTTTTTTTAAATTTTATTTATTTATTCATGAGAGACACAGAGAGAGAGAGAGGCAGAGACACAGGCAGAGGGAGTAGCAGGCTCCATGCAGGGAGCTCGACGTGGGACTCGATCCCAGATCTCCAGGATCACACCCTGGGCTGCAGGCGGCGCTAAACCGCTGTGCCACTGGGGCTGCCCCAATAAAATCAATCTTAAAAAAAAAACAAACAACCCAATAGGAATTACTTCCTTAACCCCACCTCCCCTTCCAGCTGCCATCCTTCCCTCCCCCTCACCAGCTTTCTTCTCTCCCCACTGGCCTGCTCCTCCTGGAGGTGGCATGTCTGGCTAGTTGCCCTCTCCCAGGTCGGGGGTAGGGGTGGCCAGGGGCTGTCTGCCCCCTTCTCCCCTAGGTCCTCACCTGCTTCCACGGCTTTAATTACACCCACCCCAAGGTCTCTCACCTCTTGCCTCCCCACCCCAGCACTAATACATAACAGGTGTTCAACAAATATTAAAGAAATGCAGCCGCACCCCTGTCACTCAGGGTCTCAGACGGCCACCCATCTGCCAGCCCTCTGGTGTGTGAATGTCCCCACAGAGGAGCAGACTTTCTGCAAAACGTGGAAGCACGATCTACTGAATTTAGCAGAAAAACTCACAAATTTGACAAGGAGAAAACAGGATCTGGCAACAGGCTTTTCTTTTAAAGAACATTACCCAAGTCATCACGGGAGGCTGTAGGCCGTCTTTAGTCCTCCGTGTTAGAAGCTTTCCAAAGGTTTCCACAAACACAAACTTCAGGCCCTAGGAGGTGGGAGCGGCAGAGGTGCAGAGAGAGGGGGTGGAGGCAGCCCTGGTGGGAGGGCCTCCTCCTGACAAATCAGAAGCCTCGCTTTGCCTCTGGGCCTCACCACTAGCGAATGCCAGCAGTGCCCAGGCGCTTAGGACCCGGGGAGGGAGAAGCTGCAGAGGCTTCCCGTCCCCTCCTGCCTGGGTAGCGCTCACCAGACCCCGGGGCTACACTAGGGCCGGCGGCTCCCAGCAAGCACCGGGTGCCTGCCCGTGCCGGAGCTGGCGCTCGAGGAACGGAGTCACACCAGGGCTAGCTGCCACTGGGTCGCGGACGGGAGAACTTGTTTCAGGGAAATGGCCTGAGCCCAGACACCAGGCTTGAGCACCTAGGGGTGCGCCAGCTCTGCAGCCTTTCCAGGCACTGGGCATCCAGCTGGTGCTGCCAGCCCAGCCTGCGCCACCTGCCCTGCCTGCCTCGCCGGGACAGGACGGGCTCACACAAGCTTCCAGTGACGTCGGGCATTGCGGAGAGGCGGTCTAGGGGGGTGCCAGGGCAGCTCCTTGACCCCGACCCGAGGCCAGGCCTACTTCTTCCCTCAACTGGGCCTCGCTACAGTAACCAGGACAGAGGAGTCATGCCAGCCTCTAGATAGGCCAGTTTTGTTCCATCAAGCGAGGGAAGAAACTGAGTACTCAGGAGTTGCACAAGTGTGGGGCTGGAGGGCAGTGAGGTTTGAGAGGAGCCTCCCCAGGGCACGAGGAGTGCTTTCCCTTTTTTTTTAAAGATTTTATTTATTTATGAGGGGGCGGTGCAGAGACACAGGCAGAGGGAGAAGCAGGCTCCACGCAGGGAGCCCGATGTGGGATCCGATCCCGATCCCGGGTCTCTAGGATCACGCCCTGGGCTGAAGGCGACGCTAAACTGCTGAGCCACCAAGGCTGCCCTTTCCTCTGGTTTCTAAACGGAGTGGCCCCGGAAGCAAACGGAGGCCAGAGGCTGGGGTGCAGGCAACTCCACACTTGCAGGTAACTGGACAGCTCCCAAACCTTTGACCTTACAAATTCATCTTGAAATGAAAACCTCGTGGAGAAAGTCACCCCTCTGATCGCTTCTTTGCAGATACAGCGAACACTGGCCAAATTGTTTTAATTTCCGAATTTATTAAAATGATTAACCTCAATACTGCAAGTGCATGTACAAAATATTTGTAAAAAATGTTTTTAATGAAACGTTAAAGAACTTACCTCAAATGCTGAAAAAGTCCTTTTTTTCATTCTTTCAGTACAAGGAATACATTGTATCTCAAAAGTATTACAACTCGGCAAAACAATTTAAGACAGTAATTTGAAAAATGATTGAAAATTGAATACTTTACATGTACTTTTATGATCATTTCCTAATTCGTACAATGCCAAAATCTTTACGAATCATTGCATAAGCTCAAGCTCAAAGTTGTATTGGACACAACCTCTTCTGAGCGGTCGCCCGCGTGTGGATGTTGCCACTCCACGCGGTGCAGTCTACGCAGCTCCGGGGGCCCTACCCGGTTTCCCTGCAGCGCTTGTGCACCCCGAACTCCCGAGGGGGGGCCGCCGCTCGGGCCCACGGGAGTGTCGGCCTCCAAAAGACGAGGCCGCGATACAGTTAAAACGAACATAAATAAGTTACTAAACTTCAGCTGAGAAATGGAGAAACGTGGGAAATGTGGTATTTTGTGACTTTTTCCTTTCCATGGGAATTCCTGAAATGGCTGTTGCTGGCATCCCGGGAGGCGGCCTGAGACGCGGGCTCTGCACCTCTGCCGAGAACACCACACTAAGACGAGGCTGGAGGGGGGCCACCGCTCTCTGGCGCTTTCCAGACCTTCCTTGGCCGCGCGGTCTCGAGGGCCTGGGGACAGACCCTGGGGGGCGCCGGCGGAGCCGGGTGGGGGTGCCCTGGGCCGGGGGGTCTGCGCCCGCCTCCACGCCACTACCTGAGGGGCTGCCCTGCGTGGGACAGACAGTAACGGGGCGACTTGGACCACAAGAGACCTCCCTAAAGGACGTGAGGAGAAACAAAATTCTACATGGCAAACACTTTTATGAATGTTACTCATTTCTACGTGGAACCTAACAGCAACCGTTTTGTGGGCCTCAATCTAAAGAGTGTCCCCGGAACCTGGAAACCGGGAGGAATCACCTAGAAATAACAGTAAGCATTGAGGTTTTCTCCACTGGACTTTTCATTACAGGCAGATTCCTTGTAATATTTTAAGACATGGGCTAACTTTTCTATAGACACTACACGAATCCCCTAAATTGATTTTACTCAGGAACACTGTATATCTGAAAGCACATGTACACATTTCCCAGAAAAAAAGAGACCCACTGGTGTCAAACACCTGCTACAGATTTATATTCCCAAATTCTTTGTCCAATGATTTGTAAAATAATCCAGACAAATGAAAGGTTGGTATTGAACATAAAGTAGTAATCAAAAATTTGCTCATTAAGTTACTTAAAATTAATTTCTCTTTTCAAAGTGCTTCAAAAAAACAAATTAAATCTGACTCCTCTTTTCATTTAACTGATAATATAGTCAAAAAATCTTTGATAGTTTCATACATAAACATAAGCCAAGAACTCCCACTGATGCAGTGCTTAAAACTATATATTTTATAATTTCCTATTTTATTGGCATGAATATTTCTAAACTTAAAAACCTTCCTGGTAAGTTCTTTTAATTTCTTATGACAAAAATTTCTCACAACACACAAATATTTACAACATATACATTGTTTTCAGTTCTTTACACTGAATTTCAAAGACAAACATTTTTATAGGTTACCACAGAACAAAAGCTGTGACTGTTTTTATTTCATAAACTATTATAAGTTAAAGTGAATAGAGTTTTTAATATTCCTTGTAGCATTTTACAAGTGCAACAGAAACCTTGAAGACCCAAATTAAGAGAGCTGTAGTTCATTAGATAAATGTTGCTTGTTGTCATCACATTGTTCACAGCAAAGTTTTGAAAAAATAAGCACCAATCATTCTTGCAAAGAACAATTTTATCTAAAAGGATTGAAAAGTGTTAAATACAAGGTCTTTAATTTACATGACAAGCAATAAATACGCTGTATTGGAACTCATCCTGCACACTGCTATCCTCGTACATATAATGTACTGAAAAGTTAGCGGTCACGCGTGTAATTGTACTTTTTTTCTTTTTTTTTAAAGTAACCAATTCGACTCCTAATTGATGGTTTGCTCTTTTTAGGCAAGGCCACAAATAGTACACCTGGGCCAGCAAACAGTGTGAAACTGACAAAACTCCGAGGGGGAGACATTTAGCAAATAAATCAAAAAGCCAAAGATCATTGCTGGTGATATTAGCATATACTAGAAAACCTTAATATGCTGCTACTATGATTTGTTTTAAATTATTGTTTAGTCATATATTAAAGAGCCAGTTGATGCTCTTAGTTTAAAAAAAAGAAAAGAAAATTGTGTAGCCACATTATTGTTTTCAACGTCCTGTGTGGAAAGTTGCTTATCACTGTACAATTTTGCTTGAGCCTTTATTTTACAATGGGGCTTTCCCTCTAACTCAGAATTGCACATAAGAAGGCTATTTAAAAAGTACAATAAAAATTTGCACAAATCAGACTTAGGGAGAGTCAGTGCGCTGTACACTTTCTACAGTATGACGCTGCTAAGTAAAGAGAGAAGGGAAGTGCGGCCGCTAGAACGTCTCGGGTGAGGAATAACTGGAATTTGTTTTTATTTAAGTAGGTTTCCCAGACCAAACTGAGACCAAGAGCTTATGCATTGAGCCTCAAAGACTGGTCTTCTCTCCTCCGGGAAGAAATGTCAATATCTATGGAGTCCTTCCCAACGATCAGCCGCAAGCGCTTGGCCGGAGGAAGAGGAATAAAGTCATCCTCGAAGTCCTCCTCGTAGTCCTCGTCCTCCTCGTCGCCCTCCGAAGAGGAGGGCTCATCTGTGCTCTCCTCCTCATACTGGCTGTAGTCATCCACTTCCATGCGGGACTCCAGCAGCGAGAGAGGGTCGCTGCAGCACACCCCGTTCTCGTGAAGCCCCTCTGTGTACGGCCCCCGACCTTCCTCATCCCGCTTCAGCTGGATCTTTAGTTTTGTGGAGCTGCTGCCTGACCCTGAGTTAAACCCATTATTGAGCTTTGCTACATACAGATTATTATCATTTTCATGGTCTTTACTTAACTTGATGCTTATTTTTGAAGAATTCATCCCATCATTCTCTTGGTCGTTTGTCTTGCTGCTGCTATCGTGACGCCTACGAAGAGTCAATTTGGGAATCCCAGAGTTATTCTCCAAGATCAACTGGGCATCATACCTTGTGATCCGCCTCTTCTTTTTACTTTTTGCAGTTCTGAAGCCATCTTTTGTTTTGAAGCTGTCAGACGTCACGACTGAACCGCCACCGGGTGATGGACTGGGAGCCCAGTCTGGGTAGCTTCCCGGTGTGGCCTCCGAGGCGCTGTGCTCCCCCGGCTCGCAGTGGGGCCCCAGCACCTCCGGTGCCACACTGGCTTCCCCAGGGGACTCCTGCCCTACAGCGGCCTCCTCGGCCTTGGCCACCTGTTTCACAAGTTTTCCTTGTCGCGATTTCTTCTTGGACAAACCACTGTCACTCCTTGGACACTTTGCTTCCCCCTTTTGTGCAGTTCCATGAGCCGGGTCTTCTTCCTGTGCCACGGGAGTTGGCTGCTCGCCACCGTCCGGGCAAGGTTCTGTCACGCTGCTTGTATAGCCGTCCAACGTATTTGGTTCTAGCTTGATGTCAGAAGGCTCCTTCGGGTTCATCCTTGTCCTGGTCGAGCGCCTGGTGGTGTAGGTGCAGGGGACGCCATCCCCGAGCGGCGGGGCGCCCCGGCCGGAGCTCTGTCTGTGCTCTCTCGCCGCGTGTCTAGTTAAGCACCCACTAGCTGCTGTGGCTTGAGCTGGTCCCTCTGGCTCCTTGTCTTTTTTAATGGGTAAGTTTTTATACAGAACTACTTTGGGCTCTTTAAGTACTAAGTTCCCCATCTCGAGTTTTCTCGAAGCACTCTTTTGCTCCAGCCGTTTGCAATGATTTCTTAATTTTATCTTTGAAAGTAAAGGCTTTGCAGGCTTTTTCAGTTTCTTTGGTACCCTGGAATTATTTATATGAGTTAGCTTAGATGAGGTAGAGTTGGAAGAAGCTGGAATTCTTGACATAGATTGCCTTGTTAATGTTCTGCTCTTGCTGTTCTTTTTCACACCAACTGAAGATTTTCGGTTAGGAGCTGTAAATTAAGGAGAAAAAAAAAGGATGAAAATCAGCCGTGGTAACACAGGAGTGCTCAACAAAACAGTGCCCACACCTGTCAGCTACGAAATGTTCAGATACTACCAGCACGTGCAGGACAGACCCCGTTCCATCTCCGCTGGCACGCGAGCACCCCCACACTACTTTCCTTAACTTCCCAACTGCTGCCTCCGAGTTACAGAGCATCTGTGTGTTTCACACAGCAAGGTCCGGGGTTCCACTCCGAGCCTGTCCACAATCTATCACAGTACTTGTCCACAGAAAGAATTTCTTTTCCTGAGTCATCTTCCCAAGTATTTTACCACATAAAAGATTTGAAGTAAATGAGGAAAAATAAGATTTTCTTTCACAAATTCTTAACATCATTTAAAATGGCTTTCTAAAATCCATTACTCATTAACTCAAAGGAAGTATAACACTCGACCAGTAATATAGAACAGAAATACATTATTAATGAGCTCTAACGGACACATTCTATTATCACAATGGTTTCTTTTTTTTTCTTTTTTAAGATTTTATTTATTTATTCATAGAGACAGAAAGAGAGAGAGGCAGAGACACAGGCAGAGGGAGAAGCAGGCATCACACAGAGAGCCTGATGTGGGACTCGATCCTGGGTCTCCAGGATCACGCCCTGGGCTGCAGGCGGTGTTAAACCGCTGCGCCACAGGGGCTGCCCCTCACAATGGTTTCAAACAAACAAGAGAGACCCTAAGAACCATATATTGTTTTTCAACAACGAACTTCACTACACAAAGTTCTCCCTCCAACTCCGTGAGGACCAGCAGATTTCCAAGGCAGAACTTGCTTGGCCCCATTCCTCCGGGGAACGCCTGCTACCAACATCAAACTACGGCAGGAAGAAGCATGCTACTAGAGTTACACTCTTGGGACAGAAGGGGATCTACCTTCCTCTGGACAAGCATACAGAAAGGCTGTGATGACCCTACTGGGAACAGCCAGCTGAGGACCAACATGACAGGTGATCAGATTTTCAAAAGGTTTACAGGTGACTCAAGTTTAAGCTGCTTCCATGGTGAGCTTCTAACCTTACCACGGACTTTCTGCTGCCTTTGTATTTTTCTCTCCATTTGTATTTTGGACCTATGTATGATAGTGTTTTACAGTAATTTCTCAATTACTTATAGGTCCCCTCAGACCCTACCTGAAAACCTCTTCCTATCAAACTACCCTTCAGTCATTCACTAGGGAAGCTGGGATGACCAAACTAATAATTCCCACTTCTCACAAGAAAACAGCGAGAGTAAAAAGCAACTATGGGTAAATCCAGCACGCTGCCCAACAAAGACTGTTGTTAACTACATGCCCAAGGGTTGCCAGGGCGACTGGTGTTCCTTCTGCATGGCTAAGCAAGTAAGTTACCATTAGTTAGTTTTTATTGGGCGAGAAGAGCAAGAATGCATTAAAGCATTGCAAAAATATCAAACCACCAAGAATAGAAGGCTCTGTACTCAAGAAAGGTGTCTCATAAATGGCTTTGGGGTACCCAAACCAGCACAATTCCCAGGAATGAGATCCCCCAATCAGACCAAGAATGTGCTTATTTATCCATGTGGGCTACCGCCCCAAAACAGCCACTTATTTTTAGAATAGTAGGAGTCATGGTTTGGATGTCATTCAACTGATGTAGCATGAATTGGAATTAAATAGAACAGCTAGAAATTATTTTTTAAAATACAAGGCTACATAGGGCATTCTTTTGTTAAAGGACCTCTTTATGCTTACAAGGCTTCCTACAAGGTAGACTGAGGAGATGTGCTTGTTGATGTAAATGCATGTCAGGGTCCCGTACTTGGCTTTCTCAAATATGGCTGTGAAGTCCTTTGGCTCTTCAAGGACCAAACTTGGTGGTTCTTAGCCTTACTATTCCTTTGGCCATTCTGTTCTCATTTTGTACATGCAATCGCCCCTTCACAATGAAAACATATACACCAAATGCTTGGCCACAATCCCCTGCAATTTGGATCCAGCCTGTCCTTCTATGGAGACAACCTTTGCCAGTCTTGGAAGACCTTCTTGGCATGAAATCCAGCAAGCACTTTCCAGTTCTTCCCCTTCTTCTTTCTCTGCAGAATGTGACACTACTAACCACTTTCTTCCTTGAAAACCCGTCCCGTTGGCTGCCCACAGGAGCACACTCCCCTGTCCTTCCATCTGCCCCTTCAACTGCGCTCGCCGGGCCTCTGCTGTCCTAGCCCCTTTGGAAACTACGTTCATTCTCTGGGTGGTAAGCATCTATCCCCTTCCCCCATATGGCTCTTGCAACTGAAGCACTGGCAGCTCCCGAATCACTTTCTCTAGCCTCTCTCCTAGATTACAGATGCATATTGCCAGACACCGCTAGCATCTAGATCTTACTGAGGATGGACTCCTCACACTCCACATGACCAAACTGAACTCACCATCAAGCTTCACAGCTGCTTCTCCTTCTAAGTTCTCCATCCTGCTCAGTAACACCACCATCTGCCCAGCTGCCCAAGCAGATAGTGAGGCGACTCTAGGACTCTTGCTTTCCCTGACCGCCTCACCCAATTAGCCATAATGTCCCCGTGGATTCCACTCCTGCAGCACCCCTGTGGCCATCTACTTATCTTGGTTCACACTCCCCAGCCTGAACCATGGCAACAACACCCCTACCTTTTCTCATCTCTCCCATTGCTTCCCCAACATCCTGTTGTCTACCATGTGCCCAGAATGATCGTCCTAGTATAACATGTCACTGGCAGGCTTTAAAACTTTCAATAACTTAATGCCCTATGAATAAACCCATAATTTTAAACAATGGTCATATCTCTTTTCCACCCTCTACTCCAGCCATGATGTACTTTACTTATTTGGGCCCTACTCTCGTCCCTACAGCTCCATTTATGAATTCCCTCTGCTCTCAACATGCTTTACTTGGCCAACCCCCCATCCCCTTTAAGACTCAGCTTAGGAAATGCTTTGCTCAGGGAGCCTTTGCGACGTTTTACAAATGACAGGTCACCCTTCCTCTGTATTCTCAGAGCACCTGAAATTCTCCTTACTCCAGCTTGTATTTTAATCTATTAGGCGAGTCTCATTTTATGGTGATTCTGAATCCACCCCTGCTTCCAACAGATTCATTGTTAGCTGACTACAGTGAACCACTGACAAAGCACTTGTGTTTGTGTTCTAAACAGCACAAAATAAACTGTATTTGATGCTATGTATTACTTCTATAGAGATCTCACTTTCGTATGTTCATGTATTGGTCTAGTCTCATTTTAAAAACAGTATCTCAACAAAAGCCCAGCTAAGAGGTAAGTTCATTAAGTCAAAGGTCAGAAAAGACACAGACAGGCTGGGGAGGAGACATGTGAGCAATGTGACTAAGATGGGAGCCCCAAGGGTGCCCAAGGGCTCTTTTCTACCAGATGGTTTACCCAGTCCTCTGGGTGTTCAGGCTGACAGTGATGGTAGGCTAGAGAAGGAAGACAGTAGCCACAACACAAGCTAATGGAAGTCTGTCAAGAGACTGAGGATTTTGACAAAGTGGAGATCAGGTATTGCGGCTCCGCGGGTCCCAGTACTGCCACACATAGGCGACTCTCTGGCCTAGCGGTGGGGACAAACCCCCAGTGCATTACCTAAGACAGTAATTTTATTTTTAGCAATTATTATGTACTGGTGCTATGCAAAATAGACAAACCAGTTATGATCTCAATCCTAAGATGCATTCTTTGTAGTAAGTGCTATTAAATCCATGTGACCACCAAGCTCGTATGGACGAGCATGTCTAAGATCGTCCACCTGGTAAGTGGAAGAGGTGCGATTTGGACGGAGGTCTGTGGCTTAAGATCCACTGTATTAAGTAGGCCACAGAGTTACAGTGTGGGTCCCAACTCCTGGGTAGAGGGCCCACGGCATGGCCATCACCATCATTTCAGGGTGTCCTCCAAATTGCAAGGCAGCCCTGTGTGGGTATCAAGAATTACAGCCAGATATAAGAACAGCAAAACAACATCAAAGCTTCCCGCACGCTCGGGCTGGGTTCTGTACGGAGAAGTCCTGGAAATGCACTCTATCAACGTGAACCAAGGGAGTGTGAGGGCCATCCACAGCCTGGCATCTTCAGAAGTTGAAGATCCAGTAAACCCTGAATAAGACTTTAAAGAGTTCACTTCAAGTTTGTCAGGCACAATAAGCATCTTCCATCTCACGTGACCAACACATACTGGCAGTGGCTGCCTGGAGCAGGGTGTTGGAAAGGACTCTGAAGCAGCCTGTAGGCTCATCAGCAGAGAGTATTCGGATCAACAGAGAAGTCTGACAGTTGAGAGTGAGAAGTGGGTGACCCAGTCCACTATATCTAGGACAGGCGCTCCAGAGTTAAGATAAACCTATTCCACTGGCCTGGTCTTCTGGGTCTCACACTGACTCGTGGCACTGTCACGACCCACACCCCGTATCACAGCACTATGGGGGTATGTGTGGCCTAGCCATCGAGGCGTGAGAGGCCTAAAAAGCCACAATCTTCTAAAATGCATTATAATTCAAGTTTGTGGACTGAATTTGTGAAAATGGATTTCTTGTTGTTTCCTCTTTCCAGATGCTAAAGCCAACAGTCAACTTGTGGCTCTTGAGACACTTTTCAAAAAAAGAATCTGTGCAGAAGAAATAATTTTTCTCCTAAGCAGAAATGTTTCCTTAAAAAGAACACATAAGCTGTTCAAAGAAAGTTCTCTGCCAGGTGAACTCTAAACAAACTGCAGAATAAGGATGGCAGCTGCACACGGAGAAAGGACCCTGAGTCCATAAACAACAAGTAGGCCGCCTCCTTTAGGACAGGCTCAGGCAGCTCTGGCTTTGCTTCCGGCTGCAATTTGAAAAAGTCTTTCTTAAAAACCGGTAGAAGTGTATGGTCAAGACAGACACTGAAAGAAATACCGTCTGAAAGAATACCTGTGGGAACTTGAAAGAACACTGCTGTGAAAGTGACCTAGTGTAGGGCAGTCTGCTCCTCCAGAGTATGGAGTTGCATCTGTCAACTCACACATGGCCCCTCAAAGTTAGCTACAACCAACCCAAGTACTCAAAACCATCATTCTGCAGAAAGGTAATTTGAACAAAGTCAGCCCCCTCCCATCAGCAGTCACGGGGAAGTGCTGCATTTCTACTCAGTCATGCTGAGACCACAGCTCAAATGGCATTTATAGTCTGCTCGGCGTCATTGTGTACTTGTTGTATCCTGGAGCTAAAGCGTAAGCTCCCTGAGGGAGGAACCTGTGTCTCATTCATCTCTGTATCTCTTCAACAACTAGAAGGCTTTTAAGTATTTGGTTTACTAATAAACATTTCCTAGATGGTCCCACAGCAGTCAGTATGCTTCCAGAAACTACCTATATTATGCTCTTTTAGACTCCGTGGTGTACTGAGTTCAGTATGTATACAGTAGGAATAGAGTTAACGCCCCCCGTGTCACAGAGCCATCCGGTGTGGGCAGCGTGGTGGCCGTGTCCGCGCTCTGTAGTGTTTCATGCACATATTTCTAAACCAGGCTTCACAAGTCTCCAGTTTCACCAAGGAACCAGACTCCGAAAACAAAACGTTGATTATGTTCCATTTATTATTAGAACCAACAGTCAACAGTGAATGACGGGCTAACTGCTCTCTCTGTTCACCTGGGACATTAAAGACTGGAATAGGAACACAGTACTGCTCTTCCACTATGGGGGTTACACCTGGACTCTGACCCTCCAGCAGCAGGCGGATGCAGGAATTCACGGCAGTGACAGTGGCCATCACAGGACAAGCCTTCCCTTCTCTCCAGGGTTTTCTGCAGGGGAAGGGTGCATCCACGCTGGGCTGCAAACATCTGAAGATGGGGAGAGGAGCCTCAAACAACCCGACTCCAGAAGGCACAGAGGTGCTACCAAGTACCTACAGACACTTGGCATGCCAGAACAGGAACCCCTAGGGATCACTGAGTCAAAACCTTGAGGCTTTATTCCTGTCAGAAACAAGTCAGACTAAAAAGCCTACAGCTTTAGTGGCAATGAGAGGAAACTGGTGTTACCCAGAGGAAACGGCAGCCATGAGCATGGTCCCAGGACTTCAAAGTTCCACAAACATGACGCGTTTCCTTTTGCCCGGCTAGGCTTGCTTCGCTTTCTTGCCTCTTTATTCTCCATTCTCTCTGTTTCCAGTTTCCATACGGTCTTGCCCCCACGCACAACTGGCATCTTAATGCTGGCTTCTTCTTTGCACCTCTCTTGCTCCTTTCAGTGGTGGCTAACGCACCACGTCACAGTACAGCGACATTTGAAACGCTCCTCTATCACAATTCTGAGTCTGGTAACTGGTGGTTTGGTGAATGGGCTCAGTTCAGTTTGCAAAGGGCAAGCAAGCAGTAAAAAGGCAGAAGCCTTGAGGCCAGAGCTATGAACTGCCCAAGTTCGCATCATGCGTGCTAACGGACCAGCTTGGCGCACGGACACGTACGTGCCTCTACGCCTCTACCCAGTCCTTCGTCTTCCTGTAGGACCTACCGCCATCATGACAGTCAAACTAACACCTTGAAAATGTTTCTCTCAAACATAGGACGACCCTGGAACACATGATGAAGAATGTAATATCCAGTTACCAGGAATTCAAGAAAAGCAGACAGTTCAGTCTAGAGTACAGGACTGAATCTGGAGGCAGGATACAGACTGCTTTTGTGCTCAGATCGTTTCTAGAACCTTGCAGTGCTGCTGAAGCACACGAGTCCCAGAGCTTCTCTCAATTTTTAAAAGATCAAAACTACTGAAGTGAAGCACACTTTAGAAAGATCATTGTGTAAAAATACTTTAAAAATAATAATTAAAAAAAGAAGATAGATGCTTATCAATCTCCCTTACTTACTTGCATTGTTTTTTTCCTGAGTGGTATCTGCATCAGTGTTAGAGCTGACAGATTGACTGTCTGAGTTTTTGCTGCTGTCACCTAACTTTTTAAGCCTATTTAAGCGTTTATCTGTCTCTCTGAGTCCGTATTTGCTATTGATAACAGGAGCAGGTGCAGGCAGTCCCACTCTGGATTTAAAAGCACCGGTTCCCCGTCTGAAAGAGAAAACAGCACAGGTTAAACAGACAGTGTATTTACTATAAGGTCAGCTGCTGAGGGCTCATGGCCACATCAAGTTCACAGATGAAGCACACTCACGAGGCCTCCATCATCACTGGAAATCTGCTAGGTCTAACACTCACAAAGTGGCACCTAGGTGGCTCAGTGGTTGAGTGTTTGCCTTCCACTCAGGTCGTGATCCTGGGGTCCCGGGATGGAGTCTCACATCAGGCTCCCTGCAGGGAGCCTGCTTCTCCCTCTGCCTAGGTCTATTTCTGTGTCTCTCATGAATAAATAAAAGTCCTTTTTAAAAAAATGTTTAACACTCTCAAAATAATTAAGTGTATCTAAAATTAACACAAAAAACTCCTTTAAACCTTAAATAACAACCTATGATTATTATCAATTAATTATCAATCGCCCACGAGAAACTCCTAGACCCTGTAGAAGTCCACGTGTAGGTAGAATTAATTCCTCAGTTTCAAAGCTGCTTAATTGATAGTTAGATTTACATTATATCTTAAATAACCCACCCATTAATTATATTCCAGCTTTGCTCTATGCAATTTAACTCTGTAATACTAAATATTAAGAATTAAGGAATTAAAAAACCCAGAGAACTTCCATAAATTAAGTCATTATATAGATCTTGATGTTAGATACAAATCTTAATTGAAAAAAAATTTTTTTAAAATATTTATTTATTCATGAGAGACACACACACAGAGAGAGGCAGAGACACAGGCAGAGGGAGAAGCAGGCTCCATGCAGGAAGCCTGTCGTGGGACTCAATCCCGGGTCTCCAGGATCAAGCCCTGGGCTGAAGGCAGCGCTAAACCGCTGAGCCACCTGGGCTGCCCTTAACTGAAATTCTGTATAAGATGGCTGTATCAGTGAAAATTTAACTTCCAAAACAATAAAAACTGTTTAATTTCTTTCAAGTTATTGAGATAAACGTGAATGACCATAATTAACACAATGTTACTAAATAAAACACATTAAAAGACTTGCTTTTACTACGGAACAAGAATGATTTGTAGCCTACTCTAATAATTTTATTTTTATGTAAGTTCTTCTGAAATGAGGGTGCTCACGAAGAGGCTCTCATCAACTTTAATGAATCTAGCTTTGCAGACATTAATTTTATTTGGTGATTACTTCTACTCAACTCAATTTAAGAGAAGAAGTTAATGAGATTTAAAAAAGGCACTACATATTACAATTAAAAAGTGAGAAATCTTTTTGGCCAAAATGTCTTCACGGATTTGCTTTTTTGTCCTCAGCTTGTAAATGAAAAGCCATATACAACAACTTTTGAACACACAGTAAACTGTGGGTGTCCTCCAGCCTAGGAGCAGTACTGGCTTCCATAAGATCCTGTATGATTCCTTCCTTTCAGGATGTGGATGAGGACAAAATAACTTCTCCAAGTAATTGGAGTGCTCAACTTTTAGCTAAGGGACAAAACAAAACTTTCAATTTCCCTTCCTACCATCTTACATCTTAAAGCTAGGGGCCACACACCCAAACCTATCGCCAAAACTCTCTCTGGTAAGTAGGGTGAGCATTCTTGCTCTCTTCACCTTTCCAGAACAGATTGGGAACTCTATTAATGTTTCTATTAAAATCACAACAATCTTATTGTGTGGCTGCCTCAGTTCTGATCTTGGAATGTGAGTTAGAAATCATGGTAAAACGCCCAGGTAATCATTACCCAGGCAGGCAAGCAGTTCCACTTCACATTAAAACATGTGCAGAAAGAAAATACAGTTAATGTCAAAGGTGATTTCATTTCATGGAGATTAAGAGAGTAATACATCATTTTCAGATATTCCATGCCTCTTCCCTATAACCTTTAACATTTCTGGTTCATATCTAGAAAAATGGGCCATATTAAAAGTATGCTTAAATACAAATGATCATGATGGAATTATTTTTTTCTGGAAATTAGAGGGTTTTTTTTTTTAAAGTACTCTACCATTCATCTGCTTCTCTACTTCCCTGATTTTTTCTAACTTATGCAAGTAAGACTTGCTCCTGCTTGCTGCAACAAGCAAAACAATCCTAGTATCTAAATCCATACAGCAAAAGTTGACAGTCAGCCACCCTGCACCCCCAGAGCCCTGAGGTACCAGTGTTAACTGCCTGCCAGTGTGTCATCCTTCATTTGTTTACCATAGTCTGTACACCAGTCTATGTGGTTGGTTTTTAAGCAAACAAAACCAAAAACGAAACAAAAATGTACAGTAATACTCAGCAATCAGCTTTATCATTACATTTTGTACAAATACATCTAAACTGAACATGTTTTGAAAATTGTATTTTTACACTGAATACACATTCCATGATATAGTCTATCATTCCTCATTGATGGTTACTGAAACTTGCAGGGTTTTTTGTTGTTGTTGTTGTTGTTGTTGTTGTTATATTGCTATAGAAACCAAATCTTTACTACCACTCACATTTCCACAGGACAGATTCTTCCATATGGGACTGACTGCCAGGTAAAAGGGTGCACTTATTTTGAACTATTGCAGATAATTCGTGGCCCTACTAACAGTGTATGAGTGCCCGTTTCTCCACATCTTCACCAGCACTACAGAGTATTCCTCTTAAATTTTACCAATTTGATAGTGACAATGAATACCCAATTAGTGTTTTAACTGCCTTGTTTATGGCCATGATTTTCTGTGAGGCATCCTCCTTACCTTTCTCTTCTGGAGTCTGTCTTTTCCTTATGAGTTTCTAGGAGCTTCTTTGTTATTTGGATTATTTACTCTTTGCCACATGTGTACTGTTTTCCCTCTGGTTCATCAGTTGTCTTTGACTTTACTTTTGACCAGACATTTTCGTAGTCACTGTTTCTTATTTCTCTTTCAAAACATGTCCACTACCCCAAGCTTAGGCAGATAGTCTAATTTTTTTTTTCTAACAATTTTGCATTGTATTTTAAAACTGAAATCTTTAACCCATCTTGAACTTAACTTGGTTTTCTTCCAGATGCACAACAAATGATACTAACATCATTCATTAGGAAAAATCATCATTTCTCCTAATGTGATATCAGAATCACACACACATTCGCCTCTGTGTCCTTTTATCTGTTTGTGTATTTCTGGGCCAACAGCATCAAATGTTGATGACAATAGTCTCTTAGTTATTTTTGAGGTCTGATAACGCAAATCTCCTCTAACTATACTTTAGAAATGTTTTCTTGGTTATCATCAGACATATTTCAATATAAAAATAAGCTAGCCCTTCATATTTTTTGGTCCTTCATTAGACTTGAATTCCTCACATTTTCTGCAGTAAAATCCATAGCATTTACTTATGAACGCATTACATTCACAATAGTGATCATCAGGATAGTTAGAGCCAGAAACATGCATCAAATGCATCCTGGACACTTCACCCATGATCTCAGTGCCTCTGTGAACTTTCTGCTCACCCATTTCTTCACGGGGCCACCTCTTCTCAACCTACAGTTCCTGGCAGAGCACATGTGTGCATGTCCCTCTCACTGCACTGCTCTCATAGCTGGCATCATGCTAAGTCTTGTTGACCCAGCATGTACTAGACCTAACATAAATTAACTACTCAGTTACTATCTGATGAATAACTGAAGGAGTCCCTTTAACTAGTTTTACCCTCTCAGGTGTTCCTGAGAATGTCACAAATATTTGCAGTCAACCTTTAAAATCAAACTGCTCCAAATGTCTGAAAATAGCCATGGCTACTGTTTGGAGTAACATTCATCTGACCAATGAGAAACTGAAGCTTACAGAGTACTACTTTGCCTGAGGAACAGGATGATAAGTGCAATTCTAGACTATGGTAAAAGAGCTGCTTTGGGTTTGGTTCAGAATCCTGAGTATGGAGTTACATTTTTCAGGATAGCCACCAAAAGCTTATTTAGAATACTGTTTGCTCTGTTCACTCATTCCTTCATTCAATGACCAAATATTTATCAAGAGCCTACTATGTGGGACGCCTGGGTGGCTCGGTGGTTGAGTGTCTGCCTTCAGCTCAGGGTGTGAGCCTGGGATCTGGGATCGAGTTCCGCATTGGGCTCCCTGTAAGGAGCCTGCTTCTCTCTACCTATGTCTATGTCTGTCTCTCTCATGAATAAAATAAATCTTTAAAAAAAGAACATATTATGTGCCAGGTACTGTTCTGGATGCTGGGGATATGGTAGTAAGTGAAAAGGACAAAAATCTCTGCCTCCATGGGGCTTACATTTTAATGGGCAAATAACCAGAAACCACAAAATAACTTTATGTTAACATCTGTGCTGTTCTACATGCTTCACATAAAATAACAAATTTAATCCTCATGGTGACCCTGTGAGATTGCTTCTAACGTTATCTCCACTTTACAGATGAGGTGATTAAGGCATAAGAAGCAGCTAAGTTGTCCAGGATCATGTAGCTACTGAAGTGCAGTCAGTCACAGGATTTCAACTCAGGCTATTTTAGATCTCAGGCACCTAAGTGCTACACTATGTTCTCCCTAGAAAATGATTTTGAAGTGTTATTCAAGTATAATTAAACTACTTAATGGATTAAAAGTCTTTTTGTGGGCTGGTCTAAGATTCAATCAACACTCAAATCATTTTTTATGTAGTAAATGATAGTTTTTATACCACTCTCTCAGCAGCAGCAGGAATAGGTTTTCTGCCGTTTTTTATGGCAAAGACCCTGGTGATGGGAGAGAAGTGACTGGGGTAGTATCGTGACTCCATGCTTCTACTGTCTCATGACATAGGGGGATTCTCCAAACTACCTAGAAAGAAGGAAACTGGGGTGTTGGGGATTCACTACCTCTCCCTAGGCTGGCTGGCTGCAAGCTGGGTGTTTTCAGAGGGAGAAGTAGTACTACTGGACAATCCTGCTCATATTTGTAAAAGCAGTATGAAGTGGGCAGAATTAGGGCTTTGTCATTCCGCTGCAATGGATTCAGACACTTTAATTTCTGTACTCGCAACATGGGCACATGACTAGTACTCTTCTCTCAGGACTGCCGTGAGGACTGAATTCATTAGGTCAATAAAGAGCCCAGCACAGTACAAGAAAAACAAATTCAACAAATCCAGGTTTACTCCGCTATGTGACCTATACGAATGTGCACTGCCTTGTAAGAAGCCCTCCTGCAGCACTAGCCAAGACAAGTTTGTGAAGCCATCTCTGGGAGCTCTGCTATGCAGAAATCAGTGCAATGAGTGAGTGTGAAGCAGCAGTCTTGCTAAGTCAGATCTGGGGATTTCTATGAGGACTCCAGAATCTTTATGGGTCACAAGAGGTTCCTTATTAAGGAAAAAACAGAACCCAGGAATGTGAAAAGTATGTATATCAAAACATAAAAATTCCTGTGGTGAGCACAGCAGAGATGCCAAATCATTATGTTGTACATCTAAAACTAACATACTGATGTGTGTCAACTCAAGTAACTTGAATTAAAAAAATTAAAACAAACATAAAAATTCGAGAAGCCACAGCTTGGTAATACACAAGACAACTTCAGGGTTTTCATGTGATTATCAGCAGTGAATATCACTTGCTATTTTGGGGCAACCCCACTCTCGCACTCTGTGTGTGTGTGTGTGTGTTATTTCTCATTCTCTCCTTAGGCACGTTGGTATTCTGACCTACTCAGAAGAATAATAAGCTGGTAAGAAGACTTTAAAGGACCAGGTGCCAAAGTCCCTCAAGAACTCTGCATCTCTGACTGTTGACATACACTGTGCGGGTGCATGACACCAGAACACAGAATACCACTCCTGCATGTGAGGAGGAAGTGATGTTAGTGCACGCCCACAACTACCTTACTCGATACTTTACCTTTCACAAGTGTAACACTCGCAGAACTCATTATTTTCTCCAAAAAACCCGTCTCCATAATAACAAGATATCTCTTCTCCAGGTTCAATGTCTCTCAGGGCCTTCACACACGCCGTGTCTCGACCAGTTGACACAAACTGAAATACAATCGACCCATTAAGAAACTCATACCTGAGGCAGAAACAAAATATTTGAAATAAAAAAATGTCTCTGCTTACCTTACAGTTAGGTCTGCAATCTGAAAAATGTCCAAAAGATAAAGTCAATTAACTGTAGATAAGATCTGAAACACGAACAATTACAGAAATCTGAAATAAGCTTTCCACATAATTTTACAATCTTTGATAGAAGTTTAGGTCTCGAGTTAAACTACAGGACTATTTGTTCAATAAATTGGTGGGAAAAATAAAGAAGTCACGCTGCCAACCTCCTCTGAAGGGAGACACAATTTTACACGGTCTGACAAGGCCATGCTAAGTCTTAGCCGTCCTGCCCGCCACTCGCGCGCCCGCCCGAGAAGCACAGCTTACCATGGTTTATAAAGGCGGCGGGGCCAAGCCAGAGCTGAGCACAGTTTTTCCTTGTGGAATACATGACACTGAAGTCGTTTTCTCCATGTCTAAGTAGCATGTTCTCCTCAATTTCTGAAAGTTCGGCAATACAACCCACCAGTAATTCTATTTTGTCATTTCGTTTCCTATTTAAAATATGTCATGTTAAAAATTACTAGTAATTATAAATAACAAGGCTTCTTTTAATAAAATAAGCCTGTCCAATCAACACCAGGAATTGAGAAGGCCTAGTTGTGTGTACTACTTTAGCCGAGCCCCCAGGAACTCCATCTGGGCACGGCCTTGCCCTCCCCAGAAGCCTTCAGCCTTGTGCCAAGGTTACTTGGGAGGCTGTCTCATCACTACGAGAAATCAGAAGGTGCTGTGCTACCTATGTCTCTGAATGCCCTGCAGCAGGCAGGTGCTAGGGTGTTTTGCAGGCAGGAAGGACTCAAATGCCCACTCCACTGAATTCAACTTGGTGACAATGGACGAAGGTCTCAAGACAGAGACAAGCAGTAGTAAAAGGTCACGGGGACCCAGGATTGGGATGCTACCCTCTAGAGCAGCACCATTCAAGAGAAATGGAATGGAAGCCAAACACGGAATCCTCAGCATTCTAGCAGCCACATTAAAAAAAGTAAAGAAAAAAAATAGATGACATTACTTTTAGTTATTTTTTGTAACCCAACACACCCTCAATATTGTTCTAGCAGACAATCAGTAGAAGAATCAATGGGGAATACAGTTTAATACAAAATCTGCCAGTATCACACTGACAGCATTTCTCAGGTCAGACTGGCCACATTTCAAAGGCCCACGAGCCACAGGTGGCTGGTGTCTACTGTACTTGACAGCGCAGTTCTGGAATACAAGACCTCAAAGCTCTACATCCACGGACAGAGAGCCAGGGGAGCAGAGTAGCAGGTTGGATACATTCCGATGCACACTCACACGCACGCACTTATCCAAGAGACCTGAGTGTGCTGCTCTTTGATCATTCCACTTTCAGTCACCTGATCCTAACATTTTTGCTATAAAAAATACTGAAGGTAGCTTATGAGAGGGGCAACATGTTCCTTCTTCTGGGAGATAAGATAGGAACAGGCATTAGAGGAAAAATATAATAAAATATTCCCTTGCAAATGGCTTTCATCCCTTCTAGCTGGACTCAATTCCACTACTCTTACTTAACCGGGCATATATATGTCTGTGTATGTATTTAGGCAGGCAATGCAGTAGGAAATTTCCACCTCTGAAATTCCTAGGATCATTATGACTTCTCATCTGACCTTCCTTTAGGCCAGCAGGAGCCGGACTCTGGAAGCCAGGTTCTCCAGCCCTGGTGCCCATTGGCTTTCAGCCTCATTGCAGAGAAGCACTCAGACTCAGTAAAAGAAAAACAAGAAGCACAATGGCTTAGGGACGAGATCTGGTTCAACCCAGATTTCTAATTTCACTGTCCTGGACCCAGGTCACAGGGTTGAGGTGCTGGCACTGCACTGGCCCCATTAAGGTATGTTCTGGCTTTACTCCTTCCCACAACTTTCTTAACACTTCAACAGTTATTTAAGAGAGAAATTTAATTAAAATTATGTTATGGGTTTATACTAGTATAATAGTTACCACTCTTTTGTTGCAACTATTTTGGCTCCATTTTGTTCAGATGAGTATCTATTACAAGGCAGTATTTCAAATCCACTGTCAGTTGCAAACATTCGCAAGTAAATAAATACCTAAACGGGGGGAAAAAAAGATATTAACTTTGTATTAAATTGTTTATCCTGTTAGACTTGCTCAGAATTATAAAAGCAAATCATTATCAACAATGTAAAACATTTAAGATCATTAAGTAATAAACTCTCTTATTTTTAAATTTCACATATTTGAATACCTACTGGCTTGGCTATGTTCCTCTAAAAGTTCACAGTAAATTTCACCTCTAGATGACAAAGTTTTCTCTTTGGAGAGTCATACAAATGATCCTATGTATTATTAGATCTTCACACTCATCAGCATTATGCAAAATTGACTTAAAGTTTCAGTGTTCACTAAAATTTAAGCTTTAGTTTCCTCTACTCTTATCCAAACTGAAAACAGTATTAATCTTATCAATAAAACCTACATGTTCCTTGAATAATTTCTCCTGCATTTTGTTCTTGTTGAGAAAATAATGCCGTGCCCATTCGCCTGAAGTCAAACATTTGAATGCTTTCTCCAAGTGTTCATCTTTCTTAAAACGTTCAATGACTTCCTTTAGTTCTTCTTGCCTTCCTTTAATAGGCCGAAATCTGAACAAAATCAAAACATTCACTTTAGTTATCTTCCATCATCCCTGGGCCACGTTAAGAGATCCTGAGATAAGAGATAACCTAAAAACAGCCAGACTTAATAAAAGATAATAATCAATAATCCTGATAATTACTGTTCAAGTAATAGTTATCACCAGGAAATAGAACTTCTCTTTCTTCAAACTGTATTTGGTATTTTTATTTTACTGTTACCTCATTTAACTGAGAAATGACCAGATGACTCAAACGAAAGCTGTTTGATTCAGGCTCACGCTAGTCATCTACTTTGGATGGTATAAAATGAAAGATCTAGAATAGAATACGTCTAATTAAGAGTTAGAATGACAAGAATTTTTAAAAACATGCAGAATCAAGCCAGAAGAGTGCAAGGCAATGAGCTTCAGAGGGATGAAGCAAACAAAAATCATGCCATAAACAGAACATTCTCCATGTGCACAGTTAGAAAAGCCCCAAATCAAGTAATATCCCAAGAGGTCCTGAAATACACCTTGAGTTTTCTAACACTCATGTCAAATTAATCTTCGGTAAGTGCAATCAGAGAGCAAAGAGTTTTGCAAAAAGCACAACTCTAGCGGTAATGTTGCTAAATTGGTGATGCCAAAGGAAAAACTGTTGGGGTAGAATTTTGAAAGGCTTCTATAATAACACTAGCCATGATGCCTTCAAAATACTGTACTGTTAGGCATGATGCAATCATGGTCCAAGAAAGACTTCAGTTGGTAAAGCCCCTTATTCTAAAGCTGTGTTCTCTAAAACATGTACTATGATTAAAGGTATTTGGACCTTAATTTCAAAATTTCTTCTCATGTCAAATTCCTTTGGTCTATCTTCTCAAAGTTTTGTTTTGTTTTTTTTTAACGTCCAACAACAAAAAGGAGCTAGACTGCTGTTCAAATAAACTGTTAAGAAGAAACTATTAGTGGTCCAGGAGAAAATATATTTGAACAACGCATCTTACTCCAACAATTAAAATTGCATATCTTGTAGCCCCTGAACATGCTAACATGGAAGTAAGACCTGGCATGAATTCCAGCACAGGAAGCATTTAAGCAGAATTTTTTTTCCAGGTAAGCTATAACAAAGGCCTTCATAAATTTCAGTGAGATTTGAAGGCACAGTATCTCACCAAGAATTCTTTATTAGGTGCTGGTACACAGGTGGCATGGGGAAAAACATGACCACTGCTCTTGAATGGAAAACTCCATAGGGACTGAGAGAAACATACATGCATCCAAGGGTTAAAAGCAAGGAATCGCTTTCCTAATGCAAGTTAGCAGGGTACAAACTACACGCTACAGCACTTTCAAGTATGGAAACCAGAACTAAGGAGTAAGGTCTGTTTGGGAAGGGGTTTTGGAGTTGACAGTGATGTGAGCAATGAGGAAAGTGGTGATTTCAGCTTTCTAAAGAAAAAGCAGAATATTACCATTGTCAGGAAAGAATCAAAAGGCGGCAGGCAAAGTGAGAGGAAGTCTAGGCAGAGGATCTTAATGAGGGTGAATTCAAAGAGTTGAACTGGGACTGAGGGAGTCAGCTTGGCCAGCAATATTGAGGGAAAGTACTAGAACAAGGAAGAGAGAAGACATGAGACCCTGAATGGGTATATACTATTTACTGGACAGGACCTCTAAGGACTTCCACTCTAGAAATGCAAGCTGACACCTCTGGGAACTAACCAGCCAGAGATTCAAGTTTCAGTGTTTCTCATGACTAGTAAGCAGAACTATGAGAAAGACTTCAAGCACATCCTGGAGAGATCATATGAATAAATGGATAATACCCTAGATTATCTTCCATTTCAATCAATTAGCATACCAGCCCTCACACCAGCCCTCACAGGTGGGAGAGTGCAAATCCTTTAAACTCAGAAGTCTTCAACTAGGCTGTCAGAATACGGTGTCAGAGAACTACCACTAAAATGATCTAAAAATCAGCTGCAGAATTATGGAAACATCCATACCATCACAGATAGAATATTAAACTACTTACTTGTAACCACCACAAGCGATTTTGTCAAGATTGGGTTTCTTAGAAAACCTAAACCCTCCTTGCCGTAACCCTACACTATGAAGTTCTCTGCACACCAAGGACAGACCAGACAACCCAGTAGCTGTCGGCAATATAGAATATGAAATGGCAGGAAATTCATGTTTTGTGGAGTAAAGAGAAAAGCACTAGTTCACTTACAGTGAATACAATGAATAAATCTACGATGTTAAGTGGCAGGGCTACGAAGCACAGAAAGAGCCAAGCCATCGTTCCATGTTTAATGTAGAACTAACCAATGGTGACAGTTTTAAAACACCGCATGGCTTGATGCATGAGAAAGCAAGCCAAAGTCCAGGCTAAATTCACCTAAAGCTCTTGAGAATGTGTCAGAAAAATAAGTTACAGACCTGGAATGGATGCTGGCTCTTCCTGACAGGCTTTCTGGGTGCTCTCCACTTCCTGAAACATGTTCCTCCCTATCTAAAAATGCCTGCCAGCTTACTTTAGTTTTGCTTACTCTTTGTTCATGATGCCAAACAATTTATATGCTAAAACCAAAAGAATCAACTGTCAATTTAGTACTATTCCGCTGCTTCTCCTGGGCTTTGTTTCTGCTTTCCTGAGTTCTATTGCTTCAAACATAAAACCTCTGAACTGTCCCTTACTATTTCTCACTGGCAGGAACTTCCATTTCACCTAAGATGTAATTTACTGTCAAAACTTACTGTCTCAGTTGGCTGTTATAGGCGTGAAATGATAGTGAGGCAAAGGAGGAAGAAATGGTTCTGGGTGCAGACAGGAAGGAAACAAGACAGTTTTCAATAATCTTATAGAAGTATATCAAAATCACCTGGCTGACAGTTCAAGTCAAATCCCATTATAACAAATACTACGGAGAGATAAAATTACTTAGTGACATAAGATTATTACAACTAATAGGGCCAGAGCAAAAGGCACTGAAAACCCTAGAAAAAGTGAAGTGGTTTTCTATTAACTGAGGAGAAAAATACCCTTTGTCCTCTCCTTAAGCACAATCATTCTAAACCTACAACGCTATCCTCATGCCACAGTTCTTAAAGCTAGAAGAATATTTAGGTTATTGTGAAACAACCCTCTTGTTCCATAAATGCAGAAAACAAAGCCTAATGAAGGTTGTTAATGGAGTGACTATTATTACCCAGGCCTTGGGCCCAGTCCTACTCTCTCCTGTGGACTCTGAGGGCCCTCTGGTGTTGTTTCATGATCAGAATAGGATTTGACTTGTGTTCGCCATTGAGCATAGCACAGAGCCCAGCCACAGACAGCAAGAAGGGTAGACACAAATATATACTTTTGAATTTAGTATTTGGGGGGTGCCAAATGGTGTGGCAGGGGAGGCAAGAGACAGATATTTGGCATTTCCAAATCAGTACGTCCCTCTTCCCTCTCTTAATACGTATAATCTTTAGAACTTTAAATAAACCAAACATTTCTCTCTCCACACCTCTGATCAATGTCTGATAAAAGAAATACAAAAATATGTCACTTAAGTCATTTATTATTAAAAAGGGCAGAAAAAAACATGAATTCACACTCCCACACACCTGTTCCCCACTCTTTCCAGAGACTGACTTCCCAGGTTTTCTTGCTATTTGGATTTTCTGTTTCCAAACCCAAGTGACCACTGTGGCAATGAAGGGAAGTTGCAGATTTGTATTAGCTGTACTACTGTGCCCTTCCATTAGCATGTACACCCAAGAGCTGACTGGAGGGAGGGGGAGAAGGGTGGGGGACAGAGAAAAGGGAGCAAGGGAAGGAGAGAGGAAGAGAGAGAAAATGCTCAAATATTTAAGATATAAAATAAGAAGACTGTGAAGCAACATTGTGAACACATTTCCCCCTTTGAAGAAAGTTCAACTGCACACGGACAGTTTGTAGATGCTGAGGAATCATGCTAGAATCACAGCTCTTCATTCCTTCTTGACCTGAAAGGAAACAACCACCAGAGACATACCTGGCTGAGTCCTGCAATCAGTGCTCAGCTAATCCCAGGGAGTGACTCCTGATCTTTTGATGAATGCTTTCTTTTAAAATTACCCTGTTATGGAGTACAAGTGGTTTTTTAAATACAGCTATTACTGAGACCAAACTATTTTAAAAGGTTTGCAAAATGTTCTAAAAATCGTGTTTATGCTGACACCTCCAATTACTTAACATAAAAGAACATCATAAAGGCTGAAACAGGTTAGTTGGTATCTTATTATTGTTTGTAATGCACTCTACCTACCTCACAGGGTTGTTGTGAGGAAAACTGTCAGATTTTGAAAAATGCCTTGAGCTCCTCGAAGGAAAGGCGCTATATAAATGCAAAAACAAACAACAACAATAAAAACTATTTGTGTAAGTTGTATTTATAAGTTCTAAACAGACTTATAATATTAGTTGTCCCACAAGTCCTTAAAATGCTGTGACACTCAGAGCTTTGTGAGGCCTTGGCAGACTCAGCATACTAACAAAGGCCAATATGCCACAATTCTTTCCTTCCCACACGACATCCTTCCTCTCTTGATCACATTAAGTTAGAAGGCCTAAAAATGTCTTTATGTTTTCTAATCAAGCACTTGATTTTAAAGTGACATTTCAAGTGATTTATAATTTCACATCCCATACTGGATACAAAGAAATCACATACATAAACAAGCAAAATTAAAATTAAGATGGTTTCAGCAGTGGAAAGAGGAGATAGGCTGAAGTGTAGTTTGCATTAGAAAAATAGAGAAAAATTCTAAAAGTCCCAAAAATCCTGTGAGGACTCTTCCCATTTTTTGTTATCTCCTGCTCAGCGTCCCCCCCACTCACCCAGGAGAAGGAAACCTCCGGGTCAGGTCGCCTACCTACAACAAGGGGCATTACAGAAGGTGTCCAGCCTGCTTTACGCTATCACCTCTCCACGTGCTTGTTAAATTATTAGACATTTAAAAAATAAAAATTCAGAGGCATGACTAGCAGCAACTCTGTTCTCTGGTTAAAAGGAAGAATTTAGCGATGCCTGGGTGGCTCAGCAGTTGAGCGCCTGCCCCTGGCTCAGGGCATGATTCGCAGTCTTGGAATCGAGTCCCACATTGGCCTCCCTGCCTGGAGCCTGCTTCTCCCTCTGCCTGCATCTCTGCCTTTCTCTCTTTGTGTCTTTCATGAATGAATAAATATTTTTAAAAAAATTGAAGAATTTAATTTTCATAGTTGACAAAAGTCAATTAGATCTAAATATTTCTCAATAAACTAAAGTTACTATTTTTATATCATTTCTAGATAGTTGTGCTACAATTCTGACTTACTTGTTCATAAATGTAGGGATTTATCAAGATTAAAACATAAGCATTCATAAACAGAGCCAGCTAGAGATATTCTTAAACCATTAAGTATCTACTGTATCTGAACATGGTTTCTGATGGCACACTGAAAGAAGCAGAGGGAGGGGAAGAGGGCATAAAATAGAGAAACAGAAAGGACAAATTACAGATGCACAAACATGGGAACGAGATCACTCCTACAGGTGACAGACATACAAGCTTCGACAATGAGGATCCAAGCTCCAATTACATCTTTCACCCCCAAAGAAAGAGAAGTCCATAAACTAATAATTTAAGAAATAGTCAAAACTATTCTAATGCAGCACTACTGATTTTCCTCATTTCCCATAAAATGGTACCTTTGAGAATGATGGAAGTCAACATTTTAATAAATTCTTGTTCAAAAGGTGAAGAATTGGAAGACAAAGTTTTATTTTCAAGTAACTCCACTAAGATTAAATGAACACATATGCCTTTCACTAAGATTAACAAGCTTCATTAATAAAACTTCTGTGTATTCCCCAAAAGGCAGCTTACAAGAGAGTCCGTCAAAAGACCTTTGAAATGGGAGCCTCTGGGTGGCTCAGTCAGTTAAGCATCTGACTCTTGGTTTCAGCTCAGATCATGATCTCAGGGTTGTGGGATGGAGCCCCACTCCCCATGCTCAGTGGGGAGCTGCTTGAGGATTCTCTCTCTCTCTCCTCTCCCTCTCTGGCTCCCCACATGTACTCTCTCTCTCTCTGAAATAAATCTGTAAGTACTGGGCAGCCCAGGTGGCTCAGCGGTTTAGAGCCGCCTTCAGCCCAGGGCCTGATCCTGGAGACCTGGGATCGAGTCCCACGTTGGGCTCCCTTGCATGGAACTTGCTTCTCCCTCTGCCTGTGTCTCTGCCTCTCTCTCTCTCTCTCTCTGTCTCTCATGAATAAATAAATAAAATCTTGAAAAAAAAATCTGTATTAAAAAAAAAAAAGCACTTTTGAAATAAATGCCTCTGGTGAAAGGCAGTCAGTGCTCAGGGTCACAGCAGCACTGCTGGCTCAGTCACATGGGCCCAGGGTGCCGATGCTGCCATTGGCCAACCTGTTTTAGACAGGGCACAACACAACCATCTCCACCACCAATGGCTACTCCTGGAACTCTAGGAGTAGAATTACATACTGTACTGGAAAACAGGAATATAGGTTTTCCTCTGAATGTTTAATGTGATTTAACCGATTTTGGATCCTGCATTTTAATTTAGAGGTACCTGGATACAGTAACGTCTTGAATTTTAATCAGATTTGTGGAGTAACCTGAAAGTTTACATCTTAGGACGGCGTGTTTTTATTTTTTAAAAGATTTTATTTATTTTTGAAAGAGAACACACGTGTATGTGTGTGAGCTGGTGGCGGGGGGGCAGAGGAATCTCAAGTAGACTCTGTGCTGAGTACAGAGTTTGACACAGGGCTCAATCCCATGATCCTGAGATCATCACCTGAGCCACCCAGGTGCCCCAGGCTGCATTGTTTTTAAATGAGCCTAGGAAACTACTGATTAAGAACTTTTTATCCACTTATTACATCACAACAAAGCTCAGTAGGCCAGATGGCCTAGGACCTGCTACTCCAAGTAGAGGTGGCAGCTTGTTACAAATGGAACATCTCAGGCCCCAGCCCACAGCTACTGAATCAGAACATGCATCTTAAACTCCCCAAGTGACTCACACGTAAGCTAATTATGGGAAGCTGTTGTCAAGGAGGACTTTTATTTAAACATATGAGTTGTTTCCTATTGCAGAAGCCAGTAACAGGTAACTGCTCAACTCTTGAAACAAAGAATGACAGGGGAAGGGGAGATTGAATACATAGGAGTTCTTTCCTAAACCAGTGAAACTTCTGCTTTAATTTTGATGCAGTACTTTCTAAGATGACTTGTACGCTTCTATATTTCAATATACAGGCGTAAAGAACAGAACCTCTTTCTTCATGATTCCAGGTCATAATTATGGGCCTTTGTAGTAATACTCTGAATATCTAAGACTGTTATGTGAAAGTGAGTCACATTTCTTAAATATTATTAGGACCTTCTAGGAGAATGAGAGTGGGCCTCACTGGGGAAAGAAGGGAAATGGACTTAAAATAATGCAATCCAGATTTTAATTGGATACTAGAACAACCAATCCTGCTAATCTTCCAGACAACAGCCTCCCAGCTGCCTACTTAAAAAAAGGCATCCCTCTGATGGCAGGGAGCTATTTAAATAAGTTCTCAAATCCACTCAAACTTGTCACTTCATTTTAGCAAGGGTAGATCTATGATGACAGGAAATCACATGAAAGTACCAAAGACTCGGGGTGCCTGGGTGGCTCAGTCAGTGAAGCGTCTGCCTTTGGCTCAGGTCATGGTCCTAGGGTCCTGGGATGGAGCCCTGCTTCAGGCTGCCTGCTTCCTGCTCCCTGCTCATCCCTCTCCCTCTGTCCCCATTCATTCATTCATTCTCTCTCTCTCTCTCAAATAAATAAAAATCTTAAACAAAAAAACAAAAAAAAAGTCTCATTTTTTTTATGATAGTCACACACACACACACACACACACACAGAGAGAGAGAGAGAGAGGCAGAGACATAGGCAGAGGGAGAAGCAGGCTCCATGCACCGGGAGCCCGACGTGGGATTCGATCCCGGGTCTCCAGGATCGCACCCTGGGCCAAAGGCAGGCGCCAAACCGCTGCTCCACCCAGGGATCCCCAAGAGTCTCATTTTTGTCTGAATTTGTTCTTTCTGGATTTAGAATATACTGATAAATGAATCATACAGTCTCTTGTTTTAAATTTTAGCAAGGGACTGAATTAAACGGGGAAATGGCACAAGATTTTCCTCTAATCACCTTTACTCACTCTCCCTCCCCAACTATCAGTGACCAGTCACCTGGTGGTCACATCCCTCTAGTGTGGTCACTGGCCTTGGAACTACAAAACACCAGCACCAAGTATGAGGAACATAGGAGGGATTAGTGGCCCAGACCGGCTCTACATTCTCAATCCCTGCAGTTATACTCCATTAGCCTTGAAAACCCTTCGCCACTCAGGAGGTAAAAAAAGTTGTAATGTTCTGACTTAGTGTCTGGTGGCAATTATGAAATTGTCTAAGGGCCTTTTTTGGGGGAGGAATGATGTTTAAGAGAATATGAATTAAAAAATTTAAAAGGATTACAGATTTCAAAAGCAGTGTAACACTATTTTATACAAGATGGTGAGGGATACTCAAAACACATACACATCTCTTATCTGTGTGCTGAACAGAAGCATGTCTTTAAAAATATTCTCTTTCTTACAATGATTAGCTGAATCTCAAAGATTAAACATGATGGCAAAATTCTTTATATACAGTTGCAATTATTTAAAAGAAGAAAGTCTATAATAAAATCATGAAAAAAACACTGATGTAACCCACTTTGAGTAGAAAAAAAATCATATACATTTTCAAGGTTTCACAAGGTTTTTCTTTCAGCTAAGATAACTATCATTAACATTTAAAATAGAATATGAGATGCCTCCAGCTTTATATTTTAATAGAAACAGCCTGAGATAAAATAAGAACACAGAATTAAAACTGACAAGACCCTTAGAAGCTTTTGTTGCTTTTCTTGGCTCACATATAGAAAATCTTCTACAGCAAAGACCTTTCCTTTAATGTCATTTTAAGTTGTGACTAAAAGTAAAATCAGCATCTCTTTCCTTAAATTCAACATCATCATCTGCTCCACATCAGGATAAAGACTTACAATTACCTAGTATTCATTTTGTGTGTTTGAAAACCTAAATAGGGATCAAGAACCAAACTGGTCGCCAGGTCATCATTTTCACAGAGTTCCTTGGCAGACATTCCAGAAGATGGTACATAGCGACTCTGTCCTTCAAATCCTGAATTACCATTACCTGTGAAAAGAAAATGAAAGAAAAGTAACCCAAATTGAAAACTAAATTTAAATTTACCTGTAAAACCTTTAGCTTCACTGCCCTCTCAAGTTGGTAATTAAGAATTGAAATTACTGGGATGCCTGGTTGGCTCAGTGGTTGACCGTCTGCCTTCGGCTCAGGGCATGATCCCGGGCCTGCTCCTCCCTCTGCCTGTATCTCTGATTCTCTGTGTCTCTCATGAATAAATGAATAAAATCTTTTTAAAAAATTGAAATCACTTGTTTCACTCTGTTTAATTAAGAACTGGATACCTGCTGCATAAACAGAAAACCAAATACAATAATATGGAAAGTATTTTGATTAGATGATATTATCAGGTTTCCCAAGAACAGAGTCTCACTAGGTGTAAGAATCTTGAGCTCAAACACCTTCAAGGAAGATGAAAAACAGGGGATGAGTGAATGCTCATTACCATAGCAAGACCGCATCAAGTGCCATTACAGACTGGGGGAGAGTTGCGGGGGAGCAAAGAAACGCTCTGCAGTAAGTGCCAGAAGGGTGGATCTCAAGTACCAAACGGAGTCCCAAGGAGTTCACTTCACCTTCCTGCTTTTGGGCAGGTGGATGAGAACTATCCTCACTTTGCTGGTAACAGGAGCACACAGGTTAGGAAACTCATCCATCATCACAGAGTTAGGTAGCAGAAATGGGAAAAGTAGAGAGAATGACAGGGCGATTTCTAACCTGTTTGAAACAGATTTTTGAACAAATGGATAAAATCAGGGAAGTGCTGGAGATACCTAATTGAAGTAATTGGGTTTGGTGGTGGAAGAAACACAGTGTGGGAGAGAGGAAAGGAAGGCTACACTCGTCTGGGTGAAATTTCATCAAGGGCTTACTAAAGCCTGCCCTGTAGGTCAATGACAGTCTAAAATTTTTAGCCACTTAGTTACACCAACAGTTTAACTTTAAGCCTCTCACAACTAAGGTGTGGAAGAACGAAACACACAGTGAGAGGCATAACCCTTTCTACACTCTTTCAAAAAAACAAATTAAATACTAAACATGTGAATCTCTACCATCAAAAGGTAGGTATATGTTTTGCCATCAAATCATTTGCATTTAGCTATCCAAGTTGTTTTATTAATTGAAATGCAATTTACATACCATATGATTCACTCATTTAAAGCATACAGTTCAATGGCTTTTAATATATCCACAGAACTGTGTAGCCATTACCACAATCAATTTTGGAACATTTTCATCACTCCCAAAACACATCCCAGATCCATGAGCAGTCATTATTGCTTTTCCCTCCCCACAGCCCCTGGCAACCATTAATCTACTCCCTGTCTCTATGGATTTGCCTGGTCTGAAAATTTCATATCGGTGAAATTATACGATATGAGGTCTTCCGTGATTGGCTCCTTTCAATCAGCATGTTTTCAAGTTCATCCATGTGGTACCATACAGAAGTACTTTATTCCTTATTATGGTCAAATTATATTTCATTGGATAGATCACATTTTGCCAGTTCATTCATCAGCTGATGGACACTGGGCTGTTTCAACTTTTGGGTTATTACAAACAATGTTTCTATGAACATTCATATAAAAGTTTCTGTGTATATACCTAGGTTTTCAATTCTCTTAGGCACATAATAAATGTGCTAGGTCATACGGTAACTCCATGTTTAACCTTTTGAGAAACTGCCAAACTGTTTTTCAAAGTGGCCGCACCATTTTACATTCCAACCAGCAGTTGTGTGATTGTTTCTAAATTCTCCACCTCATCCCCAACACCTGCTACCATCTGTCCTTCTAGTTTGACACATTCTAGCGGTTATGAAGTGGTAGTTTGTGGTTTTGATTTGCATTTCCCAGATGACTAATGATTTCAAGCATCTTTTCACGTACTGGCCATTTGTGTATCTTTGGAGAAACGTCTATTCAGATTCCCCTGCTCATTTTGAATTGCAGTTTGTTTTTTACTGCTGACTTGTAAGAATTCCTTGTATATTCTAAATATGAGTCCTTTATTAGATATGTGATTTGAAAATGTTTTTTTCCCCTTCTGTGAGTTATCTTTTCCAGTTCTTGATGTTATTCCTTAAAGCACAAAAGTCTGTAACTTTAATGAATTTCAATTTATCTTTTCATTTTTCTTCTGTTCCTTGTGCTTTTAGTGTCTTAAGAAACGACTGCCTAATCCAAAGTCATGAAAATGTATACATCTGTTCCTAAGAGTTTTATAATTAACGTTTTTGATCCATTTTGAGTTAATTTTTCACTCATAGTGTGAGGTTGAGTCCGACTTCATCCTTCTGCATGTGGATATCATTTTCCCAGCATCATTTACTGAAAGACCATTCTTTCCCCACTTAATTTTCTTGGCATGCCTGTCAAAATCAATTTTTAAAAAATATTTTATTTATTCATGAGAGACACACACAGAGAGAGGCAGAGACACAGGCAGAGGGAGAAGTAGGCTCCATGCAAGGACCCTGATGTGGGACTCGATTCCGGGACCCTTGGATCACGCCCTGACCCCAAGGCAGATGCTCAACTGCTGAGCCACCCAGGCGTCCCTGTCAAAAATCAACTGACTGAAAACATGAGGGTTTATTTCCAGACCCTCAATTCTATCCCATGGATATAGGTCTAGCGACACACCAATGTAACACTGAAGTTTTAAAGTTTTGAAAATGAGAAGTGTGGGTATGCCATCTTTGTTCTTCTTCAAGACTGTTTTGGCTACGCTGGGTCCCTTGAATTTCTGTAAGAATTTTAGGATCAGCTTTGCCAATTTCTGCAAAGAAGCCAATTGAGATTTTGATAGGGACTGCGCTGAATCTGTAGATCATTTGGGGAGTATTGCCATCATAGCAGTATTGTCTTCTAATCAATGAACATGGGATGTCTTTCTACTTATTTAGGTCTTATTTCTTTCAACAATGACTTGAGGTTTTCACAGTGTAAGTTCTATACTTTTATTGTTTGCATACTGATCTATCCTGCTAAACTCATTTAGTAGTTCCAACAATTAAATGGATTCCTTAGAATTTTTTATACACACAATCATATCATCTGAAAAGAGATTATTTTACTTTTTCCTTTTCCATCTGGATGCCTTTTTGTTAATTTTTTTGCCTAATTGCTGTGGTTAGAACCTCTAGCACAAGGCTTGATAGATGTGGTGAGAACAGATATTCTTGTCTTGTTCTGATCTTAGGGGAAAAGCATTTAGTGGAAATCTTTCACCACTAAATAGGGCATAAGCTATGGGTTTTTGTAGACCTCCTTTGTTGGGTTGAAGAATTTCCTTCTATTCCCAGCTTGTCGAGTGTTTTTACCCTGTCAGTGTCTGTATCCACTGGAATGATCATAAGGTTTTTGTCCTTCATGCTATTGATGTGATAGTATTACATTAATTTCAGATATTAAGCCAACTTTGCACTTAAATCCCACTTGCTTATGCTACAGAACCCTTCCCACTTTGGGACAAAGTGGGACACCCGGGTGGCTCAGTGCTTGAGCGTCTGCCTTCGGCTCAGGTTGTGATCCCGGAGTCCTGGGATCGAGTCCCAGATCAGGGTCCCAGGAAGCCTGCTTCTGCCTCTGCCTATGTCTCTGCCTCTCTCATGAATAAATAAATAAAATCTTAAAAAAAAAGGAACTCTTCCTATTCTTGCGGGATTTGGTTTTTGAGTATTTTAGTGAGGATTTTTTAATCCATATTTACTAGAGATATTGGTCTGTAGTTTTTGAGTATTTTTCCATGTGATGTTTTTGGTTTTGGTGGCAGAATAATACTGGTCTCATTGAATGAGGAAGTGCTCCCTTCCCTTCTGTTTTTTGGAACAGGAAAGGATTGGAGTTAATTTTTCTTTAAATATCTGCCAGTATTCACCAACAAAGCCATCTAGATTTGAGATTTTCTTAGCAGTATTTAAAAAAAAAATACTGATTCAACCTTTTTACTTGCTATAGGCTTATGCAGATTTTGTACTTCCTGAATCAGTTTTGGTAGTTTGTTACTTTCTAGGAATTTGTTTATTTAATCTAGGTTTTCTAACATGTTGGTATCCAGGTGTTCAGAATACTGAGTTGTAACCTTTTTTATTTCTGTGAGGCAGTAGTAATGTCATCTTTCATTCTTGAGTCTTCTCTTTTAACTGGTTAGTCTTGGGTAAAGGTTTGCCAATTTTGCTGATTTTTTTTCAAAGAGTCCACTTTTAGCTTTGCTGATTTTCTGTTGTCCTTCTGTTTCTGGTGTCCTTATATTTTGTAAATTTCTACTCTATTATTTCTTTCCTTCTGCTTGCTTTGGGTTTTTTTTTTTTTTTTTTTTTTTCTGGTGTTTTGAGGTAAGAAGTTAGGTTACTGATGAAGAGTTCTCTTTCTTCTTTTTTAATACGGGTGTTCACAACTATACATTTCCCTCTAGGCATTGCTTTAGCTGCATCCTGTAAGTTTTAGTATGTTGTATTTAGTATGTTAGTATTTTCAATCATCTTGAAGTACTTTCTCATTTCCTTTGGATTTCTTCTTTAACTCACTGGTTATTCATCTCTAATTTTAATCCACTGTAATCAGAGAACATACACTGTATGATTCCAATCCTTTAACATTTATTGAGGCTTGTTGCATGGCCTAGCCTATGGTCTACCCTGAAGAATGTTCCATGCGCACCTGAGAAGATTGTGCATGCTGCTATTGTTGGGTGGAGCATTGTATAGATATCTGTCAGGAAGAACTGGTTTAGGGTATTAAGTTTTCCTTTCCTGTTGATCTTCTGTCTAGCTGTCTGATTCATTATTGAAAGTGGGGGAACTGAAGTCTTCAAATTACTGCTGAATTATCTATTTTTCCCTTCAGTTTTGTCCGTTTCTGCATCACATACTTGGTGGCTCTGTTGTTAGGTGAAGTCACTGTAGTTTACTGACAACGGAGCACAGCTCTACTTTGCTTCATTGTTAGCTCTCACTTTGTACCATTCTTGTCCAGTGGCATTCAATGTGATGCTGTCCATCTTTACACTCTCTGGATTTTCCCAGCCTGCCCTCAGAATTGGTCTATACTTGGCAAAGTGTAGCATATGTAATGACCATCTTCTACATTATGTACCTCCAACAATTAAACTACTTAAGACCTTTTGCTCAACAACGCACAGACGGAGGCCAAGAGGTATTTGAAAAAACAAAACAAAAAAAACAACCAAAAAAAAAAAAAAAGTGGTCTAATTTACTGACTAGAGCCAATATCATTTGCTATGGTCACTACGTTTCTCATTTCCTTCAGGTTCCCATCACAATGCTCCAGAGTGAGCAGGTGTCCATGAGGAGGACGATCTATTCAGTCTTGGGCTCTCTGCCTAACTCTTATCCCAAGCAGGGCTTTCTGCCTAGTTTTTTTACAGAAACAGTGACCTGTTCTAATGTAGAAAGGTTAAGGGCAGCCTGGGCTCAATAAATTGCTTAAACCTCTAAATGGTAGGAAGGTAATCAATCAGAACTGGTGCAATCTATCTGAAACTGCTGCAAATCCCAGGCAAATTCAACTCTACTCAAGGCAGGCCAACTACAACACAAACTAAGGCTATTTTGTAGTGGCACTATATCAACCAGGAGAAACAAAAACAGAGAAAACTATCCTCCTTAATATGGCCACTGTTGGATTATCTTCATATAGCTGCCTACTTAGGTTCACACTTATCCTGGGGCACTTTCCTGCTCTCAAAAGAGCTATTTCTTGGGGCACCTGAGTGGCTCAATCAGTTAAGCTCAGGTCATGATCTCAGGGTTCTGGGGGCAAGCCCCGCATACAGCCCCTGCATGGAGCCCCCCTTCGGCTGAGAGTGTTTAAACAGTCCCACTCCCTCTACCCCTCCCCCCACTCATGCACGTGCACATGCTTTCTCTCTCTCTCTCAAATAAATTAAGAAAAAAAGAGAACTATTTCTTGAACTCTGAACAGTAGGGATCCCTGGGTAGCTCAGTGGTTTAGAGCCTGCCTTCAGCCCAGGGCGTGATCCTGGAGTCCCAGGATCAAGTCCCACATCGGGCTCCCTGTGTGGAGCCTGCTTCTCGCTCTGACTCTATCTCTCTCTCTCTCTCTCTCTCTGTGTGTCTCTCATGAATAAATAAATAAAATCTAAAAAAAAAACAAAAAAAAACAAAAAAAACTAGTAGCCTCCTTCTTACCAAGAGGTAAGCAAGGTAAAAAAGTTACTCATTATCACCAGTGCTCCAGTGTCAGGATAAACAACTGTTCACCCCATATATATAGAAAAAATGGCAACAATTTGGGAAGTTGCCCTAAATTCCACTTGTTCTGTAGAGTTGACTTGATTATTCATATTGCTAAGTTTTCAAAGAAAGACATACTTACATCAGATGTAAAAAATATAGTTTGAACTTGTAGGAAATCCAGCAGCAGTACTTTAATATTTTTTATAGAACAGACTAAACTCTCAGATGTACATTCTACAAAACATAACTTAAAGTCATGGATATAAGAGCATAATTAATTATATTAAGCATTAAACTAGAGTGTGCATGTCAGATGAGAGTAGGAATTGTCAACTTTCAAAGGGTAAAAAAAGTTAAGTATGAGAACATGAACAAATTTTCTGAAAACAATAAAGGCAGAACACAAGTTACAAACTGTAAAGAATTACCACCCAGATCACAATGAAAAGAGACAGTTGCACTGTGTACATACATCTGCTTGACCTCCTCTCAACTGCGTGTTTGCCAGCCTTCGCGGCCTCCTTTCCCGAGTGCTGCAATTTTGATTGACTCTGCTGATGGTCATTAGACAACTTGCCTCCACTCCTCCTGCCATTCACCACCATGTTCTTGGATTCTCCCAACCACTTCATGCCCACAGACCGCCTGACCCAGGTGCATTGAGTCGCTCTCTTCAGATAGCTTAGAGAATAATTCCAATGTTCTCTCCTAACAGAAACAAAATATGGAAAACAAAACCAGGAGGTAAATAAATACATAAAAGACCATACTACCCAGACCCTTGAGAAAGATACAAAGTATTCCAAGTCTTTGGTGGTGGGAGCTCTGCACATCCCTGACTGGGGTGGGGGTGGGGGGTCACGCAGCACCCAGCAAGAGTCAGAAGAACAGGAGCAGCCCAGGCCCAGCTGTGCCACTGGCGCCTTGGGCACCCCACCCGGCACACCAAGTCCATGTGGGATGCGACCCGAGGCGCACCAAGGTGCTGCTCAAGGTCTCCAAGGACAAGCTAACCCTCAAGTTCACTGAGGAAAGGATGGAGACACACATTAGCACCAAGAGGAAGAGAGAGGAGCTGAACGACACCTCAGCAAACGAGGAAGGTGGCAGCCAAGGACCGAACCTCACTCCATATGTATCTAATAAAGCCTTTTGGGGAGGAGGCAATTTAATAACTAATGTTTCCACTCTTTAAAAACCACTTGGCACCCCAGGCCATCCAGTGTCATGCTGAGGTCTACAGCAGCCCTCCCCACTTGCAGGGAGGGAGCTCACTCTGACAGGCACTTTGTGCTGTGAATAGAGACTGGTAAACAGTAAGAGCTTAGCAAGCACTTCTCTCTCAGTTACCAATAAGATTCCTTTTGCACCTTGTTATGGCCTGTATTCACGTACAGCAACATTCTGCTCAAAAGATATGTTTTGGTAACAGTTTACTAACTGTGAGTAAACAGGGACACCTGGGTAGCTCATCTGTTGAGCTTCAGTTCTGCATCGGCCTCCCCTGCATAGAGCCTGCTTCTCCCTCTGCCTATGTCTCTGCCTCTCTCTCTCATGAATAAATAAAATCTTAAAAAAAAAAAAAATTGTGAGCAAACAAACTACAAGGAAGTCCTCTCTAAGGAAAGCTTAAGAAAAAGTATCTAAGTTAAGCTTTGTCCACAACAGCTTTGTCTTTTTTTTTTTTTTTAATTTATTCATGAGAGACAGAGAGAGAGAGAGAGAGAGAGAGAGAGAGAGAGAGGCAGAGACACTCCATGCAGGGAGCCTGATGCAGGACTCAATCCCGAGTCTCCAGAACCACATCCGGGGCTGAAGGTGGCACTAAACTGCTGAGCCACCCAGGCTGCTCCAGCTTTGTCTTTTGTTGTTATTTTGAAGTCAACAGTCAAGGTATTTTGGGGACTGATATTCAAATATCAAAGTATCACCCATTACCATGGGTCAGCCTTTACAATAGCAACAAAAACTGAGAAATTACATTTGCTAATATAGAGATATCCCTCACCATCTGAATTTTAGTCAACTGAATTTGGGAACTGAATGATTTGGATAATGAGGGTGCTTGTAATTCATAAGGACCTTTGGAAGTAAGGGTATGATAGATTACATTATGATGGATTACATTTTGCTGGTAATGGAGCAAGAACAGGGATGTCCATGGCATCACCTCATTATGGAATTATGCCTTAGTATAAATCAGACTAAAAGGGCTCCAGGATAAGAAAGTGCAAAAAACACAGAACTTCAGAGCTAAAGGAACTTTAAGATCTTAGTACAACTCCTTCAATTTGCAGATGAAACCAACACAGAAGCTGAGAGGCGCCCTGCCCAGGGCCACACGACCAGGCTCCAGCAGAGTAAGGAGAACCTTACTGGGGCCTCAGGGTCTCTCACTACCCCCCACAAAGGCCAATTTCCCTTGCATTTTTACAAACACACAGAAAAACACCAATGATACATTATTTTAAAGTACTTCTAGAAATGTACACCTAGTTGTACCTTTAATGATATCCAACAAAATTACAAAACACTAATTCTTTTGAAAGCTTTATTTACTTTAGAGTGAGAACACATGTGTCCAAGTGGGAGGAGGGACAAAGGATCCAAAGCAGACTCCCCCCCCACCCCCAACACAGAGACCAAGGTAGGGCTAGATCCCATGATCCTGAGCTGAGATTGGGACATGAGCCGAAACTAAGAGTTGTATGCTTAACCGACTGAGCCACCCAGGCACCCCAGAACTACTTTTTGTATTGTTTTAAACTGTAAAATACGGGATCCCTGGGTGGCACAGCGGTTTGGCGCCTGCCTTTGGCCCAGGGCGCGATCCTGGAGACCTGGGATCGAATCCCACGTCGGGCTCCCGGTGCATGGAGCCTGCTTCTCCCTCTGCCTATGTCTCTGCCTCTCTCTCTCTCTCTCTCTCTGTGACTATCATAAATAAATAAAAAATTTAAAAAAAGTAAACTGTAAAATACTAAAGTTATAACCTGACTTCTTCAAGTCCTCTTCTTTCTCAAGATGCCTGTGCTGCTAAAGGCAGCAAGCAAAGCCCCTGCCCGGGCACGGCTGTGCTGTGGCTACTGGCAGCCACCTCCCTATGCTTCCCTTCTGCTTTCTGCGGAAACCCCCAGCTCCACACCTCCAGAGAAGGACAAGCAACAGGTAAAGTGCTCTTGGTCCTGGAGGAAGTGATCTTAAGAATGCCCTCCCAGAGCACACAGTTTATGGAGAATGACTGAAGTGTTTTCAGGACTCAGGAGTCCCAATACCCTCAACAGTGAGACATAAAATAGAACTACATGGAATAGAAAAGAGCAACATGGCTTTAGAGAGAATTAAGAGAGAAAAGAAATAGCATGCCATCTCTCCACAGAGAATCCCGAATCCCAACCATGATTTTCACTCAGAGATTAAAAGTAGAAAAGCCAGGATGAAGTCCAGCCATTCGTTCTTAGTAAGCCCTCCACATGGTTTTGATGTAAATTCCAGTGTGAGAACTACTGTTCTCTGTTACTCATTCACTTGATCATTTGTTAGGGCAAAGAACAGAGGCCAAAATTTAATGAGGAAATTATACCTATTGACCTAATTTTTTTCCTGAGAATTAGGAAAAGTTCGCCAATAAATCATCTTAGCAGCACACTTCAGCCTAGTTCATGGAATAGAGACTAAGATCTACTCCTACATAATTGCAACTCAATGAGGACTAATGATCCATCCAAATTGGAGCAAATTCATAACCTTGCATCTCATCCAGTTAACTAATATTTTTTTTTGGACTTAAATACTAAAATATCACTCTGTCAATCACATATTGTGACTGAATTTCACTAGTATGAATACACTGCACATGTCTGGATATATTCTAGTAGAGGCTCCAATACTCTCGACTTGTCCAGATAACAGCTATCATTAAGGCAAAAAACTTTACTTACACTCACAAATGAATTATTTTGTAAAACCAGTTCTAGTGAAACTATCAGAAATTTGGGAACTATTTATAAATTTCTAACTCAAAATGAACATATCCTCTACTAATTATTAGGTCATTGATGGTTGTGCCCCCCTGACTGTGGAATCTGTTCTTGTTGGCACAATTTTTCCTGTAAGACTACAAGCTGAAAGAATATTTATATTTTAAAGGTGGAGATAGAATTTCAAAGACTAACACAGCCGATACTGTAGCAGACTATGGAGAAACAGAAGTTGAGGACATTGGGTGGCTAGCAAAGCCTAAAGGCTTCACGGCTCCCACAGAGGTCCACTCCCAACATAAGCAAGGGTGCAGTCTCTCCGGCCTGGGACACAAGACGGCTCACATAGAAAATACCACCATGGTCTTGGCTTGGTTGACAGTGTCTAAGTCTACTGACCACTAACTATATTTAGAAGTAAAAATTACCTGATTTATCCCAAAATTGGCAGAAGAAAATTTCAAGAAGGGGAGTACTGGCCACTCCTTAAATGGTGTAACAATTGCAAATCTTTCTCTGTTCTGATTTCCCAATACAGTTGACCCTTGAACAACATGGGTTTGAATTGCACAGGTCCACTTCTATATGAAATTTTTTTTTTAGATTTTATTTTTATTTATTCATGAGAGACACAGAGAGAGTGGCAGAGACACAGGCAGAGGGAGAAGCAGGCTCTATGCAGGGAGCCTGATGTGGGACTCGATCCCGGGGCCCCCAGGACCACACCCCGCGCCGAAGGCGGAGCTAAACCACTGGGCTGCCGGGGCTGCCCACTTCTATATGAATTTTTAAAGATAAATACAGCACAGCACAATAAACATATTTTCTCTTCCTTACGATTTTCTTAATAAAGTTTCTTTTTTTTTTTAAGATTTTATTTATTCATGAGAATACACAGAGAGAGAGAGAGAGAGAGAGAGAGGGAGGCAGAGACACAGGCAGAGGGAGAAGCAGACTCCACACAGGGAACCTGATGTGGGACTCGATCCGGGGACTCCAGGATCACACCCTGGGCCAAAGGCAGGTGCTAAACCGCTGAGCCACCCAGGCTGCCCCTTAATAAAGTTTCTGCAGCTTTACTTTATATAAATACATGTAACATTCCCATGTCGGGCTCCCTGCATGGACCCTGCTTCTCCGTCTGCCTGTGTCTCTGCCCCCTCCCCTCTCTCTGTCTCTATGAATAAATAGATAAAATCTTTAAAATAAATAAATACATGTAATATACAAAATTTATACTACCCATTTATTTTGTCTATAAGACTTCTGGTCAACAGTAGGCTGTTACTTTTTTTTAAAAATATTTATTAGAGAGAGAAAGAGAGAGCGTGCGTGTGCATGCACGCACAAGCAGTGGAAGCAGCAGAGGGAGAGGGAGAAGCAGGCTCCCTGCTAAGCAGAGAGCTCGACATGGGGCTCGATCCAGAACCCAGGGATCATGACCTGAGAGGAAGATAGATGTTCAATGAACTGAGCCACACAGGCACCCCAGCAGTTAAGTCTTTTAGGAGTCCAAAGTTGTATGTGGAATTTTGACTGCATGAGGGTTCAAGGGTGAAGTATATAAAATATCAGGAAAATTATTAGACATCAGACCAGGGCCTGAGGATATAGCAAATCTGTGCTTGTATTCCAATGAAGAAATCTCTAGGAAAGGGATCCCTAGGTGGCGCAGCGGTTTGGCGCCTGCCTTCGGCCTAGGGCGCGATCCTGGAGACCCGGGATCGAATCCCACATTGGGCTCCCAGTGCATGGAGCCTGCTTCTCCCTCTGCCTGTGTCTCTGCCTCTCTCTCTCTCTCTCTGTGACTATCATAAATAAATAAAAAAATTAAAAAAAAAAATCTCTAGGAAATAACAAATTAACAAATCACTGCCAGCACCTTGGAGAAAGTAAAGCAGTTTCTAAGCACTGGTGTTTCAGGGTGGGGGAGGGGGGGACTCCGCCTGGCAGCAAAGGGGAGCTCGTCCCAGGCAAAGGGAAAGCACAAAACCAGAGGGGGTGGGGGAAGCAGTGGGTGTGCAGAAGACCAGTACGGTGCCCAGTGTGGCTGTGGTAGGGTTAGTGGGGCGGGGGCAGGAAGGTCATCAGAAGGGCTGCTAGAACATGTCACAGAGGGCCTCAAAGCCACTGCTGAGACTTAGGGCACAGACTTTCCGGGAGATGGAAAGCAGGAGTGATGTGGTCCAAGTCACAATTTTAAAGGCCCACGCTAGCTGCTTGCTATATGGAGAAAAGCTCACAAATAAATGTTTTTTAAAGGTCAGATCTAATCCCGCTACTAATAATTGGGGGACACAAGAGAAAGCACCAGTTAAGAGGCTACTGCAATGAACCACAGGATACTGGCAGCTCGGAGCAGCACAGGTGGCAAGAAGTAGCTGGCTTGGGGATCTTTTCTGAAGGGTCACACACAGATAGACAGGATCTGAGAACAGACTGTGTGAAAAAGAAAGAAGACTAACATGCCTCCCAACTGAAGTACACTATTTACAGAGATGGCAAAGCCTACAGGAAGCTCAGGTTTGGGCAGGGGTCCAAGTGCAGAAGTTCAGCTTCGGTTATGTTTGAGACACCCAGCAGAGACCACGCAGAGACGCTGAATACAAGGGCCGGGAGTACAGGTCCAGGCTGGTCAGAGTGCTAATGGACGAGATGAAATCACCTAGGGGCTGAGTACAGATGAAAGAAATCTAAGGACAGAGGGGCATCCCTCAAGATGAGGAACCAGCTGCAAAGGCTACTGCAGGGAACAACTAGGGAGGAAGGAGGAGAAGCAAGAGCAAATGAGGGAAGGGAGTGACCCACTTGGGCACAGGCTGCAGGTACTCCCAAGGCAAAGTTCTCTTTTAGGAGCTGAAACTCATGGACAGGAGCTGAAACTCGCAGACTCTGACCATCTGTGAGCACCTCAGAAATGTCGGAGAACTCCTAAAATGGACGTGACATCTTGAAACATGGGCTTGTGGCGAAAGAGATGGCAGAGGGGAACTAAGGAATAATGAATAGAAAGAGTCCTAAGTTCTAGGTCATTTGTTTCAAATGAGAGTAGAAAATTAAAATTGCATGTAACTAAAAGGACATGTGTAAATTAAACTCAGAAAATGGAGATGATGGGAAAGGGTTAATCTGAGAACAGCAGGCTTTCAGAGTTTTTAAGGATTTTTCTTTAAAAAAGTTTTCAGGGGTGCCTGGGTGTCCCAGTCAGTTGGGCATCTGCCTTTGGCTCAGGTCATGATCCTGGAAGTCCTGATTTGGGCTCCCAGCTCAGTGGGGAGTGTGCTTCTCCCTCTCCCTCCCTCCACTTGTATGTTTGCTCTGACTCAAATAAATAAATAAAATCTTTAAAAAAAGTTTTTAAAAGAACTGAGTAGTATTCTAATAGAGTGATAAGGACGATCTGAGTGCAACAGGGTGGATGGAGTTCCTAAGGGTGCTGTTTAAGGCTCTGCTCCTTCTTTTTTATGAGTGTTCACAAGAATGATGCAAGCAGGCTCTAAGGAAACACAGTTGTGCCAATGCTCCGGGACAGGCAGCACTAACACTGGTCTCCCGAGCTTCACCCACTGTGAAGTCAACAAATAGGAGGATTTGCCTCACGTGGCTTCACTGGACCAACAGATGGGAGACAAAGCACCTACTTCAGATTCTACTATCAAACATAAATTTTAAAAGGGGCAGGAGATTTGTGATAATACAAAACATACTTGAAAACCACTAAACTAAGAGTTGCATTTAAAAAGCAAAGTATTTAAAGATTTAGAGTTGTATTTAAAGAGGAAACTTTTTAGGGGCACCTGGCAGGCTCAATCAGTGGAGCATGCAACTCTTGATCTCGAGGTCGTGAGTTCAAGCCCAACACTGGGTGTAGAGATTATTTAAAAATAAAAAAATCTTGAAAAAATAAAAAGAGGAACTGTATATATAATACCACTAAGGTAAGAGGCATACCCACACCACCACCACTCATTCCAAATCACCAACAGCATTCCCTGTCTTTGGAGGAATGGGATTAACATTACAAAAACCCAACCCCCAAATGTTTACTATTTATAATTGGGGGAAAAAAAAAAAAAAAAGAAAGAAACACCTGCTGACACTTGCAAATTTTTCAAAGTACACAGTTGTCTCATAGAAAATGTGCTTGGTTCCTGTCAAGTGCCTGCACTGCTCCCAGCAGTGACAGGTCCCCAACAAATGCCAATGACCTTCTTTCTTTCCACTGCCGCCTTTGTGAACACACATGAGGTTATGAACTATTTGGTGACTTTCGACTTTACTGCTCGCACAATTTGAAAACTCTGGTTCCAATCCTTTCCTACTTGAAGCTTTTGGATTATTTCCTGCTGAATGTCTTAAACACAAACCAGGATTTTAAGACTGTCAGAAAAATGAGAACACTGATTCTAAAAGAAACAAGAATTTTAATATAAAAAAAGAATTTTAATAGAATTCCTGTGATATTACAAAGAATTCTCTAACCAGTTTACATGTTGAACTTGTCTCAGATAGCTTATCTTAGAGAAATTACCCAGTGGCAAAGAAACATGTCCCAAGGGGTTGAGAAGGTAACACAGATTTTTAAAAAGCAGGCTCTAGCTTGCTGAAGGACTTTTGGAAAACTTCACTGAGAAAAAGCAGAGCAAACATTTTGCAAGTGATTCAGCTACAATATGCTGAGCAAACGATTCAGAACACCAAATAGTTAACAGTACTCTCTCTGGGGAATGAGATCACGAGCAATTTTTTCATTGCACGGTGTATTTTTCACAAGGTTCAGCTTTTCAAAATGAGCAGGTATAAAAGGGAAAGTAAAACAGATGTCACAAAAATTCTTCTGCATCATTCTTATGTATTTAAGTTAAAGCCAATTTCTAAGACCTTAAATTCGGTAATTCCAACATCAGAGAAGTTAAATACATCTCTGAAATACTTCCACAAGTTTCTGATGCCTTTATTTGTGGACTGACTCCGTGATTCTCAAGTGCCACAATCCCAGACTCCCAGGAGCTTTATATTTAAAATAAGTACAAGGAAGACTAACACAAATAAAACACACAAAAATGAAAGGAAGCACTGTCCAGAGAGGCGACAACAAACACAAACAGCCCAAAGGAACAAAAGTGCCCACACTGGACCAGGAGTGACCACACTGGCTAGGGTCAGTGCCAACAATGTCCCACCAGTAAAGTAAAAATCCAACTTCCATTCTAGGCTAACATGCCCAGTCTACAAGCAAAAACAAAAGCATTTGGAAATTGTTATGAACTACCATTAACAGAACTTACCTTGCTGGTGCCTACAAAGTTCTGCATGATCCAAACTCGCGCCCCCCCCCCCCCTTTACTCCAGCTAAAATTTCAGATACAGCCCAGTTCTCATCCCCTAGTGTGCTAGACATGTTCCCTACACAGGGCCTTTGTATTTGGGATGCTGTCAAGCTGCCCGCCAGTCCCCCCCCCGCCCAACCCCCAGTCCTCCATCCCATATACACTTTCTCTTTAATGGTGCTTATTACAACTGTACTCACTTCTTCGTGTAAGTACTTGATAATCCTTCACTTCCCCACTGCAGTATTATGCTAGCTAAGGTACACTTTTGTATCACTGGAACTTAGCACAACTTACCACAGGTCCATTCACATCACATCCCCCTTTCTGGTCACGAACCTAACTGCTACATAGAAACCCAACTGGTGATTAGTTCTTTTTCTTAAATCTAAAGTTACAAAAGGGCTCTACAATAATACATCAAGGAAATGCAAATCAGTGTTCATTGATGGTTATTCCAAATTCATCTGTGATCAATATTTTCCAAGGTTCCATGGAATCCCAGAACAATAATTCATACTATCAGGCCAGTAGTAGAAGTCCTTAAAGCTATCAGAAGCACTTGTGGTCAATATTCCATATTACAATGCAGTAAGACTGTAATCTACTTTGACAAGACAGTTTACTCACTTGTCAGTTAGAAGACAACTATGACTTCATGATCACACCTGTAACCTTACAACTTGCTCCTATAAATATTGTCAGAAATAAGTGTCACTTGAGAAGTTAGATGACTAAGTATCATTTCTGCTTTCTTTTCCAGCTTTTGGAGAGTCAAATTCACCAAGCATTTTGCTTCAGCCAAGTTAACAGTCTCCCCAAGCAGCCTGAGGTGGTAAAGCCCCCTCTGATCCAGCAAGAGATGGCACCTGACTTGGAGCAGTTTCCCACAACTCATAGTAAGATATGACTATATAAAGATAAAATCCAAAGTAAAAGGCTGGCTGGAGCCAGCACTACTAATCGTGCTAAACTGGTTGTGCTAACTGCTCCAAAGGAGACTTCCGTGGGCTGAAAAATAGTCCTCAAAGATATCAGGTCCTAATCTAGAACCTGTGAGTATTAGCCTATAAGGAAATGGGTCTTTGGAGAGGTGATTTAAAGTATGGATTTTGAGATGACACAGGTTGTCTGGGTGGGCTCTAAATGCTATCACAAGAGACCTTCGAGAATGGTAGAGGGTGCTTTGACACCACACACCCAAGAGGAGAGGTGAGGATTGCAGTGACACGGGCCCCAAGCAAAGGAACGAAAACCACTGCAGGAGCTGGCAGAGGCACAGAACAGATTCTCTCCTACAGCCTCCGGGGGAGCCCTACCGCACTTGGACTTTGGCCCAGTGAAACAGATGGGGAACCTCGGGCCTGCCCAACTGAGAATACATCCCTGCTGTTGGAGGCCACCAAATTCGTGTAATTTGTCACAGCAGCCACAAGCAGCTAATACAGAGACCATGATAAAGTAAACCAAAGTGAAAATGTTTTACAGTTACCAGCTCCTCAAAACACATAAAATTCCAATATATCACTGGAAAAACTCTTAAACACCTTTAAAAAGTTTTATATATACTTAAACCTCAGGTAACCAAGACCTTCCATAGAAGTGTTATGATCGAATACTTTTATATTTATGTAAAAACTTTACAATAAAAATGAAAACTAAAACTCTTAGGTAGGATTTTTCATTTAGCAGAACATTTGAAACAGCAAAACATGCACTACTGGTAACAATCATTGTAACACTTAAACCTACTGATCTGCAAGTGGGCATGTAATAAACTTCCCTCTAATTGCCTCAGGACAAAAAATATTGATCCACAGTTCCTTATTTATCCAATAATATCCAATATTCATCCAATATGTATCACAACAAAAGATTTGGTATATGAAAGATTTATGTCTCCAATTGTCTTGGTAGGTATTTCCAAAAAAAGGTTTTAGCTGATGTGGTTGTTGGGAGAAATTCTACAAAACAAAACAACGTGCTTCCACATCTCTCTACATCTGACCCATCTGCTCACCTAGTAGTGCCTATACATAAAATCAAGGATGCTTCCTTTGTTACTCCTCCCTGAGACCCACAGCATTTTACTTTTCTATAAACATATGCCACCTAGTGTCAAAAGTCTGTAAGTACAGCCCACAGTTCCTCAGAAGCTAAGAGGTAAGCAGAACAAAGAACAATCCATTCTTACAGGGCAAAGACGTGGTGGGCGAGGAAAAACTTCCATAGGTGAGTCTTGGTCTTAAAGGCCAAGACTAAGTGTGCCAGGCAGCACACCCTGCAGGAGACGGCGCACACAGGGTTCAGGATGGGGCTCCAGATGGAGTCAATGCACCTAGGGTTCCACTCTAACCCCATTTGATACTAACAATGCAGCCATGAACAAGGCATTCAACCTCACAAACGTCTCATAGGTAAAATGAAAACAGAGCCTACCTCCTTGGTTTGGCACAAGGATAAAACAAGCAGAAATAGCTAATAAAATAAAGACCTCCAACTGTCCCCTCTTTGATGGCAGAAACATAGGGTCAGATACACTGATGAAGTGTTCACAAAACCTAAAATGACCAGGTAGAAATTTCCCCTCCATTCCTTATCCTACCATAACTCTCCCAAGAAAACAATCACATCACCATTTCCATTAAAAAGAGTACTTATTTTCAAGAAAATAAAAAGAGTAGGGTGCTAATTTATGATAGAGACCTAAGACCAGCTTTGCTTTTCCTACTGCTCCTGAAGAGAAGGAAAATGCCTTCTGATAACAATTAGAATTAAAAATAATACCAAACTATACCTCACACATCAACATCCAAGGGGACGACAGATTTTGTTACAGTAGAATTGCCTGTTATGTTTCTGGTAAGACATTTTTTTCTTACTGTAACCCCACTTTTTTTTTTTTTTTTTTAAAGATTTTAGGTAATCGCTACACCCATTGTGGGGCTCGAACTCACAACCCTGAGGTCAAGAGTCTCATGCTTCACCAACTGTACCAGCCGGGCGACCCACTGTAACTCCACTTTTAAAACAACAATAAATAATAGCTCCTCCATTCATTTACCATGTAATTCTCACATCCTGTAAAGTATGTACTTTTTTTCTTGGTTAAACAGACGGAAGGTAGCAGAATTTGCTTACTTGTACTCTAGAAAGGATCCTACTGGTGAAAAAGCATGTGGCTGGAAGAAGCTCAAATATAACAGTAGCAGTGGACAGGGAGAGGGAGGAAAAGCTGTGGTGTTTCAAATAGAAGGCAAGACTTGGTAATAAATTAAGACACAGGTGGTGAGGGACAGAAAGGAATTTAAGATGGTTCAGAAATCTATAGCTGCAGAGACTGCAAGATTGCCATAAACTATGCTACATAAGAAACAGGTTTGCAGAAAAGATGAGAAGGTTTAAGTTTACTGAATTTGAGGAGGGAGGGGTCACAACCCAGGTGGAGCTGTTATAAGACATCAGAACTCAGGAGAGAAGTGGGGACTGTGGGGACACCTGGGTGGCTCAGCGGTTAACATCTGTCTTTGGCTCAGGATGTGATCCCGGGGTCCGGGATCGAGTCCCACATCAGGTTCCTTGCAGGGATCCTGCTTCTCCCTCTTCCTGTGTCTCTGCTTCTCTCTGTGTCTCTCATGAATAAATAAAATATTTTTTAAAAAATTAAGAAGTGGGGACTGTGAAGAGAGTAACACTAACAAAAGGACTCTACAGTTTACCAAGCATTTCAACATTATCTCAACTCAAAGAATCACAGAACTTCAGAGCAAAAAGTCTTAGATTAAAAGAAACAGGCTCAGGAATCCCTGCCTGCCCAAAGTAATTCACTCCTTATGACAATATGCTACTAATACACAAAACATACACAATACCACCGCTATCACCCCCATTTTACAAATAAGAGTAAGCCTTAGACAACTAGAAACAAATTAAGCTGAGGCTGGTTGAGAGCCTGTACACGTTTTTTAAAAGATTTTATTTAGTCAGGGCAGCCCGGGTGGCTCAGCGGTTTAGTGCTGCCTTCAGCCCAGGGCCTGATCCTGGAGATCTAGGATCGAGTCCCACGTCGGGCTCCCTGCATGGAGTCTGCTTCTCCCTCTGCCTGTGTCTCTGCCTCTCTCTCATTCTCTCTCTGTGTGTGTGTGTCATGAATAAATAGAATCTTAGGGATCCCTGGGTGGCGCAGCGGTTTAGCGCCTGCCTTTGGCCCAGGGCGCGATCCTGGAGACCAGGGATCGAATCCCATGTTGGGCTCCCAGTGCATGGAGCCTGCTTCTCCCTCTGCCTATGTCTCTGCCTCTCTCTCTCTGTGTGACTATCATAAATAAATAAAAAATAAATAAATAAAAATAAGTAAATAGAATCTTAAAAAAAAAAGATTTTATTTACTCATTCATGAGAGACACAGAGGCAGAAATATACAGGCAGAGGGAGAAGCAGACTCCATGCAGGGAGCCCCATGTGGAACTCGATCCTAGAACCCCGGGATCATGCCCTGAACCAAAGGCAGATGCTCAACCGCTGAGCCACCCAGGTCCCAGAGAGAGCCTGTACACTCTTGACATTATGAAGAAAGTGATGCAAACAAAATTTTAAACACACTTTGCCCCTTATTTGAAGAGTAAGACCCTAGAACAAAAGTGGCATGGCTCCTAATTTCATGGGGCTCTTAGGATAGCACAGAAAGAGAAACAATCCAATAAGGACGAAACTACAAATTCTGGTAAGAGCTTTAAAGAAACAAATAGGATATTAGGAGAGAGAATCATGTGGGAACAGACTTTACACTGGATGATCAGGGAAAAGAAATAAAAAGCACAAGTAGAGAAAAAAAATCACCCCTCTTTTTGGGGGTGTCAAAAGCACTTCTGGTATCTACATCAAAGATCTTCTGAGGCCATTGGCTTTGTCTAAATCCTCTTGGACCCTGAGTGAGATCTGTTTTTGTTTCTCTTTTGAAGGGGAGAGAGAAGGTTTCCATATGGCCTCTCTAATCCCAGACTGCACTGGTTCACTGCCTGAAGGATCAGGCCCCCTCTACGCTTCAGTGGGGGGAACTCCATTTTCCTAAGAATAGGTTGGTTTTCTTGCTAAAAATATATATCCCTCTACATTATACAACATAGCATTTCCTTGAAAATAAAAATACTCCTCAGAGATCATGACACTGTATCAGCTGCTGCAACCTTGTTCTACAAATCAGACAAACAAAATGAATCATTCTGCAGACCAAGAACCCAACATTTTTCAAGAACCTACTGGGAGCCATTGGGCACTGTTCGTGGTGCTGGAATATTGTTGCCTCTATGGAACGCTAGAGGGCGCATGTGCATTTCAGTCTTCAGGAAAATTGAGCAGGGCTAATAAAGAGTAGGAGACCTTGCAAGTCCAAAGGGAAGCCAGTGAAAACTGGGTATCTGAAGAACAGGACAGAAAGGTGCAGAGGGGAAAGCAGGATGACCCTTCACTGAAGGGATCTTAAGCCTGAGACTTGAGAGGCAATCCTAATGCCATCATAGATCTATTGGGCAAGAGTTCTGATAAAGATGCTGAAGTTGAAAACACAGGTGTGTTTCACTCTGACACATGACTGAGGGATTCACCTGTTTGGCAACCCTATGAGGTTGGTGAGGCAGGCATTACTGCTACACATGAGATGGCTAAAGCTCAGAAATAAAGTTGTTTTCCTGAAGTCAAATTGCTATTCAGTGGAAAGGCTGAGTCTAAAACCCTACTGTTCAAGCTGAAGTCTGGGGTTTACGCCAATACTTGAGCCACATGTGCATCACCCATAAATAAAAAGGCTTATTATCACTAGGTAATGCTCCCTAGGTCTGTATACTTTTTCTTTAGTGTACTATTATAATACAGAAAAGACATCTAGTAGAGATGCAACTGACAAATAGGAGCCATACAGAAGTACGAGCCATCAAGATTTGGGGGCCATTAATATACTCCATCCTCTCAATTCTAAAACCCAACTGATGGTAAGCTATAGCATCAATTCAAAATAAAGTGAGGAAAAACTACATAGAATATGTAGATGAACTACGTGTACCAATTAGATGTCGAAATACTAAAACAGATTTTAGAAGTGAGAAAACAGGGTGGCAATTAAGTGTAAAATATAATTTAAAATTGGAAGGTTCAGTTGTAGGAGCTGAGGCTTGGCCCTTGTGTCTTATAATAAATAATGACAGAGCAGACTGGAACACAGGTATTCTTATTCCAATGGTCCTTCATCCAGCTCCGGAATTGTATGTAATGTAGTCACAATTGCATACAATCCTAAAAGGCTGTGTGGTTTGAGTTTGTTTTACAGACATCAGACAGCCCCAAATCTGGCTGGAAGAGGCAGGAGCCAGAGGCAGTGAGTGACCAACCTGGTCCTAGGAACCCTTTAGCACGACAAATGGAAAACTGTGAAGCAAAACATAATTTAGAATATTGATAACTATGGAAATAATCAGTGACTTCACTTCTCCTTTTGTGAGAATATTTTAGAATGCAAATAGCTTCTGGTTCCATCACAAACTATATAAAGATAATATATCAGCTCTGTCTCCAGGCAACATGAGGATCAAAAGAAAAGGTGTTTTGTTTTGTTCTTTTAAAGCAAACATTATACATTAACGTGGCTTTACAAAAATAAGGTTAGAAGTCTTTGCTATACAGATGGATTCTCTCCCTAGCATTTCTTTAAAACAGTAAAATAAAATCCTGTAATGCAGAAAAAGTAAGAAATGGACGACCAAAATTTAGGAAGATGTCTATTGATTCAAAATATGTTTGTAAATGGCAAGTGCTTTTTTTATTTGACTAGGGCAAAAAGAAACTCAGATCACACTAATAAGTACGGGGTTAGATATTGCTCAGGCATGATCTTTACTTTTAATCGATACTTCCAGATTCTAGGAAACACCAAATTATGAGGGGGAAAAAAGGGACTACAGTAATAACTGAAATAAAAACAGATTTGTAGAGAGGCTGGGGGAGAGGCATGAGGTAGAGTTGATAGAATTTAAAGAAACCTGCTATACTTTCCTTCATTAAAAATCCTTTAGACAAAGACCTAGGGTACTCACTCCCTACTGTTTGCTAGGACCTCATCCTCATACAGCTTGTTCAATGAAACTGAGCCATTAAATCTTCAGGGTTTAACTTACATTTCAAACTAAGAGCTCCAAATAGAAAGTAATTTTATGAGTTTAAAGTTGGCAGTCTGTCGAAGAAATTACTTTTCAAATCACTGTGTTCTAATGCTTAGAATATCCTAATGATTACAATTTAAAGTGCATTAGCTAGTTTTAATTTTATCTTGTAATAATTTGAGCTTGTGCTGCTTAGAGCCATTAAATCCATTTTCTACACCAAGACATGTCAGTAAAATTACAAGTTCTTGCCCCCAAAACAAAAAGTAACTAAAAGTCAGACTGGAAAACTAAGTTACATCCTATATAGAAAACATCTTTCTACTGCATGCAGCTGTATCTGGGCTAGAACCACCCCACATTTTCTCCCTGCATTTACTTAGTGTATCCATGTAACCAGTACTGTGTCACAGTGGAGCAAGGACATACGGTCCCTGTGTGGAAAGCTCAACTGCAGTGTTCTGGGGCTAACACATAACAGAGTGCCACAATTCTTGCTCCATGAAGAAGCATTTTGGTGAGTGGAGAAAAAGTAAAGCTCATATATGGCAGGCAAGAGTATAAAATAATGGAAACCACATGGTTTGTCTGAAAGGATTTGCTCTCATAAGCCATGGAAAGGACATTCCTGTGGACAAGGAGCTGTTCAGATGGTACATGTGTCTTTCAACACAACTGGGCCACTTACCCATGTCCTATGTAGAGAAAAATCAGATTTGATCCCAAATTTATATGACCCAAGGAAAAAATGACACACCAACATCCCCACCCACAAAACTCTATGCTCAAACACACAAACAACCTGTGACCACTTCCTTCACATCTTATTCTGCTATACTCTCCAACTCCCCTTCCCCTGAGTAGGTCCACTGGTATCTGGTTCAAGTACAGAAAACAGTTCAGGGTATCTGAGAAGACAGATGAACATACCGGCAAGAGGGCACTTGGAAATGACTTTGAAAGAGTCTGGTTTCAAAGTTCATGTGCACAAACTATGTGGCTTTTGTTATTAATAACAACGTCTTAAGATAACATTAAAATGGACATAATACAAAAATCCAAATACAAGCTATGAGGCTCCATAACTTGGAGATTAACAAATTCACTTTTGTCAAATGCCTACTAAGCACCTACTTTGCACCCGCCCCAGACAGAGAAAATAAGTAATAGCCCAACAAGTTCACAAGAAAACTGAAGGGGTGGGCAAATAACCAAACAGAATACCCAGTAACAATTGCTCAGGGAACGCAGAGGAAATGGGCATCCTCCAGAGTGGGCCAGTCCCTGCAGGTAACTTCTCGCCAGACCTTTCCGAAGGATGAGGGCGAGGGGGCAGAGGGTGGCTAGGAATGCTGGGCGGAATGAGACCAAAAGGTGCCAGGCATGGGGAAGCTCGTTGCACTAGAGCCTGGTAAAGGGGGAGTAGAATGTAGAATGCTTAAAGATCAAAACCTGGAAAGTGGACCGGAGTTCCCCCACATGCTGGGATTAAAGCGTTTGTGGACTTTACTCTCGGAAAATAAGGAGTCCCGACAGTGACGGGGCCACACCTGTGTTTCAAGATGCCAACCGTTCGGCTACAAAGTAAACGTGTATTTACACCAAGTAACTCTTCAGATACGTTTTTCGATATACACAAGTCATCGGCGCTATTTCAGGCAAAAATGATTTCCCCTGTCCTTTTCAAAACATTTACGCTTGTACTACCAATCATCAAAAGTTGCGGCTATGTTTTCGCTATCCAAGACTAAAGGAAAAAGTTGCAGCTGGCAACTACTTCCTCCGACGATCCTACACGGCAGTCTCCCAACCACGTTTAACGGACTCTACTTTTATAAAGTTTACAGTAGCTTACATCTAAGAAGGTCCTGATGAAAAGGCATAATCACGACCGACCCATTCATTGCCCACTACTCTACGTAAGACAAGTTTCTAAAAATCATCTTCCAAGAACGAACACACGTTCACCCCCTTAGTAATTCTGGCTTCCCCGCTTGACGGATCGGAAGTGACAGCTCCAGAACGGGGTCAAATGAGCCCAAAGACAGAAAGAGTGGATTTCTCCGGGTGCAACGTGCCTCTACACCATCCTCGAAAGTTGGATCCCGTTGTCACCACGGAAACGCGGTCCCGCCCCCCCCCCCCCCCAGGTGGGAGCGACGCCGAGCCCATCACCTCTGGGTGTGCAGGACAACCGCCACTCTGCGAGGACGGCCGGGCACCGAGGGCACCGAGGGCGCCGCTGTCAGGGCAGGGCGGGCAGGGCGGGCAGGGCGGGGGACCGGCCCCGGTGGAGCCTGAACCAGGCTCCAGCCCAAACAAAAACAAGCCGAAGGGAGCGCGGCAGAGGGAGCAGATTGGGCGAGCCCGATCACGACTGCCCATTGGAGAAGAGGGAAAACAGAGTCCCCCAATCGCGAGCGGCGGGGCTGCTCCCCTCGTGCGGCCGCGGGCCGCCCCGGCGCTGCCCGGCCCCGCGCTGCCCGCCGGCCGCTACCGCTCCCTTCCGGCGGCGGCGCCCACTGCAGGGCCCGCACCCCCGCCCGGCGCCGCCGCCCGCCGCCCAGCGCCGCAGCCGCCCGCCGCCGCCGCCGCGCCGCGCCCCTCCCCCGGCCGCCGCCCCCCGCGCCCGGGCCCCGGCCCCCGCCCGGCCCGGCGCCCCCGCTCCCGCCGACCCGCCCCCAGCCCGCCGCCGCCGCCGCCGCCGCCGCCCGGCGCCCCCGCACGCCCGCGCCGCGCCCGCCCCCCGCTCACCGCCGGGCGCTGCCCGCTCCTCCTCGGGGCGCCGCGCGGCCCCCGGTCCGGCCGCTGCGCTGGGGGGTCCGCGCTGCCGGGCGGCACTTCCCCGGCCCCCAAGAAAATTAATCACCAAAAAAAAATTCCCGAGAAAAATGGAGAGTAAAATCCAAGATGGCGGCGCCTGCCGCAGCACCGCCCGCTCCATCCGCTGTCGGGAAATAAGTCCCAGCCGCGGCCGGAGCCCCCCGCCCCCACCGCGCCGCGCCCCCGCGTCCCCACGCCCGGCCTCACCTCGCCTCGCGCGCGGCCGCGCCGTCCCGGGGGCCGCCTCCGCCGGGGTCCGCGTCCCGGGTCCTGGCGCCGCACGCGCCGCCGCCGCTGTCCGGGCGCCCTCACCTCATAGCCCCGGAGCCTCGCCTCCCGCGCCGCAGACGCGTCGCCGCCCCCGGTGAGCCGCCCGGACGCCGCCCGGGAACGGTGGAAGGACACGAAAAGGAGTGCCCTCGGCCGGGCGGAGGGACACCGCGCCGCCTCGCGCCACTGCTGCGGCCTCTGTTGCTTTTACGGGACTTGCGGGGGGGCGGGGGGCGGCGGAGGCGGAGAAACACGGGGAGGAAACGAGTTCCTCGCTGGGTGCTCCCGGGGGCGGAGGGACAAAAAGCGAATCTGGGGAGCGAGGGGAGACGAGCCGCCGCCTCGCGTCGCCCGCGGCGGAGGGATCCGCGCCGAGGTCTGCCGGGATCCCTCCGCCCCTCGCTGCCCTTTAAATCGCGGCTGGAGGCGGCGTCGCCGCGCGCCCCTCGGGCGCCACCCCGGCTGCGTGCCGGCTGCGGGTGCGGGTGCGCCCGCCGGGCCGGCTCCCGGGGCGGGGAGGGGGGGGTGGGGCCGGGGGTCGCGCGGCCTCTCGGTCCCGCGGCGTGCGTGGGGGGCGCCGCGGGGAGGCGGCCCACGGAGGCGAGCTTCTTTGTTGTGCGAGCGGGTGTCGCTGCAGCGGATACACCCTCGGGAGCGTCGGGGCGGCCGCGCGTTCCGCCGCGCCGTGGGTGGGGGGAGCGTGCACTCACCGGGCCACTGGCTTCCGGGTGTCCGCCGCCGTCCCCGGGGCACCCACCGTGTGCCTGCCCGGCTGGCCGACGCGCCGCTCCTTCCGCTTCCCTCGCTCGTGGGGCAGCGCCGGCGCCCGAGGTGCAGCCGCACCCCCGCCCGGGACCTTGGGCAGGTGCGGGAGAGGCCGAGGGTCGCGCGCTCCGGGCGCTGAGCTGTGGGAAGGGGGCGAAGCACCGCCCTGAGTCCTGCGGTCCGATAACACTGGCTACAAAATAACAGTACTGAGACTCACACGTACACAGCCTTCGCCGGGTGGTGGGCGCCGTGCTCAGGGCTTTGGACTCTTCGCAACAGCCCTCAGCGGGTGGGAACGTGGTGCTTCTCCCCTACATGCAGGGAAACAGGTTAGGCGACCCCTAGGAGAGCTCGTCTGGGGGACTCCGGATCTGTGGCCACAGAAGTCAGGTGCTCAGAGCTGGGGCCTGCAAGTGGCCCCTTGGGCAGTGGAGGCACGAACAGTGGGTTGCAGTATGTTAGGGGAAAGGGGTGGTTAGGAAATGTGGGAGCTGTAAGTGCAAAGGCCTGGTGGGGGGGAGGCTCCGGCGTTTCCAGGGCAGGTGGATAGATGGATTCCAGGAATCCGTTCTTGCCTTGGTTTCCCTTGTATCCCGAGGGTCTGGCACAGAATGGGCGCACCATAAAGGATGATTCACTGGAGACTGTGGTCCAACTAACACCCATACACGTGCTGACCTCATTCACCCTCCTTGACCTTGGGTAGTAGACATGATGCTTATGATTCCTTTCACAGATGAGAAACTGAGGCACGGTGATTTGCCAAGAGTGTGTATGTAACAGGCAGCCAGGGGTCTAGATCTTCCAAACCAAAGTTCCTCCCACTGCTGGCACCTGCTTTCTGCCCTTCCCCCTCTAGAAGCCAGCTGGGGTTGAGGGGAGAGTGTGGGTGGAGCCTCACCACCCCTCAACCAAACCAGACCCAGGCACACAGCTTGGGTCTTACTGGATAAGAATTCACCTTGCCCTGTTCCTCTTTGCAGACACAACTAACAGATAATTGCTTTGATTTTGTTAGTTTCTGATTTATCACTAAATGTTCTTTCCAAGATTTTTATAGTGCTTGGCTCCAAATACTCAAATTACATCCCAGAAACCCTGAGATTGCCTTTGCCAGCCCCTCCTCCACTGGATGCCCACAGGAGGCGTGCGCACGTGGGAAAAGAAGGAAACCCATCTAGATGCCTGCAAAGGGCAGCCGCAGCCTTGTGTGGCTCTTGGTACCTAGGCTTCAAGCCCAACTGTGCCTGGGCAAGCCCTTCACAGCTAAGCACCACTGTCACCCCCCCCCCCACTCCAAACTTTCCAGAGTTCACCCCAACACAGACCCCTGAGACTGACACCAAAATCCCCACCCACCCCCACCCCTATAAAGCCCCCAGATTCCCAAGATGCTGACACTGCCATTTATTCATGGCCCAGGGCCAGGTCAGGTGTTCTGGATAGTGACTTGCAAGGGAGCAGGTCAGACCTACAGCCCAGCAGGGGAGACAGGTGAGACCTAAGCTCAGCGTCCTCTCAGGCTCCCCCGGCTCTGGATCTGCCTCTCCTCCAGCCCCCTGCATTGCTGGCTGCTCTTGTAGCCTTAACTGTGAGACACAGGGTGGACCAGAGTTCTTGGCACAACTGAGTTGGGCCTCAGGACCTCGATGGAGTAAGGATACAGGGAAGCTAGGGCTAAGCTGGGCAGAGGGCACAGCCCAGAGCGGTCCTCCTGGGGGAGACTGGAAATTTGACTTCCCCACAGTGAGCATGGCCAGCTGGAAGCTTCCTGCTGCCAGCTGGCAGGGGAGGGGTGGATGGGGGACAGGAAGTAGTGTGGCCTGGCACCTGCCCAGCCCCCAGGTGACAGGAGCCATTGGCATTTACACTGTGAAGCCTCTGGATACTACAAAGTGGAAGTGCTAAGCCACAGAAGCAGTGGGGCCCCCACTGGGCCTGGACAGATGGAAAGATATTAACAACTCTAAAGAAAGACTCAGTTGGCGGAAGGAGCCTGGCCAGCCCCGGAAGCTCCAGGAGTGCCAGCCCAGCCCGGAGCTGACCTGGGAGCGGCACCCTTGCCAGAGCACTGGCTGAGGTTTATAGAGGCTGTTCCAGTCCTCCCAGCCGGGCCCAGGGGTACTCCACAGAGTGCCCAGTCTGGTCCCACCAACCCTGCATCACTCTCTAATTTCCCTTCTTCAAATGCTAGGTTCACCCAGCAACTGGCTGGCAGGGATTTGCTTGGTGGAATCTTGTGCCCACAGGGAGGGCCTGCAGGTCACGCTGACCCCAGAATTCCGGGTTGGGCAACAGTGGCTTCTTGTAAATTGATATGTTGACTTTTGACTCTGTACATGTGTCTCACTGTCCCTCCACCCCTGCCCAGAAGACAGGGCTGTTCTGATGAGAGCGGGCATCCAAGACTAATGGGAGAAGGACTGGGAGCAAACCCAGGACCATTCCGGTGACCTGTCTGGCCAGCTGTCTGAGCACCACGAGGCCCCCTGCATCACCCTTACCTTCACCTGCCCTGACACTCTCACTCCTCCTTTGATAGGTTAGGAAACCCAGCCTCTGGAAGGTCAGGTGACCTGCCCAAGGCCACATAGTCAACAGCAGGAAGACTTATGGCAGCTTTGAACTGTCTGGGGTACGTCTGACCTGGATTTGAATCCCCAGCTCCCCAACTTACCAGCCATGTGATTTGGGGCAAGTGATGTGGCCCATCTACACACCACCCATTCAACTGTGAAATGTGCCAATTCTTGGGTCTGCCCAGAACTCGCTCATGTCTTTAAAATCGTTCATCTATTTAACGCCCCAATTCTGATTTCCAGCCTGGCCCACTGTTCTGAACTTCTGACTTCATCACTTAGGTATTTACCAGGCATTTCCTATATAGCATAGGAGCATGTTCAGTTCACAACTGAACACACACACACTCACACGCACGCACATACGTGTGCACGCTCCCACCTCTCAGTCTTCCCATTGCTCAGGTCCAGTAGCTAGCTTTCATTCCGCATTACCAGCCTTTGTGGCTTTCTCTCCTTAACACGTATCACTGTCTAGCATTCTGTACATTTTACTTACTCATCGTGTCTACTGGCTGTCTCTCCTTTCCAGGCTGTAAGCTCCTTGAGGGCAGGGGCTTTGTCTGCCTTGTTCACAGCTGCATCTCCAGCATCCAGAGTAGTGCCTGGGGTGCTGACATAAGAGGCTCGATACATGAAGGATGATGCAGACCTTCCAGCCCTGCTACTGGGCTAAAGGAGGTGTAAGTGTTTCTTCACCTGCTCTTCTGGCCCAGTGGCTCAGGTGTGTTCAGCCGTGCCCACAAAGTGCACAGATCCTTCCCTGCCTTTCAAGATCAGGGGTGCCCTGGGACTCCTATCCACCTGGGGCAATCAGACAGGCCCCAGGTACAGCCTTGTGCCCCTGAGGGATGGAGCCCTTTCAGGTCCCCACCACCTCCAAAAAGAAGCCTGACTGTGGTGAGCCCTGTCCTCATGCACACTTAACAGTAAACACAGAAAGGATCAATGGCAGCTAAAAAACTGTTTTCTTCAAGAGCAGGAAAACCTTAATCTTATTATTTTTTAATAATTTCAAATTTGCAGGAAGTTTCCAAGTATTACACAAAGAATTATTTTTCCTGAACTGTCTGCCTATAAGTCACTACCCAGGGGCACCTGGGTGGCTCAGTTGGTGAAGCTTCAGCCTTCAGCTGAGGTCATATCTCAGGGTCCTGGGATCAAGCCCCACATCAGGCTCCCTGCTCATCAGGGAGTCTGCTTCTCCTGCTCCCCCTGCTTGTGCTCTCTCTCTCTCTCCCTCTCTGTCAAATAAGTAAAATCTTAAAAAAAAAAAAAAAAAAAAAAAAAAGTCACTACCCAGATGCTCCACAGCTTCAGAGCACATTAGGGTGTATTTCCTTCCAACTGATGTGATATATCTTCCTACAAAACCAGACCCTAGTGTGAGCAAAGTCAGGGAATCACATCCATAGGTTGTAGTCATTTGATCTTCAGATCACATTCAAATCTTCCCTATGACAATAATGATGTCCTTTATATTAAGGGAACCCATGTTCCCTTGGTTGTCAAATCTCTTCAGCTTCCTTCTGGAACGTTCCTCCCTCTTTCTTTGACTTGTATGCCTTTGGCACTCCTGAAGGTTACAGACCAATTATTTTGTAGTATGTCCTTTAACTGAGGCTTTTCAGATGGTTCCTTATGGTTCAATTAAGATCAGGGATCTTTGACAGGAATGTTGCAGAAGCAAGGCCGTGTTCTCATCGCATCCTATCAGGTGGTGGAGGACTTCAGTCTGCCCCATAACTGAGGATGCTCAGTTGGGTCACTGATAAAGGGATGTCTGCCAAACTTCTCCACTGGAGAGTCACTTGTTTTCCCTTTGTACTAATTATTCCATGGAGAGATACTTTAAGAGGACACAAACATCCTATTCCTTATCAAACTTGCAGTGTAGTAATATATTTATGTCAGTATGACTTATGAGTTCCTATTTTTTTTTCAGTAGGCTATACTCTGTTCCTCTTTCTCCCTTTCCTTCCTCTCCCCTTCTTCAAAGATTCTTGTGGCAGCTTCATTTATTGTAGCCCTAAACTGGTCACAACACAAATGCGATCAACAAAAGAATGGATAGACCAATTGTGGTCTATCCACACAATGAAATCCTACCGAAATAAGAGCCAATGAGTTACAACAACAGATGAATTCCAAAAACATTGTGTTGGGGTAACAGAAGACAGATAGAGTACAGGTTGTTTGATTTCAAATATGTGGTGTCATAGAACAGAAGAAAAACAGACCAATGGGGATAGAAATCTGGAGGCGGGATCCCTGGGTGGCGCAGCGGTTTGGCGCCTGCCTTTGGCCCAGGGCGCGATCCTGGAGACCCGGGATCGAATCCCACGTCGGGCTCCCGGTGCATGGAGCCCGCTTCTCCCTCTGCCTATGTCTCTGCCTCTCTCTCTCTCTCTCTCTCTCTCTCTCTGTGTGACTATCATAAATAAATAAAAATTAAAAAAAAAAAAAGAAATCTGGAGTCACTTGCCTTTAGGCAGGTGGGAAAAACTTCCAATACGATAGGAACGTTCTGTATTGCAGGGCGGTTACCCGGGAATGTGGGCTCAAGAAAGCTCTCAAGCCAGGTGTCTAAGTTCTGTACAAATTACTGCATGTAAATTATACAATCATAAGGGAGTGGGGGAGATGGGGGGGGCTAGTGAATTGGACCGAGCTACTGTTCTGTGAAAACCTCTTCTGTTTTTCCATGACTTGTCTTGCGACTGAGTTCATTTTGCAGCATAGGTTTTCATTGGGTGTTACCCAGACATTGCTTCGGGGAAAGACCCAGGTTTAAGATGACACTCATGGTCCAAAGTGCAGGTGAGGGAGCTGAAGATCCTCTCTCCTCCCTCCGGGCTCTGTCAGTATTGCCTCTTGCTGAGTGATAAGTAAAGGGGAGAGGAAAAACTGCTCCTGTTCCTGATAGGCTTGATGAAATCTTCTCCGACCAGGTGAACTTCCCTGCTGCAGGCCCTGGGGCCTCCTCTCAGCTGCAATGGGGCCTATATTGGACTGGAATCTCCAGCCAATTTTCAGTTGACCTTGGTTTTCTCTGGCCAGGATATCATGGGGCACCAGGGTTTGCTCTGTTTCATTACCCTTAATTTCCATGTCATACCTCACAGATACACTTTGGGCTATTGGCTTGTCTCTCGGTAAATTCCTAGAGATGGTGTTTCCTGAGTCAAAAGTAGAGATGATTTTCCTCTAGAGCATTCTGGGTAGCCAGGCAGAGAAGATGAATAGGGATGAGGCTTTGGCATTGGGAGTAGAGACCCTGGCTTCAGAGTTGGGGGGCCCCTAGAGGTTCAGTTCCAGAAGGCCTTAGAGTTGGGGAGGGAGCTAGTTCACCAAGGGAGAAAGAAGAGTTTTGAGTTTCTCTGTGACATCTTTTTTTTTTTTTTTAAGATTTTTAAAAAAATTATTCATGAGAGACACAGAGAGGCAGAGATATAGGCAAAGGGTGAAGCAGGCTCCCTATGGGGAGCCTGATGTAGGACCCTATCCCAGGACTCCGGGATCATGACCTGAGCCAACCACTGAGCCACCCAGGTGCCCTTCATTTTTTTTTTAAGTTTTTTTTCTTTAAGTAATCTCTACATGCAACATGGGGCTTGCACTCATGACCCTGAGATCAAGAGTCACATGCTCTTTCAACTGAGCCAGCCAGGCATCCCTATGATATTACTCTTGGTCTTTAATCAAATAGTAGAAGAAATGTGATAAGCCCCCAGTGAGCCCACTGAAAGGAGAAGCCACAAAGAATCAGAATCTTTCTTTGTTACTTCAATTCACAAGAACAAAATCTATTCCCCGGCCCTCAGACATTGCTCACTGCAGTGCCCAGGCCTTGATGGGTGCCCTCAGGAGATTGGATCCTCGGCAACTGCCGCCCAGACTAGAGCTCGGTTTGGGGCTGTGAGTTGCCCTGAGCCAACTAGGAGAAAGAGTAAGAACTTGCCAGAGATACGGAGGTCTCTGGAGTGGTAAGGGGGAGAGTGAACGAGTTCCCAATGTGTGGGAGCAGTACACACTGAGGCTCCGCAGGCCAGGCACAGGTCCCTCCCACATCCTGGTGCCACAGGCAGCTGGCTGCAGCCACACACTTGTCCAAGCCTCTGGCACCCTGCATCTGAGGTTCTGAAGGCAGAACTGGTTGTACAGGATCTCATTCCAGCCCCGTCCCAGGCACAGACTCTTCATAGGGCATATCTCTTTCCAAAGGGCTTTAAACCAGGCAGAGAAGAATCTTTCAATCTGGAAAGGGCTCCGCTCAGAGGGAGTTGACTCTTCTCATTTGTATTCGTTTCCTGTGGCTTAAAACAACAGAAAATGATTCTCTCACAGTTCTGGAGGCCAGAAGTCCAAAATCAAGGTGTTGACGGGGTGCTCCCTCCAGAAGCTCTAGGGGAGGATCTTTCCTGCCTCTTCCAGCTGCTAGAGGACTCCAGGCACTCCTGGGCTCACTACTGCATCCCTCCAGCCTCTGCCTCTGTCTCCCCAAGGCCCCTCTCTGTGTCAAATCTCCCTTAACTTTCTCTTATGACACCTGTGGTTGGATTTAGGGCCCACCAAGAGAGCCCAGAATGATCTCATCTGGAGATCCCTAACTTAAAATTACATCTGCAAAGTCCCCTTTCCCAAATTAGGTCACATTTGCAGGTTCTGAAGATAAGGACAAGGACATACCTTTGGGATGAGGGGGGACACACCATTCAACATACTCCAGCACTGTTTATTTGGATGCCTGCATTGTCCTGGATTGGGCTAATGGGAACCAATTCAGCCTTGTTTCTGTCCCATTTTATATGCCCCCATGGTTCTTTGGGCCTCAGCCCCAGGATCAATCATTTCTCCAGGGAGCTCTGGTTCCTCTCAGGGCAGCCAAGCTCTGGGTGCCAGGTATGCCCAGGGTCATGGTGGTGGTGGTACTCTCTGGCCCACTCAGTAGACCAAGCCCAAGAATGTATATGTCTATGTGTGTACATGTATATGCACATATAATACACATTTTTATATGTATATATAGTTATGCACATATTTACAGCTAGGTACATTTTTTAAAGATTTTATATATTTATTTTACAGAGAAAGAAGGAGAGAGTGCCTACATGAATGGGTAGAGGGGCAGAGAGGGAGGGAAAGGGAGAGAATCTTGAGCCAACTCCAGGCTGAGCTCAGAGCCCAACACAAGGCTCAATCTTAGGACCCTGAGATCATGGCCTGAGCCGAAATCAAGAGTCGGATACTTTACTGACTGAGCTACCCGGGCCCCTCTGCATCTATATTTCTTCTTCTTCTTATTATTTTTTTAGATTTTATTTATTCATTTGAGTGAGAGAGCAAATATGAGCAGAGGGGAGGGGCAGAGGGAGAGGGAGAAGCAGACTCCTCGCTAAGCAGGGAGCCCAATGCAGGGCTCAATCCCAGGACACTGAGATCATGACCTGAGCCGAAGGCAGATGCTTCACCAAATGCACCACCCAGGCACCCCATTCACAGCTATATTTCTATATCTAAATACATATTGGGGCATCTGGGTGGCGCATTCAGTGAAGCATCCAACTCTTGATCTCAGCTCAGGTCTTGATCTCAGGATTGTGAGTTCAAGCTCCCTGTTGGGCTCCATCTAAAAAAATCATAATAAAATAAGTAAGTAGGGCAGCCCGGGTGGCTCAGCGGTTTACACTGCCTTCAGCCTAGGGCCTGATCCTGGAGACCTGAGATTGAGTCCCATGTCAGGCTGTGTGGAGCCTGCTTCTCCCACTGCCTGTGTCTCTGCCTCTCTCTCTCTCGCTCTCCCTCTCTGTGTCTCTCATAGATAAAAATCGTAAATAAAATAAAATAAGTAAGTAAATAAATAAAAATGTGTAAACATAGACTTCAACCTAATTCCAATACATTACTGGTTCATTTTCATATTCTCTGTCCACCAACAGTTACAACCCACGACTACTATCTTTCTCTGGGCTGTTATAATACAATACCGCGTGCAGACTGGGTGGTTTAAACAACAGACTTTTCTTTCTCAGGATCAGAGGCTGGGAAGTCCAAATCAAGGTGCCTACAGATTGCGTGTCTGGTGAGGACCTGCTTCCTGGTTCACAGACGCCCTCTTCTCACTGTGGCCTCACACAGCAGAAGGGGCGAAGGAGCTCTCTGCTATCTTGTTTATAAGGGTTCCTCCCTCATGTCCTAATCACCTCCCCAAAGCTCCACCCTCCAGTATCATCACACTGGGGATTAAGTTTCTGTATATGAATTTGGGGGGGAGGACACAAACATTCACTTGATAGCCCTACCATTTACTTTATTTTGATTGCCCCAGGTTTGGCCAGTGGAATCCCCTTCAAGCTGGCACCTGTCCCTTTGGAAATGTTCCTCTCATTCTTAGAATACTTCCTTATTTTGTGAAGTCACAAGAAATCCTAGGATCAAGTTGTACTTTCCCTGCTCCAGTTCTGAACCAGTCATTTCTCTAAGAAGGTCACTTCATGTTAGTGGAGGATGGATTTAGAAAGCAAGATTCTGATGCCAGGTGTGCACATCTCCACTGGTGTATCATTTGCTCCTCGGCTCTCTTAGCAGACATGGCAGAGGGAGTATATTCAATCCACACAACACACACACCTACACATATGTATTTCACATATAACTATTATTGTTTCTATGTGGTCTGTCAGTCAAAAACAAAGAGTTCAGTTCTATGTTCATAACTCTTCCCCAGCAGTGAGAATCCTGACTCCCATTAACCTCAATAGATGTACTCATTTACTCAAGGCTAAAATACGCAGAGGGTAGGGGGCTCTTGGGTAGCTCAGTTGGTTAAGCTTCTGCCCTCAGCTCAGGGTATGAGATAGAGCCCCGCCTCCGTGTGGGGGTTCTCTGATCAGCAGAGTCTGCTTCTCCTTCAATCTCTGCTCCTCCCTCTACCTCTCCCCCTGCTCATGCTCTCTTTCTCTTGCTCACTCTTTCTTAAATAAATAAATGAAAAATCTTAAAATAAAATAAAATACACAGAAGGTAGCTTCAAAATTACCAACCAATTCCACCACAAAAAGCCACCCTATCAATAAGCGTTCAATATTTGGTTGCAGTTCCTTTTTTTTTTTTTTAGGTAAAATGTACATATATTGAAATTCTCAAATCTTAAGTGTACAATCATGTCCTGACAAGTGGATATAACCATGTAACCCACAACCTATCAAGATATTCACATGATCCCCAGAATGTTCCCTCATGTCTCTTGTCTCTTCCCAGTGTCTTCTCCCAGAGGCAGCCACAGTGCTGAAGTTTTTCACCTTTGATTAGTTTTGCCAGTTCTAGAGCTTCTTATAATTGAAGCATAATGTTTGGGATCCCTGGGTGGCGCAGCGGTTTGGCGCCTGCCTTTGGCCCAGGGCGTGATCCTGGAGACCCCGGATCGAATCCCACATCAGGCTCCCGGTGCATGGAGCCTGCTTCTCCCTCTGCCTGTGTCTCTGCCTCTCTCCCTCTGTGTGTCTACCATAAATGAATAAATAAAATCTTTAAAAAAAAAAAAATGAAGCATAATGTTTCTTTCTTTTTTTTTTTTTTTTTAAAGATTTGTTTATTCAGGGATCCCTGGGTGGCGCAGCGGTTTGGCGCCTGCCTTTGGCCCAGGGCGCAATCCTGGAGATCCAGGATCGAATCCCACATCGGGCTCCCGGTGCATGGAGCCTGCTTCTCCCTCTGCCTATGTCTCTGCCTCTCTCTCTCTCTCTCTCTCTCTCTGTGACTATCATAAATAAATAAATAAATAAATAAATAAATAAATAAATAAATGATTTGTTTATTCATAAGATACACACAGGCAGAGACCCAGGCAGAGGGAGAAGCAGGCTCCACGCAGGGAGTCCAACGTGGGACTCGATCCCGGGTCTCCAGGATCACGCTGGAGCTGAAGGCGGTGCCAAACCGCTGAGCGCCCCCACCCCACCCCGGGGCTGCCCCTGAAGCATACTGTTCTGTGAGTCATTCATGTTGTTGGATGTATCAGGCATTCGCTCTTTTTTTGTTTAAATTTATTTATTTAAGTAAACTCTCCACTTGCTGTGGGGCTTGAACTCATGACCGCATGCTCCACTGACAGAGCCAGGCTCCCCAGCAGTTTGCTCCTATCATTCCTGATATGCATACAATGCATAGATACCACGACCTTTCTACCTCCCCACCTGCAGCGGACTTTTGGATTGTTTCCAGTTCAGGATACTATGAATAAAGCTACCAGGAACATTCCTGTAAAAGTCTTTTTGTGGGAAAATATTTTCATTTCCCTTGGGAGTAGAATGGCCCAGCCATAGGGTAGGTGTATGTTTAATCATAAGAAACCGCCACACCTTTCCCGGAGTGCTGCACCAATTTCCACTCCCACCAGCAGAGTAGGCTCTATCTGTTCACCAACTTTTGATACCATCAGTCTTTTTTAAGTTTGGCCATTCTAGGGGGTGTGTAATAATATTTCATCGTGGATGTTATTTGCATTTCTCTGATGACTAAAGATGTTGAGCATTTTTTTTTTACAAGTTCATTGTCCATGGTGTATCTTCCTTTGGGAAAGTGTCCGTTCAAATCATTGACCAACTTATTAATTGGATTTTTTGTCTTGTTATTAGTGAGTTATAAACATCTTTTATTTATTTGGATACAAGATGATATGTTGTATATATATCTATACACATATATATGTATACATACATATATTTATATGTATATACATATAAAACAAACTACTTTATTCTAACAAATTTACAAATTTGACAAGTTAGATAAGATGGGTGTATTTCTCAAATGGCAAAAAAATAAAAAAATACCATGAATAACCAAAGAAGGATATAAGAATCTGAATAGGCCAATACCTATATCTATCAAAGAAATTTAATTCATTATGAAAAATTTCCTCTCTCTCTCTCTCTCTCTCTCTCACACACACATGCACACACACACAGTCCAGTCCTAGATGTCTTCACTAGTCACTATAAATTCTAGTTTATAAATAATGTAAATCTTACGCAAACTCCTTCAGAAAACAGAAGAGAAGAGAATATTTCTAACTCATTCTTTTTTTTTAATTTTTTTGACGATTTATTTTTGTTTATTTATGATAGAGAGAGAGAGAGAGGCAGAGACACAGGCAGAGGGAGAAGCAGGCTCCATGCAAGGAGCCCGACGCGGGACTCAATCCCGGGACTCCAGGATCACGCCCTGGGCCAAAGGCAGGTGCGAAACCGCTGAGCCACCCAGGGATCCCCTCTGACTTATTCTGTAAAGCTTGCTCCATCCCACTGCCATAACTGAAAAAGATATTATTACAAGAAAATAAAGTCACAGAAGGACATCTTTCATGATAGACATGCAAATATTCTTTTTTAAAATTTATTTTTATTTTTTAATTAGAAAATTGGGATGCCTGGGTGGCTCAGCAGTTGAGTGTCTGCCTTTGGCTCAGAGTCCTGGGATCGAGTCCTACATCAGGCTTCCTGCATGGAGCTTGCTTCTGCCTCTGCCTGTGTCTCTGCCTCTCTCTGTGTGTGTCTCTCATGAATAAATAAATAAAGTCTTAAAAATAAATAAATAAATTGAAGCCATAGACAGGAAAGTGTATAACATACCCAGGTGGGGAGCAGGGCTTCTTTAGTGGAAATAGCCCTGCCATCACTGATGTTTGGAACCAGATGCCAGAAGTTCCACCATTGAGATCCCTCTCCCCCAGCCCAGTGATGGTGGGGAATGAAAGTGAGGACAGTGAGGATAAGGGTGGGGGAAGAGTCTTGGCTTCAAATGCCTCACGGTCTAGTCACTCCCGGAGGGAAGTGATGTGCTTGTGCATTAACTCATTCATTCCCCCAAATATTTATGGACTGTCTCCTTTCTGCCAGGAGCCCATGCTAAATGCTAGGGATAATGTAACAAAGGTGCCTAATTCTTGCTGTCATGGTGCTTCCAGGTTCCTGGGTGAGACAGAGCCAAAGCAAACATCCGCTGGGAGAAGGGAAGAGGCAGGGCTCTACTGAGGAGGGTGGGGTTGATGAGGTTGACCTGTTTCAGAAGCAGCCACAGCCCGGCCCTACATGGGCATCCTTGGACCTCAGGGAGCATAGGTGCCAGGCCCGCCCAGGCCAGTCCTGGCTGTCCTCCTTGCAGGCACTGGCCCACTCCTCCCCTTCCAGGAAGCAGTTCTTCTTCCCTCTTCCAGAGCTGGCGTTGAAGAAACACATGGTCAACAGGGACCTGCAGGGACCTGGGAAGGGAGGCAGAAGGCAGGTGGCAGGCCTTGGGAAGAGGTACTGGCTTCATTCCCCTGGGTACTGGCTGCCAGGGTACTCAGCAGATGAGAAGGGTTGCAGGGAGGCAGAGCCAGCTCATCTCATGGCCTTGAGGGAGGTGCTCCTCCATGCAAATATTCTTAATAATATATTAGCAAAATAAACCCAGCAATATAGATGACAGATAAAAATACATAATGACAAAGTAGGGTTTATCCCATGAATGCAAGACTGATTTAATACTGACAAAAGTCAATATAATTCACTACATTTATGTAAAGAAACTTAATTAATTAAAAGGAGAGGGAAAACACACGTGACATTTTAATAGATGTATTTAATAAGAACTTGACAGAATTCAGTGCTTTGATGATTTAAAGAGAAGAGGAAAGAAAACCATCAGCAAATTTGAAATAGAAGTGAACTTGTTCAATCTTAAAAAGGCTGTCCTCGGGGATCCTTGGGTTTTTAAGATTTTATTTATTTATTCATGAGAGACACAGAGAGAGAGAGAGAGAGAGAGAGGCAAAGACACAGGCAGAGGGAGAAGCAGGCTCCACGCCAAGAGCCCGACATGGGACCCGATCCCGGGACTCCAGGACTGCGCCCTGGGCCAAAGGCAGGCGCCAAACCGTTGAGCCACCCAGGGATCCCCGACAATAATAAATCTTGATGAGGATGTGGAACAATAGGAAATCTGAGTCATTGCCAGTGGGAGTAAAGTGATACAGCCACTTTGCTAGACGTTTCTTACAAAACCAAATATCATTTCACCGTACAACCCAGCAGTCATGTTCCTTGGTATTTACCCAATTGAATTGAAAACTTATGTCCACACAAAAACCTACACAGGAATGCGGATTTATTCAATCACCAAAAATGGAAACAACCAAAATGTCACCCAACAGATGTAAGGATGAAGAGGCTGTGATACATCCAGTTGATAGAGTGTCATTCAATAATCAAAAGTAATGAGCTATTAGACCATAAAAAGTCATGGAGGAACCTTAAATATATACTGCTAAGTAAAAAGCCAATGAGAAAAGGCCTCATACTGTGTGATTCCAACTATAAGACATTCTAGAAAAGATTCAGCTGTAGAGGGATGCCTGGGTGGCTTATCAGTTGAGTGTCTGCCTTCGGCTCAGGGCATGACCCTGGGGTCCTGGGATTGAGTCCTGCATCGGGGTCCCTGCAGGGAACCTGCTTCTGCCTCTTCCTCTGACTACATCTCTGCCTCTCTCTGTGTCTCTCATGAATAAATAACTAAAATCGTTTAAAAAAAAAAGATTCAACTGTAGAGACAGTAATAGGATCAGTGGTTTCCGGGGATTTGGGGGAGTAGGGAAGTATGTAAGGAGAGCAAGGGGACTTTGAGAGCGTGCAACCATTCTTTGTATCACTGGGACTATAGATATATAGAAAGCACAACACCAAAAGGGAACTAATGTAAAGTATGGACTTTGGTTAATAATTATGTATCAATGTTGGGTGATAGAATGGAACAAATGGGCCACACTAACCAAGATGTTAGTGATAGGGAAAACCCTGGGGTGCAGTGGGATGTATACTGGAACTATCTGTACTGTCAGTTTTTTTGTAGATCTAAAACTGTTCTAAAAGAAATGAAGGTGATTGGGGTGCCTGGGTGGCTTAGTTGGTTAAGCTTCCGACTCTCGGTTTCAGCTTGGGTCATGATCTCAGGGTCAAGTGATCGATGTTGGGCTCTGCACTTAGCAGGGAGTCTGCTTGGGTTTCTCTCTCCTTCTCCCTCTGCCCTTCCGCCCTACAATAAATAAATAAATCTCTAAAAAAATAAGAAATAAAGTTTATTGATTTAAGAAACAAACTGAACAGAGAATTTGAATTTGCAGATCAAAAATGTCATTTGTACTCTGCTGGTCTCCTGAATTAGGGTCAAGTAAGCTAGGCAGTCCCCACCTGGCTGCCTGATGCTGTGCTCTGGGACAAATGGAATTAGCTGGTCTACAGAGAGAAGAGAGCAGCTTTGCAGGGAAGGTCAACACCAGGCAGGGGAGTGTCCCAGACAGAGCTTGAAGAACAGCCACTCTTATTGCTTTGTCTTTCCAGTTTCCTGTTCCCAACTCCGGGGCAGGCTAGGGCCCTTTCTGCCTGTGGTTCCATAACATATACAAAATGGGACAGTATGGTATCTACCTTAAAGGAGAACTATGGAGATTTGTGCTGTCACGTAGGGGCTCAGTGAATGTCAGCTCTCACTTGGCCATCAGTGTTCCACCTTCGAATTGTTCCAATCAAGTCCCCTCTTGGGCCCTACCTGTTCTGATTTTTTAAATATTTCTCATTATAAAAAGAGTCTTGCCTAAGGTGAGAATGTTCACCAAGAAGTGGCTGAGCTGGGCCATGGGCTGCAAGCCGGAGAAAGAGGCTAGAAGACTAGAGCCCGGGGGCTGGATCGGGCTGACATGGTTTCAGGGGATTCTATACAGGCTTGAGCAGGGTCTCTCAATCTCTGCTCTCTTGACATCTGTGGCCAAACTACTCTTTGCTGTGGGATCTGTCCTGTATATTGCAGGATGTTTAGCAGCATCCTACCCACACCATCCCTAGTCATGACAAAAATGTCTTCAGATGTTGCCAGATGCCCTCCGGGGACAACGTCACTCCCATCAAAGAGCCATTGGCTTATAGAGGGGTTGCTCTGATTTATAGCCGAATTCTGAGGCAAAGCAATTCCTGGTGACAGGAGGATCCAGGTGCAGCCATGGGAGTGGGTGTCTGCACTGGAGGCAGGAAGAGGACTTGAGAGATAAAGGGGTCAAAGTAGCAGGAATTTGCCCAGCTCTTGCAAGAAGGTGGCATAAGAAAACCTAAAAACTCCTCTGCTCACAAACACCTAGAAATGCTGAATAAAATATATCAAAATCAGAGCACCTGGGTGGTCTGCCTTTGGCTCAGGTCATGATCTTGGGATCCTGGGATTGAGTCTCGCATCGGGCTCCCTGCATGGAGCCTGCTTCTCCCTCTGCCTATGTCTCTGCCTCTCTCTGTGTCTCTCATGAATAAATAAATAAAATCTTAAAAAATAAAAATAAAACATATCCAAAATCATTTCTAGCATACAGCTGAAGTTTATTTGTTTGCTTTTTCAAATTAAATGCCATTTTATTTTGTTTGGTTTTGGTATATGCTTCTGTGAGATTTCACATGTTTATAGACTTGGGCATCCACCTCCATAGTGAGGGATGAAACAGCCCCATTACCCCCAAATTCCTTCATACTGCCTCTTTGTAGTCAAGTTGTCCCCTAAATCCTGGCAACCACTGGTCTGTTCCAATCCTGTTCTAGAATGTCCTGTAAGTAACGTTCTTCGGTAAGTAATCTTTTGAGACTGGCTTGTTTCACTTAGCATAGTGTTTTTGAGAGGCTTTCATGTTGTCACCGTATCAATAGTTGGTTTCTTTATGTTGCTGAAGTAGTATTCCAGTGTGTGGCCATTTGACCATTTGCCTATCTGCTCTTCTGGCAAGGACATTGGGTTGTTTCCAGTTTTTCACTGCCATGAATAACACTGCTGTAAACATTCATGGACAGGTTTTGGTGTGAACAGAAGTTTTTGCTTCCCTTGAGTAAGCAACCAGAAGTGGCATTGCTGATATATGTTTTATTTTATAAGAAACTGCCAAACCATTTCCCAGATGCTGTGCCATGTTGCATTCCACTATGTGTGAGAGGTCCAGCTCCCCACCTCCTTGTCCACACTTGGTCAGTTTTTTTTTTTTATTTTAACCATTCTAATAGGTCTGGAGTGGGGTGTCTTGTAGCTTTAATTTGCATTTCCCTGGGGACTAATGAGGGTGAGCATTTTTTTTTTCAGGCTTATTTGCCATGCTTGTATCTTCTTTGATGAAGCGTCTGCTCAAACCTTTCATGCATTTTGAAATTGGGTTATTTGTGGAGCACCTGGCTGGGTCAGTCACTAGAACATGGGACTCTTGGACACCTGGGTGGCTCAGTGGTTGAGTGTCTGCCTTTGACTCAGGGCATGATCCTGGGGTCCTGGGATCGAGTCCCACATTGGGCTCCCCAAGGGGAGGGAGGCTGCTTCTCCCTCTGCCTATGTCTCTGCCTTTCTCTCTGTATCTCTCATGAATAAGTAAATAAAATCTTTTAAAAAAACAAGATCCTGGGACTCTTCACCTCAAGGTCAAGAGTTCAAGCCCCATACTGGGGGCAGAGATTACACAAACAAATAAATAAATAGGATTGGTTTCTTATTTTTTATTTTTTTTAGAGAGGGAAGAGGAGAGGGGCCAAGGAAGAAGGAGATAGAGACCCAGCATGGCCCAGCATGGAGCCTGATCTCACAACCCTGAGATGACTGAGTCAAAATTAAGAGTCAGATGCTTAAACAACTGAGTCACCCAGGTGCCTCTCCTAATGCTTAATTTTGAGAGGTCTTTATAATATCTCCTTAATACAAGCCCTTTTTGGATAGGTGATCTGTAAATGTTTTTACAGTCTATGTCTTTTTTTTTTTTAAGATTTATTTATTTATTTCAGTGAGAGAGAGAGAGAGAGAATGAGCACAGTGGGAAGAGGCAGAGGAAGAGGCAGAGAGAAACTCAAGCAGACTCTCTGCTGGGCACAGAGCTGAGGGGGGGCTCAATTTCACCACCCTGAGATCAGACCTGAGCTGAAACCAAGAGTCAGAAGCTTAACCAAGTGTGCCATCCAGGCTCCTCCAGTCTATGTCTTATATCTCATTCTCTTGTTTGTTTAAAGTAAGATCTACGCTCAACATGGGGCTTGAACTCAAGACTCTGAGATCAAGAGTGTACGTGAGGAAAACAAAATGTCTGCTCAAACCTGGGAGACAAACACCCAAAAGGATCAGAGGGAACAATCACAATAGCTTACACAGGGCCAGGAGTAGATTTCCTGCTTCCAGTAGCCAGAGGGAAAGCCTTCTAGACTTTGGGTAAAGTGCTGAGAAGGTTCCTGCTTGTGTAGAGGGGAAAATTAGCCCTAGACTAAACACTGCTCTGATCTTGCCTCACAAAGCAAGACTAGAAAGAATCAAACTCTGTCTCAGGAACATGTGTGTCCCAGAGCAAAGTTCAAGAATATTTATATAAACACCAAACAGTCCAAAACAAAGTAAAATTATTTTAAAAACTAGTGTAAATGGTGTATGGCATCCAAAAAAAGTTGCCAGGTATGCAAAGAAGCAAGAAACTATGAGCCATAATGAGAAGAAAATTCAATCAATTGAACTGAACTAGAAATAACACAGATAATAGAATGAGTAGAGAAAGACATTTAAAAAAAAATTAAAAAAAAAAAGAAAGACATTAAAGTAGTTACTATAACTGTATCCCATATGCTAGAAACTAAAGGAAAGATTAAGAATGTTCAGTAGAGGTACGCCTGGGTGGCTCAGCAGTTGAGCATCTGCCTTTGGCTCAGGTGGTGATCTCGGAGTTCAGGGATTGAGTCCCACATCCGGCTCCCCGCAGGGAGCCTGCTTCCCCCTCTGCCTGTGCCTCTGCCTCTCTCTTTATATATATCACTCATGAATAAATAAATAAAATCTTTTTAAAAAAGAATGTTCAGTAGAGACATGGAAAATATTTGTTAAAATACCCAAAGTAAACATGCAGATATTAAAACTACAATCTCTGAGACAAAACACATGTTAGATAGGATTCACAGCAGATTAGCCATGGCAAAAACAAGGATTATGCAACTAACAGGTCAAAGGAAGTCCTTTGGCAGAAGGGAAATGATACCTGAGGGAAACCAGAATGGAATGAAGAGCTTTGGAAATGGTAACCCTGCATAAGATGTTTTCTTATGATTTAGATCTCATTATGAGGTCATGGCTGTATAAACAAAAATATTAACAGTGGGGTTTACAGTGGTTGTAGTGGGGTTTACATAAAAGTAACTATATGGTAACAACAACATAAAGACTATGAGGGAAGAAATGGAAACATGTTATTGTAAGTTTCTTACAGTATACATGAAGTGGTGTATAGCAGCTGAAGGTAGACTGTGATAAATTAAAGATATATAGTATAAAACAACCACTAAAATACAAAACTGAAAAGTTTTAGCTAATATGCCAACAGAGGAGATAAAATGGAATTCTAAAAAATTTGTAATTAGTAGAAAAGAAGGCAGAAAAAATATAAAAAGGGGGGAAAAGAAGATGGAACCAAAAAACCTACAAATAACAAGATGATATATTTAAACCTGATCATATCCATAAACACATTAAATTTAAATTGTCTATCCCAATTAAAAGGCAGAGATAGTTAAATTTTATTTTGTTTTATTTAATTTTATTTATTTATTTATTTATTTATTTATTTATTTATTTATTTATGAGAGACAGAGAGAGAGAGGCAGACATAAGTAGAGGGAGAAGCAGGCTCCCTGTGGGGAGCCTGATACAGGACTTGATCCCAGGACCCTGGGATCACGACCTGAGTCAAAGGCAGATGCGCAACCACTGGGCCACCCAGGTGCCCTTAAATTCTATTTTAAAAAAAGCTCCCCTTCTATACTACCTCCAAGAAATCAACTTTATTTTTAAATTTTTTATAATAGATTTTAGGGCAGCCCGAGTAGCTCAGTGGTTTACCACCGTCTTCAGCCCAGGGTGTGATCCTGGAGACTTGGGATCAAGTCCCATGTCGGGCTCCCTGCATGGAGCTTGCTTCTCCCTCTGCCTATGTCTCTGCCTCTCTCTCTCTCTCTCTCTCTCTCTGTGTGTCTCATGAATAAATATAAAATCTTTTTATAAAAAGATTTTATACTTACTTACATGAGAGAGACAGATCAAGAGAAAGCATAAGTGGAGTGGAGGGGCAGAGGGAGAGGGAAAAGCAGACTCCTCATTGAGTGGGGAGCTCAATGCAGGGCTCCATCCCAGGACCCTGAGATCATGGCCTGGGCTGAAGGCAGACACTCAACTGACGGAGCCATCCACATGCCCCCAAGAAATCAACTTTAAAAGTAAAGGCACAACTAGATTAAAGGCAAAAAAGAAAGAGAGAGAGACAGAGAGAGAGACCATGCTAACTAACACCAGTAAAAAGAAATCTGGGGAGGTTATTATGTTAGTATCAAGGTGGGTTTTTGAGGTGCCTGGGTGGATCAGTTGGTTATGTGTCTGATTTTGGCTCAGATCAAGATATCAGGGTCCTGAGATTGAGCCCCCCCCCCTCCCCTGCCCTTTGAGGCTCTGCACTCAGCAGGGAGTCTGCTTCCCCGTTCACATGTGCACATGCAAGCGCTCTCTTTATCAGCCCTCCTCCCCCTCTCAAGTAAACAAATGAAATCTTTTTTAAAAAAAGAGTAGATTTTAGGGTAAGGAATACTACTAGGTATCAATTTTATTTCATTGTGAAAAGTAGATCAATTCATTGAGAGGACACAACAATCTTAAATGTTTATGCATCTAATAGCAGAGCTTCAAGATACATGAAGCAAGAAGTGAAAGAAATATAAGAAGGAATGCACAAATCCACAATTTTAGTTGGAGATTTATTTTTTAAAAGATTTTGTTTATTTATTTGACAGAGAGAGAGAGAACCAGAGAACGCAAGTGAGGGGAACAGCAGAGGGATCAGGAGAAGCAGGCTCTCTGCTGAACAGGGAGCTCAATGTGGGGCTTCATCCCAGGACCCTGGGATCATGACCTGAGCAGAAGGCAGATGATTAATGACTGAGCCACCCAGGCGCCCCTTAGCTGGAGATTTAATACTTCATTATCAATAGTTGATAGAACATGTAGATGGAAAATCAGTAAGGATATAGAAGAGTTAAACATATTATCACACAGCTTGACTTTATTACGATTTATACAACACATCATCCAATAACAGCAGAATGCATTCTTTTCAAGCTCACATGCTAGACCAGATTCTGAGCCACAAAACAAATCTCAGTAAATTTAAAGAGATTCACTTTATACAAAGTATGTTCTCTGATTACAATGGTATTGAATTAGAAATGAATAACAGAAATAGCTTTGGAAATTCTCCAAATATTTGGAAACTAAACAACACCCTTATACATAATAAATGGATCAAAAATTCAGAAGGGAAATTAGAAAGTGTTTTGAACTCAATGGAAATGAAATACAACATATCAAAATGTGTACCTGAAGTAGTATCTAGGAGGAAACATAGAGCACTAAATATGTATATTAGAAAAGAAGAAAGGTTTCAAAGACTTCAGTTCAGCTTCCACTTTAAGAAACCACTTATAAGAATGTTAAACCCAAAATAAGCAAAAAAGAGGAAGTAATGAAGATAAAACTGGAAATCAATGAAATAGAAGACAAAAACAATAGAGAAAAAATCCACTAATCCAAAAGTGGTTTTTTGAGATCAATCAGATTTATCAATCTCTAATGCATTAATCAAAAATAAAAGAGAGAAGATATGAATCACCAGTTTCAGTCACATAAGAGGTGACTGACTCACTATAGGATTCATATATATTAAAAGAGTATTAAGAATTATGAACAACATGCTAAAAATTCAACAATGGCTTAGATGAAGGGGACAAATTCCTTGAAAGGCAAATTACTAAAGCTCACTCAAGAAGAAATAGACAACCCAAGTAGCCATTTGTTTATTAGATAAATGTAATTTGTAGTTAAAATTCCTCCCACAAATTAAACTCTAGGCCCAGATGGCTTAATTAATGAATTCTTACAAACATTTAGGGAAGAACAAAACACCATTTCTATGCAAAATCTTCCAGAGAATTGAAGAGGTGAGAATGTTTCTTAATTCATTTTTTTAAATATTTTATTTATTTATTCATGAAAGACACAGAGAGAGGGAGAGAGACAGGCAGAGGGAGAAGCAGGCTCCATGCAGGGAGCCTGACGTGGGACTCGATCTGGGGACTCCAGAATCACACCCTGGACAGAAGACAGGCGCTAAATCGCTGAGCCACCCAGGGATCCCCTTAACTCATTCTTTGAGGTCAGAATTATTCTGATTCTGAAACAGAGACATGGCAAGGTGGCACGGGAAAAACAAACAAACAAATAAAAAAACAAACAATAAAGACCCTGTAGACCACTATCTTAATAAACATAGATGCAAACATTCTTTTTTTTATGTTTTTTTTTTCCAAAGATTTAATTTATTTATTCATGAGAGACACACAGAGAGAGGTAGAGACAAGCAGAGGGAGAAGTGAGCTCCCCTACCAACCCCCAACCCATGCAAGGAGCCAGATGCGGCACTTGGTCCTAAATCCCAGGATCACACCCTGAGCTGAAGGCAGACACTCAACCGCTGAGCTACCCAGGCATTCCAAATGCAAACATTTTAACACATTTTAAGCAAATCCAATCCAATGAAAGGATAACATATCATGACCAAGTTGTGTTACTGTAGGAATGCAAGATTGGTTTAACAAGGGGAAATTCAAGAAGTTTAATGTAATACACCATATTAACAAACCAAAAAAGAAAAACTATAATCATCTAATATAAGAAAAACTATATAATCATCTAATAGATGCATAAAGCATTTTGTAAAATCCAACATCCATCTATCCTGTAAAAATGGGTAAGTGAACTATGAACAAAGGGAACTTCTTCAACCTGACCAGGGCATCTATGAAAATCCTACAGCTAACATTATACATAACAGTCCACTCTAATCATGTCTATTCAACATTGTCCTGGAGTTTCCAGCCAGTGTAATCAGGCAGGAAAAGGAAATTAATGACATCATATTAGAAAGGAAGCAGTAAAACTGCCTTTATTCACAGATGACATGATTGTCTATGTTAAAAATCCAATGAGATCTACAAAAAAGCTATTAATAAAGATGTGTAGCAAGATTGCAAGATACAAAACTTGATTGTGTTTTTACCTACTAGTAACAAATAATACTATGTACAATAGCATCAAAGATGAAATATTTTGGAAAAATGAGAAAATAGATGTGTAAGACTTACATATCAAAAACTATAAAATATTATTGAGAGAAACAAAAGAATACCTAAATAAGTAGAGACACATACCTTGTTAGTGGGTTGGAAATTTTAGTATTGTTCAGATGCCAATTTTCCCCAACTGATCTATAGGTTCAAAATAATTTCAATCAAAATCTTAGTAGACTATTTTGTAAGAAACTAACAAGCTGATTCTAAAATTTGAATGGCAATTCTAAGACCTAGAATGGTCAAAATAGTTTTCTTTTTTAAAATTTTATTATTGGGATCCCTGGGTGGCGCAGCGGTTTGGCGCCTGCCTTTGGCCCAGGGAGCTATCCTGGAGACCCAGGATCGAATCCCACATCAGGCTCCCGGTGCATGGAGCCTGCTTCTCCCTCTGCCTATGTCTCTGCCTCTCTCTCTCTCTCTCTGTGACTATCATAAATAAATAAAAAATTTAAAAAAATAAAATTTTATTATTATTTTAAAAAGATTTTATTTATTTATTCATGAGACAGACAGAGAGAGAGAGAGAGAGAGAGAGGCAGAGACACAGGCAGAGGGAGAAGCAGGCTCCATGCAGGAAGCCTGATGTGAGACTCGATCCCGGGACTCCAGGATCATGCCCTGAGCCAAAGGCAGACACTTAACTACTGAGCAACCCAAGCATCCCTCAAAATAGTTTTCATAAAGAACAACAAAGTTGGAGGACTAACATTAACTGACTTCAAGTTTTAATATAAAGCCTCAGTAACAAAATAGTATGCTGTTAACATGAAGATAGACAAATAAAGCAATAGAACAGAATAGAGATTTCAGAAGTCCACAAATATATGTACAACTCATTTTGAAAAAAGTACAAAAGCAAATCAGTGTTTGTTTTTTTCTTTTTTTAACAAATGGAGTTGGAATAATCGCAGATGTGCATCCAGGAGCAAATTTCAATCCATACTTCTTAACCTATACAAAAGTTAACTCAAAATAGATCATAGGCCTAAATGTAAAATATCAAACTTCTAGAAAAAAAAAAGAAAATCTTTGTAACATTGGGTTATTCAGAAGTTTCTTAGATACAATCCCAAAAACATGATCCATTAATTTATTAATTTGACTTCATTGTGCTGGCTGGGTGGCTCAGTTGGTTGAGCATCCAACTCTTGATTTTGGCTCAGGTCATGATCTTGGGGATGTGGGATTGAGCCCTGAGTGGGGCTCTGCACTCAGTATGAAGTCTGCTTGAGATTCTCTCTCTCCCTCTCCCTCCAGCCCTACTGCCATTCTCACTCTATCTCTCTCTAAAATAAATACATAACATCTTAAAATTAGTTAATTAACTTCACCACAATCAAAAATTTGTGCTATTCAAAAGACATGATTAGGAATGCCTGAATGCCTCAGTCAGTTAAGGGTCTGCCTTTGGCTCAGGTCATGATCCTGGGGTCCTGGGATCAAGGACTGCATTGGACTCAGCATGGAGCCTGCTTCTCCCTCACTTTCTCCCATTGCTTGTGCTCTCTCTCTCTCTCTCTCTCCCTCTTTCTCTCTGTCAAATAAATAAATAAACAAACAAAATAAAAGACATCATTAGGAGGATGAAAAGATAAGCTATATACTGGAAGAAATCTTTGCAAATCATACTGATAAAGGACTTGCACTGAGAGCTCATATCTATATATCTATATCTATATCATATCTCAAAAACTCAGTAATTAGACAATAAGCTAATTAAAAATAGGCAAAAGATTTGAATAGACAACTCATCAAGAAAGATACATGCATAACAAACAAGCACAGGAAAATATGCTTAAAGCATTAGACTTTAGACAAATGAAAATTAAAACCATAATGAGATACTACTCATACCTATTAGAATGGCTAAAGTTAAAAAGACTGACAGCATCAAATGTTGGTGAAGATATGGAGCAACTAGAACACTCATACACTAATAGTTGGAATTTGAAATAGTGCAAATATGGGAGCCTGGGTGGGTCAGTCAGGTTAGCATCTGCCTTCAGCTCAGGTCATGATCTTAGGTGGGACGGAGCCCCATGTTGGGCTCCCTGCTCAGCAGGGAGTCTGTTTCTTCCTCAACCCTTGCCCCTGCTGGTGCTCTCTGTCTCTCACTCTCTCTCTCACTCACTCTCTCAAATAAATAAAAAAAAAATTTTTTTTTAAAGTTAAAGACACCAACCATGTGATCTAGCCTCTCCATTTCTAGTTATTTACCTTAGAGAAACAGAAGCAAATGCACACAAAAAGACTCACACACAAATACTGATAGAGCTTAATAGCTCAAACTGGGAATAACACAATGTTCACCAACAGATGAAAGAACAAAGAAATTGTGGTATATTCATACAATGTAATACTACTCGTAAACAAAAAGGATGAAACATTGACATACATGACGTACTAATGAAAGAAGCCAAACAAAAAGAAAACACATACTGTATTCTTCCATTTACAGAAAGCTTTATAAAATGCAAACTAATCAATAATTGCAGAAGGTAATTGAGTGGAAAAAGTGGACAATGTGCATGAACAGATGGGGAATTCCAGCAGAGGGATGGAAACCAAAAGAAGGAATCAAATGGAAACACATTAAATTTTTTAAAAGTCTCAGATATGAAGAGTTCCTTCAACAGGCTCATCAGAAGACTTGATATGGCCAAGGAATGAATCAGTAAACCTGAATATATGTCAATAGATATTGCCCAAACTGAAATACAAAGTGAAAAAAAGAGTGGGAAAAAGTTGAACAGAGGATCAAAAAGCTGTGGAATGATAACAAGTTTTATTTTTATTTTTTAAAAATTTTATTTATTTATTCATGAGAGACACAGAGAGAGGGAGAGAGACCGGCAGAGGGAGAAGCAGGCTCCCTGCAGGGAGCCTGATGTGGGACTCAATCCCGGGTCTCCAAGGATCATGCTCTGAGCCCAAGGCAGACGCTCAACCACTGAGCCACCCAGTCGTCCTAAAAAGTTTTAAATAATTTTATCAGAGTCTCAAAAGAGAAAGAATGGAGCAGAAAAAATATTTAAAGAATGTTTCTAAGAATTTTACAAAAGCAAAGATAGGTAACAAACTATAGATCCAAGAATCTCAGAGAACCCAAGCCCTACAGGGGTGCGCGCGCGCGCACACACACACACACACACACACACATCATATTCAAACTACTGAGAAACTGATAGGAGAAAATAATGAACACAGCTATGAGGGCAAGTACATTGCCTACAAAAGAGCATAGATAAGACTCATAGCTAAGTTCTCATCAGAAAATAGGCAAGCTGAAAATAGAGTGACATCTTTAAAATGCCGAAAGAAAAATCTGTCAATCCAGAATTCTCTGTACAGGAAGAATATCTTTTTAAAATGAGGGTGAAATAAAGACTCCTAAAGAAAAAAAAAAAAAAAAAAAAAATCGGGCAGCCTGGGTGGCTCAGCGGTTTAGCGCCACCTGCAGCCCAGGGCGTGATCCTGGAGTCCCGGGATCAAGTCCCACATCGGGCTCCCTGCATGGAGCCTGCTTCTCCCTCTGCCTGTGTCTCTCTGCCTCTCTCTCAATCTGTGTCTCTCATGAATAAATAAATAAAACCATTAAAAAAAAACTAACATCTGAGAAAATTCATTGCTAGCAGACCTGTGCTACAAAAACTGTAAAGGAATGTAAAGGAAGTTCTTCGGGAAGGAATTTGATTTAAGGAGGAATATAGTACCAAACAGGAACTTTGGCCAACACACACAAATGAACTCTGGAAATGGTTAAATTGAAGGTAAATATTAAAAGACTCAAACAGGAACGCCTGGGTGGCTCAGTGGTTGAGCATCTGCCTTGGCTCAGGGAGTGATCCTGGATCTGGGGATCGAGTCCCACATTGGGCTCCCTGCAGGGAGCCTGCTTCTCCCTCTCCCTGTGTCTCTGCCTCTGTGTGTCTCTCATGAATAAATAAAAAAAAATCGTTTTTAAAAAAATTAAAAAATAAAAGACTCAAACATTTTTTCTAATCTAGGACATAACTGTCTAAAGCAAAAATAGTAAAATGTGTAATTATTAAAATATTTATTTATTTATTTATTTATTTATTTATTTATTTATTTGAGGAAGAGAGGTAGAGGGAGAAAAAGAGGGAATGAATCTCCAGCGGACTGCTCACTGAGCGTGGAGCCCAACGCAGAGAGCTTGCAACCCTGAAATCCTGACCTGAGCCAAAACCAAGAGTCAGTCACTTAACCGACTGAGCCACTCAAATGCCTCCAACAATGTATAATTTATAGCATATGTGAAAGTAAGCTGTGTGACAAACATTTAGCACAAAGGATGAAATGGAGAAACTAAGAGTTTATTGAAAATTGTGATGTCAGACCAATATGTCCAAAACCCATTCAATACCATAGGTCCCATTCATGAGTTCTCCCTTTTAAATTTGTACTTCGGTTGTCCAACCATGAGAAACATGTCTCTCTAAATCCTTAATCTCTTTCCTTAATCAATTCCTTTCAATGTAGCCAACTCTGCCACTGATGTTCCCCAATGCCAATGCCCCCCTCACCATACTCAGACTCTGACAACTTATGCTTGGATGCACATAGCTACTTGGAAGCTCTTCTCAACCTCCTTGGGCTCTAGAAATCTGCACTGGTCTTCCCTCTTCATAAACACTCTCCTCACCTTTCTTGGGGTCTAACCTCCTGCACCTGGCACTACTGTGTGCGTGTCCTCTTCACCGAGCTAAGGTTCTGACATTTTGCACCAAGATGCCTTGTAAGTGAACACTCTCCTAAACTAGGCTCTTGAAACCCCGTGCTGAGCTGTCACCCATGTGGACACTTCATGGACTCTGGTAAGGTTCTGACACCCTGCATTGGGCCATACCCTCACATGAATGCCCTCTTGAAATCATAGTGCTGCACTGAGTCATATTGGAACTTGAGGCAAAAGAATAATTCAGTATATTGATCCTTTGTTTAATATTTTTGATGGTTTGGTCATTATGGATTTTTTTGCATTTACTTTGCTTTTTTAAAGTAATACGTTAAAATGTGATTTATCTTAATTAATGAGCTTTTTAACACCCTCTTAAAGTTTTCAGCCAAGGTGAGTACCTCACTCTTCTTACCCTAGTCCTGGCCCTGTATCTTCACTCACTCTAAGCTGTCAAACTCTGCCTCCACCTACATGAAACCCTTCTATTTCTGCCCTCTCTAAAGGCTTTTGGGCTGAATTGTTCAGATGGGAAGAGAAAGAAAGAGAAAATGGAAGAGATTTCTAACATCTAAGTATTTTGCACATTTTCATTGCTTCCACTTGTATTCTTGGACTGGATCCTGCGAATATTTGGGGCAAAGAGAATCAGTGGAAATTCTTAAATTAATAGATGTTTCCTTCTTCCCAAAGAACTCAAGACTCAGCTCAAATACTAATGTTTATCTCCTCTCTGAAGGAGATGCTTACAGCTCTTTAGCCATTTTTTGGTTAATATTTAAATATATTGTCTTTCAAAAAAAGTAAAACTTTACCTCCTTACTTTTTCCTATACTCTGCAAACAATCCTTGCCCTTAGCCTTCTATTATTTAAGAATTCAGTGCATCAACTGGTACAGCCACTCTGGAAACAGTGTGGAGGTTCCTCAAGAAGTTAAAAATAGAGCTACCCTATGACTCAGCAATTGCACTATTGGGTGTTTACCCCAAATATATGGATATAATGAAACACTGGGACACCTGCACCCCAATATTCATAGCGGCAACATCCACAATAGCCAAACTGTGGAAGGAGCCACGATGTCCTTTGACAGATGAATGGATAAAAAAGATGTGTACACACACACACACACACACACACACACACAATGGAATATTACTCAGCTATCAGAAAAGACGAATACCCACCACTTACTTCGACACGGATGGAACTGGAGGGTATTATGCTGAGTGAAATAAGTCAATCAGAGAAGGACAATCATCATATGGCTTCACTCACATGTGGAGTATAAGAAATAGTGAAAGGATTATAAGGGAAAGGAGGGGAACTTAGTGGGAAAAATTAGAGAGGGAGACAAACCATGAGAGACTCCTAACTCTGGGAAACAAAGGGTTGCAGAGGGCGAGGTAGGTGGGGAGATGGGGTAACTGGGTGGCAGGCACTAAGGAGGGCACTTGATGGGATGAGTACTGGGTGTTAGACTATATGTTGGCAAATTGAATTTAAATTTTAAAAAAAGGAAAAAATGATTCAGTGCATCTTTCTCCAGAACTTTCCCATTCTTTCATATATATGCATATGTTTGTTTATTTAGAAATAACATCATAAATAAGCAGTATGGAGGATGGACTGAGGTAGCCTGGATTGTCCCAGCGTACTGGTATTCATGACGTTATGTAAGCTCCTCCCATTGAGTGTGGGAAGGACAAGGACCTATGACTTGCTTCTTATAACCAGTAGAATGCAGAATATCTGTGAGCACAGTAAGTGATGGTATTACATACGATGTCACACAAAATGGCAGAGTGGGAAGTTTTAGGAGTTGATCCCTCCACAGAAGCAATGAGAGAGTAAGAAAGATGACTGGAACCACCAACCATTTTTGAACTCTGACACCTGATTGGATACTTATAACAATCAAAAGAATGTTTTTGTTGTTGTTGTTGTTAAGATATTATGTACTTATTCATGAGAGACACACACACACACAGAGGCAGAGACACAGGCAGAGGGAGAAGCAGGCTCCATGCAGGGAGCCCAATGTGGGACTCGATCCCAGGTCTCCAGGATCACACCCTGGGCTGACGGCGGCGCAAAACCACTAAGCCACCAGGGCTGCCCCAGAGGAATGTTTAATGAAGGGAGAAGCTGCTATTCTTTGGTAAGAGAGAAGTGTTCAGTAACCATCTATCATCCCCTGTTCCTCAGTCTTGCCACAGCTGTGGAGATAGGGACCCATGTTGCTGGAGAGACTGGCTTGTGCCAGGGTGGGCCATTGGGTCCTTACTCTTCAAATATTTGGGATGGTACATTTTGGTTGGTCTGGCAGTGTTTTGAGGGGCCAGTGCAGATGCTTGCCTTGGTTTCAGACCTCTCAGCTACAGCAGCCTAGCTCCCCTGGCAGGATCTATGGACAGATTTAAAGAGACAAAAACTTTTTTTTTTTTTTTTGAGCCAGACATTTAAAGAAATCTTTGTCAGGTCACTGACTGACCACAGATTTAATGGAACAGAAACTTCCCTGACCATGCACAACAAGGAATACACACTTTGCAAGAATAGTTTGGAAAAGGCACAAATGGATGTTTCAGCCCTCAACAAGCAAAAGCCAGCAATCCCTGAGGATTGGGTACATCAGATTTCCAGAGCGACTTCATTATGATATTTGTAAGATCCAGTTCTCAACTAAAATTATGAAACATACAAATAAGGAAAAAATGGACCATTCACAGGAAAGAAAAAAAAAAACCTTGACAGAATACATCCCTGAGGAAGCCTAGACATTGGTATTGCTGGTCAAGAACATGAAATCAATTCTTAAATATGCTCATTGAGCTAAAGGGAACTATCAACAAAGAACTAAAAGAAATCAGGAAAATGTTTGAAGAAAATGAGAATATCAATTAAAAATAGAGACAGAAAAAGGAACTAAATAAAAATTCTGGAGCTGAATGGTATAACTGAAATGAAAAGCTCACTAGATGGGTTCAGCGTCAGATTTGAGCAGGCAGAAAAAAGGAGCAGTCAACTTAAAGATAAGATAATTGAAATTACACAATCTGACAGGCAGAAAGAAAAAAGAATAAATAAAAATGAGCAGAGCCTAGGGGACCTGTAGGACACTACTAAGCATACCAGCATATGCATTATAGGAATCTGAGAAGAAGAGAGGAAGGGACAGAGACTATTTGAAGATATAATGGCTGAAAACCTCCCCAATCTGAAGAAAACATGAGTAGGCATATCTAAGTTCAACAAATCCCAAGTATGATAAACTCAAAGAGATCCACTCTGAGACACATTATAGTGAAACTGTCAAAATCCAAAGTGAGAATTTAGAAAGCAGCAGAGCACAGCAACTTATCACATACAAGGAATCCTCAAAACATAGCTACCTGATTTCTCCTCAGAAACCACGGAGGCCAGAGGCAGCGGGATGACATATGTGAAGTCCTGAAAGAAAAAAATTCAACCGAAAATTCTATATCCAGCAAAACTCTCCTTCATTCTTGAAGGAGAAATTTATATATTTCCAGATAAACAAAAGTTGATGGAGTTTATATACAAGATATGCTAAAGGGAGTCCTTCGGGTTTAATTGAAAGGACACCAGACTGTAACGTGAAGCCATAAAGAACATTGGTAAATATAACTATATAGGTAAATATGGAAGTCAGTATTATTGTACTTCTGATTTGTAACTAATCTTTTTTTCACACATGATTTAAAAGGCAAGTTCATAACACAATAATTATAAATCTATGTTAATGGGCAATAAAGGTGTAATCTGTGGTAAAAACAACATAAAGGGGAAGGGACAGGGATTTACAGGGGCAGAGTGTTGATATACTGCTGAAACAAAGTTGGTATTACTCAAATTAGGTTGCTAAGAGATTAATTGTAATCCCCAAAGAAAACTAAGAAAATAACAAAAAACATACAGAAAAAAAGGGGCACCTGAGTGACTCAGTCCTTTAAGTGTCTGACTCTTGATCTTAGCACAGGTCATGATCTCAGGGTTGTAAAATTGAGCCCCAAGTTGGGCTCTGCACTGGGCATGGAACCTGCTTGGGATTCTCTCTTCCTTTCTCTCTGCCCTTGCCCCTCACTTGCTCTCTCTCAAAAATAAAAGTAAAAAGACATATATACAGTAAAGGAAAGAGGAAGGGAATCAAAATAGGTTTCTACAAAAAATCAACTATAAACAAATTTAAAAAGAGGCAGTAATGGAGGAAATTGAAGATCAGAAAAATATAAAACAGAAAACAAATAGCTAAATGGCACAGTAAATCCTTATCAGTAATTACTTTAAATATAAATGGCTTAAATTCTCCAATTAAAAGGCAGAGATGGTAATATTGGCATAAAAACATACTGTCTATATGCCATTCATAGGAGACTCACTGAATTGAATCTTCAGATCCAAAGACACAGAGAAGTCAAGGCAAAAGGATGGAAAAAGATATTCAAATAGTAACCAAAGGAGAGCTGACTCTATTATTTTCAGACAAGATAGTCTTTAAGCCAAAACAGTTATCAGAGATAATAAGGACATTGTGTACTGATACAAGTTTCAATCCAGCAAGAAGATATAACAATTATGAACCTATACTTACCTAACAAAGGAGCCCTAAAATATATATAAAGCAAAAACTGACAGAGCTGAAAAGAGAAATAGACAGTTCTACCATAACAGTTGGAGATTTCAATACCTCACTTTCAATAAGAGAACATTAAAACAGAAGACCAATAAGAAAAATTGAGCACTTGGGGTACCTGGCTTGCTCAGTTGGAAGAGTGTGTGATTCTTGACCTCAAGATTGCGAGTTCGAGCCCCATGTTGGGTGTAGAGATTACTTTTTAAAAATATTTATTTATTTATTTATTTATTTATTTATTTATTTATTTATGATAGAGACAGAGAGAGGCAGAGACACAGGCAGAGTGAGAAGCAAGCTCCATGCAGGGAGCCGGACGTGGGACTTGATCCCGGGTCTCCAGGATCACGACCTGGGCCGAAGGTGGCGCTAAACCACTGAGCCACCCAGGCTTCCCGAGATTACTTTTTTTTTTTAAAAGATTTTATTTATTTATTCATGAGAGACACATAGATAGAGGCAGAGACATAGGCAGAGGGAGAAGCAGGCTTCTTACGTGGAACCCAATGTGATGTGGGACTCGACCCCAGGGCCCTGGGATCACGCCCTGAGCCAAAGGCAGATAGATGCTCAACCACTGAGCCACCCAGGCATTCCTAGAGATTACTAAATAAGCTGAGTATACATTCTTCTCAAGTACACGTGGAATGTTCTCCAAGACAGATCATGTGTTAGGGCACAAAACAAGTCTTAGTAAACCATAAAAGGTTGAAATGAAACAAAATATCTTTTCTGATCACAAGGGAACAAACTGAAATGCAACAACAGAAGAAGAACAAGAAAGTTCACAAATATGTGGAACTCAAACAATACAGTCTCTTTTTTCTTTTTCAAATTTATTAAATTCTCTTTAGTTAACATATAGTGTAATATTGATTTCTATAGTAGAATATAGTGATTAATCACTTACATATAACACGCAGTGCTCATCACAACAGGTGCCCTTCTTAATACCATCACACATCTAGTCCATCCCCTACCTACCTTCTGCCATCAACTCTCAGTGTGTTTTCTATCATTAAGACTCACTTATGGCTTGTTTCCCCCTCTCTTTTTTCCTCCTCCCATATGTTCATCTGTTTTGTTTCTTAAATTCCACATATGAGTGAAATTATATGATAATTGTCCTTCTCTGGTTGACTTATTTTGTTTAGCATAATACACTCTAGCTCCATTCACATTGCTGCCATTGGCAAGATTTCCTTCTTTTTGTGGCTGAGTAATATTCCTGTGTGTGTGTGTGTGTGTGTGTGTGTGTGTGTGTGTGTGGTGTCTTCTTTATCCATTCATCAGATGATGGACACTTAGGCTCTTCTCTTAGTTTGGCTATTATTGTTTAAAGATTTTATTTATTTATTCATTAGAGAGAGAGAGAGAGAGAGAGAGAGAGAGAGGCAGAGACACAGGCAGAGGGAGAAGCAGGCTCCACGCAGGGAGCCTGATGTGGGACTTGATCCCGGGTCTCCAGGATCACACCCTGGGCTGAAGGCGGTGTTAAACCCCTGAGCCACCGGAGCTGCCCTAGTTTGGCTATTATTGATAATGCTGCTATAAACATCAGGGTGCAGGTATCCCTTCAAATCTTTATTTTTGTATCCTTTGGGTAAATACCTAGCAGTGCAATTGCTGTGTTACAGGGGAGTTATATTTTTAACTTTTTTTTTAAAGATTTTATCCATTTATTCATGAGAGACACACAGAGGGAAGGCAGAGACACAGGTAGAGGGAGAAGCAGGCTCCATGCAGGGAGCCTGACGTGGGACTTGATCTTGGGTCTCCAGGATCACGCCCTGGGCTGAAGGTGGCGCTAAACCGCTGAGCCACCCGGGCTGCCCTATTTTAACTTTTTGAGGAACTTCCATGCTGTTTTCCAGAGTGGCTGCACCAGTTTGCATTCCCACCAACAGTGTAGGAAGGTTCTCCTTTATCTGCAGCCTCACCAACATCTGTTGCTTCCTGAGTTGATAATTTTATCCCTTCTGACAGGTGTGAGGTCATATCTCATAGTGGTTTTGTATTTGTATTTGCCTGATGATGAGTGATGTTAAGCATCTTTTCATGTGTCTGTTAGCCATCTGGATGTCTCCTTTTGAAAAATGTCTATTCATGTCTTCTGCCCATTTCCTAACTGGATTATTTGTTTTTTGGGTGTTGAGTTTGATAAGTTCTTTATGGATTTTGGATACTAACCCTTCATCATATATGTCATTTGCAAATATCTTCTCCCATTCCATAGGCTGCCTTTTAATTTTATTGATTCCTTCCTTTGCTGTGCAAAAGCTGTTTCTCTTGATGAAGTCCCAATAGTCCATCAAACAACAAACTCTTAAAGAACCACCTAGTCAAAGATGCAATCCCAAGGGAAATCAGATGATACCTTGAGATGGATGAAAATGAAGATAGAGCAAAGAAAGCAGGGTAATTACAAGGGTAATTCATAGCTGTAAATGTCTGTATTAAAAAAGGAAGAAAGGGATCCCTGGGTGGCGCAGTGGTTTAGCGCCTGTCTTTGGCCCAGGGCGCGATCCTAGAGACCCGGGATCGAATCCCACGTCGGGCTCCCGGTGCATGGAGCCTGCTTCTCCCTCTGCTTGTGTCTCTGCCTCTCTCTCTCTCTCTCTCTGTGACTGTCATAAATAAATAAAAATTAAAAAAAATAAAAAATAAAAAAGGAAGAAAGATCTCAAATCAATAACCTAACCATATAGCTTAAAGAACTAGAAAAGAAGAGCAGACCAAGCCCAAAGCCAGCAGAAAGAAGGAAAATAGTAAGGATTAGTGTAGAGGCAAACAGTGGAGGAGAAAGAACAATCAAGAAAATCAGTGAAACCAAAAGTAGGTTCTTTGAAAAGCTCTACAGAATTGACAAAGCTTTGGCTAGATGAACTAAGGGAAAGAAGAAAGAAAGAAAGAAAGAAAGAAAGAAAGAAAGAAAGAAAGAAAGAAAGAAAGAAAGAAAGAAAGAAAGAAAGAAAGAAAGGAAAAAGAAAGAAAGAGAAAAAGAAAGAACACTCAAATAACTAAAGCCAGCAATTGAAGGACCAGTAGTGTGTGGCTCTACTTATGATTCCACCGTATCTGGTTCAGGCATAGTTTATAGAGACAAGAGAGTTGAGTAGAGGTTGCCAGGGGCTGGGGGAGGGGAGTAGAGAGTTGTTGCTCAATGAGTACAGAGTTTCTGTTTGGGATGATGAAAAAGTTCTGGAAACAGTGGTGATAGTTACACAACACCATGAAAGTGCTTGATGCCCCTGAACTTGTATGCTTTTAACCGGCTAAAATGGTAAATTTTATGTTGTGTAAAAGATTTACATTATATAAAAATATTTTATGTCTATCTTGCTTGGAGACTCCCTTGCTGGCTTTGAAGAATGTGATGCCAAGTTCTAGCTGCCTATGGAGTAAGCCATGTGGCAGGGAGGTGCAGGAGGCTCACCCCCCACCTGCAAGGAACCCAGGCCCTCAGTCGAGCCTTGCAAGGAACTGATTCCTGCCAACACCATGTGAGCGTGCAAGAGCTCCTTCCTCAGGTGAGCTTCAGATGAGAATGCAGCTCTGGCCGACTCCTTGATTAAAGCTCTGTAAGACCCTGAAGCAGAAGACCCAGCTAAGTCGGGCCCGATTCCTGACTCACAAAAACTGTGATAGGTAACTGGAAAATGCAAGCAGTATTGTACTGTGACTTCGGAAACTTTTCCTTTCTTGCTCAAAAATATGTCTCTGGAAACTACCAATTCTATCACAGATCGTTCTAGCTCTTTCTTTTAAACTGCTATCCATATTTGGTGGTACTGCTGAAGACCATTTAGAGCATCTGCATTTTTGCCTTTACAAAGAATGTGGTCAACGGTGTTCTAATCCGTGCCTCTCCTGTGCTTCCGTAGGGCAGAAACCGGGGCATGTGATTACATCTGTGTTTTAATACCATGGTCAGTTGCCCTGCAAAGTGCCTGCATGAATTGTGCTCTGAAGCAGGACCTAGGGGCCCTCCGTTTCTTTTGTAACTCTTGTCTGCGCCTCACTGTCCACCATCTGAATGCCCCACAAGCCTGCAACTCCTTGAGAGCAGGAAGCACGTCTCTTGAGTCATTGTGCCCTGGAGCTCAGCCCAGGGCCTGGCACATGGAACAGAAACCCACCAAGATGTGGGCATCCTTTCTTCTCTGTCCACACTCTTTTCATAACATCTGGGCTGCACCCACAGCCCACAAGGGACAGCCTCATGGCCATGGTGGATAGACAATGGATGACCTTAGGAGTTGGACAATGCAGCTGAAATGGGCCATGGTTGGTGCCAAGGTTACAACCAGAGTCACTTGGGGAGATCAGACCCTAAGACTTATAAAGGCAGGTGCTCAGCCCAGGGGAGAGTGGAGATGTGCTGAGAGAAGAAGAAACGGAGAGGAGCACACAGCACAGCTCCCAGAGTCTTGGCTCTTCTATCTTTGTGACAAATCCCCTCACTTTGGAAAGTCCCAAGGTTTCTGTTGCTAGCAATCCAAGGTTGTCTGAGACAAATAGCTGCTCAGGGCTTATGGAATAAAGTGGACTTGTTCTCTGGGGCTCCCAAGATGCCACACTGGGGGTCTCCCAAAGGTTCAGGAGAAAGGCCATAAGTGGGCATGAGGTCTCCTCTTTCAAGCTTTTCTATTTACAGGACCCAGGGCCGACCCCTTAAGGTCCCCTTGTGCTTCCTCTATACCTACCTGGATTCCTTTGTACCTGCTTCCCTCACGCAGTGTCCTGAGCACTGGCAAAGTGGAGCCAAGCCCCCGCTGTGTACCCTGCTTACGGGGCACAGTGAGCTTATTCACTGAGTATAATAACTGGCCAACAGGATGTGGCACCCCCAACTGAGCAAACCTGGTGCTCTACTCAATTTGGCAGTGGGAATGTGTGACTTGGAGCCAGATGGACTGAACTCAGAGCCTGGCTCAGTTCTTAGCTATGTGGCCTTGGGCAAGTCACCTAATCTTCTGTCCTCAGTTTTCCCATTTGGAAATGGGCACAATAGTTGCTCCTCCTGTGTGGGAGGCAGTGAAGCACTGATTTCCTTCTTTGGGGGTGGCTAGGTGGCTTAGTCGGTTGGGCATCTGACTCTTGATTTCAGCTCAGGTAATGATCTCAGGGTTATGAGACCGAGCCCCAAGTTGGGCTCCATGTTGAGCCCAGAAATGGACCTTCAACTCTATGGCCAACTAATCTTCGACAAAGCAGGAAAGAATATCCAATGGAAAAAAGTCTCTTCAACAAATCGTGTCAGGAAAATTGGACAGGTACATGCAGAAGAATGAAACTGAACCATTTTTTTTTACACCATACACAAAAGTAGACTCAAGATGGATGAAAGACTGAAATGTGAGACAGGAATCCATCAAAATCCTAGAAAAGAACACAGGCAGCAAGCAACATCTGTGACCTTGGCCACAGCAACTTCTTGCTAGACACATCTTCAAAGACAAGGGAAACAAAAGCAAAAATGAACTATTGGGACTTCACCAAGATAAAAAGCTTTTGCACAGCAAAGGAAACAATCACAAAACCAAAAGACAAGTGACAGAATGGGAGAAGATATTTGCAAATGTCTTATCAGAAAAAGGACTAGTATCCAAAATCTATAAAGAACTTCTCAAACTCAACACCCAAAAAAACAAATAATCCAATCAAGAAATGGGCAGAAGAGATGAAAAGACATTTCTCCAAAGAAGACATACAGATGGCCAACAGACACATGAAAAAATGCCCAACATCACTCAGCACCAGGGAAATACAAATCAAAACTGCAATGAGATACCATCTCACACCAGTCAGAATGGCTGGAGTTAACAAGTCAGGAAATGGCAGAGGTTAGTGGGGATGCAAAGAAAGGGGGAACCCTCTTACACTATTGGTGGGAATGCAAACTGGTGCAGCCACTCTGGAAAACAGTATGGAGGCTCCTCAAAAAGTTGAAAATAGAGCTACCCTCTGATCTAGTAATAGCACTACTAGGTATTTACCCCAAAGATACAAACATAGTGATCTGAAGGGGCACCTGCACCCCAATGTTTATAGCAGCAATGTCCACAATAACCAAACTATGGAAAGAGCCCAGATGTCCATGACAGATGAATGGATTAAGAAGATTAAGGAGATATTATATATATTAGATATATATAATCTATCGATTCTCTCTCTCTCTCTCTTACTCAGCCACCAAAAAAAGAAATCTTGGGGCACCTGGGTGGCTCAGTTGGTTGAGCCTCTACCTTCAGCTCAGGTCGTGATCTCAGGGTCCTGGGATCAAGCCTGGCGTTGGGCTCCTGCTTAGTGGAGGGTCTGCTTCTCCCTCTCCCTCTACCCTTCCCCACCCTACTTATGCTCATTCACTCTCTCTCAAATAAATAAAATTATTTTTTAAAAAAGAAAGAAATCTTGCCATTTGCAATGATGTGGATGGAACTAGAGAATATTATGCTAAGCAAAATAAGTCAGAGAAAGACAACTATCATATGATTTCACTCATATGTAAAATTTAAGGAACAAAACAGAAGCATAGGGGAAGGGAGGGAAAAACAAAACAAGATGAAATCAGAGAGAGAGTCAAACCATAAGAGACTCCTAATCATAGGAAACAAACTGAGGGCTGCTGGAGGGGAGACAGGTGGGGGGTGGGGTAACTGGAGGACGGGCATGAAGGAGGGCACATGATGTGATGAGTACTGGGTGTTGTATAAGACCAATAAATCACCGAACTCTACCTCTGAAACTAATAATACACTATATGTTAATAATTAAATTTAAATTAAAAAATTCTGGGATCCCTGGGTGGCGCAGCGGTTTGGCGCCTGCCTTTGGCCCAGGGTGCGATCCTGGAGACCCGGGATCGAATCCCACGTCGGGCTCCCGGTGCATGGAGCCTGCTTCTCCCTCTGCCTATGTCTCTGCCTCTCTCTCTCTCTGTGTGTGTGACTATCATAAATAAATAAAAAATTAAAAAAAAAAAACAGCTTCAAAAAATTCTCTCCTTCTCCCTCTGCTCGCCCTTCATTCATGCATGCTCTCTCTCTCAAAAAAAAGTCCTTCTTGGGCACTGAGATTACACAGAGTGCACTTATCATGATGAGCACTGAGTAATGCACAGACTTGTTGAATCACTAGGTTGTACACCTGAAACTAACACAACACTGTGTGTTAACTATACTGAAATTTGATAATATCCTTCTTGGTCCCCTCTCCACCTCTACCTGCTGCCCTGTGCCCCCTCTCCATCCCCACGTCTAACCAAACCTTTCCAGATTGTTGCCCCAGGTCACTGCCCCTTGCTCACCTGTCTTCCTTCCTAACCCTCCACATGGACTTCCTGAGGCTGCCTCCCCGAGGCCACTTGCCCACACAAGCAGCCACTCCCTGCCATGGACCCAGCCCATGGCAGCATCTGATGTGGCTCCCCTTCCTCCCTGAAACAGCAGCTTCTCTCGGATTCCAGGATGCCCCACTCTCCTGGTGGAAGAAGACAGGTCGTCTCTCTCCTCTGCTCGGCCTCACCTCCCCTCTCTCCTCAGACCACCTGCTCTGGCCTCCTGGCGTTGAACCCCATCTCTGCTGATGGCTCCTGACGTCTCTCCCGTGGGGGCCTTCCAGGCCTGTAGACCCGTATCCCACATCCTCCTGATGGCCTAACCGACATCCCAGCCTCAGCACAGACTCAGACTGGGTTCCCTGCCCACCTCCCCGCACCCTCCCGGCAGGAGGCAGTGGTGCCTCGTGGTAAAGCACAGAAGCTGGGGTGTGGCTCCAGGGTGTGAATCCCAGCTCTGCCCCCTCGTGCTGTAGGACATCGGGTAGACTCACTAATCTCTGGCCTCAGTTTCCCCTCTGTGGGCTAGGGGTGATGATGATAAGGATGCTTCTGTCTCATAGGATTGTAGCAATGAATTACTGTGCAAAGTGCGGAGAATAGGGGTGCCCTGCTCCCCAGCTCCTGGAAATGACCTCACCCCCATCCCATCCTCAAGCTCCAGATGGAGAGGCCATCCTGGCTTCTGCCGTGTGTGTGTGTGTGTGTGTGTGGCGGGGGTGGTATGGAAAGAAACACTGGACGTCCTGTTGACTCAGCTTCCAAAACACATCCCCATGTTCATGTGCGTCTCTCCCTCTGGGACACTCCCCAGTCCAAGCCGTGTCCGCATCACCACGGCCTGGGACACTGAGCAGCCTCCCAACTGACTGGCCATTATGCGCTGCCCCCCAGCCTCCCTCCACATCACAACCAGAGCCATCATTTACCTAAGAGATTTAAATGATAGCTCTAGGGACACCTGGGTGGCTCAGTGGTTGTGTCTGCCTTCGGCTCAGGGTGCGATCCTGGAGTCCTGGGATCGAGTCCTGCTTTGGGCTCCCTGCATGGAGCCTGCTTCTCCTCCCTCTGCCTACGTGTCTCTGTGTCACCCATAAATAAATAAATAAAACCTTAAAAAAAAATGGCAGCTCTACATCTCCCTTCCTTTCTCTTCTTCTTTTTAACTTTTCATCATGGAACTCTCCAGACATGCACACAGAGGAGTAGGTAGTGGCCCCCCCGTCGTGCAGCTCTTCATCTCCATCATGAGTTCAAGCCCCGCGTTCTTAGGCATTGAACCTACTTAAAAAGAAAAAAGTGAACCCCAGGGGCACCCACTTCATCTGTGAAGACTTCAGTGCAACAAAATAATGCTTCAACCTGAAATCAGAGGACATTAATCTGCGGAGCAGAGTCCTGGGCCTCCACCTCTTCCTTGCCCCACACTGGCCATGTCCTCCCAGCCCGGCCCCACCGTCTGTCACTCCCCCCCTTGCCCTCCAGTTGTCCATGCCCACCAGTGTCTCTCTATCCAGGGACTACTCCCCTCCTCCTTCTGCCTGGATCCCCATTTTCCAGATTTTTCGTGAATGCTTCTCTCTGGCCACGTGCATCCTTAGTTCACATTTGGATTTTTTTTTCCTACTATGGTGAGAAGCCTTTGAGGGACCTAGGCGGGGTGGATGGTATCCTGATCTGGGTTGTATTTTTAAATCATCATTCTGGCTGCCTTGGAGGATGACTTGTGTGAGGGGGTGGGGGAGCAGGAAGACTGAAATCTGAGATTATTAAATGAGATGATAGTTATCATCAGTGCCTGTGCTGCCTAGACACTGGTCTCTCTTATTTTGAAGCATAGCTGTTGTGGCCGAGCATGGACATGAATGCCCCGCTGGTTGCTTCTGGGACAGAAGTGCAGGGCTGTGGTCGGGAGGGTACTGCGTTCTCCCCGAAATCCTGATTTCCTTTTAGGGGGAGATGGTTGCAGGCACAAATGACAGGATTCCACCCAGAACAGTCTGTCCTACAGGAAGAGACCCCCAGCTGGGAGCATGCAGGGGCAAGAGCTCTTCAGTGTGGGGTTCCCAGGGGGGCCTCCCAGTGCCAGGGGGGCTAGCACGGAGGGAGACCCCCGAGCAGCGAGGGGAAAGCTGGGGTGCTGTGCTGGGTGGTGCTGGGACTAGCACCCAGGGCGTTCATCCCACTGAACGGACTTCATCCCTCTCAGGATGAAGGAGTGAGGCTTGGCCGCCAGGGGGAGCCCGTGGACCTCCCTGGCTTGGGGATACGTGGCTGCCCCCAGAGGAGATAGGCTGGGTCCCTGGGTGCCCCAGCTGCCTGTGCTCCCAGAGTGAATCCTGTCCTGCCACTTGCTTGGAGGGTGGCTTTGGGCAGCCCCTCGGCCTTCCCACACCTTGGTCTCCTCACTGGAGGGAAGTTTGGAGGCCAAGCCCCGAGTCTGATTTTCACTGCACCTCGGCCTTCCATCTAGACTCTCAAGTAGGGACCCTGCTCCTCTGCGTCAGTGCTGCTTTGGCCACTGAACCAGCCACAGCCACGGCCACCACAGCAAAATGCAAGGAAGAGAGGGGCTCTGAGTCCTCTCTGCCAAGCAGCCTTCCCTGACCTTCCCAGGAGGGTAAGGCACCTCCTCCATGTGCTCACCTCTTGCCTCCCTCCTTGTGTTTGTCACATCTCACTCACCACATGGTGAGTTCCTGTGGGCAGGGCAGGTGGATTTGTCTCTGAATTCCCAACTGGTTGGCAAACAGTGGGTGCTCAATGAATACCTGATGAGCTAATGCTGAATGGGTCTTTTGAGCAGGCCAGGAATGCCTGCTCACTGTGGGCTGGAGGCCTCCAAGGCAGGGGGATAGCTCGGGACTCAAACCTGCGGCACCCCACCCCCCAGACTGGACATGCATGGTCTCCACCTCCTGTGAGCTCTCTGTAGACTGGCTCTTTCCCTCATGCTCTGCTTGGCCAGGACTAGCCAAGTTTGCCTATTTCTAGAACGCCAGACAGAGCAGCTTTGCCTTTATCTTGGGAAGAAATACTGACTGGAAACGGTGTGGTCATGTTTGTGTTTCGAGGGGCCCCTGGCTACAGGGTGGAGGATGGCTGGGTTGGGGCTGGCACTTGGCGGCAAGGTCCCAGGCAGGGCAGCAGCAGGGGCCTGTTCACAAGAATATGGGGAAGGGGCCCATCGCTGGCTCAGTGACTCCTGATCTCAAAGTTGGGACTCTGAGCTCCACATCGGGTGTGGCAATTACTTAAAATTAAATCTTAAAAAAGGAAAAGAGTCTGTGGGTGGTTGACAGGACCCTGGGCTGAAGCACGGGTCTCTAGCTCAGGTAAGCAGCAATGCCTGTAGGTTTAGGAAGAACCCCAAGGGCCCAGGACACTCTGGGGCCCAATGCTGAGCTTGGCCATGGACGCCATGGCTTGAGGCACTCGTGGCCCACCTAGGGAGCCAAGATGACTAGATGGTTGGGAACATGACCCCCCACGGAGGGAGGGATGGAGATTGCAACCAATTCTCAGGGGATGAAAGGACAAGACGTCTCTGGCTGGGGCAGGGAGGCAGGCAGGCCCTGACGTCCTGTGCCCTCATTCCTTGTACATAGGGGTGCCAGGCAGAGGCCCCTGGCCGTAAGCTGAGGATGAAAGCCATCCCTGTGGGTTGTCCCCCATCCCACCTCTCCAGAAGGGAACAAAGCACCCGATTTGTGGGGATAGCCTCCAAGCCCTGGTTCACATGGGTCCGAGTCTCTGGCTCTCACGAGACTCAACCAGCCTGGGTATGAGACCTGCCTTCCGCAGACAGGTCCCGGTGCAGGCTGCCAGCGCTGGCTGGCAGAGGAAAGGGCATGCTCCAAAGTCCTGATGCTCTCCCCTGAAATGCAGAGCAGCTGTCAGGGCACAGTGATGCAAGATGGGTGGCAGCTCCGGCCAGGAGCAAGAATGACGAGCCAGGGGCTGGAACAAGCACCTTCCAGCCACAGCCAGCACCAATACCTATGAGCATGCACGCGATGGGCTCCGGTGTGCGATGGTGTCCTCTGGGGAAGGGAGAAACCAGAGGCACAAGCTGGTTGAGGCCTAGCTGCCAGGACACATGGCATGGCTCAGAGACAGGCAGAGGCCTGAGAGGGGAAAGGGGGCTGGTGGACAGACCACAGACAGACAGGCAGAACAGACAGGCTGCAGGAGCTAGAAGGCGGTGAGGACCACGTGGGTGTTCTGATCCCTGCTCCCTACTCTGTTTCTCCTCCCTTGGCTCCTACGGGATTTCTAGGTGATTCTAGGTCTCCCCATTCCACAGATGAAGAAGTGGAGTTCCAGAGCATTCCACACTTGCTCCAAGTCACGCAGTTGGCCACTGCACACTTGGTCTGGGGACTCAGCTTGATGTGTTGCCCACCAGCTCTCACTGCCTTGGGCAGGTAGGCTGAGCAAGGCTGCAGGCCAACCTCCACCTGGGCAGGGGAGTCAGTAAAGAGAGAGGATTCCAGAATGGGTTTAACCCTGATTCTGGCTCTCAGGGGGTGAGTATGTCTCCTGTTCCTCTGTGCCTCAGTGGGGTCGGGATGGCCATGCCTCTGTCTTAGGGTCAAGGTGGAGGTTAAGCGGGTTAGTGTGTGAAGTATGAGTAGCCAGGACAGTTAAGTACCTGACGCACACATGACAGGCCCCCTGTGTGGGCTCTGAGGGCTGTTTGGAACACGGGAACCCAGGAACGTCATCCTGCGCAGGAGAGGGCCCTGGGTGCCCTCACGCTGGGGGCTCCTCTGTGTTCTAGGGTGACACAGGGCAAGGTGTTAGTAAGGACTGTCCCGCCACATGAGCTGATTGGGTTTCCATGAGGTGAGTGCACAGCGTGAGCTATGCAGGTTCACTGAGAATCTAGTCCGAGCAGGTCCAGGCTGACCCGCCATGCCGGGCAGCTCACATGTGGTTAAAGTGCTGGCTTCAGCTCTCTCGTGCCCAGATCAGACTCTAAGCACGCACCACTAAACAATTCAGCAAAAGGATGTCTGTGGGAAGGCCCCATCCGCATGTGGTGCCAGGGGTGCCCAGAGGCTGGCACGCTCCTCGCCAAGGGCAGGGCAGGTGTGGGCATAAGAGTGAAGCCCCAAGGGCAGCCCAGGGACGCTCAGTTTAGCTCCTGCCTTCAGTCCAGGGCGTGATCCTGGAGACCCGGGATCGAGTCCCACGTCAGGCTCCCTGCAGGGAGCCTGCTTCTCCCTCTGCCTGTGTCTCTGCCCCCCGCCCTCTCTGTGTCTCTATGAATAAATAAAATCTTAAAAAAAAAAAATAAAAAAGAGTGAAGCCCCAGAAAGTTACACAGACATAACAGATCCCAGGGCCTGGGGTTACAGCAAGTGTTTATGAACACGAACCCCATCATGCGTGTCCCAGGCAGGCTCACCACGACGTAAGGGTTGGAAGGACTCGGCCTACACAAATGGGGAGACACAGGGCTGAATGGAAAGCAGTCATTGCTTTAATTCTGGTCGGGATCCACCTTGGGGCCCTGCCAGCCCCGCCCACGGGGGGATCGCTGCCTGCTCCATGAACATGACTGTTTACAAAAATAAATATGAAAAAGCAGCAACTCGAGTGATCGTGGAATTTGTCTGACAGCATGTAAATGTGTTGAAGCGTCCGGCATAGCTCCGAATTGCACCAAAAGAATCTGGAAGCACTGGGTTTGGTCTCAGGCAAAATGGAAGGAGGGGTGGGCTCAGCCTCCCAGACTCCTCACAGTTCTGAGTCCGCGTACATCCCATTGATTAGATAGTCTACCTGTGTGTACTCCTTCTTCCTGTAGCTCTCGTAGGCTTGTAGGGCAAACAGAACCAAAATTATGATGAAGAGAGTCACCCCGAGCAAGAGCAGTGCCAGGAGGAAGCCTTTGTTTACTAGAGACTGGGAAAGGGGCTTGGTGGTGACCACCAGGTACTGGCCTTGGGTGCTAAGCGAGCACGAGTCTGTGGTTGGCATCTTAGAGCCCCCTGAACTCCCGGGTGTCAGGGTGGTGGAAGCAGTACCAGGTGATGTTTCAGGCAGCACCTGTTCTGGTGTCCCAGGTGTGCCTGGTCCTGTGGCTCCCCGGGTCAACGGCGCAGGGCTTGGCTGTGTCGTGGGGGACGTGACCTCCACCTCGGGGGTTGGGCTGGTGTGAGGTGCAGGTGCTGGCTCTGTGCTGGTAGTCAGCTCCTGGGCTTGTGTCATGGTGGCAGTCACTGTGGTGGTGGACACAGAAGCCACAGAAGCCACGGATATGTGGGTGGGCTCTGAGGTTGTGTTGAAGAGGGTGGGTGTGGGCCCACTTGCTGTTCCATCCATAGGCCAGGCTGTCAGCGTCTGGATGGTGGAGACTTGTATGGACTCATTAAGTGCTTGGGGACTCAAGGAGGGTGCCAGGCTGGCTGGGGAGTTGCCAGGGATGTGCTCGGAAGGGCCCTGTGTGCCTGTCAGGCCATTGGCACCTGGTGTCATCCCAGGGGCAGTCTGAGCACTAGTGGCCGGTGTCGTCAGAGCTGCTATTCTTGGCACCTGCGTTGGGGATGTGCTGATGACAGTGCTGGAGGATAGAGTCTGCCGTGCTGATGACGTCAGGGCAGGTGGCAGGGGCAGGCTGGAGGTGACTGGGTCAGAGGGACCTTCTGTCCCCGTGTCTGTCCTGAGTGTTCTCCCTGCTATGACCACAGGAGAGCTGGGGTTGGCCTCCGGAGTCCCTGCAGCCAAGGTGACAGGAGAAGGTGCCACCACAGACACTGTTTTAGACGTTCCATTAAGGATGCTTATAACTGTCATCACAGATGCATTTATCTTGGCTGGATTATCCGTCTGGTTGGGGAGTAAGTGCCCTTAAAGTCAAAAAAGGGGAGAAGAAAGAGATACCATCACTTTTCGTCCTGGGCAGGTGGATGATTCAAAGAGTGTCTTAATTGCTGGCCTATTGGCCTGGCGTGGGTGGCTTTCCCCTTGGCTCGGTGAGAACAAACGTGATGTGTGAACACGCTTCCCTCTTATCTTCCCCCTGAGCACATGAAGCCTGCTGCCCAGCAGAGTGGATGTAAAAACTCCTCGTCCTCTGAACCCCTGGAAGGCTCGAGAGCTTCACTCTTTGATCCGATTCCCAAAACAGAGTGAAAGTCTCACCGTAGAGGTGTGAATCACTATTAACAAAACCCATCAAACACACACCTAAGTTTACAAAGCAGTAAATCATTGCCCAGATATTCACACCATAAAAGAATTCTTGGCTTTACGAAAGAATTTGTGGCAGGAATTTCTGGAGATGAACAGTGCCTGGCACACGGCAGGAGTGTAATGAAATATTTGATGTATGAACAGATGAATTCCCCAGTGAAGATCAGATTTATAGAAAAGATTTTGCAGGGCCAAGCAAGTGACCCTCTCAGGACTCAAAGGCCCAGTCCCCTGGGGGCTTTCTACCCAAGCTGGCCCCCAAGAAGCGTGGCCTGACAACCCTCCCCAGAGCAGCATCCAGGCAGCACTGGGGCCCCCAACTCACCAGCCTAGGCTTGTATATATCCCTTGGGCTCAGGGTGCTTTGGGACCACTGTGGGCCTGACCAGCAGTCACAGAGCTTTCTCACTTACATGAATCCTGAGTTGACACTTGGCTCTTAGATAAGGACAAGAAGGAAATCCAAACGAGCACAAGGGCTGTCCACATCTTTTGGGTGAGCCAGGAGCAAGGCTGGGCGGTCCCTGAGGCTCCCAGCTGGCCAATCCTCAGGCTGCTAATGGTTCCCTGCTGCTTGGCTGAAGGGTCTGTGGTCAAGAAAGAAGGTGTCTGGTCAGTAATGCACAGCCTCACCTGGGACATGGGGCATGGCACGGTACCTGTCATGGAGGGTTCTGGCAAGGACCAGGGTGCAAACCAAGCTGAGTGTTTAGACCAAGGCCTGGCGCCCAGGAAGTGTGATACGTCTTAACCATGGTGGTCTAGTGATCTGCTCTGTGCCTGCATTTGATGGGTTTAAAGCATGCCTTGACCGACCTTCCTACCCAGAGATCCTAGTGTGAAAGAGCAGTAGAGAGAGGTCAAGGTCTTTTGGTAATCAGGATCAGCCAAGATCATGTATATCTGGACCAAGCTACTTCTGTACACCCCATGATAGCCAACCGCACCTTTTTTTTTTTTTTAAGATTTTAAAAATTTATTTGACAGAGAGAGAAAGAAAGAGTGAGAGCACAAGCAGGGGGAGCAGCAGGCAGAGGGAGAGGGATAGGCAGGCTCCCTGAGGAGCAGGGAACCCAATGTGGGACTTGATCCCAGGACCCTGGGACCATGACCTGAGATGAAGGCAGACGCTTCACTGAATGAGCCACCCAGGCATCCTCTGACTCACATGGGAGAAAGCATTCATTTATCTATTGATCGATCGATTGATCCATCGATCTAGATTCATCTATTCATCATGTGTCATCCATTCACCCATCTATGATCCACCCACCCATCAATCCACCTATCCAACATCTATCCATCTATCCATTCACCCCATCCATGCACCACCCATTTACCACTCACTCATCCATTCACCACCCACCCACCCATCCATCCATCCATCCACCCATTCACCACCCACCCATCTATCCATCCATCATCCATCCACCCCTCCATTCAACCAATACTCCCTGATTCCCTGCTCATGTGCTGAGCAGTGCAAACAGAACAAAAAGATGAAAGCCACACAACTCCTTCCTCCAGGCAGCTTGCCATCCCGTAGGAGACACAGAAAGAGGTCACTGCACGCTGCTGCAAGCACAGAGCAGGTGTGACTCAGTGCCTGGAAGCAGGCAGGGCATGGCACATGGGAAGGCCTTGACCTGTAAGTGGGAGCCTGATCCTCTGTGTGGAGGCCCCAAAGGTGGGTGGGGAAGGACAGAGTGCTGTGGGGCTCGGAGGGGGCACTGAATTCTGGTGGGTGGAGGGGCGTGGCCAGGGAAGGCTTCCTGGGAAAGCAACACATGAGCCATGTTCTGAAACAAGGGATGGGATCCACTTGGTGGGGAAGAGGTGGGGGAGGCGAGTGAGAGAGTAGATGACAGCGGCAGGGCCAGAGGCTGAGAGCTGGGATTAGATCAGAGATTGGCAGGCCACCACCAGGCAGTTGGGATGTGTGGGGGAAGCCCCTGCAGGCCTGAGGCAGGTGTGTCACTAGCACAGCAGGTGCTTGGGCAGGAGGGACAGATGAGGGGCAGGCATGAGCGGAGCCCAGCAAGGAGGTGGCAGGGGTAGTAATGCAGGCAGGAGGGGACAAGGCCACAGGAGGCTGCAGGACTGGACCAGGGGGGTGCCACTGCAAGAGACAGAGGTAGTTGTGAGGATCTAGTCACCCAGCTGGTTGCAGAAACTTCCAGAAATGCCATGACGCTGAGCTTCACCAGGAGGAGGACTGGATCCAGCCAGAGCCGGCTTCCTGAGTACACAAGAGTCTCCCCACCCTTACCCTGGGGCCCTCCAGTATGCTGGCAGGCTGGGGTCCCTCACTGCAGGGGTGCAGTGGGGAGTAGAGGGGCCCACTGGCCTCAAGCATCCCATTGCTTCCTGCCCTGCTGGTCCTGGGTGTGCCCTGAACCTGTCCTCAGCCCTCACCTGCCTGAGTCCCGCGTAGCTGCCTGAAAGGCCCACGTCCTCTCTAGGCTATGACGCGGTCACGTGCAGTCATGGGTGGTCCCATGGACTAAACACTCAATTTGAGCACAGGGAATATAGAACACAGGCATGCTGGGAGCTGCAGGGCAGGCGAGGAGTCTGGAGCTCCTGAAGACACCTCCAAAATCAGTCCTGCCTGAAGACACCCAAGACCTTTGGTCTTTCCATTGGCCCTCACCATGAAGTTCCTGGGTTGCAGAGAACATCTTGGAAGGCCCTCAAGTCACACTAAGTGAAAATGTCCTGATCAATTCTTCACCTGGCATGGAGGCTGTCCACTGCCCTGTGATTAGGCCAGCTCCTGGCGGTTACAGCAGGCTCGCTGTCTTCCCATGAGCCCTGAGTCACAAATGAATCACCTTCAAGCATCCCTACCCCAGCCCTGATGCACATGCCCCCACACAGCTTCCAGAAAGATCCTGTAACCCACAAAGGTGACCTTGTCTCCACTGCTTAAATCCCATACTATCCCAAGATAACCCCCAAACTCATTAACACAGCCAAGGTAGCCTTCTAAATCTGGCCCTGCTACCTCTTTCCCAGTGGTCCCAGTCCCACTGGGCATGTGGAATACCTGAAGGTTCCAACCCAGCACCAGGCTTAGCCACCAGTCCATCCCAACAAGCACTTCCAGTCCTGCTGGGAGCTATGCCAAGCAGCCCCTGTGCAGCAGAAAGGGATGAATGGAGGGTGGCCACATGGCGGCTTTCTGCCTCCTGTGATCAGAGGAGATTGTGGTAAAGTGATTCCAAGACTGGAAAACCCCCTGGAGCACCACCTCTTCTGGAAGCCTGGTGCATTCTTTGATGCTTCTCACACCTTTGCAAGCGTCCCTAGCTGTTTTTTAGCCTCAAATTGTACGTTCTATCCAAAACTGTCCGTAAGGGCTCTTGGTAGCTTACAGGTCTAGAGGACTCAGTCCTACAGGCTACAGATCTGCATCTGTTCTCTAGAGTGCAAAGGCATTCTTTGTTCTGACAGAAACAAGTGGGGGAGGGTGGGGAGAGAAGAAACAGGCCGACACCATGAGAAGAAAGAATTGAAACTGGAAGGTTTCAGGGACAAAGAACCTACACTTACCCCATGAGCTGAGGCAATGCAGCTGGGCTTTCGGTAAATAAATGCATTTATAAAGAAAAAAACTAATAAATGCATTTAAATGACTCTTTCTTTGGCCAGTCACATCTACTGAATGCATTTAAAATGCTACCACTGCTGAACCCAGCATGCTCCCTGTGTGTGAGGCCTGGATCTGGGGTCCGCTGTACTGGGATGATGTGACTAAGGCTTCCTGAATGTACTCCAGGCCCTAGCGCCTTCTGCTACACCCCTCTTACTACAAATCTCCAGGGCAAGGTTGGCAAATTTTTTCTGTAAAGAGCAAGGCAGCAGATGTTTTAGATTTCTGGGGTCCACGCAGTCTTTGTCTCAGCTACTGAAGTCTGCTGCTCTAGTGCAAAAGGGCTGTGGGCCTTTGTAAACAATGAGTGTGGCTGTGTCCCAATAAAACTTTATTTACAAAAACAGGCAACAGGAAGGATTTGGCCCACAGGCCATAGTTTGCCAACCCAGCTCTAGCACTTGGATGAACTTCAAAGCTGATAATCCTGCTAAGGGACAGGGGGACCAATCCACCGTGCTGAATAGATTGCATGAATGCAGGACAGACACAGACTGTCTTGTTTGTGGTCTGGGCAGCCTCTTGTCTATCTCCTCCTGGGCCACTGCTGCTCGGCGGTTCCTCCTCCAACCCTGGCATCCGTGAGGGCCAACATACCCTGCTTGTGCAGCAGGATGGGCCCATGCAGGCATTGTAAGATCTCAACAAGAGGGCAAGAGAAAACCTCTCGAGGTGTCTGGCATTTGTGTCACGAGAACAGAAGATGGCCTAGAGGACCACATGCTCCCAGCCCCGCCTGTCCATCCCAGCTCGTGGCCCACGCTCCTGGTCTACCTCGGAAGGCAGAACCCCAGACAGTGAAGTGCCACAGAATGGGCCCCTCCTGGTTATGGGAAAGCTCAGCCCTCTGGGCTTTGCTCTTTCTTTTTTCCACCTGCAGCAAAGCCCTCTTGTGGCCCTCTCTGGGCTCACTATCCCGATACTGTGCTAACACGCAGGGCCACAGACACTCACCAGAGGGAGTTGCTTAGGGCATGCTCCCTGGCTGGGCTGTTTGCTTCCTTGGAGAGTTGTGGGCTTGGCACTGTGTGCGTTCTGGGTGAGGTCTGGCTTTGCAGGAGGTAAGAGCAACTTCGGGGAGCACTCGCAGGCCATGGCATGCTTTGCGGCAGATGTAGGACATGGGCAGATGCTCCACTCTGGGAACAGACGCATCTAGGATTTGAAAAAGAGTAAATACTTCTTAGGAAAAGCTTAGGGAAAAAATCCAGGGAGAAGGGAGGCACTGAAACAGCAGCACTAAATAGATGATCATGCTGGGAAGCTGATAATGTGTATTAGAACTTTCAAAGTCAAGACTTCTGATGTAGCACTTTCTACTGCTGGATTTCTTCAAAGAAAGCAACTGGATGGATGTTTAAAGATGGAGGTCTAAAAAGATGTTAATCGTGGCATTATTTATAACAGCAAAACAGAATGGAATGGTTACATAGGGATACAGTCCCACCCACATATCAAATACTATGGTGGCTGGGATGCCTGGGTGGCTCAGCAGTGGAGCGTTTTCCTTCTGCTCAGGGCGTGATCCTGGAGTCCTGGGATCAAGTCCCTCATCAGGCTTCCTGCATGGTGCCTGCTTCTCCCTCTGCCCGTGTCTCTGCCTCTCTGTGTGTCTCTCATGAATAAATAAGTAAAACCTTAAAAAAAAGAAACAAATATCATGGCGGCTGCTCAAAAACATATAACTTCCTGGCTGACTCAGGGGAGCGTGTGGCGCTTGATCCCGGGGTTGTGAGGTTAAGCCCCGCATCAAGTGGAGATTGCTTAAAAGTAAATCTTAAAAAAAGATATAGTTTCCTATTTATTGACATGGGAAGATGTGCAGCATGTATCATTAATGATTGAAAAAGCAGGGATCCCTGGGTGGCGCAGCGGTTTAGCGCCTGTCTTTGGCCCAGGGCGCGATCCTAGAGACCCGGGATCGAATCCCATGTCGGGCTCCCGGTGCATGGAGCCTGCTTCTCCCTCTGCCTGTGTCTCTGCCTCTCTCTCTCTCTCTCACTGTGTGCCTATCATAAAAAAAAAAAAAAAAAATGATTGAAAAAGCAGATCATACGATAGTATACACACCATGATCCTTTTTACTTAAACAGACATTTGTTAAGGGGTCTACAGAGATTTACACAAGAACATGATGATGGTTATGCCTGGGGAAAATACGTATACTGGTGATTTCCATCTTCTACTTCTAAATAAACAAACAAACAAACAAATGCATTTTTTTTCACACAAGCATGTAACAGTTTTGGAAAACATTTCTGAAAGGCTCATGAAAGAAAACAATGAATTGAGTATTTTGAACTATGGGAAGAAAGGGACAGAAATAACCCCACTGGATATATACAGTTTCACATGGAGATTTTAATAATTTAGAGAAACTCCATAATTTATATACCAGGAGTTGTATTTTTCTAGAGCCAACCAAAACTTTAGAGGAACCAGGAGGATAGTTGTAATGCAAAGATATTCTGGTCCATGATTCTCTCATTGATGAATATTTAAGGTAAACTCGGGAGACTAAGAAATAGCTCATCACCTCCTACTGTGACAGATATTAGTAGGTGGTGATGTGTGAGGACCACCATGGGCCCACTCCCTCGTACAAACACCCACAAGGGCACACACAGCCGCACACATGCACAATGCACATGCACACACATGCAGTCACACTTATGTGTGCATACAACTGCATGCATATCCAGCTACACACATGTATAGGCACACACATGCCCACATACCGCCACATATGTATACATGCATGTGTGTGCTATTGCACACACAGTTAGAAACACAAGGGTGAACGCATACATGGTGCATTTCTCTAAGACTATGTCAAGAAACTCCACAAGTTTCTTAGGAAACTTCTACTGGATACCATCATTGCTATTCACTCCCAGGCGGTGGGACTAGTGATCACTCCCACAGAAACGGGAATTGACCGCCTTAGACTCCAGAATGGGCCCTAGTTGGGCCATGACTTCATCTCTCTGGAATGGTCCTGCCTCCATTTTCCAAAAGCATATTCTAAATGTCAAGATTCACGTGTGGGGACCTGCACTCATCTTTGTGAGTTGACTCACAATGGCAAACCCTCAACAAGATTTAAAATAATAGTTTGTCCTGCAAATGCTTCAGTGAGCCTTAAGTGAGGGGCTCACATTATTAGGGTGCAGGGAGACTGGGTACACCAAGGTTTCAGACTACAGTGGATGGAAAGGAAAGAGACCCTGGGGCAAGAGGGAATAAACAAGAAAGAATTAAGTTATTATGAAGTGGAAGACCTGCAGATAGAAAGACAGGAGTTAGGCTGGTGTTGGGAGTCCCTCTTTTTCAGCAGTCAGCTCCCCACAAATTCTGCTGGGAGGAGGTAGCACCCCTTGAGCCAGGTGACACTCCATCAGAAAGACACCCCCAGACTGTGGCCCTAGGTGTCAACTTCCTGATCCTATTTTGGTCCATGATCTTGTGATGCCTCCCAATACCTCCTGTTTCTGAAATTTTTAAAAAAGATTTTATTTGCTTATTCATAAGAGACACAGAGAGAGCCAGAGACATGGGAGGGGGAAGAAGCAGGCTCCTTGAAGGGAACCTGATGTGGGACTTGATCCCAGGACCCCAGGATTATGACCTGAGCCAAAGGGAGATGCTCAACCACTGAGCCACCCAGGTGCCCCTGTTTCTGAATTCTTGTGTTCCCAACCTTGGCTTGATTTTTTTTAAAAAAACTCTTTTTTATGAACCTGCTTGTTATAATGCTGAATGCTGTGTGCAAGTCACATGGAATCAGACTCCAAATTGCTGGATTCCTTTTTCTGGTCCAAACGGGTTCCTAAGATCCAATGCAAGTAATCCTTAGGCTTGGTAAAGGATTGTAAGTGTTACTCCCACATTCTGGCACTCTAGCAGGATTTCAATCACTAGCAGGATGGCCTGGGCCCCTACTCCAAGCTGGAGAAACTATATAGACCAAGAAGCAGGAACTGCAGTAACAGATGCAGGGCAAACCACAGATACCTAATACTGACACGTCACCTGGCTGAACTTTGGCAGCAGAACCCAAGGAACACAGGCTCACGGTTTTGTGTATACAGACATTGCCCTGTGGTCTAAAGGATGTGTATACGTGGCAGATGGAAACCTGGAGAAGCGGATATCATCTTAATTACACTACTTGCTTCCTGGTTTCTCTAAGTTTTGGTATCACAGCTAAATGCTGATGGAAGGCTAGTTTTTGTTAGCAACGTGGACAAATCTGGCATTCCTTTGTCCGTGAAGCAAGTCCAGCATATAAGAGGAAAATCTGTATTTTACTTTCCTCACCGATTTTATTGCAATTTTTGGAGATGCTCCCTCCGGGGGGTAAAAATAGCTGCACGTCGGTAGAGGCAGATTTCTAAGCACGATGTTCATGTCTCATGGCAAACCATGTGGATGCCGCTTCCTCCTGTCAGCCGATGGGTAACTGCACGCGACCAGGCTCACCGGGGGGAGGGAGGCAGGCAGATGGAAAGGCACAACCCCCTCCGCGGTGCTGGGCCTGGGGAAGGCCTGGGGCATCCAAAGGGCCACCTCCTTCCTGCAGGGCAGCACTTCCTGGGGCCCAGCCTTGCCCCGGGAAGACCTTCCAGGTCCCCGCGCCTATGGGAGTGTCCCGACTCTCCCATCCTCCGCTGCCGGACCAGCGAACCAGCCGGGCGTCTCCCCTGCAGCCCTCCTCCTGCTCCTCCCTCCGGCCTCCCGGTCCCCCCTGCGTGCCCCGACTGACCCCCTCCGCGTCCTCCTCTCTCCTGTCCCCTCGTCTGGCACCTGCGCCCCCGCTAATCTCTTCTCGGTCCCCCCCTGCCTCCGTGCCCCTACCTCCCTCTTTCGCTCGCAAGCCGGTTCAGGCAGCCGTGACAACAGCTCCCCGGCCGGCGGCGCGGGCCCCTTACCCGGGCGCGGCAGGCCTGCGGCGGCCGGGCGGCCGTCGGACGGCGGGGAAGTGCCCGCGGCCCCGCGCAGAGACGTGGCGGGCAGCGGAGTCAGCGCACCCGAGCCAGACTGCTCAGGGCAGCCGCCCCAGCTGGCGCCCCGCCCGGCCGGCCCCGCCCCGGAACTGATGTCACGGGAGGCGGGCCCAGGAGGGCGGGGCAGCTCCGGCCCGAGCCGGCAGAGGCTAGGCGCTGCCAGGCACCGCCGAAAGGGAGCCGGAAGCGGGGGGCGTGGCCGCCCTCGGGCCCCGCCCACCGCGGGGCGGGGCGGGTCCTGTGGCTCGCGTGGCCGGAAGCGGCCCGAAGGAGCGCCTTCGGGCGAGAGTCCGGCGGAAGTGGCGGCGCTCGGCCTGGGCAGCGGGGCCGTGGGTGCCCGGGTGGGGGTGGCCCGCGTGCAGCTCTGCGCCCGCACACTTGGTCCCGCCCCTGGGGGCCGGGCATGAGGACTCGGGGTGCGGCCACCGTGCTCTGAGCGCTGACCACGTGCCCAGCGCAAGGTCATTGATTCAATTAAGCGGCGGCAGGCTAGGCGCTTTGCGCCCATTTTATAGATGCAGAAGCTGAAACTCAGAGTGTTTAGTAATTCTAAGACGCAGGATAAGAATGGGGCAAGCGTATAGGACTCGACTTAGAAGTAGGCTTGCAGGGATCCCTGGGTGGCGCAGCGGTTTGGCGCCTGCCTTTGGCCCAGGGCGCGATCCTGGAGACCCGGGATCGAATCCCACGTCGGGCTCCCGGTGCATGGAGCCTGCTTCTCCCTCTGCCTGTGTCTCTGCTTCTCTCTCTGTGACTATCATAAATAAATAAAAAAACAAAAAAGAAGTAGGCTTGCAAATCACCCGTTTTGTGACTAAATCCCATTCTGTAAAACTCTCTCAGGTCCCCCCAAGACCAGAAAGCCTGTGAAGGATGCTCCCTTGGGAATAAACAAAAGGCTTTATTTTCAGACGAGTGTGTAACCCGTCTTGGGGTCTTGGGCTAAGGAACTACATACACCAGAGCGGGGAAAACACGAGTGTGTAACCCGTCTTGGGGTCTTGGGCTAAGGAACTACATACACCAGAGCGGGGAAAACACGGTGTGCAAATCCAAGATCGCCTCCCTGCTCTGAGTTCCTGGGAGCCCTTGAAATGCAACTTAGAGCTGCAATGTCCAGTTCAACCTCATAATTTCAAGTTGTTTAGAACTCACCCCGCAGAGACAAGTTTACTGGGACCTAAGCCATTTGGGAATGTTTGTGAAGACAAGGTCCTTTTTTTGCTTTGTGCTTGCTTTGGTTTCCCCAACTCGCTCAGATCTAACATGTTCTCGAGAAAATACACCCCACAGCCAGTTGTTCTATGCCCGTCTTCCTCATAAGTCAATGTCTGTGACCAATTTCCTCTTTGGTAAAATCAGGACAATTTTTACTGCTAGGGGTGAAATTACAAAGATAAAGACACAAGCCTCCTGGAAGAGCTCATAGTCTAGGGCAGAGGTCTGCTGGCCCTCTGCTTCTGTAAGTAAAGTTTTATTGGAATACAGTTACACGTTTTTGTCTCTCTGCTTTTGCACTGCAAGGGCAGAGTTGAATAATTGCAACAAAAGCTGTATGGCTCACAACACCTGAAATATTTACTGCCTGCCTTTACAGAAAATATTTATGAACCCTCCAGTCTAAGATGTGAGTAGGAAATGATTTAATGATTTTCAGACAGCAATGGAACCATCTTGTCAAGATGGTCCAGAATACAGGGAAACTCACTCTCTTGCAGAGGAATCTAGCACCTTTTCAATGGATTGGGGTCACTTGGAACCTAGTGTTGAGCACAGCTCTGGGAATCGCATAGCTGCTTCTGTAGAGTGAAGCAGAGCTGCTGTGCTGCTCCTGATGGCAGTGGGTGCACTAAGTTAAGAGAAGGGTCCATTTAGATCCTCAGGCTTTTGTCTCAGGGCACAGATCATCTCAGGTGCTTTCTACGCAGAAAGAGCTAATAATAAACTCAGAGCCCAGTCCTCTTAGTTGTTGAGTTACGTTATTATTTGAATATAGTCCATGCTAGATTGCACATGTAAAGAGCTCTGGAGTAACCCTGCCTGGCTTCAAACCCCAGACCCACTTTTTAGCTGAGTGACAGCAAGTAAGAGGCTTAGGCATTCTGTGCCTCAGTTTTATCATTACCCATGGTAGTTATGTTCAATAAGGTCTCCATGAAGACTGACTTAGTGAATTCTGAACCATCACTCCTAGGAGAAAAAAAACAAGGACAATTTTCACCTTCATTGTCATTATTAATCGAAGGTTTGTTTTTATTGTAAACAGAAAAGGACATTAAAATTATGAAAATTTGTAGAATAAAGATGGCTAATGATGAAAATAGAAATATAATTCTGTATGCATTATTGGGCAGATGTTCCTGACCTGTCACTTATAGTGTTCAGAAATACTAAGTTTGGCAATCTCCAACATATTTACCCAGAGGCAGTGAAAACATATATACCCACAAAGACCTGCATGAAAATGTCTACAGCAACTTTATTGATAATTGCTAAAAGCTGGAAACACTCAAATGACAGTCAGTGGGTGAGAGGATATAAAATTTTGGTACAACTGTACTATACGATGGACTATTAGTCGTAGAAAGCAGAATTACTGATATAGCCACCATGACCGAAGAATCTCAAAAGCTTTATGCTAAGAGAAACCAACCAGACAGGAGAAACTACTGTTGAGGAAGGTCCTTAAGAAGATGTGACTTCTGGGGACGCCTGGGTGGCTCAGAGGTTGAGCGTCTGCCTTTGGCTTAGGGCATGATCCCAGAGTCCTGGGATCGAGTCCTGAGATCAAGACCCACATCAGGCTCCCTGCATGGAGACTGTTTCTCCCTCTGCCTATGTCTCTGCCTCTCTCTCTCTGTGTCTTTCATGAATAAATAAGTAAAATATTAAAAAAAAAAAGAAGATGTGACTTTCAGTTGACCTGTGAGCTGGACCTGGGCTCTCAGAGGCTACTCAGCCTCTCCCCTGTCCATGGAATGTGGGTTCTGCTTGATTTTCCCGCTCTCAGAGGCTGCTCCAAGGACATAGGCTTAAGATAATGAGTTGGTGTTGAGAACACCTGAGCAATATATGTGACTGACACTGTTTAAGACTTCTCTGTATATAAACTTCCAAGATTCAGCAGGTGGTGAAGGGATTCACTCACATTAATGCCACCTAAGACAAGCCTCATATATAAGTTCCCTTCACTTATTAAAACTGCCACCTACCAAACTGGAGTGCCCTTTCTCTTTCTTCAGTCTCTTCCTGCCCTCTGCATTTTGGGGTCAGTTTCATATTATACACAGAAAGCTCCCAAAGAGGTTACAAACCAACAACTACATACAATATGATTCCATTTATATGACATTCATGAAAAGACGAAAGTATAGGTGGCTCAATGGTTGAGCATCTGCCATTTGGCTCAGGTCATGATCCTGGGGTCCTGGGATCAAACCCTGCAACAGGCTCCTGGCAAGGAGCCTGCTTCTCCCTCTGTCTATGTCTTTGTCTCTCCCTGTGTTTCTCATGAATACGTAAATAAAATCTTGAAAAACAAAAAAGAAAAGAAAAAAGTATAGAAACAGAAATCAGTAGTCACCAGGAGATAGGAGAGGGTACAAGAATTGGCTAAATTTGCCAAATAAAGTACAGGTTGCCCAGCTAAATTTGCTAAATCTGGCAACTCTAAATTGACTACAAAGGAGCATAAGGGAATTTTGAGGGATGATGTAAATATTCTATATCTTGATTGTGGTGATGCACAACTGTATGCATTTATTACAGGTCATGAAAATGTGAATTTTACTGAATGTAAATTATGCCTCAATACATTTAACTAAAAACAAATACTTTGCTGTAAAGAAAGGCAAAAATTAAGGGATTATATTCGTAGTTACATGAGTGTATGTGCCTGTGTGTATAAGTGGAACTGAGCACTTAAAATGGATGCATTTTGTTGCATGTAAATTGTATCCCAATAAAGTTGGTTTTTAAAAAAACTACACTAAGAATAAAGAATGTCACTTCAAATTGATTCAAAATCCAACATAGTAGGAAGATGTAACACAGGGGCTCCTGGGTGGCTCAATTGGTTTAGTGTTTTACTCTTGATTTCAACTCAGATCTTGATCTCAGGGTTGTGAGTTCTGACCCCATGTTAGGTTCCACTTAAAAAAAAAAAAAAAGGAAGATGTAACATTTCTAAATATTCTATATGGGAATACACCCAATAATAAGACCTCAAAATATACAAAGCATAATTGGCAGAAGAGAAAGAGAAAAATCCCCAACATAGATTCGAATATGTTCCTTTTAATAATGTACAGAACAAGTGGACAAAACAACAGCAGCAACAACTACAAAACTCAGTAGGATCATTCAAGACTTGAATGACACCACTGACAAATCCTGGCCTCCTAGACATATAGAGATCACTCCACCCAATAACTGAAGAGTCAGTAGCATTAGTGGGTGTCCTGAGGGAAAAGTTTGAGAGTATGCTTATTGGGGCACCTGGGTGGTGTGGTCAGTTAAGCATCTGACTTGATTTTGGTTCAGGTTATGATCTCAGGGTTGTGGGATCAAGCCCCATGTTGGAATCTATGCTCAGTGTGGAGTCTGCTTGTCCCTCTCCTTCTGCTCCTCCCTCCACCCCAGCTCATGCTCCTTATCTCTAAAATAAATAAACAAATCTTAAAAAAAAAAAAAAAAAAAGAAGGGTATGCTTATCAAGTTTGCAGTTAACACTGGGGTTTTAACCAGTTGCCTTGGCTCACCTTCAACCTTGGGTTGGCCCCACATGGCCGTTTTGTCCAGGGAAAGTTCTGCTGGCAAACCCTGGGGGTCCCCAGTCATCCAATACCGATACTCGCTCCACTGCAAAGTTCTCCAGTCTAAGGAGGGGCTATTACCAGCATCTCTTTCAATGCTTCAGAGCCTCCTGCTGCCTTCACCAACAAGGGCTGCATGTTGCTGGAGGTGTTCATACTCCAGGAACCCAAGGAGCATGGCTCAGAATCCAAGAAATGAAAAACTGAGGGTACAGAAACATTGAGGTCAAGCAAGGATTCTCATCAGAAATGGTTGATTTGGGTCACCTGGGTGGTTCAATGGTTGAGCATCTTTCTTCAGCTCAGGGCATGATCCTGGAGTTCTGGGATCAAGTCCTGCATCAGCTCCCTGCAGGAAGCCTGCTTCTCCCTCTGCCTGTGTCTCTCCCTCTCTCTGTGTGTGTCTCCTATGAATAAATAAATAAAATATTAAAAAATAAATAAATAAAATCTTAGCAAAAAAAGAAATGGTTGATTTTAAAAATTGTTTTAAATATTTATCTCCTACTTATGCGAATAATGTATCTTGTATATCCTGATTTCCAAAATTCTGAAGAGATCATCATTAAAAATCTTGATTAAGGATTCTGGGTCATGGGTAGCCCCGGTGGCGCAGCGGTTTAGCGCTGCCTGCAGCCCAGGGTGTGATCTTGGAGACCCTGGATTGACTCCCATGTCAGGCTCTCTGCATGGAGCCTGCTTCTTTGCCTGTGTCTCTGCCTCTCTCTCTCTGTCTCTATGAATAAATAAATAAAATCTTAAAAAAAAAAAAAAGGATTCTGGGTCGTTGTTCCAAGCATGTGTTCACTATGTATGACATGGATGGAGAGGAAATGACAGGAATTTCTATTACAATTTAGTAAAAAAAATGGCTAACATGGTTCTATAAAAATCCTTAGCAAACTAGGAATCAAACAATATTTACTCAAAGTGATAATGATTATTTTGAACTATTATCCCACATCAAAGTTATTGATTAAGATTTTTTAAAAAGCTAGAGATATTCCTAGAAAGATCAGAAACAAGGTAACTATTCTCAAACTCTTAGTGAACGTTGTTCTAGTCAAAAATAAATGGAATATATATTTTTAAAGATAAGCTTTCATTATTTACATATGATATGATTACCTGAAATGTCTAAAAGAGTCACCTTAAAAATCAATTAGGGGCACCTGAATGGCTCAGTGAGTTAAGCATCTGCCTTCAGCTCAGGTCAGGATCCAGGGTCCTGGGATTGAGCCCCTCATCAGGCTCCCTGCTCACAGGGAGGTCTGCTTCTCCCTCTCCTTCTGCTCCTCCCCCCGCTTGTGTTCTCTTACTCTGTGTCAAATAAATAAATAAAATCTTTAAAAAAAGTTATAAGAACAAGTCAATGATTTACCTGGATGCAAAATAAATATATGTCAGTAGATTTCTTGCATACCAACAGTAATGAGCTAAAAATATTTTTTAATTAATTAATTAATTAACTAATAGTAGTTAATCAATTAGGGAACTTAAGGGAAATACCCAATGGTGGGGCTTGAACTCACCACCCCAAGATCAAGAGTCACATGCTCGGGACGCCTGGGTGGCTTAGTGGTTGGGTGTCTGCCTTTGACTCAGGGCCTGATCCCGGGGTTGGGGATCAAGTCCCACATCGGGCTCCTGCAGAGAGCCTGCTTCTTCCTCTGCCTGTGTCTCTGCCTCTCTCTCCATCTCTCATGAATAAATAAATAAAATCTTTATATATACATAAAAAAAGCCACATGCTCTACCCACTGAGCCAGCCAGGCTCCTCTAAAAAAATTTTAACATCAGTCACTCTGATAACATTATAAAATACCTAGATATACATTAGCGAGAAACATTCAGGACTTAAGGAGGCTTTCTAACTTGCTTTATATGGAGAACTTAAAAATAAACTTGAATAAATGAAGAGATACATTATGTTCCTGGGTAGGAAAACGAAAGATGTCAATATTCCCAAATTAATCCATAGGTTTAATGGAATTCTAATAAAAAAGACTCTTTGTAGGGATCTGTGGATGGCGCAGCGGTTTGGCGCCTGCCTTTGGCCCAGACCCGGGATCAAATCCCACGTCGGGCTCCCGGTGCATGGTGCCTGCTTCTCCCTCTGCCTATGTCTCTGCCTCTCTCTCTCTCTGTGTGACTATCATAAATAATAAATAAAAAAAGAAAAATATAAAAAAAGACTCTTTGTATTCTTTTGGAACTTGAGAAAATAATTCTAACATTTAGGGTGCCTGGCTGGCTCAATTGGTAGAGCATGCAACTCTGGATCTCAGGATCATGACTTCAAGCTCCATGTTGGATGTAGAGCCTACCTAAAATGATAAAATAAAGATCTAGTATTCATCTGTATTTCTTTTTAGCTATCTCACCAGAGGTAAGGGAAACAAAAGCAAAAATGAACCATTGGAACTTCATCAAGGTAAAAAAATTCTGCACAGAAAAGGAAACGGTCAGCAAAACTAAAAGGCAGCCTATGGAATGGGAGAAGATATTTGCAAATGGCATATCTGATAAAGAATTAATATCCAAAATCTATGAAGAACCTATCAAACCCAATACTCAAAAACCAAATAATCCAGTTAAGAAATGGGCAGAAGACATGAATAGACATATTTTAAAAGGAGTCATCCAGATGGCTAACAGACACATGTAAAGATATTCAACATTACTCATGATCAGGAAAATACAAATCAAAACCACCATGAGATACCACCTCACACCTGTCAGAATAGATAAAATTAACAACACAGGAAACAACAGATGTTGGCAGGATTCGGAGAAAGGGGAACCCACCTACAATGTTGGTGGGAAAGCAAGCTGGTGCAGCCATTCTGAACAGTATGGAGGTCCCTCAAAAAGTTAAAAATAGAACTACCATATAACACAGCAATTACACTGCTAGATATTTACCCAAAGGATACAAAAATAGAGATTCCAAGGGGTACATGCACCCTGAGGTTTATAGCAGCATTATCAATAATAGCCAAACTATGAAATGTGCACCAGCTGATGAATGAATAAAGAAGGTGTCATATGTGTACAATGGAATATGACTCAGCCATCCAAAAGAATGAGTTCTTGGGACAGCTGGGTGGCTCAGCGGTTGAGCATCTGCCTTCGGCTCAGGGCGTGATCCTGGGATCCTGGGATCGAGTCCTGTGTCAGGCTCTCCACAGGGAGCCTGCTTCTCCCTCTGCCTATGTCTCTGCCTCTCTCTGTGTCTCTCATGAATAAATAAATAAAATCTTTAAAAAAGAAAAAGAAATCTTGGGCAGCCCTGGTGGCTCAGCGGTTTAGCGCCACCTTCAGCCCAGGGCCTGATCCTAGAGACCTGGGATTGAGTCCCAGGTCAGGCTCACCGCATGGAGCCTGCTTCTCTCTCTGCCTGTGTCTCTGCCTCTCTCTCTCTCTCTCTCTCTCTCTCTCAGTAATAAATAAAAATATATTTTAAAAAAATGAAATCTTGCCATTGGCAGTGACATGGGTGGAGCTAGAGAGTATTATGCTAAGTGAAATAAGTCAGAGAAAGACAAATACCATATGATTTCACTCATGTGGAATTTAGGAAACAAAACAGATGAACGTGTGGGAACAGGGGAAAAAGAGTGAAGGAGAGAAAAGGAGGCAAACCATAGAGTCTCTTAATGATAGAGAACAAACTGAGGGTTGATGAATGGAGGGGTGTGGGGATGGGCTGACTGGGGGATGGGGATTAAGGAGGGCACTTGTTATAATGAGCACTGGGTGTTATATATAAGTAATGAATCACTAAATTCTACTCCTGAAACCAATATTACACTATATATTAACTAAAGAGAATTTAAATAAAAATTTGGAAGAAAAAATGCTAATGTTCATCTGAAAGACTAAATAGTGAAAATAGCAAAGATACTATCATGCCTTTCTATATTTCTCAAATTTTCTATAAAATATGAATTCTTTTTATTGTGGAAAAAGGTTTTCTGTTATAAAAACTTTTTGGAGGCAAAGTATTCTTTAACAACAACAAAAGATAAACTAATCCCAATACATATTTTAAAATACGTATTGAATGTAACTACTGATACAAAAACCTTTCTCTACTATGGCTCTATCCATTCCTTATCAGATAATTGTTAGAAGTGCAAATTATGGGGCGCCTGGTGGCTCAATTGGTTAAGGGTCTGCCTTTGGATCAGGTCATGATCTCAGGGTCCTGGAATAGAGACCCTCATCGGGCTCAGCAGGGAACCTGCTTCTTCTCCCTCTCCTGCTCCCCCTGCTTGTGCGTGCGCTCTCTCTCTCTCACTATGTCAAATAAATAAATAAATAAATAAATAAATAAATAAATAAATATCTTTAAAAGAAGTTCAAATTACTCTGCTTTCAAAAACTGACAAAGGAAATGGAAAAATAGTTTTTTGGGAAGAAGTCAGATGATTTGATACTGTCTTGCCTACAGAAAGAAACAAACCAGTTACAGTCTTGTAAAACCTGAAACAGGAGCAAACAAGCAACAGGAGTCCCCAGCTTGGACAGTAATCATCTTGAGAAGTAAAGGCTGCTTTTTTTCACAACAACTATAAACGCAATAGTCTCATCTGTGTGTTTAATTCCAGTCAAATGAAGTGGAATGCCCAGGTACTTTTGACCAATTCTAAACACTGAACTTCACTCCTGTCTCTGATTATAAGCCTGATCACAAGGTGCATGGAGGCAAACCCTAACCAGGAACCTTTCCTTTCATGTCTGATTTCAGCTAAGCTTCCCTGTGGCCTTTAGATTTCACTGATCACACACACACACACACACACGCACACACACACGCACACACACACCTGTAGATCCCTAAGATTTTGTCTCCCATGCATTTCACCTCTTGGGAGATGTCTGACTGTCCTAAAGCTGGTTTAGAATGTCCAACTAGTGTTTCCAGAAAGGCAGCCTGGAAGAAGTGCTAGGGAAGACCTTTCCATGCCTTGAAAAATGCATGTGGAGGTGCTTTAGGGAGACTGTGCTACCCTCTACCGCCACTGGGCACAGCATTCTTTTTTTTTTTTTTTAAGATTTTATTTATTTATCCATGAGAAACACACAGAGAGAGGCAGAGACACAGGCAGAGGGAGAAGCAGGCTCCATGCAGGGAGCCCGATGTGCGACTCGATACCTGGACCCGGAATCAGGCCCTGAGCCGAAGGCAGACGCTCGACCGCTGAGCCACCCAGGCATCCCTGGGCACAGCCTTCTACCAACATCCCCATCCCACCTCTGATGGCATCAGGTCACAGTCCTCCCCCACCCCTCCTTTGACATCATTAAGGGGGACTCCATTGTTTGTGTGCTCTGACTTTCTCTGCCCCCTGTCACGGTGAATTCCAGGCTTCTCCACCTCAGTTGGCCATCTCAAGGCCAAGATCCAGAACCTGTCATCATTCCTGTGCAGAGGCTCCCCGCTCTTGGGCCCTCCTTCCAGCTATCCCACTTCATTACTCCCACTGTACCTGTTCTTGAGCCTCATCCTCACCTACAGCCCCTTCCACTCTCTGCTTTCTCCTCCTTTGCCCTGCTGTCCTCCAGCTGGGATTCTGCGATCCAACAAGTAAGTCACTCTTTTGCCAACATGGTATCTTCAGCTTCCTTGTCCTTCAGCACAACCACATGGCAACACCACACCCCTGGATGAACCCAGCTGTCCACCTCTTTTCTGACTACACCTGGGTGCTAGAGAAGATCTGTAGTCTCTGGCCTTGGTGGGGTCTTCTCGGCTGCCAGGAATCCCACACTTTCCTGGGAGGCCCTTTGCTTCCACTTCCTTCCATCCTCTTCAAAACCCTGTGCTCATTTTCTCCACCTGTACTGGATAGGCCTGTTCCTCGGCCACTCTTCTCTTCTCCCTTCCTATCAAGTTGGAAGAAGAGTTCTCTCCTGTAAAAGATGATCTCCTCACCTGTGTCTATTGTTTCCTGTGAAACCTGAGTCTGCCAACTAACTACTTCCCTTTTGTCTGACCCACCTCTTCCTCTCTACTGGCATCTTCCCGTTGACAGTAAAACACTCGAGTTCTCATCTCACTTCCTGAGATGGATGTTTATTCCATTAATCTTCAACCTTGAGTTGTTTCCTAAGATATGTGCACAAGACTAAAAATGTCCTTTTTTTAATTTTTGTGATAGTCACACACAGAGAGAGAGAGAGAGAGGCAGAGACATAGGCAGAGGGAGAAGCAGGCTCCATGCACCAAGAGCCCGACGTGGGATTCGATCCCGGGTCTCCAGGATCGCGCCCTGGGCCAAAGGCAGGCGCTAAACCGCTGCGCCACCCAGGGATCCCTAAAAATGTCCTCTACGTGCTGTTTCACATACTCCACATTTTGGGGATATGGTATTATTTTTTTAATTCAAAATATTTCTCAATTCCTATCTGAATTATTCCTTGGGTCTATTTATTACTTGAATGTGTGTTTCTTAATTTCCAAACAAATAGGGATTGTATACGATGACCAATTTCCTCTTTGGTAAAATTTTTGTTTTTGATTTCTAGATGAATTGCACTGTGGTCAGAGAGTATGTTTTGTATTATTTTAGTCCCTTGAGATTTCTTCAAACTGCTTTATTTATTTATATTTTCTTTTTCTTTTTTTTTCTTTCTTTTTCTTTTTTTTCTTTTTTCTTTTCAAACTGCTTTATAAGCCAGTGTATGGTCACTTTGCACAAATGTTCTGAGTGTGCCTGAAAAGAATGTGTGACGGTCAGTGCTCTATACTCATGTATCAAGCCATTCGTTAATTATGTTTTCCTGGGACGCCTGGGTGGCTCAGCGGTTTAGCACCTGCCTTTGGCTCAGGGTGTGATCGTGGAGTCCAGGAATCAAGTCCCGCATTGGGCTCCCTGCGTGGAGCCTGCTTCTCCCTCTGCCTGTGTCTCTGCCTCTCTCTTGCTCTCTCTCTCTCTGTCTCTCATGAATAAATAAATAAAATCTTTAGGGATCCCTGGGTGGTGCAGCGGTTTAGCGCCCGCCTTTGGCCCAGGGCGCGATCCTGGAGACCCGGGATCAAATCCCACGTCGGGCTCCCGGTGCATGGAGCCTGCTTCTCCCTCTGCCTATGTCTCTGCCTCTCTCTCTCTGTGTGACTATCATAAATAAATAAAAATTTAAAAAAATATGTTTTCCAAATCTATACCCTTACTGACTTTTTGTTTCCTTGTTCTGTCAGTTAGGGATTGAGAAGGGTTATAATATTCTGTGGATTGTAGATTTTCCATTTCTCCTTGCTATTCTATCAAATTTTGCTTTACTTACTTAAAGCCTGTGTTATTAGGTACATAGCAATTTATTCATTTATTTTTACATTTTTATTTATCTGGGATAGATAGAGAAAGCATGAGCAGAGGGAGGGGCCCAAGGGGAGAGAGAAAGAATCTAGAGCAGATTCCACACCGAGCAGCTGCCTGGTGCTGGCCCCATGATAGTGAGATCATGACTAGGGAAAGCATCCTGCTGTAAGTCAGACGTGCAGGAATCCACATTGAGATCTCTAGTAACAATACAGGAAGCTAAACAATACCTTCTGTAACAACCAGCCAATATGGCCAGGATTTGATTAATAACTGACCATTTCCATAATTTTTGTCCCTGGTTCCAACTTAAGGCCAACCGCAGGAAGCTAAATATGCTCCCCTTACGAGTCACACAGGATGCCCCACTTCCAGTCCATCTGCCTACTACTTCCCAGGCCACCAGGCTCCAATCAAGGCACACCTAGAGCCTTCCCTTGCCCACCAATAAAGCTTCCCCACTGCTCTGCCTGCCCTGAGTCTCTGCTAAACACAAGCGATGGTGGTTGACTCCCTTATTGTAGCAAGCCTCAATCTGTATCCTCTGTTTGTGTCATTTGGGTGGTTTCTGTTTATTTCCATGCTTTCTGTTCATCTCTTTGACTACAACAAAAGTGACCCTCCTCGGAGCTGCAGAGTGTTCCTGTCTATCACACGCTCACCTCTACTTGCCGTTGAGAAAAGACAGCACCCGTCCCCAACACATCTACATGGAGGGCCCAGCTTATTGAATGCTTTGTGGCCAGGCCCCTCAAACAAAAGCCCCCTTGTCATCCACTGCATGTGGGCTTTCTTTTTTTTTTTTTCATCCACTATATGTGTAGTGAGGTTCCCTGGAAGGCAGACTCTGAGATGCCAAGATTTGCATGCAAGAGGTTTATCGTGGAGGTTTTTGGGATGGACATGTGTGGGGAAGTACAGGACCCAGGACAGGATGAAATAAACTGGCCTGAGATGCAGTAAGAGCACAGCCTCAGCTCATCTTGTGAGGGATCTCTGGACTGGAGGTGAGAAGCTTGGGCCTTTATTCCCCGACATCAACCAGTCATTGAATGAAGCTGCCCCAGGAAGGGCCTTGATCATGGGACAGGCAGCTTCCATTGTCTGAGAGCAAGTCCAGGAGAGAACTCCACTTGTACCTCAAGTGGCTGGGGAGTGAGTGTTTCGGTTCTGGGGGAAGAAAGATGTAGGGGGTCTGTCGGGGTGTACTGCAAAACCTCAAAGCCTGCCCTACCAGAAGCCAAAGGAACCTGTACATTTGTGTCTTTTGTTTGTTTGTTTGTTTTTTTTAAAGATTTTATTTATTTATTCATGAGAGACACTCAAAGAAAGGCAGAGACATAGGCAGAGGGAGAAGGTTCCCTGTGGGGAACCTGATGCAGGACTCGATCCCAGGACCCTAGGCTTGCAACCTGAGTGGGAGGCAGACACTCAAGCCCTGAGCCCCCCAGGCACCCAGAACCTGCACATTTGCATCAGCAGAGAAACCAATGACAGACCGCTTGTGGACTTTGGGACGTGGAGGGAGTGAGGCCAAGCTGAGCATGGAGCTCCCATGGAGTCAGAGCTCGCAGAACAGGCTGAGAGAGAGTAATGGGAGCCTCAAAGTGGATGCAAATAGGTCCTGGACAGTTTCCCAAGACCAAGAAGACGTCATTTCCAAAATTAAAAATTCAAAAGAGGAAATATAAAAAACCAATAGTCACGACAGAGAACCTTCTGAAATATCAGATGGAAAATCTGAGAACAAAGCAGAATTATAGTAAAAATGGAAATTAACATGAAAGAGAGCAGAAAGCTGCAGGACAGATCTGGAGAACACCCACCCCCCCCACCCCCCGTGAATGATGGAACTTCCAGAAGGGTGTGTGCCTGGGTGGCTCAGTCGCTTAAGTGGCTGCCTTCTGCTCAGGTCATGATCCCAGGGTCCTGATCCAGTCCCGCATTGGGCTTTCTGCTCAGCAGAGTCTACTTCTCCCTCTCTGCTGCTCCTCCTGCGTATGCTCTCTCTGTCAAATAAATAAATAAAATCTTTTAAAAAAAGAAAAAGAACTTCCAGAAGGAAAAGGGGAGTAGAGATGGGGTAGGGATGGAAGGAATAACAAAGCACTGGCCCCAGCCTCTGGGAGAGTCTTCCCTGGCCACTGTCGCCTGCAGCCACATCTGAGGTGTACACTTGGGGACTATGCCCTCCCTGGGTGATGTCCAGCTTTGGCAGCCCATGTCTGCTCATGCACATTTGTGGGCCTACAAGTCCTTTTTTTTTTTTTTTTTTTTTGTCTTTTATATTTTAGTTATTTATTTGAGAGAGACAGAGAGAGAGGGAGGGAGAGGGAGAGAATCCCAAGCAGACTCTACACTGAGAAACAATGACAGACCGCTCATGGACTTCGGGACGTGGAGGGAGTGAGGGAGTGAGCATGGACCTTGATGCAGGATCTCTAGCCCAATGTGAGGCTTGAACTCATGGCTGTAGAGTTGTGTACCACCGTTTGTCTCAGCTCTGATTTGAACCTGACCCCTGCATCTTTCCCAACTTCCAGCCCTGTGTCATGGCTACATTCAGAACCTGGAGTCTAAGCAAAGTCTGGCCCAGGGGACTGTCATGCATACTATCACCTGAGCCCATAAACAGAGAGACGCCCAAAGATGTATGTGCAGGATGTTAGCTGCAGTATTAGGTCCAATGCTGAGAACATGGGGACAGCTAGATGGTATGCAGTTGTAGTATATCCATAAGCAAAATTATTATTTTTAAAGATCTTATTTGTTTATTTGATTTGGAGAGAATGAGAGAGAGCATGGGGGGCAGAGGGAGAGAGAGAAGCAGGGAGCCCGATGTGTGGTTCATTCCAGGACCCTGGGACCACGACCCGAGCTGAAGGCAGAGGCTTAACTCAATGAGGCACCCGGGTGTCCTCCACAAGCAAAATAACTAAGCAGCTACTAAAAAATTATGCCTGCTGGGGCAGCCTGGGTAGCTCAAGGGTTTAGTGCCGCCTTCAGCCCAGGGTGTGATCCCAGAGACCCGGAATTGAGTCCCACGTCCGGCTCCCTGTATGGAGCCTGCTTCTCCCTCTGCCTGTGTCTCTGCCTCTCTCTCTCTCTCTCTCTGTCTCTCATGAATAAATAAATAAAATCTTTAAAAAAAATAAAAATGATGTCTGTGAAGGACGGCTAAGAATAAAGGAAAATGTTCAAGATATAATACCAGGTGGGAAAAAAAGCAAGAAAAAAAAAAAGAAAAAAAGCAAGATAAAAATTGCATACAAAATGCAATTACTAAAAACAAAACAAAACAAAAAACAAAATGCAATTACTCTTTGTGTCTCATGAATTTTATGTAAATGTATGGCTGTCTTAGAAATGTAAAGAACAGGGGATCCCTGGGTGGCGCAGCGGTTTGGCGCCTGCCTTTGGCCCAGGGCGCGATCCTGGAGACCCGGGATCGAATCTCACATCGGGCTTCCGGTGCATGGAGCCTGCTTCTCCCTGCCTCTCTCTCTTTCTCCCTCTGTGACTATCACAAATAAATAAAAATTAAAAAAAAAAATTAAAAAAAAAAAAAAAAAGAAATGTAAAGAACAAAATAAAAGATGCAGTCCAAAAAAAGAATGAGGGGCAGCCCCGGTGGCGCAGCGGTTTAGCGCCGCCTGCAGCCCAGGGCGTGATCTGGAGACCCTGGATCGAGTCCCACGTCAGGCTCTCTGCATGGAGCCTGCTTCTCCCTCTGCCTGTGTCTCTGCCTCTCTCTCTCTCTCTGCATCTCTATGAATAAATAAATAAAATCTTTAAAAAAAAGAATGAAAAAATAGGTATAAATGTAGGGCGGAAATAGTTAAATCACCCTCTCTTTCTTTAGCTGAAATGATTTAACAGCTAGAAAGCCCAAGATAATCAACATTAAAAAAAAAAAAAGACACACCTAGCCCCCAATCTTGGTTTCTAAATACCATTCTTTTTCTTTTTTTAAAGTAGGCTCCACATCCAGCATGGAGCCCAATGTGGGGCTTGATCCCAAGACCCTGAGATCAAGACTCAGACACTTAACCAACTGAGCCACATAGGCACCCCTAAATACCATTCTTTGTAAAAGAAACAAAGCTCCCTGGAGAAGTGGTTAAGTGATTGGTTCTTGGCTGGGCAGGGAATATACCAAATAATCCTGGAGGAACTCACAGAGCTAAAATGTAGGGAAATGCTAAAATAATAATAATAATAAAGTACTCATAATGGAGAGTATTTATCAAATGGACACAGTCAACTGAAGGAATTCCCAATGACCAAAGCTGGAGTAATTTGAGCAAGAAAACAAGTAAATAGGGATGCCTGGGTGGCTCAGCAGTCGAGCGTCTGCCTTCGGCTCAGGGCCTGATCCAGGTCCCGGGATCAAGTTCTACATGGGACTCCCTGCATGGAGCCTGCTTCTCCCTTTGCTTGTGTCTCTGCCTCTCTCTGTGTGTCTCTCATGAATAAATAAATAAAATAAAATATTTAAAAAAGAAAACAAGTAAAATAGTATTGAGCTAAACCCTAAGTATAAAATAAATATCCATGAGTGATATAAGTAAATGACTAAGTCAATAGGAGGAGGGAGATGGCAGTTCGATGTCCCATACAGAGGAATTCTAAATAATTTATATAGATACCCCACTCTCAGAGAGGTGAAGCACCACTCCCTTCCTTAAATGTGGGTTGCAATGAGGGACTTTCTTCCAAAGAGTACAGCAGGGAAACAGGAAGAGAGTAACTGCGGTGGAGAAATCTCACACATGCCCCTCAGCCAGGCGGTCAAGATTGGCAGCAACGGTGGTAAACCAGTCATGTTGATCCTATGTTCCCTTGATGTGATGTGATGTGATGTGATGTGATGTGATGTGATGAGAAGGTGCTTTACCTCTGTGGTCTTTCTCCTCCCCAGCCCCAAACCCCTGTCTCACCATGAGGAAACAATTCCAAAGGAGAGACGTTCTGCAGAAGAGTGCCCAGTGCTCCTCCAAAGCGTCAAGGTGAACAAAAGCAAGGAAGGTCTGAGAAACTGTTCCAGTCCAGATGAGCCTATGAAGACATTACTAAATGTGATGTGACATCCCAGATGGGCACCTGAATGGAAAAGGACATCAGGTAAACTCTTTGAAAATCTGGGGACACTTGGGGGGCTCAGTCGGTTACACATCCAACTCTTAACTCAGGTGTTGATCTCAGGGTCATAAGCAGGGCCTGGCATTGAGCTCCAAACTGGACATAGAGCCTACTTAACACACACACACACACACACACAACTATGGAAATCTGAATAGAGCATGGATTTCAGATACTAAGAATGTTATTGGATCATTAATTATGTATCATGCTAATGAGAGATATTAATACCACAGGGACCTGGGTATGGGCTATATATGATCACTTTATACTCTCTTTGTAACTCCAAATCTGAAACTGTTCCAAAAATAAAATGTGTACTTAAAATGCAGTTAGATAAAATAATGAAATAATATGTAGACATATTGGAAAGGAGGGAGTAAAACTCTTTTTTTGGTAGGTAATGTGATTAAGTAGAAAACCCAAGATAATTTTTTTTTAAAAATTAAAACACAGGGGCACCTAGGTGGCTCAGCTGGCTAAGTGTCCAACTCTTGATTTTGGCTCAGGTCACGATCTCAGCGTCTTGGGATGGAGTAGAGTCAGGGTCCCTGCTGGGTGTGGAGCCTGCTTAGGGTTCTCTCTCTCTCCCTCTCCCTCTACCCGACCCCCCACGCACACTCACACTCATACATGCACTCTCTCTCACTAAAAAAATAAAAAATATAAATAAATAAATAAATAAATAAATAAATAAACAAACAAATATAAAAAATAAAAAACAAGATGAAACAGGACAGACTTAGCATCCAGATCTTGGTTTCTAAGTACCATTATCCTGCCAAAGGAGCCAGGGCTCCTGGGAGAACTGATTATTCTAGCTTTGGAGCAGGGAAAATAGAAGATGGTCCTGGAGTGTCTTATGGGGCCAGACACTCAGTAAGTGCTGGTGGGGGTGTGCACCTTACAGGGACAGGAGCAAAGGACAGAGCTCGATGACCAGCGCTGCAACAGCTGGCCTCGCAAAATAAATAAGGGCAGTCTGTGATTATGACCCAAAGAAGAAACCAATATCCGTGAGTCCACAAGTCTACATAAGTGAGAAAGATGAAGAAATGCAGAATGCTGTCCTGCAGTTTCTCAGATCCACGTGGCTTCCTCCTGCACACACAGTGGGTGTTATGACTACTGTATACAGTCATTTATTTCCATTTATCCAAACCTTTACCATTTTTGTTGCCTCCCATTCCTTTACAACTCACACCTTTTCCCTGGAGAATGTGTTCAGGCAGCTTCTCCGCGGAGGGTATGTTGGCAAACTCTCTTCGTTCCGTTTGTCTGATAAAGGCTTTGTTTGGTCCTGTTCTTTTTTTTTTTTTTTTTTTTAAGATTTTATTTTAGTGCAGCCCGGGTGGCTCAGCGGTTTAGCGCCACCTTCAGCCTAGGATGTGATCCTGGAGACCCAGGATCAAGTCCCACGTCACATTCCCTGCATGTGCTTCTCCCTCTGCCTGTGTCTCTGCCTCTCTCTCTGTGTCTCTCATGGATAAATAAATAAAATCCAACTTCCTATAACTTCTCCCACAGAAAGAGAGGCAGAGACACAGGCAGAGGGAGAAGCAGGCTCCCTGTGGGGAGCCCAATGTGGGACTTGATCCCAGGACCCTGGGATCATGACCTGAGCCAAAGGCAGATGCTCAACCACTGAGCCAGCCAGGAGCCCCAAGTTGGCCTTATTCTTGAAGATGGTTTTCCTGGGTCTGGGATGCGCAGTGGAGGTGCTTCTGCTCCAAGGTCCCCCTGGCCCACTGCCCCCGGCCAGGCTGGCTGGCACTGGCCCGTTGGCATTCCATCCTTCCCTCCAGCTGGCTTTAGGAGCTCTTTCTGTCTGCCGTCCTGCGGTCTCGCTGTTGGGCCAGCTGCAAGCTTGCTGTCTTCCCTGTGGCAAGGGACCCAGAAGGCGCAGGGGACAGTGGAGTGGAGGACCGATTGCTTGTCCAGCTTCAGTGTGTTCCTGGGCCCTGGGCAGCTTCCTAGCGCAGGGCCACCAGCAGGACACCTCTGCACGACAGGCTTCCCTGGCACTCAAGGGGGGATTTCTCCAGTCTCTTGACTGGACTCTCAACATATCCTTATGTGCCTAGGTGTGGATTTCTTTTTTTAGTCTTTTAAAAAAATTATTATTACTACTTTTTATTATTTTATTTAAATTCAATTAATTAATGTATAATGGATTATTGGTTTCAGAGGTAGAGGTCAGTGATTCATCAGTCATCTATAACCCCAGTGCTCTTTCCATCATGTGCCCTCCTTCACGCCCATCCCCCAGTTACCCCGTCCCCCCATACACCCCACGCCCCTCCTCTCTCTAGCAACCCTCAGTTTGTTTCCTGTGGTTAAGAGTCTCTTACGGTTTGTCTCCCTCTCTGATTTCATCTTGTTTTCTTTTTTTCCTCTCTTTTTTCTCCTATGAAAACCTGCTTGGGATTCACTGGGTTTTCTGAGTCTGAGGAGGACTCCGTGTCAGTGACTACTTCTGTACACTTCTGTAAACTTTCAACCATTACCACACTGAATATTGCCTCTGCCCCTCTGTGGTTTTTCCTTCTGTAGGATGATGCTCTCTATGAGATATTCTTGTCCCACCCTCCATGTCTCTTCATCTCTCTTAAAAAAATCTTTGTTGAGATGCAATTCACATACCATACAGGTCACCTATGTAAGGTGAAGAGTAGAATAGTTTTTTGTACATTCGCAGAGTTGTGCAACCACCCCTTCAACTGACGCTAGAACATTTCATCATGCTGAAAAAAACCCATCCCCATCCTCCTATCCCCCCAGCCCTTGGCAAATTCTAGTCTGCTTTCCATCTCTGTGGATTTGCCTATCCTGGATGTTTCAAATAAACAGAATCATACAATATGGGGTCTATCATGCCTGGCTTCTTTCATTTAGCATAATAGTTTCCAGATTCCTCCTCATTAAAGTGTGTGTCAGCACCACATTCCTTTTTATTACCAAATAATATTATATTCGATAAATCAAATTCACCACATTCTGGACCCCGGGGCATTTGGGTTGTTTCTACTTTGGGTCTATCATGAATAATGCTGATGTGAAATTTCACGTGTATTTTTGTGTGGATTTTTGTCATCGTTTCCCTTGAGTAGATGCCTGGGAATGTGGTGGCCCTATATGTAACCTATATGAGCCCCCAGAGCTTTTCCAATAGAAACAATGTAGAACACACCATTGTATCTTGCCACCAGAAATGTGGACCTGACTTCCCCTTTACTTGTTTGGCTCTCTGGACTTCACCCGGGGCAATCTATTCCATCTGTTTCCAGAGCACTTAACAGTCTTGTCAGATCCTTAACCTGGCCATTTGGCTCCCAATTTCAATTATAATTCTTATTTCTGGAATCCTTCTTTAGTGTTTTCCTATAACTTCCCTGAAAATGTGATGGTTTCTGGTTTCTTTGTCATACTTTCAATATCCTGTTTTATTTCCATAAACATTTGAAGAAGGTTTTTTTTTTTTTTTTTTTTTTTTTTTTTTTTTTTTTTTATGGCTCCAAACTAAACTTTCTCTTGAACTTTAGAGTCTTGGCTCTAGACAAGTTTGCTTTTCCTGCCGACTCTTGCTTATGATGGTTCATTTCCCGATGTGCTCTTTGAATTGCACAACTTTATGAGTGGGAAGCCTTTGAGGGCTCCGTCTGAAGTGCATTTACTCCTGAGTTGCCTTTGCTTTGCCAGGCTCTGTGGAGTTCTACCAATGGGGACCACTTTGGGTGACACCTTCATTCATTTTTGTTAAGATTTTATTTATTTATTCATGAGAGACACAGAGAGGCAGAGACATAGACAGAGGGAGAAGTAGGCTCCCTGCGGGGAGCCCAATGTGGGACTTGATCCCAGGATCCTGGGATCAGGACTTGAGCCAAGGGCAGATGCTCAGCCACTGAGCTACCCAGGTGCTCAAAACCTTCAAACTTTATGTGGCTTCTTGCTCCAAGCCCCTGTGAGTATAGCACCACACTGAGACATTCTCAGGAAGATTTCTTTCTTCCTTCTAACTTTTTCTGTTCTACTCAGAGGCAAGCTAACGAAGTCCTCTCCCTCTTATCCCCATGGCCCTCCATGGGGGAGATAATTTTGTTGCAGTTTACTCACTGAGGATGTCTCTTTTCTGGGGATTCTCAGCTTCTTGGGGGTTTCTAGCATGACCTTCCTCCTTGCTCAGGCCCAGAGTTTTGCTCCTGTTTGGAATGTGCTGCCTTTCCAGGGCATCCTAGCTCTGAGGTTCTTGGGACCAGAGACACCCTGGGGCAAAGCTAGATGTAGCCCTCCATGATTGTGTTTTCATTTAATGGAAAATTTCAAATTTACATAACTATGCAAAGAATAATGTAATGACCCCAGTGAACTAATGACATGGCCAATTTTGAAGCTCACCTGCTCTCAATATGGTTTTGAAGCAAATTCTACACATTATGCTATTCCATCAGAAAATACTTCAGTATACATCTCCAAATGATGAGAGCTCTTTAAAAAAATATAGCCAAAGCATCTATATTCACACACAAAAATTTAAAATAATAATTCCCTAGTATCAGCAGTGTTCATGTCTCTGCTCTAATCAGTGCTCAAACTGCCAGTTGCCTCAAAAATGTGAATATGGCTTTCTTTGTTATTTCTGGCCTGAAAAATGTCCCCTACTTTCCTGCCAACTCCACTATGCCTTAACAAAGCTTTTTAAAATTAATATTGCTTCAGTATTTTTACACATTCTGTATCAGGAGGTCCTCTCTGGATATCTAGCCTGTCATTCTGCCAGAAACAGAAGCTTCTGACCACAATCTTGCTTTAAAAGTATCATCTCAGTGGCACCTGTCTGGCTCAGTCAGTTGAGCCTGTGACTCTTGTTAGTTGGAGCCCCATGTCAGGTGCAGAGATTACTTAAAAATAAAATCTTTAGGGATCCCTGGGTGGCTTGGCAGTTTGGCGCCTGCCTTCGGCCCAGGGCGTGATCCTGGAGTCCTGGGATTGAGTCCCACATTGGGCTCCCTGCATGGGAGCCTGCTTCTCCCTCTGCCTCTCTCTCTGTGTATCTCATGAATAAATAAATAAAATCTTTAAAAATAAATAAAACATAAATATTAAATAAAATCTTTTTAAAAGATGTCATCTCCACATATGTACCTAGGAAAAAAAGACTGGAAGGAAATAAATAACCATGCTAACAGTAGTGAGAGCTCTGTCATAGATCATTTATGATTTTTGTTGTCCTCTATCCTTTCCTATCTGTATTCTATAATCAGAATACAAAATAAATCCCATTACTTTAACCCATGAAACCATAAGCACTGCCTCTGAAACTGAGCTTCTCTGTCTTTGACTTTCAGCCTTATTGACACCTTATTATAATGATGATAGGGCTGCCCCAGGACACTTGCATGTTCCTCAGTCTTTTGGGGCTGGCAAGGGATGAGTGGGGGGAGATTCCTGTCTGCATCCCCCCTGGCTTCCCACTGTCTTGCTCATGGCTAAGGGTCCTGAGCCAGTGGAGAGAAGGCAAGGTAGACCAACAGTGGAGCTCTGCCTAAAAATTTTCGTAGGAAATCTGGCAAACCTGCCGGGGGTGGGGGGCAGATGTGAGGAAGGACAACTGTCAAAATGTCCATCAGCAGCTCTCACCTTGGTTGAGGGGGTTTGGGAGGAAATGAACGTCCCTGACCATGCAGAAGTCACTCAGACAGCCTTTTGTGCAGGTTTGTGTAGGACTTGGAGGGTGCCACCCTCACCCTCACAAATCCCAGCTCCTGGGATCCTTGGCTGAAGCAGGTGATGGCTCCAGGCCAGGTACCCAGCCTCTTTGAGCCTGTTTTCTTATCACAAAATGGAGATACCAGAGTCTCCCTGGTGGGGTGTGTGTGTGTGACGTGGATGCTCAGTGGCTGTCATGCATTTCTAGATGTGGGTCCCAGCGCTGGCCGAGGAACAACATACCTGGCTGTTGAAAGTCGTGGGCAGACCAGGGAGACTCAGAGCAGCCCTGCCCTGAGGGGCACCTGCCCAGGTGTTATGAGGTCCCAGCCTGGATGCTCAGGATCCCTCCTCCAGGCACATGCAGAAGCCTAGCCCTGGTCCTTGCTGCTGACCCTGCCTGGGGGCCCTCAGGACCCTGCCAGTAACATTTTACGCATGCTACCTGTGTACCTTTCTTTTTTCCCTTTTGAGGATTCTTCCCACCAAACCCCTTTAAGTAACTAACGTGAACCTTAGATGTTCAGGCAAGATTTTTCCAGGTCTCTCTACCCACTATCTTAATCCCCAACACAGCCAAGCCAGCAGCTACTATTATCATCATTAGCACCCATTAGAAAACTGAGGACCCCCCAGGTTCAACAACTCGCCCAGGCGGGCATTCCAACCGTGTTCACGGATCAGGGAGCCTGTTTTCCTTCCTCCTATCTTGACAGCATCAGGTGGTTTCTCTGGGGAGCTCCGCTTCGCTGAGAGCGATTTCTTGGGTTCCTCAAGCGCCAGGCAGAGCCAGGCAGAGCCAGGCAGGGCAGGCTGCTGCTGCCCCCTTCTGGCCGCATGGCTTACCGCAAGCCCGAGGACCCGGAGCGCCCAGAGCGTGGAGATGCCTGAGTCAACCCTCCCGGACCTCAGCTTCTTCTCCCCAGAAGGGACTCAGAGCTTTGTGTAGAGAGGAAATCACCGAGTCTGCAGCTCCATCCTTTGCACACTGATGAACCTCAGTCATGTCTCCCATCTTGCCCCTGGCCTCAGTTTCGCCCTCTGTAAAATGGGCATAAATGAGGCCTTGGAAGGGCTGTTAGGAGGCAAGGGGCTCAGCCGGCTGCAGATCGAAGGCGCTGGGTGCCCTTGTCCTCTGCCCGCTGTGATCTCTGGTCGGAGAATTCTGGAAAAGCAGGAGGAATGTGTGATCCTAGCCTGGGAGGGAACACTGGCAGGAGACACCCCAAGCCTTAGGCTCTCCCCTTGCCTGCAGTACCTGATAAGGGCTGAGGCCACGCCCACCAGAGCCCAGGGGTGCTGCTGCAGCTTTGAAGACCTCTGCAGGGGGAGGGAGGGGACTTCATGGGACTTGTAGGGACACAAGACCCCTGAGCGTGCCGTCAGCCACAAACAGCCCGGAGATCTGCACCCTTCTCCACCTTGTTCAGGCAAAGCCTCCTGTCCTGGGTGCCTTCCATGACTTCCTTTCCCATCACAGCTACTGGAGTGCCCACATCCCAGGATTCTACTGGGAAGGAGTGTGTCCTGCAGGAAGGGAGGGGTTGAGACCCACCCCACAGCTGGGCTCCAGAAGCATCCCTGAGGGCACAATGCACAATATTCCACCAATGCAGAGCCCTCATTAGGGGGATCCCCTGTTTGGGTCCTTGCCCCTACAGCCTGCCTACCCACAGATCCCATTCCTCTCCGCACCCCAGAAACCAGCTGCTCCTGGCCCCATTTCATGCATGCACCCTGTCTCCTTCCAGAGACAACCAGCCTCTCCATGGCTGCCCGTCCAAGCTGACCCTCGGTGAGGGCATAGTTCACCTGGTTCACCCTCGCCCATGGCTGGCATGTGCCTCCCCCACACGGAGTCTCTGCAGTATTTACTTTCTCTTTGCTCCTCCCTCTGTCTCCATCTGAGCCTTGTAGGCCTCATCCAGTGAAAGGTGACCTTGATGTCATGTCTGCAGAAGGGCAGCAGCTAGACCCAGAGACCCAGGGCTCTGGGAGGATTGTGACCAGTCTGGAGCATCTGTGCCTGGCTGGGGATGGATGCCAGCAGGAGAGGATGCTCCAAACCTGGAAGCTGGCAGAAGCAGGAGCCCTCGGGCACTGGGGAGCCATAGAGGATTTGTGTATAGGGAGGACCATGGTCAGATGGGCATTTCAGGACCGTCGGGCTGGTTATGCCGATGGCCAGACTGCCATGGGGGAGAACCTGGGGGGCCTGAAGCTGGCCCTGGAGATGGAGAAAAGTGGCACAGTGGTGGGCCATGCCTGGAGCAGGGCAATGTGTGTGGGCAGGAGAGGCTAGGCCCAGGAGAGGGGAACCACTGAGGGGGGTTGGACTCAAAGAAGCACAGGAAGGAGGCCTGGGGTGGAGAAAGCTGCAGAATCCAGAAGCAAGATACAGCAGGAAAGGCCTTTAGGGCTGGCAATGGGAAGATCACGGCAGGGGCAGGATTGAATGAGCAGGGGCTGAGGACAGGAGGCAGTGAGTGTAGACGGTGGGTTGGAGAGGCTTGGCAGGGGTGGGGGGCTGTGGGGGGAGCAGAGAGGAAAGAATGAAGGGGAATGGGGAGGTTGGGTTGTGCTTTTTTACGAGGGCAGACTCATGCTGCGGTTTGCAAGCTGAACAGGTAGAGCTGGAGGAGGGGGGTGCCCGGAGTGGTCCTGGCAGGAGGTGGGTTCCCGGGGAAGGAGAGGTGGTCAGTGCAAGGAAGGGGGTCAGCCTGGCAGGAGGAGGGCCTCGGCAGAGCCGGGAGACCTGGGTTCAAATTTTAGCCTGGCCATTTTCCAGCTGGGTGACTTTGGGCAGGAGCCACACCCGTGCCGAGCGGTGGTGTCTCTCCTGAGGGGTGAGTTCACGCGGGACTTTCCACCCCAGTTTTGCCTGATATCGAAGGCTTCAAACAAAACAGTGCCATCTGCCTGGGGCTCCAAGCACCCCCACCAGCCTCCCCATCCCCCACAGCAGACACGTTCCCTGCCCCCCACCCCACCTTGGACTCTGAATCCCTGCTGGGACAGCACAGAGCACAGGGGCCAGGCCCATCCCCCCACCTGCTGATGTCTCCTGGGGCAGAGGTCAGGTGAGCTCGCCTGACTCTTGCTACCAGGCTCCAACGCAGAACTCCAAGAAATCAAAAAGTTCTATGTGCCACTGCCTTCCTGATGTTAGGAAGGTGTGTTTGTCCAGCCAGGAGGACCGAACACTCCGTGTTCCATAGTCTGTGCACCTAATTCATTACTTTTTTTTTCAGTGGTCGCCCATAATTTTATTACCTAGGTTCTAAATTTGCTAAGGTTTTGCCACATTTGCCAAAAATATAAATATTGAGGACAGTTGCAGACAATATGGTGTTTCTCCACTGAATAGTTTGGAAGAGATCTCCTAGGAGAATCCTCCTACATATAGTTTGTCACATCTAAAAAAAAACAATGCTCGTGAGGCACTGGGTGGCTCAGTCCCTTAAGTACTTGTCTTCAGCTCAGGTCATGATCCTGGGGTCCTAGAATCAGCCCCAAGTCAGGCTCCCTGCTCAGTGGGGAGTCAGCTTCTTCCTCTCTCTCTGCCCCTCCCCCTGTTCATGCTCATGCTCTCTCTCCCTCTCAAATAAATACATAAAATCTTTTTTTAAATGTTCATAATTCTAAAAAAAAGAAATAAATAAAATAAAATGTTCATAATTCTTAATGTCATCAAAATTATTTTTTAAGCAGGATACCATCAGTCAGGATCTCTCTTTCATCTCTTTGTATTCAGGAAAATCCCTCTACTTAAACAAAAAATGACATTGATGAGCTCAGGAGGGATTTTTCAACTTTTAGGTGGCAGGCACAGTGCAGGGCCTGCTTTATATTTTTGCCCTGGGTCTGCAACGTGCTTGGGGTCAGGGCCTGCCAGAGGGGAGTTTGGTTTTACCAGCCCTACGGCAACCAACTCATTCCCGTTTGCCTGGGACCTTCTCAGGTTAAGCTCTGAAAGTCTGGAGTTCTGGGAACACCCAGTGCCAGGCAAACAGGGATGGCTGGTCACCTAATTAGCCCACTGCCCACCATGAGAGCATGAAAGAGGAGAAGACACAGTGAGAAGAAAGAGAGGCTCTGCGGTGGGTCCCTTTCATATTAGGACCTGAAAAAAGGGGATCTGAGGAACCAGGGGGACGATTGTCCCTGGAGCTGGGTCTGGCTGGAGGGGCCAACACATGAGTCTGGTGCTTCCTCCATGCCTGATAAAGTAAAGGGCAAGGCCATTGCTATAGCTGCCTGGGTGGCCACGGAACTAAGCAAAATCACGTGTCCAAGTGTCAGATGGCATCTAAGAAATAGCCAGCTTGCCCACCAAGAGCCCAATAGGGAAAGAATTGACATTTGGAATCCCCAAACCTACAGGCCCCCAGTCTGGTCACAGGGAGGCCTGCCCATCCCTCCTCCCCCACATCCCAGCCTTCTCCCGCCACCATGTCCTTCCCTCCCCCTGCTCCAGGAGAGCAGAGGCCAGCTAGCTCCCTCCTGCTGCGGCTCCCCTGCCCCCAGCCCAGTCCAGCTGGAGGAAGGGAGAAGCAGTGACTGAATAAACTTTGGTTTGGGTCATTAAGCCAGAACTGGAATTGCCGCTGCTAACCAGTGCTGTTTTGAGGCCCAGAAGTGACCCCAGGACCTCACTGCACCTGAGAGGGACCAGAGAGATGTGGCAGCTGCCTCAGTTTCCCCCCAGGTGCATGGCCCCAAATGATTTCTGCCTCCATCAGTGGAATCCTCCAGGTGTTCAACGGACTGTACATTGTGAGCCTGGTCCCAGGGCAGAGCCAGGTGCGTGTGAGCCACGGTGTCTTCCTGAACAGCTTCTCAAGGTCACAGCAACCAGCCACCTGCTAAGTATGGACAAGTCTCCATCCCCAGGCCACCCGTCTGGGCAGCAGCCACACTCGGCCCTGGCCCTCCACTCACTTTTTTCCCCCCGGCTTCTGGTCCCCTCACCTATAAGCTTGGAGACCCCAACCTGTAGCCTTGAACCCCTTTCTGCTTGGATGCTTCCCTAGGATTGTGGCCTCCACACTGAAGATTCCCACCTTTCTATGCCCAGCCCAACCCTCCTCCCTGAACCCCAGTCCCTGCCTGTTCTACTCCTCCCCTGGGAAGTCTAGTAGCTAGGCAAGTTCAAGGCAGGACACCACACCCTGAACCCGGGGGTCTCCTCCCTTTCACTCAGCAACCCTTACAATCTCAGCGAATGGTAGCCGTGCCTCCAGGTGCTCAGGCCAAAAGCTTTGACAGCATCCTTGACTCCTCTCAGCCTTGACGATGCTCTCTGTGTCCTCTCTCCTCTCAGAGAGATCCAGAACTCGACCACTTCTCACCGCTGCCGGCCTCGTTCCCACCATTTTGAACTTGGGCTCCTGCAATGGCCTCTCCACTGGCCTCTGCTTGGTTCTCCTGCCCCTGCAGTCTGTTTCCCACATAGTAGCAGAGAGATTCCATAGCATGGAAATCAGATCCTCTGCTCCCTCTGCTCCTGGCCTCCGTCTCACTCAGAGAGAAGATGGCAGAGCTGGCCCACTCCTCTCTGACCTTGGCTCTCTATCCTCGGCTCTACTGGCCCCTCACTGTGCCTCTGGGCCTTTGCACTGGCCTTCCCTGCTGACTGCAGTCTCCCTCCCTCCCTTTTTCCAGGTGCCTGCAAGGCTGTTGCCTTCCTAGGGAGGCGACCCTAGGAACTCGGTACCCCTTGACCCTCTTCCCCTGCTTTATTTTTTCCAGGACAGGCATTACCATAGGACTCCCCAAAGCACGGGTGGAAAATGTGTCTGGAAAGGACCAGATAGCAAACATTTTAGGCTTTGCAGGCACACCATCTCTGTTGCCACTCCTCGACCTTGCCCTGATCGTATAAAGACAGCTGGGGGATGGCACCCCGGATAAACCTCTCTGACCTCAGGTTCCTTCCCTGGGTTTGAAAAAATTAGGAGCTATATTCATTGCCTGCGGCTGCTGTAACAAACCACAGACTGGACGTCCTAAAACAGCAGAAATGTATTCTCTTGTAGCCTGCAGGCCAGAGTCCATGATGCAGATGTCAGCAAGGCTGCGCTCCCTTCCGAGGCTCTGGGGCAGGATCCTTCGTGCCTCTTCCACCTTCTGGGGGCTCCGGGCACTTCTTGGCTCATGGCCCTGTCTCTGCCTCTGTCTTCACATGGGCTTCTCCTTTTTTCTCCTTCTCTTCTGTCTCAAATCACCTTCTGTCTTTCTGGTATAAAGACAACTGTCACTGGACTTGGGGTCCACCCAGATAATTCAGGATCATCTCCTCATCTTATGATCCTTAACTTTAAAAAAAAAAGAGATTGTATTTATTTATTTATGAGACACACACAGAGAGGCAGAGACACAGGCAGAGGGAGAAGCAGGCTCCCCTTGGGGAGCCCGATGCAGGACTCAATCCCAGAACCCAGGGATCACGGCCTGAGCCAAAGGCAGACGCTCAACTACTGAGCCACTCAGGCACCCCTGACCCTTAACTTATCGATACCTGCAAAGACCTTTGGTCCAAGTAAGTTAACATTCCCAGGTTCTTGGGATTAGGACATGGGTATGTCTTTTGGGGGGCCACCATTCGACCCACTACAGGTGTCTTTAAAGTGCCCTAAAAGGAAAATGAAACCGGAACATCAGCTTCTTCATCTGCAGCAAAAGAGAAAATGAGGTGGATCAGACACCTGTGTGGCTCAATGAAGAACATGGTCCCCAAGGACACAACTTACACAGCAGCCGAACCATCAGCAGGGCTGGAACTCAGGCTACAGAAAGTCAGTGTTGGTGACAACGGTCAGCAGGGGAGGTGGGGAGGTGACACTGAGTGGGTGCCGGCACATCCATCCTCCTGCCCCGTCCTGGGCCCATATTAATCACAATTCACATCCAGGCAGGACTTTAACATCTAAAGAGCACATTTCTGAGTCTCCTCTTACTGGAGGGTCACATCAGCACCGACAGGTAAGAAGTTGATCAGATACCACCATTGTCATATTAACGATTGAGGACACCCAGGCTCAGAGAAGTAAAGTCCGGCCCATGTCCCTCACAGCCCAGCAGCTTCCACAGTGACCATGCCCGCTACCATCGAAGCCTTCCACTGCCCATCCCCTCGCAGCAGTGGCCATCTGCCCTCGCCTGGCCCTGGTGCAGGTTGCTGGGAGGTGGTGCAGGGGAGAGGTCCGGCGAGCTCGGTGACATTCCCATTGCACGCCTCTACTGAGCAGCCCTCCGGACGACGCTTGTGGCCCAGAGAGCCTGGGGACACTGGGTACCCAGTGCACACCTCTGATCACAGTGGCCAGGCCGGACGGGCAGGAGGGCTCTTGTGCTCAGAATAACTCTCTACAGAGTCAGCATGTCCTAGCTTGGGAGGGCAACCAAAAAGGCACCTTCCCCCAAGTGTCACAGGGCTGAGATGCCATCCCCTGATGGGCCCTACAGGGACCCCATTTGAGCCCCTGTCCCCGGAAACGATTAGATCCGACAGGTGCCGAGCCCCGTTACCTCATTGTGATGGAACTTGCATCTGAGCGGTGAATTGAGAGTGAACACTTCCAAATGTGAGGCCTAAGAAAAGGTCGGTGGTGTGATGAGCTGTGACAGGCAGTCTTCTGGGGAAGTGGGAGCTTAGCACATTCTCCGGTTGCTTCTTATGTGAGTGAGGAGTCTAAAAATGACTGCCCTTGTGATGTCGGAATCCTGTAGGATCTAATCGTGATTAGTTCTCATTTGTTCTCTGTAAATGACTTTTCTCAAAGTTCTGATAGGAATCAAGCAACCTCAGATCTTGCTATGATGCCTTGAGACCTGGGGCTCAGTCCTTCCCTTCTTGGGAGGGAGAGTCTCTGGTGGCTTCTCCACCACTGGCATCTCAAGAGTCCTCACAGGAAACCGTGGGGCATGCTTGGAGCTGCTGCCAGCCCGCCATCACCTGACCTCCACGGTGTCTTCCTTGTTGACTGAATTCTCCCACTGAATTCTTGTCAAGCTTTCCATCTCCCTCCTTGAGGGCAAAGAATCTCTGTCTGTCCTTTTATTCTTGGTTCATTTTCCTTTTAATCATCTGTATAACTGGGCATAGGGTCTTCAGCCACTCTATGTTCCTTCTCAGATCTAGAACCATGATTTGAACTTTGGATCAGCTGCTATTGTACATGTCCCCTTAGCAGAGCCCCTACAGCTGGCCTCCCTGGGCCCTCTTCCCCTGTGCCCTCAACAAGTCCCATTAGATCTTCCCAAAGCATGCTGAATCTGGTTCCTTCTAGCCATTTGTGAGCCTCTTGCTCCCCAACCCCATCAGCCCAAGCCACTAGCTCTTCTGGTTGCTGCCATGGGACCCATATGCAGACCAGTCTCCCACATCCTCCCTTCTCTCTGGTCCTCCTGTCCCTACTCAGCAGCCAGAATGTTCCTTTTATGAACATAAATCAGCTCTTTGCTTCATTCTGTCATTCAACAAACTTTTATTGAGCACCTACTGTGTCCTGGGCCCTAGTCCAGACTCGGGAGGATACACAGGGAACAAAACAAATGAAAATCTTTGTCCTCTGGAGCTTCCATTCTAGCGGAGGGCAGAAAAGTTAAGTAGACAGTGTGTCAGATATTGGTCAGAGCAAAGAAGAAAAGTAAAACAAAGAAATGGAGCAGGATGTATTTGCAGGGGTGAGTGATGGAAAGGGTGTAGTGTACTATTTTCAAAGGGTGTCAGAGAAGGCCTGGCTGAGGAGCTGAAGACGTGAGGGAATAAATCACATGGATAACTGGGGTAAAAGAGTTCTAACAGAGAGAAGAGCAAGCGCAAAGGCCCTGGGGCAGGAGTGTGCCTGGTGTGTTTGAGGACCAGCCAGGAGACCTCCGTGGCTGGGGCAGGGTGAGGAAGAGGAAGGACAGTGCATTAAGAAGTTGGAGAGAAAAACAAGAGAGATGTGGCCAGGTCAGGCCTTTAGGTGCCCTAAGGCCTTCTGCTTCTCTTCTGAGATGGGAGTCATAGCAGATTCTTGAGCAGATGAGGGAACGGGATCTGTCTTGTTTCAAGAGGCTCATTCTGGTTGCTGAGAAATGAGGCTGAAGGGGGTCACGGCAGGAAGTGGGAGACCCGCGTAGTTTGGGAGGTGTTGGTAGTGGAGGGGCCACAAGAACTGGGAGTCTGCATCTGGCCCCAGGAGAGGCAGCAGGATGTGCTCCTGGAGCTGGGCATGGGGCCTGCGTGAGGAAACAGCAAGGGTTTCTTGCTACTTAAACCCCGTGATGGTTTCCGGTTGCTTTTGGGATAAATTCTTGACGCCTTTTCCGGGTCTGTATGTGTGGCCCCAGCTAGCTTCTCCCGCTGCGGCTCTGGCCCTCTCCCCCACCACCCCGGCCTCTGCATACCTTGGCCTCCGGGCTTCCTCCCACGAGCCCAGCATCCTGGAGGGCCTCTGCCCAGGGCCTTCACCCTTAATGCTGTCTCCACCTGAACTGCCCTCCCTACCATGCGCCTGTTCCTGGTTTGTAGCCAGAAAGTCCTCACCTCCCTAAAGTCACAATGTCCTGAGACACTGCAGCTCAACACCATCCATTTTTCATGGCATCCCTTGTTGTCTGTTAACAGTGTTTTTGGTTTTCTGTTTTAAATCTGCTTGTCTCTTGTGGTTTTGTCTCCTTCTCTAGAACATAAGCACCGGGAGGACAGAGACTCCTGCCTGACCAATAGCTTGGTCAAGCTGTCACAAATATATGAAGAATGTGGGTATCCTGGCACATGTGGCTGCTCGTGTGAGTTACAGCTAGCTTAGCACCTGCCTGCGAGGTAGGCATTGCCCTACCTGTCTTATAAGGGAGGAAAGACTACCGGAGAGGTTTATATTTAGACCTGCCCAAGGGCACACCTACTTCTAGGAAGCAGCAGAGCTGGAGTTTTGAGCTTGGGCCCCCAGTTCAAGAGCCAGTGCATTGTCACCTCCCAGGCCCTCCTGTGCCCTGAGGGTTCAGAGCTGAGCCACCAGCTCAGTTGGGCACAGAACCTGAAGGATGGGGTGGGGGCGGCGGGCTCCCTTCGGTGCCTGCTCTAGGGACCAAAGGTGAGGTCTGCCATCCTAGGGGGGCTTTCCCGTCAGCCGGCCTGGAAGCGCATCTGGAAGAACAGTGCGCCTACTGCTCAGTGTTCATGCGCTGTGACCAATATGTAGGGTATTGCATTTAGTTTAAAAAAATAGCCTCAAGCCCACCCCACTGTCAGCCCCTGCAGCTCCTGCCTTTGCCCACCGTCTGCTTCTGGGGCTGCCTCCAGCTGACGTCGCGGTCGCCCTCCTCTGCCCTCGGGTGCGCCCTCACCGGTGAGAACAGGTGTCTTGGGGCCGCCCGAGCACTGGGCCCTGCCAGAGCGGCTGCGGTCGCGGGACGGCGCACGGGCTCCCGACGCCAGACGGGCCCGGTCGCGCGCCCTTCCCACGCCCCGCCCCCCGTGCCTCAGTTTCCCCGTCGGTAACGGCCGGCTCCGGCGCTGCTCCACAGGTGACACACCTGCTTCCGGGACCCGACGGGGCCCGGAGCCCCCGCGGCTGTCAGGCCGGCGCCCTCCCCGCGCCCCGGGGCAGCGCCGCGGGGGGGGGGCGCGGGGAGGGCCGCGGGGGCTCCGGGGGGCGCCCGCGGGAGGGCGCGGCGGCGCGGGGGGCGGAGACGCGGCGCGGCTTCCGCTCCCGCGCCTCCTCCCTCCTCCCTCCTCCCCCGCCGTCCTGGTCCCCGGCGCCCGAGGGGGGAGGCGGCAGGCGCCGGGAGCCGCGCGAGGAGCCGCCGCCGCCGCGCCATGGAGCCCGAGTGAGCGCGCGCGGGCCCGCCCGGCCCCGGACAACATGGAGGCGGCGCCGCCGCGGCTGCTGCTGCTCGCGCTGTGCTGCAGCCTGGCCCCCGCCGCGGGTAGGTGGCGCGGGCCGCGGGGACAATGGCCCGGCGGCCAAGTGCGCGGCGCGCGGAAGCGACTTTGCAAGTTGGGGGCGAGTCGGGGCGCGCCGCGGGGGCCCCCCCGCCCGGGCCGCGCGCCGGCCCTTTGTCTCGCCCGCCGGGCCCCTCCCGGGGAGGCCGGGCCCGTCCGCGCCCCGAGCCGGCCGGAGGGCGTGCGGGTGGCGCCGGCCCCGCCAGGTGCGGCGCGGGCGGGTCCTCACCTGCCCGCGGCCCGGGGCGCGCCCCGCAGTGCGGCCGCGCGGGACCGTGTGGCCCCCGGGCGGCGGCGGGCGCGCAGCGCGGACTTTGGCCCGGAGAGGCCTCGCCGCCCTGCTCGGGGACTCCGGCGCGCCCGCTTCCGAGGGCCGCGCGGCGGGCCTGCCGCCCCAGAACTGATTTAAGTTGCGGGAAAGTTCGGAGACGCGGCGGCGGGCGGCCTGGCCTGTGGCGCTGCCGCGTCCCCGGGCGGACCGACACCTGCCAGGTGTCCGCGGGCCCCTGCGGCCGCCCGGGCCCCCGCCGTGGCGCCGGGCCGCTGTCCCCGCGGGGGCGGGCGCGTGGGGCCGCCGCGAGGGCCGACGGCGCGGTCGGAGCGCGTGTGCCGCGCTGGTGCACGGCCGTGGTGCGCAGCCCCGGTGCACGGCCCTGGTGCGCGGCCCTGGTGCGCGGCCCTGGGGAGCTGGGGGCCGGGCACCTTTCTCTCCGACTTTTGGTGTGTCCCGAGCGAGGGGTGGAGTTGAGGTCAGGAGGACTCAGGAAACCTAAGCGCCTCGTGAAACGCTACACATGTTCTTTTAATTTGGAGATTGCCATGTGGTTTTGAAGCAAATCTCTTGCTACCTAAATCATTCTGTTTGGACGTGAGTGTTTTGTTTTTCTGGAGTGTGGCTGGCCAGACTGGACAGGGCCACAGAGCCCTGGGCTCCCCGGGCTGCTGTTCTGCTGCTGGTAGCAGATTTTTTGGGGGGTGGCGGAGGCGGTGGCGGTGGCGGTGGCGGTGGTGGTGGCGGTGGTGGTGGGTGGCTCAGGTCCCTTTGTCTGGGCCTCTTTAAGGCAAACAGCTGTCTCCCTGAATATTTCCAGTTGGGACATTGCAGGGAGGTGTCCTGGCCAGGCTCTGTGGTCACACTCCCAGTGCTGCAGCCCCTTCATTGAGGTTTGGGGGGCGTTGAGGGGAGCGTTTCCTCAGGTCCTTTTGCCTCCCAGCCCAAGCCTAGAGAATGTTGGCGGTTTCACCCCAAATTTATCTCCCTCAGGAGCGTGTTTACATTTCTCGGCCATGTCTGATACTAGCAAAACAAGGTGATGACAAAACAATGACAGTATCTGGGTAGTTCAGGCCAACGCTGCTTCTTTTCTTTCCGGAAATGCCTGGATCACGGAGGCAAAAGTTTTTTTTTTTTGGAAGATGTTTGTTTTAAAGGTGGGGTTTCTCAGCCGGCTGTGTTGCTTTTCACTTCGTTACAGTTTTGGATTTCCTGTACCTTTTGGGGTGACGTTGCTGGAGTCAAACGCCTGTCGTTTTGTGGTTCAAGCCCCTAATGAGAAGGAATCACATCTGTGGAGTGCAGTTCTGTAGGAGGCAAAAATAGAGTTGATTATTTTAACATTAGGAAGCATGTCAACACAAGGGTTTTAGAGCACTGGCTAAAGTGGCTACCCAGTCCTAAAATGGAAGGAGAAGGAGGGCTCTTTCTGCACAACTATTTTGACTGTTCTTGATATGTTCTGTCCCCGATTTCTGTGTTAGATTCATGCGTTAGTCCGGAGTGGAGCCAGTAAGTTGGTGGCTAATTATTTTTCCTGATTGCTTCCTGTTGCAATTTGAAGCTGTGAGCCCACGGAAATGCCTTTGTTTTAGTGGTCCCGGTGCTGGGAATGGCCTTCCCCAGCTCCACGGGCCCAGGCCTCCTTACCCTCTGGCCTCACAGCACTTGCTGCAGGACCACCTGTCTGGGACCCCCCCTTCCCTCCCAGGGTGGTTACTGCAGATGCCTACTGCCTGGCCCACTGCCTGGCAGGTGGGTCCTGCTTAGTTAATAATTAAGTGCTGTGTGGAGTCCACTGAGAGAGGTCCCCCAACCCCTGTTTTCAAAGCAGGGCCCACATGCTTTTGACCCTCCCTGTTCAAATCCAAGAATTTACCCCGGTCAACCTGTATGATCCCACATTTGCTGTGGAGATCCTGCCGCATTTGGAACCCATTTAATTTCAGCTACACTGTATCACTGCTCAGGCATTTAGCAGAATTTGCCCAGTGCCCTGGGGAGGGGTGGGGTGGGGGGGTTGCAGTCAGGTGAGGACTCAGCACGGCTGCCTGCCCTGCAGCTTGGGCTTGCCAGGGCTGAGATTGGAGAGCTCTGGGGTCAGGCCAACCTGGATTTTACATGCTCAGGAGCTATTTGGCTTTGGATGACTTGATTAGCTTTTCTGCGTCCAATGTCTTCACCTGGTCCCCCCTACCCCGGAGAGTTCAAGAGCAAGAAATGCTGTGTGTACAACTCTTAGCACCATCCCTGGCCCAGGTGTGGGGACCAGTGGTGGCCGAACTGCAATGCCTGTTGTGTAATAGGGTCCTTGATCTTTTTGGCCTGGAGGTCCAAAAGCCGTTTTTACACAAGCTGGATTTTTTTTCGGCATCCGATATTTAGTCCACTGCCCTGACTCACTTATTGCTGCAACCCTGGTGGGGTCTCGAGGTGATCAGCAGTGGGGACAGACAGAGCCTGAGGACCAGGGCCTAACATCAGCCTTGGTGCTTGCCATGTGGAGGAGCTTGAGCAGACGAGCCCACCTTGTGTGCTTTGGTTTTCTCTTCTGTAAAATGGAATAATAATACTTCCTATCACTAGCCCAGTGAGTTAACACCTGCCTGGCACTCCATCAGATCTTATCATTGCTGCCGTTACTCTTTGGTACCCCTGGTGCCATGTGAAGTGCGGTGATAGAATGGCAGATGAGGCTGGGCTTTTGCTGTCAGGGCGTCCTGTGTAGACGGGGAAGGTAGGCAGACAGAAGCTAAGTATGCAGCTGTGGGAGAGGTGGACCCTGGGGGCGCTCCCTCACAGTCCCAGAGTCCTGTCCTCAACCACCAGGTGGTCTTCTCCACTGAAAGAGACCAGATTGCCATGTAGAGTCTAGATGTGATCCAGAAGGCAATGGGAGCTTCTGGAAGAATTCAGTCAGAGGGATCGGAAATGTAGGCTGGAGTCAGGTCTGTCCTAGGTGAAAGGTGTCAACTTGATTTTTTTTTTTTATTGAAATGAAAATCACGTAATATAAAATTAATCTTTTTTAAGGATATAATTTATTGGCATTTAATACATTGACTAGGCTGTGCCGCCACCAGCTCAATCCAGTTACAAACATTTCTGTCTCCCTGAAATAAAACCCCACACCCGTTAGACAAGAACTTTCCATTCCCCTGTCACTGTCTGCTTTCAGTCTCAGTGGAGTTGCCTATTCTGGACATTTCATGTATACGGAGTTATATGATATGTAGGCCTTTTGTGTTGTGTCTGACTCCTTATGTCACTGTCAGTGTTTTCTAGATTCATCCATGCCGTAGCATGTGTCCATGCTCCATTCCTTTTCTTTTTTTTTTTTTTTTTTATTTATTTATGATAGTCACAGAGAGAGAGAGAGAGAGAGGCAGAGACACAGGCTGAGGGAGAAGCAGGCTCCATGCACCGGGAGCCCGATGTGGGATTCGATCCCGGGTCTCCAGGATCGCGCCCTGGGCCAAAGGCAGGCGCCAAACCGCTGCGCCACCCAGGGATCCCTCCTTTTCAATGCTGAGCAATATCCATCGTATATCGGATAGAGTGCACTTTAACAACCCCATCGATGGGTCAATCTTGGTTAGGGACCTCTCAACAGGCCCAGGCTCTGGGCTGTGCTGAGTGGGGTTTGGGACAGGAAAGCCATTTTAAGCTGGGCTGGGAGCAAACAGATTTGTTCTTAGATCCGTGTCTCGGTTCAGAGATGTGACAGCTGGTGGCTGAGGCTGGGGACAGGCTAAGGGCCGGTGCTGGCCTCTGGGAGGAGGGATGCTGGGAGGTGGGTTGTAGTGCTGTGGTTAGTGTTGCCAGAGCACTGAGAGACACTGGACATTGTGGCTTATTCGGCGTCTTGGACAGTCACTTAACAGGCTCTCAAAATGGGGAGACTCTGATGGAGTGAGGGGCTGTATCCAGGACCTGCTGGCACATTTGCTCAGAAAGCAGTAGTATATGTACCGTGGGACAGGCTCCCGGGGTGGAGGTGGGGGGTGGCTGTCCTGGGGACAGCATGGGTCCCAGTGCTGACCTGTCAAGGCAGCTGCGGGTCTGGCCAAGAGCTGACTCCCTGGGTCCTGCCTGCTGTTCCTGGCTGGTCCCTGCTTTCTCTTCAACTCTGGGAATGGTCTGCTAGCTTGTGGCCTCAGATTCCTCATGGGCAGAAGTGGCATCTAGCTTGTGGGGTTTGTGAGGAGGGTGTCTAGTGTCCATGAGGAGGGGCCAGGAGGCTCTTCCCTCAAGACAGGCTGCAGTGCCAAGGACACCAAGAGGTCCTGCCCTAGGTAGCCAGGTTACCTTTTCAAAGTGCTGGAGAGCATGATCAAAGTCAAGGTTGAGAACACCTTCCCCAGTGGGGGGGTGGGCAGGAGTGCTGAGACCTGATGGGGGCCTGGGTTTGGTGCCAGCTTGTCCCCAAGGGGTGCTCCAAGCAGGAGCAGACCTGGCTGCTGACTCTTCCCTGTAAGTAAGGGTGTCCCACTCCCCTGAGCCACCTTGGGCCCTTGTACACATCCATCCTGCCCCTTCTGAGCCCCAAGCAGCCCCATCTCCTGTGTGCCTCCCAGGCCAGCATTTACCCACCTGGCTGTGGACAGTTAACCCTCCCCAGGCCCCACCTGTTGCTCACCTGCCAGGGGAGTGCTTACCTCACAGCAGCCGAGTAGCACTGGAACTCAGGTCTAGATGCAGTCTGTGCCCAGAATCACATGTCCACTGTGTCCTCTTTGCTCAGGGTCTCCGTTGCCATGGACCCCTTGAAAGGTTATCATGGTGATGTCACATCTGAGCCCTTTCACAGGGGTGGGGATCTGTACTCTCTGGGTATTATCTGCTTTATTTGTTGGTATTTAATTTAGTGCTTTCAGATTGCCTCGTAGTAGTTTTCTAGTGCTTAAAGGAAAGCAAAGATCCGCTCAGGGAGACGAGGAGAGTTTAGGCTTTCTGGGGTCTCAGGTGTCCCTTTGGAACTATGGTAAGGCTCCTGTCCCTGGAAGAGCCAGAGAGTGGTGCACACACACTGGGCCCTTGCGGGCTCCCTCTTGAGGTCCTGGGTGCACTTCCTTCCCATGAACGTCAGTTTCCTTCTTTGTAAAATGAAACAAGTTGGCCCTAAACTTGGAGGTATTTTCTAGGATGAGGCTTTCATTTTTCTCCCTTCAGAGGTCTTTGGGAGGGCTGCTCCTGTAAGAGGCACCTTGTCTGCCATACTGTCTGGCCCCGCTGCTCCCGGCTCCTGTTCCCTTGGGCTGTGTGGCTTCCCCAGGGTCCTCGGGGCTCCCCTTTCCCCTGGGAATCCTGTATCCTCGGGTCTGGAGTATGGTCACCCCCCCCCCAGCTCTGCCATTTCTGCCTGTTTTCCCCCTACTTATAAGTGTATGATTCAGTGGCATTAATTGCATTCACAATGGCATGCGACCGGTACCACTATTTCCCCAGTTTTTTTATTTTTTAAGATTTTATTTATTCATTCATGAGAGACAGAGAAAGAGAGGCAGAGACACAGGCAGAGGGAGAAGCAGGCTCCTTGCGGGGAACCTGATGTGGGACTCGATCCCAGGACCCTGGGATCGCTCCCTGAGCCGAAGGCAGACGCTCAACTGCCGAGTCACCCAGGTGCCCCTATTTCCCTGGTTGTTTATTGCCTGAAACAGAAACAGTGTCCGTGGAGCAGTCAAACCCCATGATCTCTCCCTCTCTACAGCTCCATCCCAGATGTGGCCTTCTTACTTTCCCATGGCCACGAATCTGCCTGTTGTACGTACCCCCTCTTCGTGGAATCACACAGCATTTGTCCTTTTGTGTGGCTTGTTTCATTTAGTGTAATGTTTTCGGGTCCATCCGAGTTGCAGCGTGTGACTGAACTCCATTCCCTTTTATGGCTGAATGATACTTTGCTGCATGGGTAATGCATGTTTTGTTTGTCCACGTACCTGTCACCGGGGCTCCTGCCCCGCTGGCTGTTGTGAACAATGCTGCTGAGAAGGTGGGTGTGTGAGCACCTCCCTGAGCCTCTGTGTTACTCTGGGGGATGTGCCTGGAAGTGGAGCTGCTGGACCATATGGTGCATCTGTGTTTGATTCTTTGGAGGATTCATCTAACTGCACGATTGTATGCAGCCGGCAGCAGCCCTGGAATTCCAGTGTCTCCACATCCTGGTCAACACTTCTTCTCTTCTCTTTTCTTTTCTTTTCTTTTCTTTTCTTTTCTTTTCTTTTCTTTTCTTTTCTTTTCTTTTCTTCTTTTCTTTTCTTTTTTCTTTTCTTTTCTTTTCTTTTCTTTTCTTTTCTTTTCTTTCTTTTCTTTTCTTTCTTTTCTTTTCTTTTCTTTTCTTTTCTTTTCTTTTCTTTTCTTTTCTTTTCTTTCTTTTCTTGCCATCCTAGTAGATGTGAACTGGTACTTCATTATGGTTTTGATTTGCTTTTTCCTGGACGCTCATGACGTTGAGCATCTTTGCTCCTACCAGTTGGCCATTTTCTTTTATAAATACGCATAAATATTTAAATGCAAGACATACATGAATATATATGCTCTGCTTAACTGTGGTTCTTATTTCCATGTGGATGGACATCTTTGTTTATTGCCTACTTTATTTCTCTCCTCAGAGATGACTAGACCTTTAATACATATCGTAACAAATGTATTACATTGTTTTGAACGCTGTGTTCATATTTTTTACCTAAACCCAGTCACTCTTTACCTGTGATTCAGTAGCCTTTTTTACTTGCTAATGAATCTTAAATGTTTTCTGTATCTTTACTTTCAGATTTTCATTCTTTTTAAAACCTAAGTAGTGTTTTATAATATGGATCTACCACAGTTCATAGCTTTTTTTTTAAATTTTTATTTATTTATGATAGTCACACAGAGATAGAGAGGTAGAGACATAGGCAGAGGGAGAAGCAGGCTCCATGCACCAGGAGCCCAACGTGGGATTCGATCCCGGGTCTCCAGGATCGCGCCCTGGGCCAAAGGCAGGTGCCAAACCGCTGCGCCACCCAGGGATCCCATATTGTTTTATTTTTTAATTTAAACTCAATTAGCCCACATATAGTACCTCATTGGTTTCAGATGTAATGTTCAATAATTTATCAGTTGCATATGACAGCCAGTGCTCATCACATCACCCACTTACCCCACCCCCCCTCCACCATCAGGCATTATTATTATTATTATTATTATTATTATTACAAGGCATGCCACAGTGACTGCCTTGTTCATGCATATCTATGCATTTGTGTACAGGCTTTTCTGTAGGATTCGTTCCTTGTCCAAGAGTATATCCGCTTGTAAGTTTCTCGAGCTCCTGACCGAGTCCTCCAAAGAGGCTGCACCAGTTTGTACCTTCCCAGGCATTTGTGAAAGGATGTGTTTTCCTGTGCCCTCTCCAGTGCTGGCAATGACCAGACTTTATTGTTCTTAAATCATCAGTTTGTTTAAAAATTAGAACACGTTTTGATTTGCACCTCCTTCATTACTGGCTTCTTGGCTGTTTGGCCATTTGTATTTCTTTTTCTGTAAATTACCTACTCTTGTCCTTAGCCCATTTTTCTGTGGAGTTGTTTCTCTTTCTTATTGATTTGTGGGAGCTGTTTATGGGCATGGACAGTAACTCTTTGTTATATTTGTTCCAGTTTTTTCTTCTGATCTGTAGTTAGTCTTTCATGCTTATTTCTGGTGGTTTATTATCCTAAAGGCATTAAAAAGTTTCATGTAATCAAAACCCTGTGTCTATTCCCTCATGGTGTGTGGGTTTGTGCTTCGTTTCTCTACCTCTAGATTATAAACACCTCTTCCTTTATTTTCTTCCAGGGCTGTTATTGTTTTGTGTTCTGTATTCAGACGTTATTTTATCTGATTTTGGGGAGGTATATGGTATCAGGTAAGGATCTGAGCTGTTCCTGATGTGCCCCTCCCCCACCTCCATCAGTGGATGGAGAATTGTCCCAACACATTTCTGGAATGGCCCATTCTATCCTCATTCACTTAAAATACCACTCATTATGTCATGTGCAGTGTTCACAGATGGCGTGGCTCCTTATTCTGACATCTTCTATTCTGCTCCATTGACCTGTGGGTGTCTTTCTGTACCAGTGTGCTGTTTCAACTCCTATAGCATCACAGTGTATCTAGAGACTGAGTGTATTCAGAGACTCCCTCTTCATTATTGTCTTTAAAACATTGTATTGACTGTTCTTTTACGCTTATTCTTTGGTGATAAACTTGAGAGCCAGCCTATCAGGTTTCATCCTTTGATCTCTTGATCCAGAGACAGTGAGTGGTCACATTCAACAGGTGTCAGAGGGCTGGACTTTAGAAGTGGTCTCTGACAAGTAAGCTGGCCTCAGGCTGTGGAAGTAAATTCATCTTCTTCCGCCACGAAGGAGCTGGTCTTCATGCTTTTGTTTCCTGTTGGCACATGGAGTGCTCCAGAGGTGACATTTGTGCCAGATAGCCAGCCACGCTCCTGTTCCCCGGCACACCAGCGTCTGCTCGGGAGATGAGCTCTTAATGCAACCAATTCCATCGTTAGCCCGAAGGGAAATATAATTACCGTGTAAATTACTGCTCCCCTCCCCTAGTTCATTCCAGAACAAAATGTGAGTAACTTTAATTTCTTACCTGGCTTGCACCCCTTTATTAGCCCAATAGGGAGTTGGTTCCTGCCTAGCAGAACTCTAAGGCAGTTGCTCAATAGGGCATTAAAAGCCGCCCGAGCGCGTGGCCCTGGCCAGAACATGTTAGCCGGGGGTGCCTGGGTGCCTTCCAGACTGTCCACTTGCAGCAGCTGCCACCCTGGAGTTCACCCTGGGAGGAGCAGGCCTTTTCCGAGATGGGAGCTGAAGTGATGTCCTCGCTGCAAGATGGTTTCAGAGCAAAATGTGTCCTCCAGCTGTTTTTTTTGCGGGGGTGAGGGGGTGGAGGAGGGAGGGAAGACCATTTTTCTGAACTTTCCCCAGAACAGATTTGGTTCCAAAAAGAGCCTGGTGGGAGTGTACACTGTCTTGCCCACCCCCCACCCCTTGCCCCATGCCCCAGATTCCTCCTGACTGAGGCTGGAGCACGGGGCTGATTCTGACACCCATTCTTCCTCTGCTCTGTGGTGCAGGCCTGGTCTCTGTTCCCTCCCACATGTTGGAAAGCCCTGGTGCTTCCTTCCTCTCCATCACCACCCCTTCCCCAGCTCCAAGACCTCCCCTCTAGGCCCCCACAGTACTCACCCTTGGGGTGGGAGACTGTACCAGCTTCTAGCAAGTCTCCTAGAACCTCCCCCTGCCCATTTACCTTTTACTCTGGCCAGATTATGTTTTCCAAAACTAGTTTCATCATGTCCTTCCTTCCCCTTCTCAGAAAATGACAGCAATTTCCCAACATCTGAAGTTGGGACTTTTTGGCCTGGGATTCCACGCTGCCCCCAGGCTGGCTTTAGCCCTCTCCTGTGCTCCCTGGGATGAGTGCTTCTCCAGACAGAGCTGTCTCCTTGGAGTCCAGAAACTTCCATGACCCACTCAGCCTGAGAGGGCCTTGGGGACAGGGGCTGCCTTCATGCTTGTCTTTCCACCTGCTGTCTTGCATGTAGTAGATGCTCAGTAGCTATCTAGAGGATTCCCAAGACCTCGTCTGTCCAGGGAGCCAATCTTTCCTATCCTTATCCCCTCTGGCCCCTAGATCTACAGTGTGGTAAGTTCCCACCCCCATCCTGGCATCCAGCATGCTGTGTTTCCCAGATTACAGAGCACCTGTCCTTCATAACAGAAGGCTTGTGGGGCCAAGTGTGGGACCCACTTCCCCAATGGAGAGTCATATTCCTGAGATATGGACTCTGAGAGGGCCTACTACAAATAAAGCTGTTTTATTTCAAGAAACCCAGTGCATCCTGAACATACTTAACTGGAGTCCAGCGTCCATGAAATACCTACCCACTCTGGGGGTCATTTGTGCTGGTTCTCTCGGTGTCACCTGTGTTTGCACAGAGTTCTCCTTTTCCACAGGCCAGAGCAGTATCAGCTCATGAGGGCCAAGGTGCTGGATCCCTAGCCCTGCCAGGGAGCAGCCCCGGCACAGGGGATTTGGGTGGGCACCTCTTGCCTGAGAGGAGTGTCGGCCTGGTCATCTTGGTGCTGGCTGTGGCCCTAGCTTTGCCTCTCTCCACAGAGCAGGTGACTGCCTGGTATTGTATCTGCTGAACAGAGCAGCCCCGACATGTCACCCTTTGCCCCAGGCCCCCAACCTGCTGGGCTGGGTACAGCGTGTCATGTTGTGTCGTGTCCCTAGGGAGGATGCAGTGTGTGCCGTTTGCAGCCCTGGGAGGTCTCTGCCCGTGTGGCCCCCAGGTGAGCACAGCACAGTAGGTGGAATGGCCTTGCTGATGCTCCTCTAGTTTTCATGTAATCCCCACCTTCTTGCTGGAGGCACTTGTGCGGCCAGTGGTGGAGCTTGAGGACGATCACTCAAAAGAGCAGTTTTCATCTGTTTGGTTGTTACCATTCCTGGGTTCTTTCTCTTTCTTTCTTTCTTTCTTTTCTTTTCTTTCCTTTCTTTTCTTTCTTTCTTTCTCTCTCTCTCTCTCTCTCTCTCTCTCTCTCTCTCTCTCTCTCTTTCTTTCTTTCTTTCTTTCTTTCTTTCTTTCTTTCTTTCTTTCTTTCTTTCTTTCTTTCTTTCTTTCTTCGTGAGGACACACAGAGGCAGAGGGAGAAGCAGACTCCCCGCTGAGCCTGATGTGGGACTTGATCCCAGGACCCCAGGATCACACCCTGAGCTGAAGGCAGACGCTCAACCACTGAACCACCCAGGTGCCCCAACCCTTCCTGCTTATTGATTGCGGCTGCGCATGTGCAGGTGGCCAGGCACAGCTGGTTAGAGCTCTATAAGGCCCACCAGCAGCAGCCAGAAACTGAGGCTCGTGTTCCCTTTGCCCTCAGAGGGGTGTCTGCATTCAGCTTTTCTGTACCAGTGGCACCTCTCAGTGTCCATGACCCCTAGGGCCATGGATATGGGCTGGAAATAACTGATTTGGAGGGTGAATGGAACCCATGCCAGGATCCAGGCAGGTCTGGCCATGAGGTAGGCGCTGGGCTCCATCTATGAGGATCCAGAAAGACCTGCTCAGGAACTCTCTACCCCCACCACCCCAAAGCATTTCTCCAGCCAGGCTCCTGCATCCTGCATCCCTGTGAGACCCACTTATTGAGACCTGTCTGTGTGACCAGGCTTTCTTGGGGCCCCACTCCATCAGGATGGAATAGGATGTTTCACAGATGGGACTCTGTTACACAGGCAGAGGGATCCTCTTAGGGTGCTTCCTGACCAGGGGCCTGTGAGACAGAGTTTCCAGAGTCTCCAGGCATGTAATCACTGATTTCTTCTTACCACAGTAAGAGTGCAAGGTCTCTCCTAGATGGCTGGGAGCTGGAGAGGTGCTGGGTTTTCCTGAGCTTCACTAGCTGGTATCAGCAGAGCAGGATGCAGAAGCAAGTGGGAATGCAGAGTTAGGAGTGTGCTCCCATCCATGGCCAGTGAGGTCCTCCCTATCAAAAGGGATAGGGGACGCATTTGGTTAAAGTGACCCCCTTCTGCTCTTTGTGGGTGTGAAGAAGGCAGGAAGGCCTCATTTCTTCTTGCCTGCCTATGGTACCAAAGGCCAGATGGGTCACTGGGGAATACTTGGGAAGGTCACTGTAGCACATGAGTGTGGTATGGGTTTCCATGTAGCAGCTGCCCCTCGGAGCTTTCTGCCTCCCAGCAGTCACTGTGGTGGGGATCCTTGGACCGAGGACATGCTGTACCGCAGTGTCCTCCCCTGCTGACCTGCCCAGGGTTATTATGAGCAGCAGAGGGGGCTGCAGAGGCATCCCAGTAGGGAGCCCCGGGGGCCCTGGGAGCCTGGAAGCCCGGGCAGTGCAGGCTGCCTCCACCTGTTCCGGCCTGGCCTGCGTTCCTGGCTCTGCTCGCAGCTCCGTGGCCTTGGGCAAGTGTGTTAACCCCTCTGGGTCTCAATTTCCTCACATGTCAGGGGAAAATTGTTGCCTGAGGATGCAACGAGGCTGTAAAGTGCTTAGCATGGGGCTGGCTCCCAGTGAGGGCTCAATAATTATTAGCTATTAGGATTATTATTACAATCGTAATTGTGATTCTCCAGGGAGAGGGCCCTCAGGGGATCCTGGAGTCAGGTTCAACTCCAGCTAAGCGGTGGCTTGGCTGAAACCATCTTAGCTCAGACTCGTTAGAAGGTGGAGTGCTGCGTTGCGGTAATGGCCATGTTGAACCCAATCACTCCGCTGAATTTGCTTCCTTGCCCAGGTAAAGCCTGGTAGGGGTGTGCTCTGGAAGCCCTGCGGCTGGGAGAGCAGGTGCTTGTGTCTGTGGGGGTGAGGATCTTCCTGGGACTTTGCTCTGTCCGAGGTGTGGTGGGGGGTGTTTACCTCTAGTTCTTTCATTTGGAGCCCCCACCCCGTCTATTTGTAGGTGTTGCCTGCCTCGCCCCCGCTCACAGGAAGTTGTTGGTAGCCCCGCTTTCTTCTCTCCCCATTGCCTGTCTTCTGACTGCTGGCTCACTGGCCTGCCTGGCAGGCTCCCGGGCTGGGCAGGGCCTCCCGTCCACTGGATCGGCCACCTGGCCAGCCAGCAGTCATCTCTAGTCCTCTTGTGTCCATTGGCCTTCCCCCTGGAGGCAGAGAAGGGAGCCCAGGCACCAAGTCTTCACCCTCAGGTGAGGTCCCTGCTCCATCTGGCTTCCCTGCCCTGGGATGGGGACAGTCAGTGCCTTTGCCCTGGGTTCCTGATGGGGCCCTGTGCCCAGCAGGCACTCCGTAATTAGAGAGGCTGCCTTCCAGCTCGGGTGCCAGGCTGGGTCTCCCATTGCCATCTCCCTCTCTCTACAGCCTGCAGGAGGGGAGCAGACCCCGCAGCCCTCAGCTCCTGGCCCTTCTTCTGCACCTGCCCTCTGGCTATGAACCTAGGTGGGACCTGCCCGTCCCTTCCTCGGCCTAGGCTGGCTTTCCTGACTTCCTGTTGCCTCTAGCCCGAGAGTAATTTAAGCCCCTAGCAGGTGCTCCTGGCCCCAAACTAGGCCCCTGGAACAGGATGAAGACAGGCAGGCAGCGGCTCTGTCATGGCCAGGCCAGATCTGGGAATAGAACACTCTGACCCTTGACCAGTGGTGATTGTCCTGGAGGTGAGGCTGTGAAGGGAGGGCACCCCTCCACCCTGTGCCTGTTGCCCAGGCCTGGCTCCTGTGCTATCTGGACCCTGATTTCCTTGGCATTGGTCACTCCCTCTTGGGAGAGTGGGGTGGCCTCTCTCCCTGGCGGGCCATTCTTCTTCCATGGTTGACCTTCACAGCAGCCCCGGAGGCAGGGAGGCTGGGCCACATCTCCATGGTCACCAGAGAGGCTCAGAGTGCTGACCTCTGTTTGGAGAGTGAGCCAGTGAGGGGCAGGCACTCCTTCCCTCCACCCTTGCATGCTGCTCAGTGTGCGACAGAAATGTTAGACTCTGTCATGAGGGAGACCTGTAGCTCCAGGCTTAGAGCCCCTGAGGCACTCTTGAAGCCCAGTGGTCCTTATAAGGGGGCCCTTGGGGAGTGTGTAGGCACAGTGCCGGGTTGCCGTGTGGTTTTAATGGTTGGTATGTCCTTACCCCCTTCCTACAGATGTGGACATTGAATCTGAGGAGCACCTGGACCCTGTACAGAGTTCTGCTGGGATGCTGGGGGTCGGGGGGCCTGGGGCAGGAGCCACGGAGATGAGTAGGAGGGCCTGCCGACCCACCAGCCTTACCTGCTCCCCCTTCTAAGCAGCACTCTTCTGGGACCTACTCTCTCTGCGCAAGAAGGAGCAGTTGGAGTCCCAGGCTCCAGGTGCATCTCTCTGTTCCGTTTCTTCTCCCTGGGCACAGAAGGGTTGTACTGAAACACAGGACCCAGATATATGGTCAGGGGGTGGGAGGCCACCATCCCTGGGGGCAGAGGCTGAGATGCTGGGCTTCTTCCTTGGAGTGTGGTAGGTCACCGCAGTGCCTTGGGGACTGGATGCCCCTCCCTTGTCTGACCCTTCTGCAGAGAGATCTGGGGGTCATTCAGGTGCCCTGAATGAGTGAATTTCAAGTGCTTTGGTACGAACCTGTCCTCTTTGCTCTCCCGTGTTGCTGATTAGCAGAGGGTGACTTTGGGCAGGTTACCCAGTCCCCTCTTCCACATACCCACATACTGAAAAAGCCCCCCCCCCCCCCCCCCCCCCCCCCCCCCGCGCACCCAGGGCCCTCCCAAATGCTCATTTCAGGCTTCTCCACATTCTTACAAAACTTCAGATCTGAAGCTTAACTTGTTTCCAAGTATAATGAGAATAATCAGAGCTGGTCTAAAGTGCTGAGCATTTACAGGCAGCCCCCAGACCTGCATAAGATATTCAGGACCCAGAAGCTCCAGCTTTTCAAGACATGTTAGTGGCCGGAGGGGCTTTGGACAGGGTTTCAGCAGGGACCAAGAACCATGGTTTCTATCTGTCCACTCTGCTCTGCCTGGGACAGAAGTGTTGCGAGCCTGAGGTCTTTTGTTTGGCTCTTGGCAGCAGCCTCGAGGCCTCAGCACCTAGCGGGCTGCTTTTTTTTCAGGAACAGTAGATCATTTGAAAGCAGAGCCTCCCAGTCTTGCCCCATAAAAAAGGAGATTTTGTAGAGTGATGGTAAATTTGGCACGCCTTTATTATTATTTTTTTTTGTGCAACACTTAAAGAAAATAAAAGCTGGTACAAAGGTATGTTTGTTTCTGAAATGCATTTCCTTTCCCAGATGTTCTTTTCTGCCAATTCCAAAATGCATTCTGAGCTCAGTTCTCGTTTCCTCTCTGTGGAGCAGAACAATGAGATCTCTGTGACCACACAGGGAAAACGCAGTCTTCCTCGCCAGTGGGCCTGGGGCGGGGTGGGGCCGCTGCAGTCGTCCCACCTTCTCCCACTTCAGTGGAAAGGACCAGTCTGTGCCAGCAGGGTTAGGGACTCCCGCTGACACTCCCACTGACTGTTGGCGGGGGGTGGGGAGGAAGGGGGGTTGCTTAGAGGCACCGGGGCCCTGTGCACCTTTGTTTCTAACTCTTTAGTTTGCTGTGTGGCCGTGCACTAAATTCTTGTATGTGCATTGCCTTTGTGCATCCTGGGACTATGTTACCTGGAGCTGATCTGGCCCCTTCTTTCTGGCATCAAATACTGGTGTCCCTGGCCAAAGGGCAGGTGTCTAGGACACATTGCAGAGGCAGAGTTGGCCGGAGAGCCAGGTAGACCCCGGTGGACATCCCCAGAGTCGGCAGGACCTCGGGCCTTCCTTGGCTGGTTGGCCTGTCCCTTTTGCGCTTGACATGGGTGATGCATGTGCTCCTTGGGAGCCATGGACCGCACAGCTGCATGTGCTCCCACATAATACATGCGTGCACACAAGTGCAGGATCCTTAGCACCTCCTTGGTTAATTTCCAAGGACTGTTAAGAGACCCATAAAAGCTTGCACTTAGGATGGATTTTATACTGATGTCCATTAAGAATGTTTCTCTGGGGTGTGCATTTTTATTTAGGGTGTGCATTACATGATATCTTTACTTTTTGGTCAAGGTACCCTGCCTTCGAACACCCGTGATACACATAACTAGGCTTAATAAATAAAAGTAGCTCACGGTTACTACACATTTACAGTGTGCCAGGCAGGTTCTGAGGGATGTTCGATTGACTCATTGAATCCTTGCCGCCACTCTGGGGACTGGGTGCCCATTATATAGATGAGCAAACTGAGGTTAGGAGAGCCTGCAGAACTTGCTTGGGATCACGCAGAACTCAAATTGGCAGACTGAGGCCCCACTGCCTACTCCTTAATTGCAATTTGAATTATAAAAGTGTTTTCTTTCATCTATAAAGGAAATAGGCTGCAGAGCCCCCAGTGCATTTAGATACGTGGCCTTCATTATAAGAGGTGGGGAGGACCCAGGCCAGAAGGCTCTCCTGGGTGGCCCCACCTTCTGTACGAACCTGAGCAGCCACCTTGGTGCCCGTTTCCATGGGGCCTTCAGGACTTTGGGTGGAAGCTCCTGCCTCCCCTTTCGCTGGAATGGGCTGGCAGAGTCAGCCCCCCAGGGCCTCCGGGTCAGTCCCTGCCATGGCCTTGGGCCACTTCCGGGAGCGGGGAGCTGTTGAGCCGAAATGGTATGTAATCAGAATGCTATATTTTGTCGAAAATAAGAATGTTAGTAATGGGCTGGTTTCTGGCAAGTCCAACTGGGACTCTGAAATACATATTTTTCCCTACTCTGCCCTAAACCTTCTAATTAGTGAAAACGCACATTTGCAAACATAAATCAAATGTCGTATTTCCTACAAACTTGTCCTAGGTATCACTGAGCTAGTAACATTCCACGGTTGCTAAATTAGGGCTTGCAGAGTGAGTGCATGTGAGTGTGTGTGTGAGAGAGCGAGCACGAGAGAGCGAGCACAAGCTCATGAGGAACAGGAGGGAAGGAGAGACTGGGGTGCCTGTTGGGGAACCCACTTCTGTCCCTCACAGGTGCTTGGGCCCCTGCTTCTGGCTCCCTTACCTGTCAGCACCTACAGGGTCACCGCAGTGAAACTTATATATTTGCCCAAATACAACATAGTTGGTAGAGGAAACGGCTTCAGGGAGCAGCACTTTCCCTCACAGGGAAATCTCTGCAGTGTTTGTAACCAGACCCTGACATCCACCACCAATGCACTCCGTTAATGGACTCTGTTTTGGAAAGGGCGATCATCTCTGGTAACTGGCCCTGGTGTGGGCTGTGCCCTCCCTCCCTGGCATTGGCACCAGCTCTGGAGCCCCGTGCACTTCTGGGGCTGCGTTCAAGGAACTGGGCTTGGGGTCCCAGGCAGTTGGGGTCATTTCCAGTTCTGAGCCATGTTGTGGGGGTAGGATGCTTACCTGCCTGTGTAGACCAGCATCCTGGAGCTTGTTGGGTCATTGGTATCTGGGGTGGTTGGTTGCAAATGATTTCCCAGTAACCGGATGGAGAAAGCCTCTTTGTCAGGACTGACATCCTCTGGCCAGAAGACCATGTGAGAGCCCCCAGAGAGCCTCAGAGAGCCCCCAGACTTGGATATATCAGTCTTCTTGTTCACGAAAAGGGGAGGAGGTGGCTGGGGATGGGAAGTAAGTGTGATGGGCTGGAGATAGGATCTGTGGTGCCTCTGCTCAGTCTCTGCTGACGTGTCCCATTCAGTTTTGCTTTTGTGTTTTCCATTTCACTTTACCTCCAGGCCACTTTTTCTCAAAATGTGTCCCCTAGGTCAAAACTAAATGGTGCTCTTTCATCAGATACACTTGGGAAATCCTGGGTATAGGACATGAACTAGGTTTCCTCATTGTGGGACTTCTCAGAGCCTTTAAAATGGCAGTTACATGCTAGATGGTGTCTGCTCTCTATAGGCTCACTCCACAGGTTGGGGAAAAGGGGTGGTTACTGGTGTGTGAGCTCTATAGTGCCCAAGGTAACAGGGGACATCACTGGCACTGTTCTTTCCCATCACCACTGCTTCTTCACACTTGTCACCTCTGGGCAGTGGTCTCCTCACTCTGCTGACTGTATAGAGTAGCCTGGCTTTGTGTCTGGGTCCAAGGTCAGAGTAAGCCCCTGCCCACTCCTGTCAAGAGATTTAGTGAGATCTGTCAACTTTTACATTCTTTGAGGTTGCCTGTTGGTTGCTTTTGGGATTTGTGCCCTCAGATAGACGTGGGTGACGTGTGGTGTGGTGGGTGGTAGTGGAGGAAAAAGCCAACTTAGGATCGGGGTCTCCACCCCTGGGCCCCACCTTTTGTGTGCTATGTGGCCTCAGTGAGCTGCTGGAGGTCCAGCTTTTTTTGGTCATAAAAAAAAAAAAAAAAAAAGAGAAAGAGGTAAAACTGCTCTTCCCTCAGGCCAGGCGGCGGGGCAGGGAAGGTGCTATGAGATTGAGTTGGGTTAAGATAGAGAGTGAGTGGGCAGTAAGCCCACAGCAGATCCCTCTGGAGTCTGCTGACCCATGTGGGAGTTGGGCTGGGGGCTGGGGGAGCTGGCTTCAGTTGTGAAGGGGTGTCCAGGACTTGCCAGGTGGGAGGCTTGATGATCATCTGACAGTCATCCCGGGAGGTGTTCTGCATTGGGGGTGAGCCTATGTTGGGTGGGAATTACGGCCCCATAGTCACCTCTGGAAGGGGTCCATGTTACTTGGGCCAGGGTCAGGACCTTCAGAGTGGCCCTTGGGGGCAGTGTGCTACCCCAACTGATTCCTAGGGGTCCCTCTGACAGGTGCTCAGTGGGTCTGTGTCAGGTCCTGGGGCTTTGCTCATCTTCTAGGACTTTCCAGAGTAGCTGAGCTCAGGCTCCTCCTTAGCATGGGCCACAGTGTCGTCCTGCCTGCCCCAGGGCACAGCCCCCTTACACAGGGTGGCAGCAGGGACCCCCCCACCCCCACCCCCCGCCCAGCCCAGCTCCTTGTTTAATGAAAATACTATTTAAGGGTTTTTTTCTAAACTTCTTTGTACTCTAAGACATCTGAAGCTTCATTTTCTTGTATCTTTTACAACTGATTTCTTCTTTCCTGCTCCACTCCCCCCAGACCTGCCCTCATAGTTTCCTGTCCGCCTGCTTCCCTGACCTTTGAAATATGGTCCCTGCTCTGGAAGCTTTCCTGGGCCTCAGGGTTAAGTACCCTGTGTGTGTGTGCGCGGGTGCGTGTTAAGGCTAGGGAAACTAGCAGCTGGGGAACTGTAGAAACGGGGTGACCAAGCTGGAGGAAGATGGCTGGCTCTGAGCTGTGCCATAAGCCCAGGCTGGTGAGCCTGTGAATGGGGGAGCAGGTGGGGAGGCAACTGGAGTCTAGCAGGTGCAAGGTGAACCTGAGGACTGGGCACCAACCCACGTGACTGGGCTGGGACAGGGCAGGTGGGATGAGAGGTGGTGACCTTGCCTCTGCAGCCAGTGATGTGCATAGACCTCAGAGAGCAGCTTGATGAATGTCCACAGCCATGCGTCTTAGTCCAGGTCAAGAGTATAACTTCCGGAAGATTCCTCGAGCTGCTTTCTAGCTTTCCCCTGCCCGCCCTGTCCCAGGAGGCACCACTCAAGTTTTGTCTTCTGAACTCCCCACTCTTGTGGTCGTAATAAAAGCTATTTCTTTTTATCCCAAGCAGCCTTGGTTTGGGAGTAGATAAGCATCCTTTGTAATGGGTTATAGTCTTAATGCCAACTGTGGCTATATCTGCTCTGGATTTGAAGCAAAGTACAATATTTATTTATTAATATAGTGCAGATGTCAGCATACCTGATTGATGGATAGGTCATTATCAGGATAGCACCTTGAACAGAGAGGGAGAAGGAGGGCCCTCTGCCCGAAGCCCCATGTGCCAGAGCCAGCCTTGGAGGGGAGTTGGGCAGTCTCACGGAGGACTTGGCTTTCACCTGGGCCAGGTGTGGGACGAGGGAGGGCTCAGGGGGTAGGAATGGTGGAGGCATGGTGGTAGAGAGCGGAGTCTCCTTGGTCTGCTCTGGTGGGAGCTGGAGCCTGCGAGGAACCTGGGCGGCTGAGGCCAGGTTGGGGGTGCGAGAGGAGTTTGGGCACATCCCTGGCTGAGTGGGTCTGAGGTGGATAGATGGGTGGGGGAGGCTTTGGGGGCTCTGACAGGGCAGGCCAGGTGGGAGCTGGGAGAGCCGAGTCTTCTGGGGCTTTGGGAGAGGTTATGGAGAGTTCCACTCCAGCTCAGCCCACTCAGGCCAACACGTTTGTTTGTTGAGATTTCCATAAAAGGCAGAACATCTGTTTAGTTAAAGGAAACCCAACATTTATGATTGTTGTAAATGTCAAGTGTCCCCTTTAGAATGTTTAGGAACCGCAGAATGTGTCACTGAGGGGAGCCTGTCTTCATTGGGCAGAAGCCCCAGAGGGAAGGTGAAGCTCCGTTGCTGGGATGGTGGCCGCACGTGGCCTCTGCACCCCAGTGACAGGGTGCTCCCCTGAGCTGGGCGCCGGGCGGAGGCGTAGGGTGGGAGGTTCCCAGCTCCGAGGAACTGCCCATGTAAAAGGGATTTTGGGCATTTAACATGACGTTAATCAAGAAGTTGCCTTGAGAAGTTGCAGTGGGGTTTTGCTGAGCTCGGTGCTCCTATGGTGGAGCTGCAGACATTTTCCAGCCATTCGAACATCCCCGCAGTCTGTGCTCCGCGATCCAGCGTGTGCTTCTCGGACTCGGAAGTGAGGGACTGAACTTCTCTGTGCACACACCTGGGGAGCCTCATTCACTTGCATTTTTGGGGACCACGCAGATTTTTCCTTGATCCCCGTCATTTTAGCCAGATCAGCGCCTTTCCTGTGTTTCCTCTTATAGGGGAAATAGAACTTTCCTGCCCAGTGGTGGGGAGAGGCTCCCACCCCAGCCCAAGTGCCTCTGAGGTATGCTTTATTATAACATTCGAGGGAATTCTGCAGTTTCTCTCTGTTCAAGTCATGCTACTTTTTTTGTTTTTTATTTAATGAATTAATTTATTTTAAAAGATTTTATTTATTTGAGAGAGGGAGGGAGAGAGGGCGAGCACAAGCAGGGGGGGAAGCAGAGGGAGAGGGAGAAGCAGGCTCCCGGATGAGCAGGGAGCCCAATGCGGGACCCGATCCTGGGATCCCGGGATCATGACCTGAGCCGAAGGCAGATGCTTCACTGACTGAGCCACCCAGGTGCCCCCCCTTTTTTGTTTTTTTTTAATTAAAAAAATTTTTTTTTAAATATTTAAATTCAGTTTGCCAACATACAGTATAACATCCAGTGCTCAACTCATCAAGTGCCCGCCTTAGTTTTTTTGTTTTTGTAAATGATGGTTTGAGCTTTATCTAAAGTACCTGGGATTGTATCTAAGTAGTATGTACAAGACGGTTTGGGAAAAGAATACAGTTTTGTAGAAGGACCTAAACAATATTTAAATAAATGTTTATGGATAGGAAGACACAGTCCTGGAGGTGTTACTTCCCCTACACGAACCACTGTGTCTATCCTTTCCCAGGGCATAGGTGCTAGCCCCTGGCATGTGAGGAAGCGGGGTGGTGGTGGGGTACGGTGTGGAGGTGCTGGTGGTGATGTGGCCTGGGTGCCCGGTGTCCGGGAAGCAAGCAGGGGTGCTGTGAGCAGTGGCGGGCGGCAGAGGCTGGGGAGTGGTTGGGAAGTTGGTTATATTGAGCAAATAAGTCAGTCAATGGACAGCCCCAAACACCAGTTTTCCACTTTGGAGAAGATACTAACACACGCAGAAAGGGAACTGATTAGGGATGCCTGGGTGGCTCGGTGGTTGAGCGTCTGTCTTCGGCTCAGGGCATGATCCCGGGGTCCTGGAATTGGGTCCCACATTGGGCTCCCCGCTCATCGGGGAGCCTGCTTCTCTCTCTGCCTATGTCTCTGCCTCTCTCTCTGTGTCTCTCATGAATAAATAAATTAAAGCTTTAAAAAAAAAATCGCCAAAAAAAAAAAAAAAGAATGATTAGAAAGCACCCTGAAGAAATGTGTAAAATCGCAAGGAGTGCCACACACTCAAATGGATTTTTCCTGCATGTGCACGCACATGCAGAGGGTGATATAGAAATACAATTTTAGGTGTCTCTGTCTGTAAAAGTGCATGGATTCACGACTGTTGGTTCTCCTTATTTATAGCAGTGTGTCCTGTAAAGTCTCTACAGACACTGACTTAGTGAAGACCGGGAAATGCAAGGCTGGCTTTCTGTGGGCCTCTCGTCCTGACATCTTCATCTACCGATCAGTATGTAGTCTTACTTCCCACATGAGTTTGTCGAAGACTCCTTGTTTAGGATGGATGGCATGAATGCATGGCCAGCAGTGCTGGGAGTCATGCCCTCAGGAAGCTCCTGCAGCCCATATTGTGTCTGTAAGGCTGGCCTTGGCCTTCTTGCATGCGGGCATGCCACACAGCATTTGAGCACCGTGCCTAGGGACCGTTTGTAATGGTGACCCCGCCAAAAAGCCCAGAAATATGAACAACGTGGCACTCACTAGGGCACAAAACAGGATGCTAGTTTAGTTTGAGAGCAGAAACAAGGAGGCAGAGCATCGCCTCGTCCTGCCTCAGTGGGACATGCACATCAGACGACAGTTCTTTCCCTCTGTGTGTGCACAGAGGGTCTGGTGATCACAGGAGCTTTGCCAATGACTTGAGGGTTGTAAAGAAAATTTAGTATAGGCCAACTAAGAGATGGGATATTTGGATAACGAGGGTGGCCTGTGCTCGTGTTTTCTAGCTGCACCTCCTGACAACCCCGGGGATGGTGATTTCCAGGTAGCAGTGAGCAGACCCCATGCCCAGGTCTGGGCTTCCAAAGCTCACTGTCCCTGGAGAGGAACCAGAGCTCCTCAGAGGAAAGGCCAGAGCCAGGGCTGAGGTAGGGAAAGGGGCCCCTGTGCCTGGAGCATATTATTGGGGCAGAAAGTAAAGAAATCCTCAGGGGGCAGTGGAGGTGTGCCAGTAGGAGTCAGCGTGAAGGGAATCTCACTGTCCAAATGTAGGGAAGTATAAACATCATAGTAAATGGGAATATTGGACCTTAATCCATTTAATGAGCTAGGAAGGGGTGGCTAGGTGGCTCTGTTGGTTAGCCATCTGCCTTTGGCTCAGGTCATAATCCTGGGGTCTTGGGATGGAGTCCTGCATTGGGCTCTCTGCTTTAGCAGGGAGCCTGCTTCTCCTTCTCCCCCTACCCCCCACCTGGTGCTCGTATTCTCTCTCTCAAATAAATAAATAAAAATCTTTAAAAAAAAAAAAGCTAAGAATAGATGAGTCTACACGGGCTTAAATAAATAAGTAGCACATTGCAGACATGCTTTAATGACTGCCCAACATTTAAAGATAAAATCCTGAATGCAGGCTCTACCTGCAGTTCTAAGTCATTCTTTTCAGTAGCTTGTACGATTCTGTGATGTTACTACCCATGCGCTTTTATTTATACCATTAAGTTGTGTTAAAATATGCATCATATAAAATTTGCCATCGTAACCACGTAAAAGCGTCCAGCCCAGTGGCATGGGGTACATTCACCCTGTTGTGAAGCATCCGCTCCACCCACCTCCCACAGTAATGTATACACTCCTGAAGCTATGAGACAGCAGCGCGATAAGCATCCTGGTGTATCTTTCTGTCCTGCCGGCTTTGCTGTGACATTTTTGCCTTTCATACTGTGAACACTTTAAGATCCCATATAAAACATCCCAGCAGAGACTCTGGAACTCAGGAAGCTGGTTGTGAAATGTGGAGAAGGCTCAGGACAGCCAGGACATCCTGAGGAGGAAACGAGGGGCTGGCGCTGCCAGGTGTTGGGGAGTGTGCTGCTGGTTCAGGGCTGGACAGGTAGACAGGGGCAGAGGGACCCAGGCATACCTGGGGATATGGCATGAGTAGGGGAGCTCCTGGGGATGGGGTGTGCAGGAGGGTAGCATCAATACCCATTTGAGAAACTGCTAGAAGGCATCCAGAGCTGTTAGGAGTTGGATAAGTTGCTTGTAAGCCATTGTGAGTAAAATTATTTCAAGTGCATAGATATATCTTGGTATTGAGCCTGGGCACACTCGGTATTCACAAAGCCTTATTCATCCTTCCAGGCTCTGGTCTCCCTTCCTCCAGGAAGCCTGCCAGGTCCAGCCAACAGTTCATTTTCCTTCAGGCTCTAGATATCTCCTGTCTGTGGCACTCACCTGCCATTTCTTCTTGTTTAGTTAAACTGTGTGTGTGCAGTGTGTGTCCTGCCCGACTAAATCCTTGAATGTGTCCCACCCATGTAGTCTTCCTTTCCTAGAGGGCTGGTGTGGGATGGAGGGTCACTCCTGGCTGGTAAATCCACAGCTTGTGTCCCGGGCTAGCCAGCCCAGTGAGCAATGTAACGCTTGGTGAGTATCAATAAGGCGTGCACTAAAAATGTTGCTTATTTGGTCGAGTAGCAGAGGATTGGGTTACCTTGAGTTGCGTTGTGTTTAGAGTAACCATGTGAACAGTATAAAATACAGGCTATTGGAATGGAAGCCCAGACATCTGCTATGAATTCTATATATAAATACTGGATATGCTTACATGGGGTAGAGTGGGATGGCTGGCGCTGGATTTTCAGACTTGGAAATTGGTCATGGGTCCTGAAACCCAGGGGAGGAGGGAGAAGGAGCCAGCGGCCTGTGTCCGACGCTGTTTGGCTGAGGGTGCTGGGAACGTCAGACCACTTGCAACCAGGTGGGAGGACCTGCCCCCAGGCCCCTAACAGGGAGGGGTGGGGAACCCACAGGACTCTTTGGGGGGTGTCCTGAGGGTTATGGCAAGAAGGGACCATGCAAATCCAGGGCCACGGAAAGGGTAACCTATGCCTGGTTAAACCAACTGGGAGACCAGGACAGAGGAAACATCACAGGGGGATTTGGTCCACTCCGGGCCCGGTGGTGCCCTTTTAAGGGTAGATCTCATTTCCTGCCTCTAAAATTTTGTCCCAAATTTCACAGTGAGAGCCCAGTGTCCCCCCACCCCCACCCCCAAGTGTGAGTCCGTGCACATTCCTTTGGAGCCGAGCTGGCCCAGTACTGGATGGAGGATACTGCCCCACCCCGGCTGCTGTCTGGGTCAAGCCTGTGTATGAATCGTCCTGGCTCCCAGTCTAGTCCACAGTCTTTGAACTAGACGGACAGTAATCCCCCCCATTTCAGGCCAGACGCGGCCGTCCGAGAGGGTCGGGCCTGAACCGTCGCCCCCAGTGGGCTCCAGCGCTCACACTTGGAGCGCCGACCTGGTTGGCAGGCCCCTCTGATCCATGGTCCTGAAAAACTTGTTGGCACAGATAAGTTTGTAGCCACATAAATGGAATTCAGGGTGAAGACATGAAGAGTAAATTTACTCAGAGACCCAACGAGGTCATCTTTCCCGGTCTCCTGTTCAATCTTCGTCCCCACTGAGCCTGTTGGTGAAACCGCAGTGCAGGGGATCCCTGGGTGGCTCAGCGGTTTGGTGCCTGCCTTGAGCCCAGGGTGCGAAGGGTGCGATCCTGGAGTCCTGGGATCGAGTCCCACGTCGGGCTCCCGGTGCATGGAGCCTGCTTCTCCCTCCTCCTGTGTCTCTGCCTCTTTTTCTCTCTCTCTGTGTCTATCATAAATAAAAATAAATAAATAAATCTTAAAAAAAAAAAAAAAAGAAACCACAGTGCAAGTACAATTAGAGTTAGGTCATGTGGGTGTGGTTTTTTTTTTAATAATAAATGTATTTTTTATTGGTGTTCAATTTACCAACATACAGAATAACACCCAGTGCTCATCCTGTCAAGTGCTCCCCTCAGTGCCTGTCACCCATTCACCCCCACCCCCCACCCTCCTCCCGTTCCATCACCCCTAGTTCGTTTCCCAGAGTTAGGAGTCTTTATGTTCTGTCTCCCTTTCTGATATTTCGTGTGGGTGTGTTTTGACTTAACACGATATTGTGCACATTCTCTGATGTCCCCGCAACCACTTTTTTATTACTTCTGTGGATGTGACTTTACGCTGGGAGAACAGTCTGGCTACCCCTGACTGTGGAGATATTTTGTTTATATTTTTATTGCAAATAAGGCTGCAGCAAATACTGTGATCAGATCTTTTTCCTTCCTCCAGTATTCCTTCGGATGCATTCCTGCAAGGGTGAGCCCTGGGGAGACATTTCCATGGCCCTTAATGCCAGGTGCTACAGTGTTTTCCAAAACTGTTTTCCTGGTGTCCGTGGCCATCAGGTGACAGTCTGTTTTTCATGGTGACCCATGTGGGTTCCGGAGCTTGGAGGTGGCTGGGCCCAGTGGCTTCCGCTCAGCCTGTCCACCCTACCTTCCTCTTCCCTGTTGCGTTGCACTCTTTCTTCCTGCGATTCCTTCTTGCTGCCCAGAGGCTCAGGCCTTTTTTTTTTTTCTTTTCTTTTCTTTCTTAATTTTTTATTTATTTATGATAGTCACAGAGAGAGAGAGGCAGAGACATAGGCAGAAAGAGAAGCAGGCTCCATGCACTGGGAGCCCGATGTAGGATTCGATCCCAGGTCTCCAGGATCGCGCCCTGGGCCAAAGGCAGGCACCAAACCGCTGCACCACCCAGGGATCCCCTAGAAGCTCAGGCCTTGAGTCAATAAATCATCCCTGGGAATAAAGGGAAAGGAGAGAAAATGAGTGAAAATATCAGTGAGGGTGACAAAACATGAGAGACACCTAACTCTGGGAAATGAACAAGTAGTGGAAGGGGAGGTGGGCGGGGGGGGGGGTTGGGTGACTGCGTGATGGGCACTGAGGGGGACACTTGGCGGGATGAGCACTGGGTATTATGCTGTATGTTGGCAAATTGAACTCCAATAAAAATTTTTTTTAATAAAATAAAATAAAAAAATCATCCCTGGGTGGAGTGACCAGAGAAGGTCAAGGTACATTTCTTAGAGCTGCAGTCCTCTCACCTGGGGGATATGCAGCTGAGACCTCTGACCCACAGAGGACTGTGGGATGCGAGGGTCTGGGGCATACAGGCGCGCTGCCTGGCAGGGAAGGAGGACCTACGACCCGTGTCTGCTCCTCCTCCATGCTTCACCCTAGGACCTTTGCACTGGCTGTTCCCTCTTTTGATGATGCCTTCTCTTCAGCCCTCCCTCACCCCTTCACGTCTCTGCCAGGTGTCACTCTCTCAGGGGATTGCCCTAACTGCCTTAGGTGAAATGAGAGCCCCCCCACTCCCAGACCCTGTACCCTGCTCTGTTTTTCCAAACCATAGCACTAATGTTTCAAGGTACTAACTTTGCCTGTCTATTGTATTTATTGCTTATGACGGTTTCCCTACCATCATAGAGGACATGAAGGGGGTTCTGTGTGTCTGGGGTGATGCTATAGGGTCCTCTGCCACCACTCTCCTGGCTGTCTCTGCTGTGGTCTCAGTGCAACACACTGCCCGTCTTGACTGCTGTCCTGAGAGCTTCCTTGCCTTTCTGCTCTGCTCTGTTCTCTTCCATCTGGCCCCACTCCCACCAGCATCCCCATGGCTGGCTGGCTCCTGTCCATTCTGTGCCCAGCGTCTCTCCACCAGTGGGAGAAGAGAGGTCCCAAGGAGGCCGGGTGGGAGGGCCATGTTGGCCGGGGTCACCCAGGCCCTGAGCAGGCCACGAGGAGGGTAGGTGCTGCCTATGGCAGCTGGGGAAGCCGCCCTCACTCTGAGTTCCCAGGTACTTGGAGAGTGAGGTGGGTGCCCCTGTAGACCTGGAAGTGGAGTGTCCCATGCTTTCTAAACATCCTAGAAGCAGGAGCCGCTCCTCCTGGAAAGAGCCTGCCTGTTGGGGCCACGCCCATCCGGGTGGCGTGGAAGCTTGCCTGCCACCCACTCATCCACCCCTGGCTCCCCAGGGTGGTTCCCCTCCCTAAGAGTTTCACTTTGGGAAAAGCATAAGAAATTGAAAAACACTCCCCATCTGTGGCCTTTGAAGGGTGCACCTGAACTGCCCAGAGTGTAAACCGTGGTGAAAATGTGGTCTTTCCAGTTTGGGGAGAAAGTACAGAACAGAGCTAGAATTTTTTTTGTGCCTGGGGCAGCTTCCAGGAGCTCCTTTCCTCCCCATCTCCACAGCCCAGGCACCTCTTGCTGCAGGGTAGGGTGTTCTGGGTTTCTGGCTAACACTGGGTCTGGCAACTCACCCCCCCGCCCCCGTACCTCCTCCCCAGCGCTTCCCCTCCTGGCTGGAGAGCAGCCGATTGGAGGCCAGTCCTCTATGGAGCTGTCTTCCCGATGGTGCTCACACCCGGCGAGGCTCACCTGCGGCCCCTCACCTGTAGTCCCGGACTAACACTTGAATACCTGGCAACAGGGAGCTTGCTCCCTCCTGAGACAGAGGTTACTTTATAGAAAGAGAGGTCAGTAGCTCCCCTTACCTCCCCACTTGCCTAACAAGGGGTTATCGGGCTGGAGCTGGGTCCTCCCTGCCAGGGGGAGGTCATGGGACTTTGGTGACATCACTGAGTGTGCTCCTGTGGGTGTCTGTGTCGGATGAGAGGATCAGTTTATCAGAGAGAGCATTGTGACCCTCAGAAGGTTAAGAACCATAGTGTGGAATTTTGACTCCTCATGCCCCGGCAGGTCATGCCTTGGCTGGAGGAGTGGGGATGAGCCAGGGGACCGTGCTGCAGGGAACCTCAGGAGCCTGGGCACTGTAAACCTCTCAGGTGGGACGGGATTCCTGGTAATCCCTGCTCTGGGTGGCCGGGAACATCATGGCGATGATGAATGGGAATGTTGTCTAGGCATGCCACATCACCCTGGGTGTGCTGAGGGGTGTCTGCGTTTGGGTGGCTTTGTCCACTTGTGCCACTGTGTCCTTCAGATCCCACATGCGACCCTGCTCACAGTGAAGGCCCCCGTCCTCTGGCCTCATGGATTCTTCCTCTCAGAAGGTTCTGGACCCTCCTTCATCCTGGGTCTCATCTACCTTCTCCCACTGCCTTACACGGCTGGCCAGGACCCAGCTCTCACGTGGCACCTAACTGCCGGCCAAGCCGTGGGGGTGGGCATCCCTGCTTCACTACCCAGAGCCTCTGGCTGGGGGTGGGGGCCCACACCCTTCTGGACAGTCTTGCTTTCCCTCTCCACCTCTCACAGGGCAGAGGTAATGCACTTTCTTAAAGTTGGGGGATGCCGTAGGCTGGGTGGGGTGGGTGATGTGCACTTGCAGAGCAGCCCCTGTGCACGGGCCTGGGGCAGGGGCAGGAGCATTCTCAGCCAGGCAGTGGACCCTTGGCATATTGGGAAAGATTCCTATAAGAAGCCAGGAAAACAGGAAAAGTACCATTTTTGAATTTTTATTGAAGTGAATATACAACAGAAAAGCAATGCATTTTTACAAACTGAATACACCTCTGCAACCAGCATACCGTAAGCGACCCACAGTGCAGGGGCCTTTGGTACACTGTTGAACTGGGCTGCGCAGGCACCTCTCAAAGGCTTATCTTTCCCTTCCATGAAGTGGGCACAATGTCACCCACAGCCCAAACCTGGGCACGGGGTTCCCAGGGGACTTACTGACGAGCCCGCACAGCTCTGCGTACTGTGCATGAGCTGCAGAGAGCTGTCAGCCTGTGATGATGAATGTTCTTTACTGTCTGCATCTGTTTGGGGCAGGGAGGGGTGAGATCCGAGGACAGAGTACTTTGCAAGAGGTCCCTCCTTGCAAGAGGTCGGGGCGCCGGCTCAGATGTGTCTGCACCACCCCCACTTGATCTTTACAAGCGTCCCCTCCTGCCTCATGACGCAGTGATGCTGGTGATGGCGATGGTGATGGTGGCAGTGGTGGAGCCCATGGGGTCCTCACCTTCAGCCGTCCTTGTGTCCTTGTGTCCTCTAGAGGTGCAGCCTAGGTTTGAGCCTGGCACTTGCTGTGGCAGCCTGACCTCAGCCCCAGCAGCACAGGGCGCTGTCGAAGGGTTTGAGCTGAGGGGGTGGCATTCCAGAGTGGCAGACCGAGGCCACAGTCCCAGGAAGAGGCCTGAGCTAGGACAGCAGGTTGGGGAATTGTAAGGGAATCCTGAGACTGTGGCCCAGCCGGGACTGTGCCCTCCCGTCCCCTTCTCTGGCATCAGGCTGATGTGACTTACCTCTCTGCAGCCCCCAGGGGTGCCACGTGGTGTGGGCATGGCAGGCAGAGTCATCTAGGCTTGGGGTGCTGCACGGGGTCCTCCATGATCCCAGGAATTAGGGGAGCTAATGTTTGCTGCTTTAGAGGAGCTTTTGAGATGGCCCGGGCTGGGCCTGCCTGGGCACCTTCCAGCCTGTGCCCAGGGGAGTGGGAGGATGGAGCAGAGGGCCTGGGGGTGCGCAGTGCCCACGGCCCCCTGTGCCAGGCTGTGCGGGCTCTGGCTCAGTGAGTGGTCCTCATGGTTCGCTTCCACCCCCTGCAGCCTCACCACTCCTGCTGTTTGCCAACCGCCGGGATGTGCGGCTGGTGGACGCTGGCGGAGTCAAGCTGGAGTCCACCATCGTGGTCAGCGGCCTGGAGGATGCGGCGGCCGTGGATTTCCAGTTCTCCAAGGGAGCCGTGTACTGGACGGATGTGAGCGAGGAGGCCATCAAACAGACCTACCTGAACCAGACGGGGGTTGCTGTGCAGAATGTGGTCATCTCTGGCTTGGTGTCACCTGATGGCCTGGCCTGTGACTGGGTTGGCAAGAAGCTGTACTGGACGGACTCAGAGACCAATCGCATCGAGGTGGCCAACCTCAATGGGACGTCCCGGAAGGTCCTCTTCTGGCAGGACCTTGACCAGCCACGGGCCATCGCCTTGGACCCCGCTCATGGGTAAACCCAGCTGCCTTCCTTCTTGGTGGGAGTGAGGGGGGGTCGGGGTTTCCTTCTTGAATTTGCTTGAGCCCGAGCAACTTTTTCAGAGAAAACCTGACAATCTTACGAGTTTACCTTTCAGAACTTGTTGAGAATCATTTTCCCTTGATATGAGGAACTTGTTAGGGGATTGTTTCTCTGAGCTCTCCGGAAGCCCTCTGCTCCCCTCTGGTCCCTGGTCTGGCTGAGCTCACAGTGACCCACGAAGGCTCAGGGCCCAGCCGTGAGTTCCAGGTGGGATTGTGTGAGTGGCAGTGAAGCTAAGAACATCCTTGGATTTGAAGGCCCGGAGGGAGAGATCGTGGGGAGGTGGCTGAGTGTCACTGCCCAGCTTGGCCAGGCTCATTCTAGATTTTTCTGAGTGGGAGCTTTTGCTCAGTGACCCCTCCACCCTCAGTCCCCTCTTCCCACAGCCTGGGAGTGACACAGTCTTACCTGGGCAGCAGGTGCCTACCTGCTATCAGCAGCTGACCCACTGATGTGTGTCCAGTTCTCTGCTGATTCCGTTGTCAGAGGTGGATGGCTCCCTGACATCTGGAACGGAAACACAATAAGACCCCCGGGTTCTGGTCCTGATGCCACCCACTTGCTCTGCCCTGTCAGCCTGCCCCAGGGTGGGTGGAACAGGGGCTGGGAAGTGCTGACCTGTCCTGCCGGGGCTGTCATTTGAGTAACTCAGGGAACAGGTTGGTTGAAGGGGTGCTGTGGTGGCCGAGTAAACCTCCTTAGGTCGGGGGTGCTCGGTTGACTTAGAAAATGTACCTCGCTGATTCTGCTGTCCACCACGTGTGAGGTATGGGATGGTCTGGGATTTATGGCCCTGGTGTCTGACTCACTGAAGTCAGGCCAGACAAGCCTGATGCCTCCACCACGAGAGGAGCAGCCCAGCCCAGCATCCTGAGGGGCCAAGCCTAACAGTGACTTCCCTTAGACCCCTCTTGCCCAACTTCTGAGCAGGCTGAGCTGCTCAGGGCCAGGCTGCCCTTCCAAGATGTTCCCCATTTCAGACCTCTCCCATACTGCTGTATGGCTCCAGGACTTGCAGGAGGTGGCAGCTGGCATGGGCTGAGTCTCCCTGGCTAAGAGGGAATATTGTCAGTGATGGGAGAGGCTGAGGGGTGCTGCCTGGAGGCCCTTATGATGCACCAGGGGGAGAAGACCATAAATGTTGTATGCTCAGGAGGGATGTATGCCGCAGAGGAGAATAGTGCAGGGCCTGAGGACAAAGAAAATGAGGCAAGGGGCTTCCTGTTGTAGGTCAGGAGACTAGGAACATCTGTTGGTGACATTTGAGCAGAGACCTGAAGCAGATGAGAGTGAGAGCCACATGGCCATCCCAGGGATACATATTCCAGGCAGTGAGAGCAGCCAGTGCAAAGGCCCTGGGTAGGAGGAGGCCCGGCCTGTTGGAGGGGCTGTAGTGGAATGAGGGGGAGAGGGAAGGACACAAAGTAGGGGAGGGGCAGGTCCTGTTTAGAGTGGAGGGGTTGCTCTTCCGACTCATGTAAAGGAGTCCCTCTGGCTGTTAGAGTGAGGATGGACTTTGAGGTGGGAAGGGCGCTCATTAGCAGCTATCAAGCTATCATTGTGATCTGATAGAAGGTGGAGGCTTGGATCAGGAAGCTAGTGGGCTATGGGTGAGCAGTGGCCAGATTTGGGATGTTTTGAAGGCAGAATCACATGGGTTTGCTGGTTCTTTGCATGCAGGTTAGAAAGATAAGAAGCAGGGGTGACTTGCTGTTCTGTGCCTCAGTGTCCCCATCTGTACAGGGTGTGACCATGTCATGTCATGCAGAAAACACCAAGAACAATTAGTGGCTTCAGTAAATATTAGTAGTTGTTACACTAAAAATGCCCCTGCCTCACCACCCCAGATACAGTCTCCTTGTCTGTGCACAGAGTTCTCTCTTTTCTTCCTTATGACCTCTCACCATCTTGGTTGGGAGGTACTTGGTGCCTGGTTGGGAGGTGCTCAGCACTTGGTGGGGAAGTGCTCAGTACTTGGTGGAGAGGTGCTTGGTAGGGAGGTACTTGGTGGAGAGTTGCTTGGTGGGGAGATGCTTAGTGCTTGGTGGGGAGGTGCTTGGTGCTTGGAAGGGAGGTACTTAATGGGGAGATGCCTGGCACTTGGTAGAGAGGTGCTTGGTGCTTGGTTGGGTCTTCTCCATGTTCACGTCCAGGCTGGCCTTGCCTGTGCCATCTCTGCGAGTCGCTCAGTCTCTGGCTCTGGCTTTTCTTATTAAATGTTTGAAATCCTTTCTGATCTTGGCTCTGAATTCGCTCCCACAGCCTGGCGCCTGGGGTGAAGTTGACTTTGGTATTGATGCCCTGGGTAGGGCATTCTGAGGCCCTAGCCTCTCCCCCACACTTCCCCTGGGGAAAAGGTCAGAGGCACCATGCTGCCAGGAGGGGAAGACTCCAGCCAGTACCCAGATGCCATGGGCAGCACCACTACTCTTGCTGAATACAGGTTGGGGCTGAGTCCCGGGGACAGGACCACTGTCCTAAAGAATAGAGACAGTGGATCTTGTGCTCTCTCCTGGCCACAAGCATGAGGTTGCAAGAGCAGTAGCGCCCCTTCCCGGTCCCATGGGAGCCTTTCCCACATCAGATGAGGGGACCCGGACCTCAGGAGGGTAGATTCGCAGTCCATCTCAGTGTTCACGCCACCAAGAGCCCACAGCCAGGAGGGCCCTGGTCCTGACACTAGGCTTGACATGGTTTCCACAGCATAGGTAGTAAAGTGCAAACGTCCAGGTAGGGTAGAGGGTGGACACCCCCTCCCCAGTGCCACGTGCCCACGTGGGGGGCAGAGCAGGCACTGAGGGAGACCTTCTGGCCCTGAGTACCTGGTGCCGGGGACAGGGCCAGGGGTGCAGGGGAGGCCCAGCTGGCATCAGCCCAAGAGGGGCTGCAGTGGCTCCTGGGTCTCAAGTTAAAGCCAGGCTGAAACCCAACCCCTTCTTTAAAATGCAAAATGGTCCTTCCCTAAAATAACACACAACCGCGACCCACCACGACCGCAGCCAGCCTCTGCAGAGAGACCAGGCAGCCGTGCTTTCCTTCGGAAGTTGATTTTCCCCGTGGAATTTGGCCGGGCCTGGGGCAGTGTTCAAGATTTTGCAAAAGCACATCCACGCCAACTGGTCTCTGGTAATGGAGTGGCTCGCAAATTCCCCATTTAAGGAAACCAGCGGGCCTCTGTTATGAAACCCGGGGGAAGGAATTTGAATTATGCTCCTCACGGAGGTCCCGAGCCTTCACATTTTCCGGCCTTTCTCGTTGGCTGCAGTGGAGCATTCAGGGAGGTCATGAGTGGATCGCTCTGAGATTTATTCTCCTGATATCTTCTTGGCGGGTGGTGGGAAGGCTGGGCCCTGTCTGGGCTGCTGGGGGCAGGGAAAGCGTTGGGAAGAAAGGCGGCTACAGCAGGCCGGCGGGAGCCTTTGCCGAGCTGGCTGACAGCACCTGCCAGCCCGGGGCTGCCAGGAAAAGTGCACCAACGCCCCGGGCCTGCTGGCACGGGGGTGAGTCATATGATGGCTGGGCTCTGGTCTTACTCAGAGAACCACACGGTGCTCCCAGAACTGCTGGCGCAGGTCAGCCTCAGTTTTGTAGACTCAGTTTTTCCATCTGTCCAGTGGGAATAGTAATTCCTGCTTCCCCTTCATCTGCTGAGTACTCGCTAGATGCAGAGGAGAGAGTGCAGGAGAGGCTCCTGGGACAGGTGTTCCGTGTGAGGTGTGCCTTCTTCTCTCTGTCCCCACTGGGCATGGAGAGCAGGGGAGCTTGGTGACAGTAAGCTTGCTGCCACATGGGGCAGAGGGTGCTTTTTGAACCAAGCCCCTGCAGGCTCATTCTCAGTGACCTTGTCACAGCTCCTCCAGCAGATAGTAATGGCACTGGCTCGGAAATGACACCCCTCTGGGAAGGCTGCACAGCCTCACAAATGCAGCTGGTCACTCAGGCACCCACACCTCCTGTGGCCGCCGGGGTCCCAATGGACAAGGACCCATGAAAGGCCAGGTGGGGTTTGTTCTCCCCACACCCCTGATGAATGTGCTGACCTCTGGCGCACAGCAGTAGCTCAGGATTGGCTGAAAACGGATGAAATCTGGGAAGAGGTAGAGCCAAGAGCAGTGGGGGGGTGGGGGGGGACTTGCTTGGTGGGAGGGAAGAAGCTCGAAGGGGAGAGAGAGTCCATGGGCCCTGGAACTAGGATGCCTGAGAAGGGACAGGCCACAGGCTCTCCCCATCTGGATTTGCCATCCCAGCAGGCCCTTTCATGATGGCACAGATGGGGCCCGGGAGCTCCCTGCCTTCCTGGGTCAGGGTTCCAGGCTAACTCCTGTTGGCCCAGCATGGACGAGCTGCCTGCTTTTAAAACAAAGCCTGGCCCAGGGTTATGGGATTTGCTGATTGACCAGGACCCACCCACACCTACCTCAGAAGGAGAGCTTCATAGACCACACGTGGCAGCAGGGCTTCTCAAAGGGACACTGTCCTACTTATCTGCCGAGAGACACTGGGCAGAGCAAATAAAATAGGTCTGCCATTTGTGTCCTGTGGCTTATCCACGTCCGACTGGAACCTGAGGGTCATGTGTCCTCCAGGCTGGTGTGGTTCCTCTCAGCTGTCACCAAGACCCATGCCTGGCTTTGAGGAGCACGCTGGGTGGTCACCCCACCTGGAGAATTAGATGTGTTCTCTGGGTGCTGGTGAGCTTTTGGCCTGTCACCCCAGCTGCCTAGTGTCACTGCATATTATGTCTGCTTATGTGGTGGGACATCACATAAGGAAGACTTTAAGGAGGTAGGGTGGCTTCTCAATGGATGTGAGGCACCTGGCCCTTATTGAAAGCTGGAGGATGTGGATAAGCAGAGCCAAATCACCCACAAACCCACCCAGGCAAAAATGCTATTACTATTGCAGGGCACAACGCCACCCATGTGGGTTTTATTTTTTAATAGACTTTATATTTTTAAGCAGTTTTAGGTTCACTACAAAACTTAAGGGAAGGTATAGAAATTGCCCGTATACCTATGAACAGTCTGTGGTTTTGACCATGATTTAACATCATGTGTCCACCAGTGTCGAAAATCCTCTCTGCCCCACCTGTTTGTCCTTCTCTCCTCCACCTCTGGCAGCCCCTCATCTTTCTGTTCTATAGTTTTGTCTTTTCTGAGATGTCCTGTGGTTGGAATCACACAGTATATAGCCTTTTCAGATTGGCTTGTCTTGGTAATATACATTTACAATTCCTCCATGACTTTCCATGGCTTAATGGCTCATTTTTTTAGACTGCTGAATAATATTCCATTCTCCGTATTTTTAATTGGCTTTAGCAGTTCACTTACAGCATTTTTGTAGTAGCAAAAAATCAGAAACAACTCAAACGCCCAATGTGGAGTTGTGTAAATAATTTATAGTACATTAAGAGAACAAGGAGGATATCTATTAGTGTATTGCTAACTGAGGACACATGGGAACAGTGTATTTTGATTACTCAACTTTTTTTTTTTTTTTTTTTAGATTTTGTTTATTTATTCATGAGAGACACAGAGAGAGAGAGAGGCAGAGACATAGGCAGAGGGAGAAGCAGGCTCCATGCAGGGAGCCTGATGTGGGACTCGATCCCAGGTCTCCAGGACTCGATCCCAGGTCTCCAGGATCATACTCTGGGCTGAAGGCAGTGGCGCTAAACCGCTGAGCCACCTGGGCTGCCCCCCAACATTGTTTAAAAATTAATATGTTACTAACTGCTTAGAACACAAATTAGAGGAGCACTTGGGTGGCTCAGTTGGTGAAGCGTCTGACTTCAACTCAGGTCATGGATCGAGCCCCATATCGGGCTCCCTGCTCAGTGGGGAGCCTGCTTCTCCCTCTCCCTCTGTCTGCCACTCCCCTTGCTCTCTCTCTCTCTCTCTCTCTCAGATGGATAAATAAAATCTTAAAAAAAAAAAAAAATTGGAAGCAATAATAGCCTAGCCCCTAAGCACTGGTTCTCTCTAGTGGGTGAGATTTTAGGATGAATTCACTGTTTCTATGTTACATGTTTACATTTGTGTGGATAGAAAATGAGGACGAAAGCAGATCTGGGCTAGCCTTGTCTGCTTGTGCTCTGCCTCCTTGTTAGGTACATGTACTGGACAGACTGGGGAGAGACACCTCGAATTGAAAGGGCAGGGATGGACGGCAGCACCCGAAAAATCATCGTGGACTCGGACATCTACTGGCCCAACGGACTGACCATCGATCTGGAGGAGCAGAAGCTCTACTGGGCCGATGCCAAGCTCAGCTTCATCCACCGCGCCAACCTGGATGGCTCCTTCCGGTAAGTGGGCCCCCACCTCTTACTCTGCTCCCCAGCCACCGCCAGGGCCTTGGCCAGGTCTGGGCTTTTCAGAACTTCAAACAGAGAGTGCCCAGGGCATGTCTAATACCACACCCAGGCAAGGTCTGCCATCCACTGTGGGAATGCATTCACAAAAAAACCACAGAATGTTCATTCTAAGTGGGGTCGGAAGACGATAAACAGCCCCATGTCACACACAGGTTTTGCCACCAAATGAGTAATAGAACTCTAGAAATTTTCAGAGCTTTTTGGATTTCAGAATTGCAGATAAGGGATTGCAGACCTAAAGCCCAGGGGATCTGACAGGGTTGTGAGCTGTTCGGCTGTGTACCCCCTTCGTCCCTGTGCCAAGTACGCATCCTGAGGGCAGGAGCAGGGTTGGTTTTGGTGTTCATTGCATCCCCCAGTCTTGTGAGAGGACCTTATACATAGTAGTTGCTCAGTAAAATGGGTTAAGTGAATGAAATATAAAGGATTTTTACTTATTAGGTAATTGCTTTTAGAACTTTCTGGTCAGCTTAGCTTGACAGCCCCTGCCTCATTACCCTATAGATGTAGCAATGTCCCTCTCATGCGGAGGTGTTTATTTATTTTTTATTTATTGACCAAAGGCTGCCTGTTAGCTCTGTGCCAGGTCTTGGGGATCCTCCTGGAAGGACAGACCCTGTTCCTGCATGGTGGAGCTTCTGAACCAGGCAGGGTATATGTGGGTGCTGGTGCCATGGGCTGCAGTCACATGGTGTTGGGAACACTTAGCCGGATCTCTCCACACAGGCAGATGACAACTCCATAAGATGTGAGGATGTTAGCCAGTTTGCCACATTTTATCCAGGCCTGTGTATTAGTTAGCTATTGCTGTGTAACAAATTACCGCAAATGTGGCCACCTAAATCAACAAACAGGGTTTTTTGCAAGAAAGGGGTATCAAGAATTGAGAGTGGCTTTGCTGGTTTAGCTCAGAGTGTGCCCTGTGGTTATAAGCCAGCTCTTGGCTTGGTCATCTGAAGGCTTGACCAAGACCGGAGGATCAATCTCATGGTGGTTGGCAGGAGGCCTCAGCTCCTCCTTGATCTCTGCAGACCATGCCTAGCTGGTTAGAAACATTCTATCCCATTGTTTCTGTTGCACAGACTGGCCTGGGGCCTGGATGGAGACCTGGAAAGTGTGGCAGCCTGAAGAGCTGTGATTCTTGGGAAGTTGAATGACCCTGGCCATTGTGAAGGGAGTGTGTGAGGCCAGAAAGGCTGCAGGCTGGGGGTCCCTGGCAGAGGGATTGTGACAAGACAGGAGGGATGGTGGTGGCATTTAAGACATGATGATGACGGTGATGATTATGGTGATGATGGTGATAGTGATGTAATGATGGTGGTGGTGATGATACTAATGGTGGTGACGATGATGGTGGTGGTGGTGATGGTGATGGTGGTGAAGATAGCAATGACATGGTGATGTGGTGATGGTGGCTAACCCTTCCATACCGCTTGGTGTTTGCCAGGATATTTATCAGTTTGTTTCATGTTCACACCAACCCTCATGTGCTAGTAGTTATAATCCCGTATTATGATATTGCACAGAGAGGCATGTGAACCCCCCCAAGGCTAGTCAGAGTCAAGATAGGAAGCCAGGCACTATGACTCCAGGGTTCACTCAGCCCTTCTTCTGTCCTCCTCAGCACCAGATTCTTCTGGCTCTGCAGGTGGCTAACACTCTTTATGGATGTGTGTAGGGCCGTTCCAGTAGAAGCATAATCTGCTGGTAAAGAGGGCAAGCACTGCAGCCAGATGGACCTGCTTGGTCCCCTCTCAGCTGTGACCATGGCTGGGTCACTTCAGTGCTCTGAGCCTCAGGGCTTCACATGTGAATTGGGGGTGGCAATTATACTTTCTAGGGGTATTCACAGGGTTTGATGCAACAACAGACATCAAACTCATTGCATGGTGCCTGGATACAGTAAGCACTCAATAAAGGCTGTGCTCAGGAAGTTCCTGGACCCAACAGGAGGTGGGGTGGGCATGGCTGGGCCAGCACCTGAGAGGAGGGGTGAGGGTGGGTGAGGGGAGCTGAAGCCTGCACCAGCTTCCTGTGGTGCCTCTGGCTGAGGCAGGGCTTGGGGGGAACAGCCTGAGATATGATGGGCCTCTGGCTTCTTTGGTTAAAAAAGGACATCATGAAAGACAGTTGGGTGGTTCCTCAGAATGTCAACGTTGAGTGACCGTACGATGCAGCAGTTCCACTCCGGGGAGAGATGCCCAAAGGGAGTGAGAATTGGTATCAGAATAAATACATGTGCACATATGTCCGTAGCAGTAGTGCCCACTGTAGCCCAGAGGTGGAAGCAGCCCTGGTGTCTATCGCAGATGAATAGATAAACAAAGCATGGTCCGTCTGTGCCGTGGAATATTGTTCAGCCATAAAAAGGAAAGCTGCACTGGCATGCCTACAACGTGGGTGACACAGAAGGACTCCGTTTATAGGAAACGTCCAGAACATGCAGATCCATGGAGACAGAGAGTAGGCTGGTGGCCTCTGGGGGCTGAGGTGGAGGGGATGGGAGGAGGAACAGGCAAGTGGGCTCCGGGTTCTCCTGAGGAGCTGTGGGAATGTCTGGGAGGTAGATGGAGGGAGTGGTGGCAAAGCACTGTAAATGTGCTGCACGGCGCCGCATTGCTCACTTAACAAAATGGTTGATTTTGTGTTATGTGAATGTCACCTCAATGAGTTTATTTTAAAAGTTACACAGGCTGGGGAGGTGGTGGTGACCAGCCCCCTGCAGGCCACCCCCCCACCCCGCCCCAGGAGCCTGTAGTCGGGGGAGGGTCATTAAACCAGATAATCACACATGCTACCAGGTGTAAAATTATGAGTCTATTACCAGCGTCCATAATCCTGTTTATTTTTTTTTTCATAATCCTGTTTAAAAAAAGTTGTTTGCTGGGCGTTATAAACACATGAAAAAGCTGCTTTTTCTGGCACTGATAGCAACTTCAATTTACTCTGGTACTGTAAGTTATTGGCATTACAGGAATGAGCAGGCACATTTGGTCCAATCTGTACTACGTTGTGGAAACATCAGGGCTGAGCAGGCATGCTTGTCACCAGCTCGCTGTCATCAGCTGTGGCTCCCCCTTGTTTCCCTGTGGGGCACTCTGCCGCCAGCCACTTTTGTAGAAACAGGTGGGGAGGGGAGGCCCATGTCACCGTGAGGGATGGCAGGAGGCTGGCTGAGTCTGGGAGCTGCCCTGCACACATGGGCCAATTCCTGGGATGCCTGCCCCACGGTTATCCTATGTGATGTGAATGGGTCCACCGTGGCCGGTACGGAGGGTGTTCGAAGCTGGGCGTGCGGGGCTGTGGGGAATCTGCTGATGGCTCCTCCGTCTCCTCCCGCACCTGCAGGCAGAAGGTGGTCGAGGGCAGCCTGACGCACCCCTTCGCCCTGACACTCTCTGGGGACACTCTGTACTGGACAGACTGGCAGACCCGCTCCATCCACGCCTGTAACAAGAGGACTGGAGAGAAGAGGAAGGAGATCCTTAGCGCTCTCTATTCACCCATGGATATTCAAGTGCTCAGCCCAGAGCGGCAGCCTTACTGTAAGTGGGGGGCTGGGGAGGGGGTGGCTGGCCTCTTCCCTCAGCTGAAGCCCTTAGTCTTGGGGTGCTGGCCTCAGAGCAGTGGAGGAGAAGAGGAGGTGCTGGTAGAGGGGAGGGAGGTGTTTGCAGAGTGCAGGGCCAGGTTCAGGGGCAACCAGGGGAGCTCTCTGCAGAGCTGGTGTGGGGGCTGCTTCATGTGCCCCCCACCCCCTGCTGTCCTCTCTTCGGAGGTGGCAGAGGGACTCCCCAAGGAAGGTTGCTTTGTTTTCAAGGCCGACAGAAGTTACAGAATTATTGACGAACAATCAATAAGGCTTTAAGTTGAGACTCAGCCTGGGATCCCCATACGGTGGTGGCTGGGGTCTTTGTTGGTGAGAAGCTTGAAACACATGGGCTCAGGGCTCCTGTGACAGGTGGATAGCAGAGTGGGGGCCCTGGGCTTATGTAGAAGGTTCCAGCTTTGAACTCAAGAGTGGAGACCCAAAGGGGGCAACTGTTGTCAATGCCAAAGGGAAGGTGGGGCTCTCTGGAATCGTTTTCTGGTGAGAACATCATGGTCCTTAAATGGATCCACACTTGGGGCAGCCCACCCCGGAAGGCGGCTTTAGGGACAGGAGAGGCACCACCCTACAAGTCTGCTCCAGTTGTCGGGGGTGGGGCGGTTCCTACTTTGCATTTTAGGGTACCACACCCCAGCCTGCCCTGGGCAGAGTGAAATGACGGCAGTATTCAGTTCAGTAGCGTGCTAGTTGTGGACAGTCTTGAGAGAATGAAAAGGGTTGTTTTCAGCACTGAGAGTGTGCAGGTGTGGCCACCAAAGCATTGGTGCATATCCGGTGGGGTCCAAGCATGGCACAAAGACAAGACAGACCTCTGCTCCAGGAGCCCCCGATCCATACTGCATGGGCAGGTCCTGAGATCGTGGCAGGGAAGGCTGAGGGTGGCCTTCATGGAGGAGGTGTTGTCTGAGGGGCTTGGGAGACAAGAGTTTCTTATCATAGAGGGTTGGGGGGAGGAGCAGGGAGGATGCTCCCAGCGGGAGTGGTGCATGGGGGTGGGAGTAGGGTCGAGTAGGGTCGAGGGCCCTGTTCTAGAACCTTTCCTCAGTCTTCCCTGTCTTCCCCAGTCCACACACGGTGTGCGGAGGACAATGGTGGCTGCTCCCACCTGTGCCTGCTGTCCCCGAGGGAGCCTTTCTACACGTGTGCCTGCCCCACTGGTGTGCAGCTTCAGGACAACGGCAAGACGTGCAAGGCAGGTGAGACAGGGAGCGCCGGCTGGGGGCAGCCGGGGTGCTGCGGAGAGGGGGCAGCCCAGCAGCTGGGACTGGGGTTGGATCTGGGTACTGCTGCCCGCTGGGCACGTTCCCAGGCTCCGGGCTCCGGACTTGTGTTCTGGTCCATCGGGCCAGCTTGCAGTGGGCCGCCAGCACAGTGTGGTTGTAGTCCAGATGCTCACTGTTGCCAACTGCCACGTGAAAACTGTGTGGAGTGTAAGAGTGACATTAGGGTGGGGTGGGAGTGGCCAGGGAGCCGGGAGGTACCCTGAGGGAGGTACGGTCTCCTTTCCTGCCTCTCCATCCCTCCCGAGTGTGCGCTGCTGCACACTTGGGATTCATTTCTGTCCTTGCATCCGCTTTCCGTGGGGCCTTTGTGCCCTACTAACCTGCCCCATGGAAATTCAGCTTGCAAGCACATGCTCAATGGGAGAACACTTCAGGCACAGGGAGTTCAGTGGAGGTCCCTTCCTGAACACAGGTGTTTCTCTTTGCTTCAGGTATATGTCAGCCTCTTTGTTCTCCTCCCTAATTCTCAGCACTTGCCGCTTCCAGGACTTTTTGTATGATTATTTTTTAATGACATGCCACCCCCTGGTCCGGGACAGTGTCTGAAGCTCTTCATTTCCAAGTGTCAGGTTCAGAGTGTGCTCTTCTGGACATGATGCGCGTCCAGGATACAGCCATCTCTGGGATGCCCAGGGCCCAGCGCGGCTGGGTGGAGCCTGAGTGGCCAGTGAGGTGCTGGTGAGAGACGTCAGGAAGCAGCTGCCCCTGGGCCAGGGACTTCCCTGGGGACCTAGGGGCGGAGGGGAGGTAGTGTTACCAGAACTCGAGCATGGGTTTAGAACAAAAAAGTTCAGGGGTGCCTGGGGGGCTCAGTTGAGCACCCAGCTCTTGGGTTTGACTCAGGTCATGATCTCAGGGTTGTGGGATTGAGCCCCACCTTGGGCTCTGTGCTCACTGTGGAGTCTGCTTGAGATTCTCTCTCTCCCTCTGTGCCGCCCCCAGCATACACTCTCTCTGTCTCTCTCTCAAATAAACAAATCTTAAAAAAAAAAGTTCATCTTGGCAAATCTGAAAAATATGGAGTATATTAAGTTCCATGTATCCACAAGCAATGACCGCATGCCTGTTATGTGCTGGGTGCAGAGAATAAAAGCAGTAAGTGACACTGGCCTATTCCCCACCCCACTCCCCCCGCCGTTCTTAGAGCACATGTGCAAGTTGGGGTGGGGTCGACAGGAGGCCAGCAGGCACACAAATGAATAAAACCAATTCAAATTTGGATCAGAGTAAGGAAGGGCACAAAGGAGAGATTCAGATGGGGTAGGGTGGAAGGTCAGAGAAAGTCCTTCCCAGGAGGCACCATTCAGGCTGAGACTTGAGGATTAACAGGGAGGAAGGGCAAGGAACAGTGAGAAGGAACAGCATGTGCAACAGCCCTGGAGCAAAAGCTAGATGGTGTCAGAACTGACTTCACAGGGGTTTGGTCTGTGCAATCACTCGGGGCCCCGAGTTCAGAAGAGCCCTGGTTTGGTGCTCTGTTGTTGCTGACTTGAAATGCTTAATAATTTTTGGACAGGGGGCCCCTCATTTTCATTTTGCAGCGGCCCTGCAATATATGTAGCCAGTCCTGCTTTGTGTGCAGGAGAAACTGAAGGGAATCTGGAGGTAGTCTTAACATTTTGCTGTTTCTTTCTCTGCTGCTTTTCCATGGGTGTTTCTGCATTTTACTCAATATTATTGCAGGAATACTTGCAATTATAGGAGGTGTATATGCTTCTAAAACATGAGTTTTAGTGCCTGAAAAATGTTTATCCAATGACACATCTGTCCCCAGTTGTGCATTTCTGTTTTATTTATGTTTTTGCTATTTCCAAGTCATGCTGCCATGAGAGAGCCAGCTTGGGGCCTGGCCCTAGAGTTAGAGGGATCTGAACATGGTGTCTGTTGCTGCCATGTGAAGCAGGAGATCCATGCACCCACAGATCCAGGACTGGAGTGTGGAGCCCCCTAGAATCCCAGAGTCATGGCCCAGTGCAGCTATACAGCTAGAGAAGCCTGGAGTTCCCCAAAGGGTTGCCCAGGCTACCCTGGTGTACAAACGGCTGTTGGTCATCAGGGGTGGACGGTGTCTGGGGCCTTGTCACTCTGTGCCTCTCTTCCTCATTTGAGAGGTAGGGCTCACCGACCACCCCCTGCCCAGGGGAGCTGGGAGGACAGTGTATGGATAGGACTTAGAAGTGCTGTGCAGGGCACCCAGTGCATAGTCTGTGCACATACATGGCAGCCACACCCACCATTCACACCATTGGGATCTGTCTTCACGTTGGGCCAGAGGGAGTAGGGCAGGTCTTCCGGAGGCCTAAGTTTGTCTCCATGGTCCACAGTCCTCCCACCCCTTGGGGGAGGGCTGCCTTCTTTTCCAGGCAGAGGAGCAGGGACTTTCTGGTTCTCTGCATTCCAGTAGCTGGAGCCTCTGAGCTCTGGGGACCACTGCCTGTGGTCAGGCCCTTTGAGGGCATCCTGTTCTTTCTGCAAACATCTGTGGGAGGTGGGGTACAGGAGGCAGAGTAGGAGAGATGCCCTGGGGGAGAGGCCCTCCTGGAGGAGGCTGTACAAGGGTGAAGGGGGTTGGCTGGAAGCTCTGGTGGAGAGCTGGCACCAACCCTTGTGGATTGAACCTGGTGAGTTAGCAGCAGGGCCTGGCCCTGTGGGAAGCTGTCTGGCAGGGAGCTGATCCTTCAGGAAGGATGGCCAGCTTGCAGATTCCCCTGGGATTCAGGTCTTGTGAGAGCCATTTCCATCTCCCAACTGTAAAGGGCACTTTTACAAATAACTCAGTTGGAGAATGCCAAGTGAGAGGAAGAAAAAATTTTTGTTGTCTTTCAGGGCAGCCTCCTTGGGTGTGTGGGTGTGTGGATCTGTCTGCATAGAGCAGCTCAGGGGGCTCTTTCAGGCTTTTGCTCCAAATGCCCTGGAGGGTGTGTCACAGGAGGGGGAAGCTACCAGAGGACACAGAAGGGATGGGCTGGGACTTTTGCTCTGAATGAGAGTTCTGTGTTTTTATAAGAATGGTTCCCACCCCGTGTGCTTCCCACTAAATAGACTGGCTCTGGAGGCTGCATGGGGCTTCTGTAGCTTCCTGCCCTGGGACCACTTGAAGCTTTGTGGGAAAGGGGAAACAGAGTTTCCTCAAGATTTTAGTTCGAGTTGAGAAGAAATCCAGAGCTTCTCAGAACATTTCAAGGGTTTGCCACGAAGGTGGCTCTCTGGAGATCCGGGGTGGAACTGAGGTATGTATCTGTCCATGTATATTAATCTAGAGGTATCAGGGCATGAGTGAAACATGGATTCCATCTTTGAGGGGTGTCTGTTTAGGGGACAGACATGGCGAGTCAGAGATAGGGTCGTGAGCCAGGACCATGGGCTTCGGGCTTCACACAACGTGACAACTCCGCTGGCAGGCTGGGTTTTAGGACACAGATCTGCCCTCCAGGTTTCATTTCTTGCCACAGAATGTCACATTAAAGGAAGATGTTTGATGAAACCAGTGTGTCCACTGATTTGCTTTTTTCGCGTGGCCTTCCAGGCCTCTCATGTCTGCCGCCTGTAGTTTTGCCTGGGGGTAGGCATGACTTACATTGTGCAGCGTGGATTTTGACTGCTGGCTTTGTGCAGGTGATCCTGAAAGCAGCCTGGAGATAGTAGCTGGAAACATGAGGGTAAATTGGAGAAAGCAAAACACTGAGTCCTGCCTGTGGAGGCTGCCAGTGCTTGGGAGAGGCTTCCTGGTGGCCGGTAGGATGATGGAAGGCAGGCGCTGGCAGGAAAGATGAACGGAAGGCACCTGCTGGCACAACTTCCCGTCTTCTAAAAGGGGAGGCATCAGAAGTGACATTCGCTCTATAGAATGTAGCTTTGCTCTTTAATTGACTTTTGGAGTGGTGAGGAAATCCAGTCTTGGGGAGACCCAGAATTTAGATCAGTTTCCAATTATGTGATGGCTTTGTGTGTCCAGTCACCATTTTTTGATACCTGCACACACATCCTGGCTGTGTGATCTTGGGAAAATAACTCGGCCTCTCTGTTTTCAGTTTCCTCCCCTGTAGAAAGAGATGATAATAGTACCTGATTCTTGGGAGGAAGGCCTGGCCACCCAACAAATATGAGCTGTGCTTAAATTTAAACTTGAACTTGGAGCCAGACAGGCTAGTCTCATTTGAGGCCAGAAGAGCAATTCTTCCCTGAATGTTTGAAATCAGATGATGAGGCTGGGTGGTGGCGAGAGGAGTTTTGAAGATGGCATAGGGTGGGTGGGGAGCAGAAGAGTGAGGGGTATGTTCTGGGGGCACTGGGCATGTAGCTCCCTTTCCAGGGATGAAGGCCAGCATCAGGCAGGGCAGGATTGGGGTCTGAGGCAGAGGTCTGGATGTGTCAAAATTACTCGGACCCTTACATCATGTGCAGATTCCCCAGGCCCCAGCAAATCAGAGTCCCCAGGACAAGGGCCAGGTATGGGAGGCAGAAGGCTGAGTCTGGACTTGACACGCACCCAAGGTGGCTCATGTGCTGCATTTGGGGAACCTCCACACAGCCGGGAACATCGCAGGACCCGGAGCCACGGCCTCAGGCATGGCTTGGCGGATTCCTGGGGCTTTCACTCTGGGCGTCTGACCATCTTTGCTGTGGATTTGAATCTAAAGACATTTTTGTAATATGCATGAGTCCTATTTTTTTCCTGCTTTTGAGCAAATGAAAGCCAGCCCTGTGCACAGAGTTGACGCCACCTTCCCCAAGGAAGGGGCTGAGGTGGCAGAGATGCTCAGACCCCAGTGGATGGGGGTGGTGGTGGTGGTGACAACCCAGGGCCTGCAATCTGTACCCCAGAGGCAGAGGATGGCACAAGGCAGGGTGCAGAGGGTCACATCCCGGCTGCTGCCTTCTCACCTGTGAAATGGGGAGAGCAGGGTGACATCCCTCCATGTAGCTGGGGGACAGTTGAGAGGCTACTTTCCGCAGCACCTGTGTGGGGGCCACACAGACAGGATGGGAGACTTGGACTCCCTTCCTTAAGATCAACACTGGCTTATATCCCATGGCCCTGTGGGTGGGGTGACACACACTCGCCGCAGGGTGTGACGTCTCAGGTCCCCAAGCCCCTCCTCAAGGGGCCCCAGTGGAGGTCCTGTAGGCTAGGAGACTAGAACCATTGATGTCCTAGCAAGCGGCCCCTGCTGGGTCCCAGCTCTGCAGGGGGTGAGCTTGGTGAGACCCTGGGGCCCGAGTGACTCTTGTCTCGTGAGCCAAGAGCCAAGAGCCAGGGGAGGACGCCTGGGCCGGCCGTGATCCCATGCAGCGAGCCAGTGTCCTCCAGCGCCTGCCGCCCCCGCCCCTCCCCAGCAGCCTGGCCCACGGGGGCGCCCAGCTGGATTTGGTTTTCCCCATGTTTTTCCAATTATGTGGGATCGGCTACAAACAGCAGTAGCGGGGCCCAATCTGGGAGTTACCACCACTGTCCAAGGAAGCCTTCCGCCCCCCGCGCTCTGGCCCAGGCTCTCTGTAGGATACGCCCCTGCTGTTTTGACATTTATCCCCCTGCACCCCTCTCCGCTGGGGGCTTCCGGGCATTGTGCAGCCCTGCTCCCCTGCTCGGGGCCTGAATGACCTGGGCAGGTGATGCGTTGGGGCCGTGTCCAGAGCGGCCAGCCTCCAGCCCATTCCATGCCCTCCACCTTGGCCTTCCTAGAGGAGGCCGTGGCTGCGTGTTGGGGCAGGCGGGAGGCTTGGCCTTCATGATTTACGCTGAGAAGGAGCTTTAACAGATGTTCGTGAGGACAGGAAACAAAAGGACGAGGGGATGTGGGGGGCTGCGGTGGTGGGGGCCGGGCGAACAGAGGCGTCACTGTCGGGTCTGACGCGCAGACTGACAACTGGGCCGATGTCTCAAAGCCCCTCACATCCATCCGTCTCTCTGGGTGGATTAGCCGGGGCTCAGGGCTGAGGAATAAGGGGCGCGTTTGTTCCTGGTCTGGCTGTCTTGTCACTTATCAGGGAAGTAGGTCAAAGGGAAAAGAAAGGAGGCCCTTGTGGCCGAGGCTGATGCCGCCTGGGCTGTGATTGGCGTTGACTCTGCAAACAGAAGGCAGCTGCTGTTCTCAGCCATGGACCGTGAATTTTTAATAGCAAGAAAATCAGATTGCACAGTCCCAGGAAATGGTGTAACAAGGCCAAGCACTAACTTTTTTTTTTCTTAGTTTTTGGAGATGAAGGTATAACTCACAGACTATAAAATGCACAGATTCTAAGTATATGTTGTGATGTAGCTTTGAGAGTTGTATGCACCTGCCAAGCCCCCACGCTGGTCTGGATACAGAACATGGCCAGCGCCCGGGGGATTCCCGGGTGCCCCCTCCCCACCCACAGGGGCAGCCCTGTCCTGATTTCTATCACCATGGATTAGTTTTGACTGTTCTGGAGCATCATAGAAATGGAACCACACAGCATGTGTTCTTTTGTGTCTGAGCCTAGAGACTACTAAATCTAATGAAAGAGAAGAGGGGAGCATGCCGTATTCTTAGAAAGAGAAAACTGTCATCCTGCAGCCCCGGGATAAGACAGAGTGGTGCCTCCTGGGTGCGGTTAGCTCCCTAGATACCCTGGGTCCACTGACTGAGAGCTACACTGCAGTCACTCCCAGCCCTGGCCCTGTGTCCCTGCCCTGTCCCCTCCACCAACCTTCCCCCCCACCCACCCTGTCCAGCGTCCCCTTGGCTGGTGCTACCTGAGTTTGGCCCCAGAGTGGAGTCAGGTTCTGTGCCTGAGGTCTGGGCCCCGGTGGAGCCCTCAGGCTGCCAGAGAAAGCCCCTCCACCATGGGCTCCTCATGCCCTCTCTGGCTTTGCGGATGGCTACAGGTCCTCAGTCTTGGTTCCTCCCACTGACTGTGCCCTCCCCAATTCCAAGTGCCCTGGAGGCAGTGACTCGATTGCCCTCCCAGGCTGGGCTGACTCCAGGAGGCTCTTTTTCACTTTGCCTCCTGTTCCCATGGAGGAGATGGATGGTTCACCCCCTTCCCTCTGAGGACTTCCCTTCTGCCTCTGCCTGTGCTGTGCCCGTTGTCTAGAGCACCCTTCCTTGTAGCTCCCCACCTGATGTTCCTCCATTCAGACAGTCCCCGATAGATGTGTCGTGATGCGCTCCCACATCCACTGCAAGGGAGGGATCCTGGCTTCCCATGGGACCAACAGGCCCGGGAAGAATGCTGGGAAAGTTGGTTAGACACCTTCAAGAGCATTGGCCATGGTCATCCTGGAGCTGGGGACAACTTTGGTGACTGTGCCAAAAGGGACCTCTCCTTGTCCCCTCCCTGCCACCCCAGGTTTGGTAGGAATCAAGGCATCTGAGTCTGGTCTTGGCCCTATAGATGTGGCTGTGACCTGATGAAATGTAGGATCTTCGTGTCTTATTGGCCTGGGAGTATCAAACAAGCTTGTGTTAAATTGTAAGGTGCTGGGGTGCCTGACTGGCTCAGTCGGTTAAGTGTCCTACTTGACCTCAGCTCAGATCTTGATCTCAGGGTTATGAGTTCAAGCCCCATGTTGGGCTCCATGCTGGGTGTGGAGCCCACTTAAAACAAAAACCAAAAAACAAAAAAAATTCCAACCAATCTGTAAGGTGAAGTGCACTTGACTTAAGTTGAACCGTGTGACCCACCAGTGCTCAGCCACCTGCCTGCTCTGTGATTCCGGCCTCCACCCCCAGAGCAGGGTGGACAGTAGCAGTAATGATGTTGCCTGGGGGCCGCCATGCGGGTGCACTTGACAGACCAGCCTGCTTCAGAAGTTTGGGCACTCAGAGCTTGCTCAAAGCCACAGAAGAAGGGATGGAGGTGGGATTCGAACCTGGGGCCCTGGGGAGCTTTCACAACTGTGGATGTTATCAGGAGCAAGAAGGATTGCTGCTGTTTGCAGGGCACCTATAGTATGCCTGGGCCCCGGAAGGCACTCTGTTTTTTTTTTTTTAAAGAGCTGAGCCATGTGCCCAGAGAGGTGGGACCCTGCCTTCCCCATCATGTGAGTCACCGCCTGTTATATAGCTTCCAGCCCCACAACCGTTTCAGGTGACTGGGTAGCCTGCCTTCAATGAGTCCAACCAACTGCACTTTGTTCACATGTCTCTCTCTCTCAAGATCCTGTGGCCTGGGTCGTGAGCCTTCAGGGCACCTCTCTGCTGCTGGCTCAGAGAGAATGTGGCCTAAGGGAGGTCCCCTGGAGCATGCTCCGTGCCCCTGGGAGGGAGCCATGTGCTGGGGCTGTAGCCTTGGGCTCAGGGCCTCACTGACTTTGTCATGGGACCTCCCAGCCTCGCTGGGGAGCCTTATCTACTCCTGACTCTTACGTGTGAGGAGATGGAGGTCAGGTTGCTTACCCAGGGTCACTCAGTGAGGAAATGTGGCTGGGGGCCGAAGTTGGGTGTGACCATTGGGCTGTGTGGCCTGGATGGTGAATAGTCTCTGAGGGGGAGAGGCAGGTGGCAGAGGACGACGTGAAGGGCTGATGCCTGCGAAGAGGAGAGGAAGGGGCTGGCTGCAAGGAAGTCCTGAGGCCGGCACTGACCTTGCTACCCTGGCCGCCCCAGGCCTTAAGGCAGAGGAGTGACTCTGTGTAGAGCTGTGCAGAAGGAGGCCAGGACCCTGGGCCAAGGTACCTGCCTGGCCTCTCCTGGTGGGCTCTGGCCTCCCATGGGCTCACAGAAGGTCTGGGGTGGGCCCCGCAGGCAGACAGCTGCTCGGGCCTCAGGTTTCTAGTGGAGGCTGAGCCTGGCCCAGCCACTTCCCCTGTGGTCACTCGGCATGGTCTCCTGGGCCAGGGCGCCAGGCTGTGGTCTCAGCGCCTGTCCAACAGCTTACCCCAGGGGGCAGTGGAGAAACTTAATCAATTGCTAAAAAACAAAAATAAGTTGGCTGCCTACCAGCTGTGAAGCTGTTTATGGCCTCAGAGACTGTAGTGTGGACGGCGGCCTGCGCCGGGACCGGCTCTGCCCACGCGACTCCAGGCCCACTCCTGAGCCCACGTGAAGTCAGCGATGCGGGGCAGCGAGGGGAGCTGGGGCAGAAGAGAGGTAGGAGGCTCTGCTTCCCAAGTCTAGCATGATGAAAAGCTAGTAGGAGGAGTGGCCCTGGGGTAGTGTGAGCATCTGGGTGGGCACCCATCCTTTCTCGGAGATGCCATTGCTTCAGTGGGGACAGTTGTGATGTCCACTCTGCCAGCCGGGAAGGCCAGGCCCTGCTGCTGGGTGGCGGGTGGCGCAGGGGTTGTGGGTGCTGCCTCTTTAATCTGTGTTGATTTGGTCAGTCCACATCCTGATATGTGTGGTTTTGCTCATCCTGAAAAATCCTTTCCCATGTTGGAGTACAGAGGAGATTAACCTCGAGGACCTTCCAGGTCTCGCTGGACGACCTGCCAGCAGGCCCTCCTCCTGCTGGGCTGTAGGGGGCTGTGGATCCTTCTGCCCCATCCTGCCTCCCTCCTATGGTTCTTTCCTCCCACTCCGCCCAGAACCTGGAGGCTAAAGAGGTCAGCCCCGTGTGGTTGCTCCATTTCCCCTGGTCGTCGGGTGAGAAAGCCTTGTCCCCAGAGCTTCCCCCCCCCCCGCCCCTGCCCACTGGAACCACGAGGCCTCTACCCATAAGCGGGGGCACCATGTTTTAAAGTCTTGTTTTATTCTTGTTAAAAAGTAACATTTGTGTTTACCCTCAAAAAGAAAACATCACACAAAAGAACAGAAAATAAAAACCACCCGGAATGCTGCCGCCCAGAGATCGTTGCTGCTAACCTTGTGCTAAGCTTATCGCTCCTCGTTGCCCTCTGCTTATGCTCAGAGCTGGGTTTGCATGATTCCATCACAGCGTGTGAGCCCCACTGCACCTCACCTCACACACCGCTTCGCAGGCACGTCCACCCTGACCCTTCTCCAGAGCCCGCTGCTTTAGCGGGTCCCTCATTTACTCGATGTTCTAGCGTTAGTAGGACATTGACACTTGCCTACGGAGCTCTTCCTGCAGGTTCGGGCTTTGCTGTTATCACCACACCATGGTGACCCTCTGCAACCAGGAGGAATCTGTGGCCAGGAATCCGTGTGCATTTATTTTCAGCAGCCGCTCTGGGCTGGGTTCTCAGAGGGGAAGTTGCTGGGTCAGAGGGTCCCTGAGCCACACTGCCGGCCAGGAAGCGTGCGCTGGGTACGGTCCTCTGGGAGGCGGGGGCCTGGCTGTGGCCATGCTGGGCTGCCAGCATTTTCCACCTCTAGAAACCTTCCTTTCTCAGGTTTCTTGACTGTGTTTTTTTTTTTTTTTTTTTTTTTTTCTCCTGTTAATTTGCATTTGTGGTCTTCACCTGCTTGCTGCTGGGATCTGGGCGGTTTTCTTATTGATGTATCCACCTTCTGGTGTACTAAAAAAATGAATAGACTTTATCTGGCATAGCAGTTTTAGGTTTCCAGGACAACCGAGTGGAGGGTCCCGAGAGTTCCTGTGTATCCGCTCTCCCTCCGTAGACAGTTTTCAGTGTTATTGCTATGTGCTGTCTAATGTTGTAAAAGGCACATGTACTTGCCATGCAAGGGTCAGCAAAGCTCCCTTGGCCCATGGGCCGCATGGTTTGCACCTGCTTTTGTGCAGCCTTCGAGCTCAGAATGGTTTTGGTGTTTTTACATGGTTGAAAAGAGAATCACGAGAATGTTTCATGATGTGGGAAAGTACTGATAAACTCAGATTTCAGTGTCACTTCATGCACGAAGTTTGCCTTGCACACTGTTGCTTATGCGTTCTCTGTGGCCACTTTCATACTACAACTTGGGGCTGCCTGATGGCGACAGAGGTGGTTGTGGCCCGCAGAGCCTAGAAGGCTTACAGCTGGTGCTCCACAGAAAACGTGTGCAGACCCCCTGCTGGAGACCAGAAGGAAGACCGGGAATGGTCCAAAGATAGCTGCTGTGGACATTTGCGTGTGTTTCCTGCCAGGCTTTTGTTCTAGGATGGCTTTTGTTTGTCTTGTGGCTGGGCTCCTGCTGTATGCACAGCGTGCTGTTTGCACGAGGCTTCCTTGTAGACAGGGGTGGGCTCAGGGCTGTCCTAGCATCCTGTACACAAGGCACCCAGCCTCCGAGCTCAGACCAGACTCGCCCTGGGTGGGGTGGCAGGGTGGGGCTAGTGTCGATGGGCCAGCCCCATCCCTGCCCATCCGAGCTGCAGAAATGGCCCGGTGCACTCTGGCCTCCACGGTGTGGTGCACCCCTGCCTGGAGTCTCCCCACCCCTTGGACCTGCCTGTCCTCCCATGGAAGCTTTCCTCTCACCTCCACTCCCCATCTCTTGTGGATTGAATTGTGTCCCCCCAAAAGACATGGTGAATCCCTGGAACCTATACATGTGACCTAACTTGGAAATAGGGTCCTTGCCAGTGTAACCAAGTTAAGAGGAGGTCATACTGGTGTAGGAAGGGCCCTAAATCCAATCACTGGTGACCTAATAAGAGGGACACTGAGACACAGAGACATAGGGGAGGAGACTGTGTGAAGACAGAAACAGAGGTTGGAATGGTGAAACCACAAGCCAAGGAGCATCCAGGGCTTGTTGGTAACTGCCAGAAACTGGAAGAGGCAAGGAAATCTCCCCCAGAGGCTTCAGAGGGAGCATGACCCTGCCAGCACCTGGATTTTTTACTTCTATTCTCCAGAACTGTGAAAGAGTCCGTTATTATAAGCACACACACCCCAACCCCCATTTGTGCTGATGTGTTACAGGAGCCTTTTCCTGCATCTTGCCTGCTCTGTGTGGCCCACAGGACAGTGCCCCATGATGGAAGGCAGCTTGCTCCTCAGGGATGTTGGCAGGGAGGGATGGTGTTGAGCTTGACATGCCCATGACATTGGGCCATCCGTCAGGTCTGATTTTTTTGTTTTGAGAACGCCTGCTGCCAGGAAGGCTGTGCCCTGGCCTGTGTTCCGCGCCCGCGCTTGGCCTCAGGACAGGGGCACTGCCCTTCTTTCCTGCGTGTGCTTGCAGGGAGGAAGGGGAGAGGTCAGGAGTCCGCCCGAAGGAGGCTCCGGGGACTGCTGCCCAGCCAGCAAGGGGAAGGTTTCACTTTCCTTGGCAGCGCTGTGGGGTAGGCTATTTGTTTAAACAACCCCAAAGAAAACCATTTGGCCAAACTGTTAGTTTCTAAACAATTTACTTCCCTGGTGTTTAAACAAACTCCTACCCAGGATCTGGGTCTGGCCCCAGGGAGGGGGTTGGCTTCTCCTCTTCATGGCCGGCACAGTGCCCTACACCCTCCAGGCGGCCCAAGGCTGGGGCTGCTGCTCAGACCTCACTGCAAACAACCTTGGAGGTCACCTGTGAGCCGCAGCCTCGGCAAGCATTCAGCGGAGCCCAGGCCAGGGCTCTCTCTCTCCGGGTTCCTCTCTCCGCGGCCACCCCCTGCTGGCCTGGCCCTGGACACAGTGCTTTACCACCTTTACGCTTCAGGCAATGAGCTGGGCCATGGCTCTTGCCCACAAGTCCTGGTCTTCTAGGCAAAGCTCAAATAAAAACTTCAAAGGCTCTGCAGCCCAAGGGGTGTCAGACACCCCCGTTGGAATCAATTATCACCTACAGATTTATCCTGGCATTCAATTACTGCCTCAGCCACAGAGACTTAATTCTAAGGGATGCTGATAATGGGGTTCCCTGGCAGTGGGGTGTGCTGGGGACTTTGCATTGACCTGGTTAACAGAGAACTGGGGCCAGACACACTTGACAGCTCTGAGCCCACTGGGGACACTCTGCAGGGATCTACTACGTGGTCACAGCCTCATGAATCTGAGGTTCTTGAAGCTGGCAACCAACCTCCCCAGTCTCCACTGGTGCCCTGAGCAGGCCCACCTGTAACCCCAGCTCTCCTCCTAGTACTTGTTCACTGGTGGTCTTCCTCACTGAAGGTCTCTGCCCTGCGATCCCAGGAGCACCATGGGGGTCGATCCTGTGTTGGTTTTGCCCACCCCCACCCCTAGTTTCCTGGTCCAGGGCCTGGTGTGAAGTAGCTGCCTGCAGAGATACTGGTGGGGTGACCGAGCTAGTGGGGCAGTGCTTTAACCCTGGGCTTCCAATGTGTGCCATCTCCAGAGATCCAAGTGTCTGCGGGACCTTATTTTCCCTCTTGCTTCTGTGTGCCTTTGAGCCAGGAGCTTTACCTCTCTGTGCATCAAGGTCGTCCTCAGTAAAATGGGGCATCATCATACCTCAGGGGGTTGGTGTGAGGATCATACTATTCTAGGTGACTGTGTCTGGAGGATCATAGGAACAGGGTTGGGTGAAACAAGCTCAGAACGTGTTTTATGGGGCACAGTCAGTTAGGTGTCCAACTTGTGATTTTTGGCTCAGGTCATGATCTTAGGGTCGTGAGGTTGAGCTCTGCGTCAGGCTCTGCACTCAGCATGGAGTCTGCTTGCAATCCTCTCTCCCTCTCTCTCTGCCCCTCCTCCTGTTCATGCTCTCTCTCTAGTAAATAAATAAAAATCTTTTTTTAAAAAATGTGTTTTGGGACAGAACATTGGTTTTCCTTGGGGACAAATGTTTCCTCTGGGGAAGAAGGGCTGCTTGAAGTCAAGTGGGGTTCGACACACACCCTTCTGCTTCACAGACTGAGCTGTCCCGGGCTCAGCTTGGGAGGCTGACAGCCTCTTTGTACAGTTCTGCAGATGCCCGCTTGGACGGGGTTCTTCCTGGCCATGCTGTGGGGTCGGGGGGTTTCCTCCTTCCATCTATGGTGGCAGATTAAGCCAGAGCCTTTCATGGAGTTTGGTTCCTTTGATGTCAGAGCTGGATGGAAACTCAGACACCATCAGGTTGGGCTGATTCTTCACTATAAACGGGGAGACCAAAGCCCAGGGAGGGTTAGGGATCTGTCCAAAGTCACACAGTGGGAGCAGGGCCAGGAAGTTTCTGCCCTGTGTTCTCCCTGCTTGTCTTAGGATGTCAGCATCTGCTCTGGGTGTGGCTCTGGGTCTGCAGAGGACCAGGGGGGCATGTGCCAGAATCCCAACGAACTGTTAAGTGTGGTGCCCACGCAGAGGGGCAGGTAGTGTGTGTGTGTGTGTGTGTGTGTGTGTGTGTGTGTGTGTGGTCAGCCGATCCATGGGGGTGAGTGTCACAGGAACAGCTTCCTGGAGGAGGAGGAGGTATGTGACCTGGGTCTTGAAGGACAGGGCAGATGTCCATAGAACATTTTGGGAATGGAGCCCAGAGGAAGACAGTTTGTTGAAATTCACAATTCCCCTCCCCTCCTTCCAGCACACACCAGATCACGACCAAATCTGAACTTGGGCCTTGGCGGTTTCCAGTGTAGTCAGGTACTTGGGGAACTTTCTGAGGACTGCCTGCCTCAGTTTCCCATCCTGGGCTCATAAAGCCTTTGCTGTCATGTGTGCGCCCTCTAGTGGAGGAATCGGATTATGACCTCTAGGTCTAGGAGCCCAACAGTGAGGATCCTTGTCCTACCCTTACTTGAATGCCAGGCGAGGGACCCCAGGTGGATTCCACAATCACCAGGCTCCGGGGGGCTCTGCCGCTGTGGCAAGAAGCTGGCACTGGGTGAAGGAGACAGCCTGCTGTTTGAGGGCTGTGGCTTGACCAGGCAGCTGGCTGCAGAGGCTGGGCCTGGGGGCCTGAGTTTGATAAGTGTGCCCTGCTGGTTCCGCCCTGTCCCCATCCTGCGTGGCTGCATGACTTGAGGTGGGTCCTTCCCCATTCTGGGCCTTTCACCAAACCAGGCAAGTGGTCCCAAAGTTCCCAAAGTGGTCTCTGGGCCTAATCTTGGTTGTGGGTCATTGAGACCAGAAAGGGCCAGAATGAGTGAGTGGACAGTGACCCAGCTCTGGGGGAGGGGCCGCATCCTGACCCCGGCAGCCTCCAGAGGTGTCCAGGTCAAGGCTGGGGAGCACTGTGAGCTTCCCTGTGTTGTTTGTCCTGGAAGTTCTGACAAATCCCAGCAGGGAGGGTCCAGGACACAATCAAAATATTAATACTGCTGGGGTGGCCGAGGCCCCAGTTGCTCACCCTTGTCAGTGAGAGAGCCACATGGGGAAGAATCGGACTTTGCAATGATGTGTGTGCTTAGGTGGCATGAAGCTGCCCTGGGGGGTGAGCGGGGCAGGGGTAGGGCCTCAGGGAAGAAGTGGTAACTGAACTGAACCGTGAAGGATGAGCATGTGGAAGGCAGGGCCCAGGGGGGCTTTGAGAAGTATGGCTGGCAGTTGATGTCTGGAGCCCAGTGTCTGTGTGGGACTTGTATTTGGATCTAGCTTGTGGCCAGGAGAGGGGCTGGCAGGGGCGAAGGGGGACTGCATGTGAAGCGGTTCTTCCATAGTGATTGAAGTCAGGTGGCTGTGTTGCTTGACCTCTCTGTGCCTACCTCGTCTCATCTGTAAGATGATGGTACAAATTGCGCCGGCCTCACAGAGCCCTTATGAGGATGCACTAGTGACCACGTAGGAAGATCTCGGCAAGTGTTCCCCAAAGTCACCTGCTGTTGCAAGGAAGCTCTGCCCCCGAGGGCTGGCTGAGCCCCTCCCTGCCAGTCTCAGCACAGGCCCAGGCTGCTGTCCTGCTGCAGGCCTCTGACCCCACTGCTTGTGCATCCACAGGGGCCGAGGAGGTGCTGCTGCTGGCCCGGCGGACGGACCTGCGGCGGATCTCTCTGGACACACCAGACTTCACTGACATCGTGCTGCAGGTGGATGACATCCGGCACGCCATCGCCATCGACTACGACCCGCTGGAGGGCTATGTCTACTGGACAGACGATGAGGTGCGGGCCATCCGCAGGGCCTACCTGGATGGGTCGGGTGCACAGACGCTGGTCAACACCGAGATCAATGACCCTGACGGCATTGCCGTTGACTGGGTGGCCCGAAATCTCTACTGGACGGACACAGGCACTGACCGCATCGAGGTGACCCGTCTCAATGGCACCTCCCGCAAGATCCTTGTGTCCGATGACCTGGATGAGCCTCGTGCCATCGTGCTGCACCCTGTGATGGGGTAAGGATGGGGGTGGGTGGACCTCCCATCTGGTGGGGACTGGGAGCCAGGCCATCCAGAAGTGAGACAAGTGGTTCTGGAACTTTCTCTGGCATCAGAATCCTTTGGAGGAGGGCTTGTTAAAATGCAGGTGGCTGGGCCCTCTTTGCGGAATCCTGATTCTGGAGGTCTGGGGTGGGCCTGAGAACTTGAATTTCTCACGAGCTCCCTGGTGATACTATTGCTGCTGGTCCAGGGACCAGACTTTGAGGAGCTCTGACACAGGCTATTGTGCATGTGTATAGAGGGCCTGTTGAGCTTGGGTAAGTCATTTCTTCCCATGGGCCTCACCCTTCCCATGGAACGGTCCACCAGGGTGGTTTCCAGGCTAATCACGGTTTGTCCTTACTATGTATGGTCTGGGCCTCTTCTTAACACATTACACACAGTGAATCTTTACCTCCTCCTCTCACCCCATGAGGTCAGAGCAGTTGTACAGTGGAGGAAGCTGAAGTCCAGAGAGGTTAAGGGACTTGCCCAAGGTCACATAGCTAGGAGGTTGGGATTGGATCTGGCAGCCTGGCTCCAATTTTCCATTTTAGGATTCTGTGACAATAGCTTGTGAGTGGATGTAGGAGCCTTTCTGAGAATTTCAGCAGCTCAGGGCAGGGTCGCAGCCCCCTTCCTGGGGGTTCATGGCCAACAATGTGAAACTGGCAGACCCTGAGGGAGGAAGAACAGCTGGAGCTCCTGGTGGGTGGAGCCAGGGCTGCAGGGAGGCCTCCCACCCTCTGTGCAGGATATGGACAGTGTCCCAGAGATGGCCTGGAGGAGGAGCTGCAAGGACAAAACGGAGGGCAACCCATGAAGGCAGCCCTGGGAGCCATGCCTTGTGGGGAGTAGCAAAGCCAGTAATAGTAACCGTGGTAACTGGCTGCCGTCCACGGAGCACCCACTGGATGTCAGCTGCTTCTCTCATTTCCCTGGGTCTGAGGCTCAGAGCATGCAGTGACCTGTTGAGGTGCCTGCTGCCAGAACTAGGGTTCTGGGCCTGTCTGCCCGTGGAGCCTGCGCCTTGTACATGGGGGCTATATACTTCTTCCTCATCCTGGTGCTCAGTCCCGCCAGCCCATGGCTCTCTCAGCAGAGTGTCTGCTGTCTGCCAACCTACAGCCCGGGAGATGAGTCCCAGCAGCCCCCTCTAAATCAAGGACCCATGTAGTTAGGCCTGCACTGTGGGCACCACTGCTCCCGTGGGGCCCCTGGTCCTTCCTGCCTAGGGGCTTGGTGCTCATCTGTCCACCAGCCAGCACTTCTCGAGCACCTGCCATGGGGCAGGGAGGGAGGTGTCCTCAGCCCTGGGGTTGCAGCCGGGACTAAACAGACAGTGCCAAACAGATATGTGCTTCTTCTCCAGCCTCATGTACTGGACGGACTGGGGGGAAAACCCCAAAATCGAGTGTGCTAACCTAGATGGGCAGGAGCGGCACATCCTGGTGAACACGTCCCTCGGTTGGCCCAATGGTTTGGCCCTGGACTTGCAGGAAGGAAAGCTGTACTGGGGAGATGCCAAGACGGACAAAATTGAGGTGAGTCATCCCCACCAGTGGGCGTTGGTTCCTGGAGCTGTTTAAGATAGGTTGTGCAGCCTGGCAGAGCCCGGCAGGCCTGGAGCACTGTTGTAGGCAGAAGCCAGGCCTGGCCACCCCTGTGGCCTATCACGTGTACCAGGTGGGCATCAGATGGAAGCCTGTGCTCTGCTATTTTTTTAAAAGATTTTATTAATTTTTTTAGAGAAAGAGAACATGCATGTGTGCATGTGTGTGTGTGTGTGTGTGTGTGTGTGTGTGCAAGCCGTGGGGAGAGGGAGAGGAAAAGAATTTTAAGCAGTCTCCACATTTAGCACAGAGCCTGATACGGGTCTCGATCTCACGACCCTGAGATCATGACCTGAGCCAAAATCAAGAGTGGGACATTTAACCAGCTAAGCCTCTGTGCTCTGATATTTGACCAAATAGGATCCTTGATAAAATAATTTATTATGATACATTTCTGACATGTAAGAGGCCTTTAAGGATATATGTAGCCAAGTGAATGCCATCATAGGATATACTGTAGTGATGTGAGGTGTTACCCCAGGGAAGCTGGGGGAAGAGCACACGGGAGACACTTGAGTGACTTCTTGTGAATTTTAAGACTATTTCAAAATACAAAATCTTTTTTTTTTAAAGAGTTTATTTATTTGGGCACTTCGGTGGCTAGTGGTTGAGCATCTGCCTTTGGCTAGGATCATGATCCCAGGGTCCTGGGATCAAGTACCACATCAGGCTCCTCACAGGGAACCTACCTCTCCCTCTGCCTATGTCTCTGCCTCTCTGTGTATCTCATGAATAAACAAATAAAAATCTTAAAAAAAAAACCAGACTTTATTTATTTGACAGAGAGAGAGCACAAGTAGGCAGAGTGGCAGGCAGAGATAGAGGTAGAGGGAGAAGGAGAAGGAGGTTCCCTGCTGAGCAGGTCCTGGATCCCAGGACCTGAGGATCATGACCTGAGCCAAAAGCAGACGCTCAACTGACTGAGCCACCCAGGTGTCCCACAGAAGTCTTTTTTTTTAGTTCATAAATCAATTTATTTTAGAGAGGGGGAGAGAATGTGGGGGGTGTAGAGAGAGGCGGGGAGAGAGAGAATCCTCAAGCAGACTCCCCGCTGAGCACAGAGCCCGATGCAGGGCTTGATCTCAGGATCCTGAGATCATGACCTGAGCCAAAATCAAGAGTTGGGGGCTTAAACTTAGTCACCCAGGTACCCCTCAAAATACAACATCTTAATGAAAAATAATGTGCACATGCCCACCACCCAGCTCAAGACATAAAATCTCATCAACATAGTTGAAGCCAGAGGTGACCACTGTCCTGAATTTGGTGTTGCATTCCCAAGACATTTTCTTTGACTACATGGGTGTTCCCCTGAACAGTCTTGTTGTGAATGATTCTACATGGTTGATTTAAGTGGTGTCTGAATGTGTTCTTTGGCAACTTGGTTTTTGCTCATGGGTGTATTTTTTTTTGAGGTGCTCTTGATATGGTAGCTAGATCTGTCACTGTGGAGGGGAGACCCCAACATTCATGCCTGTCCTCAGTGAGGACGCCTCCCTCGGTTCTGGTCACTTTTGCATCATTCTGGTGTTTCTGGTCATATCACTATTTATCGGCATCACCACCTAGGAGTCACTGTCTCTCCTCTCTCGGCTTCATGGGGAGCCCCCTACCAGGCAGCTTGCAGGGAGTGAGGATCCCAATGTGTCTCAGAGTTTCCAGCCATGCTTCTGAGCAGGAATGTGAAGGGGACTCAGGGTTGGGTGGATGCCTCTCCTCAACAAGTTGCTGCCAGAGTGGCCATTTCCTGTCACATTCCCTACAAACAATCTTGTTGCAAAAGGGAGTTTCTTTTGAGCCTCTGAGCCTGAAGCTGAGACCCTTGATTCTGGTACAGTCAGCAGAGGAGGCTTCGTCTCCAGGGACCCCACCCACCCCTGGGAGCAGGCTGGGGATGCGTGTGTCCAGCTCACACCACTGGACACATTACAGGCATGGCTCTGTGTGCTTCCACGGCAGGGTGTTGTCTGCTGTGGTGAAATACATGTGATCTACGATGGCCATCTTAACCATTTTAAAGTGTGCTGAGCATTCAGTGCACACAGCAACCATCACTGCTACCTAGTTCCAGAATGTCTTCATCCCTTGGGACACCATACGCATTAAGCAGCCGGTCCCCAGTCTCCCCTCCCCAGCCCCTAGCATCCACAGATCTCATCTTGGTCCCTCTGGGGTTGCCTGTTGCGGATGTCATCTAGTATACAGCCTGTTGTGCCAGGCTTCTTCATGCAGCATGATGTCTTCAGGATTCATCCACGCCGTGGCACCTGTCTCCGCCTCCTTTTTACAGCAGAATAACACTGGTTGGATGGACAGACCACAGGTCATCCACTCATCTGTTGATGGACTTTTGGGTTGTTTCCCCCTTTTGGCTGCTGTGAGCAGTGCTGGGAAGAGCACTGTGTGCACATTTTGTTTGAGCGCCTGTTGTTAATTCTCTTGAGTACGTACTGAGGAGCAGAATTGCTGGGTCATGTAGGAATTTTATGTGTGATTTACTGAGGAACAGTCAGACTAGTCCACGGTCTACATCGATTGGCACTCTCGCTAGCAGCGTAGGTGTGTTCTACTCTCAGCATAGCCTCACCTGCTGTAACATTCCATGTCCTTTATCATTGTGGCCATGCTGGCTGTGGTGTCTCATGGGTTTGATTTGCATTTCCTGATGTTCAGCACCTTTCATGTGTTCGCCCCACAATAGTATGTGACAAGGTCCCTGTTTGTGGACCAGGAACTGAGGTCCAGGGGGATGGTACCTTGCTCGGGGTCATATAGCAAGTGGGTGGTTTTTTATTTTCTGCTCTTAGACTCAATCCACAGACAGAACCCAAAGACACTGTCAGGCTTCCATTCAGAATCCAAACGTTATCCCTTGTGGTAACCACTAAGTAGAAAGGACGGAAGTTAGGAGGCGTGAGGCTGGGGTGAGGTAGGAGCATGGTTTCAAGGGTAACCAATGGAGGAACTAGGACGGTGCCAGCACAGTGGCATGAGGGTGAGGGAAGGCCCGGAGTGAGGGAAGAGGCTTCGCCTACGCAGTGGCTGCGCCGGCAAACCAGGAATGTGCACCACAGGCCTGTTACATCTATCCATTTGGAGCTAATCACCAGAAAGCATAAAGAGAAAGGGCTGCAGAGTTAGAAGTGTTTGAGAATCTTGGGTCAAGCAGACTCAGGAAACATGCGGCGACTTCCCTGTAGGACTCCTCTTGTGGGAGCCTTTCACATGCTCACATAAGCTGAGCTGCTCTGAGGGGATGAGGCACGTTAAGTGTTCTCAAACCGTGTGATCGAGGGTCCCTTTCTTTCCCTGCTGTGGCTCTGGTGGCACACACTGTGGGAATGCTGACCCCGGTGGAAACTGTCGCTGCTGCCTCCCACACATCCAGGCCTGACCCTAGCTGCGGGGTTTGTGCAGGATACCCCTCAACCCCTGCCCCTAGGGAGGCTACTGACATGCACAGACAGACATGGAGACCATCCTCCACATAAACTCAGGGAGTCTTATCCCGCCAGTGGGAGATGCTCCAGGTGAGTCACGGGTGCTTTCTGGTCGTGCTGGTTCCTCTGGCTCTAGTGTTCTTTTCAGTGGTGAAATACCCCAGACACAGGGGTGAATGTTTTGGAGGTGGCCCAACCATGCTAGGGGACGTGTCTGCATGTTCCTGCTGTGAACTCCTTACTCTCAGGTCCCAGGGTTTGCCACGAGCACCTGGTGAGTGCCAGCGTTGTTCCCAGTGCTGTGGCCACCTTGGCAGGTATGCCCAATAGATGTTCCTCTGGTGTGCCCCTCAGGACAGATCTTTGGATCAGGCCACCAGCTTGGGTGCAGAAGCCCCTGCCAGAGGTCACAGAGGATCCTGAGGGCTTCAGGGGGAACAGCTGAGGAACCAGGGGCTGTGTTTACTTTTCAGTTTCCAGGTGGGAGGGGTGGTCAGGGGAGGCAGAAACCAGGTTAGGTCAGCAACAGGACATGCTTCTGGCAGTGGTAATGTCTCCAAGAAATTATGCCCAGTGACAATGGAATGGCCAGGCCAGATGCTAAGGAGCCCCAGCACTGGCCTTGGGCTTACCTCACGCGGCTGCCTTTGACGGGGAGAACTGATTCCATGCGGCCTCATTGTGTGCATGGCCTGCCTCTGAATGCAGAGAGAAGGCACTGGAAGAAAGGTACTTTAGATGGTGATAAACTGGCTTTTCCTTTGAAGAGGTGATCAGTCTCCTGTGTTCTGCCCACCGGGCCCTCAAGAAGGACTTCATAGAGCAGCTGTGGCTAACCAGGAGAGTGAAGGTCTGGAAAGGCCGGACGTGTGAAACAGGGTTGCATCTGGATGGCATTAGTGGCACGTAGATGCATCTTACAGAACAGGCCAAATTGCTGGCCCTGTTGGTGACAGCTGTCTGGACATGGGGTTCAGGCCAGCCCTGGGGCAGCCCCTCAGCTGTCCAGCGAGCTGCCATCATGGGAGTCGCAGGGTGGCTCCCCCTGTGGCGGTGGCCTCAGGCCGCTCCCTCCAGGCTTACACTGGGAGGCAGCCCCGACCTCCCCCAGCACAAGCAGGCTGGAGCCACGTGGGATGGGTGGGGGCTGAGGAGCCCCTCCTGCAGTCTTAGGTCTTGTGTCCCAAAGGTCAGCCTGATTCATGAAAGCAGCTGGGACTCACTGTCTCCCTAAGCTGGCTCTGACCAGTGGCCACTGGGGCCCTGCGCTTCTCTCTCTCTTTTTGGCAGATGCCACGTCCTTTCTCCCTCTGTCCATGCTGCTTGGCAGACACCAGGCTCGTGACAGCCCCGCGTGGGGCCTCCCCCAGGCAGCTGCACCTGTCCCGGCCGCCCCCAGGTCTCAGGCGTGGGGACGGCTCTTCACAACTGGAAGCCGCAGCACCTTTGAAACCCGTCCAGTGCCCATGCTCTGGCTTAGTCACCAGATCATCTGCATTGTCATTATTAATTTTTTAAAATTTCATTTAAATTCAATTTGCCAACATAGAGTATAACACCCAGTGCTCATCACATCATGGGCCCTCCTCAGTGCCCATCACCCAGTTGATCAGCATCATTATTTTCACCCCTTCCCTAGTTTGTGAGCAAGCCTTGTCTCCCAAAGCAGACGGGAGCTCTGTTGGGCCCAGCTTGAGTCAGGGTCTCCGTGCTGACCATGGGTGGAGACTCAAGACACACCGGGTCTGTATCGGGAGTGCCCTCCTCTGTTCCCTCCCACACTCTCTGTCGCTCCCACTTGCCCCTTGCTGGGCCCCCTCCTCTTGTCCCCCTCTGAGCAGGTCCCCCTTTCCCACGGCTGCTCAGCAGGCCCCTGAACAGAGCTCTCGACATGCCCCCCAACCCCTCCACACCCCTATTCATTCTCCAGCATCCACAGACACTGCCTCGTGCTGGAGGAGCACCAAGGGACAGCCCTGTGCCCTGGTGGGGCAGATGTTCTAGAGGGGAGATGGACACGGGGTGACCTGACAGCTGTAGCACGTTGGAGGCGGGCCGTGCTCTAGAAGGACGCTGAGGAGAGGCGATGGGGCACCGTGGTTGGGGGGTGACATCCAGGCTCCCCTGACGGCGCCTCAGCTGTGTTTCCAGCCGCGTTTGTTCTGAAGTCCTGTCTTCTCTGCCTTATTTGTGCAGATTCTGTTGCCTCTGTTTCTAGAGTAGAGGGAGGAATTGTGCCCATGAGCGACGCTCAAACAGGCAAAGCATTTAAACAGCCAGACACACACACCGCAATACATGTCCACAGAGGGTGGTTTCAGCTGTTACTGAATCAAAACTGGGACTGGTCTTGCCCCTTTGAAGTCTTGAGCTGTCTTTCTAAAGCTTCCTCCTCAGCTGTTTCCCTCTGGATTGTCTGGACTCCAAGACAGACCAAGCAGAGGTCTTGCAGGCCAACCCAGGCTCCCTGCGGCAGGAAATATCACCAGTGTGTGGGCTTACGGTGGACCTGCTGGGGCCCCCACCCCAACCCCCGTAGATCATCTGGGCTCTTTGAGGCACCCTGCTGTCTCACTCTGGCCAGGACAGTGGGAGCTTGCATCTCCTGCCCTTGACATCTGCCATTGGGGTAGGCTCTCAGATGGAGGATCCGAGGATCTGATCCACACACCTGGTGGGGCTGGCTGGTGGGTGGGCTGAGGATAAGTCACAGCCTGAGAAACTAAAAATATATCTATGTCCCTGTTCCTCACATGTCCTAGGTCAATGGAGGGGATTTCTGGTATGCCCAGAGTAAATACTTGGCACAAGAGTAATGGTTGCAAGGCCTGATGGCTGTGTGTCCTTCGTCCCCAGGGAGGACATTAGAACATGAGCCCTGCGCATGTGCATGCAAGTGTGTGTTTAAGATCTTTTTTATTATGTAGAACAAAATAACCAGGGCAGTTTTAATTTGATGCTTATGTCCAACTGTGATAATTATTTTTTTAAAGATTTTATTTATTTATTCATGAGAGACACATAGAGATAGAGAAAGGCAGAGACATACATAGAGAGAGAAGCAGGCTCCATGCAGGGAGCCCGATGTGGGACTTGATCCTGGGACGCCAGTATCACGCCCTTGGCTGAAGGCAGGTGCTCAACCGCTGATCCACCCAGGCATCCCCAACTGTGACAATTACTGCATCAAAAAACAGAAGTCTTTTTCCCTTTAAAAATGTATTTTCAAAGGGTTGGTCTTGGTCTCGTATCTCTTTGCATGGTGACTTTCTGGGGTCCACCATTGTGTGGGCCTCCCTCCAGACCCCCGTGGGTTCAGCCGCTCAAAGCTCAGCTGAGAGTGGGCTTCTTTTGGATCTGTAGGCATCTGCTCTGCTTGTCCCACGTCTCAGCCACCCCCTCTCTGACCCCAGATCTGGGCATGGAGTGCAGAGTCGGCCAAGCCAAGAGGACAGAAGCCAGAGGTCAGAGAGAGCAAGACTCTGGGCATGTTCGGCATCTGATGTGATCGCCTTTGGCATAAGTTCTTGGAGAGGTGGTTCCTTTCCTGAGGATCAAATGCACAGGTGTTTCTGTTCTAGAGCAGGGGTTAGAATCTATAGCCTGTGACCCAATTGCCTGTTTTTGTACCACTCTTAAATTCTTAAACTTTCAAATGATTGGAAAAAAATGAAAAGTAGTATTTCATGATGTGTATAAATTACATGACATTCGAATTTCATGATCCACAAAATTTTGTTTTGTTTTGTTTTGCACAAATGATGTTCTGTTGGAGCATAGCCCTGCTTGTTCACTTACATACGCTGTCTGTGGTTGCTCTTGCGCTGAAAGGACCATATGGCCACCAAGCTGGAAATATTTATGATCTGCTGCAGGAAAAGTTTGCCAGCTCCTGACCTGGAAAGTCTGTCTCCCATGCTCTCCCGTTGGCTCCAACATTCTTGGATGTTTAGATTTTATTCTGTTATTGCTGAATTCTTTTTGGATGTGTTATCCCCTCAGGGGTCAGAAGGATATGTGCCCTGGGTCTTGTCTCCTTACTCTTGGCTCTTCTCAGGGCTCTAGGAAAGCTGGAATGTTGAAATATGTGTGCTCCCTGTAGACAGGCCCCACTAGTGCTCCAGGACTGAGGAAAGGCCCGGTCCAGCAGAGTTACTTTTACAGATGGGCTGGATTTGCTCAAGAGGTGCTAAAAGCTGCCATAGGAAACCATTTTGGGGGGTGCCTGAGTGGCTCGGTCAGTTAAGTGTCTGCCTTTGGCTCAGATCATGATCTTGGGGTCCTGGGATAGAGTCCAATGTAGGGCTTCCAGCTCAGCAGAGAGTCTGCTTCTCCATCTCCCTCTGCTCCCTGCTCCCTATTCTCTCTCTCTCTCTGAAATAAATAAAATCTTTAAAAGAAAAAGAAAAAAGAAAACCACTTTGGGCTCATTTATTTTTCTCAAGTGTTAAGAGTCTTGATGGAGAGCCCATGGGTTCCCATGGGAGCTTCGTGGGTTCTCTAATTGGTGGAAGGTGACCAGCACAGGTGGGCAGCAAGGAGGGGGCAGGGGTGGAGAGAGGAGGTGATGCTGGCCACCCTCCCACCCTCCCCCGTTGGCCCCATGTCCTCCGTGGACTCATTCTCATTGTTCCTGAGCCAGGAAAAAGGTACTTCCTTTTCTCAGTTCAATAGAAATGTGTATTTATTTATGTCTGGAATTCAGCTATTAAAGGAAATTGAGAAAATATGGAAATAGTGAAGGAAGAGGAAAATCTCATACAGAGATGATATTGACATTTTGGTGTATTAAAGCTGAATCTTTTTTCTAGATGTGGACAATTTTCTTTGTATACGGTTACATGTACAGACCACCCTCTGACCACCCCCCCAGTTATCCTGAGCCGAGGGGGGAGCAGGAGTCCCCAGGCCTCGCTTGATCCCTGCCCTGACGAGACGTGTTCCTGGACACACTGTCTTTCTCTCCTCCCAGCCTCACCTCCATGGCCATGAGCCCCAATGTGACCCCTCCCGGGGGCAAGTTTTGTGCTGAGTGTCCTCTGAGGAATTCCTTGTGTTCTAGTTTTCATCTTTATGTGCCTTCCCGTTGGCAGGGGGATAGAATGGGAGCCAGTGCCCAAGCCGTTTGCAGAGGTGGTCTGTCACCTGCCATTTACTGCTAGCCAGAGGGGCCGGCCGGGATAGTGCCCAGATCCTCACAGAAATTGGTACAACCTGAGCTCCTCCCTCCGGGTGAGGCTGGCAGCTCCCCGGCTCACCGTCCAAGGGCATCCCCTAATCCAGTGTTCTCACCTGGGCTGTGTGTTGGAACCACACCTGCGGGGGGAGCTGCTTTCAGGACCCATACCTGGGCCAGGGCCCCCCATTGCTGGCTGAATTGCCTCAGATTGGGGCCTGGGTGGTGTTCTGTCTTTGGTGAAGTTTCCTGGATGACATCAGCTGCTCCTCTCAGTTACAGGTGGGCAAACTCAGGTCCTTGGGGTGTGGGGGCTTGCTGGGTCAGCCCAGAGCTGCCCACCCCTCCCAGCTGACCTAGCAGTTTTGTCCTATGCTGTCCTACAGCAGAGGACCCAAGCCTCTTCTGTTCGGCATGAATTTTATCTGTCTTCTGTTCTCACCACCTGCAAAGCAGAGGGTCTGTCGCTTTTCTGACGGGCTGGAAACATAATCTGGCTGCAGGAGGCCTGTTGGGACTCGTCATGTCGCTTTCATCCTGGCCCGAGAGCCTGAGAATCTCGATGTTGTGTTTTATCGAGTCTTCCTTTCAACAGAAGCTGCTACAGGATCATCTGTCATCAGAATCCCATCTTACCCCGTTTGTGTGTTTCAGTTGGTTAAGGCGTTTTGATGTCTGACAGCAGTTTTCTCCTTTGTGGCTTTTGTGGTTAATGCTTTTCATCAGCACTGATTCTTCAAGAAGACTTAGCTTTTCTATCTCAGAATAAATGACCACTGGCGTGTGGGGGGTGGAAAGCGTCTTAGAGTTACGGGCTCAGGCTAAGGGCCAGAAGTGCCCTCAGAGTTCATTTGGTCCTGACCAAGCACGACCTTGGTCCCCAGGCCAGTGGGAGGTCTGGCCCAGGGCCCACGGCATGTTCACAGGCCAGCCTCCGGAAATGCAAGTGTGTACCAAGAGTGTGATTTGATGCCTTCTGGTGCTGCATGCAGGCAGACGTTGCTATCAGAGGCTGCCCCGGGTCTGAGTCCCATGCCTTGGGACTGCAGGTGGCCATTGTCCGGCAGTCAGCAACAGGAAGGGTGGAGATGCCCATCTGCCCCGCCTGGCCCTTTCAGCACAGTGTCAGTACCCAGGTAGGGGAGGCTGCAGGGAGAGCCCCGAGCCAGCCGCAGCTCGGAAGATGTCATCCGTCCAGCTCTGCCAGTGAGCCACAGCCCTTGGCTTTGTATCGTAGCCTCGCAGGCTGCAGACAGAGCTGTGCACCCCACTAGCTGAGCCCACTTCCTTCTGGCTCAGGACCGAGGCTGCTTCATACCTGTGTCTGCCGTCCTGCAGGTGATCAACGTTGATGGGACAAAGAGGCGGACTCTCCTAGAGGACAAGCTACCACACATTTTTGGGTTCACGCTCCTGGGGGACTTCATCTACTGGACTGACTGGCAGCGGCGCAGTATTGAGCGCGTGCACAAGGTCAAGGCCAGCCGCGATGTCATCATCGACCAGCTGCCCGACCTGATGGGGCTCAAGGCCGTGAACGTGGCCAAGGTTGTTGGTGAGTCTATTGGGCCTCCAGCCACGGGTGAGCCACGCCGACTGGCACCAGAAAGGGGCTGTGGGCTCGGGGCGGCCCTTCACACAGGCGCTCACCCTGGAAACTGGCAGGACAGGATATGGCAGTACCTGGTTAAGGACAAGTGGGAATACACATGGTACCTCGGCCAGGAATGTTGACTCGCTACTGGTTGTGGACAGGCACTGCTGGTGATAATTATTATAATAATAGCTAATGTTTATTAAGTGCCTGCTGTGTGCCAGGCTCTGGCTAAGTGCCTTTGTGCCTGAAGCAACCCTGTGCGCTAATTATAGTATTGCCCCATTTACACTGGAAGGAATGGCTGATGTTTGGCTGAGCTCAGGACTCACCCAAGTCTGCCTCAGCCTCCTCCCTGCGGGGCAGCCACAGTGGCCAGGCTGGACCTTCAAATACATGCCTTTTTTTTTTTTTTTTTAAGATTTTATTTATTCATTTGAGAGAGAGAGAGAGCCTAAGGGGAGGGAGGGACAGAGGTAGAAGGAGAAGCCGACTACCTACTGAGCATGGAGCCCAGTGTGGAACCTGATCTCAGGACCCCGAGATCATGACCCAAGCTGAAGTCAGACCCTTGACCAACTCAGCCACCCAGGTGCCCCAAATACACACCTTTTATCTGAAAGCCAGGATCTGCAAAAGGTTCCCTTTACATGATTTGTCTCTTTATGAAAAAGGATTCCAAATGCAAGTCATTAGGCTACACTGGAGACAGTAGCATCCAGGTGTGGTAGGGGGAGTTTGGAAGCAGGGCTATGGGCTCCATGTGGGCAGGGCCTCTGTTCCCACCTGAGGTCTCTGCACCTAGTACAGTACCTGCATGTCAGAGGTACTCAACAGACCTTTGCTGGATGAATGAATGAATAATGAATGAATGAGCAGAGAGGATGCAGAGCTTGTCCTCAAGTAGCTCATGGTCTAGAGGGTGAGACACTCCTTAGCTCTACTGCCAGGCAGTGACTGTAGCTGGGACACTAGGGGTGCCTGGGTGGCTCAGTTGTTTAAGTGTCTGCCTTTGGCCCAGGTCACGATCCCAAGGTTCTAGGATCAAGCCCTGGGTTGGGCTCCCTGTTCAACAGAGAGTCTGCTTCTCCCTCTCCCTCTGCAGTTCCCCCTGCTTGTGCTCTCTTGCTCTTTCTCTCAAATAAATAAATAAAATCTTAAAAAAAAAAAAAAAGCATAAGGGAGGTCACTTGAGCTTAGAATTCAGAGAGCAGGTGGGGGCAAGGTTTGCCTGGCAGAGGGGCAGCTGAGCAAAGGCCTAGGAGTGAGGTGGTGTGGGGTGACCCGAGAGCAGCTGGTGCTTCTGTGTCACTGGGATGGGCCTTCCCTTCCAGTGACCTAGGTTCCTGATAAAGAGGTGATGGGACTGACTGATAAACTTAGTTTAACAGTCGCCTTTCAGAACATGTTGATTATCTACCATGGAAGGCGAGGCCTGTCTGTGAGTTATTGTTTAAAAAAAAAACAAAAAGTAAAACCGACAGGAGAAAAAAGATGTGTCTGTCGGGTGTGCTTTAAAGTTGAGAAATTGGGTTCATCTCTCTCTCTCATCTCAGGATTTCCTGAGAGAGATGGGGAAAAGGATTCTTTTTTTAGCTGAAATACTTAACACTAAATTAAAGCCAATTTTAATAGCACCTCAGTAGGTAAGTGAGATTAACAGGCTGGCCAAAAATAAATGAACACCCTAAGTACTCTGCTTTAATAAAGAAGAGACCCCTTTGGTGGTCCTGGGTGAATCTGGGTTTGTGAGGCTGCAGAGAACTGGTGCAGTGGATGGGCCATGCGGGTGGTCAGTCCAAACAGCAGGCCTGGAGTCCAGGCCTGGGGTGAGGTTGGGGGTGTGTGACTTGTCCTGTCATGTGACATTCTTACATCTGTGCTACTTCCTGCCTACGTCACCTTCATCAGACTCTCTGAGCTTCAGTTTTCCAGACTGGAAAAAGGGTGGGAATGGCTCCCACCTCCCAGGCTGCTGGGCAGACAGAGTGAGTTCAGATGCACTGGGTCGCACTGGGCCCAGAGCTACCACTTTGTCATTGCCACTGCCCTTCCCTGTACTGGGGGAGGACCTCGGTTTCCATCATCCCCACTGGTATCCTCATGTGATGTGCGGCTGAGGCAAAGCCGTGCGTGACTGTGGATCGATGCACGCCTCTCTCTGCTGGACTGCCAAGGTTTAGAGCTAGTATGCTTACTTCCAGGAACCAACCCGTGTGCGGACAAGAATGGGGGGTGCAGCCACCTCTGCTTCTTTACGCCTCACGCGACCAAGTGCGGCTGCCCCATCGGCCTAGAGCTACTGAGTGACATGAAGACCTGCATCGTCCCTGAGGCCTTCCTGGTGTTCACCAGCAGAGCTGCCATCCACAGGATCTCCCTTGAGACCAACAACAATGACGTGGCCATCCCACTCACGGGCGTCAAGGAGGCCTCCGCGCTAGACTTTGATGTGTCCAACAATCACATCTACTGGACGGATGTCAGCCTGAAGGTACAGTCTGCCAAGTATCCTATGCATGCAGCTTTGCCTGTGACAGCACCACCTCAAAGGCGTTTACGTTCTTTTTAAAAGAGCTGTAATATTTAGGGGTGCCTGGGTGGCTTAGTCGGTTAGGTGTCTGACTCTTGATCTAAGCTCAGGTCTTATCTCAGGGTTGTGAGTTCAAGCCCCACATTGGGCTCCATGCCCAGCATGGAGCCTATTAAAAAATTTTTTTAAAAAGAGCTGTAATATTTATTGTAATTTGATCTATGACAAAGTATTAGTGAGCTCTTTTAATAAACTAACGTGAACAATTGTAACAAGCAGATCCAGTAGACACACAGATGGGCTTTTCTAGACTGTGTATCTGTGAAACATTTGTGGTAAGTTGACACTGTCTTTGGATTCACACCCTCAGCAGGTGCCCACCTGCTTAGCAAATGCTATCTTTATGCATGGTGTGAATATATGTGAACACGTGGAAGGGCCTTTTCATCTTGTAAAGCAGGATTTGGCAAACTTGTTCCCGGGCTGGCCTCCTGGTTTTGTAAATAAAGTTTTATTAGAACACAGCGATGCCCATTTGTTTATGGGTTGTTTACAGCTGCATTTGTGCCACTAGGTTGGGTAGTTGCAACATTTCTGCGTGGCCCTTGATCTTTTATTCTATCGATTATATTACACAGCTCTCCAATCTTTCTGATTCTAAAACTCATGGGAGCTCACTAGAGAAAGAGAGCAATAGAAAAGTATGCAGAAGAAAATTAAAATAAAAAAATGAGATTCACTCATAACCCCCCAGCCAGCATTTTAGGGTAGTTCTGATGTTAATGTTCCTGACATTCACCAGTAGGTGCTATAGAGGATTCTGTATCCTCATTTTTTTTTTTTTTAACTTAACATTATAAGAGGTAATTGATTAAGCTGTTAGGAACTCTTTTTCTTTTTCTTTTTCTTTTTTTAAAAGATTTATTTATTTATTTGAGAGAGAGAGAGAGCATGCGCATGAGTGAGCAGGGGGAGGGGGAGGGGCAAAGGGAGAAGCAGGTGTCTGCTGAGCAGGGAGCCTGACCAGGGGCTTGATCCGAGGACCCCAGGATCACAACCTGAGCCAAAGGCAGACGCTTAACTGACTGAGCCACCCAGGGGCCCCTGTTACAAACTCTTTAATACAAGTCTTTAGATGTGTGAAGTGTTCCACTGCACAGATATTCCCCATTTTGTGTAACCGTTCTCTTCCAGTCTCCCCCGCTCTAAACCTTATCATGGTCATGAGCACCTCTGTGTTGCTTTAGTAGTGTCTCATCTTTTGCATTTTTATTCCCTTGGATAAAACTTCACATCACGGATTACTGGATGAAAAGACTTATCTCTATGTGATATACATATATAAATATAAGTGCTTAACTCTTGCCAAGTCATTTTTCTCCTAAAAAAGTGTGTCTTGCTGTATATCAAGCATTTTTTAAAAAAACTGTCAAATGTTGGCGATCTGGCCCCAGATGTGGTCAGTAGCTGCTCCAAGTGACCGAGCATCTTGTGGTTAGAGGTCTGCAGAAATGCTGACTCCTAACCCGTGGCCCCTGCCCCCTGCTCCCAGACCATCAGCCGAGCTTTCATGAACGGGAGCTCCGTGGAGCACGTGATTGAGTTTGGCCTCGACTACCCGGAAGGCATGGCCGTTGACTGGGTGGGCAAGAACCTCTATTGGGCAGACACTGGGACCAACAGGATCGAAGTGGCCCGGTTGGATGGACAGTTCCGGCAGGTCCTCGTGTGGAGGGACTTGGACAACCCAAGGTCACTGGCCCTGGACCCCACCCAAGGGTAAGAGCTGTTTTTGTCATACGTGTCCCTGCCCCCCTCCCACTTCTGTACATCAGCCAGTGTATGACGACCCTAGGCCGAGGGGGGTGGCTGCCCAGCTGGCACTCTGTGATTAGCGCCCTAGTGACCACTACTAGCCCTGGTGACCACCACTAGCTTTGAGGTGGCTGGGGCCAGCGGGACCTGAGGAAGAATCTAGTTTATTTCACAGATGTGGAAACTGAGGCTCAGGGAAGCTGAGTGACTTCCTGAGGGTCACATAACTGGGGAGAGCAGAGCTGGGCTCCTTCCTCGCCCCACTTGGATTCCAGAGTGCTCAGAAAGGGCTCCTCACAGGCCTCTTAGGCAGGGTGTCACCTGCTTTGCCAGGTACCTGCTTTTATCTGTAGGTGGCCAGGGGGCCCTGCCCTGGGCAAGGTGTCCAGAGGGGCCAGGGTGGAGTCTCCTCTGCACCAGAGCTTTCTGTGCCACAGACACAGCGCTTGCTCCCTAACATCAGTGATGTGTACAGCTTTCCCTAAGCCCTGCCTTTGCAGGCAACTAGTTAGGAAAGGAAGATTTTAGGATGGCAGAGTAGAGGGAAAGGCCGAGTTTTAGCCAAAAGGCAAGGAAAATGCACACAATTCTGGAACGGGGTTCCTTTTTTTGGAGCTGCTGAAGAACAAAGAAAGAGGACCCGTTGGAAGCAGGAAAGCTGAGTTTGGATCCTGGCCCGGTAGTGCTCACTGGCCTCAGATTCTTATCTTCTGCCCTCTTTGAGTAAGGGGATATCTTGTATATCTTGATTTGCCCACATTCATCCTGGCTTCCCCGTCACCCTGGCATCCTGTCCAGCTTATCTCACCTGGGCATTCTATTACATGGTCACTCCAGCTGAGCACCCGGCTTGTGTCTGTAAACAGATATATTCGCACTTACCCTGCAGGTGAACTGTTGTGGGAATCCAGGAGGTAGGAGGCATCGCAGTGATGCACCTGGGGGATGTTAGGGTTGTGGGCGGCTCCCAGGGTGTTGCCCTGTTCCTACTTCCTGGAGGGATATCACCAATGTGGCTTTCTCCAGGATGGAGAGGGCCACGCCGAGGAGACGGTGGTGGTCGTGTCCTCCTGCCCTGTAATGAGTGGACGCTCCTGAGCCCGCCCTGCCCTCCCTGTGTCTTCCAGCTACATCTACTGGACTGAGTGGGGTGGGAAACCCAGGATCGTGCGGGCCTTCATGGATGGGACCAACTGCATGACGCTGGTGGACAAGGTGGGTCGGGCCAATGACCTCACCATCGACTACGCTGACCAGCGTCTCTACTGGACGGACCTGGACACCAACATGATCGAGTCGTCCGACATGCTGGGTGAGAGCCAGGTGGGGTCCTGCTGGGCTGGGGCCTCCTGCGGCTGAGATACTGGCTGTCTCTCAGCCCCTGCTGCACCATTCCCTCTGACTTGCAAGTCCCAAGGCCCCACAGGAAGTGTGCACACAGCCCTGGCTGCCCATCCAGCCTTGTCTTCTCCCAGGGGCTGTCCCCTTCCACCCTGTGCCATTGCTCTAGGCATGTCGGCCAAAGCCTTGGTGACAGCTGTTTCTGCACACCTACAAGAGCTGGGGCCCAGCTAAGCCCTGGGCCAGGACCCTAACATGGTGTAGGTTTTCACTGATGGAGAAGCTAGGGCCCAGGGAGGTCACTGGATTTCTCTGAGGTCGCAGAGCATTGCTCAGATTCCAGGGCTACACACATAATCTCCATATGATCCTGGGCACCTACCATGTGCTGGGCATTATTGTGGGACCCCTCACAGGCCACCCCCAACATCCTGGGATTAGGTAAAAAGAGAAAAATACCTTATTCCAAGTCACCTGCCAGCAGGGGCAGGGCACACAAGTCTAGACTCTGTACAGCTGGAGGAGAGTGGTTGTGTTAGCTGTCTCCAGTGATGCACCGGGTGATAGGGCTGCCCTGTGTGATAGAGAGAATTTAATTTTCTGATCACTGATGCTGCTCCCCTGTGATGAGTGTGGTTGTACCCATTTTGCAGGTAAGAAAACAGAGGCATAGGCTGGTTGAGAGGCTTATGCCAGGTACTGTGTGAGCAGAACCAGAGCTAGAACCCCAGTGTCCTGGTTTCTGCTCAGGGCAGGCTGCAGCCACCCTGAATGCTGACTGTCCAGGTTTCTGAGGCTGATGGCAAGGTTTGAAGGTGTCTTTGAGACAGCCACCCCAGCCCCACAGTGAATTACAAGAGGCTGGTGCCTGATGAGGAACCCATCACTGAACAGCAGGGGTTGCCTGAAATAAGGAAGCTCACTGATTGCCCTGGGGTGGGGGGGTAGACATACTTGGGTGGAAATCTGCAGGAGCCCCTGAAAATTGCACAGCCCTGCAGACCGAGGGTGGGCCCGTGCCGCAGGCCTGCCTATCACTGCTGTTGCACACTCTCTATTTAACACCGCAGACATTCCTGCACTGGGGGCCTCACTGTCAGGTTGCAGTCCTGGCCGTGTCTTTTACTGTGTGACTTCAACCACGTTACTTAACCTTCCTGGGCCTCGGTTCCTTGATACTGATGGCACTTTCCTCCCATAGCTGCCATGGGGAGAATTGAATGAAGCAGTCAGGGTGAAAGCACTTCTCCCTGATGACGGTTGTTGGGAACCTGCTCCTGGTGCAGGACCCAGGGGCACGTGGAGGCAGTTTGGGAGCATCTTTATGTAATAGCTGGTTTGTTCCTAATGGTAAAATAATCAACATAGGGCATTTCTGAAAACACAGAAGCACAGAAAGAAAAAGTAGTTATTCATAATTTTTATCACCCTGTGATAATCAATATTGACATGTCAGCATATTTTTTTCTAGTCTCAAAATTTTTAATTGATTTTTTTAAAGATTTATTTATTTATTTATTTACTTATTTATTTATGAGAGAGAGAGAGAGAGAGAGAGAGAGAGAGAGAGGCAGACACACAGGTAGAGGGAGAAGCAGGCTCCATGCAGGGAGCCCAATGTGGGACTTGATCCCAGGTCTCTAGGATCATGTCCTGGGCTGAAGGCCGCACTAAACCGCTGAGCCACCCGGGCTGCCCTTTAACTGATTTTGTAAAGATTTTAAGTAGTCTCTACCCCCAATATGGAGCCCAAACCTGTGACCATGCTCCATGGACTAAGCCAGCCACTCTTTTAATTAATTTAAAAGTTTTTAAAGATTTATTTATTTGAGAGAAAATGCACGAGCTGGGGGAGGGGCAGAGGACGAGGGAGACAGATTCTCAAGCAGACTCCCTGCTGAGTGCAGAGGCCAACACCAGGCTTGATCCCACAACTCTGAGATCATGACCTGAGCCGAAATCAAGAGTCAGACACTCTTCATGTCTTTTTGCCCATTTCATGATTGGATTGTTTGTTTCTTTGGTGTTGAGTTTAATACAATCATGAAATGGGCAAAAGACATGAAGAGAAATCTCACAGAGGAAGACATAGACATGGCCAACAAGCACATGAGCAAATGCTCTGCATCACTTGCCATCAGGGAAATACAAATCAAAACCACAATGAGGGATCCCTGGGTGGCGCAGCGGTTTGGCGCCTGCCTTTGGCCCAGGGCGCGATCCTGGAGACCCGGGATCGAATCCCACGTCAGGCTCCCGGTGCGTGGAGCCTGCTTCTCCCTCTGCCTGTGTCTCTGCCTCTCTCCTCTCTCTCTCTGTGTGCCTATCATAAATAAATAAAAAAAAAAAAAATTGTTTAACAAAACCACAATGAGATACCACCTCACACCAGTGAGAATGGGGCAAATTAACACGGCAGGAAACAACAAATGTTGAAGAGGATGCGGAGAAAAGGGAACCCTCTTACACTGTTGGTGGGAATGTGAACTGGTGCAGCCACTCTGGAAAACTGTGTGGAGGTTCTTCAAAGAGTTAAAAATAGACCTGCCCTACGACCCAGTAATTGCACTGCTGGGGATTTACCCCAAAGATTCAGATGCAATGAAACGCCGAGACACCTGTACCCCGATGTTTCTAGCAGCAATATCCACAATAGCCAAACTGTGGAAGGAGCCTCAGTGTCCATCGAAAGATGAATGGATAAAGAAGATGTGGTCTATGTATACAATGGAATATTCCTCAGCCATTAGAAATGACAAATACCCACCATTTGCTTCAACGTGGATGGAACTGGAGGGTATTATGCTGAGTGAAGTAAGTCAATCGGAGAAGGACAAACACTGTTCTCATTCATTTGGGGAATATAAATAATAGGGAAAGGGAATATAAGGGAAGGGAGAAGAAATGTGTGGGAAATATCAGAAAGGGAGACAGAACATAAAGACTCCTGGGGATCCCTGGGTGGCGCAGTGGTTTAGCACCTGCCTTTGGCCCAGGGTGCGATCCTGGAGACCCGGGATCGAATCCCACGTCGGGCTCCCGGTTGCATGGAGCCTGCTTCTCCCTCTGTCTGTGTCTCTGCCTCTCTCTCTCTCTCTCTCTCTCTCTATCATAAATAAAAAAAATAAAAAAAAGAACATAAAGACTCCTCTAACTCTGGGAAACGAACTAGGGGTGGTAGAAGGGGAGGAGGGCGGGGGGTGGGGGTGAATGGGTGACGGGCACTGAGGGGGGTACACTGGGTGTTATTCTGTATGTTGGTAAATTGAACACCAATAAAAAATAAATTTATTATAAAAAAAAAAAGAGTCAGACACTTAACTGACTAAACCACCCAGGCACCCCTTACTTGACTTTTTAAATCTAAATATCCTTGTCAATATCTGAAGTTTTTCTTACGTTTTTACTTTTCGAAAATAATTCCTAAAGCGTTGTTTCAAGTCATGGCATATGTAATTTTCGTTCTGGTTTCTCTCGCTTGCAAGTATCACAAGCATGTTCTCATGCCATTAACGTGTTTCCACCGACACCCTCCTTATTATGATGTAGAACATGCTCGAAGTGTTCATACAACGTAGTACAGGGTCTGACAGGTGGAGACCTGGAGAACGTTGCAGGGTGGAAGAACAGAGCTTATTGAGGTCACAGAGGCCCTGCACATGGGCTCTGCCTCCCCCATGGTTCAGCCCCCATTGGCACCATCCCCCTGAGCCAGCACGTTCACCTCCTTTCCTTGACACACAGCCGATAATTGGTAGATAGCAGGTGCATACACATGTGCTCCGCACACGGCTCTGCTACCGTATGATTATCCCATGGTTCATTTCAAGAGTCCTCTGCTGCTGGAGTGCAGGGGTGGTTGCTGCCCTGGCTTCTGTCTCAGGTGCTACTTTTGCTGTTTTAGAACTTTCTATTCTTGTGATCATACAGCATGTGCTCTTTAGGGCCTGGCTTCTTTCAACCTCACAATTGTGTGAGATTTTTCCCACATTATTATTTTTTATTGCTATGTCATTTCTGTTCTATCAAGATTGAGCATTTTTTTATCCACTCTACTACTGATGGTCATCTGGGTTCTTTCCTGGTTCTGGCTTTTACAAACAATTGCTTCTGTGCATATGATGGTCTCTGTCATTTGAGTGCACAAATGAGTGCATTTCTGCTGTGGTGTAGGAGGGGGCCTGCCCGGTCACAGGGTAGGTGGCATCCAGCTCCAGCCGATCTTGCTTGTTGTCCAAAGTGGTTGAACACTTGAACTTTGACCCAGGTTGCCAGGCAGCTTTGAAGCACGTGGCCCCGTGCTGTGGCTGGCTATGCGTTGCTGACACTGTGCCCGTGTATCTCCATGCAGGTCAGGAGCGGGTTGTGATTGCTGACGACCTCCCACACCCCTTCGGCCTGACACAGTACAGCGATTACATCTACTGGACAGACTGGAACCTGCACAGCATTGAGAGGGCTGACAAGACCAGTGGCCGGAACCGCACTCTTATCCAGGGCCATCTGGACTTTGTGATGGACATCCTGGTGTTCCACTCCTCCCGCCAGGATGGCCTCAATGATTGCATGCACAACAATGGGCAGTGTGGGCAGCTGTGCCTCGCCATCCCTGGCGGCCACCGCTGTGGCTGTGCCTCACATTATACCCTAGACCCCAGCAGCCGCAACTGCAGCCGTAAGTGCCTTGCTTTGCTCGTGTGCCTCTCCTCCATATCAGATCAGGCTGGCCCTGGGCACAGAGGCAGGAAGGAGCTTCTTAGCTGGAGGTGCCTTGGTGTTCATGGCTGGTTGAGTAGACTGTACACTGCATAAGCTGCATGTTACCTAGAAGCCTAGACCTGGCTGTGGAAACGAGGGCTTTTGCCAGTGATTGTTTTTTGTTTTTATTTTTATTTATTTATTTTTAAAGATTTTATTTATTCATTCATGAAAGACATAGGGAGAGAGGCAGAGACACAGGCAGAGGGAGAAGCAGGTTCCATGCCGGAAACCCCATGTGGGACTCAACCCCGGGACTCCTGGATCACGTCCTGAGCCAAGACAGATGCTTAACCACTGAGCTACCAGGTGTCCCTCAGTGATTGGTTTTTATACCCAAAGATCCTCCTATGGAATGTCTCTGCTGAGGGTTCAGCCCATTTCCTTGAGTCTTGATGAAGCAACAGGTCCTCTATGCAGCCTGGACCTCCCTGCGCATGCACCCCCTTTGGTCCTATTGTCCCCTTCCCCTGGGGGCCATAACCTTGAAAAGATCAAGCAGAGGTGCACATAACCCGCTGGTGGGGATGCTTGTAATGCAAGTCTCTGCTTTTGGCCAGCAGACTTGGGGCCATGACATAGTTTCAAACCACCCAACTGTAATTCTCTGACTGTGACTCTAACGGTTGCCTCCTACACATTGTGAGCAGTGCCATTTCTGCACCTAGACAGTTTTGCTCACTGCCACCCCCATACAGTGTCCCCTCTCATGTCATGTTCACTTCATACAGTTTTAGCGTTCACTTGAGCACATCTAGGCATAAGGCAAATAATATGGTTACCCGAGCATTAAGTACGTGTATGGCTGGGAGTTTCATATTTATTACCATTACCTTTCTTCTGTCTTAAGTCTTGAGAATTAAAACATGCTCTGTATTTTAAAAGAGTTCGTGCGCTTACCAAATATCGAAACAGCAGAGACACACATAACACGGAGAGTAAAATTCACCAAAGTTGTACCCCGCCCCTCCGCCACCACTGGCTCCAGTGCTTTCCCCACTGCATCTAGTAGGTGCATATGCAAATCTGCCTCTTCCAAGAAAGCGGAATGCTGTCCATCCCCACCGACCTGGCTTCAGTTGCAGACGCTGATGTGCAGCCCCCTCGTCTGTTCGCCCCATTCTAGCGCCCACCAGCTTCTTGCTGTTCAGCCAGAAATGTGCCATCAGCCGCATGATCCCTGATGACCAGCACAGCCCAGACCTCATCCTGCCCCTACATGGGCTGAGGAACGTCAAGGCCATCGACTATGACCCGCTGGACAAGTTCATCTACTGGGTGGATGGGCGCCAGAACATCAAACGAGCCAAGGATGATGGGACCCAGGCAAGTGTACCCGTTGGGGAGCCACAGGGGTCACTTCAGTGAGGAACTCCCCTGGGCAGTTTCCAGGCTGCTACCCCTTTTGCCTAGCAGAGGGGGTGCCAACAGAGCACGGCTTGCGTCAACGACCCTTTGGGCTCTAATTATGTCATCCTAGGGTATAATCTGAGCAGTGTGAAACCCTTAGATTATGATTATATGTAGAAATGGGATTTTTTTCTTTCCACAGTGGTTTTGTGCAAAGCTAGTTGCTATTGGTTATTCTGGATTTATTCTTAGTTCATAGGACTTATATAGTCAGTTTTGTTGTAATGCAACATATATGTTCCCTTTTTTTCTTTTTAAAGATTTTATTTAGGTGGGTCCCTGGGTGGCTCAGTGGTTTAGCACCTGCCTTCAGCCCAGGGCGTTATCCTGGAGCCCCGGGATCGAGTCCCACATCGGGCTACCTGCGTGGAACCTGCTTCTCCGTCTACCTGTGTCTCTGCCTCTCTCTCTCTCTGTCTCTGTATCTCTCATGAATAAATAAATAAAAAATCTTTAAAAAATTAATAATAAAAGATTTAATTTATTCTTGAGAGAGACAAAGAGAGAGGCAGAGACATAAGCAGAAGCAGAAGCAGGCTCCCTGTAGGGAGCCCAATTTGGGACTCGATCTCATGACCCTGTGATCACGACCTGAGCCGAAGGCAGATGCTTGACCACTGAGCCACCCAGGTGTCCTGCAACATATAGGTTCCTAAAACTCACTACACTGTACAGATTCACACAGTAAAATCACAGGGCTATAGGGGAAGGGGATGAGGCACACAGCACTCAAAACTCTTGTTGGCGATATATGAAGAAGAGAAAGGGACCTCATAAATACAGGCACACTTTTTTGCATATGTTAAGTGGGTCAAGACATAACTCCTTATGACCATTGCTTTACCTTGGAAAGCCTTCAAGTTGGCTGAGGACATGGGGCCAGAGGGCTGCAGCTGGTGGGTTTGCGGGAATTGACGGGAGGGAACAGTCTGAAATGGGACAGGAGTGAGGAGCCAGCAGTCACAGACAGGCGTGGCTCACGGCACAAGGGAGGTGGAAGCGTTGGAGGTGTGTGTGCTTGTGTGTTCCTTAGTGGCTCACTCCATGCTGCGTGCTGTCCTCGCCCTCTCCTAGCATTTCTCACTGGGTTAAAATTGTGTGTTGGCAAATGCAAAATCTATGTTAGGCTCAAACTAGCCCTGGTGTATTGCTCCATCAGAACAAATAAGCATTTTCAAAATGCTTATTCTAGCAGAACTAACTTCCTTCATGTTAAGTTTTTGTGGCCTTTTCCACGAAGGACATTCTCACTGTGGCCTTGGGACCCACTCGGAGTCTCCACGTGGCAGGCAGCTGTGGCTGGCATCCGCTGGTGCGTCATCCACGGACTTGGCCTGGCTCACTGTGTCAGTTTCCAAAGAATCCTTTTATGAAAGCTACAGAACCTAGGGGTCCCTCTCTCTGTGGCATGGTCAGGGCAGGAACTCACGTCTCCACAGTGAAATCATGGCACCATTACAATAGTGACACAGAGAAATGCTGCTGGTGGAGATTTTCAGACGATTTTTGTGCCTCTGAATTCCTTTGGCCATTCTCCACCCTGAATTGAGCACCAGCGCTGTGTGTACAGGCTGGGCATCACTTTCGACAAAGTATTCCATCTGACAGCACAACGATGTAGATAGGACATTGGCAGTCTGTGTCCTTGGTTGGGAATAAAAGCCTCAGCTGAGCCTGGGCAGCTGTGGTATCATCTCTGCAGGGGGCAGAGCCTGGTGGAATGGTGGGAATGCGTTCCTTTCATCCCTCCACCATCCCTCCACTGTGCAGGTGACAGTCACTTTGAGTCCTTTGGAGAACGGGAAGTGTTAATTGATGGCTGGTGGCTTCCCTGTGGAGGCAGGTACTGGGTGCAAATTGCCTTGAAGTCTCATCAAGAGGTGTTCTTTCTTAGCGTCCACCAAAAGCAGGGAGAGACTTTGAAGGAAAAGTCTTTTAGGGACACCTTCTGGGTTTCTTTTCTTTTCTTTTCCCTTCTGGGTTTCTACTTAATTTGGGACACATCTGTTTCCCTCCCTGTGAGTCTTGCTAAGCTCCACCCTCTGGTGGCTTTCATTCTTTATTAGGGATGTGCCCCCAAGGATGGATGGATGGATGGATGGATGGATGGATGGATGGATGGATTTATTTATTTATTTATTTATTTATTTATTTATTTATATTTGATGGATTGATTATATTTATTTGGGAGAGAGAGTGTGAGAGAGCACAAGCAGGGGGAGCAGTGGGCAGAGGGAGAGGGAGCTGAGGAAGGAACCCCACGTGGGGCTCGATTCCAGGACCCGGAAATCATGACCTTGAGCCGAAGGCAGATGCATAGATGCATCACCAACTAAGCTACCCAAGACCCTCCCCACCACTCAAGGATGATGTTTTAAATTATTATCTACTTGACCAAGTTGTGTTTGCAGTAAACCTTTTTTTTATTGCAGTAAACATATGTAACACAGATTTTACCATTTTGACCATTTGCACGTATATGGCTCAGGGGCACTTAGTACCTTCATATGGTCATGCAGCTGTCACCATGACCATCTCCAGAGCTCTGTCATCTTCCCAAACTGGAAATCTGTCCCCACTAAACGCTAGCTCCCCCGCCCCCTCTTCCAGCTCTGGCAACCTCCCTTCTACTTTGTGTCTCCATGAATTAGGTTTTTCTAAATACTTCATGTAAGTAGAATCATGCTGTATTCTTCTCTGTGCCTGGCGTCTTTGACTCAGTATAATGTCCTCAAGGTTCATCCACATCGTAGCAGGTGTTAGAGTTTCCTTCCTCTTAAGGCTGAAAATACTCCACAGGGGATATACCACAGTTTGCCCCTCTGTCCATCTGTTTTTTTTTTTTTTTTTAAGAAAGATTTTATTTACTTATTTTGAGAGAGAAAGAGCTTGAACAAGGAGGAGGGAGAGAGGGAAAGGGAGGAGCAGATCTCCCTGCTGAGCAGGGAGCCTGACATGGGGCTCCATCCTAGGACCATGAGGTCATGACCTGAGCCGAAGGCAGATGCTCAACCACTGAGCCACCCAGGCACCCCCTCTGTCCCCATTGACGGATCCCGGGTCCTTGGGCTGTCATGACTGCACTGCTATGGACACTCCCCCGTGGCCAGGTGCTACTTTGTACTGGTATGGAGGGGTGGTGGTGTTTGTGGTATCGAATAGGATTCTCTTAAGAACTTTTGCATTTAGGGATGCCTGGGTGGCTCAGTGGTTGAGTGGCTGCCTTCGGCTCAGGATGTGATCCCAGAGTTCTGGGATCCAGTCCTGCATTGGGCTCCCTGCAGGGAGCCTGCTTCCCTCTGCCTATGTCTCTGCCTCTCTCTCTCTCTGTCTCTCATGAATAAATAAAACCTTTAAAAAAAAAAAAAAGAACTTTTGCATTAGCCTAAGTTTTGTTACTGATATTAAAATTGGAGTTTGCATTTTATAGCTGGCTAGTCGTTACAGCTCATCTGCCCTGGGAAGAGGTATGAGGGTCACCTCATACCACGTATGTTTCTTGGCTGGTTGTTCTGATGGCTGGTGTCCCAAAGTCTGGTTTTATGCCTGGGCCCTCACAGACCTGCCCTCCACAGAGAGCCTGATTCCTACTAAGGCCAGCTAGAACCTTGCTTTACTCCCAGCCTGGCAATTGCTCTGGGCTGTGGTCTCTGGCCAGAGTCTGTGGCTTTGGGGAAGGGGATGTTTGCAGTTGGAGCTGATGCTTGGCTCCCAGAGCCCCCAACTCTTGGGGATATGGCTGTTTTTACCAGCAGGGATCCATGGCCCTCGAAAGCAGTTCTCTGTGTTCAGACGTGAATCACACGCTTCTAGCAGCCCAGTGTGGCTGGATCAGAGGCTGCTGTTTGTGGTTTGTGTGTGGGGTGGTGTTCCTTTCTAGCTGGGTTCAAGAGGCTGGGCTTCTTTTCAGCTATAAGCCCCTTCTTGCCCCAGGAGACTTTGTTTTGACTGTTAACAAGAGAAAAAATTTGCAGTGACTTCTTAGCAGAGCATCATCTTAATGATGCCTTTCTTAGAGGGAAGGACTTTTCATCTAAACCCTTGGTGGGACCTCTGGGAAGTCCACTTTGCACCAGGTCGTGTCACCTGAGAACCTGAACACAGTCTTTCAGGGTACCCCCGAGGGACCCACATGCAACAGAGAGCCAGGCTTCTGGCCTGTAGGGGAGATGAGGGTGACATTGGGCTCTCCCCTCCTCCTGTGGCATTTTGGAAAACGCATTCTCTGTCGGGAGCTCCAAAAGCCAGGGCTCGACCCTGCTACACAGCAGATGGCATAGAGTCAGGCAGAGTTCTCCAGAGAGTCTCCCAGGGCAGAGACCCAGGGTGTAGACAGAACCACTGCTGGGAGAGGTGTCTGGCCCCTTGCTCTGGAGGTGCGCTGTGTGTCACCCATCCACCCTTGCCAGGGCCCGCAGCCCTGGTCTCTCCCTCAGGGAAGAGGGCTGCGAGAGGTGGGCTTCTGTTCAATACATCTAATTGTCCTGGCACCCTGAATTTAAAAAATGACAAGGTTTGAAGTTCTTTTTTTTTTTTTTAAGATTTTATTTATTTGTTCATGAGAGACACACAGAGAGAGGCAGAGACACAGGCAGAGGGAGAAGCAGGCTCCCTGTGGAGCCTGATGCGGACCTTGATCCCAGGACTCTGGACACTACCCAGGTGTCCCAGGTCTGAAGGTCTTAATCCAAAAGCATGAGTCCAAGATGATAAGCAGGAAGAGAGATGTCTTGAGAAGGAGGCTGTGGTTTGTGTGTGGGGTGGTAACTGTTGAACCATCAGGTGGCCCTTCTGTGGGGCAGGAACGGGACCCAGAGGGCATGGAACATGACAGCGCACTGCGAATTTCTTAATGAGTGGGCTGGAGATTTGAGCTAATGGGCGAGCGCCCTCCCAGGAGCTGCTGCTTGATCCATCTTCCTCTCAGGTGGACACAGGGGTGCGCTGATCCAACAGGAAAGGTCCCCAGACAGGGCAGGAGTCTCGACTTTCATTCTGGACTCAGGCGCCAAAGCCTCCACCCTCTCCTGGGGTCTGTAGCCAATGCTCGTCTCTTCCTGTCTTACAGCCCTTTGTTTTGACCTCTCCGAGCCAGAGCCAAAACCCGGACAGGCAGCCCCACGATCTTAGCATCGACATCTACAGCCGGACGCTGTTCTGGACGTGCGAGGCCGCCAATACCATCAACGTCCACCGGCTGAATGGAGACGCCATGGGTGTGGTGCTCCGTGGGGATCGCGACAAGCCACGGGCCATCGTCGTCAATGCTGAGCGAGGGTGCGAGGCCGGGGGTGGGCAGGCACTGCAGCGTGGGGTTTTACCTCAGCAGGGAGACATTGGAAGGACATAGTTTTAATTAATAGGTTTTGCACCATCCCCATCAAATTGAACCAATGCAAAAATCCCTTCCATAGCATGCCGGCTGATGGCTGTTATTTACTTGCATACGTTCCACCACAGGGAGCTCACTCCTTTCCTGGGTGCAGCCCAACTCCTGAGAGCTTCCTCCTTCCATGAAGATGTAGGCAGACTTGGAGGGTCGCGAAGGGAATAACCAGGGCAAGAGGGAGACCAGAAAGCCGCGTGACATAAAGCTCAGAAATAAACTTAAGCATGCGGAGGTTTGGAGGTGGGTGGCAGGCACATGGCAGCCACTTCAGATACCTGCAGGGCTGCCATGCCAGGCGGGACTCAGGCTTGTGGAGGCACCACTTGGTGGAGGGGTAAGGACAGCTAGTGTGAACACAGGTCCTGGGCTGGCCGGGTGCAAGTTTGAAACCTGACCCCATCACTTACTGCCCTTGTGACCTCAGGCAGGTGCTGTAACCTCAGGGATTTGGTGTCTTTATCTGAGAATTGGGGATGATGATGGTATCAGCCCCTGCAGCCCACAAGGGCTTGGGGAACACAAACCCATTTATTTCAGGTGGCTCCTTAGCAACCTAATGAGTGTCCCTTGAGGCTGACCTCCATGGAGGCAGGGACTTCTTAGCTGTGGAAGGGGACAGAGCGTGTGCTCGTCCTTGAGGCTGTCACAACAAATGACTACTGGCTGGGGGGATTGAAAGAACAGATGTTTGTCCTTTCACGGTTCCAGAAGCCAGAAGTCTAAAGTCAAGTGTCAGCAGGGCTGTGCCCCTCTGGAGGCTCTGCGGGGACCCTTCCTTGTCTCTCTTCCAGGTTCTGGGGGCTCCAGGTGTTGACCAGATGGTCTCCCCTTGATTCTTAATTGCATCTACAAAGACTCAGTTTCCAATTAGGGTCACATTCTGAGCTCTGGGCAGATATGAATTCTTGGGGGACACCCTTCAACTCTGTACAGTCTTGGGGGCCAGCCCTGACGGGCCAGGGCCGTGTGACTGTTATCTTCCCAAAGGCCTGCTGGATCAGGGGCTTTGTGCACTCAATCCTGGATGAAGACATGGCAGGTCAGGATGCAACACCTGACCTTCACCTGCTCCCCTCCCACAGGTACCTGTACTTCACCAACATGCAAGACAGAGCAGCCAAGATTGAGCGTGCAGCCTTGGACGGCACTGAGCGTGAGGTCCTCTTCACCACAGGCCTCATTCGGCCTGTGGCCCTCGTGGTGGACAACAGGCTGGGCAAGCTCTTCTGGGTGGACGCGGACCTGAAGCGCATCGAAAGCTGTGACCTGTCAGGTTGGTGCCCTGGGGGCCCCCCCAGGGGTTGGGCTCCTCCGCAACCAACAGGTCTGACCTTCCCAGGGCCAGCCAGCCTCCCTTGTCATCAGTAATTTTGGTACCAGCCACCACATGCGTCAAGGATCTGTTTCAGGTGGGCACTGTATTGCAGCTTTGTGTCTACAATATATAGTCCCAGCCAAGAATTCCAGGACACAGATCGTGAATGATCTCCATGTGGTGAGGCAGAAGAGGAGTCTCAGAGAGGGTGGGTGACCTGTCCAGGGTCCCATAGCGTGGGCTGGAACAGGAGTCTGACCCCTCCACCTCCAGCACCCACACTTGTAGCTACTCTGCTGCGGGCTGCCTCTTAGACTGGGATGCCCTGAGGCTGGAGAGGTGCTTCGAGGGGTTTTTCTTCCATACGTGAGGTGAGGTAAGGGAGGGGCCGGCCCAGATGGGAGCAGGGCTGTCGGAGGGCTGGTTTCAGATCTGTCTGCTTCCAGGGAATCTGCTTTAGCTCCTGGCCCTGGCCAGAGCACAGAATCCCCCAGGGTCGCTGGCAGCCCTCTGTTCTGAGATGAGCAAGGGTTGAGCTCTCAGGGTCAGCTTCCACTCAGGGGGCATTTGTCTCACTTGCAGGGGCCAACCGCCTGACCCTGGAGGATGCCAACATCGTGCAGCCTTTGGGCCTGACCATCCTGGGCAAGCACCTCTACTGGATTGACCGCCAGCAGCAGATGATTGAGCGTGTGGAGAAGACCACCGGGGACAAGAGGACGCGAGTCCAGGGCCGAGTCGCCCACCTGACCGGCATCCATGCTGTGGAGGATGTCAGCCTAGAGGAGTTCTGTACGTGGAGCAGGGGAAGTGTTGCGGGCAGGTCCCCGACAGGAGGGTGGGCATCTGTGCAGAGCCCTGAGCCAACCCCTCTTAGCAAGTAGGAGGCTGGCCAGTGCAATGGCTGCGGGGCTGGCTGTTGGCCGGGGCCACTCTTAGGCCCTCATTGGGCGCCTCTGTCTCAGCAACAGATCCAGGTTTGACTTCCTCCTCTACTACCAGCTGGACAACCTGCTCTGCCTTTCAGAGGTCCTGTGATTAGTTTTACACACCTTTAAATTAGCATCCCTTTTAATTAACTCCAACTCAACTGGTGAGTAGCCTTAATGCTCTGTAAAACCCCTCTACTGTATATGGTAACAAAACCACAGGCATGATAGCTCATCACACCCACTGTGCTGAGTGAGGATCAGGCTGAGGAATGGGATTTAGGATTTCACATACAACAGTCTGGGCTGTGCCCAAGGGCTGGGAGAGAGGGACCCCTATACTTAAGACCTCTTGTTCCTCCACCCTCTCCATTTATGGCTGTAGATAGATGTAGGGGCATGTGTGCATCTGTCTTTCCACTCTGTATTCAGTAAATATTCCCCAGCTACCAGCTAGATGCTTGCTACTGGGACAGAGTAGTGAACAGGGCCATCACTATCTCTGTCCTGTGATGCCTCTGGTCTGGCTTCCTTCAAACTGCCTGTCTTCAAGGCCCTGGGGGCTGCCCCACCTGCCCACCTCACCTGGGCCCCTCACCCTCCCACTGGACATGTCCACTCCTCCCCAGAGTCCTTGTCTCTGATCCCCTTTCCTGCTCTGAGTGAATCCTGCTAATTCCTTGGCTTCCCCTCAGCCCAAGTGTCGTGTTCTCAGTGGATAAGCTTCTCTCTTGGCCTCCTTGCTCAGCCACGCCGCTCTGAAGGCTAGCACCCGGTCCTTGTGCTCAGTGCATCACTCTTTGGTTTTTTAAGATTTTGTTGATTTGAGAGAGAGAAAGAGAGAGCGTGAGCAGGGTGGAGAGGAGAGAAAGAAGCAGACTCCCCACTGAGCAGGGAGCCTGGTGCAGGACTCGATCCCAGGACTCTGGAATCATGACCTGACCCGAAAGCAGATGCTTAACCGACTGAGCCACCCAGGTGCCCAAGTGCATCACTATGTTATGCGTGTTATTTTACTCTAATTCTGCATTATATCCGAGGAGAGCAGGGCTCAGAAAGGGTGTTAGCTTTCCTTGTCAAGTGGCTAGTACACAGGGTGGGGCTTGGGTCTGGGGGCCTGGGTTTCCACACTGGGCTTTTCTGATGCTTACCTCCTGTGGGGTAGGTAGATTAGCAGCTGAGATCGGCAGAGGTGTGTGGAGTACAAACACGTGGGTCTGAGTGGGGTTCTGGGGCTCCCTGCTCTGAGCTAGGGATGTGACCTGTGACAAACTGAATTGGTCACTTCTGTGGCGACTGTTGGGTGGCTGGTTCCTGTCCTGTGGGTTCTTGGTCGGGTCCTGGATAAGTGAAGTCACTGGGTAAGTGACTTCCAGATGGCTCAGATGCCCGATAGATGGGTCAGAGTGCCTGAGTTCCCGTTGGCCCCTCATACCATTGTCAGTGAAGCCACAGATTCTTGGGTGTCACAGCCTTCAGAATGGCTGGCATGTGGTCCAAATGGTGAACTTCAAGGCCACGGATGTCCAGACCTGCTGGTGTTGGCGCAAAGCTAGGCACATAACCAGCAGCTCCTTAGACCTGAGGGGGTGGGAGAGCCAGGAAATATTTAACAAAAAGGGATGAGGTTGGACACTGGGGTGCCCGTGTGCATGCAGTTGTGCAGTGTCTAGGGTGACATGACGTTTTTGAGGAGGCTGGGAGATCCTTGAGTGTGCTCCCCTGTGTTGATTTGGGACATGGAGCACCCAGCCTGCTTACTCAGGAAATTCTACAGTAAACTCTAAACCAGAGGTGGCGCTCCACGGCCTCTGGTCCCCATCCAGACATCTCCTGATTCTGTAAATAAAGTTTTATTGGCACCAAGCCATGCCCATTGGTTAATGTGTCATGTACAGCCACCTTCATGTGACAGCTGGCAGACCTGTGATGGATGGTCTGGCCCGTCAAGCCAAAACTACTTACTTTCTTGTTTATAGGAAAAGTTTGCTGACCCCTGCTCTGAACCATGATTTTTATCACTTTATATACTTAGTCCTGGAGATTGAGGCAGGCCACTGATTTTTCTGTGGGGTTGGGGCTTGGGCTCACGCTTTCTCTCATTTCCCCTCACCTGAGGGAGGGCAGGCGCCTTCCCAGGCTTCACCCTATTGTTAGGGTGTTAGTTAATCCAGCTAATTGAATCAAAAACACCACATTCCTTGGGGATTCGCTGACCTGGTATTTATCCCCATGTACGTTAGCTTCCTGTGGCTGCTGTAACAAATCACCACAAACTGGGTGACTTAACACAACTGAAGTGTATTCTCCTACAGTCTGGAGCCCAGAAGTCCAAGAACAAGGTGGCAGCAGCATTGCACCCCTCCTGGAGGCTGTGGGTGGGAACACTCTTTGCCCCTTCCAGTTTGTGGTGATTGCAGGTGCTCCCTGGGTCAACAGGGCTCCAGTCTCTGCCTCTGTCATCACACAGACTTCTCCATGTCTTCACCTGTCCTGTGGTCTCTTACAAGGACACCTGTCATTGGATTTAGGGCCCACCCAGAAAATCCAGGATGATCTCATCTCCAGATCCTTAATTTGATTACATCTGTGAAGACCCTTTTTTCCAAATAAAGTCACACTCACAGATTCCAGGCATTAGGATGTGAATGCGTGGAGGCCGCACACCATGAGAGACAGTGCAGAGTGGTGGTTGTGGGTGCAGTGGGAGCTGGTGTAGACAGGCTGGCTGTGATGAGAGTGCTTTTAGCCTCCATTTTCCTTCTGTAGAATGCACATTGTTGAGAAAGTAGACTCTGTAGGCTGCCCTGGAAATTAAGTGGGATGATGTGTAGGGGCTTGGCCACAGGAGCACACATTCTTGTGAGTTCTCACCTGGCCTTTATTTCTAGCACCCTCTGGGCTGCAGTCTTGAGGTGAGAGGCAGAGCCTGACCCCCTCCCTCTTTTTGTCTCTACAGCGGCCCACCCGTGTGCCCGGGACAACGGTGGCTGCTCCCACATCTGCATTGCCAAGGGAGATGGGACACCACGGTGCTCATGCCCAGTCCATCTCGTGCTCTTGCAGAATCTGCTGACCTGTGGTGGTAGGTGTGATCTCAACACTTTCTTTTGGGACATGGACAGGGACTGGATTCCTGTCTGTCAGGTCCCTCCCCAGCATCCTTTTAAAATCACAGTCACTGTGGCATCCAGTCTCCAGGGACAATTGTCTCTCTGTCTTCCGTCCTTTTCCAGTGTATGCATTCAGGGCTATGAATTTCCCTTGAGATACTGTTTTTGCTGCATCCTACAAATTTTGATAAGTTCTATTTTCTTCTGTTAGTTCAAACATTATAAAATTTCTCCTAAGACAATTTCTTTGGCTTCTGAGCTATTTAGAAGTATGTTATTTTAATATCAAAATAGTTGGGGATTTCCCAGCCAGCTCTCTGTTACTGATTTCTAGTTTAAAGATTTATTTTTATTTGAGAGAGAGACAGAGAGAATCCAAGCAGAGGGAGGAGCAGAGGAAGAGAGCATCTCTAGGAGACTACCTGTTGAGCACAGAGTCTGACGTGGGCCTCAATCCCAGGACCCTGAGATCATGACCTGAGCCAAAATCAAGAGTTGGATGCTCAACCAACTGTGCCACCCAGGAGCTCCTGCTTTCAAGTTGAATTCCGCTGTGGTCAGAGGAATACTTTGTATGGTTTCTATCCTTTTAGCTTTGTTCATTTGTGTATTACAACACAGCATGTGGTCTTTCTTGGCAAGTGCTCCACGTTGAAAAGGTTGTGTTGTCTGCTCCCTTTGGGGGAAGTGTACTGTAGACATCAGTTAGATCCAGTTGATGGATGGTGTTGTTCAAGGCTGTCTATATCCCTCCTGACTGCCTGTGAGCTCTCAGTTAGGAGGGTGTTGAAGTCTCCAACTCCAATAGTGGGCCTGTCTGTTTCTCTTTGTAATTTTGTCCGTTCTCCCTCCTTCCACCCTTGATCCTCTTCTTCCCTAAAGCTGGGTGGGGAGTGGTCAAAATGTAAGCTTTGGGGTCAGACATATCTGGTTCAGATCCTAGCTCTACCACTTCCCAGCTGAGCAATCCTGGGCTGGTCACTTGGCTTCTCTGAGCCTCCACTTTCTCTTCGGTGGAACAGAGAGTTTGAGAGTGCCTGGTAACCTTGGAGTCGTCGTGGTATTAAGTAACATGCATTTTTGCGGGATCCCTGGCATGTGGCACACAGAAATGCTAGCTGCTATTGGTTGTGGGACACTGGGCAGTCATAATAAAAAGAGACAATTGTTATCACTGTGATGAAGCCCAAATCCCAGGGTTCCTCTCTGCTGCCCCCAGTGTCCTCCAGGTAACATTGAATCCTCTCATTTACTCTCTTTGAGTTCCTGGGTGCTGGTTTTTATCCTGTCCTGTTTCTGCTTATCTTCACCCCTACGGCCCGGCCTGCACACTGTGTCCTACCCACAGCAGGTGCTCAGCATATGCCCGTCAGTACACTGATGCCTGTTCTCAGCTCACCCTGCCCCTGGAGATAATATCCACTGCCCAGGAGCCTGGGGAGTAGGACCACAGGGTCTGTCCTTCTGGAGCTTTCTCTTGCCCTGCCTTACACTCTGAACCCCCAAGAGTGGTGCGCAGAGAAGAGAGGACATTTTGTGCCTGTCCCCCGCTACCTTGACCCTCCTGAGCTCTTTATGGCTTTTCTCCAAATTCCAACCCCAGGGCTCATGTGGTTTTGTGGCCTGAGTGGCTTGGCAACTCCCACAGATGTCCAGGCTGCCTTGGCAAAGAGGGGACCACACAGAGCACTCAGCCGTCCCTTGGACTGCAACCCTGGGTCTCTATGTGAATGACATGAATGACGGGAACAATGTGCCCCCTGCCCCTTCCCCACCGTGCCCTTAGCCCTTCAGACTGGGGCTGCCTGGCTACTTCTCTGGGGAGAGCATAAGAGGACGAGAGCTCTGAGGGACTCTTGGGGGTGACAGTGGGCCCTTGTGCCTTGTGAAGTGGCAGGAACCAGATGGTGGAGGTACAACCACATGCTTCATTCAGCATTCTCAGGGCGCATCAGCCCCAAAGCCATTTGAGCTCTTCTGAGCCATGTGCAGTCACACACCCCCACGCTTACTTTGCTGTCCTGTGAGGAGCATAGGATGTAGCATTGTTTCCTAAACTTCTGTTTTAGGAATGAGGGAACAGAGGCCCTGAGAGGTTGGGACGTTTGGTTGAGCAAAGTTGCCAGGGGGAGCCTACGTTCAACCCCAGAGCTGTCTAGCTCCCACATGGTTCTACCCTGCTCTCCAGCTGTGTCCTGGCCTGCACTTGGCCTGCACTGAGGTAGTCAGACATGAGGAGTAGAGCGACTTGCCATGGTCACCAGGAAGGAGTTGGCCCCTGGTCCCCTGTCTCCTGTTCACCCAGTTCCCCACCTTCAGGTGACGTCTTCCACCAGGAGCCTTCCTACTCCCTCTTGCACTCTCCCACCATGGTATCCTCGCTTTCCCGCCTCTCCTTAGCCTTCCTCTCAACAAGATGCCTGGTAGGTCCTCCACTAGCCCCCCTGCTGTATCTGTGGGCATGCTGGCCACTCACAGAGTCCCAGCCCCACTGCTCCAGCTGCCTGAAACCTTTAATGGGTGCAGGTCCTAAGCACCTGCTTTCTGACCCTCCATCTCCTAAGGGGTGTGTGTGTGTGGGGGGGTGTATGTGCGTGTGCATGCAGTGGATGCTCAGGTGTGGCCAGCCAGGTATGCACACAGACCTGGGACCCCAGGGAGGCAAAGGTGAGGCTCCAGTGGGCATCCCCAGAAACCTGGTCCAGTGCCTCCAGGTGCATGTGAGGAGACTGGAGACCTACAGGAGTCTGCCTTGGCTTCTCAACGGTCAGGGTCGAGTTTCCAGCCCAGAGCATTTCCTGCTCAACTTGGTGTAGTGTTTGCAGCTTAAAGCTCACGTTCAAATCAGCATCCTTTCTCCTCCACAGTAAAAAAGCAACAAAGATTCACGTCTCCTTTCAGCAAACATTTAGGATCCCCGCCTTCATCTTACTCTGGGGCTGGAGGCGGGACAGCGGCAGGTCACGCTGCAGTGGAGACCGCGTGGATATAGCACCGTGATCGAGCCGAGCGTCTCCTGCTTGGAAGCCCAGCAGGGTGGTGCGTGATGGTGTTTGTGTTCTCCGCAGAGCCTCCCACCTGCTCCCCGGACCAGTTTGCGTGTGCTACCGGGGAGATCGACTGCATCCCCGGGGCCTGGCGCTGCGACGGCTTCCCCGAGTGTGACGACCAGAGCGACGAGGAGGGCTGCCCCGTGTGCTCGGCCGCCCAGTTCCCCTGCGCGCGGGGCCAGTGCGTGGACTTGCGTCTGCGCTGCGACGGAGAAGCGGATTGCCAGGACCGCTCGGACGAGGTCGACTGCGACGGTGAGGCCGGCCCCGCCTCCACCCCGCCTCCACCCTGGCCCCACCTCCTCTCCCCCGCACCCCGCTCCGGCCCCGCCCCCACTCCCTGAGCCGCCTCTGCTGCACCAGAGCCTGCTCCAGCCCCGCCCTTCCGTGGCCCCGCCCCCAGCTCTGCATGACCTACCCCTGGCCCCTCCCTGGTCCCGCCCCCACTCCCTGAGCCGCCTCCACTCCATCAGACCCTGCTCCAGCCCCGCCCTTCTCTGGCCCTACCTCCGCTCTTTGCCCCTCCTGCCCCCACCCGCCCCCACCCTGACCCTACCCCTACCCCAGCCCGCTCCCGACCCTTCTCTTACCTCTGCCTGGTCCCACCCCTGCCTGCCCTGGCCCCGCCCCCACTTCTACCTGACCTTGGACCGGCCCCTTCCTGGTTGCCGCCCTCCCTGAGATAACGGCCCCAGCAAGCCACTGGCCCTGCCCTCCTGGAGCTTGGGCTCAGTCCAGCCACACAAGAGTAGGTTTGGTGTAGAACCTTTGCCAGGAGCAAAATTGTCAGATCCTCAAGGATCCTTTTAGGTCCACTGAGGAAAACCTTGCCATCCACTCTGTCCTGTCCTGCAGGGCAATTTGACTTGAAGGCAGACTGTTAAGAGTCTATCTTGCCTTCCCTCATTGGAGCTAGAGTTTCACAAAAACCCAAGGCAAATCCAGTAGTCAGCAGGATTTCCATGGTGCACACTCTATTAATCTCCATCCCAAAAGGTAGTGCTGTCCTCCACAGAGCAGTCTGTAGGATAATGCTTACTCCTGGGTGGTTTCTAGCATCCCACTGAGCCGAAAGTGACAAAAAGATTTGCTTGGTCATCCCCAGTCCACTCTGACCAGCAGGATCTTCCTTTAGACCTTAACAGTGAAACCTCATCTGTGTGCATCCTCTGAATTTTCTTTTTATAAATGACTTGCTCAGTTGTTTCCTGCCACGTATCTATCGTCAGGGCCATGGCCCGATGACTGAGCTATTAGTGGGTTGCTCTAACTGCCCCCAACAGCTGCCAGATGCTGTTCTTAGATAACTCACGTTATCTAACTAACTATCTAACTCATTGGTCACCGTCCCCTGTCCCCATTCATGATATGTATCCATTTTGTGGAGGATGAGGGCCTGGGGGTGGGGGGAGTGACTTCTTCAGCTGTTTCTATAAAGCTGCAGTTGTGAAGTCTTTCCTGCCTATGGACCCTTTGAGGATTTGATGGAGGTGGGAGACCAGAGATTGGCAGACTGCTTACAGCCTGAGTGCCAGATCCAGACCTCCACCAGTTTTCCTCAAGTTTTATTGGAACATATCCAGGCTCATTTGTTTACGTATTGTCTGTGGCTGGTTTTGCATTAAAACAGTGGAATTAAGTCATTACAATAGAGACCTGTGGCCCTTGAAGCCTAAATACCTATTACCTGGCCCTTTACAAGAGTTTGCTGAGCCTTGCCACCCACTCTTGCCCTAGCGCAAGTGTTTTGGTGACAATCTCAGAGCAGGACAGGAGCCCTGATGAGGCACCATTTCCCTGCCTCTTCCCCTGTAAATGTTTATCCCGGTGCAAAGTGCAGTGCTGACCGCAGGCACTGTTTCAGGCTCTGGGCTTTACCGTCTTTTAGAAGCTTCCTCCCCTGTTCTGTTACCAACAAATTGTCCCACCCACTGAAAGGACAGGTTTCCCTCATCTCTAGTTCCCAGGAAGGGGCACTCGGGACAGGCCAGGGCAGGTGGGGAGCTGAAGTAGCAAGCCCTGGGGGTGGGTGATGGCTGAGCCTCCCCAGGCAGTGCCTTTCAGTGCCTAGAGCTGTAGCTCCTTCCAGGTCAGCCTTCTGGAACATGGAGTGAGACAGGGACAGCAAGCCATACCCAGCCTTCTTCCTCCTAGTCCAAAAGGCTGTGAACTGCCTTTGCCTTCCTGGTTGAGCTCTGCTCCGCCTTCCTGATTCTCCACCCACGGAGCTGTGCTGAGATGTATCACCTGTCTCCTGCCTCACCCATTCTGGATCATTCCTACAATTGGCTCTTACCTCCCCATAACTCAGGAGAGCCTTGGGGCAGGGGCTGTGTTAGTCCTGGCTCTGCATGGGCTGACCCGTCATGGTAAGAGCTGATAAATACTTCCTGGGAGTCATTGAGGTCTCTTTCCTGCCAGTCCTACCCCAGCTATACATAGACATTGGAACAGGGGTCATTGAGGGGAGGGTGGAGACTGGATTTGCTGTGACCACTCCCTGACCCCATCCTAGAAAGGGTCCCATTTGTCCATTCTGCTTTGGAACCCAGACCTTTCAGTTGGGTCTCAGTGGCGGGGCAGGGAGCAATGGTTGGTGGCTATGCACTTAGCACACCTGGCTGCATCATACCCTGTAGCCTCTCTGAATGCAAGACTCCTCCTTGCAGCCGTCTGCCTGCCCAACCAATTCCGATGTGCCAGTGGCCAGTGTGTCCTCATCAAGCAGCAGTGCGACTCCTTTCCCGACTGCATCGACGGCTCAGATGAGCTCATGTGTGGTGAGCCAGCTTCCTGTAGAGGGTTCACCCTGGGCTGGGTTCCTCCCCACAAGGGTGGGGTCTCGAGGGAGGAGGTATGCTGGGGGCCAAACGAAGAGGCTAGAAGGTTGGGAGTACTCAGCCTGTGGAGGAGGTGGGCAAGGGAGGAAGGAGGAAGTGGAGGCAGTTGTGAGGCTGAACTAGGATGGAGAAAGAGGATTGTGAGCCATGGAGAGACAGGCCCCCTGTGGAAGAGGCTGACTGCCTGAGAAGGAATGCTTGTGCCCACTAGGACCTCACTCAGCAGCATCTGTCAGGCAGCAAGGTTACTGATGGGACTTAGGGTGGCCCCTTCCCTGGCAGACTGTTCTCTGGCAGAGGAATTGCAGTATGCAAATGCACACATATGCTCCATACCTCTTGAGTGATGCAGCCTATACAGTCAGGGATACAGGAGCCACAGGATGTGAGGCCAGGGCAGTCAGGGAAAGCTTCCTGGCGGTGGTGGCTCTTGAAAGCCTGTCTTTGATTCTGACAGGAAGAGAGCTGGAGTCCCAGACAGGAAGTGGGAATGTGTACACATGTTTGGCGACATGGGCTCTCTATTTACCGTAGAGGTACCTAGGCTGAGAGCTGACTACAGGAGAGAGGTCTTATGGGCAGGGAAGGAGGAGGGGTCCCCGAACACTTTTGTACCTTCAAGTGAAGCCAAGTGAGGCACCTCAGTTACTATCTCAAGAAATTGGGTCCCTGGGGTCAGCGGGCAGAGATGGGTGCCACCAGGGGTCTGAAGCCCCACCCCGTTGCTGGGCATGTGTCATTCTGACAGTGTCTCTCTTCAGCCTCTGGCATGGTGGTGGCTCCAGTGTCGGGGGTGACATTTATCCACAGTCTGGTCCTGTCACCCGAGCCAACACTTTTCCTCCTTCCCTTTGGGTTTAGGCTGGCAGGAGGGTCACAGTGGCTTACCCTTGGAACCATTGGGCCAGCCTAATGGGAAAGTGAATGTCCTTTTGTCAAAGTTGACTTGAGAGCCTCCATGCTCCTGCCCTATGCCCCAGGCTTTGACAGTGGAGCCAGTTGAGGACTGTCCCCTCCTGGCCGGCACACTGTCAGGGCACCCAGAAAAACCTCCAGGTACCTTGTAGTCCTGAGCGGGCTCTGGCTTCGCAGGTTGACAGAGCCCCAAGCCCAGGCCCTATCACACTCTGCCCCTCACGCTACTCTCATGGTGGGCCGCTGTCTCAGGCAGGCATGGGGGGCACCGTGAGCCCTGTTGTGGTGAAGCCCTCCACCCGTGGGTGCCTCCGTCAGCCCAGCGCAGTCCCTACACGTGGGTAGTCCCCAGCTAGACAGGCTCATGGACCCTAGGCCTTGCCTACCTGCCCCACACCTGTGGCCCCATGGTCAGCTCCAGGTAACCGGCTCCAGGGGCCTCCTGGCCCTGCTGTCTTAGGGGCGTGACTCACAGAGCTTCCAGGGCGCACACTCTCAGCCACCCAGAGAGCCCCCAGACACAGGGGTGAATCTGAGGCTACTGTAGAGGAGTTGCTGTTGATGGGTTGTTGGAAAGTATGTAAAGCTTAGCCAGCCGGGAGGGGGTAAGGGAGGGTGGTTGGAGAGGAGGAGGGAAGAGGTGCTCCAGGCAGGCCAGGTAGGCAGGTGTCAGTGGTACTGAGGTCATGTGGTACCCCAGCACCCCAGCATCTCCCTCTTCCCAATGGGTGCTGTGCCTGCACCAGCCCCTTCAGGGCACACAGTATCCACCCCCAGGGGTGAGCCTATTCCTTGGCGCCTAATGTCCCTTGTCTCATCTGTTCTCTGGCAGAGATCACCAAGCCACCCTCCGATGACACCCCGGCCCACAGCAGTGCCATCGGGCCGGTCATCGGCATCATCCTCTCCCTCTTCGTCATGGGCGGGGTCTACTTTGTTTGCCAGCGTGTGGTGTGTCAGCGCTACACGGGGGCCAATGGGCCCTTCCCGCATGAGTATGTCAGCGGGACCCCCCATGTTCCCCTCAATTTCATAGCCCCTGGCAGCTCCCAGCATGGTCCCTTCCCAGGTGAGGAGCTGATTGATGTGTGCGGGGATCCTGGGCAGAGGTGGGCACGGTGTGGGGCGAGGGGGCAGAGGGGCCTATGGGGGCAAGGACAGGACAGGACTCGTGCCCCTGAGCCTGGGTCCTACGGGCAGCAGGAGCCACAGCGTGTGCTGTGTCTGTCTGTGAGCGCCCTGGCCCCTGACCTGCCTTGTCCCTCTCCCCCGGGCAGGCATCTCATGTGGCAAGTCCATGATGAGCTCTGTGAGCCTGATGGGGGGCCGGAGCGGAGTGCCCCTCTATGACCGGAACCATGTCACTGGGGCCTCGTCCAGCAGCTCGTCTAGCACCAAGGCTACACTGTACCCACCGGTAAGTGGGGGCGGGAGCAGGCTTGGCCATCTGGGGTTCCTCCACCATCAGTGGCTGGCCAGGGGCCACTTCCGATGACCTCAGGGTGCCTAGAATTATTAGCTGTCCTACCAGCACAGAGAATGGTGCGAGTGTTCACTTTCTTCCTTGTGTGTGTCTTGTCATCTTTCTCCTATGGCATTTTTTTTTTCTGTTTAGAAGGGGTGAAAAAAAAAAGAAGGGGTGTATACCCCTTATTCATTGTAGCTAATCTGGAAACCTCATAAAAATATCACGGATGGAGTCTCCCCCACAGTCCCACCTCCTGGGGTTGCTGTTGGCATGTCAGTGTCCCGGTGAGCACCTGTGTTCCTCACAGGGCCGCCCCTGTGACTACTTCTTGTAGGGCCAGTCTGGACCAAGTGCTCCAAGTCTGCTTATGTGACCTCTCCTTAGGGTCTCTGCTACAAGCATCCTATTTTCCCTCCCCACTGCTGGGTCCCAGGAAGTACCTGGATTGTTTTCCAAAGGACTGGCACTCACAGGTGACTTTTGTGGCTGAAATACTCCAAGGAGCCCACGTAGGGTGAGGACCTGGCCTGGCCCCATGCTATAGAGAAATGACCATACAGAGGGTGAAACACTAAATCCCCCAGTGTCCCCGCCCCCATCCCCAGGATCCTGCCAGGGGACCTCTCCTGAGGCTGGCTAGGAGGGACATTTGCAAGAGTACAGCCCCAGGGAACTTGATTCACGAGAGTCAATCTATGTAGACAAACATCAGGGTCTGACTTTATGTAGTTCTATACTTTTTAATCCTTAAAGACCTGACTTCCTGCCACATTTGCCCTTCTAAGGTGAATGTGGCCTCCTGTGCTTTCTCTGGGGTCTCCAGGAAGCTGCCCCTGCCAGAACTGGTGTTTCTGCCTTCCTGGTGTCTTCCATGTCCCGCTCTCCCCACCTTTTTTTAAAATTTAATTTTATTTATTTATTCATGAGAGACAGAGAGAGGCAGAGACAGAAGCAGGCTCCATGCAGGGAGCCCGACGTGGGACCCAATCCCGGGACTCCAGGATCACATCCCGGGCCAAAGGCAGGCACCAAACCACTGAGTCACCCAGGCGCCCCCCCCCTTTTTAAAAAATTTTATCCGGTCTCCCCTCCTTACCACATCTGACACTGGCAGCCCCCGGAGGAAGGGAGCAGCAAGGATCTCTGTCTCGGCTCTGGCTGCTGAGAACCGCGTCTCCTAGAGGCTATACGTCTGGGCTGTGTCTAGGGGCAGCCAAAGTGAGGAGCCGCAAGCCTAGAGTTTACACTCCTCCCCACCATCCCTCTGGTCCTCTCTGCTGCTGTCATCCCCTGACTCTCACATGTGCTGTATGACCAGCTAGAAATACCAGCAATCATGAAAGGCCGAGCCCACTCCAGGACAGCCCCTGGGACCCCCCCATGCAGACACCAGGAGGCTCGGTCCCCTGGCTTCTCTGTCCCCTGGCTCTGCTGGGAGCTGGGGGGGGTCTTCTTAGCAGCCAGAGGATAACTCTGTTACCAGACAGCTATTTTTTTAAAAAAAAGCTTTGTTGAGATAAACTTACATACCATACAATTCACCCGCGTAAAGGGGAGAAATTGGCGGTGGTTAGTATATTCATGGATTTGTGCAACCTTCACCACCGTTTTAGAACATTTTCGTCTCCCCCCCCCCCAAAAAAAAATAAAAAACCCTGCGTGAAGCTAGCTGTTTTCAAATTAACTGCATTATTTCACATCAGTAATATATGCTCATGGTACAAAATTCAAAAGGTACAATAGAATATACAGCAAAAAGACGGTCACCTCCTCATCCTGAGCAAGAACCCCCCCCACCAGAGGCACATCCTGTGGCAAGTTTCTTTCTTTCTTTCTTTCTTTCTTTCTTTCTTTCTTTCTTTCTTTCTTTCTTTCTTTCTTTCTTTCTTTCTTTCTTCTCTCTTTCTCTCTCTCTCTCTCTCTCTTTCTCTCTCTCCTTCTTTCTCTTTCTTTCTTTCTTTCTTTCTTTCTTTCTTTCTTTCTTTCTTTCTTTCTTTCTTTTCTTTCTCTCTTTCTTTCTTTCTTTCTTTTTCTTCTTTCTCTCCTTCCTTCCTTCCTTCCTTCCTTCCTTCCTTCCTTCCTTCCTTCCTTCCTTCCTTCCTTCCTTCCTTCTTAGATTATTTATTTATTTATTTATTCATGAGAGACACAGAGGAGAGAGAGGCAGAGACACAGGCAGAGGGAAAAGCAGGCTCCATGCAGGGAGCCTGACGTGGAATGACGTGGGACTCCCGGGTCTCCAGGATCACGCCCCGGGCTGAAGGCGGCGCTAAACCGCTGACCCACAGAGGCTGCCCTCTTTTTTTCTTCTTCTTTTTTTTTAAAGATTTTATTTATTTATTCATGAGAGACACAGAGAAAGAGAGGGAGAGGCAGAGACACAGGCAGAGGGAGAAGCAGGCTCCATGCTGGGAGCCTGATGCGGAACTCGATCCCAGAACCCTATGATCATGTCCCAAGCCAAAGGCAAATGCTCAACCACTGAGCCACCCAAGTGTCCCAAAAGCTGGTTTTTCTGAGCACCTGTGAGGCTCCCAGCTGGCGAATGCATTCGCCACATGTGACAGTAACCCAACCAGAAGGAGGCGCTGTGATGAACTTCCACCCCATGGAATTTGGGAAATGCTGCCAGACAACAGTGCACTGGGGGCCATGGCCCTGACTGGCAGCAGAGGAAGGGATTCAGGATCTCAAAGCTCCCCTGGGGGTAGAGGTCAAGGGAAAGCAGATCCAGATAGATTCTTGGGCAGAAGAGGAAACAGGACCCCAAGGGTGTGGGGGCAGTATAGGAGGCCCTTCCTGCTGGGCTTCCCTGCCTGGTTTCTGCTCCCCTTCTGAATGACACCCTCTCTGTATCGTGCCCTCCCGACTTTGGGGTCAAGTCCTGAGGAATCCTCTGGCTGGCTATTTGGGCTGAAGAGGACCCTCCCCAGAATAAGCAATGGGGACCCTTGACAGTTCCCAGAGGGCACTTCTTATGGGTTACTATCTGCGTGTCACCAGGGGGCATGGTACAGTGGGAAGTGATGGATCGGGACTCATACACAGCTGCCTGTTAGTGTCGTGAGTGGTGGCTGCGGGCGGAGATGCAGACCTGGGCGGGTCACTGGGGCCTAGGCCTCTATCCCTCTGTGGGGCCACTTGTGGGCCGCCCAGCTCTGGAGGATGCATTTACCTGGTGAGCTTGTGTATTCATTAGCACAGTTTGGGGCAGTACCTCCCCTGAGAAAGGTGCCGTGGGGGCCAGCAGCATGGCTGGGGTCCCTCTCTCAGCTTGGCGACCCTTGTACGTGGTCAGGATTCCAGCCGGAATGTGGAGCCCCCTTGGCGTTGGGAATAAGGAATGTCTTGTAGGAATTGGTCTTCGCACCTTGTGGGGAGAGAGGGGGGTGTAGTGGTCTAAGAGGGGAGTTGGAGATGTCCCAGAGGACCCTTGCGAGGTGCCCCCTGGCACCGCGGGACACCCCAGGGCTGGGGAGACATTTCCCGCTGCCCAGTGTGGGGGCCAGTGCAAGGGGCTGGTGCAGGCACCTGGGGACCCCTCCGAGTCGGGTTGAGCATCTGGGTTTGGGCCTGGGGGTCCCCACCAGTCTGCAGGGCGGGTACTTGGGCCACAGGCACCCTGCCTCTCACTGTGATGACCTCCAGGGGTGACGTGACAGCTGTGGATTCCAGTCCACTTTCCAAGTGTCACCACCCCTGACCCAGAGCTGTACCCACAATGTGGAGCCCGCCTAGCCCAGTAGGCCTGTGCCCATCTACCCGCCTGCTCAGGGGGCCGCGAGGAGCGCGCTGCTCCATCAGGTCACATCACCCTTGCTTGGCTCTCCTCAGATCCTGAACCCGCCGCCGTCCCCCGCCACAGACCCCTCCTTGTACAACGTGGATGTGTTCTACTCTTCAAACATTCCCACCACTGCGAGACCCTACAGGTACGAAGTCCCTGCTCTGGCCCTCCCCACCCGTGGCCATCTGGGCCTCCACACAAGCCTATGGTAGAGGGGGGGCCCTGTCCCCATATCCTGGGTGAGAGACCCCTGGCAGAGAGGTCCAGGGTTCTGGAAGGCTCTCCTGGCCCCTCAGACCCTACCTGGCCTGCCTGTTAAGTACAGAAACCGATCAAATCACATTTTCTGAGCAGGCTCTAGAATCTAGAAGTATCTCTGGGGGTGTTTTGTGAGTCGGGACACATCCAGGCAGGCGTGGCTGGAATGGTGCCACCAAGGGATTCCCACTGTGGCACGGCTGGCCCCACTGCCCAGGCTAATGCACAGGGGCGAAGGTTTGTGTCAGAATCTAGCCGCAGGACCCCAGTAGTGATGCCGCCGCTGCCTCCATCCCATGACGATCAAATCCAAATCACCTGAGTGCAGTTGTGGCACCTGCCACGGCGAGCCCTTGAATGTATGATCCCCTCTTCCACCCACTACAGGGAAACCCACAGGTCTGCTCAGGGCCCCAGGTTGTCTGTGTTGGGGTCACATTCCCCACCTCCCTGGGTCAGGAGGGGGCACTTGAGAATGTTGAGAAGAGGGATCTGGGTGTCCTGGCTTGTGTCCAGAAGCCAGGTCAGGGCCTGAGATGACCTTCAACCCAGTGGTTTCAGCCTACAGGGCCTACTGCAGAGGTGCACAGGACCCCTCACCCCAAGGGAGCTACTGAAGGGGCCATTGGAGGCGGATCTTGGGAGTGGAGGCCCTTCCTCTTCCTCCTCCTCCCCCTTCTTCTCCTCCCCTCCCCTCCTCCTTCCCCTTCTCCCCCTCCTCTTCTCCTCCTCCTCCTCTTCTTCCTCCCTAGAGTTGCCTGGTGCAGAGGAGCCTTTTTTTTTTTTTTAAGGTTTTATGTATTTATTTATTCATATGAGAGAGAGAGAGAGAGAAGGCACAGACACAGGCAGAGGGAGAAGCAGGCTCCATGCAGGGAGCCCGACGTGGGACTTGATTCCTGAACTCCAGGATCAGGCCCTGAGCAAAGCAATGCTCAACCGCTGAGCCACCAGGTGTCCCGCAGAGGAGCCTTAGAGCATGGTGCCTCCCGCCATCTGGTGGCCATCTCAGGAACTCTGGGGCCTGAAGAGGAGAGGCACCCAGTGTTACTGGTGCTGCCCTAGTCAAGGACTTGAACTGGTCCTCCCAGTGTGTCAGCGTCCCAGTGCGTCTCCAAATCTCCTCAGTTACTGGTCCACCCCCTACTCTACTCATTATGTCCAATTTGGGGGCCAACTCTTCCCTCCCTCTGTGTGTCAGGGCCCCTTCCTGCCCCCCTCCCCAGGGTCCTGTGAGGCACATCCTCCTGCTGCTCTTTCTCAGCACCAGGTGCCCCTGGCTGTCTCCGAGGTGCTGGCTACACCTCCTGACCCTCTGTGAGCCCACTGGGGCTCTTGAACACACCCTGCCCCCCCAGCTCAGGCCAAGCGGCTGCCCCACATAGAACCTTAGGGCGCAGGGGGCATCTGGGAGGCATCTCCTGGGTTGGATTGTCTTAATTTGGTAGGGGACTCTTCAGGCCCATCGGTCTCTGATATTTATAGTGATGATAGCATGGGGAGCAGGTGTCCAGCGCTTTCTGGTGTCCTACACTGTGTCTTCCACTTTCTGTGCAGAATCTCATCCAACCTTCACAAGCTCCCCCTACTTTTTTTTTTTTTTTTAAGATTTTGTTTATTTATTCACGAGAGGCAGAGAGAGAGGCAGAGACCTCGGCAGAGGGAGAAGCAGGCTCCCCATGGGGAGCCCGATGCGGGACTGGATCCCAGGACCCTGGGATCATGACCTGAGCCAAAGGCAGATGCTCAACCGCTGAGTACTTTGGTGCCCCCACAGCCCCCTACTGAATGGGGTGCTCTTTTTCTCCTCCTCATTTGACCACGGAGAGACTGAAACCCAGAGGAGTTAAGTTTGTTGCCCAAGGCCAACCAGGTAGGCTCTGGAGGCTGTGTTGGCCCGAAGGCACCCTTGACCCAGGGTTGAGGTCCCTGCCAAGGCCGGGGCTTGCAGCCCTGGAGCGCGGGTACAGGCCTGCCTGCATTAGAGGGGGGGGGGGGGCGTGTGGCTCAGGGAGGCCACATGATCGAGGGGCCCCCGGGGCTGTTCTCTGAGCCCAGACCCCACTGGGTGCCTCTGTTTCCTTCAGGCCCTACATCATCCGAGGCGTGGCACCCCCAACGACACCCTGCAGCACGGATGTGTGCGACAGTGACTACAGCGCCACCCGCTGGAAGGCCAGCAAGTACTACCTGGATTTGAACTCAGACTCAGACCCCTACCCACCACCGCCCACGCCCCACAGCCAGTACCTGTCTGCAGAGGACAGCTGCCCCCCTTCGCCGGCCACCGAGAGGAGCTACTTCCATCTCTTCCCTCCCCCTCCGTCCCCCTGCACGGACTCATCCTGACCCCTGCCGGGCCACCCTTGTAAATAGTTTTAAATATGAACAAAGAAAAAAATATATTTTATGATTTAAAAAAAATAAATAGAGTTGGGATTTTAAAAACATGAGAAATGTGAACCGTGATGGGGTGGGCAGGGCTGGGAAAACTTTGTACAGTGGAGAAAATATTTATAAACTTAATTTTTTTTAAACGTCACTGCCATTCTTTTGTGCCATGTGTGTTTTTGAACTGAGTGCTCTCCCGGAGTGCATCCTGACCTCTGGCCCTCCCCTGGGCAGCTGTCAGGGTTGTGCAAGCGTCCTTCTGAGCACCGTGTCTCCATAAGGCTCCCCCGGGATAGGCTGAACCCCAAGGCAGAGGCGTGCAGGCCGGTGCCTGAGTCATGCAGTACTGAAGGGCCCCTGCACCTTGCTTTGTGTGCCACTGTCGCCACCCCGGAATTCTAAATCGTTTTTAAGGAAGAGGCCCTGCATTTTCATTTTGCACTGGGCTCGACAGATTACGTACGTGGGCTTTGGGCTGGTCCTTGGCGGTGTCTGCTACCACCTGACCTCTGTGTGTGGCCGGCCCAGGCTTCTGCAGTCCGTGGAGATGGGGCCAGGGGATCCCTCCCAGCCCTGTCGTCCATGTGGAGCCCTGGGGATGAGGATGCCAGGCTGCATTCACCCAGGGTGGGGTGGGAAGCTCCCAGCCCTCCTGCCTCCCCAGTTGCCGCCCTGTCCTTTCCAGCAGACTTTCCAGCAGACAGGCCCTGTAGAGCTGGGTCCTCACAGAGGCAGTCAGTAAACACTGCCCCAGGCCTGCCCTGTACCTACTGGGGTGGTACTGGAGGAGGCCAAGAGATAAGGCCTGTTCCCTGCCCAGGGGGTATCTCCAGCCTTCAGGAGATGGAGAAGTCAGCAAGTCATGAGTCATGAGGAAGCCTGGCTGTTCCCTTGGTGCCAGGCCGGAAGGGCCAAACCCCAACCAGAATGTTGTGGGGAGGTCAGAGGAGAACCACTACTTCTGGTGCCGGGCACATACTCCACTCGGGAATCAGCATGGAGATCTGGAAGAAGGGCTTCCCAGCAGGACCGGAGATGGGACCCTTGGCCAACCCTCACGGCCTGGAATGTGGAGGTGACAGGCTCCAGGATGGGGAAGCCCCAGAACACTCAGATCCTGGGGCCCCGGTGCTGGGGAGGCAGGATGGGACAGGTGGTGGCCCTCGGGGCTCCCAAGACTGCTCGACCGGGGGACATAGCTGGGGACATCAGGCACGTAAGCCTGCCAGGCCTGGTTTCCTGAGACTTTTGGGGAGCTGCCTCCCCTGCTCCCTGATTGCCCAGGAGTCCCCTGAGGTCATGGTTAGCATTGGTGGTGCTGGGGGCTGGTGCACTTGCTGGTGCTACTGCAAGAGACAAGAGGATGAGGTGACCTGCCACTAGTGCAAGCAACAGTTTGTGCAGGAGGTCCGGTCCTGGTGGGGACCTACACTACAGGACCCTTTGCGACAGGAGGCATCGGATTTGCCCGGGGAAGGCCAGCTTCACAACTTATCCACTTCACCAGCTGGCCGCTTCTGTTAAGGAAGGCGCTGTCACCCACCCTCAGGACCGTCGTAGGCTTCCCTGAGATAATGCCTATCGAGAGAGGAGCCTTGCCCAGTAAGGGCCTGGCAAGTAGCACTTCCATAGTAAATGGAACCTGTGACCTGTTCAAGCTCAGGGAGGTGACATGCTCACCCAAGGTCACACCGCTAAGGACCAGCAGAGCTAGAGGGTGCACTCAGAGCTCTCAGGCCTGAGGTGGGGTCCCCTGCCGCCAGAGAGCTGCTTGCAGGGGTTTGGGGCCTCCCAAGCACTCGGGGTTCCTGTTCTTCCAGGTTGGGTCACAAGCCCTGAGGTGCTAATTGGAAGCACTAATCTCAGCCCGGGCAGATGGGGTGGGAGGCTTGGCTGACTCCAAAGCAGGAGCTGCATTGTGGGAGTCCACCAGGACACCCTCCCACGCTCCTGCCCTTCCTTTCATTCATGTGTTCTCCTAGGCCAGCTAGGGATCAGGCAAGGGTGAAGGGTGGCCTGGGCTGCCGCCCCCTGGTGATAGCCTGCCTGGGCTCAGGGGAGTTGAGACCTGCTCTTTAGCCCTCCCCCCAGCATCCCGGGCATGTTTCTAGAGGCCACTCTGCGGGACCCGTTCCTGCCATGAGGTGAGCGAGGAGGAATGGGGGCCGACCTGCTGGCCACTACTACCTTCTAAGTGAACCTGTCAGCCTTCATTAAGCACCCACTATGTGCAGAGCCCCGTACTTAAACCGCATGCTGGGGGACCCAGAGATGAGTCAGATGTGGGCCTCTCTTGAGGGTGCTACAGACAGTTTCCAAAGCTGAGGGGAGAGCTCTGTGCTGAGATATCCTGGGGCCCAGAGAGAATATCCTATTCAGATGGGAGGGCCAGGAGGACTTCCTAGAGGAGGCAATATCTGAGCTGTGTCTTAATGGAGTGAAATGAACCTGCTTTGATTCATTTAAACTTCACAACAGCCCAGATAGGTAGATTGTGGCCCCAGCTTGGAGTTGAGGAAGCCAAGGTTTAAGGGAAAACAGTAAAGCCAGGATTTTTTCCCACTCATTTGTTCAATCATTCCTTTACACAATAATTTAGTACTGACAGTTGGGCACTGCTCAAGGACTTCCATCCTGTCGCCTGTCTCTGAGTCCTGCAGGGGTCCCACTACTCCACTGGCCCTAGCACTTGCTGCACTCAGCCCCCCAACCCTCATCCAGAATATTAGTGTGAAGATCCTCTCTGGCCTGGGCCCAGCAGCCCCCTTGGGTCTCCAGCTGCCGTGGGCGCTTGAACAAAATCCATGTTGCCAGATCTTGGTCATATCCACTGCCAGGTCGGACGCTGGGGAGCACAGATGTGGCAGGTGTGGAAGGCTCTGACCCTGAGACACCTGGGGGTGGGGGGAGTTGGGTGGCACTTGGCTCCTGCAGGGTTCTTTCTTGAGAGCCACTCAAGGCTGACTCCTCACTTCACTGGGCTCCCCTTACTGGACCTCAGCCTCAGCTCACCAGGGAGGCTTCCCACTAGGGGGACCCCCGCCCCTGTTGGCTCATCCCTTTGAGTACATCTCCCTCTCTCTCTCCCCAGATGCTCTCTCCTCTTTTATAAGCCAGAAGCCTTGATCATTAGCAACACTAGTGGCTCCCCTTTCTATTAACCCTTGGGTCACACGGTCCTGGGTAGGAAGCAAGATACTCACTTCCTCCACAACCTAGATTGAATCTTAACACATTGAAGAAAAATAAAGGAAACGGAACAACTAAGTTTACAACATTAAAATGGACTGACCTTTCCTACCCACGAGAGCCCCCTACCCAGCCCTGCCCGCTCCAGGCTGCACAGGTGACCTGGCCCGGCACTGCTCACCTCTGCCAGGGTGGCCTCACTCTAGCCCTCAGACCAGGTCTGAGCCCTGGGGACATGACAATAGGAAAGGTAATGGGGAGTCAGTTTCTCTAAATTGAACTTATTCAATTTAAAGCCTTTTTCTGAGGGTATGTATGTGTTAAAATGTCCTTGCTTTTATGAAATCATGGCAATAGTATAAAGTGTTTTGTTTTTTTTAAATCACTACTTAAAAATTTTTTTTATTTATTTTTTTTTAAATTTTATTTATTTATGATAGTCACATAGAGAGAGAGAGAGAGGCAGAGACACAGGCAGAGGGAGAAGCAGGCTCCATGCACCGGGAGCCCGATGTGGGATTCGATCCCGGGTCTCCAGGATCGCGCCCTGGGCCAAAGGCAGGCGCCAAACCGCTGCGCCACCCAGGGATCCCAAAAATTTTTTTTAAATAAAATCATTACTTGCTAGAATTAAAATTTGGCAGCTCTGTGTCTGTTCCCAAAATTAGGGGGCAATAGCTGGGTGATGGGTATGTGGGCATTCATTATTCTTTTCTCTCTACTGTTGAATAAGTCTGAACATATTCACATAATTTTTTTAAGTCCAGGTGGATTGAAATTTTAAACATTAAAAATTAAACCATAAACTTTTCTCTCTACTGTTGAATAGGTTTGAACATATTCACATAATTTTTTTTTTTAAGTTTAGGTGGATGCTGAGGCCAATGCAAAGGTTCAAAGTCACTCTCCTGCTTAAAGCCTGTCAATGACTCTCTATGGCCCTCAGGGGACAGGCTGAGTTCAGATGCCTCCTCTTCCTTCAGGAAGTCCTCCTGGACTTCAACCCTTCCAGTTAGGTTAGCTCATCATAATTGGAGACTTTTGGGGCCCACTTAAGTTGGGCGAGGTACTACATTATTTCATGTAATTACAGTGCACATGTCCCTGTGACCCTCCTCAGAGTCTGGGATGGAAGAGCCTGAAGCACGTACCGGCAAGTTCTCTGATGATGAATGAGTGAAGGGATCTCTGTGTGTGGCTGGGCTCTCCGCAGGCTCTCTGGAGGGCAGGTCCCAGCCCTCGCCCAGCCTCCTTCTCAGACACCACCCCCTGTCCAGGGGTGTCCTGTAGCCACTCCCATGCTCCTAGGTCTAGTTCCTGGGGCCTGCCCCTCTGGCCCTGCGCTATTCCAGTAGCACAGCTCTGCTGCCCTTGCTCTAATCTGTCCTTTCTAACCTGTGGCCAGTCCTAAACATGCCCCTTCTTGCTCAGAAGGTTTTCCTTGCCTTCTGTCTCTGAGCACAAACCCAAAGTTACTTGGCTTATCCTCCAATGCCTCTGTGAGTTCCCTCCCACGCTCCTCCCCCAGTCCTGGGTCACCCCCACCGGATCCTCTGACCAATGGACATTCTGCTCCCACCTTCTGCAGTTCTCTCCACCAGGCATGGCGGTTCCCCTGCCCAGGCTATCTGTGCATTCGTTCTTTCTCAAACCCTCTGCGCCAGCACACCTCCTGAACTGGTTTCAATCTTGACCGTGTATGTTCCTCATGAGCCCAGTGGTCTTCCCCTAGAGGCTCTGAGCAGCAGGATCAATGCAAATAACATCTGCCCTTGGCTGCTACCTCCCTAGAGGTCCAGCACCCTTCAGCACTCGCGGACACAGGTGAGTCAGTATTAGCGGTACTCTACAGATAAGAACTGGAGAGTCCGAGAGGTCAGATCACCCAGCCAAGCTTACTCAGCTGATATGGGCCACACCTGGTGTCTGAATGCTTCCTGGGTTTCTGTTAACTAATCTGTAAAATGGAGATGATAATACTGTACTGTCCTGGAGCTACCAGCCACAAAGTCTTTCTAGAGTCTGCCTCAGGCTCTGCTGAGGGAGTGAGCTGGGGGAGGGGCATGTTTGTACCAGAGGCCCAGCTTCCCAGGCAGTGGGGTGGACTCAGCTCCATTAGGTTTCATTCTCCCTGCTGTTTGGCATGGGGACTCAGGGAGCCTAAGCCCGTGAGATGGAGGGAGCTCGGGCCAGCAGGGGGTGATGCAAAGGATGAAGGTACGGGTGCAGAAAGATGCTGAGCATCTGGAGAGCAATCTGGTGGCCAACTCCACTGGTCCTGCCCTCCCTACCCCCAGTGGCCAAGTTATGTCACTTTTTTCAGGATGCAGCTTGGGGACGCTCCACAGTAACCATGCCTTGCCTTCCTTGAGCTTGAGTGGCCATCCCTGACCGAGCCAGCACCACTAGAATGAGCTGCCCCAAAGATTGGGAGACCACCAACCTCCCTGCATGGAGCCCCCATTATGACTCCAGGCCTGGTGCCCAAGTGAAGTCTGGGCATTGAGGAGTGTTGGTTTCTCCTTGGCGTGGTGGCACTGTCCCCAAGGCCCTGCACCATGCAGCCACCTCTGCCACCTCCAGTCCCTGCCATGTCCCTCTCTCACCACAACCCTACCTCCTCGCCTGCCTCTCCAACGCTCGGCTTCCGGGTCTCTGGTCTCTCTCCCTGCCACCTGGACCCAGGAGCCCATGGCTCTGTCTTTCCTGTTAGTGGGTTGAAATGCCACCTGCTCAGGAGGGGCCCCCACCACTCTGCGGCCTGTCACTCACATGGAGTGTCCGCCCGTCAGAGCCAGGACCCTCTGCTCCCCACGCGCCCGCGCAGGCTGGGCACGGAGCAGATGCTCCCGGGAGGGCTGCCCAGGGGGCAGCGCACGCCTCCCCTAGCGCATGCGCACTCGCGGGTGTGCGATGCTGCGTGCTGCCCAGCTCGGGCTGGGCTCCGCGGGACCCTCACCTGGCCTGGGCTTCTCAGCCCTGCCGCCACCTTCCGCCCTCCCGTCGATTTACTCGGGACTCGGGACAGCGCCTCGCTTCTATTTAGAAGCCAGACAGGTCATTGGAAAGTGCCCAGGATGGGGCAAGGCAGGCTCTTCTTCTGTGTCCTGGCCCTCCTCCCCCCTCCCCCGCCCCGGGGAGCCCGCGCACAGGATGGGGAGTCCGGGAGAGCATTTCGGAAGAGGCTCCAGTGTAAATCCTTTCGTAAGACAAAAGGGTCGCCCGGCCTGCCAGTTTCCCTCCAGGGGATGCAGGCACAACCGGGGGCGCGCGCGGGCCCCTCACCTGGGCCCCAGGGGTGATGTCACCCTCACCCGGTCCTTCACCTTGACCTCAACTCCGAACACGACCACCACTTTGTAGGAAAGGGCCCAGGACAGACGCACCCCCCTACTTCTTCTGTAAAATTCAACCGTGGAGAATGCGGGCATCGATCCCGCTACCTCTCACATGCTAAGCGAGCGCTCTACCATTTGAGCTAATTCCCCAGCTCGGGCGGGCCCCGCCGCCGGAACGCCTTGTGGCTCACGTCACCACGGGTCTCCTCCGGGCCCGCCGACCCGCCCGCCCGCCGGCCTCGCTGCCCCATTGGTCCTCCCGCTGCTCCCAGCTCCGCGGCCAGGATTGGTTTGGCTCCACCGAGTTTTAAACAGCGTTGGCTATCGGATTGGTGGCCCGAAACATCCGTCAGGCGGAGGCCCTGCTGTTGCTACGGCGTTAGGGGGACCCAGCCAGGTTTCTCCGGGTTTCTGATTTGTTTCTCCAGACTCCGGGGTCCTAGAGGTTCCGGATCCGTCAAGTCCCTGGGAAAAGAATGCTCGCTCACATTTGACTGACGGGGCCCACGAGCCAATCGGAGTGGGCGCAACCGGGCCGCGGGGCGGCCCAATAGGATGCAGGGGGCGGGAGAGGAAGGCCAATGAGCGCGGGCCTGGGGGCGGAGACTGGGCAGCGATTGGCTGCGAGGCGGCCGGAGGGAGGGCGGGGGGAACTCAAGGCCTGCTTGATACGTCCGCCATTTTGGGCGCTTCGCTGATGGTGTCGGTGAGCGCGTTTCCCGCCTGAGCGCAACTAGCGGCGGGTCGCGGGCACCTCCAGGTAATGGGGGTGGGGGGGCGGCGGAGCGGGCTGCGGCGCGGGGTGCGTGGGGCGCGCGGCGCGCGGGCGGCGGCGGCGAGGCCCGTCCGCCCGGCCTCGGCGGCGCGGGGAGGGAGCGTCCCGGCCCCCTCCCCTCCCCCCCGGAATTCGCCGCTCGGCGGCCGGGGAGGTGCGGCGCCCGGGCTCCCCGGCCGGTCCCCGCCCGCGTCTGTCAGCCGCCTGCCCGCCGCCGCGGGGCGCGGGGGGCCTCGCCGGGCCGGGCGCCGGGGCGGGCCGCGGGCCGGCAGCGAACTTTGCGCCCGGGTTGACGTCCGCGGCCTTGCGCGGCGGCGGCGGCGGCGGCGGCGGCGGGCGGGGCGCGCCCCTCACCCGGCCCGGCCCGGCCCCTCTGCGGCCCCGCCGCCCGCCCGCCCGGGACAACTTCTCTGGGCGCGGGCCCGGGAGCGTGTCAAGTTGAGGCGGCCGCTCGCGGCAGACTGGCGCGGGCCATTGTTGGACTCCGTGCTGCGTGGAACAAGTTCTGCGGGGTCCTGCTCTTCCGCCGCAGAGCCCTCGGCACGCGCGGAGCCCAGCGCGGAGTGTTTCCGCAGCCTTCCGAGCGGGGCTCTTCACTCCGGTGTTGTGACTCGAATGTAGACCTGGTCACGGACGCCTCCCTGGCGAATATGAGCGAGGGGGGTGGTCCTCCGCGCGGCTGGAAGTACCTCCTCTTAAAGAAGCCCGTCGTGGTGAACTCGGAGGGCTTTCCTGCGCGCGCGGCGTGCTCTCCTCGCAGCTGCGCCGTGGGTTGTAGGTGCACGAGACGAGCCCACGGCTGTTACCCTATGTCCGACGTCTCAGCCTCCGCTTCCTATCGTTTCTTCACGTTTTCTCTCTGGGTCGGCTGGAGCTTTGTTTATGTTTTGCTTTTATGGGAGGGGCACTTGGTGGTGGTTTCCTTTCGTCCCCACGGCCCTTGTTAACGTGGATGCTGTTCCACTTTGTGACCATGTGAAGTTTACTTTGATTTATGTCCCCAAGGTCATGTGGCAGGTAGGCAGCAGCAAGTGGGGAAAGGGACACTGGATTTCCAGCCACGGGAATAAACGTCTCCTAAGTGGTGCTGGTGTTTCCGCTTTCTTGACTGCGAAGTTAGGCTTTCCCGGACTCGGGTCTTGGCTTCACCACTTTCTAGCCCTGTGACCTTGGACAAGTGCCTCCACCTCTCTGCTCTCCCTGTAATGTGACAATAATAGTAGTAGTGTCAGCCTCGTAAGTGTGTCGGGAGTAAATGGGCTACAAACGGGGCCTGGCCTGTAGAATCAGCTTAGTGCAATTAGTGGCTATTACTACTTGAACTTTGATTTTTAAATGTTTAGTATCTGGAAGTTAGGTGAGTGTTTGTGACTTGGTGACTATCTTCAGAAAGCTCTGTGTATTTGTTTATTTAAAGATTTTGTTTATTTATTTATGAAAGACAGAGAGAGAGAGAGAGAGGCAGAGACACAGGCAGAGGGAGAAGCAGGCTCCATGCAGGGAGCCCAACGTGGGATGTGATCTTAGGACTCCAGGATCACACCCTGGGCCGAAGGCAGGTGCCAAACCATTGAGCCACCCAGGTGTCCCAGCTCTGTGTATTTAACATTAGTTCTGCTGAGAAAGTGAACTGGAAGTTATTTTAAATTTTTTCAGAAGAGGGATGGTTGAAGATTCATTAAATAACAGATGTTTCTGGGAGCAATAAATGAGTGGTGGTGCCTTAGGATGTTTCCTCTAAGAGGTGGTTAAATAAAGAAAAGCCCATCAAAAGCTTGGGTTAGATTCTGTCCTTGGGATACTAGGTCTTGAGTGTGATTGGTCCCCATATCAACTCCAAGATTTCTCAGTGTACCTCTGGGTTATTGAGGTTTGAAAGGTTGCTGTGCATTGACATATACTTCAGTGAAACCAGTTTGGGAGATAACTGTTGTCCTGCATGGATGCTTTGGAAGCTGTTTTGCCTTTCAGTGTGTCTGATTATGGAGTTCTGCAGTATCTAACAAAATGCCGTTCACTCAAGTTACACATAATACTCAGTCTTCAAATTCCTGCCCTATGCTCTTTTTCCTGGTACTCAAAGCCATGCTTGCCGGTCTTTTGGTATTATTGCTTGGGATCTGGCTTGCTTTATTTGCACTGGGGAAATGTTTTTAGGCAGTTGTAAGTAGAAGTGAGCATCTTGCTGGTATAACTTAAGAACCGGAAAAAGGTTGTTTTGGATTAGAAAACTATAGTTTTTATGTGAAGTGTAGCAAGACAATGCAAAAACTTACAAGTTTGAATTAAGTACTTGAGAGTATGAAAATCAGACCATAGCTGGACAGAAAACGAATGGTAATAAGATTAAGATTTGTGGGACACCTGGGTGGCTCAGTGGTTGAGAGTCTGCTTTTGACTCAGGTAGTGATCCCGGGGTCCTGGGATCGAGTCCCACATCAGGCTCCCCACAGGAAGCCTGCTTCTCTGTTCATGTCTCTGCCTCTCTGTGTCTCTCGTGAATAAATAAAATCTTAAAAAAAAAAAAAAAGATTTGACATGGTGAGATTTGCTTCTTTAAGATAATTTTTGCATCAATTTGGTATAAAAGTAATGTGCTTATAGCAGACAAAAGTCCCTGCCCCCCAGTTTGTATTGGAATTGCAGTTAGTTGCAAGAATCTCTTCCTTAAAACGGTATTTGTCAGGATCAGTATTTAGTTTGTTACTGTCCTGAACTTGTGTCTTGCGGTTTTATATTTTGGATATTTGAGAGGCAGCATGAGTGTATATTGGTCTAAAATTTTGCAATGTTTTAATACTCCTAAGAAGAATAAATGCTAGTAACAATGAAGTTCTAATCATCTGCTCACCTAAAACTCAGCCTTTAGTTTATTTCATAAAAAGCACAAGAAGTTGTGGTTTGGTCTTCATAAGTCAAGATCTGAGTCCCCATGTGGGCGGAGTAGTTTGTTAGTTACTTAGGTCAGGTGGACTGAAGAAATAGGCCTGGGCTCTTAGCTTTAAGCAGCTAGCTTTCTTTCTTTCTTTCTTTCTTTCTTTCTTTCTTTCTTTCTTTCTTTCTTTCTTTCTTTCTTTCTTTCTTTCTTTCTTCTTTCTTTCTTCTTTCTTAAGATTTATTTATTTATTATAGACACACACAGAGAGAGAGAGAGAGAGAGAGAGAGAGAGAGAAAGGCAGAGACAGAGGGACACAGGAGGAGGGAGAAGCGGGCTCCATGCCGGGAGCCCGATGTGGGACTCGAGCCCTGGACTCCAGGATCGTGTCCTGGGCCAAAGGCAGGCGCTAAACCGCTGAGCCACCCAGGGATCCCCTAAGCAGCTTTCTTATTTCTTCTTTAAAGAATGTCAAGTAATTGGCTTTTTAAATTTACTGTAGATAGATGTTAACTAATTCAGGGGTGATTTGCCCCCAAAGAAACATTTGGCAATGTCTGGAGACATTTTTGCCTGTCATACCTGTGGGGATGGGCAATGTGCAACCTGGGTAGACACCACGGATGCTGCTGGACATCCTATAATGCACAGGATAGCACCGAAACATAAAATTATCCAGCCCCAAATATTAATAGTGCAGAAACTGAGGAGCCCTGTTCTAGATAGAGGGTAGGCTGGCTTGCATTAGAATCATTTGGGACATTTTTAAGACCATGGATGATGGGCTCCACTTCTGGAAATTTTTGGTGGTATTGAGAATATATTTTTCGGAAGCTCCCCAGGTAATAACTGAAGTATAGCTAGGTTTTGGAACTGCTCTGCAAGACCACAGATACTAGTGACTACTTGTGGGTCAGGGAATCCTTCAGGTGATCTGTGAGCTCGGTCTCTGTGGTCCCTAGATCCTGCCTTGGAGATTACTTAGTAGTAGGGAGAGACGGTATACATGTTGTTTTCAGGTGCATAAAGACTGACCTTTGAAAGAAATTTTAAATGAATTGATTGCTTGATATAATTTAGAAACTTTTTTGCCTTTATCTCATGAAAATACATTACCATATTGTGCTGAAACTTAGCACTCTTGGGTGTTTAGGGTTGTTTGCTCTTATGCGTAATAACTTTATACCGTGATTTTTGAGTTTTATATCCTGTGCTCTCATCCAGTCAGCTAGCTGTCAGTTCTGTTTTTAGATGCCAGCTTCATCATTATCTTTTTTTTCTTTTGTAATGAAGACCTATTTCCAGAGAGTTAGCCCAGGATCCGTTTGCCAGTTTTGTGTTTTGAAGGCGAGAGAGGCATACTTCATGCTTCACGTTTAACACAGACCCTTGCTTGCTAGTAAAAGGGGCTCCTCTGGGCCCTGGACTCTGGCCCAAATGGGTGAGTGTTTTTTCCTTCTGGAGGGGGCGACGGACGGAGAGGGATGAGGTGCAGTAGTAGAAAGGCAGATGTCCTTTTCTCACACATACTTACAATTTAGATCGTCTGGTTTATTGAATGAAAGAATATTAGTTTAAAAACTATTAAAACTATACAAATTTTCAGCAACTGGAATGTTAGTATCTGAATATATAAAAGGGAGACAATCGTGGAGGCCTTCCTAATCTTTCATCCCGAAATTCAGCTTATGGCTGTTATTGAGAATGACAAGCGACCCCTCCCCTACCAACTTCTTCTAATCCTCATTTATTTGATCAGCAAATATAGTAATTGAATCCTTACCTTGCCAGGAACTGTATTAGGGATTCACTCGTGAACAGGCACTTAAGGACTTGCAGTTTAGAGTGAAAGGTAGCAATTAGGAAAGGGATGCAGTTTTGGCTGGGAGACCAGGTAACAAAGCTTGTTAGAATTGTACATGGTGTAAGTGGGCTCCTCAGGGAGGCTCTACTGGCCTGGGAGGTTTGCTCCTTTGCAGGTTGAGTTTGCCTGAAGTCTCTTGCCAAATAATAAAGTAGTTACACCTTTGTTTCTTATATTTACTAAGTGGTTACTTTGACTTGCCTCCTTGGTTTGGTGTAAATTAGAAAGCAATCCCATTGTTCCTGTGCTGGTGAAGCTGTTTTATAATGACAAATAGGATTGGGCTGTATTGTTTTTTGCTCCACAGATGTTGGTTGTAAGTCAGTCATACCGGAAACACTGACAGGTTCCATACCGATCGGAGGTTTGCTGTAGATTCATGCCATGTTTCTTAAGCATCCTTGAGGTTGATTGTGCCACCAACGGGAATGGGTTTTTTTTCCTGCTGCAGTTGGACCTAGGTTGACTGGAGATTTGTTTTTGTGGTCTTTTGACTTTGGCTTAGATTTAGTTGCCACAGAAACCCCTTTTCTTCCGCTCTCCCTTCCCATTTATTTTTATTTACTTGGAGAGAGGAGATAGTTACTAGTCTAATCAATACTCAGTTTATTTCAGGGTTTGAATGATGATGCACTGACATCAGGTAGATCAGCTAGCGAAGAAGCAGGTCAAAGGAAAGGGAACCAGGGCACCTGGGTGGCTCAGTTGGCTAAGCGTCTGCCTTTGGCTCAGGTCATAGGGTCATGGGATCAAGCCCCACTGCTCAGTGAAGAGTCTGCTTCTCCCTCTCCATCTCCCCCCCCCCCCATGTTTGCTCTCTCTGTCACACTCTCTTTTTTAAAAAAGGAGGGGAAAGGGAATTTTGGCAGTAGTTGAAAGGCTTCTCACCTTATTGGGGATATTTTCATGTCACAGACTTGGCAAAGATCTGAGTTTACTCTGAGCAGAGGTGTTTTACCACTTGTCACTTACAGCTGGCTAGCATTGACTTGTTTTATAAGTATTAGGACAACACAGTGAACTGTGAGTTTATACAAAGTTTGATAGGTCCTGAACATCTTTTTACTGATATAAAGAAGCTCTGCTTTTGTACTTTTTGGTGACTTTGGAGAAAAATAGGGTTGTATTCCAAAATTTCTTGCAATGGGAATATATATTGACTTGGAATGGTCTGTGTAACCCAGAGGCTGACTGCCATGAAATCTGGTAACCTACAGGAAAGATAAATTAAAGATTGTTACTTTGGAACATTAGAAGAACAAAAAGGCTGCAGGAATAGGAGTCTGACTGGGTGTTGAATTAGACTTGGAGAAGGCTATTTGGATTGCTGGTTGGAGCCTTGAGTTCCTTTACCTGGATATAAATATGAACAATAGTGCTGGTGTCAGAGATGTGCTTTCGCAAGAGGAAAAAGGAAAGCTTATGTGAACAGCCAAGGCACCCTGAGACCCCAGTCAGGGCAAGTAAGGCAGGGGTGTGACTAACCCACTGAGGCGTGTTCTGTAGTGGCCTGTAGTCCATAGACATTGGCTGGACTTTGGTAAGATCTGGGCTTTTGGTCCATGGATGGGGGCAGTGGCAGGAGGAATATTGAAAAGTACTGACTTGATTGGCTATTTGGGGCTTCCTTTCTTGAGAGTCATGATTTTGGAGCTGGAACAGACATTAGAGGTCATTGATTCCTAGAGAAAAAATGCAGGCCATTGCTGGAGAAGGGACCTGTAGGCAGCTGACAAATTTCAGTTCCTGGGTGATTCCTTAGGGTTTTGGTGTCCCCCCCCCCCCCCCCCAGAGTGCAATTTCTAGTGTGATTTGCTTCAAGAGTGACATCACAACTGGATCTCACTAGAGTTGAGAATAAATGCTTAACTTCTGAGTTGTTTCCTTTTGGTGGTAGTACTTGTCAGTTTTCTGTCGTAGCAGATGAGGGGATAGTGTTTCCAGTTTTCTTTTCTTGACCTGGAGACACACAGGGTTTCTATTGCCTCTGGACATTGTGCACAAATCATCTGACTCTGCTGCCTGCAAGCAAGACCCTGCCCCTTCTGATTAAAAAATGCTCTTTCTACTATGGACCTCTCATCCTTGATTTATTACACCCTTACATGGATTCAACGACTGTGTATTTGGTACCTATGATAGGTGCATAGTATTTTAAACTAAAGGAGTTTTCACAGATTAATACTGTTCTCCTTCCCCAGTTCAGAATATATTGTGAAGGTCAAGAGTACATAAGGATCTAAAATAATGGGCTTTGACTTCTGATTCCCACAGTCTTCCAGCTTTGTAATCCTAATATTAGATGACATCTTTGTTCATTTAGTTTCCTTATCTGTGACATGAATATTAAATGTAAACTGATTATGGGCACCTGGGTGGCTCAGTTGGTGAAGCGTCTACTTTTGGCTCAGGTCATGATCCCAGGGTCCTGGCATGGAGCCCCATGTGGGGCTCCTTGCTTGTTTGGGAGCCTGCTTCTCCTCCATCTGTTTCTCCTCTTGGTCATGCATGTGCGTTCTCTCTTTCTCTCTCCCTCTCTCTGTCAAATAAATAAAATCTTTAAAAATAAATTAAACTGATTAGTACAATGTCTAGCACAGTAGTAGTTTTATTGATATTATTACTGTTATCAGCCTTCTTCCTAATAACAATAGAAATAAGTACAGAAATGACTGAGGTGCAGTGAATCTCCTAAAGAAGTGAAATGGAATATTGAGGGATCTTAGAGAACTTTGAGGTCTGACTAGTGGCTCTGGGGAGGTCCTGTGTGATGATGGTACAGGTTAAAAGAGGTTACGAAATTAGTGTTTGTGTGTGTGTGTGTGTGTGTGTGTGTGTGTGTAGAGAGGGAGAGAGAGGAGTTGTGTGTGTGTATATATGTATATATATATATATAGAGAGAGAGAGGAGGTAGTGTTTATATTATATATTAGAGGTTATGGAATTAGTGTTTTTTCTTTCTAAATTTGGATAGTGTTATATATGCTTTACTTAGGTAAATGTGGTATTTTCTTACTTTGATGAGAGTAGAGACCATAAATTTGAAGTTTTGCATTTTGCTTTATAAAACAGTTTAAAATTTCTGTTTCTGGCACTTATGACATTATAAAGGTAACTATTTGCTTTAGAGTCTCCTATGTTACATAGAACCATATTTTTCAGTGTACTGTGCTCTTGAAGAAAATCATATATGCTTTGAGGGATCAATGCATTTTAACAGATAATTGGATCTTTTTTATTTTGCACTTAATTTCTTTACAGATTCCGTGTTATAACCAGATAATACCTTTTTTTTTTTTTTTTTTTAAAGACTTTGAGAGAGAGAGAAAGCATGAGCTGGGTGGCAGGTGAGTGGCAGAGGAAAAGGAAGCAGCTGAGCAGTGAGCCTGACCAGGGCTCAATCTCAGGACCCTGATATCATGACTGTGCCACCTAGGTGTCCCTGGACAACACTTTTCTGTAGAGGGGCGGTTAGTAAATATGTTAGGCTTTGCAGGCTGTGTGATCTCTTAACTAGTCAGCTCTGTCATTGTGATATGAAAGCAGCCACGGACAAAATCTAAACAAGTGAAGGTGGCTATTGGGGTGCCCAGGTGGCCCAGTGGGTTAAGCGTCCAACTCTTGCTTTCAGCTCAGGTCATGATCTCAGGGTTGTGAGATCAGTCTCTCTGCTGTGTGGAGCCTACTTAAGATTCTCTCCCTCTGTCCCCTCTTCCCCCATCTCTCCTCTCTTCTCTTCTCTCTCTTCCCCTCCAAACCCCCCCCCCAAAAAAAACACCCTAAACAACAACAAAAAAATGATGACTGTCTTCCCGTAAAACTTTATTTACAAAAACAAAGTGGAATATATAAATACCAAATAACCAAGTTGTACATTTCAAATGAATATGATATTGTTTCTTAATTAAAGGTCAATGGAAAAATAATAAAACTATTTTGAAAACCAGGACCTCACAAACAGAACAGATGGTGGGCTGGATTTGGCCTGTCCTGCTCTAATATACTTTTTTATTTTAATTTTTAATGTGATCATATATTCAGAGAGTATATAGTGGCATGTGTAGGTACTACATGTTAAAACCAGCAACTATGTACCGACTAACTAGCTTAAGAAATGGAATGTTGCCACTACCTTTGGCTGAATGTCTTACCCTGACCACCTCTTCCTCTTCCATCTCCAGAAGGCAAGCACTACACTGCATGCAGCATTTTCTTGCTTTATGCTATTGCCATATGTGAAAGTATTCTTATATAATGTAACTTAATTTTTTCTAAGTCTTTAACTAGGATAGAATCATTTTATTCTATGCCCCTCCCCCTCAGTATTGTTTTTTAAATTCCTTTATTCAAATGTTTGAGGTTTGAGTATGTCTTAGGCACTAAGGTATATATTTTGATGCTGGATATGTTAGCATGAGTAAAGCAAACAAAAGTCTCTGCCCTCATGGAGCTTACATTTCATTGGGGGAAAGAGTTAACATGTAAGTCAAAGATAGAGCAGTATTTATGTAGCAGGGAGAAAAGTGAAGCAGGGAGGTGGGTGGATGGAGACTTTGTGAGGTTTGAAAGGTGGTCAGGGTGGACTTCCTGAGAAGGGGGCCTCTGAACAGAAGGGGGTGTGGGAAGGAGCCCTGTGGCTGTGGGTGAGGGTGGGGTAGAGTTGCGGGAGGACCCTTACAGGTAGGGTCCTGCTGGAGATGCTAAGAAGGGTTGTGCCTGCTATGTTGAAGGGACACTGGGGATGCCCACTGGCTGGAGGGAGAGCCCAAGGGAGAGTGGTAGTAGATAACATCAGAGGGGGGTAGGGGTGGTCCTTGGGGCCGTCACACAGACCATTGTTAGGATTTTATCTTTTTCTCTGAGTGAGATGGGAAGTCATTGTAGTGTTTTGAGCACAAGTGTGATACCAGACCTGAAGCTGTCAGGGTAGCTGCTGCCCCTGTGCTGCCTCAGGATCCAGCTGAGCAATGATTGCAACTCGGGCTGAGGGGGCACAGGGTGGCCATGAGAAGTGGTTGGGTTCTGGATGCAGGTAGACTGACAGGATTTGTGGACAGATTGAATGTAGGTGTAAGAGTGGAGTGAAGGATGGTACTAGGGGCTTTGCTTGCAGTGGGAGTTGTCGTGTGTGAAGAAAGGGAAGACCATGGGAGGTATGGGTTGTGGATGTCACATCAAGATTTGGGTTAAGCTTAGACATGTGAAGTTTGTGGAGGTTTTAGAGAACCAGCCAGACACATGGAGGATTAAGATGTCTGGAGTTGAGGGGAGAGGTCTGGGCTGAAGCTAGAAATGTTTGAGGCTTCAGTGTTTGGATGACACTTGAGCACCCCAAGGTGGAATGGGGGCCAAATCAGCAGAGACAACAGGGATGGGCCGTCTCTGAGGTGTAGGAGGATCAGGCTAGTGTGTTGTCTGGGATGCCAAGGAGGGAGGGAGAACCTGTGCTCACTGCCACTGCTGTCAGGTCAAGTGAACAGAGGGCCGGGGCTTGTTGGGTGACTCTGGCAGTGCTGAAGCCGCCTGCAGCCTTGAGAGCAGTTCCCACGTGCTGGTGTCTGAGAAGCCTGGGAGGGAGGCTTACAGAGGATGGAGAGAAGAGGACAGCAGGTAAAGAAAGTTCTTTCATGGGCATGTGCCATGACACCAAAGGGAGAGATTTGGGACCCTGAGCAGGTTTTGTTGAGATGGCAGAAATGACAGAATTTTGGTATCTGTGGCGGGAGATGATTCTTTATGGAGTCAGCAACCCAGTGAGGCAGGAGGCAGACACTGGCTGGAGCTGTGCTCTTGGGAAGGTGGCAGGAAATGGGCAGAGTGCCCAGGTAGAGAGCCTGTGGGGTCCTCCTTGCTGAGAGTTGGGGTAGTGGGAGCATGTGGACATGCTTCTCTTTCTTTTTTCTCTTGATGAAATAGAAGTTATCAGCAGTCAGTGAAGATTAGGTGACTGGAGGCTGGTAGGGACAAACAGAAGAGGGACAGGCCAACCTCAGGGAAGTGATCCTGAGTTTAAAGTGAGAACAGACAGCACTTGAGTTTGTTTTACCAGAAGCAGAGTAGGTAGTGCTGCAGTGGTGTTGGGGTTGTGGGTTTCCTGGGTTATAAGTGGCTGAGCAAGAGGTTAACGGAGTGATTGTAATGGGGTAGGGAGCATGGAATTACAGCTGGGAAGGGAGGGAAGTGAGGATGTGTGGACAGGGAGGTTTGGCCGTATTGGTGCACGAAGCTATACTTCATTCCTTTTCAGTTCTATGTTCTGTTTCAGACTGGGTAGATCTCAATCTTTGTCCAGTCATTGGAAGATAAAATTGTTTCCAGTAAAGAAACAGTGCTGCTTTGAACAAATGCAGAAACAATTTCTCCAGGGTATATACCTTGGAGAAAATTGTAGGGTAATGGGACCTATATACATTTTTAACTTTCGTAAATGGTGCAAATTGTATTCCAGGGTGGTTGTACCCATTTACCCTCCTACCAGCATTGTTATTCTGCATCCTTGCCAACACTGATATTGTAAGATTTTTTTTTATATTTGCCAATTTAAAAAAAATAAGCTTTATTGAGATATAATTCACATCTACATTTCATCCATTTAAAATATAGAGTCCAGGAGCACTTGGGTGGCTCAGTTGTTTAAGCGTCTGACTCTTGGTTTTGGCTCAGGTCATGATCTTAAAATTGTGGGATTGAGCCCCATATCCTGCTCCATGCTCAGTGCAGAGTCTGCTTCAGATTCTTTCTCCTTCCCCCAATACCCTCCTCCATGCTTGCTCTTCTCTCTTCAAAAATCTTAAAAAACAAAAAGTAAAGTGTAGAGTTTAATGCATTTTAGTATATTCACAGAATTGTGTAATTCTGTAATATAGAATTGTGTAATTAGACCACAGTCTAATTTGAGAACATTTTCATCACCCTGAAAAGAAACCTTGTCCTCTTTAGCAGTCCTTCCCTATTTCTACCTAACTTCAAGGCAACCACCTATGCTTTGTATTGATTTGCCAATTCTGGACATTGGATATGACAAATCATACACTGTATGATACACTGTCTCTCATGTCTGGCTGCTTTCACTTAGTGTCAGGTTTCACAGTTCATCCGTGTTGCAGCAGGTGTCAGTATCAGTACTTCATGCCTTTTTATTGTCCTATACATTGTCATATGGATATGCCCAGTGTTCTTATCCAATTATCAGTTGATGGACATTTGGATTGTTTCTACTTTTTGGCTGTTATGAGTAATACTGCTATGAGCATTTGTGTACAAGTCTTTGGGTGGACATATGTTTTTATTTTTCTTGGTGTATGCTTAGGAGTGGAATTCTTGGGTATCATGGTAACTCTGTGTTTAACATTTTGAGGAACTGTCAAACTTTTCCCAGCACTGTATCAGGGTTCCAATTTCTCCATGTCCTTTACCAACATTTATTATTTTCCATTAAAATTAATAGCTATCCTAGTGGGTGTGAAGTGTGGTATATCATTGTGGCTTTGATTTGCTTTTTCTTCATGACTATTGCTGTTTGACATCTCTTCCTGTGCTCATTGGAAGTTTCTCTCTAGAGAAAATTCTCTTCAAATCCTTTGCCCATTTTTTTTTTAAAGATTTTATTTAATTATTCATGAAAGACAGAGAGAGGCAAAGACATAGGCAGAGAGAGAAGCAGGCTCCACACAGGGAGCCCGATGTGGGACTCGATCCAGGGACTCCAGGATCATGCCCTGGGCCGAAGGCAGATGCTCAACCTCTGAGCCACCCAGGTGTCCCTCTTTGCCCATTTTTATTAGTATATTTTTGCATAGTTACAATGTTCTTTTCTCTAACTACTAATGAAGTATGCTTTTGGCAGTTTCATTTCTACCTCTCTAAAGTGCCTGCTTATGTCTTTTTTTTTTTTTTTTTTTTGCCTATGGAGTTGTTTGTTTTTTAAGTAAACTGTACTCTCAATGTTGGGCTCGAACTCATGATTTCTAGATCAAGAGTTGCATGTTCCACAGACTGAGCCAGCCAGGCATCCTTGTAGGAATTCTTGCGTATTCTGATTAATAGTCTTGTGTTAATTATCTGTGTGAAGAATACTTTTCCCAATTGATGACTTGTTTATTTACTGTGTTTATGGGGCTTTTTAAAAAGTATTTTTTGAAAGCATGGAATAAAAGGGCAAAAGAGGATCTCCATGTCTTCTGACCTGATCTTATTGGTGTACTGGCCAGTTACAAGAGGAAACAGACTTTTGGTTTATAGGTAATTGTCTTTTAAAAACTTTTATGGGGATGCCTGGGTGGGTGGCTCAGCGGTTGAGCGTCTGCCTTCCAGCTCAGGGCATGATGTTGGAGTCCCCAGATCAAGTCCCACGTTGGGCTCCTTGCATGAAGCCTGCCTCTCCCTCTGCCTGTGTCTCTGCCTCTCTCCCGGTGTCTCTCATGAATAAACAAAATCTTTTTAAAAAATAAATAAAAACAAAAAATAAGTTTTATGGTTTTTCTCCCTAAAAGTTTTACACATCTTTTGTTAGATTTATTCTTTGGGTACTTTATAATTTTTGTTGCTATTGGTAATGATTTTTTAAGTTAAATTTTCTATTTGCCAAATGGCAGTGCGGGTACCTTTATATGCAGCCCTTCTATGCTGTAATTCTCTAACTTAATAATTTGCCTGTGGACTCTAGGGGTTTTTATGTAGATAATCATCTCATCTTTGAATAACGGCAGTTCATTTCTTTCCAGTACTTTTACTTTTTATATCTTATTCTAGTCCTTTTGCACTGCTTGAGGACAGCCATTGCAGTGGAGACTATAACTGGTAATGGCAGACATCATTGTCTTATTCTCAGTTTTAAAGGAAATGCTTTTATATTTCATCCTTAAATGTATGGTACTTTTTTCCCCATTAACAGGTCGAGGATGATTGCTTCAGTATTAAAGAGAAATAATTAAAAAAAAATCACAAGTAGGTATTAAACTCAACTGAATGCATTTTCTCCCATCTATTGAGATGATGTTAACATGATTTTCAACTTTAATCTGGTAATGTGGAAAAAATTAAGGCAATTTTTAAATTAAGATAATATTGAAATGAACTTGGGATTAATCCATCTTGATCATGACATATTTTAAAGAAATACTGTATTATTAAAATTTTTTTCTGGTATTTTTTTTAATGTTTTGACTCACTAAATAACTTAGGATTTATGGATCCGTGTTAATTGGTAAGATTGGTCTATAATTTTCCTTTTTTTATATCAACCTTGATAAGTTTTATAATCAGGGTTATTCTAGTCTAATAAAATAAGCTATGGTATTTCCTCTATAATAATACATTCTCTTAGAGAATATGTAAAATTGGCATTACCTGTTCCTTCAATGTTTGATAAAATTTGCCTGTAAAACTATCAGAGCCTGCCTGATATTTTCTGTCTGACATTTTAAAATTACTGATTTGGTTGCTTTAACATTTACAGGATCATTGGGGTCTTTCTTTTTCTTTTCTTTTTTTTTTTTTTTTTTAAGATTGTATTTACTCATGAGAGACAGAGAGAGAGGGGCAGAGACACAGGTAGAGGGAGAAGCAGGCTCCTTGTGGGGGAGCCTGACGTGGGACTCGATCCCAGGTTTCCAAGATCAGGCCCTGGGCTGAAGGCGGCACTAAACCGCTGAGCCACGTGGGCTGCCCGGTCTTTATTTTTCTTGAGTCACATTTGGTAATTTACATTTTTTCTAAAATTTATTTTGTCTTCATTTTCAAATATATTGGCAGGAAATTTTAATTTCTTTTGAATCTGCCTAATTTGGAATTAGTCACTAATTTTTAACCTATTAAATAGAATGTTTAGGTCTATAATATTCTGCTTTTTCATCTACTTACTTATGTGTACATATATTCTAAGTAAGGTAATTTTCATTTAAATACTACTTTGACTATATCTCAAGTTTCACTATGTAGAATTTTTATCTTTCAGTTCTGAATATATTAAGATTTTCATTATGATTTCTTCTTTGATTAAAGAGTTTGGAAAGTATATTGAAAAATTCTGGTGTAGTTTTATCTTTTCTTAATATTTGTTATTGACTGCTAACATATATCGTGTTAATGAAGTGTGATCCACTGTGATTTTGATTTTTTTAAAATTTTGTTTCAGGCTGTTTTATTTTTTAAAATTATTTATTTATTTATTTATTTTTTAAAGATTTTATTTATTTATTCATGAGAGACACTCACAGAGAGGGAGAGAGAGGCAGAGACACAGGCAGAGGGAGAAGCAGGCTCCATGCAGGGAGCCTGACGTGGGACTCCATCCGGGGTCTCCAGGCCCAGGCCCTGGGCTGAAAGCAGCACTAAACGCGGTGCTAAACCACTGAGCCACCAGGGCTGCCCTGTTGAGGCTGTTTTAATGATGTCTGGTTTGTGGTAAATTTTTATCAGTCTTCCAGTGTATCTGTGTCTAAAAAGCCAGTGTGTTTCTGATTTTAAGGTGAGGTTTTTGTGCTCGCTTCAGCAGCACATATACTTAAGGTGAGGTTTTTCTGTGTATATTAAGTGAAATGCATTAATTGATTCGCATTCAGACTAGTATCTAGTTTGTCTGCTGTTATGTCACTTGCAGAGGAGTATTGTTGAAATCCTTTGTTATAATGGGAGCCCTGTCACATCTCTGAGGTGCTCTTAGGTTTTGCTTTGTGCCCATAGGTTTAGAATCATCTTGTGGTGAATCTGTCTCGCTAGGAATACTTTTCCATTAAAGTATATTTTGTCAGATATTGGTGTAGCTATACCAAGTGACTTTTGGTTAATGTTTGTCTTAATAGCTATTTTTCTGCCCTTTCACGAACAAACTTTTTGTTACCTTAACATTTTACATGTGTCTTGTTAAAAAAGACTGTATTTATTTATTTTAGAGAGAAAGCGAGGGAGAAAGAGTGCACCCACTAGTGCATGACCAGAGGGAGAGGGAAAAGCAGATTTCCTGCTGAGCAGTAGTCTGATGCAGGCTCCATCCCAGAGTCCTGGGATCTTGATCTGAGCTGAAGGCAGAGGTTTAACTGACTGAGCCACCCAGGCACCCTTACTCTTTGTTGTTACCTCTGAATACCCAAGTACCAGATATATGTTTGGCATAAGTATCAATCAGTATTAAAAAGACCTGAGAAATTACAAGTGATAGAGGATATTAATTTTGTTAAGAACTGGCAAATATTGAGTTTTTTTCTCCATTAGTGTGGAGCGGGTTTTGTGTCAGTAAGGGATTTCTTAGGGATTTTCTACTTCTTCACATTCGTTAGGTCATTTTTATGTCTAGAGATGGGAAAGTTTTCAAAGATATTACCTTTTTAAAATGGGATCATTTAATTGCTAGAAAACATTTATGTGGACCTCACATGTGACTGGCCTAGTGCAGAACACCAAAAACAATCTGGAAAAGGGATGTGGATCAAAATAGATTATGAGCCAAGTGAAAAGAGAGAGAGAGTGCATTTTAGCATTTAGAGCACATGGCCTATTCCGAGGGAGCGGAAGGACTGTTCTGTGCTTATTTTTTTATATGAAATCTTTTCTTACGTTGACTAATAAATGAAAGAGGGACAGTCAAAAACAAAAGAAGCATGGAGAGACTGGAGGGTATGTAGGCTGGGCTAGGGTTGGAACTCACTTTGTGACCCTGTGGTTCACAGGCCCTGCAGATTGTGGTCCTGCTTCTGCCACAGCCTTCCTAGGAGAGAGTTGGGTTTGATGCCAACACTGCTGATGTTGGGAGTGAAGATTTAATAGCTACTTCTAGTCCTATCCCAGTGGTTTTTCAATGAGGACAAAGTGTTTGAAATGCATAGACAATGTAACTATTGTTTCCATCAAACTTCAAAAAATAAAGCTCCATAATCTTCTGGGGCATTGAGGAAAGAAAGAAAGAATTATTGGGGGAATGGGGTGGAGAGAGAACTGGCTTAGCAGAATTATTGTGAGGATTAAAAATAAATATTACTGGGCATGTTTGTATGTATCTCCAGAAAAATATAAAGGAAGTCCATTCCTGCCATTTACCGTATTGTCAGGCCTGTTCAGTTTTGTTTTGTTTTGTTTTGCTTTTTTAAGATTTTATTTATTAGAGCATGCGCCCACAGCAGGAACAGTGAGTGGCATAGGGAGAGGGAGAAGCAGGCTCCCCTCTGAGCAGGGAGCCCCATGTGGGGCTTGATCCCAGGACCCTGAGATTATGACCTGAGCCGAAGGGAGACACTTAACAGTCAGTTACTACTGAATTGCCTCCTAATTAATGTAAACTGCCACCAGCCTGGTGACGTTATCTGTTATTTGGGGTTACTCTTTGTGTCTTGTGTTTCTGAATAACCATGTGCCAGATACATGTTTTGCATAAGCTCAATCAGTATTCAGAAGACCTGAGAAATTACAAGTCTGCATGCCTACATGCCTTACCCTGGTAGATGTAAATTGTGTCTCTTCTAAGTTTGTTTGCCCTGTGCCTGTTATTATAGCTATACTTGTGTTTGATTCATTGTACACATTATTTTTAACTTTTTCCCTCAAGATAAGTGTGGGATGTTCATCTTTCATATCAAGAAGGAGCCTCTGGGAGGGAGGTAGGCAGTATGGCCAGAATGGTTTAGAGGAAGGGTGGATTAAGTTCATGAGAACTGGATTGGAACCTTGGCTTGACCAGACTAGCTGTCTGATTTTGGGCAAATTATTTCACCTTTCTGAGCATGTTTCTCACATAAAACAGTGATGTTAACTTTGAGTAATTTGAATTTATGGGTGTTTATTTTTTATTTTTTGCAAGCATTCTAGTATAGAAGTCACAAACTGACAGAACAAATAGTTCAGGACAAACTGACTTTCTCAGTGGTTAATAGCTTATTTGATGAACTTTTACTAGCTTTGGTTTTGAAATCTTGACTAGAAGTGTAGGATATTGTGGATTTTTCTTTTTAAGTTTATTGCCATTTTTCTGTTTGGGATGAAAACTTAGTTTTTTTTTTTGTTTTGTTTTTTTTTTTTTACTCAAATATGAGATTATATTTGTTTTGAAAAAAAGTAGTCCTAGATAATACCAAACTCTCTTCTGATCACCTCCTGATCCTTTTCTACATTCTGCTGTTAGTTTTGTGTCTGACTTCTTGATTTTTTTCTGTGTATTTGCGTACTTATATATGTGCTTATGGAAACTGTACTGTGTTGGGAACATACACATTTTTACCACTCATCATTTCTCAGTCCTGGCAGTACAGAGAGCTCTTTGCCTCATTCACTTCGATTGCTGCATGGTCAAAGGGTCTCCTGCAGCCGTTTCCCATATCGGTGGGCTTTAGAGTTTTGTTTTGTTTTGTTTTTAATAGCCAGTAATTCAGCTTGTTTCGTTTGGCATAACAAAGTACATTGTTTTTAGAAGCTTTTAGAAACACAGTGTTTGCTGCAGAAATAGGAAAATGCCAAATTATAACCTGGATTCTTTGTTCTTTGGTTTTGCATGTAAAGTACAACTATTAAGCAGCGGAAAAACCTTGTTTTCTTTCAGAAAATTATTCATTTATCTCCCTTTCTTTTTCATTCAAATGATATATGACATATGACATTTTTAAGCTCTATTAAAAATGAACAATTATTTAGCAGTCTTTTTTAAGTTGTAAAATACACATAAGATTTATTTTTTAAACACTTAAAAATTAATAAGCTTTATTTCATAGAGTCGTTTTAGGTTCACAGCAAAATTGAGGCCAAAGTGAAAAAGCTCCCATATATTCCCTGCCTACAGTTAATCCCCACCATGGACATCAGCACCAGAATGGTACATCCATTACAATCCGTGAACCAATACTGGCACATCATTATCCTTCCAAATTCACAGTGTACTTTAGGGTTCACTCTTAGTGTATATTCTGTGGGTTTTGACAAATGTATAATGACATATATTCACTTTTATAGGATCCTACAGAATAGTTTCACTGCCTTTGAAATTTTCTATGTTGCCTATTCATTCCTCCCTTCTACCTTAACTCGCAACAACAACTAATCTTTTTATGGTCTTTATGGTTTTTTCTTTTCTAGAATGTCATATAGTTGGAATCACGGTTTTGGATTTTGGCCATTCTGATAGGTATGAGTGGTATCCTTTTTTTTTTTTTAGATTTATTTGTGTGTGTGAGAGACGGGTGTGTGCCTGTGTGTGTGTGCGCGCATGCGCGCGCACACACACATAAGAAGAGGGAGGGGCAGAGGCAGGAGGAGAGGGAGAGAGAATCTCAGCACACTCCCCACTGAGTGTGGAGCCTGACACCCTGAAATCATGAACTGAGCTGAAACCAAGAGTTGGATGCTAAACCAGCTGAGTCATCCTGGTGTTCCTCTCCTTTTTTTGGTAACATTGTTTTTAAATTGCAGTTCCCTAATATTGAGCATCCATTCATATGCTTATTTGCCATATATATGTGTGTGTGTGTGTGTGTGTGTGTGTGTGTGTATATATGTGTGTGTGTGTGTGTGTGTGTATGTAATTTTTTTTTTAAGTAGCCCATAGGGGGCCTGAGATCAAGAAAGAGTCGGACGCTTAATTCACTGAGCCACCCAGGCGTCTTTATATATCTTCTTTTTTTTTTTTTAATTTTTATTTATTTATGATAGTCACAGAGAGAGAGAGAGAGGCAGAGACACAGGCAGAGGGAGAAGCAGGCTCCATGCACTGGGAGCCCGATGTGGGATTCGATCCCGGGTCTCCAGGATCGCGCCCTAGGCCGAAGGCAGGCGCCAAACCGCTGCGCCACCTAGGGATCCCTTTATATATCTTCTTAAGTGAGGTGTCTGCTCAGGGTTTTAGTGCTGTATCTAGAAAGTCATTGCCATAGTTCAAGGTTTCTTAGTTTGGACTGGTATAACAATACTGTAGTCTGAGTGGCTTATCAACAACAGAAACTTATTTTGCACAGTTCTGGAGTCTAGAAATTTGAAACCAGAGTGCAAGCATAATTGGGTTCTAGTGAGGACTCTTTAGAGTTGCAGACAGGCATTTTCTCATCATATCTTTATATGGTCAAAAGAGGGCAAGGGAGCTCTCTGGGGTCCCTTTTATAATGGCACTAATCCTATTTATGAGAGCTCCACCTAATTATCTTTGCAAGGCCTCACTTCTAATACTGTCACCTTGTGGGTTAGGATTTTTTTTTTTTTTTTTAACGATTTTATTTGAGAGAAAGAATGAGAGAGATCACAGAGGGAGAGGGAGAAGCACACTAACTGTTGAACAGGAAGCCTGATGCAGGGCCCTGTCCTAGGACCCAGAGATCATGACTCGAGTTGCAGACAGATACCCAACCGACTGAGCCAGCCAGGTGTCCCTGTGGGTTAGAATTTCTGCATATGAATTTTGAGGGGTCAAAAATACTGAGTTTATTGGGCAAGGTCATCTAGGTTTTAGCTTACGTTATCTTCTGGGAGGTTTATGGTTTTGCATTTTACATTTAGGTCTATGATCTGTTTGGGGTTAATTTTTGTGAAGAGTACAAGGTCTGTGTCTAGGTAAATTCTTTTGCATATGATGTTCCAGCACCATTTGTTGAAACAACTGTCTTTACTCCATTGTCAAAGATCATTTATGTGCATCTATTTCTGGGCTTTTTTGTCTTGTTCATTGCTCTGTCCTCTGCTTAGTACCACACTGTCTTGATTATTGCAGCTTTGTAGTAAGTCTTAAGTTGAGTAGTGCTAGTCTTCCAACTTTGTTCTTTTCAATATGGAGTTTGTTGTTTTGGGTTTTTTTGACTCTCGTATACACTGTGAAATCAGTTTGTCATTAACCACCAAATAACTTGCTGGGATTTTGATTGTATTTGATTGGAATTGTTCCTGATCTCAGTGGAAAAGGTTTGAGTTTCTCACCTTAAGTATGATGTTTGGTGTTTGGTGTAGGTTTTTCATGGATGTTCTTTATAAGATTGAGGAACTCCCCACTATTCCTAGTTTGCTGGAAGTTTTTAGTCACAAATGAGTGTTGGATTTTGTCAAATGCTTTTTCTGCATTTATTAATATGATCATTTGATTTTTTTTCTTTAGCCTGTTGACATGAATTCTTTTAATGGTTTTTGAATGTTAAACCAGTCAGTCTTGCATACCTGGCATAAATCCTACTTGGTTTATAATTCCTTATATATGTTGTTGGGTTTGATTTGCATATCTGTTGTTGAGGATTTTTACATCTATTTATGAGAGATACTGAACTGTAGTTTTCTTGTAAGGTCTTTGCCTGGTTTGGGTACTAGCATAATGCTGGTCTTGTAGAATGAGTTAGGAAGTACTCCTTCTGCTTTTGTTTTCTGGAGGGCATTGTAGAGAATTGGTATCATTTCTTCCAGTAAATGTTTGGTAGAATTCATGAGTAAACCCATCCGGGCATAGTATGTTCTGTTTTGGCAGGTTATTAATCACTGATACCTCTTTTTTAATAGATAGAGACCTAGTCAGATTGTCTATTTCCTCTTGTGTGAGTTGTGAGAGATGTTGTCTTTCAAGGAATTGGTCCATTTCATCTTGGTTATCAAATTAGTGGCTGTAGAGTTGTTCATCCTTTGGTTATCCTTTTTTTTTGTTTTTTTTAAGATTTTATTTTTAAGCAGCCTCTACACCCAACATGGGGCTTGAACTCACAAACCCGAGATCAAGAGTTGTACACTCCTCCAACTGAGCCAGCCATGTGCTGTTACCTTTTTATTGTTCATGGCATCTGGAGTGATACTCCTTTCATTTCTGATACTAGCAATTTGATTCCCCCCCCCCCTTTTTGAAAGATTTTATTTATTTGAGAGAGAGAGAGAGAGATAGAGAGAAAGCATGAGTGGATGGAGAGGCACAGGCAGGGGCAGAGGGGGAGGGAGAAACATTCCTCACTGAGCAGGGAACCTGATGCTGGGCGCCATTCTAGGACCCTCGTATCCTGACCTGAGCCAAAGGCAGACACTGAACCGACTGAGCCCCCCAGGCGCCCCTGGGTCTTTTTTCTTTAGCTTAGAGAAAGGCTTATACATTTAATTGATTTTTTTTTTTTTTCCTCCTTAAAGAACCAGCTTTTGGTTTTCTTGATTTTTCTCTACTGATTTTCTTGTTTTCAGTTTCATTGAGTTTGCTAATTTTCATTATTTCAGTTTTCTGCTTGCTTTGGAATTAATTTACTCTATCTAGATTTGTAAGGTGGGAGCTTAGGTCATTGATTTTTAAAATCATTCTTAATATGTGTTTTCAGTGCTATAAATTTTCCTCTAAGCACTGCCTTTGCTGCATCCCTCAAATTTTGGGACGTTGTATATCTTATTTTCATTTTGTTCAAAAATTTTTTTTAATTCTCTGGAGATTTTTTTCTTCAATTCATGTGTTCTTTATAGGTGTGCCGTTTAATTTTCAAGTACTTTGGAATTTTCCAGCTCTCTGTTACTGATTTCTAGTTTAATTGCATTGTGGTCCGAGAGCAGACACTGTTATGATTCCTCTTCGTTTAAATTTGTTGAGATATGTTTTATGTGTGGTCTGTCTTCGTGAGTGTCCCATGTGAGTTTAAGAAAAATGTGTAATTGCTGCTGTAGTCTGAACATATCAACTATATGTAGTCGATTGAGTTGTGTTGAGTTGTGTTGCATTGTGTTGAGTTCAGTTACATCTTTGCTGATTTTCTGCCTGCTGGATTTGGCCATTTCTGACCCAAATGGTGTTAAAGTCCCCTTGCTACAGTGGTGGATTCATCCGTTTCTTCTTGCAGTTCTGTTTTTGGTTCTACTCTGTTGTTAGGTGTGTAACATTAAGGATTGTTATGTCTTCTTAGAATATTGACCCCTTTTTCATTTTGTAATGCCCCTTTTTATTCCCGATAACTTTCCTTCTCTCAAGTTTGCTGTCTTTAATTAAAATAGCTGCCCCCACTTGTTTTAATTAGCATTAGTGTGCTATATCTCCCTCCACTTTCATTTGTATGTGTCTTTAAATTTAAAGTGGTAGACAACGTATGATAATGTGTCTGTATAGTTTTTTTTTGGCTTTTGTTTCTTTGTATTTTGTTTTTATCCTGCTTGGTGTGCTTTGAGATTCCTGAATCTGTGGTTTGGTGTCTGATGTTATTTTGGGGGAATATTCAGTCATCACTCCTTCAAATATTGCTTCTGTTCCTTTTATCTCTTCCTTCCGGTTTCCCTATGACATGTAAGTTACACCTTTTGCTATTGTCCCACACTTCTTGGATATTCTGTTCTATTTTTTCCCTCAATCTTTTTTTCTCTTTGCTTTTCTATTTTGAGTTTCTTGTGTCAAATCTTCAAGCTCAGAGATTCTTTCCTCAGCCATGTCCAGGCTGCTAACGAGCCCATCAAAGGCATCCTTTGTTTGTTACAATATTTTTGATCTCTAGCATTTCATTTTGATTCTGTCTCCAAATTTCCATCTCTCTGCTTACATTATCCATCTGTTATTGCGTATCGTCTGCCTTTTCCATTAAAGCTCTCAGCATGTTAGTCATAGCTTTCTAAAATTCCTTGTCTGATCATTCTGACGTCCTTGTCATGTCTGACTCTGGTTCCGCTGCTTATTTGGTCTCTTTGGACTGTTTTTTGCCTTTTAGTATGCTTTGTAATCTTTTTTTGAAAAGGGGATATGATGCACTGGGTAGAACTGTGGTAAATAGGCCTTTAGAAATGTGATGAATTTCAGGGGAGGGGAAGCCGTGCTGCAGTCCTGTGGTTAGGTCTCTGTTTTGATAAGCCTGTGGCCCTCAACTGAACTGGAGTGCTTCGCCACTTTTTCTCTCCTTAGATGGGACAGAATGGTTAAGGTGTCCTTGAGTTGTATTTCCCTTCCTCCAGAGAGTATAGGTTCTGATAAAACCCCAGAGGTTAGGCTCTGGTAAAATAATTTCTGCTGAGGGCAGGCCTTGTTAAGAACAGAAAACTGAGGGATCCCTGGGTGGCGCAGCGGTTTGGCGCCTGCCTTTGGCCCAGGGCACGATCCTGGAGACCCGGGATCGAGTCCCACATCAGGCTCCCGGTGCATGGAGCCTGCTTCTCCCTCTGCCTGTGTCTCTGCCTCTCTCTCTCTCTCACTGTGTGCTTATCATAAATAAAATAAAATAAAATAAAAAATTAAAAACAAAAAAGAACAGAAAACTGACGTATTTCGGAAGCGTTCTCTTCCCCTCCCCCTGCTGAAAGCAGGAGATTTTTCTTTTATATTCCCTGTTAGGACCTGGTAGAACAATCCTCCTGGATTTTGTAAGTCTATGAGTTGTCCCCACTGAGCCTCCAGCAATTCGTTATAGTTGAGGTTTTCCTAACCTGGCAGTGGTTCCCATGGAAGTTCTTTGTTCACAGGTTCTTCTCTGGTAAGTTGTGACTCTGTATTTGCCTTTCTTTCTCCACAGTTTTAGGACCTTATTTCTCTGATGTATCTTTAAAAAGCTGTTGATTTCTTTAGTTCAACTTTTTACTGTTTGCTGGGACAGAGTGGCAACTTAGAAATTCCTTACATACTGGACGAGAAACTAGAAGTTTTATTCTACTTGTACAGTTCATCAACATCGAGTACATTCACATTGTTGTGTAACTTTCACCACCACCTATCTCCAGCCATGTTTTCATCTTCCCAAACTGAATTTCCATACCCATTAACTAATTACTCTCCATTCCCTCCTCCCCTAGCAACCAGCATTCTACTTTCTAGCTCTACAAATTTGACCAAGTACTTCAATTAAGTGGAATCAGGTAGGATTTGTCCTTCTGCTGAATAACTTGAAGCATAAAGTCTTCAAGGTTTATCTGTATTGTAGCATGTATCTGAACTTCCTTCCTTTTTAAGGCTGAACTATATTCCATTATAAGTGTATACCACATTTTGTTTATTCATCTGTCACTGGATACTTACCTTTACCTTGACTATTCTGATTTATGTACTACAACATGAATGTACAAGTATCACTCTGACACTGTGCTTTCAATTCTTTGTGGGTATGTACCCAGAAGTATTTTTCCTTTTTTTTTTTTTTTTTTTGCAAAACTACCATACTGTTTTGCATAAAAACTGCATCATTTTACATTCCCAGCAACAGTGCACAAGAGTTCAGTTTTTCCTCTTTAGCACATCTTTTTTTTTGCAGACTTATCTAGGAGGTTTATTTATTTATTTATTTTTAATATTTTATTTATTTATTCATGATAGACATAGAGAGAGAGAGAGGCAGAGACACAGGCAGAGGTAGAAGCAGGCTCATGCCGGGAGCCCGACGTGGTACTTGATCCCTGGACCCCAGGACTGCGCCCCTGGGCCAAAGGCAGGCGCCACCCGCTGAGCCACCCAGGGATCCCCTTAGGAGCTTTAAAACACTATTTGTTGTTTAAATCTTACTGGCAGCAAAAGCCAGGGAAGTTTTCTTTGTAGGATTTACAAGTTTCTGACGCTATATTTTCTTGGTTTTCTTCCTACCGTTCTTGGCCTTCTTTTTAATTTTCTTCCAGGCTAGTTTCACATTTTGTTCTTCAGCCTTTCTTATTTCCACACTTTGCCTTGTGCAATCTCTCCTTTCATGGCTGAGTTTATCAGGTACACGCTAAAGGTGCTTAGATCTGTCCCTAGCCCTGATTTTCTGTTGGGTTCCAGCTACCTGCAGAGCATTCTCATTCATAATCTTTCTGTCCCAAACTCAGTAATGAACCGGGTAATGTAGGTGAACTTGAGTCCTGTTACTGCCAAATCATAGTTGTTTGAGCTCTGAATTTTGTTTTTTTCTTTTGTACAATAGAAATGATGTATTTATGAGGATTAAATGATAGTTCATGTAACATCCACATTATAGCATACATGAGTTGTAGTAAGTATAACCATAGTTACTATTATCCTTTGTACAAATAATTTTCTTCCCTTTTGATAAAATTCTTTTTAATTTTCATGAGATTACTCATTAAATAAGACTTGCAAGACAATAAAAGGTACTGTCATTTCATTTATTTATTTTAAAAATATTTATTCGAGAGAGAGCATATGAGTGAGAATGAGTGGGATCAAGGTTGGGGGTGGCAGGCAGAGAGAGAAGCAGACTTCCTTCTGAGTAGGGAGCCTGACAAGAGGCTGATCTCAGGACCCCAAAGGCAGATGCTTAACCAACTGAGCCATTCAGGTGCATTGGTAGTCATTATTATTAATCTTGTATAGCATATTCTTCTTTAAAAAGCTCATACCTATTTATAGTGTATTAGTGATAGTGAAATATCTTTTCTCCCATATTCTCCTACCAGTTTTAATTCTAATTATTTTTTGTTTGCTGATTCACGGGATATAAAAGAATACCTCATGGATTTTTTTATTTCAAAAATTAGCCATGCTAGACATTTTTCACATGTTGGTTTATGTTTTGACTTTTTTTTTTTTAATTTAATGAAAGTACTCTGTTCAGATCTTTCGACCATTAGGTTTCGATTTTCTCAGTTCTCCAATAGGCATTGTATAGCTGAAAAATTATCCTCTGGTTTCAGTATACTCCTTCACATTTTGGAAAGATTTCCTGTTCCTTTTTTTATGCCATTGTTCTTCTCTGGGCTCTGTTTTTGTTTTTGTTTTTTTTGTTTTTTTTTTAAGATTTTATTTATTTATTCATGATAGTCACACAGAGAGAGAGAGAGAGAGGCAGAGACATAGGCAGAGGGAGAAGCAGGCTCCATGCAGGGAGCCCGATGTGGGATTCGATCCCGGGTCTCCAGGATCACGCCCTGGGCCAAAGGCAGGCGCCAAACCGCTGCGCCACCCAGGGATCCCTGGGCTCTGTTTTATAGTCATCTCACCTCTGTAGTTGAGCTGTATGCTTATAACGAATCCCCCCAAACACATTTATATCAAATAAGTTTACTAGAGTGTAGTCATGATTGGGTTACTCAATTTCTTAGTGTTAATGCCTTCAGTTATAAATGGAGTTATGAGAAATGAATGTGATTTATTTACCAAAATTTTGGAGTGCCTGTTAAGTGCTGGGTATGAAAATGTTTAAGAACCACTTGGCTCATCATATTAGACCGTCTGCAAATGGTGCAGCTGTTACAGTAGTTCCACGTGTAGGATAAGCTTCACTTTTAACAATCTTGAAGGTGGCACAATGGTAGGAAGAGCAAGGTATTTCCAAGTCCCTGGCCTAGCCACTTCCTCAGTTTGTGACCTGAGTCACTCACTCCTTGTCTTTGCACCTCAGGTTGCCTACTTGTAAAAAATGATATAACTTCTCATGTAAGATTGTTGTGAGGTTCAGATGAGAATGTATATGAATACGTTTGGTATAGATTCTACTGTTTTTAAAAACAACCTTTTCACCTTTCTTTGCAGGTACATATGGCACTTTTTTTTTTTTTTTTTTTTTTTATGATAGTCACAGAGAGAGAGAGAGAGAGAGAGGCAGAGACACGGACAGAGGGAGAAGCAGGCTCCATGCATTGGGAGCCCGACGTGGGATTCGATCCCGGGTCTCCAGGATCGCGCCCTGGGCCAAAGGCAGGCGCCAAACCGCTGCACCACCCAGGGATCCCTAAGATTTTTATTTATTCATGAGAGACAGAGAGCGAGAGAGGCAGAGACACAGGCAGAGGGAGAAGCAGGCTCCATGTAGGGACCCTGACGTCAGACTCGATCCTGGGTTTCCAGGATCAGGTCCTGGGCTGAAGGTGGGTGCTAAACCGCTGAACCACCCAGGGATCCGTACATATTGCATCTTATAACAGCTTATTGAAACATAACGCACATATAGACATACAGTTTACATGCTTAAGCATACTGTTGATTTTTTTTTTTTTTAGTATATTCACGGCATGTGCAGCTATCACTACAGTCACATCTAAAATGTTTTCATTTCCTCAAGAAGAAACCTCATACTCTTTAGCAGTCATACTCCCATTTCTCTCCCATCCCCCAGCCCTGTAACCACTCATCTACTTTCTGACCCCAAGGGTTTGTCTCCTCTGGACATTTCACATAAATGGAACCATAGAAAATATGGTCTTTCATGACTGGCTACTTTGCCTTAGCTGTGTTTTCAAAATTCATGTGTGTTGTAGCATGTACCAGTCCTTTTTTTGCTAAGTATTATTCTGTCATACCTTTTATTTATTCATTAATCAGCTGACGAATATTTGAGTATTTCTACTTTTTGGCTATGATGAATAATGCTTTTGTGGACAATTTTTCTGTGGATACACACTTTACTTTCTCTTGGATATATACCTAGGAACAGAGTTGCTGGGTTATAAGGTCATTCTGTGTTTAAAAAAAACTTTTGAAAAAATGCCAAAATAATCTCCAGTGTGACTCCTTTTAGGTTCTCAGCAGTGTGTGAGAATTTCAGTTTTTCTACATCTGTGTCAACTCTTGTTACTGTGTGTCATCTTGATTATAGCCACGTTAGTGTGGCTGTTTGGTGGCATTGCATAGTTCTGATTTGCATTTCCCTGATAGGTAATGACATTGTCTTTTTAGTGTGCTATTAGCCATTTGCCCATCTTCTTTGGAGATAGTCCTTTTTTTTTTTTTTTTTTAAGATTTTATTTATTTATTCATGAGAGATACAGAGAGAGGCAGAGGGAGAAACAGGCTCCCCGCAGGAAGCCTGATGCTGGACTCAATCCCAGGACCCAAGGATCACAACCTGAGCCAAAGATAGAGGCTCAACTGCTGAGCCACCCAGGTGCCCCGGAGACATGTCTGTTGAAATTATTTGCCAGCTTTTAAATGAGGCTGCTTGGCTTTTTATTATTGAGTTGTGTTTCTCACACTGTAAGTCCTAATTAGATGCACAGTTTACAAATACTTTCTCTCATTCTATAGTCTTTTCACCTTCTTCAACAGTGTCATTTAAGCACAAAAATTTTTTACTTCTTTGAAGCCCAATTTATCTATTTTTTGTTTCTTACATTTTTGGTATAATCTAAAAAGGCTTTACCTAATGTCACAAAGATTTACTCCTGTTTTTTTTTTTTTTTTTTTTTTAAGAGTTTTGTTTACATCATTTTAAAGACTATTTTTTACGGCATTTTGAGGTCACAGCAAAATTGAGGGAGGTCAGGGATTTCCTGTATATCTACCGCCTCTCCTGTTATCAGCATCCCAGAATGTACATTTGTTGCAGTTTATGAAGCTACATTGACACATCACAATTGCTCAAAAGTCCATAATTTACAGTATGAGTTCTTGGTGTTGCACATTCTGTGTGTTTGGATAAATGTATAATGACATGTATCCATCATTCTGGTATCATACAGAGTATTTTCACTGCCCTAAAAATCCTCTGTCCTTTGCTTATTTACCCCCATCCTGCAACCACTGATCTCTTAAGCGTCCTGTGGTTTTGCCTTTTCCAAACTGTCCTATGGTTGGAATCACAGTCTGTAATCTTTTCAGATGGGCTTCTCTAAGTAATATATATTTAAGGTTCCTCCATGACTTTTCATGGCTTGCTACTTCATTCTTTTTAGTACCCAATAATATTCTGTTGTCTGGATGGACCACAGTTTATTTATCCACTCACCTACTGAAGGACATCTTGGTTGCTTCCAGGTTTTGGCAATTATGGATAAATTTGTTCTGAACATTTGTGTGCATGTTTTTGTGTAAATCACAAGTTTTTATCTCCTTTGTATAAATACTAAGAAACACAATTGCTAGATGGTATGGTATTTTTAGTTTTGTAAGAAACTGCCAGTCTGTCTTCCAAAGTGGTTGCATCATCTTGCTTTCCCATCAGCACTGAGTGAGAGTTCCCCAGACTCCATAGTGTTGTCACCATTTGGTATCCTTTTTGGATTTTGGCCATTCTAATAGGTATGTGGTGGTGTCTCACTGTTTTTTTAATTTGCATTTTCTTCATGACATAATAATATGGAGCATCTTTTCAGATGATCATATCATTTTTAATGACTATATTTCATTGGATGGATAAAAGAATCTTGGTGCAGATAAAACCATTGTTATTTATTGGATATTTAGGTGCCATGTATTTGTGAATGACCTGGATTATTTGTCCTCTGGTAGTCCCTACAGTGTCCTGTGTCCTCTATATTTACACATTTTTCTCTTTTCTGTTTTAAACTTTCTGGACATTGTTATATATAAAACTTTTTGTTTAGTATAAACACCTTAGGATACAGTCATAGAAGCTGAATAATTGGGTCAAAGAATGTGAAGAATTCAACACTTTTTGATATCTAGGACCAGAACAGTTATGCAAGTTTATACTTTTGCCACCAGTTCCACCCAGTTTTTTTTTTTTTTTTTAAGATTTTATTACTTTATTCATGAGACACACACACACAGAGAGAGAGAGAGGCAGAGACACAGGCAGAGGGAGAAGCAGGCTTCACACAGGGAGCCCGACACAGGACTTGATCCCGGGTCCCCAGGATCACGCCCTGGGCTGCCTCCACCCAGTTTTATATTAAGAAATTTTAAAATCTTTAAAAAAATTTTACTTCTTTGAAAAAAAATTTTTTTTACTTCTTTGAGAGAGAGAGCAAGAGCAAGCATGAGCAGGGAGGAGGGGCAGAGGGAGAGAAAGAAGCAGACTCCTTCCTGAGCAAGAAGCCTGACAGCACAGGGCTCAGTCCCAGGACTCCAAAATCATGGCCTGAGCCAAAGACCGACACTTAACTGACTGAGCCACCCAGGTGCCCCTAAACATCTTTATTAGGGGAAAATTTTAACATGCATAAATATATAACAATAGTATAGTGATCCTTCGTTTGGGGAGCTCCAAACAGCTGTATACTGGAGGACATTGCTGTTATTTCCTCCCCCATTCCTCATTTCTCTCCTGAATTGTTACTAGTTTAAAACTCTATTGAAATAGTTATAATAGAAATATAGAAAAGTACATATTGTAATAAATTTTCACACTGAAACACACATGGGTAATTGACATCCCAGATGCCCCTTTTGTCTGCTTCCTTCCAGTACCCTCCCTGTCTCAGGTACCCAGTATCCTGACATTTACCTGAACTGATTAGTTTGTCCAATTTTGTTCTTAAGTAAGTGAACTCCTACAGTATGTTAGGTTGTGTCTGAGTTCTTTCTCTTGTCATTGTGTATAGGATTATCCGTTATTACATGGAGTTGTTGACTATTCTTGTTGCTGTATGAAATTTCATTGTATGAGATTACTTTCTTGTTGGTGGACATCTAGAGAGTTGGCAGCTTTGCTGTAACAAATAGTGCTACTCTGAACATCTCAAGTGTGTTTTTTGGTGGATATACATACATATTTCTGTTGCGAATGTATCTAGGAGTAAAACTGCTAGGTCCTTAAGGTATATGTACATTTTTTTGGAAAACTGTGGCTGCAGCTCCTGAAGTGGTTGTACTGAATGAAATTACACTTCCATCAGCAGTGTGTCAGATTTTCACTTACTCCATATCCTCTCCTGCAGCTCATATTTTCCATCATTTTCATTGTAGCCACACTTCTAGCTGTGTAGTGACAACTTAAGATAGTTTTAATTTGCGCTAGTGAAGTCAAGCACCTTTTCATGTTTTTTTATTGGTCATTTGGATACCCCTTTTTATGAAGAGTATATTTTATTTTTTATTTTTTATTTATTTATTTTTTTTATTTATTTATGATAGTCACAGAGAGAGAGAGAGAGAGAGGCAGAGACACAGACAGAGGGAGAAGCAGGTTCCATGCACTGGGAGCCTGATGTGGGATTCGATCCCGGGTCTCCAGGATCGCGCCCTGGGCCAAAGGCAGGCGCCAAACCGCTGCACCACCCAGGGATCCCTGAAGAGTATATTTTAAAGTCTTTTTTTACCGCGTTGTTTTTCCTATCCTGCTGATTGTCTTTTGTTGCATAACAAATTATCCTTAAACTTTTAGTAGCTCGTAACAACAAAAACCCTTTTCCGTCTCTGCTTCTGTGGGATAGGAACTTGTGTCTACCCCCTGAAGGCTTGACTGCAGTTGGAGGATCCTTCCCAACGTGGCTCATTCACACACATGGCAGGTTGGTCCTGGCTGTTGGTGGCTGGCCACAGTTCCTTTTCATGTGGGCCTTTGTTGGAGATCCTCCGTGTCCTGTCCTTAGGACATGTTTTCAAACATGACACTTGGTAGGATTTCTTTTATTTTGGATATGAGTTTTTCAGATCTAAGTGTGGTGAATGTCTCTCTCCATCTGCTCTGTGGGTTTCCATTGTGTCACTTGAGGAAGAGAAGTCATTATGAATGCAATTTAGTTTATTACTTTTCCTTTTATGGTTAGTTCTTTCCATATTACTTTGAAGGAAATCCCAAAATAATTATTTTGTTTCTTCTGTAAATATGTCAGAGTGTATATGTATGTGTGTGTTGCCTTTCAAAGATATTTTTGTTTAAACATAACCACAAAGCTCTCATTTCTAAAAACAAAACAAAACCCAATCCAATACCCAATCAGAGTGAAATTTCCATTGTGTCAAATATTATAATTTTTTTGATACAGTTTTCTAATTTTGGCAAATCAGGATCCAAATAAGGTCTACCAGTTTAAAAAAAAAAAAGATTCCTCATTCATCACTCTTTTCCCCTCTTGTCCTCTATTTTTGGAAGACCTAGATTGTTTTGTGGTGTCCCCACAGTGTTCTGTGTCCTGTTAGCAGGTAGCTGTAAGTTTCTTTGCCTGAGGGGTAAAGTTTGTTGTCCTCTCACTAGTGTTGCTTCTTTGGTTGTGATCTGTCTCTGAAGGTTGAATGGGGACCCAAATTGAAATTTCTAAAGGGCTTTCAACCTAAATTACATAGAAATTCACTCAGGTCATAGTTGTTCTATACTTAAAATGTAATGATCGTTTCAGAGTGTGTTCTACTCCATCACTTTCTGTGTTTGTAAGGCCATCTGAGAGTGCTTTTTCAGTGTTTTTTTGTAGAATGACAACATAATGGCTGTACGCCTTGTCATCTTGAGCATATACCATGCCCTCTGGTGATTTAATAATGTTTCAGGGCATTACAAAATGAGGTCCAGCTCTCATATCTTAGACTTTCCGTGTTTATTCTCTACTTGGTTTTTTCTCTTTGTACTGTCCACTCACTTTCCTTCTCTTGTGGCTGATTTTTTGAGTTGTAATGACCAATGTTTTAAGAATTGATGAGTCAGAATCTTATTTTTAGGTGAGCTTGAATTTCCAGTCTTCCCCAGGCTTGGTCTCTTAACACATATCTTGGCCATGAGAAATTAGAAAAATTAATGACAACATTAGAATGAACATTAAAGAAATAGATTAATTTTTAAGATGCATGTATGTCTAAAGTTTAAACATAGAAAATTTTCTTAATACCAGTTGTATTGTAAGTGTCATCCAGCTTCAAGTAAGAGTTATATTTTTAGTGTTTTGTTTTTAAGTGAGCGCACGTTAATGATACTGATTTTTGGCCATAATTCATTTACCAAATATCTCCTGGTGCCTGCCCCATGCCAGACCTGGCACTTCCAGGCTTTAGTCATACGTGGTTAAAAAGATGGCTAAAGGGGCACCTCGGTGGCTCAGTTAAGCGTCTGACTCTTGATCTTAGCTCAGTTCTTGATCTCAGCATCATGAGCTGTCAAATCCCACGTTGGGTTCCACACTGGGGGTAGAGCCTACTTAAAAAAGATGGCTTTGGTGCTGGTGCTTTCAGTGAAATGCTCAGGACAGTGTCTCAATAAGGGATATAATCAGGCTACATATATAATCTTAATTTTTTTCAACATGTAGTCAATATAAAATTATATTTTAAAAATATTTATTTATTAGGTTGAGTGTGAGTGGGGTGGGGGTGGGATCAAAGAGGCAGAGGGGGAGAATCCTTAAGCAGACTCCTGCTGAGTGCAGAGCCTGATGCCAGACTCCTTTCCTCTACCCTGACCTGACCTGAAATCAAGAGTCAGATGCTCAACTGACTGAGCCACCCAGGCCCCCCATAAAAAATATTAATGAGATATTTTCACTTCTATTTTTGTACTAAGCCTTTGTTTTTTTTTTTGTTTTTGTTTTTTTTAGATTTTATTTATTTATTCATAGAGACACAGAGAGAGAGAGAGAGAGAGAGAGAGAGAGGCAGAGACACAGGCAAAGGGAGAAGCAGGCACCACACAGGGAGCCTGACGTGGGACTTGATCCTGGGTCTCCAGGATCACACCCCAGGCTGCAGGCGGCGCTAAACCACTGCGCCACGGTGGCTGCCCATATACTAAGCCTTTTAAATCAAGTGTGTATTTTGTGATTACAGCACATCTCAGTTCAAATTGTCTACATTTCAAGTACTCAGAAGCCTTGTGTGGTTACTATACTGGACCACATAGATCAGAATTATTATTACCATGGCTCACATGGAGTAGAAGAGGAAACTGACTAGGAACCCAAATAAACAGTGGCTTATGGGCCAGAGAAGACATTGGGAAATCAAGTAAGAAGCTGTTTCTGCTTTCTAGTTGGTGGCAGAAAATGGAGGAGGGGAGACACTCAGAAGATGGAATTGGATTGGGAGGGAAAAGAAGAGCTAGGGCAGTTTCTAGGCTGTCTTTCACAACTGGGATGTGCCTTTTCTTTCTTTCTTTCTTTTTTTTTTTTTTAGATTTTATTTATTCATGAGAGACACAGAGAGGCAGAGACACAGGCAGAGGGAGTAGAAGCAAACTCCACGCAAGGAGCCCGATGCGGGACCTGATCCCGGGAATCCGGAATCCGACCCTGATCCAAAGGCAGACGCTCAATCGCTGAGCCACCCAGGCGTTCCAGATGTGCCTTTTCTGAGACAGGGAAGACTTGAGGAGGAAAAGATTTGATTGGGGGGTCAGTGTTGGTGTATGATAGACGAAAAAAGGCTTTGTTTTGAAGATACTCAATTTAATGTGGTTGTGACACATCCAAGGGGAAATTCTGCTAGCAGTTGGGTACCTGTGGACGAAGTGCAAAGATGGGTATTTGGTTTTATAAATTTGTGTCTTAACTGTGTTTATAGAGGTATTTTTAAAACCTACCATTTATTCAACAGAAGTGGTTTTTTGTTTTTGTTTTTTGTTTTTTTAAGTCTCCTGGGTTTTGTTTTAGTTGCTGGGGCAACAGCATGAATGGAACAAGTGTGAATTGACATCCCAACCAGTGTGGTCACTGGTCTGGAGAGTGTAATAGGTGATGTCCACAGTCTGAACCCTGCATCAGCTTCTACCTTAGTAGGGGTGTAGTAGGGGAAGAAAGGAGAAGAGGGAACCTCCAACGTAGGAGACTAAAGAAGCCAAGTAAGGAGAATGTTTAGTAAGGAGGGTCTATTGGTCAGCTGTGTTGAAAGCTTCTGAATGTTGAGGGTAAGATGAGGACAGAAAGAGTTTCATTTGGATTTGGCCCTATCTGGAGGTCACTGATGACTTGAAAGAGCAGTTTGAGTTGAGTGGTACAGATAGACACCAGATTGGAATGAGTTGAAGAGGGAATAATATTAGACAAAGGGCTCATTTTCTTTGAAATAACCACTACAAATCATTGAGATGACCAGCCAAATAGAAAAATGGACAAAGGATATAAACAGACAGTTGGCAAAAAAGCGAAGTGTAAATGGCTCTCAAACATATAAACAGTGCTCAAAAGAGAAAACCACCAAAGACAAGGGTGTTGGGGAACGACAGTCCTGTGTTGCTGGGGGGAAGTCTAGATAGGTATGACCTCCATGGAGAGCCATTTGCCAAAATGTTCTCATTAGAAATGCACACTTGATCTGGCAATTCCACTCCTGGGAACTCTGGCATTTGTTTGTGATAGTAAAAATTGAAAACTGATCATCAGTGGTGACCTAGTGAAATCAGCTGTAATGCAAGGAAAAGTCTATATCAGGTAAAACATTTATTCTGTAGGAAAGTAGAATTTGTTTTTGTTTTTTTCCTACCATGCTGTAAATCAAACCCTTTGAAAGTGGTTATTTTCCCTATTTATTTATTTATTTATTTGTTTGTTTGTTTGTTTGTTTGTTTATGATAGGCACACAGTGAGAGAGAGAGAGGCAGAGACACAGGCAGAGGGAGAAGCAGGCTCCATGCACCGGGAGCCTGACGTGGGATTCGATCCCGGATCTCCAGGATCGCGCCCTGGGCCAAAGGCAGGCGCTAAACCACTGCGCCACCCAGGGATCCCTATTTTCCCTTTTTAAAGATTGAGAAAAATGTTATGTCTGGTATGGGTTATAGAAGATATTTGTAAATGTGCCTTTGAAGAGCTATGTTAAGTTTTTCATTCTGCCGTGATCTTCTGCCTGTTTAACACATTTCACATAAGTTATTGATCTAAATTTTGTTGTCTGGATACCTGTTGGGATTCTTTTCCAAGGACCCTGTCCTGTTTTATATATATATGTGCCTAGAGGAGAGGTGAGTGCGATGTATCTTAAAAGCTTCGCAGATGAATTCACACTCCAGTTTATCTTACAGCACCTGAAAATAACTACAGCTCCTATCAAAAGGGCATCAAATTGTACTTGGTGTGGGTCATTGACCAAGCAAGCATATGATAATGTTTGAGAACCCTAAATGTAGCAATGGGGATTATACTAGTCTGGTGTAGGGGGAAGACTTTCTTGGTCAACTTTTATGGGAAGAGGACAGTACAAACCTTTCTGAGCTCTGTGTTCTGACTTTTCTGCCATTTGGCTTTCTTTGGAGATAATGTGTTCACATGTGGACTTAAAGCAAAATGAAAAATCAGGCACACCTGAACAGACCAAATCAGTTTCCTAGCAGAATACATTGATTCTGTACCAGGACTCTATACTTTAAGATCTTGTTTAAATTTATTTAATTTCTTAAGAGTTTGAGACTGTAGTTATTGATTCCTTTTTCTTCATTTCTTTGAATATCCTGGTTTCACTTTTATTTTATATTTCATTTTATATTTCCGAAGTTTAGGATTTGAAGCATGTTAAGTGATAATTTAGTCTAATCTTTTCATTTTCACAGATAAGAGAATAAAGAGAATGAATTACTTGCCCAGAGGTTGACTGTGTTCTCTTGTGTTCTTTTTAAGTCTTCCCCATGAGGTTTGGTGATGTGCAGGACACTATGGTACCTTGCATCATCTGTAGAAGTAACCTGCCGTCATTTTGAGAGAGGTGTCATTTTAATTACATTGCTGCAGTTCTAATGCAGATAATTTATATGCTGCACTAAATTATTTACAATCACAGAGACAATCTAGCTGAACCTTTTTTTACATTTTTTTTGTTGTTGTTGAGAAAGTTGCCTAGACATGTGAACTTACTCATCCAAGATTGTAGACCATTTATTTTGTGCTTAGTTTTTAAGGTGAGTCAGAATTAGAGCAGTGATGTTCAGCAGAACTTTGTATAATGATATTCTTTATCTGTCCTCAGTGTGGCTATTTAAATTAAAATTGAAAATTTAGTTTCTTAGTCTTACCAGCCACATTCCAGGTACTTAATAGTGATGTGTGGCTGGTAGCTATTGTATTGGACAGCACAATCTGGGGCACTTCCTTCCTCCCTTCCTCCTTTCCTCCCTTCCTCCCTTCCTCTCTTCCTCCCTCCCGTTTGTCAGTCCTTCTCCACACCAAGCTTGGAGCCCAGTACAGGGCTTGAACTCACAAGCCTGGTGAGATCAAGACCTGAGCTGAGATCAAGAGTCAGATGCTTAACTGACTGAGCCACCTCTGCACCCAGCACTTACCTTTTTTAAAACAATTATTTTGAGGGCTGCTTAAGTATTAGTGGAAGAAACCAAGGCTTATGAATAAGATTAGAATTGCCAACTAGAAATTAGGCTTTTGTTCAAAGCTAGGAGGAGAAATGTGCTCTTGGAGCTTTTGACAGAGCTACAACTGGTTGTGGCATGGGCCTTTTCTTGGTTCATATTAAGTCCATTCTTTAGGAGAGTAATCAAGAACCTTTATAAAGATCTTTTTATTATTTTTTTGCGTGTGTGTCTTTTACCCTGTTTTGCCAGTGAAAATCTCATTCTTGGGTTGAGTTTTCAGTGGACAAATTCTTTCACTTTCATGGTGCTTAGCACATTTTTTAGTCTCTGTACTTTTACTTATTAATCACTTGGTTACTAAGATACCCTACAGAAAGTTTTGATGCCTTTCTTGCAGTTGTACTCTGGATTATGGAAATTTCAGCTTTTACATCAAATTAAACTTGATTGTCATGGCTGAGCCAGTTAAGTATAGCTGGCAGTTGGGATTGTGTACTCTTCTGTACCATTGCTGTACGTTTCTTCACACTGTTGTTGTAATAGGCAGAGTTGGTTCTCTGGGCTTTACTTTGTATGCTAATTTACTGATTTATGACTTGGCTTCATTTTAATAGCAACTTAGATTGGGTTGGCTTCATGCATGACTGCAGTGATTTGGTTGTCCATTAGGGCGCATAGCCAGACGGTGATGTAATCCAATCAGGTGCCAAAGTTTTTACCTAAAGTACTTTACGCATATGATTTTGCTTTTAAAAGGTGGTAGTATGGATTTTTACCTTGGATGCTTTATACTTTAATAAAGTCTTTTTTTTTTCTTTTTGCATTCTTGGTATGGTGATTTTTGATTACTGATTTACAAATCTTGGTGTTCTTGCCATGGCTTGTATTAAAATGATTGGTGTTTCTAAAATTAGCTGAGTTATATGTATGGATATATATCGATATATAAATAGATTTTTTTTTTTTTTTAAAGATTTTATTTATTTATTCATGAGAGACGCAGAGACACAGACAGAGGGAGAAGCAGGCTCCACGCAGGGAGCCTGATGCGGGACTCGATCCTGGGACTCCAGAATCATACCCTGGGCCGAAGTCAGGCGTCAAACCGCTGAGCCAGCCAGGGATTCCCTATAAATAGATTTAAATATTTACATGCAAATATGTGTTTAAATTTTTGTTGAAAGATGCCTCTCAAGCCATCTGAATTATTTATTTAGGTTTTTTCTTCCAATTATGAATTGTTTATATGCTCATTTTTGATGACTTTTGTATTCTTTTCTTTTCTGACTTTTGTATTCAAATTTTTGTAGACTTTTAAAATTTTTTACTCATAGCCTGGGCATTGAGGCTAAAATGGTGAACGAGACCTCAAAGAGATGGATTATTTTCCCATCTCATTATATTCTATCTCTTAGGACTTGGGCAGTTTGGAGAGCATGTGTGAGAACACTTGCAGAAATGGGATCAATATCCATGTTAAAATGCTACTCTGATTGAGCTGGCCTACCTGAGGGCTGCCTAGTGTTAGTAAAAGTAGAGTTACTTGCTTTTATGTGTTCGGTCTTTGGGCTGTATCACTTGTCTGTAATTGAGAAGGTGTTTATTGTTCTTGATGTATGATACAAGGAGAAATTAACTTTCTTGCATGTTCTGTAATAGTTATGGCTTCCTTGTGTGAATTTGCATCAGTGAGGAATATCTTGGAATTTACATGATAGCGCGGAGAGATTTTCATTGCCTTTTTTCCTAAGATATATTAAAGAAATAACCTAGTTCCCATAAGGTTTATATGGAGTAAGTCCTTTCTTATTATCCTCAGCTATAAAATAGGAATTAATACCTAAGAGGATTGAAAGCTCTTGTATAATGCTGGCACAAAGGATTTGTAAGGGTAGATGTTCATTCTTGCTATTCTCAAATTCTGTGACTAAGCAAGTACATATTTAGATACTGTTGAGTTGAGAATCTGTTTTTTCACCATTTTAGGCTAAACCAGTCCTCATTTCTGACTGGTTATTTTTATAGTTATATTGTTCTTGCATTCTCCTTATTGGCCTTGGTCAGAGTATTTAAAAATTGAGATGCTTTGTGATAGGATTGGGTTGTATGGCTGTTGAAGAAAATGTGGCTCCTTTAAGGAATGGTTGGCAAAAATAAATATAAAAGTGTATTATCTCTTTTTTAAATCTTGATTTCCTTTTCTGAAGGGGCCCCTCCAGATCCATTTCCTCTGAGAGAATAATATAATGATACCAACTGCTATAGACTGAATGTTTGTGACCCCCCTCCAGATCCATATGTTGAAACCTAATCTTCACACTTCATCAGTGTGATGGTATTGGGATGGGGGACCTTTGGTAGGTGATTAGACCATGAAGGTGGAGCCTTTGTGAATGAGATCTAAAAGAGACCCTAGAGATTTGCTGGCCCTTCCTGACATGAGAGTACACAGCAAAAAGACAGCTGTCTATGAACCAGGAAGCAAGCCCTCACTAGATACTGAATCTGCACATGGTGTGATCTTGGACTTTTCCAGTCTCTAGAACTGTGGGAAATAAATTTCTCTTGTTTATAAGCCACCCAGTATGGTATTCTGTTACAGTGTCCTAAATAGACTAGGACATCCACTATTACAGCTCACATTATATTGTTTACTAGCAAAGCCCTACTTTTCCTCCTTTAGCTCCACACATTGTACTGTTGCTCCCAATCCTTCAGTACTCTGCTCTCTGGCCAAGGCCCTTTTCTTATTATGTAAAACTCGGGTTTCCTGCAAGTTAAATACCTGGAGAGAGTTCCCCCCTTTTGAGAGGGAAGCAGCTTTCGTCATCTTCATGGATTCCACCATCATCTGTATATTTTAACTTTCAAAGCAAACCTCTCTCTTTGGCTTACGTAGCTTTTTTTCCAGTGGTCTTGTGTCCTAATTTGTCTGTATACTGTCAGTTAAATTCTTTCCAGGCTGGGATCCGGAACTCTTTGTCTTCAGGCCCTAAACTGTGCGTGTCTAACTTCTCCCTCACCATCAGCAGCCTGTCGGTCCCCAGGGGCTTTAAGCAAAGTTTTTCCCCCCATTTTACTTCTCTTTCCATTTATTCTTTCACTGGTCCTGCTTAGGTCTTTCTATAATTTAATTGACTAATGTCTGTAGCCACTGGCACCATATTTAAAGCCTAGATTACTTCATTTTTATATTAGATTCATAAGTTATTGAAGCAGGAAGAACAATGTTTAGAGTTAAGTAGTCCAACTCTTTATTTCATAGATGGAGGAATGGATGGATAGTCAGGATGGATAGAAGGCTCATGTCTAGAGCTAGGGAGTTGCTCATGTTATAGCTGTCTAGTCTCAACATTGAATACCTTTTTCCAGTTTAGCATTCTTCTTAAAAATTTATTAAGGACTTTTTTTTTTCTTTTTTTTGGTCAAAGCATTACACATCCACAGTTAAAAGTGAGCTAGTTCTAGGAGGTTGGATGAGATTAACAGCCTTCCTTAGCCTCCTCACCCTCTTTTTGCTTTTCCTGAAGGCCACTGTAATTTTTTGAACTTTTTTTTTTTTTAAAGATTTTTTTCTATTCTTTTGAGAGGGACTGTGAGCGCACACGTGAGAGCGCTTGAGCAGGCACTAATCAGGGAGGGGGGGTGGGGGTGGGGGGGAGCAGACTCCTCTCTGAGCAGGGAGTCTAGTGGCTCCATCCCAGGACCCTAAGATCATGACCCAAGCCAAAGGCAGACGCTCAACCAACTGAGCCACGCAGTTGTCCAGAACACCTTTAGCCAATTAAAAAAAAAGTGTGTGTATATATATACATATTATATATTTACCTCCTGTGTCTGAAGAGCATATTTGAAAACTTCATACTTGCATGATTGTACGCTGAATTATTTTTAGTTTCAAGCATATCCGTTGATTTCCTGTTATGAAAAGATACAGAAGGTAAGGATTAGCTCTCTCTTCTCACCTCCCACATTCTATCTTCCCCATCCTTCCAAAATAATTCTATTGCAATTGTGGTTAAATCAATATTTAGTTTTATCATTATGACCCTGTGTGCTATTTATATATTACATAGTGAATTACGAATACTTTTCCTGAACAACTTTTGGTTTTCCTTGAAAGTGTATCACTTTTCACAAAACGTTTGTTTGTTTGTTTGTTTGTTTGTTTGTTTGTTTTGAGTAATCTCTACACCCAGTGTGGGGCTTGAACTCTGACCCTGAGATCGAGGCGCATGCTTCAGTGACTAAGCCAGGTGCCCCATCACTTTAAAAAAAAAAAAAATTCAGTCACTATTTTAGCCTCAGACTTTTTGTCAGTTCCATGCTCAGGTATTCAATCAGCTTTCACTTTTGGAAGAACTCTTCCCCAGCTCCAGGCTGCCTTGCTAGCCTTCCCTGCTGGGAGCCCAGTTGTCTCCTGGGATCCCAGGGATTTTTCCTCTCTTGTTCTCGTGTTCTTTGCTGTCTTCAGAGCTCTCCCTCTGTGTTAGTGGAGCATAATCTCTCTCCTCAGTGTCTTCTCTGAATAACTTGTGTGGGAGGTAAATCTTTTGACTTTGTGTTTCTTTCTGTGTAGTCTTGATTGATGGTTGGAAATCATTTTCCTTCTGCATTTGTTATTTGTTCTGTGTGCCCTTTTAAATAGTATTCTTTTGTTTATGGATGTATTATTATCTTTCTGAGGACATCAATTATTATTTTATATATTCTCTTTGTTTTTTCTGTTTTTTTTTTTTTTTTTTTAATTTATTTATGATAGTCAGAGAGAGGCAGAGACACAGGCAGAGGGAGAAGCAGGCTCCATGCACCGGGAGCCCGATGTGGGATTCGATCCCGGGTCTCCAGGATCGCGCCCTGAGCCCAAAGGCAGGCGCCAAACCGCTGTGCCACCCAGGGATCCCTCTCTTTGTTTTTTATTTTTCCTCCAGCTTGTATTTTTCTGTTTTGCCCTTGACTTTTCATGATAGTGGCTTTCCTGAGATACATGATAATCTTTGTTTTCCTTCATATCTAAAAGTCAGGGATACACAGCACAAAGAGTTGAATTATATGAAATTGCTCTTTCCCAGCTTTCCTATCTGTGAACATCTTTACTTCTCAGATCTTCATTTTTTTTTTTAAGATTTTATTTATTCATAGAGAGAGAGAGAGGCAGAGGGGGAAGCAGGCTCCATGCAGAGAGCCTGAGGTGGGACTCGATCCAGGGTCTCCAGGATCACGCCCTGGGCTGCAGGCAGCGCTAAACTGCTGCGCCACCGGGGCTGCCCTCAGATCTTCATTTTTATGTTACATTCTCCACTAAAAGAACCAGGGCTTCCTGGAGAAATGAATGATTTCAGAGTTGGGGCAAAGAATGTTCAAGATGAATCTGGAACATGTCATGTTGTTATGCCAGGAAATAAGGAAGTGCTCAAAGAGTGTGAGAAGCACACAGGAGTCTGCTTGAATCAGGACTCTTAACTGGCCGAATGTGGGACAATTTGAGCATCAGAGTGGATGATGGCATTAATAAATAAAATAAGAATCTGTGAGTCCATATTGTTAAGGAGTTAGAGGATGAGTGAGAAGAGGAGGGCATACCTTACTAAAGTTAAAATATCATCTGATGGAAGAACAGTAGATTTACAAAAAAAATCACTTTTTAGCCATCAGAGAACAGTTGATCAGACAAAAATTGCCAATAGGTAGTAAAACTACTGAGTGAATGTTTTAAGAACATAAGCTCAAAATATCTTTCCACAGGGACACCTGGGTGGCTCAGCGGTTGAGCGTCTGCCTTTGGCTCAGGGTGTGATCCCGGATTCTCAGGATCGAGTCCCACATCAGGCTCCTTGCATGGAGCCTGCTTCTCCTCCCTCTGCCTGTGTCTCTGCCTCTCTTTCAGTGTCTCTCATGAATAAATAAATAAAATCTAAAAAGAAAAATCTTTCCACAGATTACTTATTTATTACAGAAAAATGGTTATTTTACAGCGGTGAAGTATGGCACATATCATCTTAACCAGGTGATCTAAATGCTCGCCAATAGTGGGACAAATTGACACCCTCTTTATGTGATACTTCAGGAACAACAAAACTTCATTTATTCATGCCAGAAATGTATACCGTGTATTCCTCAAAAATGTCAGTGAAATGAAAGACAAAGAAATAATGCAGGACTGTTTTAGACAGAAGGAAATGAAGGAGTTAGGACATAGGATCCTGGATGGAGGTGATGGAGGATTACCATGAAGGCCATTGTAGAACATTTGGGAAAATTGGAATATGAACTATTTAATCCTTAGTCAGTAAGTACTATGTTAAATTCCTGACTTTGACATACGTACTGTGGTTGTGTGAATTAGTGTCCTTGTTCTTAGGAAATACACAGTGAACTGTTTGGTGGAAAGGTCAGTGATCTATAGTAACTATCAAGGGGTTGGGATATTCGTGGAGAGGAGGTGCTCAAGCAAAAGTGACAAAATGATTAGTTGTGAGTCCAGGGGAAGGCTTAGTGGGAGTTTTCTCTACTATTTTTTTTTTTAAGATTTTATTTATTTATTAGAGACAGAGAAAGAGAGAGGCAGAGACACAGGCAGAGGGAGAAGCAGGCTCCATGCAGGGAGCCCGACGTGGGATTCGATCCCGGGTCTCCAGGATCACACCCCAGGCTGCAGGCGGCGCTAAACTGCTAAGCTGCCTGTTCCTCTACTATTCTTGTAACTGTTCTGCAAATTTGCAATGAAAAGCTTTTTAAAAAAATACTAGTTTTTAAGAATGGTAGATTGGAGGCTCCCATCATGGGAGGGGCTCATTGGCTATGAACTTTCCAGCAGTGACCAGTAGTGCTTCTTTGGTTGGGAAATTCCTAGTGTCAATATTTTCAAGTTCTTTTTTCTCAAGGTCAGTTAGTTCACTCTGAAGACATTCCTGTCTTCAGCCTAGCTGGGAAACTGAAGAACCCAGTAGGAAAACGTGGCTGGAGTTGGGGTGGGCCGTGGGGTATGCCTGTGTCTCAGCATTTATTCTGTAGTTCCCGCAGTACCTCTGTTATCAGGGTGGCGAGCTATAACAAGCTGTGCTGGCCAGGCTCTCCAGTGCAGAGGCCTGCTTTCATGGCTCATCATCCTGTCATACGCCGAGCTGGCAGGGATGGGAGAGGGTGAAGATATTTAGGGATCTAAATGTTCAGTGAATAACTTTCTCAGCCTGTACTCCTTTTGCTCCCTTTCAACACCTCTCTAATTTGGTTGCCTTCTCCTGGTCCTTGTGGATTGTGTCTTTAAGGCAAAACAACCAAAATAGTCTTTTTACTGTAGATCTAGAGGCATTTCAATGTGTATTTGACATACACTCTTTACTCAAGAGGCCCACGGCTACACTCAGACACTCTTCCATTCTATTTGCCGTGGTTTGGTCTTGTTTCTCATGTTCTCACACTTTAGAATGACTATATTTCTTACCATCAGTATTATAGACCCACTCTTTTCCCTCATTAGCCCAAGTGAAAAGAGTATGAGCAATTATACAAACACCTTATTCCAGAAAAATGGATTAAGTCTCAGCACACTTGTTACTATTTAATAAGCACCCAGGTTCATAATGCCATGAGCACATTTGATAACTGTTTTTTTTTCTTTTGGCTTCCCTGAATATGGAGTGTGCAGCATGGTGAGGCAGGCAGGCAGGTTGGTCCAACTCTGCTGGGAGCCTGTGATCTACCTACTGGTGGGGGGAGTGAGTGATCTTCGCTCCTGGAAGAAACAACTGCAGATCATCTCTGAGGGTCCTACAACCACTCATTTAAATGCTAAATTGTGTGTGTGCGTGCGTGCGTAAGTGTACATTTTGTGATGCATGTAAATTCATCGGATTCTTAAAAGGACCTGGAACCCTGGGCACACAGAAGGTTGGGATGGGGCTAGAATTACCTGCAACATTTAGTGATACACTTTTTATAATAACACGTTAGCCTTGTTATGCCTGAGGACTGTAATAGCACATGATGGCACATGATGTCTTAAAATTTAAAGCAGAAATTTAGTTGGTCAATTTTTTCAAGCGTTTGTTTAGAAAGCATTTGACTGGTAAAATGTTTTATGTTTAGAATTAAATAATTTCTTAAGCTGGGTTTGTTACTGTTGGTTGATTCAATTTATTGTTTCTTTTTTTATTATTAAAGATTTTATTTATTTATTCATGAGAGTCACAGAGAGATAGGCAGAGGGAAAAGCAGGTGGGGAGCCTGATGTGGGACTCAATCCCAGAACCCTGAGTCAAAGGCAGATGCTCAACCACTAAGCCACCCAGGTGCCCCTCAAGTTATTGTTTTAATAAGAAGTCAGCAGTCAGCATTGTTTCTGTTATCTTATTTGATGGAAAACATTGGCTTGAGTGTAGTGAGTTTTATGGAAGAAACATATCCAATGAACAGCATTATGTTTTGAGATGCCTTGTAGACTGTCTTCTTACAGGATTTCTAATTAGCATATTGTCCATAATTTGAATCTTTTCCTGCAGTGTTATCCATAAAGTGCCTTGGAAAATGGTTTATAGTCCTTTCATGTGTAGTGTTTGATTAATTGACATTAGAGACACAGTTTGACTATAGCTAGTACTTCAGTGACCTCAATATTCTGCTTTCATTTCCTGGTGAAAGTTATGGTGTTTAAAGGTATTAACATGGGGCTACTTGGCGGCTACTTTTAAAATTTGATTTAGTATTTTAAAATATGGTGCCATCACAGTCAACCCTGTGTTGGGTAAGAATATCATTGATGTTTTCATAACATAAAGATAAGAACATTTATATGTTCTTACTGATAGTGCTATTATGGTGTCTGTGTTTCTGGGTTATTGTTTAGTGTAGGGTAAAAACTGAGGCAGAGGGATGATAGTGCCTTTCCTCCTCTCCTTTTTTTTTTTTTTTTAAGATTTTATTTATTTATTCATGAGAGACCAGAGAGAGAGAGAGAGAGAGAGGCAGAGACACAGGCAGAGGAAGTAGCAGGCTTCATGCAGGGAGCCTGATATGGGACTTGATCCCGGGTCTCCAGGATCACACCCTGGGCCGAAGGTGGTGCTAAATCACTGAGCCACCCAGGCTGCCCCCTCCCCCTATTTTCACATAGAAAAAATTTCAGTTAACTAGAACTGTTTGATCTTCTGAGATTCTGTGAATCAGGACCTTCAACCAGTATCTTTAATGTCAGATGTCACCAGACCAAAACAGAACATGCTGTGAAAATATGCTCTTTTTTCTTTACAGGAGAGCTTCTGTTTTGCTTCCACATCCCACTTTACCTCTGGCTAGTCTGCTAATGCAGTGAATTGGAAGACAACTGTTACCAGCATAACCTGTAATGGGCAAGGAGCCACAGAGAAGAAAACATTTCTTTTAATTTTTAAACTTGGTTGAAAGGTAAGACCATTGAAATTATCAGGAGTTTCCTTCCATGAGTTCATCAAGGAAGGCAGTGTTCTTTTGTGAGACCCTGGAGTCTAGGTCGACCAGGGCCAGACCAGGTACAGTATGGTTCTGTGGCAGTGTGGTATTTTTAGCAAGTTAAATAGCCTCTGTAGTTTGCTCTTGCAAGTTTTGGAATCTACAGCACACACGATGTGTGGGTTTCCTCATTTCCTAGGGGAGTTGATCTGGGTCCCAAGGATAAGCCAGGCCTAGCAAGCTGAAGGAGCACACAGAGAATGACTGGTTCTTCAGACTCAGCGGCTGCTTCTAGGTCACCTGGAAGTATGTGTGTGCTGGCACAAGAGAGATTGAGCTTGGGTTGTTTTGTTTTACACCAGCCAAAGGCCATCTCTCTCTGGCTTTTAGCTAGCCATCTGACTGCTTTCAAGTCTTAATTGCTATCATTTTAGAACTCTTTACTGAAACTTTTTCTTAAACATCGGAGGTTAATTTTGCGTATTTGATAGTTGGCACCTCAGAAAGTGGTCCAGTAGGGTCTTTGGAGGATGTGACACATTTTTAATCCATTTTCATTTGCTCCATTGTATCTTGAAGAAAAGGTGGGCATAAACCACTTAATTATATACAGTTCAAGCTTCTTTATCTCAGGAGATAGTCTAGTTATGGTGCTATAGCAGCTCTCTGCTTTTCATCCCAAGGCAGTTTTTCCTTCAGCCCCTCATAAATGACTCTCCTCCCCCTTCTGGCCTCTCTCCGTGCTTATGCAGTGAAGCACCACCTCCTGGGCCTCCTGATATTCAGGATTCTTACATAAATCTTCTGACTTGTCCAGCTTTTTCTCTGTAAAAATCCTGACGGGGAGAATTCTCCTCTAAGTATTCATTCACCTCTTGGTGCCTTGTCTGGTAAGGCACCTTTTTTTGGGGAGTAGGGGTGTCCAGCTGTTTCTTCTCTTTCTCTGCCCCGGGTTACATTCTAACCCTGTGGGTAAAGCCACTTCCATTTCCCACCTGCCTGACTGTGTGGAAGAATTCATCCCAAGTTGAGGGTTCAGATTTGAGAAAGTCGGGACCACATGCTTACAACTGTGGTCTGACCATGTAGGCCCATTGATTATAATAAAGAAAGTGGTTTATGATGCACATGAGCTGTTATTCTGCCTTTTGATCAGCTGGTTCAGAGCTGGGAGTAACAGGAAGAGGGGGCACAAATTTCAGGGCCCCCAAAGACCTCCATCTTGAATTCAGCTGGTTATTTTATAGGTTGTACCTCTTTTTTCTGTTTATGGGACTGTTGTCTGTTTGTAAATTGTAATAGTTACCCACTTTTCATTGTGGGTATTGTGACACTATCAAAGAATGATTTTTAAAGCTGTTTCAATAATACCATACAACTGTAAAAAATTGAGATATAATTGACATACAACATGTGAATTTTACTGTATTTTATTTTTTTTTTTTAAAGATTTTATTTATTCATGAGAGACACAGAGAGAGAGAGAGAGAGAGGCAGAGACACAGGCAGAGGGAGAAGCAGGCTCCATGCAGGGAGCCCGATGTGTGATTCGATCCCGGGTCTCCAGGATCATGCTGTGGGCTGAAGGCAGCACTAAACCGCTGAGCCACCCAGGCTGCCCAATATGTGAATTTTAGGCACACAACATAGTGAATTGATATTTGTATATATTTTGAAATGATCACCACAGGAAGTCTAGTTGACATTCATCATCACACAGTTTTTTCTTGGGGTGAGAACTTTTTTTTTTTTTTTTTAAGACCAGGAGTTGGGGGGCAGCCCGAGTGGCTCAGCGGTTTAGCACCGCCTTCGGCCCAGGGTGTGATCCTGGAGACCTGGGATCGAGTCCCACATCGGGCTCCCTGCATGGAGCCTGCTTCTCCCTCTGCCTGTGTCTCTGCCTCTTGCTCTCTCTCTCTGTGTCTCTCGTGAATAAATAAATAATAAAATTAAAAAAAAAAAAAAAAAGACAAGGAGTTGGGGAGGGGCAAAAGGGGAGAGAGAGAATCTTAAGCAGGCTTCATGCTCTCTGAGGAGCTAGACACGGGGCTCAATTTCACAACCCTGAGATTATGACTGGAGCCAAAATCAAGAGTCAAGGGCACTTGGGTAGCTCAGTCAGTTCAGCATCTGACTCTTGGTTTTGGCTCTGTTAGTGATCTTGGGGTCATGGGATTGAGCCCTAGTAGCAGACTCCACACTCAGTGGGAGGTCTGCTTGGGATTCTCTTTCTTTCTTGCCCTCCCTCTGTCCTTGCCCCTGCTCGCGTGCATGGTCTCTCAAATAAATAAATTTTAAAAATAAATAAAATTTTTAGTAAAACAACAAAAAACAAAATCAGGAGTCAGATGCTTACCCAACTGAGCCACCAGATGCCTCTGTAATGGGAACTTTTAAGATCTCTCACAGTGACTTTCAAATACATAATTCAGTATTATTATTAACTGTAGTCACAATGCTGTACATTACATTTCATGACTTATTCTATGACTTGAAGTCTGTACCTTTTGACCTTCACCCATTTTGTCCACCCCCCCATCATACGGTTTTATTATTATTCTCTGTATTTGATTACCCTTTTACTAGGGCTCAGCTCTTTTTCTACCTTATTGGCAAATCTTTCTGTATTGTTTCAATTTCTCTGTGGCCACTCCTTTGTGAACTCTTAGAATATCTCAATTAGTGAAATAAGTCAATCGGAGAAGGACAAACATTATATGTTCTCATTCATTTGGGGAATATAAATAATAGTGAAAGGGAATATAAGAGAAGTGAGAAGAAATGTGTGGGAAATATCAGAAAGGGAGACAGAACATAAAGACTCCTAACTCTGGGAAACAAACTAGAGGCGGTAGACGGGGAGGAGGGTGGGGGGTGGGGGTGAATGGGTGACGGGCACTGAGGGGGGCACTTGACGGGATGAGCACTGGGTGTTATTCTGTATTTTGGCAAGTTGAACACCAATAAAAAATAAATTTATTATTTAAAAAAATCTCAATTATTTTAGCGTTATTTTTTTTCTTTGAGTACATTTAAGCATTCCACAAGCAAGGATTTTTGACTTCTACTTGATATTTTTAGTACTTTTTACACAATAGGTATCATTAATTGTATAGTGGTAGGGCTAAAATTTCAGAAACATTTCTTAGGATGACATTTTTAGGACTTTCTCCCTCTCATTTTGTTTTTGTTTTATTTTGTTCTTTGCTGATGACTCTTAGTTGTGGCAATGGATAGAACAATTCCTTACCATTAGCTGTATTCCTTCTGTTTCTTTTTTTCACTCCCTCTGTTCATCATATGCTGTCTGATGCCAGGTGAATTCTTCTCTTAGGAAGTTATCCATTAGTCTCTAGGAGTCCTAGAATCAGTACCAGGTGGTAGAGAAGGATTCCCAAAGAGGAGCAGCATTGTAAATATAGGGTCCTTTAGACAGGGTTTATCAAGGCCCAGATAGGAAATTTTTTTTTTAATTTTTTATTTATTTATGATAGTCACAGAGAGAGAGAGAGAGAGAGAGAGAGGCAGAGGGAGAAGCAGGCTCCATGCACTGGGAGCCCGATGTGGGATTCGATCCCGGGTCTCCAGGATCGCGCCCTGGGCCAAAGGCAGGTGCCAAACCGCTGCGCCACCCAGGGATCCCCAGATAGGAAATATTTTAGGTTTTGCAGACCACAAGGCAAAAAGGAGAATATTGTATCGGTATTTACATAACAGAGGAAATTTTCACAGATATTATTGATGGAATTAAAAATTTAAGAGTACTTGAGTTCAATATTCTATAATACAGATCTATTAATGAGAAGAATGGAATTCTTTTTCTAGGGGGATACCATTTCACCTAAATGGTGTTCATAGCCAGACTTCCCCTCTCAAACTCTATTGTAAATGTTCATCTAATCTATTAATGCTGCTATAATGAGATTTTACATATTTCATCTTTGAAAATATCTTTTTACACAAATAGGTACTGCCACATTCTGATATCAGTTCTAAAAGCATGTATATTCATTACTTGGAAGGCATTTATAGAATTCTATTAGATTCTTCTCTTAGTGTTTGTCTTTTAGCATGTCATTACATTGTAGATTGATTACTTCTAGTTGATGGTTAGGAAAATTCTCATTTGTATAGCTGTATGAATTTTGCAATAGGATAATTTCCTTTACATTTGCATTAAGGTCTGAAAAATTCTTTTAACTGTAGTTTGAGCTAAAAAAAATGTACCCACTGCAAATTTGTATGGAAACAGAGATCTCACTTCAATTTTAGGTTCTGACAACATGGGAAGGGTATGAAGCAGTTTGAATTTATGATCCTAACAAAGTTAGTAGTGAAATGACCTTACCACTGCAGCAGGTTTGCAGACCAGTGCTGATTAGCCTTGTAGTTTTAGGTTGAATTCACTAAGAAGCCTCAAGTCTTAAGCCAATGCCAATTTTCAGAGCCATTCAGGGCTTAGCAGTAGTGGTTGAGGGTTATTCTCTCATTCAGAAAGATTTCAGTCTTGACTCTGAGCTCAAAAAGTTGCAGAAGACATTAACCCTTGCTAAAAGCCATTATGCTGCTTGCTGGTGATAGGAAAAGTCAGGGTCGGATGACAGGTCTGGAGAGTAAATGAGGTTCGCTGTTGATGTTACCAGTACAGTAACACATGAGGAATTTAAAAAACCTCTCAAAGGACCTGCTGATGAAAATCAAGAACTGTAAACTTTGAACAGTACATTTTCACAAGTTTTGTAAATTTGTCCAATTAAGCCGTTTTTTGCTCTACATGTTATTTTACCATTATCAGCTGTAACACGTCACTCATGGCCGAACTCTGCTACACACTGTAGTGACTTTGTCTAGCTTTTCTGAAAACACCTGGCCTGTGGCTGTTTTGTGTGGGCTCTTAAAGACTCATTTGTCATCATGTCAAATGCCTCAAATAAATAACAGCTGAGCTGCATCGGTCATATCTGTGAACTCCTCAAGAGTCCAAAGGAAAACTATCCTTGGCTTCCTTGCCATATGGCTAATAAGCTACTTGGAGACCAGCTCTGCTTGAGGTTTCATTTTCATCTTCTATTTTTGTGAAGAAATTTTCCTGTTACAAGATAATCCAGTTAAAAGCTTAAATGTTTCTGACACATGCCTTCCTATGCGTTGGGAATACTCTGATGACTGCGTGGTCTGGAAGTGTGGACATAACATTATGTTCTCTTAGTACAGGTATGGTGTCGTTACATTGCAGACACAGCACTTTGCCATCTGATTTTGTGACATAAGAATCACCGTCCCACTCTGTCTTACAAACACAACTTGTGAAGTCTGGTTTTTCTTTTCTTGTTTTGATTTGTTGGGGATGCAAGGATAATAAAATAAGTGTTGCAGTTCAACATTTTGCCCCAAGTTAGGACTGTGTCATCGTGATCCAGCGAGCAGCAGTGCAGAGTGATAAGTACCCTCAGGTGGTCTCTGCCACGCTCAACTCTGCCTTCGTAGTGTGACAGCAGCCAGAGGCAGGATTTAAGTGGATGTTGTGCCTGTGATTCAGGAAAACTTACTTGAATTTGAAAGATTTTTCATAAGTCATGGAATAATAGTCTTCTGATTCCCCCCCAACCAATTAAAAATCTGAAAATCATTCTTTGCTCAGGAGCTGCATAAAAATAGGTGGCAGACCAGATTTGGCAACTTCAGTACTGTACCCCCAGGTCCCAGGTCTCTGGAGTTGGCTCACATGCTGATGGCAGAAAGAATGAAGTGAAAAAAAGGACCTAAATGTGAAAAAGGTACCCTTGTGGTTTTTGCTCTCGTTTGCTTGGCTTGTTCTGTTTCTTTGTTTGCTTGTTTTTTATACACAGACTCTTAAGTATATGCAGCTACTTCCTATCTTTACATATGAGTGGGCAGCTTAGCTAATCTTTCACAATGTCTTGATTTCAGACTGAGCCTACGTTTGTAGAGCCCTTATTAAGTGCCAGGATTGTAGTAAATACTTTTATATTTTCATTTCTTTCATAATATCTTATCATACTTGGGTATATAGTTTATATAGGTGCATAGTTTAAAAGTCAAACAGTACCACAAAATTTACAATAAAAAATAATAGTCATCTGCTCCATCTTTCCTATCCTTTCCTTTCCTCATCCCTTAATCATGTAGTAGGGGCCACTACCTTTATCTCTTAGCTGTTTTCTCACATTTACTTCCTTTCATATTTCTAAGTCGTGTGCCTATAGCTGTTTCTAATCTAGCTGACTTCTGACAATGAAGGTGAAAGTTTAGCTTTTACACGCACAGCTTCTTTCCCTCCCCCATCTTCTAACATAGTTTAAGCTCAACTTTGGTTAAAATCAGTATAAAAGTATGTATATCTTGGTTAATTATTCCCTAGGTCTCTGACTTAATTAGTAAAATTCTTCTCAGCATGGTCACATATATCTGGCACATAGATCTCCTGTGTGGATACATCCTTTTCAGAGCCCTCTGTCTCATGCATGCCTCGCTCCCGGCAGATTCCTCTTGACTTCATCTGTAGTGGCAAGTGTTATCTTACTTTTCTTCTGAGAGTTATCTTTGCTTCTTAGTGTGTGGGATCCCTGGTTCCATGTATTCCATGTCTTCCCATCATGCTTATTGCCATGCCTTTTTATATATTGTTTTAAGATTTTATTTTTAAGTACTTTTTTTAAGTTTTTTTTTTTTTTTTTTTTAACAGAGAGAAAGAGAACACAGGCCAGAGAGTGGCAGGCAGAGGGAGATGGAGTGGGAGAAGCAGGCTCTCTATTGAGCAGGGAGCCCTGTGTGGCTCAATCCCAGGACCCTGGGATCATGACCTGAACCAAAGGCAGATGCTGAACTGACTGAGCTACCCAGACGCCCTTATTTTTAAGTACTTTGTACTCTCATCATGGAGCTTGAACCCACAACCCTGAGATTCAGCGTTCCATGCTCTACAGACTGAGCCAGCCAGGCACCCCTCCTGGCTTACTGCAAAGCTTTGGTGGAGCCCATTTTCTGGTAGCTTTTTGAGAAAGTGTGAATGTATCTTTCTGACCTTCCATGTCAGAAAATGTTCTTTTCTAGAATTGCTATTGAGGAAGCTGATATTCTGATTTTCAGTCCTTTTTTGAGTGTTTTTTTCCTCATGAGAAAAGTTGAGATATGTCTTTATCCCTGATACTTTGAATTTTCACACTGTGCCTTAGAGGTCTGTTTCACCACTCACTGTGATAGGATCTGTAAGTCCTAGATGGGAGAGTCCTATTCTTTACACTGGGGAGGTTTTGTTTTTTTTTTTTTTTTTTTGGTGAGGCAGGTGATTGTGGATTTTAATATATTCTTCTACAACTTATGTTATTTGGACGTTGGATTTCTGAATTATTTCTCTATTTTCTGTACTTTCATACATTTATTGGCATTTTTTTCTTTTTTTACTTTATTGCTGTCTTGCTTGAGTTGTCAGAGGAGTAGAAGATTGTGTTTACCCAGTAAACATCTGGAACGTTGTGTAATCTTTTCATTTTCTTGTTGAGGCCCCATGTCAGCGCCAATAAAGCCATGCCTTTTATATCAAATGGACTTGAGAAGAGATTTATGAAGCAGCACGGCCATCACTTAGTATTGCCTTCCTTTCCTGAAGGAGACAACCATCTAGGCTTTGGCCAGAGTTCCTTCAGGCTTGGGGCATTGTGTATGTTCACAGCCACAACCTTTAGCCTCATCTTTTTTTTTTTTTTTTTTTTTTTAAATGTTTATTTATTTATGATAGTCACACACACAGAGAGAGAGAGAGAGTGGCAGAGACACAGGCAGAGGGAGAAGCAGGCTCCATGCACCGGGAGCCCGACGTGGGATTCGATCCCGGGTCTCCAGGATCGCGCCCCGGGCCAAAGGCAGGCGCTAAACCGCTGCGCCACCCAGGGTTCCCTTTAGCCTCATCTTTAATGAGTTCTTGCTGTAACTACTCACACATCATCTATATTTTTCACTCATTGGCTCTCATTTTATGTTTGGGACCTATAAATAATAGTATAAAAGAGCTTTAAGATAGAAAGCTAGTTCTTTTATCCCCGGTGATGAGTCTCTTTGCGTGGTCATCTCTTTAGGTACCACGTGGTTGGCAGTCTCTTCCTCCTTCCAGAACAGGGTGTGGTATTGCCTGGCAGAAGGTGATTTGCCTAGGAAGGCTACAGTAGGATTAGATCTTCCATGGTCCTAGACAAGATTCATCTGACTTTATTCTGAGGTTGCTTTGTTTTTAGTCACATCAGAATATGACTTAATGTTGAGCTTCAGTCAGCTAAAATCTTTGGACCTACTTCCGTCTAACTTGACCAGCTCTTTCTAGCTTATGCCTCGGTTCTTCTGTCACTGCTCTATTGCCAGGGCCTTCCCCTGTAGCTGCAGACTTCAGAACTGTTCTGTGCTGTGCCAGGTGACTGCTGCCTCTTTTTGTTTGTTTGTTGTAGTTTTATGGTTTTATTAACACAAATACAACGTGCACATGAGCTGTCTATTCATTTTCTTTGCTCTGCAGCCTGGCATTGGGATTGGTGGTTCTGATGGCCAGCTGAGCCACCCTTTGTACAGTGACTTTGTGGTTCTTGGAGAAGACATGTGAGCAATCTCTGCACAGTGAAATTGGTTGCACATCAGCAGCACTTCAAACTCCTTGATGTTGTGGACTATGAACTTTTGGAAGCCGCTGTATTGTCTTGTTGCTCCCATAACCAGTGTAGGACATCAAAAGCTTGTCCTTGAATCTTCGGTATACCCTCCTGCCAGTGCTTCTGGGTTTCTGCCAGTTGAATTTAATTTTGACATATCAGTCTGATTTGTGCTGGTTAAACTTACTGATCTTTTTAATGATATTGGGCTTCCCTAGAGGTCTGAGGGCAGCTCTAATGCTGGACAGGAGGCGGCTGCTGCCTCCACAGGCAGCACTGGGGAAGAGAGCAGCAGCCACCCTCTTGCTCTCCAGTTATATGTTGTTTCTGTCTGATGTTTGATGCCAATTTGTTGATTCTCCTACTGGCTTTTAGAGATTCAGAGAATCCTGGAGCTTGAGATGAAAAATCCGCTGTTAGAGCCCATAAGAATTTTCTGATGTGACTTTGATGGTATCACCCTCTCTTATCCTTGCTTGTTTGCATGTGCAGTCTCTCCCCACTCTCTGCCCCCACCCCCCCCATGGGTGTACATACACAATACCTAGATGCAGCTGGGTTTTTGCCTTCATTCTTTTGATCTCAGGCTTCTGGCAAGAACTTGGTCACCATGGTGTCCCCCTAATTACTTGTCTTTTTTTCTTCCCAACCCCTCAGTCTCACTTTGAAAAGATTCACAAACCTTGTTCCTAGTAAAGTGTTATGCTTTACATATACTTAGACTAAAGTTTTTGAAATTGTGGAAATTATGCATAGAAATGCATATACAGGGACACCCAGGTGGTTCGGTGGTTGAGTGTCTGCCTTTGGCTCAGGTTATGATCCTGGGGTCCTGGGATCAAGTTCTGCATCAGCCTCCCCACAGGGAGCCTGCTCTCCCCTCTGTCTCTGCCTTTCTCTGTGTCTCTCATGAATAAATAAATAAAATCTTAAAAAAAAAAAGAAATGCATATACATTTGCGTTTTCATGATACTTTGTACAGGAACGCATTACTTGATTTAATGCGGACCAGGTGACAGAAAAAAGACTGGGTTTTCCCTAGCAGTTGGCTTTTTTTTTTTTTTTTTTTTTTTTTTATTTTTTATTTTTAGCAGTTGGCTTTTTAATGTAAAAGTGAAGTAGCTGATGACATTGCAGCATGTGCCCTGCCCAGCCTCTGAGTGCTAGATTTGGAGTGAGCTCCAATATGGGGGTGATGTTTGCTTTCTGAGGGTCATGTATTTCCCAGGCAGCTCAGAATTCCAAAGGCAAGCCATAAATTTGTATCATCTGATACCACAAAGTATAGCCACGATTGAAGAAAACATGAAAATCGGGTTTTGCAGAGGCAGAATCATGGTTGATGCTGGAAGAAGAGAGGTAGTTTAGTGGGAAATCTTTAGGGGATGCTTTGGTTTTCAGAGTGGAGGCTGTTGCAGGGCTCTCCAACTTCTGTGGGTTCTGATAGAGGCTTCTGGATGGGTTGCTCACTCTTAGGCTTCTCTGTCTCCAGTACATCTGCTGCATTGTAGACAGTTCGTATATAAAGTACACATCTGACGCTGCTTATTTGCCTCTTCTTACTGGATTCTCCCGCTTATGTCTTCCCATGCACAGTTCTGCTCTGTCCCACCTTCATGGCCTTGTCTTTAGCACCCCCTCCCTGCCCCATATTTCAGTCACACCCAAAACCTTGGCCATACCCAGAACAGGTTAGACCTCTCCCTCTCTTCACCTTTGTAGGATTCCAGCCTCTGTTGAAAGCATACCTGCCATGGCTTAAATATCATCTCCTCTATGTGTGTCACTTTCCTCTGCTTCTGCTCAGAATGATTTCTTTCCATATGTTATTAAAATATGTTGCTTTGTCTTTTCTGTAGATATTTTAATATATGTTTATCTTAGTTAAAACTCACCAGTTCTCTTTCTCTCTGCTTCTGCAGCAAGCCTATGGTGCTCTGTAGTGTACTTTTTCAGGGCCCTTTGAGACCTGGTCTTGATGCCTAAGCTTATCTTTGAGCCTTTTCAGTGGCATTTATTATCAGGGCTTTCTCCCTGCCATGACTTTCCTGAAGCTACTAGAAACCTGTCCTATTCTCCGTGCTTGCAGGCTTATGTTTACTAGCCTGGAATACTTTTTGCTATAGCATCACTTATGGAACTCTACCTGTCTTTTGAGCCTCATATATAAGGAAGTCTTTTCTGGTCAAGTTCCCCTCTGTTGAGCTCTCTTTCTACAGAATAAGCTTGGAGTTGATACCTCTCATTCTGTGTTTCTTTCTTTTTCTTTTTCTTTTTCTTTTTTTAGTTTTATTGTATTTTTCGAGGGGGTAGGGACCATTTATCATGTTATTCCTATATTCAGAGTATCTGCTGGTTGATATAACACATAATAAATGGAGTTGGCTCCTTTATTTATTACTCTCAAAAAACCCTGAAATATCAAAGAAATTACAAAGTAAAACTGAAAATGATTCTGGAATATCTGAGTGGTATAAAGGTGATTACTTGTGACATGTTCTTTGAAGAATCCGTTGCAAAGCAAACTCTGGTCCAGAGTTTGTATTGCCCTTTCCTCTAAGGAAATATGTATCTCTAAGAGACACTCTGGTCTTTGATTTAATTAGTCCAGTCTTTGAGGGCTGGGGAGGGCAACTGTAGGAAACGGAGGAGCAGCTGTTGTGTGGACTTTCTAGTCCTTTGTGATATTTTTCCTTGGTACTGAGTGAGAGCTGTCTCTCAGAGTCTAGCTCTTAACTCTTTTCATTGTGTTCCGTGTTTCTGCCTTTTTGTGTGAAAGTTGGAACGTTTGCCTAGGCATTCAGCTTTGTGAGGAGGAAGTTTATTGTTAATGTGTAGCACAGAAGTAACCTTCTTTCAGATGACACTGCATGGTCCTATTTATAGGTGCTTTGCTCTCTGTCCCCTTCTTGTGGCATGCTGCTTTCATTGTACCAAGTGAGCAACCACCTGCCCTCCTTGAGCCCAGCACTTCCCCATTTGGGTCTTGTCATATGCTGCCCAACTAAGTTCTCCCAATACCTGAGTTCAAGCCCAGGGAAGGGAGTCCTGATACTCCAGGTGTCCGGATGCTGGCAGGAGTAGGTGAGCCAGTATGAGCAGCCTTTCAGCAGCTTGATTTGTCCAATACATCCTGTTCCCACGCTGCTTGTAAACTTGACCAGAGGTGTGGGGTAACTGTCTGCTGCCGTGGAATAAGCAAGTTGTTTTCAATCTAAATGTGGGCTGTGAAGGTTCAGTGTACTCCCAAGATGATAGGGAATCTAGTGGCTTTTTTTTTTTTTTTACATTGATGAAACATCATTGTTTCCATATTTGAGTGACCTAGGCATTTTTTTCTTCTTTATAATATATATATATTTTAAAATTTATTTAGGGGCACCTCAGTGGCTCAATCGGTTAAGCATCTCCCTTCAGCTCAGGTCAAGATCCTGGGTTCTGGGATTGAGCCCTGTATTGGGCTCCTTGCTCAGCAGGGAGCCTGCTTTTCCCTCTCCCTCTGCCTCTTCCCTCCTTGCTTATGTTCTCTCTCACACTTACTCTTTCTCTCTCAAATAAATATATAAAATCTTTTTTAAAAAAGATTTATTTATTCATTTTGTGGGGGAGAGGGCCAGAAGGACAGGGAGAAAGAATCTTCAAGCCGATTTGGGGTTTGATTCCGTGACCTATAAGATTATGACCTGAGCTGAAAGCAAGAATCACATGCCCAACTGACAGAGCTACCCAGGCACCCCTATATTTTTGAGTTAGCTTAGAAAATTACACATGCCTGGTTTACAATTTGGTGGATTATACTAAAACCAGCTAGCCCTTCATTGTTTTAAGGTGAACCATGTGAAAACTTCCCTTTAATTCCTACAAACATTTCTAGATATTAGAGGCTGAAAAACAGTGACCTACTTTTTTTAAGTTGAAGAATGTCCAAGTTGCTTTACATATCTAAGAATAAATGCGATTTCTCATGTATGTTTACATTTTAGAAGAAGGGAAGAACGTGGCCCATAACCTCTCCTCACTGACCCCACATTGGCCCTATGTGGAAAAGGTGGTTAACTGTTGACTTTGGCTGTGGAAGGAGATTGGGGGGAGGGTGTTATTTTAGTACGAGAGGAGAAACTTTGAATCGTAATTGTAGTAATATATAATTAGAACTGTTTTTGTCCGGTACAGCAACCACTGGCCATATATGAGTCTTAAGCATAAAATATGGCTGGTCCAAATTGAGATGTGCTGTAAGTGTAAAATACACACAGATTTTGAAGACTTAATACCAAAAGAATTACATGTTGAGATAATAATGTTTGGGTATATGAGGTTAAATAAAATATACTATTAACATTTATGTAGTCAGTTTCTTTTACTTTTTTGATGTGGCTGCTAGAAAATTTAAACTTACACATGTCTCACATTATGGCTCTCGCTAGATAGTTTGTTAGACGGGGGTCATGTTAGCCAGTAGGCAGAGCCAGGGGCCTGGGAGGAATGCACCCCCTGAGGTGCATGGGGGTTTGAACTTTGACAGTATGTGCTTGTATGTCTTTGTTGAGATCATGAAAAATCTGTTACAAATACTCCCTTCATAGTACAAATAAAATAGAAAAAAATATTAAAAATTTAAAACATTTAGTTTATAGAGTTAAGTCTTTTCCTTTGTGTTGTCTTGGACATAAGCAGCTGCTCCTTTTCTCTTTGTCGCTTGTACTCTGTATATTGAAGTCAAACTGGAAGACGTTAGCAAATATTTACTTAGGACATGAGATCTTGGCAATTCCAGTGGGGCCAGTGATAAAATGGTGTGGACAGGCTGTCTTCATGCATGTGCCACCAATGTGGTCTCAGGGCCCCACGCCCAGAAGTGTTTGCTTTCGTGCCCAGCTGTTTTTCATAAGCTCAGAAATTCTAAATAAATTTGGAATCTTTTTTTGAATGTTTTGCCCTGGGCCTAGCCAACAGTTCATAGTAGTGTATGGTGGGGGTTTTATGGCAGCTTCTCCTGCTTAGGTAGAACGGTTAAGCACAGTTCATGGGAAATAGGAGATTTTGAGTTTTAAGTTAACACTCTTTGTCATTCCCTCAGTTTACTTCTATCATTTGTAGGGAGGACAATCAGCAGTTTCTCCCTTCAGAGTGCTACTAGTTTATCTTTCACCATGTTTGTCTCATTTTTTCTGGGCTCCTGTTAGAAAGTGATACAGTGTGTTATGTTTTACATCTGTTATATTGAAAAAACCCTACTAATATCAGCCTGTCCACAGGGAGTTTCTGAAATAAATAACATAGTCACCTGTTTGCATCATATGCCTTTTTCTTTTTCTCATGGTTATGTAAGCATTTTGAATGTGTGTATTGCAATTTGTTGCAAATGATCAGCAATAGTTTAAACCCAGGGCAGCAGTAACAGCAGCATCTGGGAACTTAATAGAGATGCACAATCCCTGGTTTACTGAATCTGAATCTGAGACTGTGTTTTAATAAGACCCTTAGGTGTTTCCTGTGCTCATGAAAATTTGGGAAGCACTGGTTTAAACACCTCACACACTTCTGTGGGGGGCATGCTTATTGCACATGGAACTTCCAGTGGTCGAAGTGCATGTGTGTTCCAGCTCCCATACCAGGCCTTTCTCAGTGACTCTTCACAACCAGTTTGCTGTGTGAGGATACTGAGATTTAGAGAGGTATGGTTGCTTTCCCAAGGCTTTGGGACCAGCCAGTAGTGGAACCAGCATGGGAAGCCAGGTCATCTTAGATGCTTAACAGTCCTCGCAAGCCTGGGAGGGAAATGCTGTTTATTTGGTGAAGGCAAGTGATTGTAAGTGGTTTACATATGCCACCATTGGGCCCCTATTGAATATATTCTCCTGGCAGCGCCCTGGAAAATTCTACGGAGGGTCTGATATTCTTGTCATACCTCTTATAGATAGCTTAACACAGTTCCTATTGTCATAGACAGGGTATACCTTTTCTTCCAGAAATAAAGTGTCACTGCTTAATTGCTTTGAAATAAAGGTAGCATGGCTCAGAATTTGCTTCCAAGAAGGAATATATTTCAATAATCTTAGAGGACCTTTAATTAAAGTGGTTGATGTGAGCTGCATAGGTTTATGGATCCTTTGGTCCTGTTTTGTGAATGTAAGATGGTAATTTTACCTGTGTCTTTAGTTCTGGGGAATACAGAGCACAGTTGAGGCCATCTGTGGCAAGCTGATGGGTCACTCCCCAATGACTCGCCTACCTGACCCTCAGCTGTTTTAGAGAAAACCCTGCTTTCAAGCTACTTAATCCAATTTATAAAACAACTCTAAAGGGACACGTGGATGGCGCATTCAGTTGGGCATCTGAGTCTTGGTTTAGGCTCAAATCATGATATCAGGGTTGTGAGATCAAGCCCATGTTGAGCTCCATGCTCACTGCGGAGTCTGCTTTAGACTCTCTCTCCCTCTTCTTCTGCTCCTCCCCACCATGCTCAATCTCTCTCTCTCTCTCTTTCAGATAAGTAAAAATCTTAAAAAAATAAAATAAAATAAAATCCTAAAGAAACAAAACGACTCTAGGATTTTGAAGGAAACTGGCAGGTTCTCTAGTTTTAGTTACTGTTTCCCTCTTGTTAATAGAAAAGCCCATGATTTGGTTTACTGTAAGAAATTGTATTCCCTTTTCTCCCTAAATCCTATTCAGGTATAGCTAGGATATGAATTTTAAAGTGTATTTATGTTAAACTAAAAACTAGCTGTTGAAGTGCTGGCTCCTTTCAGCTTTTCTGGGTATCGTAGTTGTATTTTTGCAAGGTCTCTATTTTACCTCAGGGCTTTGGTTGAACTTTGTAACCGTTAGTTCATACCTAGCTTATTTCTACTTCAAAGGGCACAAATAGAAGCTAGGGTAACTAACTTACTGGGGCCATTCATTTCCAGTTGATTTGCTGTTTGGCCAAAAGATAAAATACATAATGTTTGCTTAAGGAGTCTACTGTGGCTTTATTTTATTTTTAAGTTTATAACATACCAAGTTTAAAGAAAGTGCACTGTAGAAATGCATATTTCAAAGTGTTCTGATTTTAAAAATGCTAATCTAATTCAGGATGGTGGAAAATGAAAGGACCTAGGCATTTTAAAAGAGTTGCTAAAAAATTCCTGTTCTCGTGCTTAAATAAGTATAATAAAATAAGAAGTCATAGGCTTGGGGTTTTGAGAAGCTGGCTGGTCAGGTAGGATACACTACTAGAACACACAGACCAGGTGTGTGATGGCTCACCACAGCACAGCCTGCTGGAGGCTTTCTCCCAGGTGGTGATTTGGGGATGTAGAGGCACCTTCCATCTTTTGGCTTTGCCATCCCTTAGAACCTTTTTTATCTTGGGCATCCAGCCAGATGCAGAGGAGAAGGCATGGAGGTTTTTATGGTTCATGGCACACTGGGGAAGACATTGTCATGTGTTAATACCTACCTTCCCAAGAAATTGGGAATGTGGTCTGGGTAAGCGCCTGGGGAAAGGAGAGTGGGTCTCTAGGTATCTGGCCCAGCACCATGTGACTGCACTTTGCCAGATGGCCTGCAAAGACCCAGGGTGGATGCCCATGTAGGCTCAGAGATAGCAGAAAGGAAAGAAAATTAACATTAGTGAGAACCTGATTTCCTCCTGAGCAAGGGATGCTAAACTTCTTCTGTAAAAGACCAGGTAGTAAATATTTCAGGCTCTGTGGGCCACTTTTGGTCTCTGCTGCACATTCTTCTCTTTTCCTAAAACAACACTTTAAAAATATCTAAACCGTTCTTAGCATGCCGGCTGTGGGCTGGATTTGGTCTGTGGGCTGCAGTTGGCCAACTCCTGCTCTTATTTCATCATGGCTAATTACCTGTCTTCTTATAAATCCAGTATGTATGTATGTATTTATTTATGTTTTATTTTATTTTATTTATTTATTCATGAGAGACAAAGAGAGAGAAAGGCAGAGACACAGGCTGAAGGAGAATCAGGCTGCCTATGGGAAGCCTGATGTGGGGGAATCCATCCCAGGACCCCGGGATCATGACCTGAGTCAAAGGCAGACGCTCAACCACTGAGCCACCCAGGCGTCCCTAAATCCAGTATTTAATGAGTTACCTTTATAAGGTTGAAATTTGGAGAGTCAGTTTTTGCTTGCAGTACGTCGATGTGATTATATTCTGACCCATAATTGAGGAGTATGGACTTTCTATTTGTGGACATTTATAGTTTCCGCTTGACGGATGTGAGTGTATATCTTGTTTATAACTAGCCAGTTGCAAGGTCTTGATAATCAGCTTTGCTTTTTTGTAATTGATTTCTTAGTATTTTTCATTATATTTTTGCCTTTCTATATGGGATTACAAAAAATAAAAAAGGTATAGTATTTTATTTCTTAAAGATTGATTTATTTTGAAGAGGGTATGAGCAGGGTGGACGGGGTAGAGGGAAAGAGAGAGCAGCAGACTTCCAGCAGAGCACGAAGCCCGATGTCAGAAGCAGGGCTCCATCCCAGGACCCTGAGATCATGACCTGAGCTGAAGTCAAGGCAGTCACTCAGGTGCTCAGAGCCGCCCAGGTGCCTGAAAATGGCATACCACTTTATTTATTTATTAAAGATTTATTTACTTATTTTCGAGCGTGGGTGCAGGGGAGGGTGCAGAGGGGAAGGGAGAGGGACAAGCCTACTGGCTCTGAGCACGGAGCCCAACCCCCAGCTGGATCTCAAAACCCTGAGATCATGACCTGAGCTGAAACCAAGAGTCAGACATGTAACCAACTCTGCCATCCAGGCGCCCTTAAAAAAAAGCATACTACTCATTTAGAGACCTAATTAAAAAAAAAATACTTTGGGCTGAATTATTAACTGTGTCCAGTATTCTGAATTCAGGTGGAGAGACTGTTCTATTAGATTATCAGAAATTTGATTTACAGACCAAAATAAGCACAGTCTGACCTGATGTCAGTGGAGCGTGGGAAAGTATTTGAATACACCTGGTAGCTTTTCAGTCAGTGACTTTGCTAAAGTATTTAAAATAAGTAAAATGGGGATCCCTGGGTGGCGCAGCGGTTTGGCGCCTGCCTTTGGCCCAGGGCGCGATCCTGGAGACCCGGGATCGAATCCCACGTCTGGCTCCCGGTGCATGGAGCCTGCTTCTCCCTCTGCCTGTGTCTCTGGCTCTGTCTCTCCTTCTCTCTCTCAAGAATAAATAAATAAAATCTTTAAAAAAAAAAAATAAAATAAAATAAAATAAAATAAGTAAAATGAACTCTTCTGTCCATTTGTAGACATCTCAGGATCAAAATTTCCATGGTTGACTTTGAAGGCAAGGTGTACTGACATGGATGGTGAGGGTTTGGCAGTTCTTTCAGGTGCTTTGTTCCTTAAGCTGACCTGGAGCTCCAGCATCTGTCTTAGGTGCCTGTATCTATCTACTCTTAAAGACTGTGGATTAGTATGTGCCTAGAGTCCAAATACGGCCTGTGACTCGTGTGCTGTGTCTTGTGTCTGTGTGTGAACACAGCTGTTTGCGTCCTCATACACTTCAGTAGCAAGGAGGAGGCAGAGGGGTAGAGTGTGCTGTTTTTAGGATTTGCAGTTTAAACTCCCAGATAAATGAGCCACGTTGCTCCGCCAGAAGTGTTGTAGTCTGTGCTGACAGCGTTACTTTGGAAAGCTGCTTTTTTTCCTCCTTTGGAATTAGCTCTTGCTATCCTTGTGTCTTTTTTTTTTCCCTTGTCGTCAGTTTTATGAGGATAAAATGGCATAATAACGTCTCTTTTGTTTGTTTCCCATCTTCCCCAATCTGAAAACCAAAAAAAGCATTTATGGTTTTATTTATTTCCGCCATCCTTTTCCCTGAAGTTCCTTTCTTGTTAGGGATATATCACCTTTGTCCTTCTTCCCTTAGAAGTAGAAGTAGATTGCTCCTCTGTTTGAAGCATACATTTCAGTCCTTCACTACCACAAGTGTTACAGTGCCAGTGAGCACTCTGCCTGTTCCTGGTCTTGAAGGCGAGAGGCCTGGCATGTGGGTGGTTGCTGACCATGCTGGGAATTGTGACATTGCTTTTTTAGCATGTTATGTACATAGTTAGTGGCCTAATCATTAAGAAAAGAGATGGCTGTGCCTCACACTTGTGTCATCTACTGAGCTTTGTGGGCAGTGTGTCCACATGCAGGTTCCTCTGGAGGGAGGCATTGTCAGTCTGGTTTAGGTGAACTGTCAGAGTACCTTCTCATCCCTAACTGTGGCTTCCTGTTGCTTCCTGATGGAAGCATATTGCCATATGTGTCTTTTGAAACATTTAAAGATCTTTTTTTTTTTTTTTTGAAGCAGAGACAACTTTTATAACACCATATTTCATAATCTTACCTAAAACTTGTTCCCTTAAGGAGTCCTTTTTTTCCTCTTTTTTTAGATTCCTTAAAACTTTGCCTATATTTTAAACTCTGTGATTGTATACTTAATAGTGAAGTCATATATACTTCTACACGTCCTTACGTGACCTGCTGTGGCATGTAGTCTTCTATTCCTGGATCAATCAGTATGACTGGCTGTATAAATAAAATTTGCCCTCCATGATGTCTAATTTTTAAAATATTATTTTGAACAAATGTTAATGAAAATGCTAAATCAGGATTATATTCCTACTTGATCTCCTAATACGGATGATTTAAACAAATACTTCTCAAAGTGTGTGTGTGCTCTACATAGGTTATGAGCTTTGCAGCTTCCTTTCTTCTACCTAGGCTCTTCCAGCAAAGGATTTTACTTGAGCACAGGTGGATATTAACATGTATTTGGTGATAATGGTAACAGGAGCCACTACACTGAGTGAATAGTAAAGCTGCAGTTGATCTGTAGATTTGGGGGTTACTTGAAGTATGTATGTGTGTTACCAAAGCCTGGGTCAGAAATTCTGCAGTGAGCATGGTGGACAGATAATGACTTGTGTGGCTAGTCCCATCCCTGATCAGGACTTCAGTTACATGCTGTCAGCTTTTCATGTGTTGCTCAAAAGTAGCGTTTGAAAGTGTCTTGTGGCTGCTGTAGATTACATAGTGACTCCTGTGCTTCCTAATTCCAGTTGTAACCAGTAAGGACTTTCTGTAACTCTTTAACTTGAAGAAAACAAACTTTGTGTTCTCACTATTGAGGAAGGGTGGGAGGAAGAGGAAGGAAGAGTATGCACGTGGTCCTGTTCATGTCCAGTGGTTTTCCTGATAGCTAAGGATGTTGGTTTCCCTCATTTCTCAAGAATTATGTTCCATTTGTTTAGTTTCTTTATTAAGAATGGGACAGATTTTATCATTTTATGACCTTTAGACTTTTCAGCTGTGAAAGTGTTCTCAGTGGTTGAAGGTAACTGGTTTGTGATGATGATTTATTTAATTCTTTGGTATTCTGAAGAATACTATGTACTTAGATCACAGTACTTGTTGTTTGTTGCTTGAATATATTACTTCTGTGTAAGCATGTGTTCTTCAAATGTAAGAAAGGGTTTACTTTCTTCCTTTCCCAGCGTTAAATTCTTTTTTTTTTTTAAAGTATTGGGGCTCGAATTCATGGCCGTGAGATCAAGACCTGAGCTGAGATCAAGAGTCAGACACTTACCTGACTGAGCCATCCAAGCACCCCTCCCAGGGTTAAATTCTCAACAAAGTGTGGATGGGTTAATTTCGTAGGTTAAAATCATCCCAAGTTTAAGCATTCTTTCATCATTTTTAAGTCAAAAATTTTTGTTAATAAAACTATTTTCTGAGAAGGAAAAGTCCTGTTGATTTTACTCCTTTACAAAGTGTTTTAAATATGTTCAATATGACACATTTTACTTATGTGACTCAAGTTGGCATTATAGACTGTAAAATTCAACTGAAATTTGAAAAATTAATATGTGAAGTTGAAATTTTATTTGAAATACTCTCTGCATTTTGTTTAGACCAGCATGTTTTGGAAATTTGATCTTCATTCATCATCCCACATAGACACACTTCTAGAAAGAGAAGATGTAACACTGAAGGAGTTAATGGATGAGGAAGATGTTTTACAGGAATGTAAAGCTCAGAACCGCAAACTTATAGAGTTTCTGTTAAAAGCAGAATGTCTCGAAGATTTAGTCTCATTCATTATAGAAGAACCACCTCAAGACATGGATGAAAAGATCAGATACAAGTAAGAAAATTCAATCTTTTCTTTAGGGTGGGACTGAAGTGAAGTGGGGGTAGAATATTACTCTTGTTATCCAGCAATTCCCCAGGGCTGTTGTAGACCATTTAGAGTGTTAAAATGGTCAAAAGTGACAGACTGAGTGGAGCATGTAATCCATTCTAGAACCATGTCCAGTGAATCACATGGTTTTTTAAAATGAGTGTTCTAAATTGCAGTCAGAAGGCTTTGTGGAAGGGCAAAGTGCTTTGTGAACAGTGATGGAAGTTTCTGAAAATAGTAAGACGCTTCAAGTAAGTATTTTCTCTTCTTTGCAAATAGGAAGATAGAAATTATGTGACTGTCCCAGATCACATGCCAAATCTAAGCCAGAGCTTGGGCTATGAAGACTATGGCTGATACAAGAAATTCTGACTTGTTAGCTTATGATAAGGGAATGGATCTTGATGAACATCAGCAGAGCTGAATTTAAGTAGCTAGTGCCTCGGATGACTGTAGCAGGTTTATGTCCTCCTTGCCAGTTTGCTCACAGTAGAACAGTAGTGGATGGGGCCCTTTATCACTGTCTCTTTCAACACTCGGACTACACATGTCTGGAAACTCTTAGTGAGCACTCCATGTGCATTGAAAGTATTGAAGTTTCAGTGAACTCTCTTTCTGTCTCCAACTCTAATTGAAATATTTGATACTTTCCCTCCTCCCCAGAAAATAGGACAGATTTAGGAACAAAAAGTCATTGATTATGCATTAAATAAACAATGGAATAGGGAGAATTAAGACTTTTAGTAGATCCCCCTGCCCCTTCCCCAGTCTGTTCCTCTTTTCAAATATCTTTTTCTTTCTTTGTGGGGAGAGTTTTGCTGTCAGAGAAATAATACTTATTAATGCTTTCAAGTGCTGGTGGCTTGGACTTTCAAGCAGGTGAGGTTATGTTCTTTGGCGGCCATTAAGATGGACATCTAGCATTAGCAACAGCATCCACGCAGATCAGTCCCCTAAAAAAGAAGAGGAAAGAAATGTGGCAGCAGGAATACTAGTGTACTCCCATCCCCCAGAAGACAGACACTTTGCTGTTTGGGAATTCCCTTCACGTGTGAGCCAGCACACGTGGGTGCTACTTGTCAAGGGGCTCATCCTAGTGGGAGCCATGTGCTGTGGGCTTTACATTGAGCCCACCTGGAGGGTTGTTGTATCCCCCTCTTAGAGAATGTGAGCCAAAGGACTTGCCCTTCTGGTGTCAGTTTTCTCACCAGCTGAATGAAGTTAATACCTCTTTAACTGGGAAGAATAGGCATACCACACCTTAGGGAAGGTGCTTATTTAACCAAAAAGTAGTCATGGCTTTTGTAGTATTGCCTTGCCAGTGGTTTTTTTTAATGAGTGTGTGTGTACTACCTTTGAAGTTGAGGGAACAGATGTGCCTCCCTGGACACACAGTCTTCTGGATGTCACCATTGTGAAGGAACATGACTTATGCTGGGCAGATGAGGTCTGTGCTACAGTTCTGGCCAAGATGGAGACACCAGCTGTGCGAGAGATACATGATATGCCTGGCTGGATACGCAGAGGGGTATTTCATATGGGATCTGAAAGCTTTTCAAGGTTGAGATTGACCTGTGGTCATCTCAGGAAATTTAGACTAGTGTTTATAGAGTCTGGGTGATAGAGTGATTGCTGTATTTTGTGAACCTCATAACTTTATTAGTTACACATGTGAACTGAACTCACACTGTTCTAAGTCAGTGATCATATACAGGGTATTAAACATTTGTCATTTTGCACTGATCTTTTTAATCATAATGACAGATCTCTCAGTTCCAAATAATATAGCAGAAATTTGAACTAAAAGAACTTTGAGAATAGGGCTCTAAGTAATATAATAAATCCTAAAGCTAAGGTGCTGTTGGTTGAGTCAAGGTTCCTACAGAGGGACTGCAGAGGAGGAGAGATAGGGGAGAAGAATAACCAGGAGGGACTGCCACCCTGAAAGCTAAGGGAAGCCAGGCTTCAGGACAGAGGGATGGACAGGTGGGTCGAGGGCCTGCTATTGACCGGACACATGACCATTGGCGCTTGCAACACAGAGCACGTGGCTCCATCAGTGTAGGTTTTCTGGAGTGCTGAAGGTGAAAGCCTGGCTGGAATGTCTTTCAGGAGAACTAGCGACAAAGCAGAGACAGCTCTTTCAAGAGTCTCCCAGAAAAAGAGCAGAGAGAGAAAGTGGGTGCTGTAGGCAGATGGGAATCAGTAAAGGTGTGGTGGTGTTTTTATCCCTGTGGGAAAAATAGTGGGACATTTATATGCTGATGAGAGCCATGCAGTACCGAGGGAAAAGAAGGAACAGGGAGTGGGACATCCAGGGATGTACTGTGCCTGAGTAGGTGGGAGGCCATGCAATCAAAAGGGCAAGTGGAGGGTGGCTTTAGGAGCAGAGTCAGCTCTGTGGGTAGGGAGGAGGAAGAGCCCAGATGTAGGTTGGTGTGCAGTTCTCTTCTGTTTGCTTCTGTGTTCTCACTACAGAGGAATTGAGGTCAGAGCATACAGTGGGGGAGGGGAGAAATGGAGGGGGTCTTTGGGTGTTTTAGAGCTAGTTTAATGTTTAGGAAAGAGAGAAGAGCCCCAGCCTGTCTGGAACCAGGACTGTGAACCTTACGTATAGGGCCCAGACCCTTTACATGTGCTTCTTTAGCTAGATCATATGTCTCAGTCACTGTGGGAAAATAGGTGAAAATTTCATAAAAAAGATATTGTAAATGCCCATGCTCTGTTCTGGACCTTGTGTGTCAGAATTTGGAGAACACTCTATGCATTTGGTTTGCAGCCTCACTTGAGGTCTACTGTCTTTTACCTGTGCTTTACTTGCCAGCAGTTTCAAATTGGGGCATTTGAGACAGTGCACCCCCTAGCCCCCTACAGCAGTATTTCAGAAGTTTTATAACTTAGAAAATACAGAGGAATAAAAACAGCTAGCTTTTGTTTATTCTAGGCCATCTTTTTCTCAGTATTTTGTGTTATCCTTCTCCATGAGGTAAAGGTTACTTTCTTAATTTTACAGACTTGAAAACTGAGGCCAGGAAGGTTAACTTGTCCAAGGTCATGCAGCTTGTAAATAGCAGGGACAGAGTCTGAATCTAGGTAGTGTGAGTCCAGAAGCCGCACCTGCAACCACTGCATTATCCTGCCCTGGCATAATGACAACTTTCTATTATGGCATCTTTGAGCCCACATATTTCATAAAGTAAGGAGGAAAGACTTTAATTTGACTGAGCCACAGAAGACAGCTATTTGATAATATGATCTTCATGCCCACACACCTGCCAGTTCTGTTGTCTTTCTTTTCCTTTCTCTTCCTCCCTACAAAGGTTCACTTGGGGACATTCTCATACTGTTACATCTTCCAGCCTCACACCAGACCCTCTTAGGGTCTACGGCCTTCTGGTCTGTGGCCAGTAGCCTCTTGAGCCAGTGGCCTCAGAGCAGGCAGCCCTTGCTTATCTTGGGTGCCTCAAAGGGTGTTGTCTCTATTTCAGACTACAGTCCTTGCCTCTCTCTTGTCATACAGCAATCTGTGGCTGTTTTGTCACCTTCCTGTCCAGCCAACCTTTGACTTGCCACTCCAGATGACTAGTTGGTACTGGATCCTGGCTGCTTGACAAGGAGGAAAAAAGAGCAGATAAATGAAATTGGGGGTGGTAGAGAATGTCATGTGGACCGGCCTTGGAGTCTGCCTTTGTTGCTGTTAAAAACGGAAGAGAGATTGTGGTAAAAGGAGTGAGTGGAGAAAATGGATCAGCTGTCTGGTTTTCAGAGAGAGAGAGAGCTCTGATGGTCAGAGGCAAGCATGATATAGGGGTGCAGGTATTTCCAGGGCTGTGGGGTCTGTGGAAGAGGTCTGTGACCCACAGCAGTGAGACCTATCAGTTGGGTAATCCCTGGAAGACCTTGGAAGGCTGGGAAGGCTGGCAGGAGAGCTTGTGTTTTGTACACAACTTTCCCATTTGGGTGACTCAGGCTGATGTCCTGTTCTCCAGTTCCCTATGTTAGAATATTTATTCTCTTATGGTGTAATATAGACTGAATACTTGATGAGCCCCCCAAAAGAGCTTTCTAGTACATTTGCAACTCCTGTGAAAATAGAGGTGGCTGATGGGTCTTGAAACCTGAATGTGTCTTAAGTAGTTAAGGAGGTACTGTGTTGTACTGTGTGTAGTGCAATTTCCTGGAAACCAGTGTCCCCTATGGTTGTCCTACCAGCTCTGCCACTTTCCTGCCAGAGCAGGCTGCTGGCTCTTACCTGCCTCATCTGGCCAGTCCTGTCCAAGAAGGCCCACACCCTGTCCCGCAGCATGGCCTCCCAGGCTTCCTGAGTCCTAGGTGTGCTCTAGCTTTGTTGGGGAAAGTGTATCCTGTTGAAACTTGCTTTAGAAGTAACTTTATAGATGCAGTAGAGAATTTCACTTTAATTTAGAGGTTGGACAGAATGGAATAAAATTTCCTAATTCAGAGGTGATTTTGTTATTTTTCACAAAATTTTAGGAAGCCTTTCAGATTTATGTTTTACTTTCTATAATGAAACTGTTAATACAGATGATGATGCAAGTGTCCTGTTCTTCTAGGTACCCAAATATATCTTGTGAGTTGCTCACTTCTGATGTCTCCCAGATGAACGATAGGTTGGGGGAAGACGAGTCCTTGCTCATGAGGTTATATAGCTTCCTCCTAAACGACTCCCCCTTGAACCCGCTACTTGCCAGTTTCTTCAGCAAGGTGCTCAGTATTCTTATCAGCAGAAAACCAGAACAGGTAAATATCATTTTCCAGAAGGTAAGTATTAGGGCTAATGATCCCCCAGTGATTTTGTTGCTTCAGTATTCTGAGTGGGCCTTCCATCCAGGTTCCATAGTGACTCTGGTGAAGCGACAGTTAGTTTATTTTTTTCCCCCCAAATGACCACAACACAGATGAAGCTTTAAATAAAAAAGCATTTCCATAAATGTAATCTCGATGATTAGTTTATACATATGGTGATTATTTTCTATTTTGATTCCACTTAAGAACTTAAGTGTTTAGCTTGGACATCTTTGTTTATTTTTATTATTATTATAATAATGTCTGAGCTAAAATCAGACATTTGACCTACTGAGCCCACCAGGTGCCCTGGACTTCTCTGTTTAGACTGCTGTTCTGTCCAGTAGTGCTGGGCAGAAAATCCTCCTTTACTGTTGTGGCAGGAACTGTCCCTCCCTCTGCTCCTCCCCTTCCCCCCCTCCCATCCCCACCCCTCACATCTGTTTTGTTCCTCAACAACTCAGATATAATTAGGAAATTGATTTTCCGAGGACCTGTTACATATGTAGTGGTTCTTAAAGTATGGTTTTTTGACCAGCAGCATGAGTACCACCTGAGAATTTGTTCGAAATGCAAGTTTGTAAGCCCCACCTCACGCCTAATGAATCAGACACCCTGAGGGTGGGGCCCAGTGATTTGGAATTTTTAATAAGCCTTCTAGATGACTGATGCATACTAAAATTTGAGAGTCACTGCTCTAGTGGATACTGGTGTGAAGAAGGATATGCTTACCAGAAGATTATGATCCACTTCTGGAAATAGGCACCCAAGGAGCAGCAAGAGCCTCCGAGGCTCCAGTACAAACAGACCTGCCAGAGCGTGGCAAGCGAGGGTGTGATGCCAGAACTGCAGTTGGTCAGACCAGCTGGGCCTGGCTTCTTCCCCATGGAGAACAGGGTCCGTGACCCATCCTTGCTGTCAGCAGACGTGGAGGGATAGAACTATTTTAGGCATAGTATGTCTGTCCTTTGCCAAGGCAAAGTGGATGCATGTTTTATTTTAGAAAGACGAGATTGTTCTTTCATGTTCTTAATTAGGAAGGATTATCCTCCTAAATGTATTGGAATTGAGGTTCTTTTTTCTTAGATAGTAATCCCCAAATCATGATTACTGTAATACAGGCTGTCTTTCCCTGTTCCGCCTTCTGGTGAGAAATAATAGTCCCACTGAGTGTTCTAGCAAAGTGCACGCCGTCCCATCAACACAAGGTACTGGTCCTTTCAGGTGGTTGTAGCCTTTACTGACACAGGCCTTCCACCTTCATCATACTTTTTTTCTCTTCATTCGATGCGAGGGGAGCCCAAGTTCAGGGCCCCAGGTCTCACCAGACATTTTATTTTATTTTATTTTATTTTATTTTATTTTATTTTATTTTATTTTATTTTATTTTATTTATTTTATTACTTTATTTTTACATCTGCAATTTTATTTTTTATTTGCTGTTAGGGTTGAGGGGAAACAGAAGTTTGGGCTGAGGAATAAACTTTTTTCCTGAAATTACATCCTGAAAGTTTTAAATAAGTAGAAGGAGAAGATAGGTAGTTGGTAAACTGGCGCCTAAGGTTACTATCCCACTTCTGCCACCAAGACTTCCTGTCCCAAACCAAATTATAATAGAGAAAAAAATTATTCTATATTTTGCTCATTAATGATCTAGACAAGATATAGAGAGGGTGGTACCACCACAAGTTTCCAAGGAGGGGCACAAGTCCGTTCATTCTACATTCTACGTCTGTGTCTGAGATATCATCCCTTAGACCCCATCAAAGAGTTCACCAGACCTTTTATATAAAGTGAGAATACACTTGAAACTTTCTGGGACTCTCAGTGCTTGTGCTGGCCTTCCAGGTCAGACGTATGTGCACAGGTGATGGCATATGCCGAGTACATTCCGAGAAAGGGGCCCAGTCGTTCCATGGTTCTTTGTGCTTCTTGGCTTGGGACTTTTGGAATGAAAATGAGAGAATTCAGTCACCCTCGTTCTTCACCTCTCTCCGTTTGAGAATTAAGATTGCCAGTGAAGATTTCTCGTCTCATGATGTTAGTGAAGATGCATGCAACTGCAGGTGATGGCGGGGGCTTAGCCAATGCAGTCATTCATTAGCTCACAGGGAGGATGTTCAGCTACAGGATACCTTCAGCGTTGGGCGGAGGGGAGGTTAGCATCTCCACAGTGTTGTCCTTGATCTAGGACACCTTTAATCCTTGCTGTGCTGTCCACGGTACTGGCAGCACTCGGTGCCTTTGGGCTCCTGGGCTAGTGCTTTTGCCACTGAATCATGCAATATTTTGGTTATGTCTGCCTTTTTCTTCTTTTCTCCTCTATTGTGCTTTTAAAACAACTCTGTGACTCAGTTATGAGTGTATGAATTGTATATAACTTCTTGAGGTTTATTTTGTAACATCTAACCTTACTGTTCAGAGGATCCTCATAGGATCATTGCTCCCGCGTTTGCACTGGAGAGCATGAAGCAGTTTTTGTTCATCTCTGGCTCATAGCCTTCCTCATGTGGGATAATGGCAGGATTGTGGCTTTTGTGGCATACAAATCTAAGCTTAATCCTCAGGGCAGCCACGTTTGGCTCTAGCAAGATGCTTAACTGATCTGTGCCTTGTTTTCCTCGTCTAGAATGCTGAGTGGTCAGCCCCATGTTAGGGCCTCCTGAGAGATTTTGGTGAGACTTAGCTGCTGCCACACTGGCCATGTTGCTTTGAGGACTTTTGAAGAGACACTTGGTGCATATGGACAGGAGGCACGCAAAGGACAGAACACTCTCTCTCTTCTTCTTGTACAGAAGAGAGACCCTGATTGTAGTTGTAGCTTCTCTTGTCTCTTCTGTGTAGCCACCTGTCTCTTCTGCATTCCCCCTCCTCTTGTTAATCTAGTCAGAGGGACTGCTGACATAAAACCCAAATGTGATGTTGCTATAGCAGGTGATACTTGATGCTTTGAATTTTTTTTTCTTACTTGCGAGAGACTAATTAGGATTTTGAAGATTTATCCTGCATTTTAGTACAAAGTCTAATGAACTTGCTTTATCCATAAACTGTTTTATGATACATTCTTTGCTCTTTATGGGCTGTTAAGTTATCCTTATTTTTTGAAAATTAATAATGAGAGTGAATAGAAATAAGATATTCTGTTATGGTGTATTTATATGAAAGAGTGTGATAATTTGAGAGGTTTTTTTCCAAAGGAGCTTTTGCATTCTATAACAATTATAGTGGACTTTCCAATTTTATATGTGATTACTAATTCAGCATTTACCATTCTTCAACTTCAGGTGGTGGTGGGATTTGAGAGCCAATAATTTGAGGGGTGAGGTGGAATACATGCTAAAGTTCACAGTTCCCCAGTTACGTGTCTTTCAGGTTTGGTTTGTTCTCCTCTAGATTGTGGATTTCTTAAAGAAGAAACGTGATTTTGTAGACCTTATAATAAAGCACATAGGAACTTCGGCCATCATGGATTTGTTGCTCAGGCTCCTGACATGCATCGAGCCTCCACAGCCCAGGCAAGATGTGCTGAATGTGAGTAGAATTAGGACACCTTCACTGGGGTGGGAAGTGGCCCAGGAGCCCACAGGGCTGCTGGGTGCTGGGAGGGATTCCACGGGATTGGAGAGGAAGGTTGCCTGGGAAACTAGGAGGTAAGGCGGGGGCAGAGAGGAGGGTGGAGCGGGGAAGGAAGGTTGTTCCTAGGTAGAAAGAGATTCTGACTTTGCAGGATTAGTTTCTGAGATGTGCACATCCAGAGGTGCCTGGGATGTTTCTTTGTGAAGGGTCCTTTACCCTTTACTGGTTTGATTTTCAGTGGGAGTGGGGTGGTAGAATGGGTTGAGGATGTGTTTAGAGCTGGTCTGGTGGTAAGAGCAGAAGATTGGGAGTTACGCATCTCATCTGAGGATACTGTGGGCCATCACTCTTGGGAGTGTGATCACACTTCAGGGTCATGGCTGCAGAGATGGGGGCAGGTGTTTCCAAGAAATCAGCCTTCAGGGTAACTTTCCTCTTGTGGGTTGTTTGGATCATAGAATAGGAAGGAGAATGGAGGTTATTTCCAAAAGCACACATTGTAAAATTTTGGTAGAGAGTTATTTTAGGAAATGTGTGCCTCTTGAAGAGCTGTCTTAGGTGGAATTTGGGTGGGAACAGGGAGAGTATGAGTGACTGGAAGATGAGATTTCTCACAGGCTTTTATCTTTGCCCCTTCTTCTTGTCTTCTGTCTCCTCCACTCTCCTTCTTTTCATTGCCTTCTTCCAGGACCTTCCCCAATCCGTTCCATCCTTAAAACTCAGCCTTGAACCCTAGTATTTACTCATTTCTTTGAAATAAGTTCTGTTGGAAATGCCAATTTTAATTAAAGATTCAAAGAACCAGAGAAGAGAGGTAGGAGGTTCTGTAAGGTAGTATTCCAGGAAAGGGCATGTTCTGCTGAGGTGAGCAGGCATGCCTGGATGCGTGTTTGTGTGAGGGGGAGGGGTCAGAGCTGAGTCTGGAGAACCTGGTCATTGTGAGGACACCAACTGAGGGTATCTAGTGAATGTCTTGGAGTTGTCTGTGGGAAGGAACCCTAAATTGGGGTGCTGGTTCCTTTTAGATGTCTTCTTGTGGATATTTTTTCTCAACATGTTGAGGATTCCAGAAAAGATTGTTGAGGGCAAGGGGGAGGGAGGGTCAGCTTTACATTTGGATTGCTCTGGGAGAAAATTATTAAATATAGTTTCTTAGAATTCCTTTGGCCACTTCTGGGTTGAATTTTAGGGCAATTTCTAAAGGAATAGATGAACTTCTGGAGGGATATGGTGATAGGCAGTTAATACAGACCTAGGTTAGGGGAAGAGTAGTTAGAAACTTTGACTTGGGTGCCCGCCCTGGGGGAGTGCTTATTAGTGGCTCTGCAGGCAGTAGGGGTGTGGGGCTGATCCTTCCCTAGCTCACAAAGCTTCTTTCCTTCTTTCTTGGTGGTCAGGAACTCCCCCCACCACCTCCCTTGCTACTAAAGGATGGCCCCAGGCGTCACCTCTGCCTTACTCTGCATTTTCGCAAGATCCCCAGGAGGGTGATTCCTGTGCCCATTTAAAAATTGATCTTAAAATGTAAAGTTGGACCTCTAGTAGCTTTACCCTCTAGCAGCTTTGTTAGCATTTTCCTTGGGCACCTTTCTCCTTCGGGAGCAGGCAGCTCTGCCCTTAGCAAATTGTGTTTGATTCCTTGCTCCCCAGCCCTGTGCCTCCCTACTTCCTCCAATTTCCCTTTAACCTTTGGGTTTTGTTCTCGGGCTGTTTTTGTTTCTGTGTCCTTTCTTGGTTGTAAATGCCTTGTTTAGTATGGTGTTTCCGTCCTGCCTAACATTCTGCTAGCTGATATTTAATTTATTCTTCCTTATTCTTCTCCTATTTTCATTTACAGCACTACTTCACATGTAGGTGAGAAAGAGGTTGCCTAGGCAGGATACTAGCTCTTTACTAACTCCTGACTGGGCAGATAAACTCTCCGGCTGTGGTGCCCTGCCCCCCATGTCTCCTGTGGCTGTTTTGGTTTTGGAGTCTGAAAGTTCATGTTTTAACTTACCATGTTTTAAGAGGCTTGATACTAAATCATGCTTTTCTCAATTTTTCTGACTGTCTTTTTTTTTTTTTTTTTAAGATTTATTTGACAGAGAGCAAGAGCGTGCGTGTGTAAGGGGAGGGATAGTGGGAGAGGGAGAGAGAGGATCTTCAGCAGATTTGCCTCTGAGCATGGAGCTTGACCCTGAAATCATGACCTGAGCCCAAATCAGGACACTTAACTGACTGAGCTACCCAAAGCCCCTGTGAAACTGTCTTAGGGTGAATACTGTCTTATAGAAAATCTATAAATTACACACACACCCTCAAACAAAATATAGACCTTTTTAGTGCTTAGTGTCTGAGAATTACCCTGTGGCTAAGAAGCTGATGTTAGAATTTTTTAAGTGGGAATTGTAATTTGGGGCATAGTTTGTACTGTTGGCTACTGTTTAAATAATATATTCACTGGCATTTTCCTTGGGGGACTTTTAATTTCCTGTAGTGTTCAAAGTCCAGAGAAACCTGTAACATTCTACTTAAAATGTGATGGATATTTCCAAGTATGTTAATCTTCATTGGGGCTTGAACAAGAGCCACGCATTGCTATGATTACCTCTACAATGTGTTTTACAGTGGTTAAATGAGGAGCAAATTATCCAGAGACTTGTGGAAATAGTTCATCCATCGCAAGAAGAAGATGTAAGTTCTTCTGTGTGACTGTAAACTTGATTTTTTTTTTTAAATTGAAACCTTTTTATTTGAGCATAGAGCTTAATCTTAATTGTATGAGACATGGATGTAGACGACAGGTATAATCTGGCATTCTTAAAGTGGGCAATTTTCTAAGACCCCAAAGCTTTAAAAAATACTACATTTTGCTGATGTGTAGATCATCTTCAGAAATATGGAAAATAGCTCCAAAATTTGGAAAATGGTTCTACCTCCATCTTCTGGAGCTGGGATTTTGTGCTGAATCTGCTTAACTTTGTCACAGACCTCCTCCATCCTACTTCTTTCTCCTTGTATACACATCATTAGCCCAAATGGTGTAGCCACATCTGCACTTGGGTTTTCTGTTCTGGCTAAAGCTGTCCTGGCAGCACATCAGAATCTTTGCCACCGTTGAACCCCTAAGTGTTGGACCCTTGGCAGTCATACTTGTTGGCCTGGCTTCTGGCACCAGCAGGTTTAACTTTGTCCCTGGTGCTGGGGATTGGCTTGGCAATATAGGATTGAAGCTGCTCTGGAGTTTGAAGACTGAGCTCTGTGCTGAGAGGATGCCCTTCTGGGTCGGGTCTCCAGGATTGGCCTAGCCCATCGGCCCCTGTGGAGGAAGCTGTCCGCTCTTCTGCTCTGCTGCTATTCTTGTTGCCACCCTCTGTTGCAGCCTGAGCCCTACGGACTTGCTGGTATTTCGCCATTTCTGCCTATTGACATGACAGCTCTCTACTGCTCAGCCTCCTTTCTGCAAAGTAGATATGCAGGATATGTCATGGGAAGGTCAAGTGACCTTCTTGTATTACAGAGGTTGCCAGTGAGATTGAAGAGTGAGCACCATGGAAGAATTAGCACAAAGGTAAAAGTGTATAACCAGAGGAAATTCTCACTCATTTTGACTTAGCCCCTCTACTCTGGTATATTCAAAAACTTTTGATACCTGGAGTTCATCTAAAGCAACCCCTTCCCTCTGCCAAGTTAATCATTAAATGTGCCACTGATTCCCCATCTTCCCCTTGGGACAGTGTATCTGGTGCTCTGGTGCAGTGTCATTCCTGTTAACATTCAGAACACATTCCAGTATGTACCTGTATTGGGTGTGGAGTGGGAGAAGTCCTGTTTAGAGGGAGCCTGCAGTCTGAGTGGGCTGATAACGCCTCTTATGGTTCCTGAGCATGTTTCCTGTGTGATACAAATGTGTGGTCAGTGTGGGCCATGGAGAGTGATGATGGGAGCTTGACCTCTCCTATTCACAGGGAATACATGTCCATGGACGAGGCTTGCCTATTGCTAGGATTTCACGTTCTTGAACAGAAGAACTTGATTGCCCAGCAGGAAATTCTGCCTTTCTACAAGGCTCAGAAGAAACTGATGAAGGAGAAGCCCAAGTCTGCAGCTCTTTTTTTTTTTTTTTTTCTCTTCTTTTGAAGGACAAAGCATTTGAGGCATTCGCACCTTCTTTACCTGACTTGCAAGAAAGTTAATTTTGCCTTTGGAAAGTCCTATTAATACTTCTCTTTTGTATTAAGTGATAAATTATATGCTAAAATCATACGGACCAGTTTATATTTATTAAGGAAATGTTAAATTCCTAATTCTAGTCAGTAGATTTTGATATGTTGGTGTGTGTTGTTAGTGCTGGCATTTCACTGTCTCCCTGTGCTGGGCACATAGCTGCTCAGTCTGTGGACTGTGCTCAGTGCCATGTGCCATGAGACATAATGCATTTGGGGGCTGACTTTAGACCTTTCCTATAAGGTGAAAATTGTATGATAACAGTGGGAGAAGATGCAATATTTCTTACCCATTGGTATATTCCAGAAAGCTATATTTGACTTTTTTTTTTTAATCAGTGTTGATTTATTAGCTTCTATGCTGATAAAAGCATATATAATTGACCTTTGAACAACACGGGTTGGGGTGCCAACCCCCTATATGAAATCAGAAATCCATATAAAACTTTGGACTCCATAAAACTTGACTGCTAATAGCCTGCTATTAGCTGTAAGCCTTACCAGTAAGGTAAATCATCAACTAACACATATTTTGTACATGTGTTACCTACCATATTTTTACAGTAAAGCAAACCAGGGAAAAGAAAATGTTATTAAGAAAATTGTAAGAGAAAATACATTTAAATAAGTACTCTACCATATTGAGAAAATCCGCGTGTAAGTGAACTTGTGCACTTCAAACCCATGCTGTTCAAAGGTCAGCTGTATATTGGGGGTGTGTCTTTTTCAAGTTTTCAGTCGTAGAAATTTTCCCCTGCCAGAACTTTGATCCCATGTCCCTACATAAAGTGATCTGTATTGTGCAGTATTGTTATGTGAAGTTCATTACCCTGGCAGAACCAAATCCTCCTGTGTCGACCTACATTACTTCTTCTGAGCTTGACTTTTTACTCACTGCAGCTTCTTAGGGCCATTGTTAATTTGTGTTATTTCTTAAGCAATTTCCTTGCTATCGTTTTCTTATAAATTTGACATTTTATGTGTTTTATAGTTAAAATTGTACTTTTTTCCTTTAGCGGCATTCAAATGCTTCACAGTCACTTTGTGAAATTGTTCGCCTGAGCAGAGACCAGATGTTACAAATTCAGAACAGTACAGAACCAGATCCCCTGCTTGCCACTCTAGAAAAGTATGTTTAAAACTCTGTTCTTGTTCTTTTAAAAAAAAATTTTTTTTTCAACTGATACTATTTAATGTGTTACCGGAATGAGTGGTTGGTAAGTCTTCCATCTGTGGGAATCCTGTTCCTGCAAAATAACCGTGGGATGGGGGAGAAAGTAGGAGAACCAGCTTATCTGATTTCAGCCATTTATGATGCCCAGTGGAAACCTACAGGGTAAGAATGTAAATAAATGACATTTATATGTAGACTTTGAACTTTTCAAATAGCTGTAAACTAGAATTTCATAAAGCCATCGTAAGATGGTATAGTGCATCATGACTATGGTCCCTGCTCCACAAGTCTTTGGTGGAGAATAGTCTGATACACAAACTAACTCATGTAGTCAATGATTTTTACCAGAAGATCTTCTTAGGGTTTACTATATACCTTTGCAGCTGACTAGGGGCAACCTGACCACACCTGATTTGAAGGGTTACAAGTCTTGTATGGTTTGTTTCTTTGTACTACCCTGCCCTTATTTTTGGACAGTTCCTTGTGAACAGCCATCTCCTGTTTGGGTGGAAGATAGCTTGCGGATGGTGTGCTGTTTTGAAATTTGTGAATGGCCAACCCATGGACACCAGTTTTTCTAGATTCACACATTTTCTGAAAGAATATTTGGCATTGAGCATGAGCATACATTCAATCTGCATCCATATAGCTGCAAGTTGTATTTATTTATTTATTTATTTAGTTAGTTAGTTAGTTAGTTAGTTGTTTTAATAGAGAAACATCAGGCATTTCCCCACTTTGGATGAGTAAATCGAGAGTGTACATACAGTTAGCACTTTTGAGTACAGATGGCAGTCCTGCTTCAGCTCACTGCCACTGCTGCTATTTTTTTTTAAAGATTTTTTATTTATTTATTCGTAAGAGAGAAAGAGAGAGAGAGAGAGAGAGGCAGAGACACAGGCAGAGGGAGAAGCAGGCTCCACGTAGGGAGCCTGATGTGGGACTCCATCCCGGCTCTCCACGATCATGCCTTGGGCTGAAGGTGGCGCTAAATCGCTGTGCCACCCAGGCTGCCCCACTGCTGCTATTCTTGCTGGTGACTTTGTCAGGCCTCTTCTGGTCCTGCTATATGTTGACACTCATTTGACTTCTTTTGGCTTACCTGCCTGGAAGGCCCTTTTATTAAAATAAAACATTTGTGTGTATTATTTACCTGGCAAGTGTGAGATGAGCAAGGAACAAATTAGTGATGTGGTATCATTTTTAAAGTCTGTCATCTGAGAAGTAGAGTTGTATTTTCCCAATTTGTGTCATAGAATAGGATGGGGTTGACTAATTCTCTGAAGTAGTGAAATTTAAATTATCAGTTTCTAAGTAAAATATCATTTTCCTTCCCCACTTCTGTTATTCTTGGCACATGGTGTATGTGCTCTTTCTGTAAATCTAAGACATTCCACATTCAAATACTAGTAATTATAGTAGTGTTAGGTTGATCCATGTAAAGCTGCCATTTGCATAGGTTAAAAAAATGTTGCATACCAACAGTCCCGTGGTTCTTGACAGCATTGTCCAATAGAAATAAGTCAGGTGTAATTTTAAATTATCTCATAGCCACATTCAAGTAAAAAATAAGTGAAATTAATTTTAATAATGTTTTATTTAATTGATACAAAATATTTGAACATATGCTCATTGAGGTATTCTACATTCTTTTCTTTGTACAAAGTTTTGGAAACCCAGTGTGTATTTTACACTCAGGACAGGTCATTTCAGACTAGTTACAGTTTGAGTGCAGTGGCCTTATGTGGTGATTGACTCTGGCCATCTGGGAGAGCAGGTTCCCCCTGGATGCCAGACGATCAGCAGTAACCACTGAGTTTCAGTGCCACCAGAGCTCCCTCAGATGTGGAAGCTGGCCCTTGGAGCCTGCATCTGCACCAGCTCTTAGGGTGCAGACTGTGTCCTTAGTCCTGGATCAGATACCTATAAATTGAATCATATGGCTGCATGCTCAGAATTGGCATCATTAAGTATTAGTTGGAGTAAATTTCTTCAAATTCATGGACCTGACAAGTCAGGGGTCCCATGATGTCACTGAGTTATGTCTTCACTGCACTTAGCAACGGGGAGACTTACTCTATAATAGTCTTCCTGCACTTTTCTTGAGAATGAAGACCAAACCCTTTTAATATCAGACATGCTCCACGTTATGGTGGTTCTTCTAGTATCTGTTGGTTAAGAAAACACACAGTGATCAAAGGCTTGATAAACTTATTGATCGTAATAGCTTTTGTATATGGTTGATATATTAGGCAATAATGTATAATGTCTGTTTATATTTGATAAACTATCAAATAATACAGGAATATTGTATTATGTTTTATAGTCTCCTGGCAGTACATAGTAGATGGGTTACCCAGCTCTTTAGATTATAATGCCAAATAACCCACAGGTAGGGCGCCACCATGTATACAAATACTTTCACGTATGTATAGTGTAGCATGTAAGGAAAAGTTTAAAATGAGTTCATTTTGGAGAGAATGGTAAAGATGGGTAGAGATACCAAAAGGTGTCTGAGAAGGTGGACGGGAGTGTTAGACAGTGAGTGGCATGGGAAGCAGTCAGGGCCTGAGTACATGCGGGGGCTCTGGGATTCTGAAGTTCAAAAATCCTTTAAAGCCAGTGGTGGTAGGGAAGGTGATAGGGAAGGTGGTAAAGAAGGTCGAAGGAGCTTAGAATGAATTGGAGCTTGATCCCAGTTTGGCCAGCTAGCTGAGGACAGTGAGTCTTTATTCAGCCTGCCCACCTACAAAGCAGAAACAAAAGTGCACCATTGTCTCAAAGGCATGGAGGGAGTCCCTGGCGGGCTTCATGCCTAGAACAATTCCTATGGGCAGTTTACTAATGTTCATCCAAGAACTCCAGTTCTTTTAAATGTTGAAAGTATAAATATATTTTCTCTCAAAATTAAGTAGATGCTTTAGTATTTAATGAATACGAAGGCATTCATTTTATCCTGTTTGAATAGCTTAGTCCTTCAGTCTATGATTTCTTTTGTATTGGATGATACTAGACTCATAATATGGTTCAGCTACTATGTTGCATCCTGACCTTCAAATTCCTGCCAGTTATCATATTGTTTTTGTCCATTAGTAGGATGCTTTCATGAATATAGTCGACTGATGAAGCCATGAGCTAGTGAGGCTTCTTTGTTAGCCACTCTCTCAGGCACCAGCATTTATGAAACTATGATTACACTCTGAAAAATAAGAATGTTACACTTGAACGTGGACATCTACAGTTGGATGCTGTGTCCATACTCTTCTGGCTGGCAAGAGGCTACTTTTTTTTTTTTTTTTTTTTTTAAGATTTTATTTATTTATTCATGAGTGACAGAGAGAGAGAGAGGCAGAGACACAGGCAGAGGGAGAAACAGGCTCCAGGTAGGGAGCCTGACGGGGGACTCCATCCTGGGTCTCCAAGATCACACCCTGGGCTGCAGGTGGCGCTAAACCACTGCACCACCAGGGCTACCCAAGAGGCTACTTTTTGAAAACTATACATACTATACATATTTACTATGAAAAAGCTGTTTGTTTTCCACAGCCCAATCCCAAACCTGGTATTTATTCTATAGACTGCTATGTGTTGAGTGACGACTTTTGTAGTGCTGTTTTGGGTAAAGGTCTCAACATTTTAGTGCTGGCGTAGGAGTTCTTAAAATCTCCTTCCAGCAAGGGGTTGCGGGGGCGGGGGGGTTCCTCTGAAGTTAGGTTATATGTCAGTTTTATTTGCTTTCCCCAAATGAAAAGAGATTCTCTCCTCTTTTCTGCCCCTCCCTGGTAAGAGAACTGGTGTTGGAATGCAGTGAGCACAGCTATACCTTGGGATGACTGGCATCTATGCTGGGTGAGCAACAGGGACAACCTAGCTGTATGTCACACTGTAAGGGAGATTCCAGTCTTTTGTTCCCTTGGATTCTGAAAATTACTGAGATCTTAAGAAGTGGAGATCTTCCTTGAGATTGTCCATATAAATTTACCTAACAAGTTACCCTTGTGTTTTACATTAATCATGGCCTTGAGTGTGTAATGGGAATAGCCTACAGAGAGAGAATACATTTTGGGCAGTAGTTCAGGCAAATCCATTTCATTGCTACCTTATTATTTTGATTTGCCAAATTTTAATTATAGGGTAAAATGCAACAATTGATCGTGTCTTTTACCTGTTTTAGATCTTAATTATACATTAATGCCTTTGTGGGAAGACATTTGTGGGTTCTAATTAGCCTTTTTGAAAAATTCCCCTCCTTTTGTGGGATGAAGAGCTCCAAATCTTACCACCCACAGCCGCTACCACCAGCACCCTGGTCTGAGTGGGAGGTGACTTCCAATCTTAAAACATTTGTTGGCTCTCAGTGAGATTGGCAAAGGCAGGGAGGGCTCAGGTGATTCTGCTGAGGGGAGGGAGTAGGAGAATACATGTGGGAGAGTTGCATTTATAATAAGCAGGATCACTGGTCTACTTTAATAAATGTATGAAAAATAAAATATTTGTTAAGTGAAACAGATATGCCCCAGTGAGATTGAACTTTGATAAAGTATTTGCCTTACTGGTACCATGCTCTTTTTCTGTTATTATTAAATCCTGTTACAATTAGCACTTGACTATTGATTTGTTTCCCTAGGCAAGAAATTATAGAGCAGCTTCTATCAAATATTTTCCACAAGGAGAAAAATGAATCAGCCATAGTCAGTGCAATCCAGATACTGCTGACTTTACTTGAGACACGGCGGCCCACGTAAGCTTTCCTTTTGTCTTATAAATGTTAAACCATTTTGTTTTGCTTTTAGATTTTCTAGAAACTAAAAGTTGGTTGATAAGCTACAACCTCATGCCCTTGAATTGCAGGCGTTCAGTCTTCCTCTACCATGTGAACTCTGAGTTAGTTTTGTGTGAGTGCAGATGGAGGGAAAAAGTTAAAGATAGTTTGATGAGCGCTGTTCACTGGCAGTGTTTGGGTATTTAGTAGTTTAGAGAAGATTGCTACAATAAGTGGGGTCATACACAAAACATGTAACACAAGAGAAGCCTATTTCTTGATTATCAAAATTGAAAATAGGTGTTCCTCCTGGTCAGTGGGCAGCTCTCTCCCCTCCAAGTGGCAGTTCTGGGACACCTTCTGTCTTGTGATTCTTTTCTATGCATGCTAACTTGAGGCTTCATATTGGTCCTTCGGGGATTTCACATGAGGGCACTGCAGTTTGTGAGGCTGTTTTAAAATGGGTTGGCAGGTGGCTTGCAGCCTTTAAGGAAAAATTTGTCCCAAGTGTTTCAGAATCAGAAACATGGTCTGCTTTTCCCGTGTGTGTGCCCTGCACTAGCCATATGATGTCTGTCATGTTATTCTTTACAGTTTATGTCCAGTGCTAATTCACTTACTGTTAGAATTTTCTAATTGTTCCCAGAGCATGGATTTGAAGAGCTACATATATATATGAGCATTCCAGGAATATGCGGTTTAGAGGTTAGAGTTTGTGTTTTATCACTCACAGTTAGATTTCTCCAGTAAACCAGAGGGCATGAAGAGAACAGAGAAGGCTGCTCTCAGCATCTGAAAATCTCAGTCGTCATCCAAGGTTTCTGGATATACTTTTAATGAAGTAATTTTGGTTTCTAGCAAAGTAGTGAACATAATCATTCCACTTCCCAAATTCTTGATCTCTATTCCTGGTTTGTTTAATCTTTGGTTAGTGGTAATGGAAGGGCAGTTGGGCAGTACTGCTTTAAAGGTCTTGTAATTTGGAGATGTATGTCTGCAATTTTGACTGTGTCTGTGTTTTCTGCAAATTCTATTTTAAATAATGTAACCAGTAACTTAAGGTATTAATCAAGTGGTACAGGACCGTCCTCTTGCTCCTCATGCTTCAAGACAGTTGCACCATCTCCTCAAATGGTTTGAAAGCACCGGAAATGGTCCTGATGCTTGTATCAACAACCCTGATTTAAGAAAGGAATAAATCTGGGGAAAAAAAGTACATCTTTACAGATAGAAGTGAGAAAACACATAGTTGCACAGTCTAGAGCAGAGAAGATACAATAATAAGAGAAACAATAGAAGGAAATTTTTGACCAGAAGAAACTTGTCTTCAGATCATCAGAAAGTGATGGAATGCTGAATAAGATTAAATTTAAAAGGAGTAGGGGATGGGGCTTATATTTTAGCCTTTTCCTGATGAGATTTCTGAATCCCAAGAAGAAAGGATAAATCCTAGAAGCATCTGGATAAGAAAAAATGGGTTAACCACAAAGCAAATCAGATTGCCAAGCATCTCATTTGTCAAGCTAAATAAAGACTGGAAAGCAGAGGACAGGTCTGTGCCCCTGATATGCTGCTGCTGATGCATGAGGGCAAAGCAGGCATTCTCTGGCCCCTGCAACCTTAGTGTTCCATATGGCTTCTGTTCCCAACGTGAAATACCTGAAGATGGACTTCACCAAAACCAAACAGAAAATAAGTTAGAATAAAGAACTTAAATAATACTGGTAAAAGTGATGATAGGGATCCCTGGGTGGCGCAGCGGTTTGGCGCCTGCCTTTGGCCCAGGGCGCGATCCCGGAGACCCGGGATCGAGTCCCACATCGGGCTCCTGGTGCATGGAGCCTGCTTCTCCCTCTGCCTGTGTCTCTGCCTCTCTCTCTCTCTGTAACTATCATAAATAAATAAAAATTTTAAAAAATTAAAAAAGTGATGATAAATGAAATGGATAGGGAGTGAAAATGATTAATGAATGTGAAAGCTAAGTGTTCAGAATTGAACAGTTGAATAAGTCACATATGGGAAATAAAACAATAAATCTTAGATTATTTTAGTAAAACTCAAGAAATAAGGAGAAGGAATAAGTTAGTATATATTAGTTCTTACACCAAGGAAGTTTCTTTTTTTTATCTTGGAAAAATTGAGAGTTCAGATATGTTTTCCATAAATGTAGAATAATAGTAGGATTTGGAACTTCCAAAGCTCCCTCGGGGACAAAGAGGTCAAAGAAACCTGAGAGTTGTTCTCCAAGGTAATTTGCACACACCTTCAAGCCCTTCCTGGGGAAACAAGTGGTGGCAGGGTGGGGTGGAGACCAGAGAGAGCTTCCCTTGCAGAGGGACAGCCTTTGGAGGAAATGTACGAGTCCCCACCATAATCATTCCCCTAGCGCCTGCTGAACGAAGTCATAGGCTACTGAGGAAATCTTAAAGCCATAAAGACACAGGTGAAGACCATTTGCAGTGGGAAGAAGGCACCAGAAAAAATTCTCTAGTCCACAGAAGAGGCAGGGACACATTCTGGGCCCCAAATATTAGAGATCCCTACCACTAAAGCAAGGTCAGTGAGACCTAGGGACTCTTCAGCTGCCTAAGACAAGCTAACCCAAAACAGTAGCATTTCTCCCTGCCGTCCTGTCCAGCAGGCCTTCAGTGACAGCTGCAGTCGGCTTGTAGAGAACAAGCTAGTGTGGGAGGAGACTTTGTTACGCAAGGGAGCAAGTTTAAAGGGAAGAACTTTAGCTTAAGTGTAAGCTAAAGAGTGACTTGGAAAAAACTGTGGCAAACCAGCCCTAACTATAAATACAAAGTAACTTGAGACACATTTGAAGTCTGTAAGGCACTGAGGGAAATCATCACAGCACACCTAGCTCAATTACTGATCCTAGATTGATTTAAAACCCACACTAAAGATCTGGAGAAAAAGAGAGGTGTTCATTCCAGAAATAATGTTTACATTGGTTTCTACTACCCTACACAACTTGTCCACCTTTCAACCAAAATTTGCAAGACAGACAAGATAAAAAGAATCCCAGAAAACTCATAAACACGAGTAGTCAATAGAACTACATTTAAAAGTACTGGAACTGTCTGACAGGTAATTTAAAATAACTCTCATTAATATCTTAAAGGATTGTGGGGAAAATAGTATGTGAACAGGTGGGGAATTTTAGCAGAGAGTTGGAAGATCATATGAATATGCTAGAACTAAAAACTAAAAACCATAGCAGAAATGAAGAATGTCTGTGGGCTTATTGGTGAACTTGGCCATAGTCCAGGAAAGAATACGGACATGAGAAATTACCCACACTGAACCATAAAGAGTTAAACCAAAAAGACTTGATTGGTGAGCTTCAAGGGTCTAGAAGTAATGACATACCACAAGGAACAAGGACAAGGGCTCAGATCTTAGTTTCTCACACCATTCTCCAGGGAAGGGAACCAGGGCTCCTTAGAGAAGGGCAAGAGGAGCCTACAGCATTGTGTGGTACAAAAATAAGTATAAAAAACCCTACAAAAGCCCACAATGTGAGTGGCAGGGGTTATGTCAGAGGAACACAGGAGCCAGCTTGAAAGAGCTTTCATGGCCAAAGCTGATTTGCACAGTCAACAACAGCATAATAATTTGTACAATAAAATAAAGTACTGTTGTCTTATAACCCAAAGTCCAAAAATATTCATTAGTTCATACCGATACAAATAAATGGAGGAGAAGAGACAAATCTCCCCTGCAGAAGAATTTCAAATAGTTTGGTAGATGCTTCCTCCTCAAGGAAGAACAACAGAACTGTCCATTCTTTTCAGTGTGGACTGCACACCATGACTTCCTTCCAAAGAGGTCTTATGAAAGATAAGAAAAAGAGCAACTTGACAGTGACTCTGACAGACACTTCCTCAGCCAGATCATCAAAGTGACTAGCAAATGATAAGTTGTGTTGACAGCTTATACTCTTGTCAGTGAAGTCTGAGTAACTCTCACAGCCAAGAGGAGGCCGAGGAGACATGACAACTAAATGCGATATCTTAGGTGGGATTCTGAAATGGAGAAAGGACTTTAGGTAAAAACTAAGGAAATCTGAATAAAGTGTAGATTTAATGTACCAGCAATGGTTTATTGATCATGACATATATTTATAGTACTAATGTAAGATGTTAATGGGAAACTGGGTGTCAGTTATGTGGGAATGCTCTGTACTACCTTTGGAGTTTTTCTGTTAATCTGAAATGGTTCTAACAGAAATCGACATAGCATTTAGACAGAAACCCAGTGAGGATACAGAAGACCGGAACAGCAGTGGTAGCCTGCTTGACATAAGTGATACTTGCAGAGCCTTCCCTGGCTATGTCAGGGTGCACAGTCTTTTCAAATGCACACAGAACTTTATCAGGGTAGACCAGACTCTCAGCCATCAAACAAACCTTAACGACTTAAAATAATTTAATCATGCACAGTATTTATTCAGACCATAATGGGTTTAAACTGGAAATCAGTAATAAAGATTGTTGGAATATCCCCAAATATTTGGAAATGAAGCAGCACACTTCTAAATAATCCCAGTGTCAAAGAGGAAACGACGAAAGAGAAATGAGAAAATATTTTGAACTACTAGATAAATGAGACAGGGCATGTCAGAACTTGTGGGATGTAGTGAAAGTAGTAGAGGCAAAGTTAGAGCATTAAATGTTTATATTACGAAAGGAAGACAGAAAAAAGAAAAAAAGGAAGACCAAGTTTTGTGTCTGTGACCTAAGCTCCCACCTTAAGGAAAAGCAGATAAAACCCAAAGCGAACAGAAGGAAGGAAATAATAAAGATAAGAACAGAAATCCAAGAGATTGAAGAGGGAAAAAAAATAATACAGAAAATCAGTGAGACCTAAAAGCTGTTTCTTTGAAAAGATCAATAAAGTTAGTAAATCTCTGGCCAGATTAACTAAGAAAATGTAGAAAAGATACACATTACAAATTACAAGAATAAAAGAGGGGACATAACTGCATTCCTACAGACATTAAAAGAATAATAAGAGAATATTGTAAACAACTTGGTGAACTATTTCAGCAGTTTAGATGACGTGGACAGGTTCCTTAAAGGAGTAGTACTGCCAAAGCTCACTCCAAAAAACAATAGCTAGGATAAACAGTCCTAGACCTATTAAAGAAATTTATTTATTTATTTTAAAGATTTATTTATTTATTCATGAGAGACACAAAGAGAGAGAAAGAGAGGCAGAGACATAGGCAAAGGGAGAAGCAGGCTCTTCGCAGGAACCCGATGTGGGATCACTCAATTCCAGATTCCAGGGTCACAACCTGAGCCAAAAGCAGCCGCCCAACCACTGAGCCACCCAGGCGTCCCTATTAAAGAAATGTAATTCCTATTTAAAAGCTTCTAACAGGCGCCGGGGTGGCTCAGTCAGTTAAGCATCTGCCTTTGGCTCAGGTCATGATTTCAGGGTCCTGGGATTGAGCCCCATGTCCGGCTCCCTGCTCAGCGGGGAGTCACTTTTCCCTCTGCTTCTCGTGTTCCCCCTGCTTGTGTGCTCACTCTCTCTCTGGCCACCTAGGCTCCCGAATAAGTAAAGTCTTTTTTTAAAAAAAATAGTCTGGGACACCTGGGTGGCTCAGCAGTTGAGCATCTGCCTTTGGCTCAGGGCATGATCCCAGAGTCTGGGATTGAGTCCCACATCGAGCTCCTTGCAGGGAGCCTGCTTCTCCCTCTGCCTATGTCTCTGCCTCTCATTATATATATATCTCTCATGAATAAGTAAATAAAATCCTAAAAAATAAATGAGTCTTGGGGATGCCTGGGGTGCCTCAGTTGGTTAAGTGTCTGCCTTCAGCTCAGGTCATGATCCCAGGGTCAGGCTCCCACGTGAGGCTCCATGCTCAGTGGGAGTTGGCTTCTCCCTCTGCACCATTCTCCCTACCCCCATGTTCTCTGTCTCAAATAAGTAAATAAGATAGTTGACAGTTTTTTACAAAACCAAATATAATCCAGCAGTTTGGCTCGTTGATACTCACTGAATGGAATTGAAAACTGATGTTCACACAAAAACCTGCACGTGAATTTTTATGGCAGTTTTATCCACACTTGTCAAAACTTGGAAGCAACCAAGATATTCTTCAGTAGGTGAGTAGACACACTGTGGTATATCCAGACAAATATTACTCAGTGCTAAAATGAATGAGCTGTCAAGCCTTCAAAAGACATGAAAGAACCTTGAAATGTATATTACTAAGCGAAAGAAGCCAACGCAAAGGCTACAAACAGAATGATTCTAACTGTATGACTTTCAGGAAAAGGCGGAGGAAGTATGGAGACCTTGAAAAGATCAGGAATTGGCAGTGGGAAGATGAGTAGGCAGAGAGCACAGAGGAGTTTTAGGGCAATAAAAATAGTATGAGACCATGGTGATGGATGTGTGTCATACATTTGGGTAAATCCCTGGAATGTACCACACCAAAAATGAACCATGGTGGTAAACTATAGACTTTGGGTGATTGTGTTGTGTCAGTGTGGGTTCAATGATTGAAATGAGTGTACCATTCTGGGGGTGAGGGGGTTGATAATGAGGAAGGCTGTGCATGTGTGGGGGCAATCTCTGTACCTTTCTCTCCATTTTGCTATGAATTTAAAACCGCTCTATAAAAATAAAATCTTATACAAAATCAATCAGTATAACTCATATTAACAGATAAAGAAGAAAAACCATGTGGTCATTTCAGTAAATTCCTTTATGATAAAAATCTCTTAATTAGAATGGAAAGGACTCTGGAAACTGATAAAGCCCCCTTAAAAAAAAAATTCATAGCTGACACCATTCGTAATAATCAGAGACTGAAATGATATACCCAAAAATCAAAGAAACATGGCAAGGCAAGGATCTTTGCCATTGCCAGTCCCAGACAGCCTTGTGTGGGAGGTCTCAGCCAGTGCAGTAAGACAGGAGAGGAAGATAGAAAACTGAATCTGTTAGCAGAAGTCAGAATTGTCTTTGTAGAAAATCCTAAAGAATGTACCAAAAAAACCTCTCCTAGAACTGATAAGTAAATTTAGCAAAATTGCAAGATATAAGGTCAATATTCAAAAATTAGTCATCTCTTTATAATAACAATAAGCATCTGGAATTTGGAATTTTTATGAAATACCATTTACTATAACAGAAGACATTTAGACATGTATCTATATACAAAATACGTGCAGGATTTAATGCTGAAAACCACTCAATATTGATGAATTCACAAACTGCCCAAATAAATGGAGAGAAATACTGTGTTCATGGATTAGAAAATTCAATATTGTTGGCTTTTGATTGATTGATTCTCCCCAAACTGATCTGGAATTTCCGTATAATTCCAATAAAATCAAAACAGGAGTTTTTGTAGAAATTAACAAGCGTAATTCAAAAACTTAATGGAAATTGAAAGCAAAGTAGCCACAACAATTTTGAAAGAGAAAAGCAAAATTGTAGTACTGGCACTCTCTGATTTAAAGCTGCAGTAGTCAGAACAGTGTGGGAGGGATCCCTGGGTGGTGCAGCGGTTTGGCGCCTGCCTTTGGCCCAGGGCGTGATCCTGGAGGCCCGGGATCGAATCCCACGTCGGGCTCCCGGTGCATGGAGCCTGCTTCTCCCTCTGCCTATATCTCTGCCTCTCTCTCACTCACTGTGTGCCTATCATAAATATAAAAATAAAATTAAAAAAAGAAAAAGAACAGTGTGGGATTAGCAAAAGGATAGACACAGAGTTCACTGGAACAAAATAGAGTCCAGAAGCAGGCCCACACAGTATATGGTCAATTGGTTTTTAACAGAGCTGTGGAAGCAAGTCAGTGGAGAAGAGCTAGCCTTTTCAACAAATGGTGTTAGAAGATCCATCTGCAAAAAAAATGGATGAGGACGCCTTGATATGTACCCTGCATATTATGCAAAATTTAACTCAAAATGGATCATAGGACTAAATGTAAATCCCAGAACTATAATGTTCTGGGAGAAGATCAGTGGCCTGTGTTAGGCGGAGATTTCTTAGATGCATCACCAAAGTCCAATTGGTAAAAGAAAAGTTGACAATGCAGATTCCATAAAATGCTCTTTAAGGGACTCTGTTGCGGGGCACCTGGGTGACTCCGTTGATTGACTATCTAGCTCTTGATTTCAGCTCTTAACTTCAGCTCCGGTTGTGATCTCAGGGATTAAGCTCTGCGTTCTGCGTCATCTGGCTCTATGCTTAGTATTAGTAGGGAATCTGTTTGAGGATTTCTCTCCCTCTGCCCTTTCCTATCTTGTTCTCTCTCTCTCTCTCAAATAAATAAATCTTTACAAAAAACAAAGAAAAAAGAAGACCACTCTTGTGAAAATAAAAAGGCAAGCCACAGGCTGTCAGAGAATATTTACAAATTGTGTGTCTGAGAAAGGACTTACATCCAAATATATAAAGAACACTCAAAGTTTCAGTAACAAGAAAAACAATCTGGTTTTTAAGGTCAAAAGATTTGAGTGGAACTTAATAAGTAAAATGTATTTGTATAGCAAATAAATACATGGCAAAGGACTGTCCATTGTCATTACTGAAATTTAAGTTGAAACCATATTGAGATACCACTATGTACCTTTTGAATGATTTGTATTTGTTTCCTGTGGCTGCTGTAACAAATTGCCACAAACTGTGGCTTAAAACAGCAGAAATTATTCTCTCACAGTGAATGCTAGAACTCCAAGATCAAGGTGTCAGCAGTGCTACACTGCATCCAGGAGCACTAAGCAGACACTTATCCTTAACCTCTTCCACCGTCTAGTGGCCATTTGGTTATGGCCACCTTGCTCCATCTTTACATCAGCTTCTCTGCTGTGTGTCTGTGTCTCTCTCCTCTTTGAGGGCATTTGGGATGTCATATAGGGGCTGTCTGGGTAATCCAGGATAATCTCAAGATCCTTATTTAATTACATATTCAATTAAGGTAACATTCATAGGCTCTGGGGATTAGTGTGTAGACATAATCTTTTGGGAGGGGGCACCGTTCTGCCCACTGCACAGCACCACCATAAATACTCAGTGCTAAAAAAAAAAAAAAAAAAAAAAAAAATACTCAGTGCTGGTGCCAGTGGAGAACATCTGAAGTCTCACATGTTGCTCTTGGGAGTGCAAAGTCATATAACCACTTTATAGAAATATTTGGCATTTCTTACAAAGTTAAGCAGACTTTTTTTTGTATTAGCCAACAATCTCTTAGATACTGTTACAAGTAAAATGTGTCACACAAAATGTAAGTGAATGTTTATGTCATCTTTATTCATAATCACACAAAACTAAACAACCCACAGTGTCCTTAAACTGGTAAACGGATAAAGAAGCTGTGGTCTATCTGTAGTGGATTGCTATTCAGCAGTAAAAAGGAATGGACTCTGATACGTAAAACATGCATTATTTCTTGTGCCTTTCCAAATTTAACATAGTTCTACATGGAACTATCAACATGGTTTTTGTTTTGGAATCAGCAAATTCTTACATGCATTTGGAAGAATGAAAATGTGAGGCTAGCCAAGAGATTCTGAGCAATAGCAATGATTAAGTCACCTCCTGCATATTACAGTCACATTATTGTTGTAATAAATGTGGCGATGTGGGGATCCCTGGGTGGCGCAGCGGTTTAGTACCTGCCTTTGGCCCAGGGCGTGATCCTGGAGACTCGGGATCGAATCCCACGTCGGGCTCCCGGTGCATGGAGCCTGCTTCTCCCTCTGCCTGTGTCTCTGCCTCTCTCTCTCTCTCTCTCTGTGTGACTATCATAAATAAATAAAAATTTTTAAAAAAATGTGGCGATGTGATACCAGTGCAAGTCTTATTAAACACTGGATGTTGGCTGTAGCACCTAAGTCAGGGCTGGTACAGAAGTTGATGCTCACCAAGTATTTATTAAATGTGAACAAAGTTTTCATGAATGCTTAAGGAATTTTAGTATGCTTTTTCACATTAGTGGGGAAATGGGAATTTTCTATAAATGTGGTTTGGAAAGTGACTCACCATTTGAGAAAAAGCTATACCTGTTCTGTGTAAAAAATAAATTCCAAATGAGTTAAAATACTGGAGGAAAAATATATTAAAAAATCCTAGAATTATGGGCTTGTAAAGAACTTTTAAAGCATAGCTCCAAGTACAAAAGCTATAATAAAACTGTATTTGGCCACACCAGTTATTTACTAAAACCCCTAAACGTTTAAAGAAAAAAAACACCAAACCAAAAACCCTTTCCTTTCCTCTTTTGCATTCTGTTGAAGTTCTGAATGCTGCTACAGGCAGCTGTGAGTGAGAAGTGGCATATATGTGTGGAATACCTTGAAATAATACCTTTCAAGGAATACCTTGAAATGAAGAGTCCTAATAACGGCTCTTGGGTGTTAGTTGGGTGCCAGGCAACATTGTCAGCCCTCTGCGTAAGCGCGCCCCTCATGGTGGGCCTGGGAGAGACCATGTAGAGGCTCCCCATATCCACAGTAGAATACACAGCTGGTGGGGAGGAGGCGGGGCTGGGCTCTAGTTTGCATTCATGTCCAACTGGCACTCCACTCTCAGGTCTGTCTCTTCACTTGAACTGCAGGCCCATGTTCGTAGGCCCCTGACCTCCTGAGGTCCTTCCTCCTCCCATTTCGAGACCCCTTGGCCCACATGCTCACTAAGGCCCATTGGGATTGGGCATCTCATTCTACTTATAATTGCTTTCCTATAAAGAGTAGATTATAATGATTGAGCTTTATGTGGTAGAGTGACTTACACTTTTTTTTTAAGTAGGAAGCAATGTTGGTTTCCCAAGAAAAACTATATGGAACAAATATAGGCCTGTTGGTTATCAACATCTCAAATGGCGCATAGTATAGTATGCCCTATAATTCAGGGATCAGATCTCCTTTTGCTTTCCAGATTTTCTGGTAGAGACCTGCTTTAGTATAATGGGTATAAAGAGCTTAGAAGGTTTGGGAGAATGGGAAGAAATCACATGTAATTTCTCTCCTGACACAGTAGGCCTGTGGATTTCAGGTCCTGTTGCTGTTTCCCAGCAAGCTTGTATTACACCCTCTTCCTATCTCTCCAGAAATATTGATATAATCATTTATGTAGTTATAATGTATCTACATGCTGATAGGGATGAAATTATAATAAAATTAACTTGCTTTGTTTCAAGATTTGAAGGCCATATAGAGATCTGCCCACCAGGCATGAGTCATTCAGCTTGTTCGGTCAACAAGAGTGTTCTAGAAGCTATCCGAGGAAGACTTGGATCTTTTCATGAACTCCTGCTTGAGCCACCCAAGGTAGGGCAGCTGCCTTAAGCATGGCCGGGTCATGGCTGGCCAGGTCAATAATTTGGTTCAAAGAATTATTAGAAAATATATGAACCTTGTAGGTAATAGAATGGGCTACAACCAACATGTACAAACTAGCCCTTCCAGTTGTTTTTATCATTTTTGAGCTAGTTTTTAATTTGCTTTTGTCTATAGTGTCTGCATTGATGAATGAGGTAAAATTAAAATTAGGCAAAATATTTATCTACTTAGGAAACTCAGCTTTTTCTTTCTTTTTATGAATCCTGGGTACTTTTATGCCAACAAAATAAACAGTTCTCATAGTGTGTTATTTTCACCTTTGAGGTAAAGTCAGTCTTTTAGGAACTGATCTCTGACACTGAGTTGCCTTATTTAGAGTTGGAGTGCTGTATCAGTCTAATGGCCAGGTATCTTATTTAAGGACAAGTCGGCTGAGCCTGACTTGGAGTGCTAGTTTTTCCATCAGGAGCCATCCACATGCTAATCCAACAGTGACTTTAATCTGGCAGTCTGCTCTGAGCACAGATGATAGACAGTGAGGCCCCACAAAAGAGAGCTATTCACAGGCTGTTCTGCTGCTGCTCCCCAGGATTGGTGTAGGGATTTAGATTAGGGTAAGAAGCTCTTCCTTTGAGAGTCTCTGTGGAACACTTGGCTGTGAGAGGTCCCCTGCCAGCACCAGTTCTCATGCTTTCCTTTTTCCTCTGTCCCGTGTCATCACAACCAGTGGCCTAGCTGTTGTAGTGCGTCTCTGTAGCATCTGCTGTGCATGGTATTAGGAATTTAAGATACTAGTTTCTCCCTTCCACAGTAGATGCTTTATGTGTTTTTTTAGCATTTGTGGAGGGGGACCATAGAATAATTTATGTCCATGATGCAGGGCATCTAGGTTAGCTTCCAGATGGCCTCTTCAGACAGCCGGTGCTACCCTGCCTGTGTTGTGCAGTTTTGTCTGTGTTCAGCCAGATCTGGGTGTGGGCCAGCGTGTTTGGCATTCACTCTCAGGCACAGTGCCTCAGCTGGTATTTCATAGTTACAGTCAGTGGCGTCCTTCATGGCAGACATGAGAAATAGAATGGGAGAGTAAGGAAAGAGAAAGAAAGTATTTATTCAGATGAAGAAGAGAGAATATCCCAGGTGGAAATTGGAGGTGGGAGAAGGAGCCATGAGAGAAGAGGATGTGTGAGGAGGTGCTCCAGCCTGTGTCTTCATGGCCTGCCTGCTTCTTTCTAGGTGGACAAAAAGGCAGCACCTAGTGTGGATTCTTACCCACACTAGGTGGGTTGTTCTTGGCCCTGATTCAAAAGCAAGGCAGTCTCTCGTTTGGGTTTCTTGTCTTCTGCTAGGAGTCTGTGAGTTCAGTTTGTATGTAGTTTTACCACATGATGTGGTATCTGTGTAGGTTCCTGAAACCTTTTAACATGTCTGTTAATTGGAGGTGCCTTGCATGGAATACAAGGGGTAGCCTTCCAATTCCATTAAAGCCTTGAGAGGAGCAGGCAGGGGCATGGGGAAAGGTCAGGCTCACTGCTGGGTTAGAATTTGCCACCTTTTCCTGTCAAACCTGTGAAATTCTGAAGTGTCCTGTATCTGTCTTCTGTGATTTAAAGTATAGAGACTCCCTTTTATGGGCAAGAACAAGTTTGAAGTTGATCCTGTTTCAGGATCATGATCCAGAAGCAACTTCTGAGTTTGCATTTTTCTCACGGATTTTGCAAAGATTGATAATTGTGTTCCAAACCACTTGTAACTTGTCTTAGTTCCAAGATTTCTGGTTAGGTTTGGAATATTGCACTTTTTCTCCCCATGAACTTCTGCAGCTTCCTGCTCTCTTCCTCTGGCAGTTGGAATGTTGAAGCAGGGGGATACCTGATCTCCTGTGGAATTTCTAGTCCTGGGGAATTCCTTGATTCCCCCTCTTGGTTATTTCATCATATCTTGAAGATCTCAAAAGCAGCTTTGGATTTTCCTTCAGATGTGGAACTCGGGCCACATGATTTGCAGGGTTAGTTTACCTAGTGTTACGTATTAGTACACACCTCTCCACCCATTTGGTTTCTTACGGAACTGGATTTGATTGGAAAGCTTTTTCTCCCTCAGAAAAGTGTGATGAAGACCACGTGGGGTGTGCTGGACCCTCCGGTGGGAAATACCCGATTGAATGTGATCAGGTTGATATCCAGCCTCCTTCAGACAAACACCAGCAGTATCAATGGGGACCTCATGGAGCTGAATAGCATTGGGGTTATATTGGTAAGATTTCCCCCAAATGATAATTTAATTTGCCCGTGATGTTTTATGGACAACTGAAGTTAAAACCTCACAAATTTACATACGTGTCTGTGACTCTTGTTTTGAGCACAAATGGTCTTTTACATAGTTTTTGCCTTGAGTTTATCGTCAGTTTCTAATGCTTTTAAGTTTTCAGTATTTATTATTTCAAAGATGATTAAGACATAGACTTCTTCAAGAAGCTCAGGTTGGCACAGATGGATCGAGTATAGCCCTCTTCCTGAGGGGGGTCATGTTAGCAATAAATGACTGCTGTTACAGCATCATTTTCTGGTCCTAATTAGCAAAGGGACAAGTGTTTATTGTATTTCCACTGACCTAGATCTGTATAATGTATCTGTATGTGATCTTGTGATTTGAGTCCAGACCCTTCCTTGATACACACAGCTTTGGGTCTACTTGTTAGTGGAGGCAGCAAGGGAAGCTCAGGGGTTATCTGGACTTCCCTGACCCTTAAGTCCCCCCGTTCCAAGGTTTGTGTTTAGAATCTGGAGGCCCAGCTCTCGTACCCGTGCTTGCCCGGTCTGTCCTGCCACCCCACAGCACAGAAGGCACCAGGGCTAACACAGGTTTCATAAGACATCTGGTCATACCGTACATTTGGGTGGGTTTGGTTTTCACACTACATGAATGAAAAGCATGGTACTGTGCACTTTAAATGCATTTCTCGTGTGATGCTGGGTATAAATGTCTGTGTGAGAGAGAGGATCTATTTTGCAGATTGTGCCCAGAGAAGGGAATACATTCTATGGCTAATAAGTGGTGGAGCCAAGATTTGAATTCACATTTAGTTTCAAACCAGTGCTTGCTTTATCAACCACACTGTTATGCCACCTGGTGTCATTAGTTATTTTTAGTTATATTTCACCTTCGGGTTAAATCATGGCAGTTCTAGGGATAGAAAGCAGGAACATGTTGGAGCAATATGAAACATTAAAGGATCACAGTCTCTTTGGTGAATTTAACTGTTGTCCTCTGAGGTAGGGTATTTTTGTTTGCTCTACCTTCTGTCTGATATATAAACTCTACTCCTGTCCCTGAAGTCGTCAATTACTAGCCTCTAATCTTACTGATAGTAAGTGTACAACTATTGTTAATTTGCTAATTCATTCCATCATTAATCTTTAGAACAACTTTTGAGTCACAACAAATTTGATAAAACTCCTAAATGGGAGGAGTCATTACAGTTTTATTTTGAATTTAGATAACCAGACTCAAAAGAATGTTCTGAATATATACTTGATGCATTTTGTGCTTTTAGGAATTGTCTTTCCTTTTTGTGGTACTATCAACTTTTCAAGCAATCTGGAAAACCCATGTACTTTCAGGAGGTCCACATGTCATTGCTTCTCAGACCCCTCTTGTTTTGCTCCATTCACTGATAGTTGCAGGAGTTTCAGATGCTTGAGTGGTTATAACTGAGTGGTTATTGACACTAGGGTGTGAGTACCTTGAGATTGGAGACTGTCTCCGTATTGCACCTAGCACCATGCCCTGCACAAAAGCCATCAGTAAATATTTGTTGAATCAAAGTAAGTAAAAGTCTTAAAAATTTATTGGAAAAGTGTTGGAAGTTTACTGAACTTACTAATACCTGTGTCAGTTGCCTGGAAAATATAAAAAGATACTCTCATTGGGGAACTTACCATTGCCTTCCCGTTTTCATTGTTGTTTATACTAGATTCCATGCAAATGCTGGCATGTTGAAGGAGCAAACATCATGCTACTTTGTCTAGTGGCATTTCAAACCCCTTTTAAAATAAACTTGTGTTCTTTTTAATTATTCCTATTGGACTAAGAACATATCATTTTTATTTTATTAAATCACTGTTCTGGAAATGTATTAAAATAGTGGATTTAAATATCCAAGTAACTGGATAAAAGAAAGCCTTGTTTTTCTTTTTTGTAGGACATGTTCTTCAAATACACATGGAATAACTTTTTACATACACAAGTGGAAATCTGTATTGCACTGATCCTTGCAAGTCCTTTTGAAAATACAGAAAATAGCACAATTACTGATCAAGACTCCACTGGTGACAATTTGTTACTGAAACATGTAAGCTTACTGGGCTGGTTTCTACCTCTCCTCGTTATAGCATTCTCCCACTTCAGCATGAAATGAAGTGGAGTTTAAGGGCAGGGAGTTAAATCTCAGAGTCCAAGGGATCCCTGGGTGACTCAGCGGTTTAGCGCCTGCCTTCGGCCCAGGGTGTGATCCTGGAGACCCAGGATCGAGTCCCACATTGGGCTACCTGCGTGGAGCCTGCTTCTCTCACTCCCTGTGTCTCTGCCTCTCTCTCTCTCTCTCTCCCCCTGTCTCTCATGAATCAATAAATAAAATCTTTTAAATAAATAAATCTCAGAGTCCAAATATTTAACTCCTGTGTTCTTCACGCTGTTGGCCAGTGATTCTATAAGTCACATCCTGGAAGAAGTCTAAGCGGCCTCCTTATTTGGTAAAAACAATTGAGTTGAAGATTTAGAAATTTTTTGGAGATTAAAAGACCTATAAGAATTTAGAGAGTGCAGAAAGTGTTTGAACAGCTGTTTGGCGTACCAGTTTTAATTTGTGGGCTGAACTCAGGACAGAATGGTAGCAGAAGTGGGCTCCGTGCAGCGTTGTGAGGACCTCTTCTGTGAGTCTGTTTCCTTTCGTTAAATAGGTGATTTCATTAAGGCAGTCTTCACATTTCTTTTTGCTCTCAAATTCTGTGGTTGTATCAGATTGCCTAGCTCACGGTGGGTTACTGCCAAACCTGGGAGGTGGGAGAGGCTAGCCCTCTGGAGTAACAAAAGGGAAAGACCACCGACGCTGGGTAAAGCTAGCAGCATACGTGCCGAAGCATAGATAGCCCATGGCGCCCATGTGCAGTCGGAACGCAGTAACCATAGTCACTCCCTGTGCAGGAGCAAGTGTTGCTCATGTTTCAAAAGTACAAGTATTGCTGCGGATTCTGTGCTGCATTTTTGCAGGGCATAACCTTCTTTATTCCTTTTAAATTTGGGTCAGGCTCTATTTCCGAGCTCAATTTTCATGGCTAATAAAACATGGCTTTGCTTTAGGTCAGCTACTCGCCGGAAGCCGTACATGAAATGTTTGTTGCTTCCCAGTTGCTACACTGTTGAAGGTGTGGATCCAGTCTTGAATCCCTGTAGTGTTCTGATGGCCTTGAGTAAATTTATTATCATGTTGCATATGATATAGCCAATAATTCACAACTAGTTTTAGCTTGCTGGGTAATACATATCACTGTTCTATTTGAATTGAGTTCTGTTTCACTTTAAATTTTTGACAGTTGGACATTTATATACATGTTAACTGGAATATTCCTTTTTATTCAGCTTTTTCAAAAATGTCAGCTAATAGAACGGATACTTGATGCCTGGGAAATGAATGAGAAGAAACAGTAAGTACACTGTTTTCCCATAGAAATTCAGTGTGATTTTTAATTTGAAGAAAATATCTGCCTTACCTTAGAGAACAGTGAAAATAATGATGTGATACAGGCCACTCTACGGTTATAAATAGTTCTCTCGGGACTTCCGGATTATTTATCATAGCAGATCTTTTTCTAACAATTTTTAGATTGCCTGGTCTTTCTACCTCTCTTGAGGGGGGACCCAGGGGCTGGCTGCTTTTGAAACTTCCTGGTCCTATTTGAATAACTGTTTTTCTGGCAGGAGTGCGAAGTCTAAAGAAAAAAGTCATAAAGTCAAGTCCTCCCTGACGATGCTTTAACTTAGCAGGTTTGTCCCTTTTACCCCCCGGACTCACTGGAAAGAGTCCCTTTGTGCATGGGAGGAGAATGTCGGGGGAATTGCCTAGTGTTTTTTGTTTAGAAAATTTCCATTAGCTGATTGACAAGATTACTTGGAGTATTGACACATGTAAGCAGCTTTGCCTATAGATTTTTTTATCTTTCTTGTGCCTGTGAGGCTTTTATGCCATCCCATAGATTCTGAGGTAGATAGGGTATGTTTGGGAGACACTCTCGGGCCACGCTTCTTGCATTTGTTTTCTAAGTCAGGTTTGTTGAGGTATAATCCTCAATAAATTGAAAGTTCATCCTTTTTTGGTGTACATTTCTAGGAACTCTGATGAATGCATGCAGTTGTGTAAGCACTTCGGTCAGGCACGGCTTATTTCCATCAGCCTAAAAAGCCATCCATGTGCCTTTATAAGTGAACCTATGCCAGGGCTTTTCTTGCTCTGTGTATCTGTTCCAATTCCTCTTGTGGCCTCTAGGAGAGACCTAGGAACTAAAGGGATGTGTCAGTTTTATTTTGTAAGGTTTGTTTTAAAAGTGCTCCCAAGCACTGGTAGGGCTCTAATGACTCTGTGGTAAACCTGATTGAATTTGAATGTAGCAGGGGGCTCATCTCAGTAGACTTCAGGTACATTCTTTCAAATGGATCTCCTTTGGGGGTGCTGTGTGTGGCTAGGTCGACATCTCTGGTTATGTGTTTGATCCTTTGTTAGCCCCATGTGCTCTATTTCCCCCTGAGCTCCATCTTCTGGAGGTTCAACTATTAATAGTGCCCCGATTTGGGGGTTCCTGACCAGAGTTTTTCTAATGTTTCCTTGCCCCAGGAGCCTAAAGAACATCGATAGCCTTGGGGCAAAACACTGGCAGGTGGGCATTTGTTTTTACTTGGGCGCTTGTGGGAGCATGGTACAGTAGTAACTGACTGAGAAGGTGCATGAGAGGAAGGTGCATGAGAAGGTGCATGAGAGGTCTTGGGATCTTATTGTGAAACCAGAAGAGCCTCTTAGCAACTCATTTGAGATCAGCTCAGTGCCTCTGACCCTTAGCTGTCCTGACCTTCTATGATGATTAGCAGATATTCTCCCCCCCCCCCTCCAGGCAAGCCTTCAAGCGTAGTATGGGTTGTTGTTTTTTAGCAGCTCCTGAAAGGTTCTCCCTTTAAACAAAAATCTGTTCAGTTTGTTGCCTCCTATCTGCAAGCAAAAGTCTGTTGTTTCATAGAATTTAAAGCCCTGGCACTTTATAAATAGGCAGAGAAATCACAGCAGTGTGAAAAGTTTATCTAAATGGGCAGATTTGGGGGGCGCCAGGGTGGCACAGTTGGTGGAACATTCAACTCATAGTTTCGCTCAGGTTGTGATCTCGGGGTGGTGGGATCAAGCTCCACATTGGGCTCTGCGGTCAGTGAAGAGTCTGCTTGAGATTCTCTCCCTCTCCCGTGGCCCTCCCAGTCTCATAAGTAAGTAAGTAATTAAATAAATAAATAAGTAAATAAATAAGTCTATCTTAAAAAAATAAATAAAAGGATGGATTTGAGATGCCTGTGTGGCTCAGTCAGTTAAGCCTCCAACTCTTGATTTCAGCCAGGTCATGATCTCAGGGTCATAGGATCAAGTGCTTCATGCTGGGCGTGGAGCCTGTTTAAGATTCTCTCTCTCCCTCTCCCCTCCCCCTCTATCCCCAAATAGGTAGGTAAGTAGGTAGATTTAGTGAAGATGGGTCCTGGGTGGGAAGGGTATACCCTAAGTGGGGGGAAGGGATAGGGACTCATTGATGTACATGTGAGTACTTGGCCCCCAAGTGCAGTGCGGGCCAAATACCAACTGACTACCTCATATTGGCCAAATCTCAAAATCAGCCACTATTTTAACTTGAGAAATGCCACTGGTAGGCAATTATGTTGTTAATTGAACTGATGTGATGAAGATTTGATGTCTTTTAGCACAATTCTCACCTTAATGTTCCTACAGTCTTTTTAAAGTCTGAAAAATAGTTTCACGGAAAGAAACTATACGAAGGAAAGTCACAGAAACTTAGGCATCAGTGAATGGGCTTCTTTTCTAATCTTTTTTAAAGTAACTTGTAATTGAAGATCACTGATTGGTTTGTGTATAGAATAAACCTTGCCCATTGTGACCACCATGTGGTCCTTGAGCAGAACATTTCTGCCACCCCCACCCCTGCCTGACCTTGTGACTCTGGCACCTCCTTTTCTGTCCATTCTCATCTTTAGGGCCTCAGATTTTAGAACGATTATTCCAGCTCACTGTACTTACCAAGTTGCTTCATCACTCTATCCGATCAGGAGTCTGAGTATTTTGTCCTTTTCCCCTGTCAGGGCTGAGGGAGGCAGACGGCATGGCTACATGGGACACCTGACAAGGATAGCTAACTGTATTGTGCACAGCACTGATAAAGGCCCCAACAGTGTGTTAGTCCAGCAGCTTATCAAAGGTAAGTGGTTTATGAAAATTTAATTATGTTTTTGTTGGATTAGAGAAAGGATTCAAGGGTAAATGGAAATGTTCATGGCATTTTTTTTAAATAGCAGTCTACGGAGTTTTCTGTATACTTGGCAAATTATCTGGAAATTTGAATGAAGTTCTCGAGAATATGTTTGAGCAGTGTCATTCTTTGCTGTATGTCTGTAGTCCTTTTAGTAGGTATTGGCAGGCTCGGCCAAGTTAACTTCTCTCTCTCTCTTTCTTCTCTCTTCTCTCTTCTTTCTCTGTCAGAGCCTGCTCAGTACACTGCTCTGGTGTGCATGAGGTCCCCATAAGCTGACAGTTGAGTCACTTGAGCTATGATCACACTTGCTTTTTATTTTCTTCTGAAAGCCCCTGCATTGCCTGTGGATTGAGTTCCTTTAGCTGGATACTGAAACATTTATCCACATGTTTGACATCTCTCTCTTACTAAGATGAGGGAAAATGGACCTTAAAGGATGCTTTCTATACCAGTATTTAAATGTAATCAGTCCAAGGTTGCTGGGAAGAAAATGCAGATGCCTTTTACTAGTGCCCAGGCTGTGAGTCTGTCTCCTCTAAACCAAGAGCCCTAAGATCTCTGTGGACTCTGGGGATTGGACCAGTCCTGTGACTTACTGTGAGTGTGAAAATCTTTAACCTCTGCGGTACCAAATTCGTCCAGATTCAACTTGCTAAAACTGGATGTTGTTTCCCGGTCTATCCTTCTATTTGTCTTTAAAGAATATCTGTGTGTTTGAGAGGTTAACCTGTCGAGCACATACTGAAAGAGTTGCTCCAAGTGAGGGAGCAATTGGGGCTTGCCCTCCCTTAATTTTGCTTCTTGAAAGAGGTACAAGCCAGACCATCACAGTTGATGCTCTTACCAAGGAGAAATGGCCATGTGCGTGATACTTTCTTTAGATTAGGCTTTGTTTTACAGAAACTGCTTACCAGGTAATGGGGAAGGTACACATACGCATGTGTGTTGAAACCACTTGTCAGAGGATAACTCTAGGAAGGCTTCTAAGATTATAGCCAGGGTTTCTTTTTCTCAGAAGCATTTGCCTTTTCTTTTCCTTTCTTTTCCTTCCTTTTCCTTTTCCTTTTCCTTCTCCTTCTCCTTCTCCTTCTCCTTCTCCTTCTCCTTCTCCTTCTCCTTCTCCTTCTCCTTCTCCTTCTCCTTCTCCTCCTCCTCCTCCTTCTCCTTCTCCTTCTCCTTCTCTCCTCTCCTTTTTTCTTTTCTTTTCTTTTCTTTTCTTTTCTTTTCTTTTCTTTTCTTTTCTTTTCTTTTCTTTTCTTTTCTGTTTCTTTTCTTTGTTTCTCTATAGAGGAACCTGGGTGGCTCATTCAGTTAAGTGTATGCCTTTCTGCTCTGGTCATGATTTCAGGGTCCTGGATTGAGCCCAGCATTGGGCTCCCTGCTCAGCAAGGAGTGTACTTCTCCCTCTGTCTCTCCTCCTTGCTTGTGCTCGCTCACTCACTCTGTCTCTGTCTCTCTCTTGCTCTCTCAAATAAAATATTTTAAAATAAATAAAATTTCTCTAGAAGGTAGAATTTCACTATTGCCTATGTATCTAGAGGCTGGCCAGTGGGCACAGACATCTAGGAAACAGCAGACTGGGTTCCATGGAGCATTCACTGGCTAGATGCCAGTCACGGTATCTGATGAGTGTATAGGAGCTTGCATTGGTAGCATTTCCTAAACTTGAATGATCATGGAAGAAGAAGGCTTTTCCTCCTACCTTAAAGACCTGCTAACTCCTCAGAAGTTTGTTAGAAACACATTTTCCAGGTTTAGTTTTTACCAAAAGATTTTTAAAAGCTTGTTAAATTCACAGAGCTGCTTAGCACCCTTGGCATCAAGCATGAGCCATTTTGGGGGTGGTTCTAGTTCCTGAAATTCCTGGGCCTCTTGCTGCAAGGCTTTATAACTCTGTTTCTCTAAGAGTCAGGTGCTCAGATGATGGGACATGTTTGCCTTTGATGGACCGATTGGGTGGCACTCTCTTATATGTCCTGTTTATGTGTCTGTGTGCAGGTCACTAGAGTGACAATGCCTTTTTTTCTTTCTCCCTCTGCAGACCTTCCAGACACAATCAGGGAGCGATGGGAGGCGTTCTGCGCAAGCTCCTTGGGAGAAACTAACAAGAGGAACACGGTAGATCTAGTAGGTTTTACCAGGTCACATTTCTGTGACCCCAGTGCTCTCAGCCTTTGCCTGCTTATTCAGAAAAAGATGCAAGATCTTTCGTTTACCTTGGTAATTTGGGGCCAAGGATAAGTTCATGTTTCTTTACCTGGAAGAGAGGTCAGTGTTCACCCTATTCTTGATTACTTGTCTAGTCAGCTTCTAATTCCTGCCTGGGTTGAATCAGAGGGTACAGAGAGGCCACTGTCTCTACATTCCCGCCTCCACAGTGCCCTGTTCCCTAAGCACCTCAACAAAACCACTGCTAACCTACTCTGTTGGCTTTGTTGCTTTATGCCTCAGATAAGCCTGGTTGGTTAGAATCCTCAGGACACCTTTGGATGTTTCCTAACTTTACTGAGTTGTTTACCTTCATTTTAAATTGTTCCCAGGGTGAGGGCGTGGGGTGGGATTTTGTAGGTGACTTTGAAACCCCACCTTTAACAGATAAGTGCGTCAGCAGATTAGCCAGGGAATAATGGCATTGATAATATTTTTTAAAATTATATTGGACTTTGGAATGTATTATTTGTTTTTTTAATGCATTAGGATTTAAGGTAAGTATTGCTTTTGCTTTTTTTTTTTTTTTTTTTTTTTTTTTTTTTTGGTTGCTTTTGCTTTTGCTTTTAAAGATAGGGAAAAGCATTTCTTTCATAAGCACATGCCAGCTGATAATTGAGGTGGTGGCCTTAACTCTACATGGCAATAGATGTGTCAGGCATTTAATTCTATGATTGAAATTCAGCAGCTACAGTCTGAATTTCTAATACACATTAATGCCTTGCTTGTTAGGCAGTCAGGTATGTGGCAGCCATATCAGTTCAGAGCAGAATTTAGAAACCGAAACACTGTAATAGCTACAGAGCAGTCCCTAGGTCTTCCTGTGTCACACCCCCAGCGGGGCTGTTGCCTCCTACTTGGTAGATTGTCTAACACATTTGGTTATCTTTTTCTAGACTCTTCACAGATTGGTTGGGTAATGGCTTGTTAAGGATAGGTATAATGATAGAATCAGTAAGAGTTGGAAGAATTATGAAGTTAAGAGGTGACTATAAGGGAAGTTGTGTGAAGCCATTTAATTAAAATAGATCTGATGGCCCTTGGTGTCTCAGTGCATCATAGCCCAGCAGAGAAACTGACATCCACATTGACAGCCTTGAGTCATCAAGGAAGAGTTAATTTTTGATGAACATATTATCCACAGCAGGTTGCTTTTTTCCCCAATCAAATTGGTTAAAATTCTGGATAATCGGGATTTTATTGTAAGGTGAAATTGCTCTCTTCTACTGTTAAATTGAACCATTTTAATTAAGAAGCCACATTTTGATTCTTTGCTAAGGATACAGGCAATGTAGTCTCCTTAAAGGGATTTTTGTCTTATTTCTTATTTATAAGGGAATATTTAGGAATATTAATTCTGATTTTGTTTGGGGAACTTCTTTAAAACTTGTACCTTCAAAGAATTGACTTCAGAGGTAGACTTCAAAAATGTCCAGTTAAACTTGTTATCAGGAGTTTCAAAAATGTCTTTATCCTTGGTAATTCAAACTGATTTCTCTTGTGATCAGTTCTGTATAAAGAGAGACTTCATTGCAATTCATATAACAGCTACTTTTCATGATGCTATCAGTAATCTGGTCCATAACTGTCGGACATCCTGAAGTCTACATTCTTATCCTGCCCGGATTCGGAATAATTTCTCACATTGTCACTTACTACTCAGGGAAAAAAGAGCCTTTCGGCTATATAGGGATAGTATGGGCAATAATCTATTGGGTTTTTAGGCTTTATCGTATGAGCTCACCATATGTTTACCGTAGTAGTTGTTATGTTTAGCTACATGATAGAATATGGACATGCAGTGCAGAATTAATGTGCAGCAGCCCTTTGAGTCTAGATCTAGATTTTTATACCTGTGTTGAAAATTATCCTGGGCCAACCTACCACAAATGGCTGCTTAGTTCTCTTTGCTAAAAGTTGTCAGACTTGTAGAGCCTGTGTTGAGTTAGCCCCACTCTGTAATTTTGTTGTCTGTGGGACTTTCGGGTTGATGTCTTAAGACCTGTTCAGTTCCTTGATCCCACATGTCTAGTACTTATACCACCTTCTTTAAGTTTTAAGGCCTCCCAGGAGGGAATTTTACTCTGTGTAGTATTTTTAGGGGTACATAGGTTCTGGGTTTTTGAGGATGTTCACATATCCTAGGCCGTGAGGGAAAGTTTCCCTGCAGCCTCCAGGCTTTCCATTTTTGGGCCCAGAATATGTCAGGTTATATCCTAGGGGGTTGGGTACCATGTTCCAGTGAATATTATTATAAACACAACTTGGTAAATGTAGTGAGTCCTGCCCTTGTGAAAACTCACAGAAAGGGTGTTCACCCATATAACGTAGCACAAAATCTAAGTAAAAGCGTTTCAGACATTTTCATTCTTAAAATTGACAGTTGAGTAATAGATTGCTTAGTTCCTGTTCCCTCCCTAAATAGATATAGATTAGACCCCCTGTCTTGATGCCTTAACTTACTAGTTGTTTTTATGATGGCTCAGACACCTCTCTGGGAGTCATTTCCAGTATATTCATAGGACTTGAGTCAACCTTGGGGCAGCCCGGGTGGCTCAGCGGTTTAGCACCACCTTCCGCCCGGGGAGTGATCCTGGAGACCCATGTCGGGTTCCCTGCATGGAGCCTGCTTCTCCCTCTGCCTGTGTCTCTGCCCCCCACCCCCCCCCACCCCATGTCTCTCATGAATAAATAAATAAATTCTTAAAAAAAAAAAAAGGACTTGAGTCAACCTGTAATTCAGCACCATATACTTGGGCTGATGCTTTGTCATACGGCCCTGGCCTCTTCTTATGTTCTAGCCGTGGCAAGGATTCGTTTATAAATTCATTGAACACTACTGGCTGTGGGCCAGAGGTCTTGCACACTTATGTCGGGAAAGCTATGCCAGTCCCAAGCTCTTAACACTTCTGGGGCAGCTTTTTAATTACCCTCTGTCTGAGGTCTTTGAAGTACTTTAATCTGTTGACCTCATCACGCCCAAGTATTATATATAAGTAGACTCATAGATTGCTTATGTTTTTAATTTGGGAGTTTTATTATATTTATTATTATTATTTTAAAGGTTTTATTTATTCGCGAGAGAGAGAGAGGCAGAGACACAGGCAGAGGGAGAAGCAGGCATCATGCAGGGAGCCTGACGTGGGACTCGATCCCAGGTCTCCAAGATCACGCCCTGGGCTGAAGGCGGCACTAAACCGCTGAGCCACTGGGCTGCCCTGGGAGTTTAATTATAGATGAAATTAGGTGTATTACTTACATCTAGAGACCTCTCTGTGGGTGTGTTGGTAAAAATTGGTGAAGATTTAGACAGTTTATCTAGGTAACATAGGAGATGTCTTGGTATTGACTTTGGAAGGCAGAGTTTGCTTTGTTGTCTCCCTTCCTCTCCATGGGGGAGAATGTGTTTTCTAAAGTACTGGTGCTTCTTTCGCATCACTGATGAGATTGTGTAGAATGATACACATATGCAGTTGTGGATTGCCTACATATCCCACAGGTTGGGGTGGAACCTCCCAGAGTTTATGTTCTAGGCAGCTCTGGTCATGGAGGTGCCCGGGGCCCACAGCAGGACCCCACTATAGCCAGGAGGAAGAATCTGTGACTTCCTCGTTTCACTTAGGTTAACTTCAGTCATGCTTATGATCTTCTTAGCAATCCAATCAGCCAAGATGAAGAAAGCACTCTTATTTTTCCTGTAATTACAGTTTATAAAACTTAAATTTTATTATGAAAGAAGGGAACATCTCAAAAGTATCAAGAATATACTTAGAACACATCTGGCTTGGTCACAGTGTTCTTATATACTTGTTACTTTTTTGAAAATTATTATTGTATTCTCATTCAGTGATTTGTTGGTATTCATTAATTCAATAAATATTTGAGTGGCTACTGTGTGCCATGCATTGAAGCTGTTACAGTAAACTTGATTGGCAAAAATCCCTGCCTCGGTGGAAATGGATAAACAAATGGATGGATAAACTCCAGGAGAGGGAGCCAGGATTAGTTTTGGGTAGATGTGCAATTTAAGATTATGTAGTCTAGGAAAACCTCATTGAGAAGGAAATATTTGTGTAGAGGCTTGCGGGAAGTGGCAGGGAAAGAGCTAGCTAGTAAGAAACTGGCATATTGTCCAGAGGGAGAGAACGGGATGTAAGGTCCTAGGGGCTCTGCAGGCCAGATCTCATACTGCTTTTAATCCACACAGGAGCCTTGGGTTGTAACCTTAGTAAGATGAAAAGCCATTAGGTACTGAATTAAGAAAGGATATAATTTATAATTTGATGGACATTTTAAAGGATTATTATGGCTGCTAGATTCAGATTAGACTGTAGAGGGAGTGAGAGGTCTCAGCAAGGAAACTGGTTGGCTGCCAAGAACAAGTGTTAATCTAGATGAGATGATGGTGGCTTGCACTGGAGAGAGATGACCAGAGTGATGAGAAGCGATAGGCTTTTAGGCTGTGTTTTGACAGTGGAGTGAGTAGATTTGGGTGGAACAGAAGAAACTAGATGGCCAAGATTTTAGCTGAGGAAGGAAAAAACAAGTGACATCTGAGATGAAGATGCCTCAGAAAGAGTGTGTTTGGAAGTTTAGGTCAGGGACGCTGGTGGCTGCATCTGTGTGGTGAACTCAGTGGCATTCTAGTTAGCAAGTCCCTCTCCCCACAGGGGTGTGGCGGATCCAATCATCTTTATAGCCTGTTTTTTTAGTAATGATTTCAGGCCAGGTATGGTGTGGGTAGAATCAGAATCACCATATATTTCAATACATAAATGCAAAAGTGTATATGTACTGTGTTATTACTAACTTTCTAAAACTTCCTTTTTGGAGAAAAAATTATTTTAACCTCTCAGAATTGCTTTGAGAATACAAATTATGGAGACTATGTGAAAAGGGGTCACAGTGTCTGACATATAGTAGTTGCTCAACAAAAACTAGTTTTTTACCTTTCATTAATGAACTGATTTATAGCAAAGAGTAAAACTATATGAATGAGGAAACATTGTATCCTTTTTGAACTTGGACAAGACATGCTGAGAGTATCCAAATCTTTTTGTTGTTGTTGTTCTCTGTTGTTTAGTTGACCTAGTTTGCTCTTTGAGTTGTCTTGTGGTTCTGTACCCTACCATGGGGTTGCACTCCTAAAACATATACTGGCTTAGTATGATTCTTATACTAACTTGCCCTCCAAGTAGCCCGGAGTTCCTTTAAATCCACTGCAGTAGAATGGCATAACCTGTTCTTGATTGCAGTTCTCCTGTAAGGTGCCAGATGCCATGACCAAGCAGTATCTGCCTCCTCCCTTCTGCATTCTGGCAGGGCTCTCCTGGAATGTCTACATCTGCACATCTTTCCCCACTAATTCGCTAAACCAGTGACTGACCCAAGCAGGTTCCCTTCATTGGTCACAAATTCTGCCTTTGACTTCATCAGGCCAGTTCCCAAATCACAGTGTGAATGCTATATTCATCCTCAGAGAAGAGGGAGAGGGAATTAATTGGAAATACTGGATTAGTCACTTGGCATGGTATCTTTACCAAAGATGGTCAAAGGAAAAAGAGATTGATTTTATTCCAGCAGTGATGTATTCAGAATTTCATCAGCCATACCACACATAGACCTATTTGGATTCTATTATGGGTTTCTTGAACCAGTGTTGGAACCTCATAAAGCAAACCAGGCCAGTTTCTGTAGCTCCAGGCTCTTAGGCACAGACAGCTTCAAGGGTTGGCAGGTGCCAGCCGCTCATGTCTTCCCATGGTGACAGTGCTCTCTGCCAGTCACACTTCTGTAAGAGTAAAGGGTGAATAACTCAAAGTACAGTATTAGTTACTCTTAGAAGTACAGTTGCTTGTTTTAGAATTTTGCAGACTGTTGATATTTTTACTTGCTGTATAGCAGTGGCCATTGCTTGTGCTCTGCTTAGTCACTTACATGTCTTTATTTTTAATAATATATTTCCCCAATACTATGTGTCATTTATGAATTAATTAAAAATCACTTACTGTATATTAGTGAGCAGTTCATGTTTGTGTTCTTGTTTAATTACTGTGAGTTGGTTGTAAGTCTTGAGGGCAGGGGGTAATTTTAAGGGACAGAAGATTTGGGGGTCTTCTTCTGAGCAGGGTACTGCTGGCTCACAGTCACTAAGCACTAAATAGTGCTTTATGGACAGTGTTTTTCTTAGAGTGGACAGGCAATGCAAGAAGTTAAACTGAAATGCTGTATTTAAACCTGACCTTCCTTGTGACTCACTAGTAACCCCTAGGGATTGCAATTTCACCCCTCAAGCTGGGCACTTACAAGTTACCTGATATTTTATCTGAGTCGTTCTTCTACCTTCCCTTAGTAAACATTAATAATTGGAGATGATCGTTAAAATCACATAAATGGAGTAACTAACCTCTTACCTGTTTTCTGGTGGAATCAGTAATGAGACAGATAACACAGATGGGCAACAAAAAAGGATAGGTAACTGACCATCTGATTGAGTGAAGTGGGCCTTTGAATTATTTGGGTGGATTTTACAACTTAACTGTTATTTATTTTTGTTCTTGCTGTTGTTACACATTGAGAAAACTAATGTGATTTTTCCATTAAAATGCTGATACAAATGTCCAAAACTTTTCTGTTAAATAGTTTTTTACATTTTTATGCATATAGGTTACAACCTGCCATATTCATTCATCCAGTGATGATGAAATTGACTTTAAAGAAACGGGTTTCTCACAGGATTCTTCTTTGCAGCAAGTGAGTCATGCCTAAAGCTTTGCTTTTTGTTTTTATTTTAAATGCTTAGTCTAGTTGCCATCTATGACTCAGCATCAGAGGCAGATTATGCACTAGGATGTGATTTGGGGTTACTTATTAGTTAGTCAAAAGCATTTAAAATAGGAAGTGTTGGGTATGTGAGAGGAAGGTTTGTATTGATATTTCCAGGAAATGTTTTGTATCTGATAACAACAATGCTAAGTCGGGTAAATTTTCAGATTTGAAAGAACTGAATGGTTTTGCAAGTGTCTCAGACATGCTCATTATGCAGACCTGTGCGTAGTTGTGTTGTTGCTTAATGGGAATAATGCTTTTAACATCGGTAAAAGTAACTTTCAAAAAAATCTCTAAACAAAATGGCTTATATGTTTCTGATATCTGAGGTCTTTTATAGTGACTCCTAAATTAAGTTTTAGTTGAAGTAATTCACTGCCACCCTACCCTCCTGCCCCACCTTCATCTCCATTTATCAGTTGCTTATACTCTGTGGGGGAGAAAACAGGATATAAAAATACATGTACTGATTTATCTGTCACTCAGTGGTGGTTCTTGGAGAGGCAGGCGACCGCTGATCTCACTGGCTTGTCTAGGTATCAGAATTGGAAGCTAACAGTAGAAGCTGCTCTTTCAAGTTACCAGCTCTTCATATGGAGAAATCCTCCTCAGTCAGGACCAGGTCTGGCATGGCAGTTGTTTTGGTGTGGCAGTATGATTGATGTAGTTCCCTTCCCACCTGGCACTGAATGTTTGCTTGGCTACTTTTTCTCTCATTCTTTAAGCCATATCTTTTACCAGGGCCAGGGCCAGGGTGAAGCTGCTGACGACTGCTGACCCTGACTTTTGGCTTCCAGATAGGCTACTCTGGTAAAAGCTGAGTCAAACAGCTGCTTGGTTTCGGTACACAGTCAGTTTAACATTCACATTTTCAGGGCAGGTCTGAGGTGGTTTTTCAGCACTTCGCTGGCTTCTCCATTGATTTTCGACACTGCTGCCCTTCAGAAGCCAACCTTTCAGGGTTTGGCAGAGAGCACCTGGCCTGTAGGGGCGGTTGTGGAGCAGCAGGACCTTCGTGTAGAGCACAGCAGCCCCTTACTGCCACCCTCTTGCCTTGGCTTGCTGTTGGGCAGCACTAGCCATTCAGGGCGCCCACCTGGCTCACTGTGAACCCTCATATCTACAGGCACTTCTTTCTGGATCCAGAGTTCTCTGGGTTTAGCCCAGGAAGCACTTTCTCCCCCACAGAAGCACCTGGAAAGTATTGAAAGAGTCCACTCTGCCTGGCATGAACTCCAGTGCCACACATTCTCCACCCTTGTGATGAAGCTCATTGGTATAAAATGTAAATTATCAAGGTGATTCTGAACCTGTTGAAATAGCTCTAAGAAAATAATTTACCTATTTGTAAATAAGCTAATAACCTTGAAACTTTAGGCAGCTGATTTAACCTAAGAGTGGTTACATTTAGTTATCTGGAGAGTGGGTTCCCTTCTCATAATCTGATTCCATGGTTGTTTTGGGGAGAAGTTTTTCTGACAATTTTTGGGGTTGACTAACTGCTGGCATGCACAGGATCAGCCCCTATCACACAACTGCCATACCAGCAGAGTCCTCAGTGGGCTGCTGCCCTGTGGCTTTCATCTACATCCTAGGACTCTTTGAAGTAGGAAAAAGCATTCCTTTTTGCTGAACAAGCCTCTAGTAAACCTTTCTTTGCGTGTTAAACTATAAATCAGCCATGGAGCCATGGATCATTATGCAAATAAGAAATAGGTTTCCAAACCCTTTCTTTTTAAAGTTGGAAAGACAAGATTAGGTTAACTTAAGAATTTTATACTGAGTTCCATTGTAATTAGAATATTAGCTTATCCATTTCAGTTTCTCATTCACATTTGCAGTTAGGTCTCATTTGGTAGAGTTCTGAGTGTAGAAACAGGGCAGACCATTTAACAAGGTCACCTGACCATGTCACTGGTGGGGCCATACTTGGCTCAGGGAATGCTTCACAGCTTTTGTCTTCTGTCCCTTCTGGTTTCCTCACCTCCAGCGTTTGACTCTTCTGATTCTGAAAGAAGTGTGGAAAGGAAGCTGAGGAGGTCTTCCTCTTGCTGGGTCTGGAGAATGAGGGTTGACTTGTAGAGACAGGCTCTAGAGGTCTGATTGGCAGCCTCCCACTCCCCCATCCAAGCAGGCCTGTTCACAGGCAGTCACGTGAGATGGGGCACACCAGGACTTTTGTGGCTCAAGTGGAGCCTCCAAAGAGATTTGCTTAATAAAATGGTAGGCTCACTTTTCAGTGACTGTCTTTGGCCAGGATGATAGTTTTGGGAAGTGTGGGTTTTGGGGTTTTTTTCCTTAATAATTAAGTTTTTAATAATTACACAGCCATATGGTACTTTCCAGACTTGGATTTCTCCCTGTCCAGAGTACTTCTTCTATAGCTTTAAATACAGTATAGTAACAGTCTTTACATATGTGGCTTTAGGAAGCTCTGATAGCTTTATTAGCAAAAACTGTATTTGAAACCTGAAATTCTTTGCTAGCTTATATCTTCCTAGAAGCTGTAATTGTCTTAGAAGTAATGAGGACTGTAGTTTGTTGGTTTTCTTTTCCCTCTAAGTTACTTGGGTCTATCAGCTATATATCTCCGTAAGTAGATAAATGGATAGATAGGGAGACAGATGATGTAAGTATGTGTGTACATATGTATGTGTATTTGTACATATGTATGTGTGTTCATGTATATACATATATAATTAGTATTTGTATGCTCTTTATGAAGCATTTAACTAAACACTTTTGGGAACATTCCTTTCCTTTTGTTCCCAAAAAGATTCATATAGAAACACCAGAGTCACAAAAAAATTAAAGGGGAAAAAAAGAATCAAGCAAAACAACTGGGGAGGGACCTTTACCTTTGTGTGACCAAATTTCTATTCTAGAAATAAACTCAGAGCCCAGCTTATGCCATTGCTCAGAAGAATGATTTCATTACTGTGTCTTTGAAGGTGGCACACATCCCATTTTACCTTACAGAAGATAAAGATGCAATTCAGAGGAATTGGTTTCTTCCTTGTTGGTTTTTACGAATATGAGTGTTACATGTCATATTTTTCATCCATATGTTCAAGACTCAGCCACACCTTGCAGAACTTGTTCCTGACCTTCTCCGTTCACCCATACTCCCATGGTTCAGCCGTGGTATTCCTTGTGAGGCTGGCCCCCTGCCCCCGTGTTCATATAGTATCACCTCTGCAGGCAAGATAAAGGATGGCATGGAAGTGTGCGAGTGAGCAGCGGGGCGGTGGGTCTCTAGAGTTAGAAAAAAGTGAGGTTTTAGGTTCTCGGTAAACTAGATACCACTTTTTCAGACCAGAAGAGATGCCTTCCAAAGCCAAATATAAGGTTTATTTTTTAATCATCTTTAACTTGGATTATCCATGCCATAATTCCCTGCCATAAGAATGAGTAATCAGGAATTAACAGTAGAGGCATTTTTGCAGCAGATGTCTGCAGGGTGGAATCTGTGGGCTCTGCTCAAAAAGAGAACCAAAGAGGGTTCAGTTTCACTCAGTTATAGCTGCCTCCATACCAGCAAGTGGCCTCAGGGGTGATGCCTTTATTCAGTTCAGCCACCAGTTACTGCCCATGCTCTTGTCTGGGGTTCACCTGCAGGAAAGAGCTTTCTCAGCTATCCAGAGCTCTGTCCACAAGACAGCACACACATTGGTATTTATCTGCCTCATTTATTGTTTGGGGTAGAATGAGGAGTGGTGGCACTTGCTTATCTTCATTGTCCTTCACTCCTGACTGATAACGTAGAACGCATTTGTGCATTTCTCTTGCTCTGCTGGGCCTGCTTGTTGTTTTAAATCAGAGTATCAACATTTCTGTGAAGTCCATTTTAACATTCCCCCATTTCTCACCAAGAAAACCCAAGTGAGCCTGGTGCTCTCTAGAAATGGTGTAGGAAACAGAACAGGCTCCTCTATGGATCTTACAGTTGTAGGCTTTTCAGAGTGTTGTTGGATCAGTGTGAAAAGTTTGTCCTGTCTCTCTAAGGTAGGTAGGATAGAAGCTACTTTCATACTTTTCCCAACTTCTGAGACTGAAGTCTTTCTTTTTTTTTTTTTCTTTTTTAAGAAAAGTGTCCCTGAACATTGTGTCATAGGATGGTGAATGTGGTTATTAGTTGTTTTTCCTCTGGTGCAATGTTACTGTAGTGGATTGGGGGTGGGAGATACAGAGGGAGGCCGGGTGGTCACCACTTACTGGATCTTAGGTTAAGGTTGGTTGTGTCCAGAGGTGATTGATACATCTTATAATTTCAGACTGTCACATGTCACTTGATCGCCTCTTTGAACAAGTCTTAAGCGAGACCTCTCTAAAGATAATTCGCAATAGAGGACAGAGTGGTCACTTAACATTTCTTATAGTGAGTGACATGTGCATTGGAATGACTTGTGGGCTAAATTCCAAAATTTCCTTTTTTGGGCAAATGGTGTCTGAAATTATTTGATTTTTTTTTCTTAGAAAAACACACCAACTTTTTAAGCCCTAAGGCTCTATAAATAAGATGGTTTCTGGAACACAAATGGGCAAATAGTATGTAGAGTGTCATTAGAATCATTATATCACTGTCACTGGTCCTGGGGTTGCCAGGCCTTTTCTGATTATCAGATGCAACAAATGACGTCCAATTTTATTGACCAGTTTGGCTTCAACGATGAGAAGTTTGCAGATCAAGATGACATTGGCAAGTGAGTATCTTTTCCTGTTCCCCTCTCTCATGCACTCCTGCTTTTTGTGAGACATGTGGGTTCTGGGGACTCTTCCACATTCATGTGTTAAGAGGAGCCTGCCCTCCAAGGTGTCCTTGTAGTTCCGGCCTATTGGGCACTGAAGCACCGGAAGACAAGTAAGGATGAGAGGGTCACTCCCACAAGAGGGGCTGCCTCTGGTGTGGCTTCTCTCCCAGGGGTCTGTTATTGTTTAGATCGAGCTTCTCTTAGAAACCCTGCCCCTTGCAGTTGTAGTGCTGGATAGTGTTACCTGGAGTAACGAGTCCCTGCTGTATAGTTAGTGGGTTGGAGCAGGCATGGTTCCTTTACATCAGCAGCTGGTATTCTTTTGTGACAGGAGCAGCTCACCGTGTGTGCCTTATCTGGCTGACTCACCATAAGGTCGAGCTGGGTATTTTGGAAGACAGACCACTCATTCTGCTAGGCGGGGGAAGAGGAGCACAGAAATGGGAATTATTGGTACTGTACCAGATTAATGAATAGGTGATCTACAGAAATGAAAACAAATGGTATAGCATCTGGCCTCAGGAAAGGAGAGGAGTTTATAAATAAAGTATTTACAAGGAGGGTATTCTACATCACTGAGAACAGAGTTGAGTGTTAGATGGCTCTAATACTCCCCAGCCACTGCCTGGTGATGCCCGTCAATACCTGGCATCTCTGTGGCTCCTTACTGTATTAGGTCCTTGTGGCTTAACAACAGTCAGTGGAGCTGTCTTCTACCTCAAGTTGTGGTTTCTAGCATGTGAGAAGTTGGAGATTTTGAGCACACTCTTAGTTGTACCATGCAATATGCTGTTAGCGCCATGGATGGAGGCTTCACTGTAAACAGAGCAAGACTTATAGGCTATCAGCTGCCCTAAGAATCAACTCATATGATCCAAAAAGAGCAAGGACTGTCCACATGGTGTTTGTGTCTGTGTCCCAGAGGTGCTCTTACCAGAGCCTGTAGGCTCCCCACTGGCATCTCTACACACACCCCCATCCCCACTGTCAGTAAGTGTTACTAGTTAGGAATCCATCGCTTTAGAATTTATATTGTGTGGTTGGTGTAATGATTGATTAGAATAGATCTTGTAAGAATTATACTGACTCAGAAAGTTACATTTCACAGTCTAGGAGCTTTCTTCCCCCTACTTTCTTCCTCATTATGCCTATTAGAGGATTTTTGAGGTGTCTCTTCTGTATATGAATTTGTCCGTCCCTGGAGAAAGCTCAGTGTCTGACAACTCTTGGGTAATTTTTCATGTTTTGACTTGTTTCTTCTTTGCAAATAACGTATTTCTTGGCCAAGTAAATATGGCCCCAGGAACCATGGTTGTTACCGTGGGTGTTAAAAATCTTTTATAGGAAGGCTTCGAGGGAGGGTGTGTTTATTCTGTCTTAGGCCTTTCCACCCTGTATGAGTTCCTTAATACTAAGGGAGAAAGCATCATTTAATGCAAGCAGGTTTCTATTTTTATTTCACCTATGGAGATTTTAATGATGGTATGAATATTTTAACTTTGAAAAGTTACATAAATAGTGTTTATGTCAGTCTTTTGCTAATTATTCCTATACTTACATTTTGTTTATAGTGTTTCTTTCGATCGGGTATCAGACATCAACTTTACTCTGAATACAAATGAAAGTGTAAGTATCAATGTTTCATCTGGTGAGTGACAAGGTATGTGAAGGGTGGACGGGGGAAGCTAGGATCTGTCTGCATGCAGATGCCATGTGTGTCAGGACCCTCTGTGCTCCAGGAAACTTCATCTTAGTTTGGTGTTGCTTCACCCACTCACATGACCTTTATGCTCCCTGTGGGTATGAGCTTGCAGCCATGGTTTTCTTAAGATGTAGCAGGGCTGACAAAACTGGGCTCATTTGTGATTACAGTGTAGACATGTATCTTTAAAGACTGCAGTTTGAGTCTAGCCAGCCACCTTTTACTTCAGCTGTCTGTCACCAGGAAAGAAACTTGGGTTAGATCAGGGCCAGCTTGTCATCCCCAGGCAGGGCTCAGATACCAAGTCAGTCCCATCAGCAGATGACATGGGATTAGTGTCATTTGAGTGGGCACAGTCTTGACTTTTATGTTGATTAACATGAGAGACCACTTGTTTATTTGCTGATGTGATAAGGTAGAAACTGATCAGACTGTTGATGCTCCTGACTGCTTAGCTGGACTGCCAGATATGGAGGAAATGGAGGTTGCTTTGCTATTGGGGCAGATCTGGGACTGCATTTCAGGTGCTGGGGCAAGGAAGCTCTTGGAAGTAACCCGGTGCTTTGTCAGATGAAAGGGAGTCCATGATGCCAGTGTAGGCTCCTACGTGCCTTTTATTTATTTATTTATTTATTTATTTATTTATTTATTTATTTATTTATGAAAAGATCTTATTTATTTATTCATGAGAGACGCACACAGGGCGGGGGTGGGGGGTGGCGGGAGCAGACACAGGCAGAGGGCTCCATTCAAGGAGCTCGATGTGGGACTCAATCCCAGGTCTCCAGGATCACACCCTAGGCTGAAGGTGGCACTAAACCACTGAGGCACCCAAGCTGCCCCTACGTGCCTTTTAAATCCATTCTTTTTGGGGGAATTTTCTGTTGTCACACAAAGCTGACATTAGATGCTTTTACATTTTATTTTGGTGTATATGCTAGGCACTGTTTTTGAAAGGAAATGAAAGAGGGCACCTGGGTGGCTCAGTTGGTTAGGTGTCCAACTTGATTTTGGCTCAGGTCATGATCTCAGGGTCATGAGATTGAGCCTAGCACTGAGCTATACGCTCAGCAGCAATTCTGCTTGAGATTCTCTCCTTTTCCCTCTGCCCCTCCCCTGGTTTGTCTGCATGCACGTGTTCTCTCTAAAATTAATAAATCTTTAAAAAAAAAAAGGAAATGAAGAATATGATTTATATTGGCAACTTTTGGATAAAATGTTTGTCTTGTTCTTTTTCTCTCTCTTGTTTTTATTTAGGGAAATATTGCCTTGTTTGAAGCATGTTGTAAGGAAAGAATACAGCAGTTTGATGATGGTGGCTCTGATGAGGAAGACATCTGGGAGGAAAAGCACATTGCCTTTACACCAGAATCCCAAAGACGATCCAGGTAAGAGTCTGTTACAGTAGCAGTAATATCCAGTGCATAAAGTAGATGATGGTTAGGAAACATACATTGTATCCTGTGCAGATGTATATGTGTGAATTAGAGACCAGTGCTTCTGTCACAGTCAGAAATGCCCGGGTTGGGGCACCTGGGTGGCTAAGTTAGTAAAGCATCTGACTATAGATCTCGGCTCAGGTCTTGATCCCATGGTTGTGAGTTCAAGTTCCACATTGGGCTTTGCATTGGGCCCAGAGCTTACTTGAGAGAGAGAGAGAAATATGCCCTTATTAACTGTTGCGAGATGGTACTGGTACTCCTGTCTGTAGTGCGACAGGAGTGTGGACGAGTCAATGTGATGAACTTGAAAATACTGGAAGTGTTTAGACAGAGTTCATAAAGCGTTGTGACACAGCCTCTTGTGAATGGGAGGCCTTGCTGAGAAATGTAGTATTAAGTACTCTGAATAGATGTTCCCTTACCAGAAACACCTGTTGCTGCTGAGTTACCTGTTGTTTCCTATGAAAGACAGAGTTTCCCCAAGAAAGGGCAAAGTTGTTTCTAAAAGTTTATCTAACTGGGGGAGACAGTTCTGTCCATGGGGATGCTTTGGGATCAATCCAGTTGGGTTTTTTCCTCTATAATTTGTTGAAGTTACTCTAACCCAAGAACCTAAATACATTTGCTTCAGTACACAAGGAGTTCTTGTTATCTGAGAATCCATTACCAGAATCTTCATAGTTGAGAGAACAGCAGCTGAACCTTCGTTTTTATTTCATTTGTTTTTAATAAGTAACGTTTCCACATAGCATACAATTCAGAGAAAACAAAATATACAGTGAAAGGTAAAGCTCCTCCCCCCCCAAAAAAAAGTAAAGCTCTCCTCCCCCCCCAAAAAAAAGTAAAGCTTCCCTCCCACACCAATCTCTTACCCATTTTATCCCCCCCAAAAAAGTAAAGCTTCCCTCCCACACCAATCTCTTACCCATTTTATTCCTTTTGCTGAACAGAGCATGCCAGCCTTTCTTGCCTGTTCTCTGCATGTACCAGCAGTTATGTTGGGTTTCTTAGAAAGGCTTGTTGTTTCAGGTTACAGAAGACCTCACTGTGACTCAAACTTGGAAAAGTATATTTGTCTCATGATCCACAGCTGTTTAAGGTCATTCAACCTAGCTGCTTTTTTTTATGCCCACTTTTTCATCTTTTGCATATTGGCTTATTACTTTGTAACCACAAGGTAGCTAAAGCTCCAGAACCAGGAAGCAAGAGATAAATGTCTAAATGGCCTTTTGTTTGTTTGTTTTTAAGATAAAGCTCCAAACTTGTCACCATTTACTGTGAAATTTTGGTCCTAATGTTGAGTGAATTCACTAAATGGCCATTGCCTACTGCCATCTGTCCTCTAGGGGCAGACCATACTCACGCATTATTACAGCAGTGTGGTATGTCCCAATGGAGTACCATTTGTAGAGCATGTAGAGAAAGAAGTATGGTGATAAAGACAGTATCTGGAGGACGTGACAATTGATCCCCAGAGGGAACACAGGATGATGAGAAAAGGCAACTTTCTATTATTTAACGGCTCTGTTGAGGGATAATTGACATAGAGTAAACTATGTATTTGAATTATATAATGTGGTAAGTTTGAACATATGAATATATCTAAGAATACATCCATGAAACCATTATGTCAGTCAAGATTATGAACTTACCCATCACCTGCAAAAGTTTCCTCATGCTCTTTTATATTGCCTTTACCCAATCTGCTTTTTGTTCCTTTAGGATGATTTATGTTTTCTAAGGTTTTATATAAATCAGATTGTACATTATCTACTTAATGTTTCTTCCATCAACTTTGAGAGTCACTCATGTTGGGTGATGTATCAATAGTTCATTTGTTTTAATGTCTGTGCAGTGTTCTGTTGAAGGGATGTACTATTTACTGAATGGGTGCATTTGTTTATTCATTTGCCTGCTGATGGACATTTGGGTTTCTAGTTTGGGGCTTTGATATCACTAGAGAATAGACTGTGGTAAGTTATGGATGTATATCATATACCCTAAAGCAACCACGCAGCAACAAAACAAGGAATTATAGTTAATAAGCCAACAAAAGAAGTTACATCATAAAAAATATCTAAAAGAGGGCAAAAAAAATAAAAGGCAGTTGGGACACTCAGAAAATTACTAGCAGTATGATAACATTAAACCCAGGCAGCCCCATTAGGTATTACTGAATGCTGTTAAATAAGTAACGTCAAAACCTGTTAAACTGAAGAGATTGTCAGATTGGATAAAAATTCTGGTCTAACATTAGCTGCCTATGAGAAATAATTTAAATATAGACACAAACGGGTTAAAAGAAGTCTACACATTATAAATAAAGCAGATTTCAGAGGAAAAGGGTAAAGAAAGGGTCATAACGAGGTCAGATCTTCAGGAAGACATAACAGTTCTAAGTCCGTGTGTACCTAATAACAGCTTCAAAATAACACAGCAAAAACTGAGTACACTGCAAGAGAAGTAGACAGATCCACAGTTCTAGTCCAGTTCTACAGCACTCCTGCTCTGGTCATTGATGATGGGCAGAAGTCAGAGGCACAGAGCACTGAATACTGTCAACTAATATGACCCTGTTGGACATTTGCAGAGCACTCGACCCAACAGTAGCAGGGACAGGCACTGTTTTCAAGTGTACCACATGACCTATTTATGCCAAGAGAGATCATATTTGGGCCATAAAGCCAGTCTCAGCAAATTCCAAAGGTTTCAAGTCCTACAAAGTATGTTCTCTGACCCCAGTGGAATTAAATTAGAAATCAGTAACAGAAAGGTCTCTAGAAAACCTCCAAATATGTGGAAGCTAAATAATAAGGGAGTTACAGAAGAAATCAAAGGGGGGGGGGGGTATTTAAAGGATCGTTTTTGTACTGTTTATATCTAAAAAGTAGAAACCTCTCAAACCAATAACTTTAGCTTCCAGCTTAAGAAACCAGCATGAGGGATCCCTGGGTGGCGCAGCGGTTTGGCGCCTGCCTTTGGCCCAGGGCGCGATCCTGGAGACCCGGGATCGAATCCCACGTCGGGCTCCCGGTGCATGGAGCCTGCTTCTCTCTCTGCCTATGTCTCTGCCTCTCTCTCTCTCTCTCTCTGTGTGACTATCATAAATAAATAAATAAATAAAAATTTAAAAAAAAAAACCAGCATGAAGGGCAAACAGAAAAACAGTGGAGGAAATTGTTGCAAAAGCTGTTCTTTGGGACGCCTGGGTGGCTCAATGGTTGACTATCTGCCTTTGGGGAGACTGCTTCTCCCTCTGCCTATGACTCTGCCTCTCTCTCTGTATCTCTCGTGAATGATAAATAAAATCTAAAACAAAACAAAAAGCTGTTTTTCGAGAAGATTGAGGAAGTTGATGCACCTCTGGACAGAATGGTCAGGAGAAAAAGGAATGGCTCATACCAGGAGTGAGCAAGGCAATGTCACTCCTGGTACTAAAAGAATAGTAAGTGAAAATTGTAAACAACTCTGTGCCAATAAATCTGACAACTTAGATGATCTTTGAAAGACACAGACTACCAAAGCTTAAGCAAAAAACAAAAACAAAAAACAAAAACCCAAGAAGTCTTCTATCTATTAAAGAAGTTGAATTTATAGTTTAAAAATTCCCACATACACACAAAAACTCCAGGCTTAGATGGCTTCTCTGGTGAATTCTACCAAACATTTCAGGAATTACACCACTAGCTTTATAAAAAGCTTTTGGAAAATTGAAAAGGAAGGAATAGAGTGCCCATGTCGATCTATGAGGCCACATCAATGTGACCTGATAACCAAAGCTGACATGACATGACATGACATGACATGACATGACATGACATGACATGACATGACATGACATGAAAAGTGATTCAGTTATTTTTGTGAATGTGGATGCAGATGCTCTTTTAAAGGTTTTAGTAAATAATGGAATAATAATACATCATGACCAAGGAAGGCTTATTTCAGAAATTCTGAGTTGGGTTAACATTTGAAAATCAATCAGGAAGCATGTGGCCGAATCCAACATCTATACCTGATTATCAGAATTCTTAGCAAACTGGAGACAGAAGGTAATTTCTTTAGTCTGATTAAAGCTTTTACAATAAACCTACGGCTGGCTGACTGCATAGTAAAAATGGAATGATTTCCCTCAAAGATTAGGAACAAATCAAAAGATGTTTACGCTTACCACAGCTTTTCTCTATTGTTACTGGGGCTTCTAGCCAGTGCAATAAGTCAAGAAAAAGAAATAAAAGCCATCTATGTTAGAAAGGAAAGGGTAAAATTATCTTTATTCACAGACAACAGTTATTGTCAGTGTAGAAAACTTGTTGATATCTACGAAAAGATTATTAGAACAATTAAGTCGGTTTGGCATGATTGTATGGTACTAGGTCAATATAATTGCATTTCTAAGTACTGCAACAAACAGTTGGAATTAAAGTTACTAAAAAATCCTATTCATAGAAGCAGCAAAATATTAAATATGTGAGGATAAATTTGGCAAGATGTGCAAAACTTAGATGCTAAAAATTACAAGACAGCTGAGAGAAATCAAGAATTGATAAATGTTTATAATTTGAAACTCAATATTGTTAACATGCCAATTCTCCCCAGATTGATCTAGAATCAGTGCAATCTCAAGTAAAATGATAATAGGGTTTTTTTTTAGTGATTTAAGCTTGTGCTTAAATTCATATGAAAATGCAAAAGAGGAATCCCTGGGTGGCGCAGCGGTTTAGCGCCTGCCTTTGGCCCAGGGCGCGATCCTGGAGACCCGGGATCGAATCCCACGTCGGGCTCCCGGTGCATGGAGCCTGCTTCTCCCTCTATGTCTCTGCCTCACTCTCTCTCTCTCTCTCTCTCTCTGTGACTAGCATAAATAAATAAAAATTAAAAAGAAAATGCAAAAGAGCCAGAAGAACCAAAACAACTTTTTTTTTTTTAATTTATTCATGAAAGAGAGGCAGAGACATGGGGAGAGGGAGAAGCAGGCTCCCCACAGGGAGCCTGATGCAGGACTCGATTCCAGGACCCCGGGATCACGACCTGACCCAAAGGCAGACACTCAACCATGAGCCACCCAGGCACCCCCAAAACAAGTTTCATAAAGAACAGTTAGAAGACTAACAGTATTTGATCTCAAAATACAGTAATTGAGACAATGTGTTTGGGAAGACAGAGTAGTTTGGGGGATAGAAAAGTGTAAATAAGTAAGTATAAAGACAGCTGACTTCTGATGCAGGTGCAAAAGCAGTTCTGTGGGGAAAGGATAGTCTTTAAACAAACAGTTCTGGAACAGGTGAACATCATGCAAAATTATTGAACTTCTTGCCATATATACACATGGATTCCAAATGGATCTTAAACCTAAATGTGAAGCATCAGACTATAAAACTTACACTAGAAAATCTTTGTCCCCTTGGGTTAGGGAAAGATTTCTGAGGTAGGATGCCAAAAGCACTGCATGAAAGGAAATTTTCATAAGCTCGACTTGTCAAAATTAAGCACTTCTACTCGTCTAGCAACATTAGTTAAGAAGAAAAGGAGGATGGTACGTAGACTCAGGGAGGACATTTGCAAATTACGTGCCTGGCATAGGGCCTCTCTGGAGGGTGGTGCATAAAGGACTCTTAGGATTCTATACAAATTAAAGACAGTAACCGTTTTTTAAACTGTGCTAAAGGTGTAAAAAGATCCTTTAGAAAAGATGTGTGGATGGTAGGTTGGCACATGAAAAGCAGTTCAGCATCTTGGCCATGAGAGAAATGCAAATGACCACCACAGTGAGCTGCCTCTAGGCCCTATTGGAAGGTCGTCTGTAGATGTGCCCACATGTTCATGCAGAGCCAGGTGCAGTGGGGACAGCTGAGACCAAGATTAGGCAACACACTCATGAAGGCAAAGAATGAGCCCTTTGGAGTGCATATGATTTTTTTTCTTACTGGATGACCTCAGAATGTCCTGGATTTAGCCAGTGACTGATAGGCAGCATTAAATATTTTATTTTGGTCTTTGTGTCCCCCCCCCCCCTCCCCCCCCCAGCTCGGGGAGTACAGACAGTGAAGAAAGTACAGACTCTGAAGAAGAAGACGGAGCAAAACAAGATTTGTTTGAACCCAGTAGCACCAGTACAGAGGACAAAATGGAGGTAGACTTGAATGAACGTAAGTCAGCTGTTTCTTCCTCTGTATTAGTCACTGTGTGTTGGAAACAGGTGTATTTTTAAACAAGGCACTCTGGTCTGCAGGATGGGAGTTAGGTTGAGTCCCCTTGGAGGTGTAAGTGTCAGGGACAGGGCCTGAGGGAAGGAATGACTTTCCTTCCGATGATGCGGTGTCTCTTACAGTGTGGACACCCCACTGTGTGAGTCTGGCTAGGGATAGAGCACACTGGGGGGTCTAGCCTCTGGCTGCAGGGCCTAGGAGCCAGGCAGCAGGGGAGAGACCAGAATTAGGGAAGACAAGGAAGGGCTGTATTTGTGGAGTCAGAAATCCACTAAACCAGAGGAAACAACTTCAAGCTGAGACAATTTGAAATGGGTTCTTCAGAGTTGATTTATGAAGCCTATAACCTAAAACTTGTCTGGCTTCAGTGCTTATTCATGTCCTGGTACTTGCTAAGACGACTTGCTTTCACTGGACTTTAAAAAAAATGCCTGTTAACTTCTGAAAGTCCAGGTACATTTTTATTTGGAAGAGCCGTGTGGGTTGACACTGGAGCTTTCCTCAAGGCTGACAGTGCTTCATGTTCCTGGGGAAGGCCTTTGTGTCCTTAGTCCTGGAGGCTAAAAGCTAGCTCTGGGCATCAAGTGGACCTCACTACTGCAGAGTTGGCCAGGACCTTAATATTAACCCAGCACAGCCCCATGGGACAGACCTGGAAAGCGAGAGCCATGGAGGAAAAGAGGTTTGGCCTCTCTCCTCATTGCTTTCCCAGCTCACCATCTTCAGGAGGAAAAAGTGGGCTTTTCTCTATTAATTCAGTTCGAGTCCACATGCCTTTATCGAGATCCAGCTATGTGCCAGATGTGGAACACAGACTCCATCTAGAGTCTAGAGTCTCCTGAAGAATGGAGAGATTGTGGTAGATTCTGGGGCGCTCCCCTGGGAAGGTCATTTCTGTGTAGCCTAGCATGGTGTGCAGTGAGAGCACATAAACAGACCCAATTTCACCTGAAAGGACACATCCCCGAGGAAGTGACGTTAAAACAGACCTACAGGTTAGATCCAACCTTGGTCAGCAGTTCGTGCCATGAGGCTGTTTTGATGGATAGAGGTGAACAGCCAGATGAAAGGAGAAGTAGGGATATGGTCAGGAAGGGTCCTGAGCATAGGATCTTCTGTTCTCATGGAGTTTGGGGTGTGCCACCTGCTGTTTACTAGCCCAGAAGCTCTAAACCCCTGAAATTTTGAGTTTTTTATGGAATCTTCATTAAATGGGTACTTTTGATCAAATAACTGGCCATTAGTGATTTTCTCCACTTCTGGCCCCTCTTCCCTCCTAGGAGGGTGGGCTATGGGATAGGGATAAAAGTTCTAGCCCTCTAACCCCAGGCTAGTTCTCCTGGCAGCCTGCCCAGTATTGAGCCCCATCTTGAGGCCACCAGTCATCTCTTTAGCATACAAGACACTACTTCAGAGATTCCAAGGGTTTGGAGGTGGTGGTGAGCTGAACACAAATATGTATTTTTTCTTGTGTCACCAGAAGTCTTCCTCTTTGTGTTAGCTACAGTGGACTGTGGGAAGGCCATTAAAAGTATGAAGTGGGGCCACATCTGGATTGAGATGCATTTAAAGTTTCCAGTTTATTACAGTTGAATATACAACATTCTGCTTAAAAAAATTTTTTTTTGGAATAACTTTGGATTTACAGAAAAGTTGCAGAGATTATACAGGGAGTTGGGGCTGTGTACCCTTCCTTCGCCCATCTTCCTCCTGGTGTTCATATAATCTTGGTACCTTTGTCCAAAGTAAGAAATTCTAATATTCTCAAAAAAAAAAGAAAAATTATAATATTCTTTTATATGTATCTTTGCATCCTCGTGTGATATTTCTGGTGGAGAAAAAAATCTTAGAAATGGGAATTAGGGATTAAAGGAAGTCTACAGTTTTATAATAAGATAGATGTTATCACATTGCCTGACACTGATTCTGCTGTTTCCACCTCTATCAGGGGTGTGTTAGAGTGCCCTGTCCCCACCACTCTGGCTGCCTCCTTGCAAATGTTTCTGAAAAATATCTTGGATTGCACTGAACTTCTGAAGTATTCTCAAAATGAGATTTCTGCTCTCTTTTTAGCACCCAACTGGTCAGCCAACTTTGATGTCCCCATGGAGACAACTCATGGTGCTCCCTTAGATTCCGTGGGTTCTGATGTCTGGAGCACAGAGGAGCCGGTGCCAACTAAGGAGACGGGCTGGGCCTCCTTCTCAGAGTTCACATCTTCCCTGAGGTGAGTGTGTGTGTGCTCGCTCCCTGAACCTTCCATAGGAGAACTGGGAAAGGGGACGGGGTCAGCTGCAGACATTGTCTCTCACCTTGATTTACTCCCTACATGAAGATAATGCTCTACGCTAAGTCACAAATCAGCACAGGGGAGCTAGCGACACAGTTATGGATTAACAAGGAAACTAGTCTCTATATTCCTTTTATCCAGGTGAGCTGGGAAAGGCAGTGGGCTGTGTACACATAGTAGCCCAGGAAGATAGGGCCCCAGGAGGTTATATAGTAGGGTGCAGACCATCAGAAAACAAACAGGATTGAGGAGGATAGAAACAGGATAGAGCGAGAGCTCCTGACAGGCACCTCTGTGTGGAGTGTTACAGAAGAATGCACAGTGTATCTTGAATTTAACAGATACTCTGAGCTTGCATTTCACTTGTAGCTAATCTGGTGCTGTAAATTACAGGGCGTGATAGGATGGCTGTCAGTCTTGTTATTTGTAGTATTTTTGTTGACAGCAACCTATCTTTTCATAATTTTCCTGAATAATATTGCCAGCATTTGAATATTAACCATGGATTTCATGTCTTACTAGGCTTAGTTTGATTTGCTAAACATTGTTTTGTCTCAACTACACATTTAAAAGACTTTGTTGCTCTCCGTGCTGTCATGGAGAGCAAAAAAGTGTGTTTTTTAACTAATCACTGGTAATAGGCAAGATGGGAGCGTGAACTATCACAAGCTCACGGTTACCATCTTCAACAGTCAGGGGGCTGGCTGACACCTGTGTGGCTTTACAGCAGTTTCAAGGATAGCAGGAAGCCATTGTCAGGGGCAAAAGTGAGGTTGTGGGAAATGTCTCCAAAGTATTTTAAGTTATTTCACTAACTCCACTCCAGCACTGAACAGTCGGGTTTCCACCTCTTGTTTTTTTTCTGTCTTTTGTAACTAGAGGATAAGACCCCCTGGTTACTTGGAAGCTTGCTGCCCTTTACCCCTTGTGCTCAGGTCATGTTTTCTTGTTAAATATCACTAAGGCCCTCAGGCAGTTTGGCTCAAGGTAAGTAGGGATTTTTGTAAAAATCACAGCAGGTACAGTTGATGGTGCACAGTGTCAGCCCCTGTTGTCCCAGCCCTTGGGACCGAGGGGGAGGATGAGAGACTGGTGCGTTTTGAACCTGTCTGCAAACCTCTGCGAAATCCCCATGCTCCTATCCTACTGACTTAGCAGAATATTTACCTGCCTGCGCTCACCTGCTCTGCAAGCAGCCCTCTGCACCTAGATCTATCTCTGTGTACTTGGAGTCTGTGACAGACTGCTCCTGTCACCCCAGCGAGCCTACAACTTTGAAAGGGTTTTTGTGAATGAATCATGGTAACTGAGGGCTATTTGCCACTGCTAACATCTGAATTTTCTCTTTTCTAAAAGTACAAAAGATTCTTTAAGGAGTAATTCTCCAGTGGAAATGGAAACCAGCACTGAGCCGATGGGCCCTCTGACTCCCAGCGTTGGCACGCTGGCTGCGCAGCCTGAAGGTGGGTGTGGAGAGCAGGGCACCAGCTGACCCAGCCTGCTGGCCTTTCACCTGACTGTTGTTCAGGCTTTGACTGTATGCTTAGTTTTCTAGATCTGAAGAGTTGCTTTTGTCTACATAACAGTTTATAAAGCTAGTCTTGATTCTTAGGCTCAAGGGCTCAAAGGGCTCAGGGAGTTGAGGTGGTAGGTCTGATGTCCTCAGGGCAACTGATAAATTGTGTATTCATTCCAGAACCATGGCATGGTGATTTTAGAAGGCATTAGGGACCTAAGTGGTCAGTTGTTCAGTCCTATCAATATACAGAAATGGAAACAGACCCAGAAAAGAAGAACATCTTTGCCTGCAATGCCCAGTGTGAATAAAATCAGAATTAGGCGTGTCAGTGTTTTCAAGCCTCGCTGGTACCAAGTTCTTTTGTCCTTTGGAATTTGCTTTGCTGGAGCATGCGTGTGTGTCTTAGCATGTTTCAGGCATAAGGCTGTTTCTTTTCTTTTTTTTTTTTTTAAGATCTTATTTATTTATTCATGAGAGAGAGAGAGAGAGAGGCAGAGACACAGGCAGAGGGAGAAGCAGGCTCCATGCAGGGAGCCCGATGTGGGACTCAATTCCGGGTCTCCAGGATAACGCCCTGGGCCAAAGGCAGCGCTAAAACGCCGAGCCACCGGGGCTGCCCTAGGCTATTTCTTTTCATTTCACCTTTATGAACAGTTGAAATGGTCAGGGACATCCAGTGGGTTGTCTCGTTGTTCAGACTGCACATGTTATTCCTTGCAGAGGCCCTGAGCTGTTTCTAGCCTGATGAATGGGGCTTGGGAGCTGGGAGGGGGAGAGGTTGGTGAAACGGGTGTGAGGAATCAGTATGTAGAGGGGGAAAAAAAGCAAGTCTTGGAAAAAGAAATGAGGACCTAGGTGGGATGGAGGGGAGCACAAGAACCAAAGGACAGGAGAGGTCATAAAACCAGTAACTTAAAGTTGATTTGTCATTCTTCTCCAAATTTTATAGAGTTGACCCCATTTTACCCTGAGTTCTGCAGGTGGGTTTAGGTAACTTCATTTTACAGATAAGAGAACTCTTGCCCTAGAGTGAAACAGCTAGTAAGTGGTGAGGCTGGGGTTTGAATTCAGGGAATGTGACTTCAGAGCCCACACTTATAACCAATATAGCATATGGCTCACTAGTACAGAACAACGGAATAATAATCCACAAGGAACCATAAGAAAGTAACTTTAAAACAAAAAAAAAAAAAAAGGACCCAAGTGAAAGGAAAAAGACCACTGAGACCAGTACCCTGAACAAACTATAATCTCAGCACTTGTAGGCTGAAGTGGGCAGAGGCTGAATATATCCAGCTGCCCACTGCACCTTCTGCTATGAATTGGAACAGCCCCGGAATGGGAGGGCTGACTGGGAGGAGTTGAGGGTGTGGGTAAACTCTGGGCTGGGAAGGCCACAGGGTTCTGCTGGCCCTGTGAGATGAAAACCTATGGAACGTCTCTAGTGGGCGTTTTCAAGAATCCTGTGCCCATCAAGAACCGATTTAGGCAACAATCGGCAAACTGTCTCTTTCTCAAGCAGTAGATGGAACATCGGGTGGCTGGGTCCCCACAGAAGGTGAGGGATGCTTATTGTTTTTGGTAGGGTGACCATCCACCATGTGTTCTTTTCAGCGCCAGCCAGTGTAGCCATGGAAGCCAGCTCTGACGGAGAGGAGGATACAGAAAGTACAGACAAGGTAACTGAGACAGTGATGAATGGCGGCATGAAGGAAACTCTGAGCCTCACTGTAGATGCCAAGACAGAGACCGCAGTTTTCAAAAGGTAACCAGGCCAGGTCCTGCTGGCAGCTTCAGGTTGGGTTGGGGATCTCAAGTGTTAACATCTTCAATTGGATTGAGATGTGGATTCAGACATTAGCCTGACATCTTCCGAGCACCTCTGTTCAGCCCCATGAATCTGAATGAAGAGAGGGAGAGTTTGGGGTCTCCAAGTACCTCTCCTCTGCCTTTCTAGTACTCAGAAGACTGTAGATTAAGTCTAGTAGGTTCAAAATATGGGACAATAAAAATGGACATGTCTGTAGTCAAGAGTAGACACTGGCCCATCTAGAACAGGGTCAGTGCCCTGCACACCGTCTTCTCCAGACATAATACAGCCAGAACATTCAATAGCAGAGTGATAGCTTAAACAGTCAGTTTAACCTCACTTCTAAATTCATGGACCAAAAAAGAAATCATACTGCAAAATAGGAACACAAACCTGAAAGAGCAGTGACAGCCTTTTTGTTCGAACTGGGTGCTGCAGCTGGGTCGGCGCTCGTCACTGCGTCTCGATACTCTGCAGAGCCTTCAGCACAGAAGAAGGGATGTGTCCCACCTTGTGGTGAGGTCCCTACAGAACAGCCAGCACAGAAGGGGAGCATGGATTCCCCGTGGGGGTACATATGTGAGAGATTCTAAAGTTAAAAGCTAGCAAACTGAATCCACCTATGTGTTCTTGAGTCACAAGGTGCACTCAAGGACAGGGTGACCTGGTGAAGCATACTAAATGTGATTCTCGGACTGAAGAAGATAGAATCTATTCGGACCTTTAGTAGACAGGAGTATTTGAAAAAATTAAAGCCATTCATGACTTTTTGGCAGCCTAGGAAGAGAAAGTAGCTCCCTGAAACTGCTAAAGGTGTGTTCTGAAAATCTGTAGCCGACTTGATTGTTCACAGTGAGATGTGAGGTATGAGAAATGCTCCCTTCCAAGACATGACCTGGACAGTGAGACGGGCCTGTAGTCACTGCTGCTCTCTTCAGCACTGTACTAGCTAGCGGTCTTAGCACATGCTGCATAAACAAAAACAAAGCATACAAAGATTTGAAAGACTAAAATGGTTCTTGTTTGTAGATTATGATTTTCTGCACAAAAAATTCCCAGCAGTTTCATGAAAAATACTAGAATTACTAGGGAAGTTTAGCAAGTTTTTTAGACACATGTGAGTCAGATGCATCCTGTAAATCGATAGAAGGTGTCCTAGATGTGCGCCCCCCCCTTTTTTTATTTTTTCCCCCTTTTAAAATTAAAATGTTAAGCCTTGTCTATCAAGATTGAAAGGCATAATAAAGGTTTAAATAAGTAGAGATATGCCACGGGACGATATCTTTGGCTTTTTTTTTTTTTTTAAGATTTTTTTTTTTTTAAGTTTATTCATAGAGACAGACAGAGAGAGAGGGAGAGGGAGAAGCAGGCTCCATGCAGGGAGCTCGACGCAGAATTCGATCCTGGGTCTCCAGGATCACGCCCTGGACTGAAGGCGGCGCTAAACTGCTGAGCCACCAGGGCTGCTCATCTTTGGCAATTTTTTATTTTTTTTAATTTAATTTTATTTTTTTTAATATTTATTTATTCATGAGAGACAGAGAGAGAGAGGCACAGACACAGGCAGAGGGAGAAGCAGGCTCCATGCAGGGAGCCCAATGTGGGACTCAATCCTGGATCTCCCGGATCACACCCTGGGCTGAAGGCAGTGCTAAACTGCTGAGCCACCCAGGCTGCTCCTTTGGCAATTTTTTAACAAGTTAATGTATAAAATGATTGCATTTCTAATCAAAATCCCAGTGGAGCTTTTCATGGCGATTAGAGGCTGATAGTGATATTCGTAAAGAAGACCAAAGAGCCAGAAATAACCAAGGTCATTTTGAAGAAGGAAGGAAAGGAGAGAGGCAGAGGCATCACCAAGTGAGATCTCCTTTTGGACATGCTGTGCAGGTAGACACCACAGTTACAGGAACTTGGTGCATGCTAGAATGGTGTTATAGTCGGCAAGGAAAGAATAGCCTGAGAAGTAATGACAATTCTGTCAGAGAAAAATAAAACTGAGTCTGTCTCAACGTAAATATGAAAGGCAAAACTACAACTTTGAGAAGAAAACATGAGAGCGTATCTTTATAATTTGAAGGTTAAAGGGTTTTTTAACCATTAAAAAACCAACCATAAAGGAAAAAAGTTGATGAATTTTCTTTATTTAATTTCTGGTATTCTGAAAAACATGATAAAATGAAAAGATGTGCCATAACCTACAAAGGAAGATTCAGGAGCAGGGTAAAGGAAAAACCTAATATCAACAAGAAAAAAACAAGCTAATAATAAGTTTTAAATGGACAAAAGACACGAGCCATTATCTGTGGTGGAAAACAAGGAGCAAGCCAGCTCCAGGGCAGGCCAGCTTTACAAGTAAATAGGATGTGCTGGTTGTAGTAATGATTCGATCCTGTTTTGTGCACATTCATCTGCGCACTCCTGTCTCAGTTGTTGCAGAAAGTAGAAAAAGTGCAGAAGTTGCTGGATCTTTTTATGAGGCTGTGAAATCTTAATTCCAAAACCAGATAAGGATGATTACAGAAAGCAATCAGTTTATACACTTACAAGCGAACTAAATGCAGAAATCCTGTAGAAAATATTTGCTAACCGAATCCAGTAGCACATTAAAAATAATTCATAACATTAAGTTATGGTTTTCCCTGGACTGCCAAGAAAAGTGCCCATGTCATTTACAATATGTTAATAGCTTGAGAGGAAATCATTTGAGGCTTTTCATGATGCTTCTGATAAAGTTCCATACCCACATATGATTAAAACTGAGCAAAACAGGGACACTTCAGTGGCTCAGTCAATTTAAGCATCCAACTTGGTTTCGGCTCAAGTTGTGATCTTGTGGTTGTGGGCTCGATTATAATAATATAATAATCATCACCTGCCACCAAGTCAGTAGCAAACTTTTGTAACTAGTAAGAGTTCAGCAAAGCTACTGGGGGAACAGATCAGTTTTAAACATCAGTAACCTTTCTCTGCATCAGTAATCAGCAATTAGGATGTATAATAACAGGCAAAATACCAGTCATAAACTACATCAAAGTTAAGAAAATTCCTAAATAATTAAACCCATTTATCTATAGAGAAAACTTGAAAGTGCCACTAAAAGCAGTCCCAGAAGAAGAGTAGTCACGTGGAGGCCACAGTGGTGAGCATGGCAGCACTGTGCATAGAGGGGCATTGTGAGAAGCCAGGTGGAATTGGGCAGTGCACACCATCAGGCACTGTGCCATCGACACTAGAAACACATGGATCTTCCAGAGTATGTTGAGTTACAGAGATAAATACAATGAGGTATACAATTCAGAGCCACTTACTTGCCTCAAAATATGCATATGCAATGACTGTACATTTTATAAGAATGAAAGTAATACATAAACACATCAGGATAGTTGCTTTTCTGGGGAGGGCATGGATAATGAGGATAGAGAAGAGTAAGGAACCAGGTAGCTCGAGTTGTTAACAAATCTTTAGACTTTAGTTCAAGTTCTTCCTTATAAATTGCCTAGACCCATCTGAAAGGCACCCAAGAGATCATCCTAAAATTAGGCTTTTCATAACCAAGTCCAGGGCAGGACTCCCCTCTTGAGAATGATGGCCCTTCCCAGAGGGAACCTCTAGCTGCCCTTGAGCTTATTTTAGTGCTGTCTTGATTGTGTCAAATGGGAAGTCCAGACAGAATAGCTAACTTTCTACCCCACAGTCAATCAAAAGCATTTGCTACTTGTCTTTCTCCACCAAGAGCCAGGAGAGGGGGAGATAACCCTTTCTATATTTTTGTTTGCCCTCTTAGGATCAGCTTTTACCTGTTCTGGCTACTTCTTGGCTCTCCCTTTATGATGTACTTCTCATGCATTGTCAGAAGGCATCCTGGTGCAGGCACCTGGTACCCTGCTCATATGATGGGAGCAGCAAGCTGATAGGGGTTGCTCCTGCTGACTGTTTAATGCTGGGCTGGGCCCTGAAAGCAAAATGCCTTAACTAAAGACTCATTCCTTCAAACAGGTTCATTTGACACCTTCACCGAGTCTGCAGTTCTGCTTATGTGCAGTCGTGGACATATTACCCCCCCACATTCCTCATTTATAGGAGTATTCTGAAACTCTTGTACATTTCTTTTTCTATTTTGCACACTTGGCTTCAGAGTGTTGAAATCCTATCGGTATGTACAGTAATGCGGGCCATTCTTTATCAGACACCAGCTGCATTACATTGTCCCTCCTTTGGTTCCCTCTTGTGTGTGATCCTTTCCTTTTGTGATTTCCCAGTCACTGTCTGTGGCCCCTGTGGTCCCTCCCCTGAGCATGCTCAGCCCCAGGGCTTTACTCCATGGCACCCATGACTTCCAGGGTCATTTGCATGTGCCTTCACCCTCCACCCCTGCCGGTACCTGGGGTGCCTAACACTGCCTGTCCTCCTCTTTACTGCAGTGAGGAAGGAAAACTGTCTACCTCTCAAGATGCTGCTTGTAAAGATGTTGAGGAGAGCCCTGAGACAGCAGAGGTGAAGTCTGTGGGCCCCCGGCCCCCCAACAGTAACCCAGAGCAGAGGTAACTCCTCACTTCCTCCAACCTGCCCAGGTCCTATTCTGGCTGTCACTGTTTTCTCCTGGAAGCTGGGAGGGAAGTTGGGGAAGCAGGAGAGATAGGAGTAGTCATTGTCCTCAGGCATTCAGTGACTTACTCAGTATAGTAGCATTATCTTAGGCTACATCTAGGCAGGGTACCTGGGCCAAGAACTCAGAACGGTTTACCTCCTTACCCCAAAAGTCAAAAACTGGTTTTTGGAGATTTGGTAATATCACTCGCTCTCTAAAGAAATTCCTCAAAATGGAAGGGAAGGGTCTCCAATGCTGGCATAACCTTCCCCTGTACTTTTTTTTTTTTTAAAGGAAGTACTAATTTGAGGCTGATCTTGAGCCTCCCCTGGGATCGGGGGCCACTAGGCTGTGGCAGCCAAGTTCTCATGGGGTCCACAAGATTACCAGCTGCCAGCCACAAGCAACCCCTGGTGGTACTCCTTTTCCCATAATCATGCACATGTGACACATGGGGAGAGCCTTCCTGGAGACCCTTTTCTGTATGTTTCTAAATATTCTTAACTCAGATGATTCCCTGTATGGTTTTGTTTATGCAAAATATTTGTCTTGATTACGTGTGATAATCCCACTGCCAGAGCTGAGTGATTTGGAATGTGATGTTTTCTTTCTAGTCACCTATTGCTTAGACTGAGCCAGTGGTCTGAAGGGATAGGCCAAGCCAAAGCCTCAGCCTCCGAGGGCCGGCGCCCTGGCCCATACACACGGCCTCGCAGGTAGAGCAAGGGCGGCCTCCGATTGCTCCAGAGCTCGCGCCAGAAGATGAGGATTTGCCCTTGGACCACAAGGAACTTTGCTCAGCACTTCCCAGAGTTAACTTTTCTTGTTATATATACCTAAGTTTGTACATTCCTTGCATAAGGAATAAAGTAATCTTTAAAGCCATTTCAGAAAAGCTGTCTTTCCCCCTCACCAGATCCTCACCCCCAAAATCAGTCATGTTAGGGGTGACATAACCAGTGGGACCCAGCAGGGGGCACACTCTGTTCACTGGTTGACAAACCTCTTTTGTGGCCCAAACCCTGCTTTTGTTTCTCATGGGAATTATAGCCAGAATGAGGAGTTTGCTTTTCTATGATTTAAAAAAAAAAATCTTGGTGTATAAAACAAATCAATTATAAGAACTATTTGAGCATGTTGGCTCTAGTGAAAGCTTTGGGAGGAGGAGGCATGGTGACACTACAGCATTGATGGATCCGGCCCCAGGTATGCTTCTAAGTGTTTTGGGCAAGTCACCTCTTTTTGCCTGCGGTTTCCAGTGGATGTTTTTTCAAGGGTATTTTGTAGGATCTTATTCCCAGTCAGTTATGTCCTTTCCCTAATTTCTGTCTACAACATTCCTTTATATCGAGATCTGTTTAGAAAGCAGGACAATCCAGGTCTGTTCCAATTTCGAGTTGATTCAGGAGTCTCTTCTTGGTTTCTCAGACATAAATGATACAGGAAGCTCTGGGATCATTTCCTTGGCTCTCTGGAGTGCAAAATTATTTGCCTTGGGGGAACCTGCTTGCTCTTCTACCCACCTAGAGACGTCTGGTGTGAAGAGTCCTGCCCCTCAATCTGCTGGACTGAGGTGGTGGGGGAAACACTGAGGAGGGCCAGTGGACGAAGACAAGGGCATCACGTGTGTCCATGCGTTCATCCATCTGTCCTTCCTCTACCCAACACACGTGAGTGTGGCAGCCAGTGGTCTAGGCCTGGGGGTAAAGCAGTAGCATAACAGACACCCAGATGATCTAGGCACATGTAGAAAGAGGTGCTGCTGGAGGATCGGGCCAGCTGGATGGGAGATCAGGAGTCCCACTTAGATGGGGCAGTGGAGAAGGCTGCTCAGAAGGTGGCATTGAGCTGCTATGATGGCAGGGAGAAGGTAAGTGGTTCCGCGAGCCCATCTGTGTTCTAAGAGCAATGTATGGGAGGTGAAGAGAGCCACTGGGCCTTTCTGTCTGCACTTTTCCCCACATGATTTGTGTCACAACCAGGTATCAGGGCCCCTTGGGTTGACAGGCGTGCACTACTGCACTTAATGGTTTGCACTGCCACGGAATTTAACTTTTTAACTATTGTTTATCAAGCACATGCCAGCCTGTATGCCAAGCACTTTGTATACTTCACATACTCCCCCACCTTTAGGGGGGTTGTTGTCCCCCTTTCACAGGGGGAGGAGCTGAACTGGGAGAGGTTAGAAGATGGACTCGAGACCCGGCAGCTTGTGAGTGGTGATGGTGTGATTTGTACTCGGTGTGTCTGCTGGCAGAACCCCAGTCCCCTGGTCTCTGAGGTACGGAGACACCATCAGTGTAAGCAGAGTGCATTGCTTGTGGAGCCAGCTTTTTGGCTCTCTCTTACAATTAGCAAATGTCTGAAGCCTTGAGCTTGTGAGCTGTGAGCTGGTCCAGAAGCACCCATGTGCTTCTAGGTACATCTCTAAGCACCCTTTCCCAAGCCTGCTTTGTAAAAATCTGGGAATGCCACCAAGACTGAGATCATGACCTGAGCCAAAATCAAAAGTTGGACATTTAACCAACTGAGCCACCCAGGCGCCCCTAGCATTCCCTCTTCTGTTCTCCCAACTTCAGCCCTAACACTTGCCTGGTGGGAGCACATTTGTTAAAGTACACACCTGTTTTCAAAAGCTGGTCCTGTTTACAAGCCTTTTTTTTCCTCTTTCAGTAGAAGAATCCTGCTTTTCAAGTGTAATTTATGTGGAGTCCAATATATGGAACAAATAAAAAGCTGTTTGAAGGAGGGGATGAGCACATGGCTCGTGATGGGTCTGGGAGCAACAGTCTAAATACCACTGACCTGGTCTACAGTGTGCTTCTAGGAGGCCGAAGTGGGATGGTTTCATGGAACTCTGCTCTGCTACAGCCCTTGCTAAATGCCTGTTAACCAGAGCTGAGGTGAAGCTTAGGAACCGTTAGATTTCCTGGAGTTTTCGATTAATGCGTTTTTGAAGCATTCCAATAAGTAACTATAAGTGCCAGGCTTTGTGCTAGGCATTGCATAAACAATATTAAAATAAATGTTCCCATGCTCAAGGAGCTAAACCAAGTTGGTTTTTCTGCCTCACATGCCTCACATGTCTGTCTTTTCCTCTGCAGGACTGACCAGCCAAGCATGCCAGGCGACACATCCGTCAATGGCCCCGTATGATGAGTGACCCCTGCTGCTGCTGGCTGAGGACTGCAGGCCGCCACCGTTCAGGGCCTCTGGAGACGTCACCTGGAGCCCACCAAGCCGTCACTGCTGCACTCACTCTGCAAGGGATCAGGACCAGCAACCTTTATATTCTAGATTCTAAGACATTGTACAGAGAAATCCAGAAGTGTAAAAATATTGCACATTGACAAATACCAAGAATTTTTGCGTATGTTTATATTGTATTGTTCTAAATAATGGGTAGCCTGTGAAATAAGATCGTGCCACCCATGTAATAATAGTAGTAATACTATAGTTAAAATGGCTGTAAGAATAGTTTTATAAAAGTGAATACACAGATCTATTGTATTTGAAACATAACTATTTGACAATTATTAGTGTGACCAAAGTATTAGGCAGTTTTCATACATTTTTCACCTTGTACAAAATTCTGAATTCATTTCTCTTCCAGGCTGGCAAGGAGATGTGGGGTTGAAATGCCCTCTAAGTGTTATTTTGGTTGTTCTAACTTACAAACGTGATTTTGAATAAGAAATATTTGGTGTTCTTTTTATAACCAGTTTTTGATTGGTAACTGTTTTCTGTATTGTTTTAAACGGATCAAAAAATGTAAGTCTATTGGTAGAGATTAAGTATTTATTGCTACAACTTAGTTGATAAATTGATGTTATTGTAAAGCCATATGTTCTGTTAAAGTCTTGTTTGCTTGAAATGGTTATTCCTACAGGTGAAACACTAGACTATTTGGAGTGTACATGGCTTGTGGTTTGAGTTCTTTTGTTTTTCGTTTTTGTTTTTGTTTTTTGTTTTGTTTTGGTAGTTCCTCTGCCTTTTAACCCATTCACCAAAATTTACCTTGTTAACAAGCATCACCAATGAACATTTCTGAGCAATTTGCATATTTAACAAGCCTAAACCATATCAGGCAGGCCAGTTGAAGAATGCTCGTGCTACGGATGGATTAGAGCACGTTCATTTTACAGGCTAGTGTTTCCAACTAGAAATCAGAACCTGGCACCTAAGCATGGTAATTGTGCTCCTGTACCTTGTGAGGTTTCCACTCGTAACTCCTAAACCAGTGTATTTTTTTTAGAACTGGTTTGTGTATATATATAGTGATTATGGATACTAATTCAATGTAATTTATAATTTTCTATGTCAATATAAAAATACATCACAGCCTTCTCAAACAGCTGAAGCAATATATCATATATTGCCATATCGTCTGGGGAAAGGGTTAAATTTCTTCACCTCTTGCACTTTTAGATGCAGATCAGGTTTTCATTTCTGTAATAGACAACTATTCACGTATTTTTACATCATTTGTTTGTCCTGACCAGTATTTAAAACCAAAAGGATATTCTGAATAATGGCCAACGATTTTTTTAGAACTAGCATCCCAAGCAGCGTGCCTAAACATTACATTGCATATGGAAATAAAAAAAAAAATCAAATGTTTAATGCCTTATTTCTTATTTACTTTTTCACTGTAAATGGTGTAGAAATTCTGTGTGAGGCTTACCAGGGCAGACCTGTCAAGGACAGTAGAGACTGTGGCGTGCCCTGGGACGGACAGCAAGGGTGCCTTACTTGGCCTTTGCACGCCTCCTCAGGAACCCTTTCTGTTGTGAGCTCCTCTCAGAAGAGACTGTCCTCATGCATTCTCCTCTGGAACCTAGCGCCACCAGAGGACAGGGCTCCTTTCACTTGTCTCAAGAATGCTGACTTCCATGGCGCCGGACCTCGGGGACCGCTGACAGATGGTACACTATTGTCTTGCCTGGTGAAGAGCCTTGCTGGCCACCTCCAGGGCTTGGCTCCAGGGATGGCACTGCTGCCTCCACAGTTTGGATTTGGTTGGCTTTTCCATCCCATCTAAGGTAACAGCATCTTGTTGCATCCCACCTACCACTGATGCCAGGGCACTTGATGTTTTTCTTTGGAGTAGTGTTTTGTTTAGTTTGTCTTACATGGGAGGGAAAAGACATAAGAATGAAAAGAAAGTCTGTTGGGGGTGCCAGCCCAAGGGCCAGGAGCAAGTACACTCTCATTTAGTCTCTAGTTTCTGTGTATTGGCCTCATTGAATTGCGAGGCTAACAGATGTCTACAATACAGTTACCTGTATTAAAAATAACTACAACAAAAATAAAGTCTAATTTTTTTGTTTCTAGAAATCTCTTGTACCTTGCTTAGGCTTTAATAACCAGACAAGTTATGTGAGGGCACCATTGATTTCTTTTTCCCTACTGTTTTAAATTTTTTATTTAAATTCAGTTTAACTAACAATGTGTAATTAGTTTCAGAGAGAAAATTGAGTGGTTCATCAGTTGCATATAACACAGTGCTCATTACATCTCGTGCCCTCCTTCAAGCTCATCACCCAGTTACCCCATCCATCTCCCCCACCCCACCCCCAGCAACCCTCAGTTTGTTTCCTAGAGTTAAGAGTCTCTTACAGTTTGTCTCGTCTCTAATTTTGTCTTATTTTTCCTTCCTTTCCCCTGTGTTCATCTGTTTTGTTTCCTAAATTCCACGTAGGAGTGTAATTATCTGATACTTGTCTTTTTCTGACTTATTTCGCTTAGCATAACATCCTATAGTTCAATCTGCATTGTTGCAAATGGCAAGATTTCATTCTTTTTTTATGACTGAGTGATATCTATCACATCTTTATCCATTCATCTATCTTTTTGGCTATTATGGACATTGCTGCTATAGCACCATTAATTTTTAATGGTCAGGGCTTCCTGACAAAGCTCACAGGCTGTATTTCATATCCCGAGTTAAGGGTATGCCATCCCTAGTGTCAGGGACTCATCTTGCCCACAAGTGTTCAGTGGGTGTACTTCTGACAGAATTGCCACTAGCTCTTTCAATGGTTTATCTGGTCTCTAGCTTCTCACCTGCTCCATGGGTTGCACTTCTCCAATCTGTATTCTTGGCTCTCAGCCCTACCAGTAGTGTAATTCTTTGGTGATAAAATTTCTCAGGTTTTCCATTATGATGTTTAACATGCAGTACTACCTCACTGCTTGGTTTTCACTCTCCTTCCACCTGTTCACATAAACAAGTGTGGTTCCTGATCCTCAGAACCTGTCTTCACCAGGGGTTTCTGTGCTGGTCCAGGCACATGCCTCTGCATACCAGGGCTCTGCGGGCATCCCTCCGGGTGATCGAGGGCAGAGCTCTGAAGACAGGGGCTTGTGTTCTCATCCCACCTCACCCTCTCATAAGGACTACTTTCTCTTTGTCTCAGCTGCTTTTCCTGACAGAATGGGACTTGATAAAAGTTTACAGGCCTAAAAGTAGAATTGTTCTTGCCTATGGTAAATGGTTAATAAATGTTAGTGTTAACCCTTTGCTTACTTCTCAGCCCCATAAAGTCACAAGCTAACCTTTCTAATCCTGGCTTAGAACCTGCTGTTGTACTTAAAACCCGTGCCTCCTGAAAACTCACGCTGCTTCACTCCAGTCAGGTGGCTCCAGGGGTCTGCTACATCCCATGTGCCAGCTCAAGCCCATCACCTGTTATTTACGGGTAGCTTTACTGGAACAGCGTATTCATATGCTGTTGATCGCCACTTGACTCATTGCACACCCTGTGTTCTTTCTTCACTTTGATGTACTTTCCTCTTTCTCAATCTCACTCCCATCCGTGTTAATCCCTTTTCAGTCATTAATTTTCAGCATTCAGCATATGCTGGCTCCCTTTGCCTTCACCATCTCTACTACTTACTCAGAACTTACCAAAGAGAGATGACACAGCGCTGCCTTTGCAGTGATCTCGATCCCCCCACCCCCACCCCCAGATATGTTCTGCATGCATCAAAGGCAAGGACCATGGCGGCTGACAGTGCTGCTGCATGTTGCTTTAGGTGAGGCATTTGGTTTAGTTTGGTTTTTATTTTCCTGGAGGATTCTCTACTTGTTAACATAGAATAGAGTCCTTACTGTATGCCAGCTCTGTTCTAAGTGCTTTATGTGCATTCACTTTACTTCACAGTGATTTTATGAGCTAGATAGCTGCTGTCATTTTATACATGCACAAGAGGTGTACAAGTGAACTGGTTTTTTTCCAAGGATGCCCAGCTAGCAAGTGACAGAGTTGTCAAGATTAAGTGTAACACAATATTCTATGTAGTAGAATAATACTTGACTGTAAATGTGCATTTAATATTAGCTGTTAGTATACTCCTAGGCAAAGCCTTTTGCCTTGTTTTGTTTTGCTTAGAATTTGACAGTTTAATTTCAAAGTAGCACAACAAATGGAGATTGGCTGCATGGCATGTTTGATAGCCAAACAGTAGAAATGTTAACAAAGACTGAATAGTGCTCAAAACAGTTCTGAAGCAGATCAGTGTGCATGTGAGAATTAAATTTGAAGAGTGAACTCACAGGAATAAAGACCTTTAGGTGACTTCTGGGACTGCCCCCACCTGCTGCTGGACCTGACCCCCATTGGCTGTTCTCGTGATCCACTGGTAGAGTGGAGTAGTTGCAGCTGAGACCATGGAGCCTACAGACCCCAGGACACTGACTCTTGGCCCCTTACAGAGAGGTTGCCAGCCCCTGAAGTAGCTCAAGGAGATGGAATAGAATCTGCAAATAGAACCACAAATGCAAAAAAAAAAAAAAAAAAAAAAAAACCACAAATGCAGTTATTTGGCTTTCAGCAGCATTGCCAAGGCAGTGACATGAGGAAGTCTTTTCAGCCCCTAACTAACGATTGGGTATTTGTATGGGAAGAAATGAACGTTGACTACTACCGTCCACCTTCTACAAAAACTAATTCAGAGTAGGTTCGAAGTCTTAAACCTAAGCACTTCAGCTTCTAAAAGAAAACATGAATATCTAAACCGCTTTGGAATGAGCAAAGTTTTCTTAGAACACAAAGCACAAGTCACAGAAGAAAAATGCACTGGGATTTTACCACAATGAAATTTTTCTGTTCTTCAGAATGAACAAGTAGGCCTTGGCCTGCCATGAAGAAAATGATCTCTGGGTGCCCTGATAAAGGACTCATCCCCTGAAGATAGAAAAATGCAAATCAAAAATAAGATGGAAAACCCAGTTTAACAAATGGGCAGGAGACAGCATCACAAAGAAGGTACATGAGTGGCCAAGAATATGAAAAATCATTCAGTGTCAATAGTCTTCCAGGAATGCAAATTAAAACCACAAAAAGCATTTCCCATCTGAAGAATGGATAAAGTTAAAAAAAAAAAAACTGACAATACCAAGTACTGATGAGAATGTAAAGCCACTGGGACTCACATTGCTGTCTAAAAGAAGGCATCCAACATGGAAATCTGTTGGGCAAGGTTCCAGTTTTTTAAATTGGGGATATTTCTACCTTATGACTTGGCCATTCTAGATATTCATCCAAGAGAAATGAAAATCTATATCCACAGATGATAGACCAGCATATTTATTGTTGCTTTATTCATAATGACAAAAGATTAAAAACATGCCCAAAAGCAGGAAAATGGTTAAGTGGGTTATGGCATATTAATACAATAGAATATCACTCAGCAATAAATAGGAACTATGATAAGTGCAATATGTTAATATGTAATTTAGTGTTATCAATCTTAAACGTCAAAGGAAAGGAGTGAGACATGTAAGCAAGAGTACTTCATGTGAAGCTCTAAAACCAATCAGACTGACAAGGCTAGAAATGAGTACATGGTTTGTTCCTGAAGGAGAAGGGAGGGATTAACTGTAAAGGGGCCCAAGGAAACTTGGATCTTCTGTGATGGAGGTTACATGACTGTAGACATTTGTCAAAACTCACTGAACTCAACACCTGAAATCTATGCACTTTATTACACGTAATTTATACCTTAAATTTTTTTTAAGATAGGGAAAAGGAGCAAAAAATAAAGCAAACACTGAACATCATTAGGGAGGACACATTGCCCTTGTTGCATGGTGACCAGGGCATTCCCTTTCCTCCCCAGCAGAAGAGAAGAGGCCAGATCTTGGTGGATTTGGGAAGAGGACCTGAGCATGCTTGGGTCAGTGTTTTCTGGAATCCAGCCTAGATTTGTCTGCCCATGATATATTCTCGGTTACCCGTCACCATACAATAATCTTTCTGTCCTTGGAGATAGAGGTTTGCATTTGTCCAATGCCTGTTCCGGGTGGGTAAATGTGTCTAACCCAAGGATCAAGTGTTAGGAAACACCCAAACCATGTTCTTCAAAACAGGTTCGTTAATAAAACGAATGTTGTAAATCCACATTTGCTGTGTCTTCTCTCCAAGGGGATACTTTACAAGATTAGAGGGGGGCAGTGTTTATTATCTTCACTAAAACTGCAACCAACATTTTGTTGCAGGAAGCTTGCAGTGGGGGAGGAGCATGAAGGTGGGGCAGAGTTGTCCCACCTTTGCTTCCCTTTCCTTGGGGAACAGCCACACAATGGTTGACTATAGTTTCATGGTGAAGTCTAATGGACTAAAAGGATCAACAAGTGGGCAATATTGGGAATCATTTTTTCTCCTGGTCTCATTTCTCTATGGGATCGTATTGCTACACTGACACTCCTGACCTCTCTCTAACTAATCTCACTCAGGGGAGGAGAGAGGGATTGATTAATTGGGAAAGGATCTGCATTTTTGGTTCAATGCCTTATGTGCTTTTTTTCACGTTTGCCAGCCTACTGAGGAGTACGTTCTAGCTTGTCTATGTATAAGCTCTGTCCCTCTGGACAAAACCTGTGGTTGTACAGCTCTGCAAGTAGTCAGGTATGTGATTCTGCATTGGGAATGAAGTATTCACAAGCCCATTTAGCCACACATCTCAAGCTAGACTTTCTAACCAGGTTTTGTCTTCCACATTATAATCCTCACCTATTTCTGAACTTCCAGGTAGAGAGAAATGGTTTCCCCTAATCCTCCTCCCAAACAAAAATAAGAAAGGATATAATCTGTTACATCCAATCTAGATTGTCTTTTTAAAAGACAGATGGTCAGACTGGGGTTGAAAATAAAACCAGCGGGATCCCTGGGTGGCTCAGCGGTTTAGCGCCTACCTTTGACCCAGAGCATGATCCTGGAGTCCCGGGATCGAGTCCCACATCAGGCTCCCTACATGGAGCCTGCTTCTCCCTCTGCCTGTGTCTCTGCCTCTCTCTGTGTGTCTCTCATGAATAAATAAATAAACTCTTAAAACCAGCAATATATTGTTTATATGAAAGACATAAAAGTGACAAAAGCCGAAGATAGAGGAAAATGCAAACAAAAGACAATATTAAGTTTAGGATTTAAATTTAAAACCGCTGGGTAAGGTTAAGAGATGGTGCATCAAACCATAAATACGGTAGCTAAGTAATTATTAGAAATTGCAAAGAAAAGGACTTAAGTTTTCAGCTATCGGAGTGATTTCATCAGTTTAAACATCCTGCAGACAACAATAGAACCTCTATAATCTTGTGTTTGAAGGCAGTGAGTAGAGAGCAGATAGGCTAGGCTGCATGTGCTTGAAGGGCCAGGGTCCTAGAGAGAAAGGAAACGCATCAAAGTGAACCTGACAGTCCATGCCGCTTTTCACCTTGCGGACTTAGCTGATTAAGTATGAGGAGCCGCAGAAAGTAGAGGCTCAAAGCTTTCAGCCCTTACAAGGCTGGGGAGACAAATTGGAGCAGATAGCCATGAAGGAGGCCAAGACCGACAGCACGGGATCTTGGGGCAAAGAAACATGAGTGAGCCTGACATTCACTACATAACCTCTCGAGGCCTTTGATGATTCCTAAGCTATGCAGGGAGAGATGCTACAAAGCCAAGCAGAAAATAGCTGAGAAACTAAGAGGCTAAGAAGAGTCTTTAGGCAGCTCAGTGTTGGGGAGGCAGAAATTGGAGTTTAGGGACTTCAAAGGAGGAGGGACTTCAAAGGAGGAGGGAACATGTTGAACATGTTGAACATGTTGAAACCACCAAAGGACTACACTCCAGGGGTAAGGGGACAGCAGAGACAGAGCAATCTTAACTACTGGAAGAAACAAATCCCCTCACAAGGACAACTGTATCATCCAAAAAGCCGCTACCATTTTCCATACACAATGTTGGCATTGAGTAAAAACTTAGATGTGCCAGAAGACAACACGTGCTGAGTGATTGAAAATTGGAGAAAGCGGGGGTCCCTGGGTGGCTCAGTGGTTGACCACCTGCCTTTAGCCCAGGCCGTGGTCCTGGAGTCCTAGGATTGAGGCCCACATCGGGCTCCCTACATGGAGCCTGCCTCTCCCTCTGCCTGTGCCTGTGCCTCTCTCTCTCTCTCTCATGAATGAATGAATAAATAAATAAATAAATAAAATATTTTTTAAAAATTGGAGAAAGCAGGTGATCCAGATCTTGGAGATTTTAGATTTTAAACTATTAATATATTCAAGACAATAAGTGTCCAATTGGCACATTTAAATTATATATTACAAAAAAAATAACTGGAATCTATTACAAAGAAAAAATCAAACGGAAATTCTAAAACTGAAAAGTACAATAATTTAAATTAGGAACCCCATAAATGAATTTAAAAGGAGATTGGACAAAGCAGAAGATAAGATTTAGGAACTTATGATAGGTCTGTAGAAAACAGGAAAACAAGTGTGGAGAGGAAAAGGATGGAAAATCCAGAAAAGCACCTACAAGAAATAGAGGACACAGCAAAAAGCTGTAGCAAAAAGCTACATGTATTTGGAGTCCCAGAAAGTGAAGGGGATAAGAATCAGGTGGAAGAAACACCAGTAAGACTTTTCCAAAATTAACCAAAAGACATAAAGCTTTACATTCAGTAAATTCTCCAGATGGCCAAGGAGGAAAAAATACGAGAACCGCAACTACCAAACCCCAGAGAAAAAGACATAGCCTTCAATAGACATACTACTTTTCCTCGGAACTTTTGAAAGTGAAAAAGTATGGAGTGACATTTTATGCGCTGAAAGAAGTGCCAACCTGGAAACTCTATGCTTAGCAAATTATCCTTCAAAATGAAAGAAAAATAAAAATAATTTCAGAAAAACAAAAACAAGAGACTTCAACATCAGCAGAGCTGCATTGAAAGGAATGTTCCCAGGAGAAGGAAATCCAGCTGGAAGTGAGAGCACCAGAAAGAGAAATAATTGACAAAAAGAAATTAATATGCCTGTGTCTTGTGGAGGGGTGGAGGAGGTGAAAAGATACTTGGATTTAATATAATGTTGGGAAAACCGGATATCCACATACAAGAATGAAATTGAACCCTCACTTTATACCATACACAAAAATAAACTTGAAAATAGATCAAAGATTTACCTGCAACTGTTAAAGTCCTAGAAGAAAACACGGGTAAAGTCTCATGACATTGGTCTTGGCAATGATTTCATGGATAGGACACCAAAAGGACAGGCAACAAGAAAAAAATTACAAGTAAGATTACATCAGACTCAAAAGCTTCTGCACAGCCAAAGAAGCAACATGAAAGGGTAGCTAGGAATGGAATGGAATGGAATGGAATGGAATGGAATGGAATGGAATGGAATGGAATGGAATGGAATGTTTGCAAATGGTTGATAAGGGGTTACTCTCCAAAATGTATAAGGAACTCCTACAACAGTAGTAAAAAGAATAACCTGATTAAGAAGTAGGCAAAATGGGACAACTGGGTGGCTCAGTGGTTTGGTGCCTGTCTTTGGCCCAGAGTGTGATCCTGGAGACCTAGGATCAAGTCCCTTGTCGGGCTCCCTGTGAGGAGCCTGCTTCTCCCTCTGCCCGTGTCTCTGCCTCTCTCTCTCTCTGTGTCTCTCATGAATAAATAAAATCTTAAAAAAAAAAAAAAGAAGAAGAAGTAGGCAAAGGACCTTAATGGACATTCCTTCAAAGAAGACGTGCGAATGACCAATGGGATATATGAAAAAAAAATGTTGACCTCGCTCATCATCAAGGAAGTGACTATCAAAACCACAATGAGATACCACCTCATACTGTCAGGATGGCTCTTAAAAAAAAAAAAAAAAAAGACAATTGTTGGAGAGGTGGAGAAATTGGAACCCTCAAATGCTGTTTGTAGGAATGTAAAATGGCACAGCCACTATGGAAAACAATATGGAGGTTCCTCAAAAACTAAAAGCTAGAACTATCATATGACCCAGCAATCCCATGTTATTTATCCAAAAGAATTGAAATCAGGGTCTCAAACGGATATTAGCACCCTCATGTTCATGGCAGCATTATTCACAATAGCCAATATGTGGAAATAACAAATGTCCATTGATGAATGAATGAATAAAGAAACTAGGGCATGTATATATACAATGGAATACCATTCAGCCTGTTAAAACAAGAAAATTCTGTAATCTAGGACAACATGGATGAACCTCCAGGACATTATACTAAATGAAATAAGCTGGTCACAGACACAGATTACATAATTTGTCTTAGATAAGGTAATGAAAATAGTCATATTTATAGGATCAAAGTGTGGAATGATTGCCAGGGGCTGTGGGAGGTCCTTATCAGTGGGAATAATGTTTCAGTTAAGACAGATAAGCTCCAGAGATCTGTACAACATTGTACCTTTGGTTAACAATAATGTATCCTACACATAAAAATGTATTGGAAGAGTGAGTATCATATTAAGTGTTCTTACCAAACTTAAAAAATGTGTTTAAGCAAGTAAATGTCTAATTTTACTAGTAAAAAACTCCACATTTTTAAAAAAGAGATATGTGACCGCAATACAGAAGGCAGAAGGTACACAATTTACCTTTCAAAATCCTGGCATTATCTAGTTAGTGTTGAAAATACTAATTATCCTCTGATAAGGATGCAAGATACACTCTCTAGGGTCACCACTAAAAAAAAAAAAAAAAAAAAAAGGTGTAACTAGAAGTTACTATAGAAGGGACGCCTGTGTGGCTCAGTCAGTTGGGCATTTGCCTTTGGCTCGGTTCATGATGCCGGGTCCTGGGATGGAGCCCTACGTTGGGCTCCCTGCTTAGCGGTAAGTCTGCTTCTCCCTCTCCCTGTTACCCTCCCCCACTTGTTCTCTTTCTCTCTCTCACATAAATGAATAAAATCTTTTTTAAAAAGTTATTAGAGGAGTAAAATAGAATTATACTTGATTGTAGCAGCCATAGAGATGGGCTGCTCAGCTCCCTTTGAAAGGACTTGATTTTATCTCCAAGAACAGAGCTAGATGGCAGCCTGCAGTGAACAGCTCCTTACCGCATGCCTCATCTGTCCTGCCTAAGCCCTGCTCTAGTGGCCCTCACCCAGGTGGTGGTACCAGGTCCCAGCTTTCTCTGCCGAAGGGGAAACCTCTCTAAACAACAATCTTTGTCCCAGGGATCTAGCTCCCCACTGGGTAGAAAGAGATGCCATCCAACCTAACTACATCCTTTTTCCTTTCCTGGTCAGTAGGCCCTTTGTATTCCTAGCTCTACCTTGGTTTCTGCTTCCTGGAGAACCCAACAGTCAACAGCAGGAATGGGCCAGGAAAGCAGGTGGTGAGATAGAGCTTAGGGATTGGCTCATTCACGGCCTGCCTGGGTGCAGCATGGACCAGTAGTGTCTTAAAAGAACGAGCTGGTGGGGGAAATGCACTCAGAGTGATGACAGGCACTGGAAATGTGCGGGGTCGTGGGAGTGGGAGCTCTAAGGATCGTGGAAATAGGTGGATGTTACTGAGCTGCACTGAGACCCTTCAGCTGGATAATGAAAAGTAGGGAAAATTAACAAGCCAAGTGTGAGAGCCAGAGGGTCTTTTTAGCGGCTTACATTTCCTTCCATCTCACGCAGTGGGACGTCAGCCAAACTGAGTTCAGAATGGCAGCACTTCAGATGGTTGAATGTGGGTGGAGGTAGAACTTTCATGCCAACCAACATCAGGGCCCTGGTTGAGAAAATCTGTGATCCTGATGCATGAATGGTGGACGCCTATAGAGACTTTGACCCCTCAAACTTTTCTGAGTGGTCCACCCTTCCCCATAGATAAAGAAAATACAGAGGTATTTCTCCCAGGGGGCAACAGGTGCCGCCCGCAGGAGCTAGCCGCATTTCCTCTCCTCTCTGCTTAGGCTCGAGCCTACGTTAAGATGCAGTGTAACCCACTTGGACCCATTGGGCCTGATGATACAGGAGGCTGGATTCTGAGGGGCATGTGAAGGAATCAGAGCATAAGGCTAGATTAGGAAGCATTTATTGACTTGAGGTCACTCTCGGGATCCAAAATTTAACACCCTGTCAAACCCTGGGAGAGGGTATAAACTTTCTTAGAAACCTGTCAAAAGCAAGGACCCATGCTGAAAAATGGACCTGAATTGGAATGCCTGAGCTGCCATGCATAGGACAGAGAAAGGCTTGCGGACACGGGTATGCTGGAATCCACATGGTGCCAAGGAAGGCCCAGAGATCATACCATTCAGCACAGCCAGGAAAGTACTGGCTGATGACCGGAAAGGTGGCCATTACAGGGCGGCTCAGTGATGGCTGTGAGATGTGAGGGCCCCAAGGCAATGGAGGCCAGGTGGTAGCACTTAACCACCAGAAGCCAGGGGATTGCAATTACCCCAGCAACTGAAAAGGTCAAGGGATGGCCTTGAAAGACCATCTTCCCAATGGGTGGAGCTGCGAGTGGTGCACCTGCTTGTTTACTTTGTGTGTAAGAAGCAGCCTGAGGTTACATAGACCATAGTCTATACATAGACTCATGGTTAATGCCAAATGGCCTGGCTGGCTGGTTTAGGACCTAGAAGGAGGGAAATTGAATGACCAGAGATAAGAAGTTGTGGAGTAGAGACATGTGATGGCTTTTGGGAGTGGACACAAAGTGTGAAGGATCGCATAGTACTGCCCAGCATCTTCAGTGGAAGAGACACTAAATAATCAAGCAGACAAAATAGCTCAACTATTAGGAGCCACACCAACACCAAAATGATGGACACAGAAATGACATGGCCACAGCAACAGACATGGAGGGCACACATGGACACAGCAGTGTGGACTCTTACTCTCCAAGGCTGACCTAGCTACTTCCCCATCTGAATATTCAACCTGCCAACAACAAGAGACCACCACTGATCCACCAAGGTGGCACTATTCCTCAAGGACCCCAACCAGCCACTTGTTGACAACACTGGGCCCCTTTCATTCTGGAAGGGCCAGTGGTATGCATAAAAAATAGACACTTCTGGGTGTGGGTTTGACTTCCTGGCTACAGGGCCTCAGCCAGGGCCAATCTCCAAGGGCTTGTGAAATGTCTCACCTATAGGCATAGATTCTCACAACACAGCTTCTGACCAGGGAACCCACCTTATAGTGAAGGAGATGGGGAATGAGCCCATGTCCATGAGAGCCACCACTTTTTTCTTCCATCCAGAAGCTATCAAACTGGTAGAACATTGTTCTCCCGAATGGACAACCAAAGCACAAACTTGGAGGCTAGGTCATGGCATACACGTTGAATCAAAGACCTTAAATATGGCACCGTATCCTCAATAGAAAGAATACATTGTTCTGGGAGCCAAGAAGTAGAAATAGGAGTGGCTCATTTGGCATCACTCCTAGTAAGCCACATGCAGCCTTATGCTTTTCATCCCTACAACTCTTGTCTCTACAGGTTTAGCGATCTCTTTGAAGGAAATTTGAGTGACCAAAGAAAAGCATATATGCAATGATTATATGAGCATGGGGGGAAGCACACAAGAATACACATCAGATGTGATACACCACATTAATAGAACGAAGGATAAAAATCATATGATCATAGATGCAGAAAAAGTATTTGAAAAAATTCAAAATTTTTCATGATTAAAACTCTCAATAGGGGCGCCTGGGTTGGTTAAATGTCCAACTCTTGATTTTGGCTCAGGTCATGATCTCAGGGTTTTGAGATTGAGCCCTGTATTGGGCTCCATGCTGGATGTGGAGCCTGCTTCAGATTCTCTTTCTCTCCCTCTCCCTCTGCTCCTCCCCCCTCCCCCATCTCTCTCTCTCTCTGAAAAACAAACCCAAAACTCCCAATAAATAGGGCACAGAAGGAATGTACCCCAACATAGCAAAGGCCATATATGACAAGATAGAGTTTGTTTTTTGTTTTTGTTTTTGGGTTTGTTTGGGGTTTTTTGGTACAAGATAGAGTTTTTATTTCCCTTTGGAAAAATATCCAGACATGGAATTACTGGATCATATGTAGTTTTATTTTTATTTTTTTGAGGAAACTCTCTTCTGTTGTTTTCATAGTGGCTGCACCAGTTTACATTCCGACCAACAGCACACAAGGGTTCCCCTACCTTCACATGCTCGCCAACACTTACATCTCTTGTCTATTTGGTAATAACCATCCTAACAGGTGTGAGGTGGCATCTCACTGTGGATTTGGTTTGCATTTCCCTGATGATGAGTGATGTTGAGAACTTTTTTGTGTCCTTCTTGGCCATTTGTATGTCTTTGTAAAAAGGTGTATTTAGGTCCTTTGCCCATAGTCTAAGTGGGTTTTTAATTTAACTTATTTTATTTTTGCTATCAAGTTGTATGAGTTCCTTATACATGCTGGAGAGTAATCCCTTATCAGATACATGGTTTACAAATATTTTCTCCCATTTGCCGATTGTCTTTTCATTGTGTGGATTGTTTCTTTTGCTATGCAGAAGCTTTTTAGTCTGATGTGGTCCTATTGTTTATATTTGCTTTGGTTGTTTATGTTTCTGGTGTCCTATCAAAAAATTCTTGCCAAAACCAATGTCAAGAAGCTTTTTTCCTGTTTTCCTCTAAGAGTGCTGCATTTCAGGTCTTACCTTTAAGTCTTTAGTCCATTTTAAGTCAATTTTTGTGAGCATTGTGAGATAGGGATCCAACTGCATTGCTTTGCCTGTGTGAATATTCAGGTTTCCCAACACTGTTTACTGAAGAGACTTTACCCATGGAGTGTTCTTGGCTCCCTTGTCAAATATTAGTTGACTGTATATGCATGAATTTCCACTATTTTTTCGAGCTATTTGTATCTTTGTATTTCAAATATATCCTTTGTAGAATATTGCTGCTTTTTAAAAAATTTCATCTGGCAATATCTGTCTTTCTCCTGGAGCGTTTGGTCCAGGAGAAGGCTAATTTCCTGAATTGATGAACATTTCAGGCTTGTTGGGCCAGTGTCTATCATAACTACTTAACGCTGCCACTGTGGCATGAAATCAGCCATAGACAATAAATGAATAAATGTGTGGCTGTGTTCCAATAACACTTTATTTATAAAAATGGGCAGTAAGCAGTATTTGGCCGGCCAGCTACAGTTGGCTGACCTTAGCTTTAGTCCATTATGTTGAACGCAGCTACTGATATGCTTAGATTTATTAATGTTATTCATTTTGTGGTAGTCTCACCTGTTTGGGTTATTTTGGTTCTTCTAACCCTCCTTTCTTCTTCGATATTAATCAAATATTTTTTAGTATTCCATTTTAATTCCTTCATTGGCGGTTTTGCATTTTTTAGTGACTTCTCTAGGGACTACGATAAGAATCTCTGACTTAACAAAATATACTTAAAGTTAATATTTAATTCCTTCAGGTAGACTATAGGTATCTGCAACAGAAGTGTTCCACTTATTTCCCTCATCCTTTATGCTATTGTTGTCGTATATATTACATCTATGTGTACTATAAACCTGGTGTTTTTTTTTTTTTGCTTTATAAATAGTCATGTCTTTGTGTTGGGGGGGGCTGTGATAATTTTTTTAGTTGAAATTCATATAAAACTAACCATTCTAAAGTGAATTATTCAGGGGTGCCTGGGTGGCACAGTGAGTTAGATATCTAACTCTTGGTTTTGGCTCAGGTCATGATTTCAGGTCGTGAGATCGAGCCCATCATTGGGCTGAGGGTAGAGTCTGCTTGGGACTCTCTCTCTCTCTCTCCCTCTGCCCCTCCCACCCATGTACTCTCTCTCTAAAATAAATAAATAAATCTTAAAAATAAATAAAGAAATAATAATAAAGCAAACTATTCGGTGACAATTAGTACATTCACAATGCTGTACAGCCACCACCTCTCTCTAGTACCAAAATATTTTCATCACCACTCGCCCCTCCTCCAAGCCCCTAGCAACCACCAACCTGCTTCCTGTCTCTACAGATTTACTGTCCCTTATGGTCATTTCCTATAAATGGATTTCTAGAACATGTCACCTTCTGAGCCTGGCTGCTCTCATTTAGCAGAATGTTTCCAAAGTTCATCCACATCGTGGTGCATGTCAGTGCTTCATCCTTTTGATGACTAATATTCCATTGAATGGATAGACCACAATTTGCTTATCATGCCATTCATTTGGACATCTGGGCTCTTTCCACCTCCTGGCTATTGTGCATAGCGCTACAATGACTATGAAAGAAGTAAAGAGAAGAAAACAAACCTATATGCAGTGTTTAATATGTATATGTTTATTTACTCTTTATGGTTATTCTTTGTCCCTTGTGAGTTCATCTGAGGTCATTTACCTTCCACCCAAAACTTCCTTTAGCAACCCTTGTGGTGAAGAGGAGCTGGCAAAAATTTCAGGCTTTTGTTTACCTGAAAGCGTTTTTATTCCAGCTTTCAGTTTCTGATTGTTCCACGGCTGTATGACAGCCTTGCTCCGCGCTTCGTCTTCCAGCCGTAGCCTCTATGCCCTGCCCTCTACACCTGCACACTTACCTGCCGGCCAAGGATTTGAGCACAGGCTCACCAGCTCCTTGTTTAGGGAGGCTGATGCCTCACTTCCCGGCTGCTCTGCCAATCCCATGCTTTATCCCCTGACACCCCAAGCCAGGAACGCTTCTGCCTCCAGCCACCCAAGCTGTGCATGAGTTGGGGAATACCTACAGCAAAGAGTAGAAGCCCCACACATCCCCCCAGTGCAGGCGTCTTTCAAGGGCAGACTCGTCTCTCCTATGTGCCTGCTGTGGGCTCCGCCGTGCGTGTGTAGTTTGCTGGTCATCCAGGGATTTGGGCAGCGTTTCCACCCAGACTCTGGGCCTCACTCCTTCTGCAGTGATCTTGCTTCCAGGATTTCTCCCCCATTTCCAGCTCCTCTGCCAGCCCTGGACCCTGGACTCTGCCCCCTACTGAGCTGGGAAGATTGTGGCTTTCCGGTGCTTATAGTCGTGGGGCTGGGGAGCACACCAAGTCCCGGGCAAGTCCTTGTATAACTGTATCAGGGTGTTTCTATCCAGCGAGGGCATCTCTCCAGAAAAGGGGCCTCAGAGGTAAACCACCTGCATTCCTCCACCAGCTGAGGAAAAGGGATCTTGCGGCCAGACCTACCACAAGATCCCACCAGAAAGGCTGCTTTCCACCTCTGCCTGGGAGGTGGGCGGGGGTCGATCTCCTAGGAATTAGGCTCCCCCAGGACCCCCTGCTATGTACTACCCACCACCCTCCTTTCTGCTTGTCTCCTGACAAATTCCCCTGGGTTTAAGGGGAAGCCCATGATTTCTCTTTGGAAAGTCTCCTGTGATTTCAGGTCCCCTAGGCTGCAGGGACCACCATGGAAAGCTTTATTTCAGACGCTCTTACTTGCCAGCCTCATCTGTCCCAGGCACTTTTACCAATGTCTTTTCTCAGGAATGAAACCAAGTACGAAGCTTTGGTTCTGCATGACCCAGCCAGATCCTGGCCCTGCCCCAGGCCTTCTCCCTGCAAGGGTGCGGGGAGAGAACACCGCAGTGTGAGGCATCCCCAGAGGGGATTTTGAAAACTTCACTTTCATAGAATTTCCGGTGGTACAAAAATGTATATGATTGTTCTACTTTCTTTAAAACACACATTAGATTTTCAGGTCTTTTTCTATTGTGATATTTCTTGGGTAAATCCTGCCTCTAGTTCTGAGCATCGGGTTCACCCGTGATACCAGAGTATGTCCATGTTCAGAACTGCCAAATCCTAGAATGTGCTGATGACTTTTGACAGTATTTATTTTATTTTTTTTAATTTTTATTTATTTATGATAGTCACAGAGAGAGAGAGAGAGAGAGAGAGAGAGGCAGAGATATAGGGAGAGGGAGAAGCAGGCTCCATGCACCAGGAGCCCGACGTGGGATTCGATCCCGGGTCTCCAGGATCGCACCCTGGGCCAAAGGCAGGGGCCAAAGCGCTGCGCCACCCAGAGATCCCGACAGTATTTATTTTAAAAACTAGCCAAATGCAGTGTTCGATCCCAGCACACTGTTCTCCGCCTTTGAAAAGAGAACCCAGGAGAGGGGGCGCCTGGGTGGCTCAGAGGGTTAAGGACTTGCCTTTGGCTCAGGTCGTGATCCCGGGGTCTTGTGTCGGGTGAGCTCCCTGCTCAGCGGGGAGCCTGCTTCTTCCTCTCCCTCAGCTGCTCCCCCTGCTTGGGCTCTCTCTCTCTCTGTCAAATAAATAAAATCTTAAAAAATAGAGAAAAGAAAAGGAAACTGGCTATTGAATACCAGGCAAATAGGGGATCTTTTGAAAGAAAAGCACACAACCCAGAGTCCAAATCCTGAAAGCAGACGGAGACTGAAAAGATAGGTAAAAACCTTCATGGAGAGAATTAAGGCAGCAGTGATACTATTAGACGTCTGTGACTAATTGCAGCTGATGCTTGCTGTTGTCAATTAGCCTTATTAGCCGGGGGGCTCAGGATGGCCTGGAGGGAATGACAGCGAGCAGCTGTGCTTGGGAGTGGGGGGGGGGGTTCCAAAAATATTATGCTATCCGGAAATTCATCCTAACCTACATTGCTGGAAGTTTAGGAAAACGGGGCAAAAAACCATAAGCAAGCAGATAAAAACATAAAGGTGATGAAAGTTGCACCATAAACTTTACTGTTATTTTTCTACTATTTTGTTTCCTCCACTAACTCAGACTAGGACCATTGTATGCATTTTTTCCCTGAAATCTGTGAGTGGGAGGCAAGATTACTCACATTAGAATTCAGCCAAGACCTTAGGCCCATTAGGGAGGTGATGCAAAAGAGCCTCCAGAGGCCCAGCTTGATTCAGCTCAGCTCCCCGGCTCAGGGGAGGGACCAGCCAGCCTGAGCTGCCCCAGGGCCCTGGGCCGGCTCTTCCTTGGGGTGCTTCCCCCTGCCTGCCTCCTGTCCACATGCCCCGCAGTGCTGACGGGGGTCCCTGCTGCGGGGCCGGAGGGAAGTGAGGGGCTCATACTTGCTGTAGCCCCTGACCCTACCCTGGTGCAGAGATGGCAGAGGGCCGGATCCCGGTCCCTCCCATCAAGCTCTTAGGGGCAGGTGCATGGAGCTGAACAGGATGGTGCCTGGGCTCAGAGGGCCAGCGGGGCAGGGAAGCAGCACCTTGGTGCTGCTGCTGCTGCTGTAAATCCCAATCCTGACTCCTTCGTGCTCATTGTCTTCCATTTCCCATTTTTTTCTGGGCCCCAGACTCTGACCCTGCTCCCTTGGTACGTGTCTGCCCACCCTGGCGGATGCCCTACACCTGATTCTGCTTTGACTGCTGGCACTTCCCTTGGGAGTGGCTTTGTGCATAGACAGGTGGGGGTGGGGGGAGCAGGCCACCTTTAACCTCACGTCCAGCCACGGTCCTATTGGGCTCTTGCAGCAGGCCAGGAACCAGGGGCCCCATGATCCCTGAGTCCCCGGAGATGATGCTCTGCAGGGGGTGATGGGCTCGAACACACGAAAGCCAACATAAAAACATGGTGGGTTTTGTCATCAGCTTAGAAACACAGACTTAAATATTTGCAGCATAACTTAGATACGATAAAGTCATATTTTGTAAGAACCCATTCTACACTCTTGCACGTCCACATGGCCACATCCACATCTCAGTTTCCCTTCCAGCCCGCAGCCCTCCCGAGGGTAAATTGAGGCAGGGCAGATGGGAAGGGGTCCCTCCTGCTCACTCACCGCCCATGTGGTTGTATGTGGTCCTCGTTCACTGGTTTTTGTTGCTCTGTGGCATTCCTTGGACAAATAACCACAATTTACATGGTGTGTGATGGATATTTGTTTTGTAGAAACAAAAAATTGCAGGACGCCTGGGTGGCTCAGCGGTTGAGCGTCTGCCTTCGGCCCAGGGTGTGATCCCGGGGTCCTGGGATTGAGTCCCACGTCGGGCTCCCTGCATGGAGCCTGCTTCTGCCTCTGCCTGTGTCTCTGCCTCTCTCTGTGTCTCTCATGAATAAATAAATAAAATCTTAAAAAAAAGATTGCATGCTCTCACACAGACAACATATTACTGGCTCCAGGGCGCTGTGATCTGAGTGAGGCCCCCCAGGAAGCCCCACACTAATTCAGAAGCCCCCAAGTCACAGCCTGTGGCCCCACCCTCACTCCCTGCTCAGCAGGTCTCTGTACCTCCCTCCAACTCCCTTCTGCTCCCTGTTCCCATCAGAAGCCCCCAGGCCGGCTGTTGGGGGGCGAGGGCGTGGGGCTGTGGAGGCCCGTTCCCTGGGCACACCCACTGCGCTCCCCGCTTGCAGTCATCCTGCAAGGTGACATTTTAAGGTCCAGACACTACTTTTACTGAGCAACTGTCATTGTGTTAGACAGGAGTTTTGTGGTCTCCCAGCACGTCCCTGCTGGGGACACCAAGGCCCAGAACAACGTGCTCTGCTCTTTCCGCTGCCTCACGCCACAGACTGTCTTCGTGTTCAGGGAGAATCTGCTCTGAAAACAAATCTCTGTGGTGGGGCGTCGCCGGGGAGGCTGGCAGGGCTTTCGAGTGGCAGGTAGGGCTTCTGCTGGTTGTCTCTGTTGAGAGTGGGGACACGAGCGGCAGCCCCCAGGCTCACAGGCCGGCAGGAGGGGGCCTCCCCCACCATCACTCGGCTCCCCGCACAATCCCTCGTGCCTGGCGCTCCGGCTGCACGCTCACTGTTGAACCTCCCTTGACAAGGGTCGCGTCTCATTATTTCCTACCGAAGATGGTGCAGCTTCCCTCCAGCCAGCCTCGGGTGCCACCCATGCCTTGGCCTGGCCGCGCCCCAGAACCGCTCCCGCAGGGGGCTGGCCCTCAGCACACGACCGGCTCCCAGGACGGCCTGCGACCTCCTGAGCGCGCCCCACCGTGGCCTCCAGGCAGACGGGTTCAAGCCCCACAACCCCTGGAGCCCAGTCCTGCCAACAGCCTGAGCGGATCTGCGGCCCCAGCCCTTCAAGGCTGAGCATGGAATTTTTGTTTTTTAAAGATTTTATTTATTTATTCATAAGAGAAACAGGCAGAGACATAGGCAGAGGGAGAAGCAGGACTCGATCCAGGGATCCTGGGATCACGACCTGAGCCAAAGGCAGATGCTCAACCACTGAGCCACCAGGTGCCCGTGAGCGTGGGTTTGGAGCGAGGTTGCCCAACTGTGGCCCGGGCGCCAAACCTGGCCCTCCGCTGGGTTCACAAAGTCTTACGGGCCGAGCCACCCCCTCCGTCCACGCGCGGCCTGCGGCGCCTTCCATGTGGCAGCGCCTGGCGTAGCTACTGTGCCCCGAACCTGCACCCGCACCCGCACCCACACCCGCACCCGCACCCGCACCCGCACCGGCTGCCTGAACAGCCTCAAATATTGCCGCCCCGGCCCCTGTCGGGAGGGCTGGCGAATGCTTGTCTTGGGTGCGGCCGCCGCACCTTGGAGCGCGCCCCTGACGGCCTCCCCGGGGATGGGAGGCTGTGCCCGGAGCTAGGCCCCCCACCCCTGGGTGCCCGGCTCCCCTCTGCTCATAGAGGCGCGTCCGGGGGTCGCAGAGCCCTGCTCCCCGCCGTCTGTCTACCGCGAGCTGGCCCCCACTCAGAAGGGTCAATTCTCTAGAATCGTCTCAGCTCGAGTTCGTAATTCTGGCAAATAGTCTTGAAATGTGTTTTTAATAGCTTCAGATGAAGCTCAAATCTTATTAGGTGACGTCAAAGCAAATGCAAATATAAATCTCCATTTGCCTTTTATGTTTTCAAATATTAAACTTATCAACTGAGAGGCAAGTAAAGGAATAAAAATGCAAATGAATGGGGAGAAACTCGCGGGGTGCGGGGGCAGATCCAGAGTCCGGGGGACCTGCCGCCCCCGCTCACCCGCTCGGCCCTCGGCCCCTGGTTCCAGGGGAAGCGTCCCAGCTCTCTGCCGGAGGGAGCTCCGATCTCACCCGCAAACACATCACAGGAAGAAAAAGCCAAAATGTAAGCACAGAAATAGCTACTCCAGAGAGCTCGTCTTTATTCTGTGTTCAGGAAAAGAAGTCACCAGCCCATGAGCTTCAATGGCCCAAATTACTGATAATTTCAGTATAAATTAGGCCATTATGTGCTGCCACAACTGTTCTTTCCCTTGTTGGGGAAAAGTGGGTGCCGAGCCTTGTTCTCCAGGCCCAAGGGGTGTGGGCTGGGGCAGGGGTGTCCCTAGCCTGGCCTCCGGCTCCTCCTTTACAGTGGGAGAGGGGACACCGCGACCCTGGGCCGGCAGCCATCCCCCCATGGGCCTCGGGGGCTCCAGGGGGGCTTCGGGGGCTGCAGCTCAGCTGGGGGAGGCTCTGAATCAGCCCTGACGAGATTTATGGAGCCCATGGTGGGGGCCCTGCCCTTTAGAGGCCCTCTGGGTGCGGGTGTCCAACGCGCAGCTCCGCCGCCGCTCCTGGCTGCGTGGGCTCCCGGAGGCACCGCACGGGGCAGGAGCCGGGTGCCCGGGCCGGTCCTGCGTGGCCGCAGCGCGACAGTGTGGCAGGTGGTCGGGGTCAGGCGAGCTCATGGGGCTGGGGCCAGGCCGGGATCCGGGATCAGTGCCTGGTGGGAAGGGACCTGCGCACAGCGGCCACGGAGCGCACCGGAGAGGGCGGCCGCCTGTCCCCCGGGACGAGGCCCCTGGACCGACCGGGGGGACCGGCACCTTCCTCCCGGGCTTCCGGCCTCAGGGACCGGGAGAAATAACTTGTTCAAGCTGCCTGGGCTGGCCTGGGCACCGAGCCTCGTGACCCCCCTGGAAGGGCGTCCCCGAGGAGGAAGAGTGCGAGCGAAGGCACGGCAGGACACGGGCAGGCCGGGCGGAGGGAGCCCCGGAGGTGGGGGGCACCTGCAGGCAGGGGAAGGCGCCCAGCTTTCACTCTGCAGGCCGTGGGGACGTGGAGCCACTTTTAGAAGGAACATGCAGGGGTCCCGGCGCTTTCAGCCTCGGATGAGAGCCCAGCGCGGGTCCCTGCTCCTCGGCCACCTGTGTGGACGCCGTTCCCCGGGTCAGGGTCAGGCTCTCCCCCTCCCTGGCCCCCCGAGCCCCACGGGCCTGCCGGGCAGGTGCAGGAGCCCAGCATCCTGTCCCAGCGCAGAGATGAGCTCTTCTCAGCAACAGCCCTGGAGGTGGGGACCCCTGCGCCCCCCACAGCTGCGCACGGTGAACGGGGCGAGGGCCCACCTGGGCCCCAGGAGATGGAGGCTAGAGGGCCGGGGCCTGTGGGGGTGGCGCCGCCCAGAGGACGGTCCCCAGAGCCCACCTGCCCGCCGGGGGTCCCCAGGCAGTCAGACCGGGCTCTACATCGTTTATGCGGGGGCGCCAGAGGCCCCCCGGCACCTGCCCCGTGACTCCTAATCTCACCCCCCTTCCCCTCGTGGGCCCTGGTTGGAAAACCAGGGTTCAAGGCGGGCAGCTGGGATGTGAGACGACGGGGAGGGGCTCTGGGCTGTCACCCACCGGCCCGGTGGCCCAGCGGGCCATGGGGATGGGAGACGCCCCAGACGAGTGCAGCCCGGAGTCAGGGGTGAGCGGGGGCCGCTCCTGCCGGAAACCTGGCCCTTGGCGGGCGGTGTCTTTAGCCAGAGAGGGTCCTGCCCACGCTGAAGCTCGCGCGCGACGTGGAGCCCCCGGTGGCCCGCCGGGCTGCGATGTGTGGGGGCTTCGCCGGCCAGGAGAGAAGGCGGGCAGAAGTATCCCCACCTTCATAACAGTTTTATGGGATTGGTTTGTTTTTTAAAGAAAAGTTCATTTACTATATATTATTCAATTAGGAAACCTGCCTGGCATGTTGATGTTTTTTAAAAGGGCAAACATAACCCAATAAGTCAAATTCGATTGGCAAAGTAGAGTCTGTACGATTTCCAGAAGTAGCTGGATGCCACCATGGCTCAGACCAGGGGCGAGGGACAGACTGGAAAGGCAGGGAAGGGGGTCGTGAGCTGCGGGGTGAGGCTGGGGGCTTGGGGAGCCCAGGGCTCCGGGCAGAGCAGCGGACGCCCCAGAGCCAGGCCTGGGGCCGGGGAAAGGGGAAGAGCCCCCGGGGCCACCAGGCCTGTCCCTCCCCTGGCAGGTCCCGCTCCGGAGCTGGAGCTCAGGTGGCAGAAGCCCCAGGCCGGGCCACCTGATGTCCTTGACACGAAGATGAGGCCTGAGGACAGAAAGGGTCTGTTTTCACCCGGGAGAAGCAGAGGGACTTCCAGGTAGGGTGAGGCAACCATAACCCAGGGGTCAGGTCGTCCTCAGAGATGCACACCTTGAGATGCACACCCAGACAAGCGCGAGTGCATGTGCGCACACACACGGCTGGAACACGGCAGCACGTGTGCTCACACACGCACGCTCACGCACACTCTGGTAGGTGTGAACACCCACGCATGCACCCATGCCCATTTATACTATGGTGTCTATCTCTGCACACTCACACACTCACACACGCTTGCACACATGCACACCAGTGCCGCTCACACACTCCTACGGGGCAGGGCGGGGACTGGGGGTTTGTTCCTCCTGCTGACAAGGCACGTCCTGGTCTAAAATAACCTGCTAAGAAATAAATAAATAAAAAATAAAATAAAATAACCTGCTAGCTGAGCGGACACCTTGCACCTGCCACCTCCACCTCCACCTGCGCGTGGAGGCACCTGTGGTCCAAACACCACGTGTTCCTGTAAAACAACAGAAACTGTCCTCCCCATCGTCTGCCTGGACCAGCCTGGAACTTCTGCCGTGGAAGGTCTCCTGAGGGCTCATGGTGAGGAGGGCGGGGTGGAGGAGTTGGTCTGAGGGAGAAGAGTTGCACCCAGAGTCCGGTGACCCCCATCCAGGGCTGCTTTGGACCTCTGCGTCCCAGGCCAGAGGCTAGGCCAGCCTCAGTTTCCCCAACTGGAATGCAGCCTCCAGCACCCTGGAAGAGTCTAGAAGTTGGAACAGATGTGCCTCCCATACTGGGAGATGTCTCCAGAGACTCTCTGGCTCCTCAGTGCAGGGAGGGGACAGGCCATCTGGGCTAAAGCAGTGACTCAGGGCAGGTGGGAGGAGGGCCTGTCCCCTGGGCCAAGAGGAAGGGAGAAGCCGGGCTCCATGGGAGACAGACCCTGAGGTTGAGAGTGGGGAGGGCAGGGCTGTGGCGGGGAGGGGTGCCCTGGCCTGTTTGCCACAGCCCCGCTGGCCTGGTGCTGGAGGGCCATCTCTGGAGCCCCTCTGACCCGGCTCCGATCCTGGCTCTCCCTTTCCGGCTGGGGTAGGACTTCACTGCTCTGAGCCTCCACTGGTGAAGGAGGTTAATGATTTCAGCCCTGAGTGACTTAGGAAGTTTTGTTTAATATAATGGAAATCAACGTGAGATAACTTAAGCTAAAGAGGAGACTGTCCCGGGACCAGGGGGCATCAGGGCCTCAGGTAGTCACCAGGTAGTACCTGGGGCAGAGGAATAGCTGCACTTGTTCTGTCCTTGGTCTCTTATTTTCCGCCCTGAGGCTCCATCTCTGCTCTCTCCTCCCAGCCTCCTGAAGGGCGGGAAGAGACATTTCTAGTAGGAAGCTTTCATTCTTCAGACTTGGACCCTCAAGAGCCTAAGAACTCTTTCCTAGTCCCAAATTCTGAGGGAGGAGGTCTGATTGACCCAATCTGAATCAGGTGCCCAAGATGCCCAGACTAGTCTCATAACTCCTGGGGTGGGGGGAACCTCATGGCACCAAAAGGCTGCCAGGCACCAGCCCAGGTGGATAAAGGGGGACAGTATGGGGGTTGCTGTGAGTCGGTTGGCTTGCACAAATGATAAGATTCAGGACTTGAGCCCAGGTCTCAATAACTCTAAGCCCTTGGTTTTTAACTCCTGCCATAGGTTGGGTTCCCTCCAGCAGAGCCTGAGATAGGATTCTTATGTAAGTGGATTATTGAGGGAGAGACCTCAGGAGAAGCCTTTAAGGAAGTGAGGGGAGCAGCACAGGGCAGGAGAAGAAGCCAGGAGAGTGCCAGCCTGGTCCTGCAGGAGCTCTGGGGTGCTGGCGGCCTCACAGGGTTATCCCATCTTCAGAAAGGAAATCGAACCTTTTAGTCATTCATTAGGGGCTGCACAGAGGGAGCAGAGCCGCCCAGGATCGCTGAGCTGGGCAGGTCCCAGCGACAGAGGGTGGGCCTGCAGGACGGATGCAGTGGTGAGTGGTGAGCACTTGGAAGGGCCATGGGTGCCCGGTGAATCTGGGGACGACGCGATGGCATCTGCTGCACTTGTCCTGCTCTCCGATCTGGGGGCTGCAGATAACGGCTGATGAACGGGGCCTGAGTATTGTCAGGGACTCCGTGACAGATGGGTCAGTGCCTGGGCAGAAAGGTGAGAAGAGGGAAGGGGATCATGTGTTTGGCCTGGTTTGGGGAGCACTCCTTCTCATGCTCACGTCTGCCTGCACCCCAATTCCACGGTCCCCAAATCCCTAGGGAGAGTGATCCTGGGGAGCCGGCTCGAAAGCAACCCCATGAAGGTGGACCAGCCTGAGGAAACAGACCCACACCCCCTGCCGTGGGCCATCGGGGCCACGACAGTTCTGTATCCAGATGAGTTTCCGACAGACAAGAGGCACGCCAGGACCGTTCAAATCTAAACTACAATCTTCATTTATGAACCCTTCCATCACGATGACCCAGAAATGCGACTCCCAGAAGTTGGGATAATGCCATCAAAAGGGTCACGGCGCCCTCATGATTCTCTTGACAGGCACAAATTTATATAATAATCAGAAGGCATTTTCGACATTAAGGGGCTCAGCCACGCAGGCGAGGACGTCTCTGATGGCCACAGCATTAGTCATGCCTCACCGGCCTGTCGCCTTGTCACCAACACTTGCTGCTTTCCCAGGAACACTGCAGAGTCTGGAAGCTAGCTTGTGAAATTTGTACAAGCATCTTTCCCAATTACTCCTTCTGGGGGAATTTGTAAAGGATTACATTACTTTGAGGATAATTATTCCCTCTGGCCATCTTTTCCCTCCACACTTTAAAAATTGTGGTAAAACATACATAACGTGGCATTTGCCAATTTTGTGCGTCAAGTGTACAAGTTGTTGGCATTGCATATATTCACAGGCTTGTGCAACCATCACCACATTATTTCTAGAAGTTTTTCCTTTCCCAAACAGAAACAACGTCCCCCTTAAACACTGACTTCCTAGCCTCTCCCCCAGCCCCGGGGGATGGTTATCCTCCTTCCTGTGTCTATGACTCTGACTCCTCTAGGGACCTCATGTGGGTGGAATCACACAGGACTTGGCTTTGGTGACTGGCTTCTTTCCCTCAGCATCGTGTCCTCAAGGTTCATTCATGTAGTGGCAGGTGTCAGAATGTCCTTCCTTTTTAAGGCTGAAGGTTATTACATTACGTAGATAGGCCACATTTCCTCATCCCTTCATCCATTGGTGGACACTTAGGTCACTTCCACCTTTTGGCTGTTGTGAATATTGCTGCTGTGGACCCAAGTGTGCACACCCCCATCATTTTGGCAATAGAACATACTAGAACGAATTCAGGGAGGCTGCTGCCCCTACAATGGCTCAGCTCTGTAGGCCTGTCTCCCGCTGTAGCCCCAGGAAGAGGCAGTCTTCAAGAAACTTTGCACCATGAGATGAAGAACCAAATGGAGTTAGGAAGTGAGTCACAGATTTCAAGAGTCTTAAAAATATTCAGATTGTTTGATCAGTAATTCTGTTAGAAAGTCATACAGGGAGAATCAGGACACCAGGGAGGTGGCTTGGGACTTTATCACAAGCAGAGGTCTAGGGACATTTAAAATTTTCTTCTCTGCAAACCAAGCTAGGGTGTGAATTAAATTTGTTCCCCACCATATCTGTAATGATATGACTTAGATCTTTTATAATTTGACCTCTGTAAATTGCATAAGAGAAAGGCATCGTCTAAAATCAAAAAGCCTGAGGGAGAGGAGGGGAGGGTGAAAGCTACATATGGCGAGGTAATAACAGTGAGATGCGGGGAGCCTCACCCTGTGTGTGCCCCTCCCCTCCTCACCCTGGGGTGTGCCCCACAGCTGGGGCCATAGCTCAGCCATCTGCTCTGAGCTTCCTGACCACCTCCCTAGGGCACAGCTTCATGGACCCCCACCCCCCAGCGCCCCTCTCCCACCCCAGAGCCCCTGGCCCAGAGTGTTTGGGAGCTAGTGGCCCACTCCCAGAAGAGCACCCATGACCCGGCTGGATGGGAAGCCTGCCCACCTTCTCTCCCCACCTGGATGCACTCTGTCAAATGAAGTTTCTCCAAAACACTCCAAATTGGCAACACATTTTTGCAACGAGAAGAAACATTTCCCACATTTCTGGAAGACCCACATACACACTTCCCCTGGGACCTGGAAGGCACCCCCCGCCCCATGACAGCTCCCCGCTGCTAGATCCCAGGCCTGCATGCTCCAGGCCTCACCTCACCAGCTGCCTTGCCTCCCAGTCCTCCTCAGGGTGGGGGGGCGCCCCAGCTCCCCCACCCCCACTCCACCTCCACCCGATGGCAGGGCCATCGGGGGCTTCAAAAAGCAAGCCCCAGATGAAAGTCCCTGTAATGGAGCCTGTCATGCTCCACGGAGGTGGAGAAACGGAAATCAAATCAAAAAGTGACCAAAGGGAAAAAAAAAAAGTGACCAAAGGAGCCAAATTACTGTATTTCAGACACAGAGCAGCCTCTAATGGGACTCGGGCAAAGTGCCCCGCGCGGGAAGTGGGTCAGCCCCTCGGGCTTCAAGCCCCACACAGGAGGGCTCGGCTTTCATCTGTTTCCCAGCTCAACTGTTGGCCTGGGAACAGCTGCTTTCCTAATGGGGCCCCTACAGTCCCCCCCATCCTGTCCCCACTTCCATCCCCCATCTCTGCCCTCCTCTCCCCCCAGCCCCAGCCTCCTCAGAGGTGACAAGTCTCACTGTGTGCTCATTGTCATTCCTTCTGCTTTCAAGAACTCACCTTTCTGGACATTTTATTCTTGGTGAAAATACTGTCTTTATTTCTATATACTGTTCCTTGGGAAGGGAAAATTTTAAGATAATTTCCAAATATCTTCTCAGTGAACAGGCTGCAATGCAAACAGTCATTTTCACGGCAGAATGATTTTCAAAAGGAGAGAATAAAGCTGTTTTCTCCATCGTCACCACCATGAGACTTCAAGTCAGACCACATTACCTCAGGGAGACTTTGTGACCGCCTTAGATATAAAAACTAATCACCATCCTTATGACATGTCCTTTCCTTGATCAAAACTGCAAGGGCAAAATGAGCATAAATATCCCCAGTTCCATGAATCTCGCCACATTTGGACCAGAACATGCCTGAAAACATGAGAGAGCCGTGCCTGGGGTGGGCTGGGACTGGGGCTTCCCACGACCCCAGCACCCCCAGCACCCCCAGGGGCCGTCATCACATGCCTTGCTGTGTGGTCCCGCGGGTTCCACCGGGTTCGGGGATGTCGTGCCCAGGCTCGGAGTAAGATGCTCTCGTGGAGGGCAGTGGGTGCACTGCCCTGAACACTTGCTTCTCTCGAGTGAGAGAAGCTTGCTTGCTTCCCGAGCTGCCCATGCAGTAGGCAGGGGGCCCCGACAGGGTGCCCACCTGGGACTCGGGCCCCCACCCAGGAAGGCCCCCGTCAGCCCCGCCCAAGGGCTCCCCTGCCCCTCGCCTGTGACCCTCCTGTGACCCTCACCTGTGCTGGGGGCACAGGCCAGGGCCAGCTAGGAGGAAGGGGGTCTGCCTCCGGGTCCCCAGCCCCAGGCAGGCCCTGTCTCCCTGCAGGTGGGTGGGGGGCGGGGGAGAACAGGCCCCACCGGCCCAGGACAGGCCCCCAGCCCTCGATGGCCCTCGCCCCTGGGCCCCGGGACAGGCCAGGCAGGGTGTGCCCGCTGGGGAGGTTCTCCGGCACGAGGAGCACGTCAGGGGAAACGAGCCCAAGGACACAGGGCAGAGTGAGAAACACCGAGTCCCCTCTGGGCCCAGGACGGGGAGCGCACAAAGGAAAGGGGAGGACGTCCAGAAGGAGCGCACCTCGGCGCCCCTCGCGAGCTTCCGACTCCCCCTCCCCGCAGGAAAGAAGATCCTCCCTGGGCCAGGCCGCTTCACAACAGGCCCTGGAATGCAGGCCGCTCCTTTGAGTCTGGCTGGGGGCTGGCCGGGCCTCAGTTTCCCCTTCATCTTCACAGAACCGGCTCATGAGCCCTGCCCTCGGGAAGATCTGCCCTGGAGCCCCAGCTCGAGGAGCCGGTCAGGGCCTCTGGCTGGAGGCACTGGTGCTGCCAGACCCGGCCCTCGAGGCCAGAATCAAGTGCTTCCCCGAGCACCTCTGGACACCCAGGCTCGAGGGACCCCCCGCAGACCCATGTCCCCTGTGGCTGCACGTGTTCTGGGGCCCCACATGCTGCACCCCACGGTTCCATTGGCCTTGTCTCTGCCCATCTCCATGCCCTCCACAGGGGCCTTAGGGTGGACTGAGCACCGGGGACCCCTCTCAGTGGTGGTCTGACATTTCCATCCCTCCTAGAAGAACATCCTCATGTGGTTTGGTTGGAACCATGGCCCGGAGGACCTATGGTACATCTGAACCTCAAGGGCATCACTCTGTTGCCCTTGGACAGAGTGATGGCATTAAATACCTGGTCGCATGAGTCGGTGTCCCCTCCAGGGGGACCGCACCCCCCCCCCCCCGCAAAGGGCAGGCTGCACCTCACACATGCTGGAGGTCTCTAACGTATGGGTCCAGCGTGAGTGTCACCTAAAGAGCCATCAAGCGTGGGACAGAGGTACGAGGCAGCCCTAAACTGCTCGTGACAAAGCCCGAGGGAGTTCCCTGGTGGCCCTGATCCATATGATTGCTGATACTGCCAGCTTTTGTCCCATAACAGGTACCAAGCCTGAAGAGGTCACATGCTGTGCTGGTGGTGGTGTCACTTTACCAGGCATCCAGAGGAGTCCAGCAGCACCAGCCCGATGGGTAGCTGCATCAAAGGGAGTTAGGAGTGAGCCTGGGCCCACCTGCCATGCCTTGACCCACACCAGTCTTCTGACCTGCTTAGGGCTGAAGGGATGGATGCATCACCCCCACCCTGTCCCCTGTGGTTCACAGGATCAGCCCTGTGCATGTGTGTTGGCAGGCCGAGGATGACAGGGAGCTGCACGAATGTTTACCGTGTGACAGACCAGGTATATTCTCAATCTCAGGAGCTTGGGTGGTGATTCTTAAATGAATGGTGCACAAGATGGCCACAGGAAGAGACCCAGGGAAAAGAGCCCTGGTATTTCTGCAGAGTTACAGGCAAGGGCATCTGGTCTTGGTAGAGAATGATTCCCTCCCTGAACCAATAGATGAAAACAAAAGCAAACAATAACCTAAAACAGAACAAAGCCAAATGCCAAACTGAGAATCTTTAGGAGAGGGATGGGGCATTTATTAATGTGTAAAACCATAAACCTTCATGCCTTTAAACAAAAACCAGATAGAAAGGTTTATGGGAAAAGACCCCATTTATAATGGCAGCAAATGAGGTAAAACAATCAGGAATACATGCAGCAAGAAACGGGTAAAAACCATGTGAGGAAAACGTGGAACTCCTCATGGAAGTTCCACCATGACGCAGCGTGGGAGGATCCACTTCAGGGAGATGCCAGCTGTGCCCAAGTTAACTCATGCATGTGGAAAATCTCAATAAAATACTTAAAGGGGGCAGCCCGGGTGGCTCAGTGGTTTAGCGCCGCCTTCGGCCCAGGTGTGATCCTGGAGTCCCAGGATCAAGTCCCACGTCGGGCTCCCTGCATGGAGCCTGCTTCTCCCTTTGCCCGTGTCTCTGCCTCTCTCTCTCTTTGTTCTCATGATTAAATGAATAAATCTTTAAAAAAACACTAAAAGGGGTTTCCTAGAACTGGACAAGCTAGGTTGAAAGTTTGTATGAAGAAATAAGCAATAGGAGGAACTGTGAAAACTCTAAAAGAAGAAGAACAATGAGGAGATATTAGGCCTTCTGGAAATTTGGGCAATTTACCGAATACTTGATGATGTATAATGGCATTGCGGCTGTGCTCACAAAAAAAAAGAATCCTTGTCAGGGATCCTGGGTGGCTTAGTCAGTTGGGAGTCTGACTCGAGCTCGGCTCAGGTCTTGGTCTCAGGGTTGTGAGTTTGAATCCTGCATTGGGCTCCATGCACGTGGAGTCTACCTAAAGAAAAAAAGAGTCTCTGACTTATAGAGATTTATGGCACCTACAGAAGTTATAGATAAAGTTACATAATGTCAATAATTCAAACTGTTCTTCAGAATCTCTTGGGGGAGGTGGGGGGAGGGCAGCTGGCCAGGAGTGGGCAGTGATGGGAGTTGGGTGATGAGAACCTAGGGGCTTATTAGAACTGTCTAATAAGAACTTATTAGAACTGTCTCTGTGGTGACTGGGTGAAGAGTAGCTTCCAAAGATGCCCATGCCCTAATCCCCAACCCCAGGAATATGCCATGTCGTCTGGCCAGAGGGACTTTGCAGATGTGATGAAGTCATGACCCTGAGGTGAGAGATGGGCCTGGAGTGCCCGGGTGGGGCACATGTCAGCACACAGGTCCTTGTAAGACAGAGGCAGGAAGTGTAACAGTGGACGCAGAAGGCACCAGGAGCCAAGGAATGTGGCGCCTCTAGGGGCTGGAAAGAGCAAGAAACAGATCCTCCTCTAGGGCCCCCAGAAGGAACCAGCCCTGCCGTTGCTGGACTCCAGAACCCCGGCCTCTGGAGCCATGGGACTGTCCATCCATGGCAAGTGGCTAAGTCTGAGGCGTGTGGACTGCAACCACAAGAAACTCATGCACTGCTTTATGCAATGTTTGGATATTTTCCATAATATAAAAGTATTTTTTCTAAGATTTAGGTTATTTATTCATGAGAGACAGAGAGAGAGGCAGAAACATAGGCAGAGGGAGAAGCAGTCTCCCTGTGGGGACCCTGACGTGGGACTCGATCCCCGGACCCCAGGATCATGACCTGAGCCAAAGGCAGATGCTCAACCACTGGACCACCCAGGCATCCCAATATAAAAGTTTTTAAGACATAGTATCAGCCTCAATTATAAAAGTGTGGTTCCTGGTCCAGGAACAGTGAGCCAGCCCACAGCACAGAACTTTCCATCCGGATAAGGCTCCCCGGATACACACACACACACACACACACACACACACACACAGAGTTAGTGTATGAGGCAGGTAGGTAGGGTAATCTGACTTCCTATGGAAGTAATGATAAAAAGTGAAATCACAAAATGTTTTTAGAAGAAAACACAGTAAGTGTCCTTTGTAACCTTGGGGTGGGAAGGGCCTTTCTAATGGATTCAGAATCCAAACGCCATGAAAGATTGATCAATTCTACCACATGGAAGCAAACCAAATCTCTGCACACGAAAACAAGCCGGCAAACTTCCATCAGGAGAGTCAAAAGACAAATGGAAAACAGAAAAATATCTGTCACTCACGGCTCAGGCCAAAGACTTATCTTCCTAATACAGAGAGAACTCCCTGAGGGAACAGACAGGCAAAGGACGGGAACGGAGGCTCTGCAGAGAAGAAATGCAATTTCTTATTCATCAAAAATGCACGGGGCTCCTGGTTGGCTCAGTTGGTGGAGGGTGAGACTCTTGATCTGGTCGTGAGATCAAGGCCCACATTGGGGGTAGAGATGACTTAAAAATAAACTGTTTAAAGGAGTGCCTGGGTGGTACAGTTGGTTAAGCGTCTGACTCTTGGTTTCGGCTCAGGTCGTGAGCTCAGGGTCGTGAGATCCTCACGTGGGCTCTGTGCTCAGTGGGGAGTCTGCTTGAGATTCTCTCTCTCTGCACCTTCCCCCTTCTCTCTCTCTCTCTCTCACCTGCTAACCTTAGGAGCTGAGCCCAACAAGAAAGTATGCTGTGTGTATAAAATATTATGTGTCCAGAACAAAGGAAAATGTAATCCCTGGACACAATTTGGCTCAGGTGTGTGGACTGAATGTTTAGGGAGGCGTGGGAAGATGGGTGCGGGTCGGACACCGGAGAGGCTCAAGTGCTGTGAATAAACGTTTGAACCCGATTCCTTAGACAGGGAGGGGTTGACAGGTTGCCCAGCAGGAAAGAGGTGTGGTCAGATCAAAGCTCAGAGCGGCTGCCCCAGCGCGGCCTGCACAACGCGGCCTGCACAGCGAGGCAGTGCCCTGGAAGCAGCCACCGATACTCTGACTCTTGGGCCCCTGAGAGGCAGAGTGTGTCTCTCCCGCTCATGCATGGGGACCGACCCTCTGACTGCTCTGGCCCCTCAGACACAGCAGAAGGTCCAGGCCTCTCCTGCCTCTGGGAACCCAGTGGCCACACTGTAAGGAAGCCCAAGGAGCGTCGTGGAGGGGAACGAAGGGCCCGGGGCTCTGGGCTCCAGCCTCCAGCCGTGCAGGCACCTGCCCTCAGTGAGCCACGAGGTGATGCTGCACGCCTCAGGCATGAGCTGTCCCTGCCGAATCCTGCCCATATTGCAAGACTGTGACCAAATGTGTTTCAAACCACAAAGCTTGGAGGCAGTTTGTTACATGGCAATGGATGCCTGAAACCTTGGACAAGGTGAGGCTGCGATGGAGGACTTGGCTGGACTCCACGGACAGACACCTGGTGGGGCTTAGCGGGGACCAGTGACCAGGAAAAGCCCGGGGCAGGTTCTATAGCTGTTCGCAAGAGTCGTTTCCTACCGAGATCACAGCAACCCCCTCGCCACCCTCACTCCCAAGCAAACAGCCCACCGTTTCCCTGGCAATGCAGGCGGGGCTGGGGGCCAGCTGTCGGGCAGGGGGCTGCAGTCTGGGCAGCTTGCAGGACAGCTGTGCTCCCCGGAAAAGGATGGCCCTGGCGATGGTAATTGGCAATGTCCTTCCTTTGGTAAGTCAGCCTGACTCTTCAAATATAATAACAGGGTTTGAGAATTTAATTTTTTTCCCCACGCTCACGATCTGTTCTGTTGTCAGTGCATTATAGGGGAGGAAAGCTCTTACCACGAAGGAACTGTCAACCTGATTTCCTCTTAATTATTGTTCATATCCACTGTCCTACCTGATCCATGTCTTCTTTTAAAAAAAATATAGAACCGACACAGGTTTTTTCATTTTGCTCAGAGCAGAATTTGATCCCAAAATACTTGTCACTGGAAACGAGGGAGGCATGAATCTGGCACAGCTCATCTCAGTGACCGAGGGTCTCGGTTCTGCAAGACTAACCCCCAGTCACTAGGGCTGCCCGATGACACGGGACGCCTGGTCAAGTTTGAATTTCAGATTACAGCAAATAACTTTTTCACGTAACATGTCCCAAATATTGCACGCGACACGCTTCTGCTCTAAATGTATTCATTGCTCATCTAAAATTCAAATTGAACTGGGGGTCCTGCATTTATATTTGCAGGTCACACCTGAGTCACTAGGGGGCTGACCACAAAAGCAGGAGGAACCACCCAGGGGGAGGCGTGAAGGAAGACGCACGGAGTCCCGAGTCCGGGCCAGCTACACCAGATTTTCAAAGAGGCAGAAGAAGCAGCTAGCAAAGACATGGTGGGAATTGGGTGACAAGTTGTCCTCGCTTGCCCAGGAACTGCCCAGAAGCCCTTTGGTCTCAGGCAAATTGGGATGATCTCAGCAGGAAAGATTTTCTAGACCAAGGAAGGAGGAATTGCAGGATTATAGAGGTGGGCTTGCCTCCCATAAATGGCCTGACTCCATCCACTCTTCCCCACCCCATCCACCCCCACCCTGCAGGACCAGCATGGGGACAAGGCGAGCGAGGCACTTGTGGTGCATGTGAAGTTGGCGGAGCACCAAAAACACAACAGTCAAGATAGATACTTGAATGCAATACTTAAACATCAAGGGAAACGTAAAAATACCCGCGATGAACAAAATATCAAAAATTCAGAGTTCCTCAAATAAACCTTAATATTGAATTACTGTATGACCCAACAATCAATGCTAAAGTGCGGACCTAAAAGAATTGAAAACAGGTATTCAGACCAAAAAAACTCATACACGAATGTTCACAGCAGCATTGCTTGCAACCGCCAACAAGGCGGGCACAATCCGGTGTCCGGCCGCTGATGAGTGGATAAAAATGTGGTCTGTCCATAACCTGAGAAAATACCCAGCCATAAAAGGCACAAGGTAATGACACCTGCTACCACATGGAGGACACTTAAAAGCCTCCTGCACGGTGAAAGAAGACAGACAGATAAGGCCACACGTCATGACAGCTTTATGAGAAATGTCCAGACTGGGTAAACGGGACAGGTGCCCCCTTACAGCCCTACCAACACCCTGCCCGAGGCTGGCCGGCCTCCAGCACATTTCTGTCGTGTGAGCCACTAGCTTGCCATGCTCTGTTACAGCAGCCCCAGCCAATTAGCGCAATCTCCTTGTCAGGCTGGCAATCGTGTAAAAGTCTGGTAGCACCCAGCCAGGGTCTGGGGCAAAGAGTACTTTGACACTGTGAGGGGCCTATAAGTGGACACAGCCTTTCCAGAAGGTGAGGTGGTGTTTCTCACGAACGTTGAGATGTGCGCACCCTGTGTACACTGATCCCCCAGCCCCACCCGCTGGGTCCCTGGCATCTGATTCTGGGAGAAGCCTGCATGAGGAAGTTCATCTCAGCCTACTGGACGTCCAGCACCCGGGGAAGGTCCTTGGGCGTGTGCACCTACACACGGTAGTGCCTGACCACGGAAAGAAGGGCTGGTCGTCAGCTGGCAAGCCACTGGGGCGTGTACAACGAGAGGGGCAAGCTGCAGAGAAAGAAGCATCGCAAAATGCCACTTTGCTTTCTAGGTTTTTAATTGCACGTATGACCAAAGTGAAAACAAGCCTGCAGAAGAACACACGTGTCTCATTGCAGAGGCTCCTTCTAGGAGGGCAGGTGGCAGGACTTGCGTTTCTCATCTTTTTTTTTTAAAGATTTTATTTATTTATTTATTCGTGAGAGACACAGAGAAAGAGAGGCAGAGACAGAGGGAGAAGCAGGCTCCACGAAGGGAGCCCGACGTGGACCTCGATCCCAGGTCTCAGGATTAGGCCCTGGGCCGAAGGCGGCACCAAACCACTGAGCCACCCAGGCTGCCCTGCGTTTCTTATCTTAAACATTTTTTTTTAAAAAGTCATCATTGGGACCTAGAAGACTCAGTCTTGAAATCGATTCAAGAGAACCGTTCAGAAATCGACAGTGCCTCCCAGCGCCCAGCACCTTTTCAGGGAGGGATTCGGCTCCCAGCCCCCCCTGAGCTGACCACCAGCTGCACACTGTCGCCCCCGACAGGCTCAGGGCAGCGGCTCACACAGGTGCCCTCTGGGGCAGCAAAGACGGAGCCGCCAGGGGAAGCAGACCCCGGTGAGCCCGCGGTCCCAAAGCTCCCAACAGGCAAAGCTGTCGGTCACTGGTGCTACAGGTCCGGTGGAGGCTGTCCTGAGAGGAGGTGGCAGGTAGGGACAGGAGGGGTCTGGGGCCCGGGACCTGGGGTGGCCCATCTCAGCCGGGCCGAGTGATACGGTGTGTGTGGGCCCACCCACGCGCGGCCAGCTCCACGCTCATTTGTGCAACTTTTGGTAGGTGCATTATTCTTCAACTAAGGGCTTTTAAAAAATGCTTATCGCTTTGAAGTCTCTTAAAGTATCTTGGGTGTCACCTGAGGCTGCTTTTCTGCATAGCTCAGGCCCCCAGATGGCGGCGCCCCCTTGCTTCTGACTCAGTTACTCCCTTTGGGCCCCAGCTGCCTGCCCTCCGCAGCACCCACATCCTGTTAGCCAGATGGGCTCCCACATGGCCCGGGGCCGCTGCCCCCTGGGCCTAAGTGCCAGGAAACAGGTGCAGCTGCCCGGGGTCTGCAGCTGAGTCACCAGCCTCTGGCCCCCCGAGGGCAGAAAACCAGCTCTCCCCTTTCTCCAGGGGGAGCCCCCAGAGCAACACCCAACAGGGTGAGTCACCCTGGGGCACAGATGGAATCTCAGAGCCAAGCCTCTGACCAGCAGCTACATCCAGGATACCAGAAACTCCTCAAGATGGGCTGTCTGTGGGGGGCTGGGGGGAGACATGGAGGAGGAAGGGGAGGGGGGGCACCCCACGGAGAGGTGGGAGCAGCCAGGAGAGTGAGGGGCCTCCAGCCCAGGCAGGGGAGGAGCCGGCTGCAGGGGGATGGGAGGAAGAAGAGGGAAGAGGAAGGCCCCACGTGGGGAGGCAAGGATGGCTCAGGCCAAAGAGCCCAGAACTCGAAGCAGGACCATCCAGAGCAACGTCCCTCATTCCACCCACCTGACAAAGCCACCCTGCCGAACCCCAAAGAAATGCATCCCCAATCTGGCTTGGCCTGAGAGAACCCAGAAGTGCCGGCAGCCTCTCCACCACTTCATGTGAGGGCAACTGCAGCACAGTGAAAGTTCTGGACTGATTGTGCTCTTGGCTCACTTCAGATGTTACAAATACATGCAATCATGGAAATAATTGTTTTGGACCCGACCGAGCGGAACCTGCTCCTCCACCCTGCAGCCACAGAACCCCACTTTCTGTGGGGCACCAGCACCACCCAGAACTAGAGACCATGTCACCAGCTCCATCACAGCTGGACACCACCGGCCAGCAGGGTGTTCCGAGAAGTAGTGAGGTCATGGTGGGATTGGTAGGCGGGGTCCTTGTGTCCCTTTGTCATCTTCTCTTCCAAGCTTGTCCTTTCCCTGAGCTCCTCTTGCCACCATCAGCTCCCTGCCAGCACCGGAGGTGTACATCCGTTCATTTGTTTGTAGTCATTAATTCATTCATTAGGCATCTGTTGACTGCTGTGTGTAAGACAAATTAGGAGTCATTCCAGCTGCATATAATAGAAAACCCCCCAATAACATCGCCTTAAACAGGAGGGAAGTTCATTCCTCTCTGTTGTGAGAGGGGCGTGAAGGGTGGTGGCCCAGGGACCCAAGGCCCTCCAGTCTCCCCGTCATCCCTGTCATCCAAAGGCACCACCTCACAGCCCAGAATGGCTGCTCTACTCTAGCCCTCACATCCACATTCCAGACAACAGGAAGGAGCAAGGGAAGAGGACCTGACTGCGGGCCTACCCTTGTGATTCCCCCCTGGAATGTGCTGGGCCCCACCTGGCCAATCCTGCTCACCTGTGGGGTCAGGCTCCCTGAGCCCGCGGACCTCCTGGTTCTCATGATAACGAGGTGGTTGTGAGTATAACTGCTGTGCGTACGGCCCCGCTACACTGTGAAACCCACGAGGGCAGGCCGGGCGCCAGGGCAAGCAGCAGCCCCTCCTGGGGGTGCCATGGCCCAGGTTTGCCCGGGCCCCTGCTCTTTTTGCTTTGTCAGCCTTGGGCTGGGTGTCCGCGGTCGTGATGAGCAGGGCTGTTGAGGGAAGATGGGCCAGCTCACGGTGCGGGGGTAAAATTATGCTTTCTGCTTGATTTCCATTACTCTAATGGTGATCCATTTTGCCTGCCACACACTGGGCCGTCCTCAAGATGACAGGTTGACAATGACTCCCATTGGGTCACTGCTGAGCACACAGAGCCCATTATAAGGCTGGCTGTGGGTTCCAGCACAGCTTGTGCCAGGAAGCAGGCGCCTGTCATCTCAGGGGTGCTGTCCCCTTGTCTGAATGCATCTGCTGGCCTCGGGAAGTCACAGCATCTTCATGCCACCGCCTTGCTCCATCGGCCCCCCTTCTGGGCCCACCAAGGTGTCCCGGGCCGGGGTCGCCAGCCACCTTCCAGAATCCCCTGGCCCGAAACAGGGAGAAGCAGCGGGCGGGGCTGGATGGGGCGGGAGGTCCTCCCGAGTGGCGTCGTGGCGAAAGTGCTTAGGAACTTCGAGGAAGCACCTTGGTTTTGAGCTCCTGTCTCCAAGTTAGTGTTAAATGGAGTCACAACCCCCTTGGGTTGGGGCCCAGCAACCCTTCGCCCTCCCCTGGCTGCACCTGTGCCCCTGCAGCCCCCCAGCTCGGCCTCTGGGAAGGTCTGGGAGCTGTCATATGGATAAATAGTCTGACGGCCCCACCTAAGCACATCACCTCACAAGGGTGACACGACTGTCCCATGAGCCTGCAGGGCTGCCTTCTCCCCACTTTGCCACCCGAGTGCTGGCTCCCGGCCAGTGTTCTGGCCCCCAGCCTGCCCAAGGCCACATTTTCTTTAGGATCTGGGTGGACATGTAAGGGTCATGTGCTGCAGAGGGGTGCATCTCCCCACCTGCTCGCTTTATACGTTTGGAAGAATGATGACCGAAAGGCAGGATGTCTTCTTAATAAAGGCCTTCCCAACAGAAAAACTGCTGTTAACTTTCTTTTCTTTTCTTTTTTTAAAGATTTGATTTATTTATTCATGAGAGACGCACACAGAGAGGCAGAGACACAGGCAGGGGGAGAAGCAGGCTCCCCACAAGGAGCCCGATGTGGGACTTGGTCCTCTCTTCCTCACCCATGGGAGGGATGGGCTTGGGGTCTGTTTTTTAATTAGTTCCAAGGACTTTGGCTCATAATTTCCGCTTCTTCAAAGAGGCTCCCTGACAAAGCGAGTTGAGAGCAGGACATCCAAGCTCTGGTGGATGGCAAGAGGTATCTAACATGGAAGGTGCGGGAAGGCAGGAATTGGCCACGTGTCGGGGTGCCCTCAGTCTCAGAAGCAGAGCAAGCATTCCAGAACCAAAGCACGTCTCTCCAGCAGTCGTCAGAAGGTGGTGGCATTTCTTAGGTAACCGGGGACACCGGTGGCCTGGCCCGTGCCCACTCCCCCAAGCCCTGTACGTCCGAGCACACAGGACACAAGAGGGTGTCACAGGAAGCTGTTCAGCTGTCCCTCTGCCCACCACTGACCAAGGTGGCCAGGGGGACAGCCCTACTCCCTCTTCCCTCCCCACGCTTTGGGGTTTACCGTGTGCTGTGAGTCCCGGTCTGGCCTCCTGCCCCTTACCATCCTCCCACCCCATTTGCCAAAACAGGAGTGACAGGAAGTCCAGTGTGCCCCTGAGACCCCCGTCACAGCCAGCAGTCTGTCCAAGTCAGGTCTCCCGGACAGCACCCCTCCTCGCCCGGCGGTAAACCAGGGCTGGGGTCAGCACCTTCCTTCCCGGCCAACGGGCCCTGACTCAGTCCTCCACCGCCCTGCGTCCTTCCCATCCGTGCAGAGGCAAATGGCCCTCCCGCAGTGTGTGGGAAGGTTCCTAAGGCTAAGATGTAGGACACCTGTGGGGGGGGGCATCATCATTGTCATCTCTCCTGTGTCTTGTTCATTCCAGAACTTCCAGTGACGTCACCCAACCTAATGTCCAGCTTGGTGGGTGGGGAGAGAATTGCAGCTTCCTGGTAACTGGGGCCGCCAGGCACCTACAGGCCGGGCCGCCCGGGTCTGCCCCTGTTGAGGACCCCAGTGGCCAGTGACGTCCAGCCAGGTAGGAGGAGGGGCTCTGGGCGATTTTCAGCTGATGGCCTCATCCTTCCTTGGAAGCCTGGAGGGGCCACCCTTATATGTATGTCTCTTGGTGTCTGTGAGCAGGGCAAAGAACAGTCTGGACTTGGCCCAAACTAAGGAAGTACTCATGGGGTACGCCAGGGGGGGTCCTTGCTCCTGTGTGATTGCTTTGCCACCTGCCACAGGACAGCCTCTTCCTGCTGCTCTGCCCACCTGCCCACCCCTCGGCTGCCTCAAGGAGCTGGGGCTCGTCTCACTTGGGGTTCCCCAGACCCCCAAGGGCTCTACTACTACCTGACCCTGCTCAAAACAGCTCTGTGTCCTGCACCAGGGAACCACGGAGAACATCTGCAGGGACCTTTCTGAGACAGCAGTGCCTGTGGAATACAGAGGGGACCCACAGTTCCCAGGCTGGAGGTCAATCAGCCCCCCCAGGAGATGGCCCAATGGCCCTGCTGGTTTGCCTCTTTTTAGCCAAACAGGACAAGGGTCTGGGCACCCAAAGGCCGCTGGGCACTGGAGGTGGTGAAGCTGGGCCAGCAGGCAGGCAGGTTTCGGCCTCCTGCCTCCAGGCCACGTATTCATGGAGGCTGAACCCACTTGCCACCCAGGGGAGGGGGCACTTGCTCTGTACCCTACCGCACCCCTCCCCCAGGACCACCCCACCTGGCCTAGTTTGGGCTGAGGGCTCCTCCTCCAAAGGGTGTGGCCGGAGCACCCTGCTCCCAGCTGTTGTAGCAAGGGAATGCAGTGTGTGGGTGGGGGCCTCTCTTTCCAGGTAGGACCTGGGTTGGGGTGATGGGTGTGGGGCTCACCAACACAGCAGTGATGTGGGCCGTGGGCCGTTGAGAGCTCTCCCCACAGGTTTCAGGGTTTCCCTGTGTGGCCTGATGGGGGCTCTCCCCTGGGATGATGGGGACTCTGCCCGGTGATGGAGGCTCTTCGGGGTGATGTGGGAGCTATCTGTAGGGGTGATGGGGCTCTCTGTGGGGGTGATGGGGGCTCTCTGTGGGGTGATGGGGGTTCTCTGTGGGGGTGATGGGGGCTCTCTGTTGGGTGATGAGGACTGTGGGGTGATGGGTGCTCTCTGTGGGGGTAATGAGAGCTATCTGTAGGGGTGATGGGGGCTCTCTGTGGGGGTGATGGGGCACTATCTGCAGGGTGATGGGGGCTCTTGCGGGGTGATGTGAGCTCTTGCGGGGTGATGGGGCACTATCTGCAGGGTGACGTGGAAGCTATCTGCGGGGGTGACAAGGGCTCTCTGCAGGGTGACGGGGGGCTCCCCCGCGGGGCTTGGGGTCTCTCCGCCGCCCCCCCCTCTCCACCGGTGCTCAGGACCAGGGTGCGGTGCGGGCGCCCCCGCGGGACGCGCTACCATCACTCCCGCCCTCCTCGGTGCGGCGGGGGCGCGGGGGGGCGGGCGTCGAGCTCCGTGACGCTGGCGGCTCCCGGACGCACCATATAAATAGCGGCGGCCGCCGGGGCCGCGGACACGTCGAGGGAGCCCAGCCGCCGCGCTTGTGCCCCGGGGACCCGAGGCCGCGCCATGCGGTGAGCCCCCCGGCCAGACCCGCCCCCCGACCGGACGCCCGCACCCGCCGCCGCCGCCCGGACCCGCCACGACCTCGGGACCCCCCCGCCGCCCCGGACCCGCCGCCGCTCAAGGTACAGCGCGCCCCGGGGCCCCAGCGGGAGGCAGCCCCGCCCCGCCCCCCGGACGTTCCCGGGCCCCTCGACCCCCTCGCCCCCCGTCCGGGCCGGGCAGGCGGCGCACAGCGCTCGGGGGCGCCTCCTGGCCCCTGCGGCCGCTCCCGCCCCGCCCCGCCCGAGCCTCGGCCCGACGAGCGCCCGGGACCGACCGGCCGCCCCGCCCCGCCCCGCCCCGCCCCGCCCCGCGCCTTCCCTTGCAGATGCCGGGCGGCTGCGCCCTCCTGCTCGCCTGGCTGCTCCTCGCCGCGGCCCTTTCGGCCACCCCGGGGCTCGGGGCACCGGTGAGTGCGGGCGCGTGTCCCCGCTACGGGCCAGGAGGGCGGGAGCCACAGTCGCGCGCCGGGCGGGCTGCGGGGGGCGGGGCGGGGGCGCGGGGCGCGGCGGGGGCGCGGCGGGGGCGGGGCGGGGGCGCGGTCCCGCCGAGGCGCTCCGAATCCCCGGCCTGGCCCCTGCCCGCGCACGACCAGCTCCTCGCTGCACAGCCCTTAAACCGGGGGCTCCCTGCTTGGCTGCTTCGCGGAGTTACCGGCGAGGCTCATTTCATCCCATTGAGCAGCGGCTCAGCTCCGCGGGGAGGGAGCCCAAGCCGCAGGTGCCCTCCACGCCTGTGTACTCTCATGGCTTAGAAGCAAGTGGGTGCACCTGCGTTTGCGGGTTGGGGCCCTAGAGTGAATTACCTGCCAAAGCAAGTGTTCATGTGGAATATAGCTTTTGGGGGGCAAAGCCAGAATTTCTTGCAGCCTCCGAAGTGCATGCGTTATTCAAATTCCTACACCATGCCTGGAAAGCCTGGTGGGCTTCCTTTAATATCCACTTCGCTTTAACAGGCTTACACCACGTGGCCTATTACGTGACAGTTAAAAAAAAAAAAATGTTTTTGCGCTGTGAATTCTGCGATTACCTGAAGGGCAGCGGCTTCACAGACCCCCGCAGTGGGCTATACGAACCGAGCCTGCTGCTGGGGCTTCTTTGAACCGCTGCAGCCCATACCTGACATGACTCTTCTCCCATTCGAGGTGAAGGAGAAGAGAGGCTGGACCCTGAACAGCGCTGGCTACCTTCTTGGCCCACGTAAGTGACCCAATGTGCGCGGCCCTCAGAGCCAAACCTGCTCTTGTGATGCTGACTGGAGCCACTTCCGTGAATCCTGCTCGTAGCCAGTCCGCGTTCTGTTACATGCATAGAGGGACGTGGGGAGGTGCTCCAGGAGACTTTGAGGCAGGACGGCTTTCCATGCAGGTTAGGGGGTCAGGGATTCAAATGCCACCTCCCCGGGGGGGGGGAGGGGGGCGCCCTTCCCCCTGCCCTGCCGCAAGCCTCGCTTGCAACAAATGGGCAAATTCCTGGGTCCCTTGATCAGCGCCCCCGCCCAACCCTCCTTCTAGCCTTGCTTTTTCTTACTCAGGCATCTGTGCAACACAGAGCAGGACTTAGGTTATTACCGAAAGATCAAAATGCCCACGGTAGGAGGGGATGGTGAGAAGGAAGAGTCTGCAGCGTGTGGGTTGGTGGGGTCGCGTGACGAACACGTGGAGGTCTCACTGGGCCTGACGGAGTGTGGGGCCTGGGCTGGGGCAAGGTGGGGGGGGAGGAGGTGCATCCACATCCCTCACAGTGGGCCCTATGTGGAAACCGGTCAGCTGATCTGAGTCCTAGAAGGTTCCCAGAACGGGCCTGCTCCCCGCAGTCTGCCCATTAGCACTTTCTCTGCTTCAGAAGGTCAAATCTGGGCAGTGTGGAGTCGGAGGATGCTTTTGCCAACTTGCAGTAGTCCATCAGGGTACTGGGCCGTCCTTGGCCGTAACTCTGCCGTGAATCTACCAGCTAAAATGTGCAGCCGGGGTGGGGGAGTGGGTGGGGGTCCATGCGTGTGTGCACACACCTAGAACCAGAGCATGGCGTTCACCTGCAGCCATCATTTCCCAGACCTTGCCAACCTGTGAGTAGACTAATACTCGGTGTCCTGTCCTTGATTTGACACCGTTTGGACACAGTGTGACTGGAGTGCCTTCAGGGTGCAGAGAACCCATGGACCCAGAGGTGCTGGGGACTTCAGAGATCCCCTATGTGGCAGCTGCGTGTAGATAAGCACGCCAAGTCCAGGGCTTGCTCAGGGCTGTGGAATTCTTAGTAGGGGCAGGAGGCAGCAGGTGTGCACAGGCAGGTTCTGCCTCCAGGTGACCCAGGCCCCAAAGGGCGCAGCTCTGGGACCCAGAGGCTGTGTGCGTCCATGCCCCCCCTCGCTTGTCCTTAGCCCCACCCTCTGCTTCCTGTTTGTCCTGTCTGCAGTGGCACCTTCGGATTTTAAGTATCCTAAAGGAGAGGACCAGAGGAGACCTTTTATTTCCCCCTTCAATCACTTACATGCTCGTAGCTCTCAAATTTGCAGACATGGTTGGTTTGGGGACAGCTGTCAACCCTAAGAAAAACAACCCTCCCCTATTTATGTACAGCCTCTGCCCCAGGAAAGGAGGCAAGCAGCATGTAGGTTGCATTCCCTTCCCACCAGCGTACTGGGAAGGACCATGCGTGTTTAAACTAGCACAGGGCTGGCTCTTAATCCCACCACTTGAACAGACTTTTCTCCCACGTGGATGGTGTCTGACGTTCAGGAGGATGCTCTGAGCAACACGGGCATAGAAATGACCAAGACGAGCAGGGGCCCCAGGCAGAGCCTCTGGGTGCCCTGGTGTCAGGTCAAAGGCAAGGGCAGGTCCCCACATAGTCCTGTCACTGTAAGTCGTGTGACCTCGCCGGCAGGAGGGGCACATGGGCTCAGAGGGCACAGGTTTTCCAGAACCTTCTGGAACCCTGAGCTCTGTTGCTCAGAAAGCATCTCATCTCTGTGTGCTTCTGACCCAAGAGAAAGAAGGAACCCTTCCGCAAAGATCCTCATTCATGTTACTTTGAAATATTAATCTGTTCGTCAAGATTTGGATCTTGAGCTAGAAAACAAGCTCTTGTTTACTATCAAGCTTACATCTCTGTCAAGCTGGCTCGCCAGAGGCGGCACCTGCAGACGAGCTTATCAGGACGCTTTATAGCCCCAGCACACCCCGTTTCTGTAGGCGCACATGGGGGACAGGGGACAATGACCACGATGGGGGCATGACACCAGCGGCCTGGTTCTTCCTGCCCCCAGGGCTGTGCCACGGCCTCCAGCTTTCTCCTGCCTCGCCTTGCAGACAGATGCCACAGGCATCTGAGCCACAGGCCCTGAGCCCCCCTCACCCCGTCCTCATGGCCTCTTCTCCCTCACCCCCAAAACACCCAAACCCGGTGCTTCTTTCCCTGCTGGGCCCTTGGGTTAGCACCTCCTGCTTTCCTTCCGAGCTTCTCAAGGGACTGCTCTGCTTGCAATCACGACTCCCTCTTTTCACACCAGCCAACATAGGCGTGAGCACACACACGCACGCACGTGCACACACGGTCATTTAGCCCCCCTGCCCCCGGCTCTGGCTGGCTTGCTCCAATCCATCTCCCACACAACTGCCGGGGAGCTCTTAGAAAAGTCTGATCAGTCTGAACTTCAGTTCTTCAGCGGCCCCCCGTTTTCAGGGCCATAGGACCCCAGCCCGTGGTCTCCCTGAGAGGTACCCAGCTCACCTGCCAGCACCTCTGGGACCACCTCAAGCCCCTCTCCCTGCACCAGCCGCTCTCCCCAGGGCCTGTCCAGCTCTGCTGAGCGCTGGGCTCCTGCTCGCTTCCCTCCTGGCCCCGTGGGTTCCTTCCTCTGGCAGAGTCCCTGCACCTGGCGGTGGGGGGGGTGGGGGGGAGGTCCGTGCCTCTGGCATTGGCACAAGTTTGTGGTTCCACAGAGAATGATATCTCTGCTGCTATGGCTTCCCTACTGTGACTTTATCTTTACCATCCAGTTGCCTACGCGCTTTATAAGCAGCCAGCGTGTCCTCCTTTGGGAGTGAGGAGAGTGTAATTATACTAACAACCGTCAGGTGTTTTCCTCTCCGATTTGCAAACAGATGCCATTGACAACCACAGATCATTTCATGAGAAGCCTGGCCTCACTGGCAAACGGGAACTCCCACCTGAAGACGAAGGAAGGTCAGGTGAGAGAGCCTGGGTCACCTCACTGTCCATCACCCCCCCGGGGCACACAGGGCAGTGGGGCATCAGGCTCCTGCCACCCCCTACCCCAGCCTGGCCTGGCCAGGTCTGCCAGCTGCCAGGACAAGTACAAGACCCAGCATCAGCATCCTGTGCCCCAGGGCGGCCACAGGGGCAGAGTCACTGGGCTCAAGGCCTCAAAAGAGTTTGGCCTTGACCGGACCCCACCCCCTCCCCCCACCCCCACCCCCGCACTGTGCTAAGCAAGGCCCTCGGGAGGGGTCATGGCCAGTCCACCAGCTTCCAGATGCCCAGCCCTCCGCAGATGGAGATGTGAGATACGGAGCCCCGCGCAGCAGGTGGCAGACGCCGATCCTGTTTTCTAGGAGGCTTTGCCGGGCCGCTGTCGCTGTCAGAGAATGCCGCTGTGCGCATGTTAATCGAGTTTCTGACTTTCTTGCGTCTCAAAGGTACATGAAATATTACCAATTTTAAATTCTACCTCTTAGAGCCCCGCACACATAAAAAGCCTATCAAGAGGATTCCGTAGTCTTCTCTTGGGAAGTAGCCAGCCATCCGCTCACATCCCTAAAGTCAGGGCAGTTGGTTGGGATACTGCCCCAGTCCCTGCAGAGGGTCATCAGAGCCTTGGGGGACCCAGGGACAGAGAGAGCATCTGGCCCCACTCCCTCGCTGGACGAGCCATACTTGGTGGCAGGGTGACAAGTGCTGCAGTTCCCTATAGGCCATCTCAGACCACACCTCGTAAGCAGGTGAACTGACCCATATTTCAGATCCCAGTTTTTGTTTATGCAGCCTTCCTGCAGAGCGGACCCCATTCCCATCTCAATAGTCTCCCCTCTAGACCTGGTATCTTCCACGGTGCGGGTGAGGCCTCCCTGTGGGCCTGTTTCTGCCTGGCCCCTCTGCACGGAGCATCAAACCGCTCCCTGGGAAGGCACCAGGACAGAGATGGCAGTGCCCCAGGAGCCGAGTAAGGGAGACAGGGATGGGGTGGGGGGGTTCTCCAGGAGAGACATGTTTGTCAAGTTTTACACTTTACAATTTTGTTGTGAGTTTGCAGAGTTGAGACTAATTCTTGACTTCTGTTTTGATCCATGTGCTTTTCTGGCTGTACCCATGGCTGTAGTTAAGGGGTTCAGGTGGGCGTGGGAGGGAGGAGGTGAAAGGCAGGTGGCTTCTTCCTTGGAGCCAACCGTGGGCACGGAGACTGCAGAGGAGGACTTTCCAGCTCAGAACCCATAACCAAGTCTGCTCTGTTGGAGCCAAACCTGCAGGGGACTCTCTGCCCGGGGAAAATCTCCTGGTGACTTTTCCTGCAAGGGGCAGATGGATTCTTCTGGGGACTTGTTTGTCACTTTGCTCTGTTTAGAATTTTGTAATATGGAACTTCTTTCACTCAGAGGTACCCATCTCTATTACCCAAACAGGAATTATACTTCATTAAAGTGAGACTTTAAGAGCCCGACAGTTTCAAATGCATAGTAAGTGTGAAACTTAAATCAGTAAGAGGTGAGAAATAGGAAGGGTTGCCCTGGATTTCGGGTCTTATTCTGGGACCCTCCAGAGAATGACAGTGGCTCTGGCATGTGTGCTGAGCGTCACTGTCCCTGGTGCAGACGGTAGGGCTCTGACGGGCACTCCTTCGTTGCAGAGGCCGGGGCCCTGCCCGACCTGCCCGACCTGCCATCTGCGGTCTCCGCAGAAGATATGGAGCAGCCCTGATGATGCCCTTGGGCAGGTTCCTCTGTGCCATGTCGCTTAAGGTCAAACTTGGACACGATGGATAATCTTGTGCCAACTTATGGTGACCAGTCCTGTCCCCCTGTGCTCTGATGCTGTGTCGTTAGGATTTTGTTGTGGAGATTCTTTTCCCTTTGGTAATTATTTTGAGCAGCAAAATAAAAAATAGCAATGGCTTTTGGGTGTCCTTTCCTTCTGTGTGTGTGTATCTGTCACCACTGCCACCAGTGCGTTTTAACAGATAAAGTTTGACTATAATCACGAGCAGCAGAGGAAATCCTAGCGTCCAGAGCATCTCTGAGTGCTACGTGTTGTCTATGTGCCCAGGGGACACAGAGTCACCTTGGTCTTCAGTGAGTCAAACACAACCACGAAGAGAAGTCCACTACCCACACAATCAAAACCAGGATGGACAGAAGCCCTGGCTGCAGGGAGCTGGCACTTTATAGAGAGATGGGAACAAAAACCCTAAAGCAGCCCTAACCATAGTGGCTGAGGGAACTACGAGGTGCCTGTGACAGGGAGACAGAGGAGGAAAGTCCTAACCAGAGGGCGGGGGCAGGGGCCGAGGTGGGGATTGATGTAGCAAAATTCATGTGGCCAGGGCAGAAAGCCAGGTGTCTGGGAAACCTCAGCTACGTGTGGGTGAGCAGAGGGGCGGCCTGGGGGATGGCATAGTAGATGTGGGGCGGGTCCTGGGACAGAAACAGATCACACCAAGCAACAGATCACGCCAACAACAGATCACGCCAAGCCTGTTAACAGTGACTGGAACTTGGAGTTTTAGAGCCTTTTCGGGGGCAGGTCTGAGCTGGGGGAGGGGGAGGGAGAATGACAGCAGAGTGGCTCTGCCCCCTGCCGCACATCAGCGTCCGGGGTGGGGGGGACACAGAGTCTGGAGGCCCCCCGCCGTGTTCTAAGGCTCCCCCAGGTGAGAATTCAGGCCGATTACCCAGCCCCTGCTGGCAGGGCCCCGAGCCCTTGCGTCCTTCTGCCCACGCTGTGAAGCTGGCCCCCCCCAGGCTCCTGCGGCTCCCACGGCTCCCACGTGGTTCCAGGACTCCATCAGCTCTGTCCTCCCCCCGCAAGCGCTGTGCTCAGACTTGGGTCACTCTCCCAGCTCAGTGTGCAACAGCAGCCACCGGGTCCTCTGCACACCCAGCCACACGGGCATCTCTGGTCGGTATCTCGGGTGGCCACCAGCCTCCTTTGTCCTCTCTCACACTGAATACTCTTTAGTTCTCCCAGACCTGGGAGGGGCTTGTGGGACCACGACTCAGCCGGGCCCTCCTCTAGTGCCTCCTCTGGGAGTCTGATTCTGGGGAGCCCAAGCTCGCCCTCCCAGCAAGTGCCCAGTGCTGCTGCTGGTCTGCTCCCCAGGGAAGGGAAGTGAGGGACCGAGAGAGGTTTGGTACCCTCAGTGGCCCAGCAGCGTGATGGATGAATGGACAGTCCTCACGGGGCATCTGTGGAGGACACTTCACTTCCAGAGAGAACGCGGCTGGAACGGGCTACAGCCATCCCGGATACTTCAGCTGCCGACAATGGCAGAATTTTTAAGACAAAAAGTCCGCCAGCCATGAGGGGAAGTGAAGAATTTATAGGTAGTTCTGACAACAACCCAGATGACCTGCTGAGTGAAAGAGGACGGAGAATGAGGAGGTTATTTACCTGCTTCAGGAGGCAGCTCTCTCCATGCCATGAAAGTGCAGTCATGAAAGCTGACTGACATCAAGACCCTCCTTCCACAGTTTGAGGCCAAAGCCGGGGAGCCCCTCCCCAGTGTCTGTCCAGAGCCTGAGGAGGAGAGTCTTGCTCCTGAGGCCCCTGGAGAAGGAGGAAGGGGAGAGGTGTGGGGGGCTAAGGAGTCCCAGTGCAGGGACAGAGTCTCAGAAAGACACAAAAGATCACAGCTGATTACTGTGCAGCCCATGAACTTTTGCTTTAATACACTGCAAAGCAAGAGGTTCTGTGCTCCATTTTACAGCCTGGATTTCACCCTATTTTATCCATGATACAAACTAAGATGGCTCTAGAAAGCAGAAAGCCTGACCACCTCTGATCCAACTTTTAAAGAAAAGTTTGCTGATTTCTGCTTTCAGGAAGATGGAGTAGATGTAATCCTTCCTGATTCCCTTGCTAAGTACAACCCTGGACATTTTGTATAAAGCAAGCATAAGACTCTGAAAGGTCAAGACGAGGGAAGACCTCAGAACCCAAGGATGATACAGTGGTGAGTTCTAGGTTTTCTTTTTGTCTTTGTAACAGAGTAAAGCTGACTCTCTCCATCTTGATATATGGGTTAATGTAATTCTTACGAAGGAAGAGGAGGAAAAGACAAGTTAAGCACCAGGAAAGAATATCTGTAAACCACATGTCACATTAAGGGATATCCCACCAAGGATATATTTCTCTGAAGCATATAAAGGTCTCTCAAACCTCAACAGTGAAGAAAACAATCCAATTTTAAAAATGGGCAAAATACAGGAACAGACATTTCACTGAAGACATACAGATGGAAAATAAGCATATGAAATGATGTTCAACATCGCTAGTCAGTAGGGGGATAAAAATTAAAACCACAATGAGATTCCACTAAATACCTATCAGAACAGCTAAAATAAAAAAATAGTGATACCACCAACTGCTAGCAAGAATGCAGATAAAGTGGACCACCCATCCACTGCTGTTGTAAATGTGAAATGGTACAGCCACTCTGGAAAACAGCTGTAGTTTCTTTAAAAATGAAACATGTAGCTACCATTCAACCCACCAATTATACTCCTGGACATTTAACCCAGATGAATGAAAATTCGCCTGCACACAAATGTTCACAGTAGCTTTATTTGTAATAGCAAAAAAACTGGAAACAGCCCAGATGTCCTTTAATGGGTGAATGGTTAAACTGCCATCCATCCACCCCACGCACCTACCATTCAGCAAGAAAAAGTAACAGACTACTAAGCTATGCCCCAATCCAGGTGAATCTCCAGAGAATTCCTCTGAGTAAAAAAAAAAAAAAAAATCTTAGAACGTTACATACTGTATGATCCTTTATATAGCATTCCTGAAATGATGGAAGTATAGAAATGGAGAACAGGTCAGTGGCTCCCAGGGTTTAGAAAGGAGGATGATAGATATGGCTTTAAAGGATGACTTGGGAAAAATAAATAAATAAAGGATGACTTGGGGATCCTTGAAGTGGTGGAAATGTTCTGCATCTTGACTGTATCAAAGTCAGCATCCTGGTTGTAATATTCTACTTAAGTTTTGCAAGATGTTACCATTGGGGAAAACTGGATAAAGGGTGTATAGCATCTCTCTGTATCATTTATTACAAATAACCATGCATCTACAATCATCTCAAAATAAAAAGTTTAGTTTTTAAAAAGCTATTCAAATATATTTTAGGGCCCTAATATGTTCACAAGTGAATTCTACCAAACATTTAAGGAAAAAATTATTCCAATTCTTTATAACCTCTTCCCAAGATGGAAGTATATCCTCATTCTATGAGGCTAGCTTTACCCTAATACCAAAACCAGAGACATTACAAGAAAACCACAGACCAATATCTCTCATAAACAGAGATGTAAAATCCTTTTTTTTTTTTTAATTACTTCTTTTAAAGTAATCTCTACACCCAACATAGGGCTTGAACTCATAACCCCAAGATCAAGAGTCACATGCTGTACCAACTGAGCCAGCCAGGTTCAGCCAAGTCTGAACATTTTTTTTTTTAAAAGGGACAGGGCTTTTTTTTTTTTTAAAGATTTTATTTATTTTATTTTATTTTATTTTATTTATTTATTCATAGAGACCAAGAGAGAGAGAGAGGCAGAGACACAGGCAGAGGGAGAAGCAGGCACCATACAGAGAGCCTGACGTGGGACTTGATCCGGGGTCTCCAGGATCACGCCCTGGGCTGCAGGCGGCGCTAAACCACTGCGCCACCCGGGCTGCCCGAGATGTAAAATCCTTAACAAAATATTAGCAAATCAAATCCAATAACATATAAAAAGAATTACACACCATGACCAAGTGGAATTTATTAACCCACATATGCAAATCTGGTTCAACATTCAAAAGTCGGTTAATGTAATCATCACATCAACAGGCTAAGGAGGAAAAAAAGTCACATGATCATATCAGTAGATATAGAAAAAGCATTTAGCAAAACCTAACACCTATTTATAATTTTCAGCAAACTAGGAATAGAGGGGAGCTTCCTCAGCTTGATATAGAATGTCTACCAAAAAACCCTACAGCTAACATCATACTTAATAGTAAGAAACCAAAAGTTTTCCTGCTAAGATAAGGAACAAAGCAAGGATGTCCCCTCTCATCCTTGGGGACACTGTAGTGGAAGTCTTAGCTAGGAAGGAAGGAAGGAAGTTCCAGTCCTTCCAAGAAGTCCTTCCAAGAAGGCAGGGAAATAAAAGGCATACAGATTGGGAAGGAAGAAATAAAACTGTCTTTGTTTGCAGATGACATGACTGTCTACGTAGGAAACCAGAAAATCAACAACAAGAACTCCTGGAACTAAAAAGCAATCATAGCAAGGTTACAGGATACAAGGTTAATATACAAAAGTTAATTGCTTTTAGGGGCACCTTGGTGGCTCAGTCTGTTGGGTAACCAACTCTTGGTTCTGGCTCAAGTCATTATCTCAAGTCATGGAGTCGAGCCCCACATCCGGCTCCATGCTCAGTGGGGAGTCTGCTTGAGAGTCTCTCTCTCTCCTTTTCCCTCTGTCCCTCCCCCCTGCTCTCTCTCTCTCAAATAATAAATAAATCTTGGGGCAGCCCCAAGATTGGCTTGGCACAGCAGTTTAGCACTGCCTGCAGCCTGGGGTGTGATCCTGGAGATCCGGGATCGAGTCCCACGTCAGGTTCCCTGCATGGAGCCTGCTTCTCCCTCTGCCTGTGTCCCAGCCATTCTCCCTCTCTCTCTCTCTCTCTCTCTCTCTCTCTCAATAAATAAATAAATAAAATCTAAAAAAAAATTTAAAAAAATAGTTTTAAAAAATCAATCTTAAAAAAAAACCCCACAAAAGTTCATTCCTTTCCTGTTTAACACCAATGAACAAGTGGAGTTTGCAATTAAAAATATATCATTTATATTAGCACCCCTAGCATCATTAAAAGTGAAATACATAGGTACAAATCTAACAAAACTACAAACTCTGACGACAGAAATCAAAGAAGTGCTAAATCACTGGAGAAATATTCCATGTTCATGGATAGGATGACCCAATATTTTGAAGATGTCCATTCTTCCCAACTTGATCCACAGAATCAATGAAATCCCAATTAAAATCTCTGAAAGTTATTTTATAGGAATTAAAAAACAGATTCTAAAGTTTATATGGAGAGAAAAAGACTGAGAATATCCAACATGATATTGAAGAAAAAGAACAAAGTTGAAGGATGGGCTACCACCCGACTTGAAGACTTTCCACAAAGCTATAATCAGGACAGTGTGATGTTGGCAAAAGAATAGACAAATAGATCAATGGAATGGAATCAAGAGCCCAGAAATAGACGTACATAAATATTGTTAACTGATCTTTGGCAAAGGAGCAAAAGCAGCACAATGGAGCAAAAACAGTGTTTTCAAGAAATACTGCTGAAACAGCTGGACAACCACATGCAAGAAAAGGGTGGGGGAATCTAGACACATCTTACACACTTCACAAAAATTGAAACTCAAAGTAAACCATATACATAAACATAAAATGCAACACTCTAAAACTCCCATAACACAGAAGATCTAGATGACTTTGAGCATGGCCATGACTTTTTAGATATAACACCAAAGTCACGATCCATAAAAGAACAATTAATGAGCTGGACTTCATTAAAATTTAAGACTTCTGCTCTGCAAAATCACTATTGAAAGAATGAGAAGACAAGCCACTGACTGGAAGAAAATATTTGCAAAATGCATATATATATGATAAAGGACTGTTATCCAAAATACACAAAGAACTCTTAAAACTCAGCAACAGGAAAATGAAGAACCCAATTAAAGATGGGCAAAAGACCTGTGCAGACAAGTTGCTAAAAATGATACACAGAAGGCAAGGCAAGCAAGCACATGAAAAGATGCTCCAGGTTGTGGGCCATCAGGGAATTGCAACAGAAAACAACTAGATATGGCCACACACCTATGGGAATGGCCAGAGTTCGGAACCCTGACAGCACTTGACTGATGTTGTCACCTCTGCCCTCCTGAGCCTGGTGTCCTTTGTGGGGAGAGCTCCCTGCAGCAGGAGCTGCCTCTGCCCCTCCAGTGCTCTTCTCTTCCCCACACGGATTCCCCAGGCACCATCTGCATCTTAGAAGAAACTTCCACCTTCACTTCCCTCAATCAGTGTCCTCACCTAGTTCACATAATAATTTATCTCTTGTGGTTTTAAGCCACAACCCCACTGGAATTCGACCACACTCAGTGGAACTTCAGGGAATCAGTGCAGGGTTTTGTAAGGGGATGAAGAGCTTCAGAGCCAAGAAGAGGACTACACACAGGTTTCTGCTCAGATTCCCCAGGCAGCAGAAGGTTCCGTTTCCTATGTTCTCATGTTTTCTGTATTGGGTACAAGCTTGTGGTTAATTGAGGGAAAATTTTCAGCATGTGCAACATAGAAATATGTATTTGGTCTCTATGCTGTTTCCTAATAGAGCTCATAAAGCCCTTGTAATTTCTTGGGTGGTAGGAGTGCCTTTGTTCTAATGGGGCAACTCTGGGTGGGCTCCTGGCTGGGGGCTTGTCACCAGAAAGACCAAGCCACATGCTCCAAGGAGGAGAGGGGGCTAGAGGCTGAGTTGATACTTGATTGTGCCTATGACATGAAGCCACCATAAAAATCCCTAAAATACAGGGTTCAGAGTTTGGGGGTTGGTGAATACCACAGGCCAGAGGGTGGCGCCCCAAGCTTCACAGGGACAGAGTGCGCTCCTGAACCTTGCCTTATGTACTTCATCCTCAGGTTGCTCATATGAATCCTTCAATATCCTTTACAATGAACTGGTAATAGCAAGTAAAATGTTTCCCTGAGTTTTGTGAGCTGTTATAGCAGATTCTCAGACCCAAAGAGGCGTTCCTGGAAGCTTCCAACTACAGCCAAGTCAGACAGAAGTGTATGGGTTTTCCTCAGGACCCAGTACTTGCAACTGGTGTCTGGCTGGTGTCTGAAGTTGAGGACAGTGTGCGGGGACTGAGCCCTTAACCTGGGTCATCCGACACTAACTCCAGGAAGTTAGCGACATAACTAAATTGAGTAATATTAGGACACCCAGTTGGTGTCCAGAGACATGGAGAATAGATTGGTGGAGGGGATATGCCACCTGTCTCATGTCTAACTATTATTCTGAGGGGAGAAGCGGCTTTCTTTCAGCATGTCATGTTATGACTTCTTTTCAGATTCTCGAAAAGGCAAGCTTTAAGCTAAGCTGCATTTGGGGAGGAACGACACCAAAAAACCCTCTGAAAACCCAGCAGATAGTCTCACCCTAATCACAGAGGCGGCCTTAGTAGATACAGGAGAGAGCTACAAGGCAGTTCATTTTGCACAGCCACATCCAGAAGCAAGGCATGCTATGTTTATTTTTATATAGTTTTAAAATGGCCTTGGCTCTTTACCAGCAACAGATGATGTACTTTTTTTATTTTTAAAAAGATTTTATTTATTTATTTATGAGAGATACACAGAGAGAGAGGCAGAGGGAGAAGCAGGCTCCATGCAGGGAGCCCGATGTGGGACTCAATCCTGGAACTCCAGGATCACGCCCTGAGCCGAAGGCAGGCACTAAACCACTGAGCCAGCCAGGCATCCCAGAAGATGTACTTTTAGATCTTTAAGTCATCCTATGTAACTGTCACCTTTGGGCATTACACTGGTTTGATACACGGCTCTACTTGGCTCTCACTTATCATACTGAATTTTCTAAAAGCTGTATGGGCTTACTAAATTCTCCCTGGCAGGGATCCCTGGGTAGTGCAGCGGTTTGGCACCTGCCTTTGGCCCGGGGCGTGATCCTGGAGACCTGGGATCGGATCCCACATCGGGCTCCCTGCATGGAGCCTGCTTCTCCCTCTGCCTGTGTCTCTGCCTCTCTCTCTCTCTCTGTGTGACTATCATGAATAAATAAATAAAATCTTCAAAAATAAATAAATAAATTCTCCCTGGCAAGAAACTCCACAGGGATGGGCCATCCCTTAATTTTCAGGCTCCCGCTCAGTATAGCTGGCCACAGTCAGAGTATTCTGGCCTGGCACGAAAGGTCCCCTGCCTCACACGAACCTGGGCTCCGGCCAGCTCCTGGGTAGTGCTGGGTCCCTGACCCGAAGGCTGTTGCTCATCTTCCTCCTTGGGGCTCTGTAGGTGACCACCCCTGGCTTCGGGACCTCTATAGGCAGCTCTTTATCTCAGAATAGTTCTGGAGAACAGTGTTCCCTTTACCTCCCTCCATACCTGTGCCATGCGGCTCCAGAGCCTCTAAAATGTGCCGGGTGTGCGCAGAGATGTGCCTGTAAGATGCACGCTGGACTTCAAAGATGTGGTACATACAAAAGAATGTGAAATACCTCAATCATTTTTATTTTGATTACACGTGACATGACAGTGTTTTGAATATATGGGGTTAGATAAAAGATTGCTAAAATAAATTTCACCTACTCCTCTTCACTTTTTCAAATATGGCTCCTAGAAAATGTGAAGTGACTGGTAAGGCCCTGCAGACATTGCCACTGGCAGCATTTCAGGACAGACGCAGAGGAAAGGCCGCCCCCCAAGAAGGGGATCAGGAAGCCCTGGTTCAGGACCCCACCAACGCCGAGGGTGGAGTGGACGGGTCCCCTCCAGCAGCACCCCTCCCACCCCTTCCTAGATGCACAGGGGGCTGAAAGTGCCCCTAGCCCCGGGGCACCCAGGCCTCTGCCTCTGGCCTGCACCATGAATCTCCATCCGGAGGAGCCAAAGGGGAATTGAAATGGTGAAGAATTAAGTTTATTTCTCTCCCTCCAGGGTTTCCCATCAGAACTTGCTGTTCTGAATACAACTCTACTAAACGCCAGCCAGCCGCTGGGCCCCTTGCTTATGCCGGTGCTGTGCTGGCAAGTAAATTTTCTAAACATACTCTAAGGGGCCAATGCTATTCATAAACACAGAACAGGATGAATATATTTATAGTTACTAAGTTAATTACAACAATGGAAGACATTTGAAATTTTAACCATTTTGCTTTTTCAAAAGAACTAAAAGAGAGTCAACTTAATAACTAATCTTACCTGCTGGCTTCTGCAAACTAGTTACTTCAACCATATTTTAACAAACAGTAATAATATTAGAACAGTAATTAGGGAGAAGTTAATTGGATAATAGAGCTTTTCCATATTCAAATGAAAACACACAAGAAACTAGATAAATTTCAGCCCCATAAGTATGACCCTACGGCCTGTGTTTCATGGTGGCCCTAAGGGAGACAGAGCATTTGTGTGACTCTGGGAAAATGTTCACACTCAGGAATTCCTCAAGGGACTCAGGGCTGTTGAGAGATTTTACGCTGTATCTTAGCAGCCCATCTGGAGAAAGTATTTCAAAATAATTTTAGTAAAAAATCATTATGGCTTTTTAGGCAGAGATGCCTCGAGAGGAAAATTTGCAAGACTGGGTGAAGCCAGTGGCAATGAACTGCTATTTCTCTCCAGAGCCTGCTTCCTCCCTCCATCCCTCATTGTTAATACAGACAATCCTCCCAGCATCACAGGAATCCATGCTCTCTCTCCAGGGCCAGACAACAACGGTTAGTTGTGTCTGTGCTTCCTCAAAAGCCGTTGATCACCAAGACCCTCACCCACTCTGAGTAAATCCCCTTGGCACCCGGATGCAGAGGGAAAGCCTGACCTCAGTGACACAGCCATTGATGCAAACCCGGCCTCGTGTTCCTCAAACCACCTCTCAACTATAGATTTCTTTCCCTTAGAATATTGAAGCAAATTCTATGTGCATTCAGATTTTACCATGCTGTAACGCTACTCAATTTTCAACCCTTTGGATTTAAACTCAATCCGGAGAATCTGTGATAAGCACCTCCCGAACTCCTCCAAGATCATCTGCTCCGCCAAGCACTCGGAGCAGTGCTCCTTCTCGGCCTCTTCACCCTGAGCCAGCAGACAGGCGCACGTGGCCTCCACCACCTCCCAGGAGATGCACGAGGAAGACTGCCTGGCAGAAACAGAGCAGTTACAGGCCACCGTCCTCAGCTCCACATTTTAAATATCTTATATGTTCAAGGGGACGTCCTTGTCATGGTATTTTAAAGAACGTCACCAGTAAAATCGAATGGTATCTTCCTAATGTTGGAAACTGTGACAATATGAAGGACTGCTTTCAGAAGAGTAACACAGAGCACAGGCAACGGTCTACCTCTTGACATTCCTTCTCACAGCAGATTCTGAATATCCTCAAAGTTAGATCCACTACAACATTCAGAGGCACCGGGGCTACTGCATCACGCTGGTGGGCTGTGCAGCGGTGGAAGCAGGAATCTCAGATTGAGATAAGCCTTACAGGTGAGCCATGCAGCCTGGTCCAAACTCCGAGCAGAATATGTATGCTCAGGAAAGCCAGTGTCCTAGTGTCAGCCCCATCCTCCCCAGGGGCATCTGGCACTCCAGGATGCCAAAGGGCTCTGGGGACTTGCCCCGTTGGAGGGACACTGTCAGCCTGGCCTCCCCTCCCAACGCCCCTTAGAACCCTTAACCAGGTTCCCAAAGGTGGCAAGACCATATCATACAAGACTGTCCATGCGCCCCCGCTGGGCTCGAGGGGCAACCTGGCTTAGCTAGACACTTGCCCAAGCAGTGCTCAGACTGCAGAAGTTCTGGAAAACTTCCTATAGTCTTAAAAAGTATTGGATTATGGAAATAGACACAGGAGTTGGAATTGGTTGAAATCTCTCTAGACAGACAACACACAACGACTTTTGCTGAAGCTCAAGGAATAGGGCTGCCCTTGGGTCAAGAGTCACAGTATTTTGAGGCCAGACTCCAGCATGTGGAGGCTCCATCACATTCAGCCTGACACACAGCGTCCCGGTGCCAGGAGATAACATGTTCGCTTGCCCCTTCACAGAAGATGAAGCCACATCTGGTAAATGTTTACTGATAAAGACCTTTGCAGGTCACAGTGATGGTGTTTCTGATGTCTCTGACCAAATAAGCATAAACTTGGCTTTGCAGAATTATATGAATTAATGATATCTGGTGCTTTTTCATGATTTCATTCATGGTATTGAGTTGAAAGCCATTTTTTTTAATGGATAAATCTAGTCTATATAGTAAAATTATCACTCAACCTTTGAGATCTGCTAGGATTATAGTATGGCCTCGGAATAGTTAAATGGGACACTATCCACCTACTGTGAGATCCATGAACCCTCCAGTAAGGGACACAGTAGGCACGCTGTCACTTCATATGGTAAGGAGTACTTCAGGTCTGTGTGTCTCTGTCTTGAGATTGTGGCCTCACTGCCCAAGGGCAGTGGCCTATCAACAGTCCCTGCAAGGCCCTTCTGCTTGTGCACAAAACGGGTAACAGCCCAGGAAGACCGATGGACAGAGCAGTCTCAGCAGTGGGGCCCCCGAGGAAACACAGAGTGGGACCTAAGGCTGGTCAAGCAGGGGAGCTGCTGCTTCCGCCCCATCCCTCATGCCCACCCCATGGACACACACACTTTCTTTCCGGTATAGAGATTAACTGTCCTCAAATTAACCTGTTTCCCCTCTTTGGAGTACCTACCTATCTTTTCACAGTACCTACCTATCTTTTCTGAATTTTGGTAGTCCTGAGAATTTAGTTGGTGACAAATGATGGTTGCCTTCAAACCCTCCAATTTCCATATAGTTGGGCATGTTCATTAGTGTTTTCTGTTCTGGGCTTTCTTCATAATTTTTGCAACCAATGCATTTGCAAATAGAAGAACACATAATTTTGGCCTGGTAACATAAAATACTTCAATAAAATCAGACTGCACTATAATTCATCAAAAAACAACACATTCTATGTGGACCTTAGGTAACCCTGTGTGTGTGTGTGTGTGTGTGTGTGTGTGTGTGTGTGTGTGTTTAATCTGCAATTTTCACACCAAACACAGGGAGGGGATTTGGAAGGCTGGCATGTGAGTGTGAGCATGAGTCCCGAGCAGAGAGGGGGTCACTCTCCCTTCTCTGCAGGGGATGCCAGCAGAGTGCTGCCCCCTGACTGTGTCATGGGTCATAAGATTCTAGCTGTCTCAGCTCACCTCACTTCACTGCATGTCATAGACAATGTGGTTCTCACACACGGGAGGTCTGTGGCAACCTGTGTCCAGCAAGCCTGTTGACACAATTTTTCCAACAGTATTTGCTCACTTTGTGTCTCAGTCACATTTTGGTAATTATCTCAACATTTCAAACCTTTCGTTATTCTTATGTTTGCTATGATCTGTGTCCAGTGATGGTAACTAAGAGCTCAGGGAATAATTAGGGTTTTTTAATGAAGGTACACGCCTTGTTTTTTAGACCTAATGCTACTGTACACCTAATAGACTGCAGTGTCCTGTAAGCAGGACTTTTATCTTCACTGGGAAGCCAAAAACTTCATCTGACTGGCTTGGATGCGGTATTTGCTCTGTTGCTTTGTGGTCTGGAATCGAGCCTGCAGCATCTCCTAGGTGGGCCCATGTCATGCTGGCTCTGCTCTTGTGGGGAATGTGTAGGTGGGTAGAGGCTGAAACCCACCGAAGACAGGCCTTGAGTGGGTGTGAGGGGAGGCCTTGCTGCTTACTTGTGGGTGGAATTCGGTTCTTGCCACAGGGAGCATGCCTGGCAAGCCAGGGCCCAACCCCTTGCTTACACATGCCACCGGGCAGTCTGAAAGCTGGCCCTGCCAACTGCTGTGGCTCCCTCTTTCTTTCAGCTGCTAGGGCTGTCCCTCAGATCTCGTCAGCTCAGAGATGCACATCGAAGGGTATCTATTGTGTTCTACTCTGCACCTCTGGCTGTTTTGAGCAAGAGGCTTTTCAGGATCTCCAGTCCCCTCTGGAGACTACAGGACAGCTGCACCTCATGTGGGCTGCTGCCTGGCAGAGGCTCAGCCTCCAGAAAGTGAGCCTTCTCTCTGTCTCAGGCAGCAGGGAGGGTACTGTGAAGAGCAGGCAGGGATGCTGTCAGTGCATCTGAAAACTGCTTCGCTGGGGAGGTGCCTCACTGTTTGAATTCTGTATCTCCGCACGACTTTGCATTCTCACAATCCCAGCTGGGGGATTGCTTGGCCTGCTTACTCAGGCCTTCCAACATGTGTCCCCCGAATCACGAGGACTCTTCTCAAGCCCAATCATCTGTGACAACCTTTTAAAAGTAAAATTCACAGGTGCCTCCCCCCCACTCCACCCCCTGCAAAGACCTCAAGCAAACCAAAGGAGAGCTTTTTAAGGAAGAGTTACCTGGCTGCTTTGCAGCTGAGGTCTGAGAGCTCTTCCCTCCTCTCCCTCGCTTTCCTTCAACACCAAGAAAGAAGAGGGAAGATGAAGAGAGAGAGCAAGCCTCTCCGCCCCAGTGGGTCTGTGAGGAGCAGGCACACGCTCTGGTCCACGGGCGGCTCTGCACCACGACGTGTGCTGTCCGCCAGCCAAGGCCCACTGTCCACTGTGGTCTCTGAGTGCCAGCCCAGAGACAAAGCTCTGCGAGCAAGAGGCAAGGCCCACCTCTGGGAGCTCCCGAAGTGCTGTGGCAGAGTGGGCAGGGCCATGCAGTGGGCCCGAAGCAGGTGCCAGCCTCCCGGAGGAACTGTGGGTACATCTGCTGTGTCACTGAGCCCAGGGCCCTGGGGGGTGGGGTGGGGGGCTCACCTCGTAGCACTCGCAGTAATTTTTGAGACAGCCTGAGCGCCTGCAGTTACAGCCTTTGTTATGCCGAGGCTTCACATCTCCCAACTTCCCTTTCCCAATTTTTGGCTGGAAAGCTTCTGGATTTCGATCAAGACATGCCTAAGGCAGAAAACACAAAACTCCATCAAGATGTACCTTTTATTTAAAAACAACATTCAGTGAAAGTTGAACAACATTCCGTGAAAGTTCATTTGTCTGCTGTGTTAATCCAGTTGCTGCTTTAGAAGAGCCACACAGCACAGTGGACTATCAGTCAGTCGTCAAAAAGGATGAAATCTCACCATTTGCAACCACATGGATGGAGCTGGAGGGTATTATGCTGAGTGAAGTAAGTCCATCAGAGAAAGACAATTATCATACAGTTTCACTCATATGTGGAATTTAAGAAACAAAACAGAGGAGCACAGGGGAAGGGAGGTTAAAATAAAATAAGATGAATTCAGAGAGGGAGACAAACCATGAGAGATTCTCAATCATAGGGAAAAAAAACTGAGGGTTGCTGGAGGGGAGTGTGGGGGGACAGGGTAACTGGAGGATGGGCATGAAGGAGGGCATGTGATGGGATGAACACTGGGTGTTACATGCAAGTGATGAATCACTGAACTCTATCTCTGAAACTAATAATACATTACATGTTAATTAATTGAATTTAAATAAAATAAAATAAACAAAGAAAGAGCCACACGAGGCAGTGTGTCCTTCCATAGTTAAAGTGCATCCCCGGGATGCTGGGGTGGCTCAGTGGTTGAGCATCTGCCTTCAGCTCAGGTCGTGATCCCGGGGTCCTGGGATGGAGTCCTGTAATGGGCTCCTTGCAGGGAGCCTGCTTCTCTCTCTGCCTGTGTCTCTGCCTCTTTGTGTGTCTCTTGTGATTAAATACATAAAGTCTTAAAAAAAAAAAAAAAAGAAAGTGTGTCCCCTTCTTGTTTCATTTAATTCTTTTACACTGTAAAAGGCATTGTTTTTTTCCTGAGTTTCAAAGTCAGACATGCTTATTGTAAAATAACTGGATATTAAAGACTGTGTCCGTGTGGCTCTATTTCCTTTCCAGCATTTCTTGTGTACTTTTTTCCTGAGACAGCTGGGGCCATGGTGCTCACATTTATTAAACACTGATTGTGTTCCAGGCACCCTTCTATGCGATTTATGTGCACTTTTTCCCTTAATCCTCACCGCAGCCTTGGGGAACAAATACTATTGTTTCTGTCTCACAGATGAAGAAATCAAGGGCAAGAGGTTAAGTAATAAATGGCCAGTGATGGACTCGAATCCCTCTCCCTATGCTTAACCCAGCCCAGACACTCGGCCACCGGGCCACGCCTTGCTGACACAACATGCTCAGCTTTTTATCCTGGCTGGTTTAACTCTTTTTATGTATCTTTCTATGATCCATCTAGACAGACAAATGTGTGCATGTTTTTATTAACGAAGTGATTTGATGCAATTTGAGGAACACAGTAGCACCCCCTGCCCTTTGCTCTCCTCGTACAGATTAGTGGCTAGGGTCTGCGCCGTCTGACACAAGGCCTTCCCATCACCACAGAAGGTCCTTTGGGCAGCACTGGCCTCAAGTGAGGCTGCTACTGTATGTTTTTATTTCTATGGAAGGTGAGGGGCAGGGAATGCACCCATCCGTGGGGTGGAGCATGATGAACAGAGCACCAGTGTGCCCTGTGTAACCTCTGCCCAGCTCAGACTGGAGGGTAGTCCAGCCCCCAGGAACTCCCAGGACTGGTACCCATTGACACCCCAGTGGGAGCCACCGTGCTGACCTCCACTGCTTTCACTGTATGTGGGCCCCTGTGGCGTACCCTGTTGTGCCCGGCTTCCTTCAGCAGCACAGTGCCCACGGGACTTATCCACGTGCAGTGCATGGTGGGACTGCCTTCTTCACTAGTGTAGTAGTCCGCCATACGATACAACATTCTACCACTGATGGACACTGGGTCGTTTCCAGGGTGGGGCTACTGTGTGTGTCTGTGGTCGACGCATGCACTCATTTTTATTGTCTCTGTTTTCAGGAATGAAACTGCTGGATCATAGCATGTACCAAGGTTCATCTTTAGAGGCTATTGTCAAACAACCTCCCCAAGTGCTTGTACCAACTTATGTTCCTACCAGCAATTCTTGAAAATGCCAACACTTTTTAAATAAAACTTATATACATCCAATGATAGACAATCCTTTAACCCTGAAGAAAATGCTACACTACTAAAGTTTAGAGGCATCAAAATTTTCTTCTGTCCCCTGGATCCGGCTATATCAAAATGGGTAAGATATTTTCAAGTGATTTATCTGTAATTCAAGAGGAGAATTAAATTATTGTAGAAACAAAACAGACCAACCACGAGACAGCATGACAGTCTCAAGTCTACATGGGATAGTCCTTCATTGCCCTTTGCAAACAAGGGGCACCAAAATATGCCCCCAGAGCAGGCTGGTGGCCCCATGCCTACCCATCCTCCCTTCTTTAATGATCTTTTATGCCTACAAGAAGGGATGAAAACTGCAGGTTCCTGTATGTAGCTGTTAGCAAGCGCAGGGCTGCCAGAGTTGCTGCTGGCCCCTTGAGGAAAGTCCAAATTCTCCCCTTACCTGAGAGCTATGGAGAATAAAAATTAGACATGAGTTGTGGCTGAGAACCTCTACCCAGTTCTCTGAACAGCAGACTTTCTACACCTCTCAGGCTACACTCCTCAAGCTCAGGCTTATGTACTACATGACAGGACCAAATCTCTAAACCCCAACACAAGACAAAGTGGACATTTGTACATTCTGAAATCAGAACCTTCCAACAGTGCTGTGCCACTGAAGTCATCCCACATGGTAGAGAATAAAGATCTTTCTCTGGCTGCTAACTCCTTACAGCTCTTGTCCACGGCCACCTTCAGGAAGAATCCTACTCAGTGTATACTCATCAACACTTTGGGTTTTCCCAATATTGAAATCAGTTGGGAGTCTCTAGAGATGACAGCTTTATGAATATCTCAAGCACTTTTTTAAAAAAATTATTTTTAGAGAAAGAGAGGGAGTGTGTGAGCAGGGGAAAGGGAAGAGGGAGAGAGAGAACCTCAAGCAGACTCTGTGCTGAGCACAGAGCCCAGTGTAGTGCTTGGATCCACAACTCTGGGATTATGACCTGAGCCAAAATCAAGAGTCAGACGCTCAACCTAATGAGCCACCCAGACACCCCATATCTTAAGCACTTTAAAACACTTTTAGAATGCATGTATTTAGTGGAAAAATTGTTACCTTAATGGCCTTAAACCGTTGGATTTCGTGATGTAGATTGTTACAACAATTATTACAGTTGCAGTTGTTGCAAAAGTCCCCACTGGCAAAGCAATCACAGTACCTGTGAAGCAACAACACAGTGTGTCAAAGGTGTGGATGGCATGAGCAAATGACAATAGCACCCACATAGGAAAAGAGCCTGCCAACATGCTGTAGTTCAGTACAACTTTTATTTAGATGATTCTGACTCCTTTTTTATGAAAGCTACAACACCTGGGATGATGCTCTCCAGTGACAGAGGAGAAAGAGAAACCAGTTAAAACCACTGGTTTCATAATATAGGAGTTTGCAGAGCAAAACAATTTCCTGGATCCTGTCCCTTGTTGTCCATTGCCTCCTGTCCCTAGGTGCCCACTGAATCTCTCCCAGGAGCACTACCAGTGCTGGAGCACTGGCAGGCAGACACCATCAACCACCACCACTCCCAGTCCACCCACACAACTGAAGCTGAGTTCTCTTCCTGGCCAGACATTGACTATGAGTGAAAACTAATGGGGCCTGGAGGCTAAATGTGGCTTGGGCTTGATCTTACTTCCACTCCCTGTTGACCTAGGGGGGAAGAGACGGATGGTGGAAGAAACACACGTACGAAGTGACTGCTGTCATATTCTCTTATAATAAAAGTGCTGTTGGGGAACTCAGATTCTGCAGAACAGCTTTTTTAGCAGAATTTGTCCCCAAATGTGTCCACTGTGCCCTGGTATTCTGGAGGTCATAAAGGTATTACTCGGTGACAGAAACGGTGTTCCTTGAAAAACCATCAGCTGTCTACAGCTGTGCTCTTGTAAGACTCCTGCTCTCATGCTGCAGAACAGAGGCATTTATAGGCCTGTGGCTCAAATGGTTCAGTGTGGGCAGGGATATGACATGTTTCTCAACTCATGTAAAAATTCAGTGTTAAGGCAAGGACTCCCAATATCTTACCTATAACCTGAACCCCAGGGAGGTTTCGGGAGTTCATCAGCCACTCCACAGCTTCCGTTCGTGACTGGAGAAGACCCACATTGCTCCCTCCTGAGAGCATGAGTCATTGAAAAGAGCTTCAAATCCAGGTTTCTCATGTCAGCTCTGCCACCAGGTCCCCATGTTAACTGATATAGGTTATTTGTCATTCAGCATCTTGAGCTATAAAATGGAAGTCGTGGCATCCAACCTACCAGTCTCAAGGGGCCACCCAGGGGAGCTCAGGACATCCCATAGACATGCTTCCTTTACAGTGCTGTGTGATGCCAGGAAGGCCAATGTCTGGCAACGTGGTAGACCAGATAGATATCTCTAGAAACCTTACTGTATGTAAAAGTCCCCACAGAATTCCTAAACGTTATTCTTTTAACATTTGTTTCAATTTTTTAAAATAATATTTTAAAATGCATGTCAAGCCAAAAGAAAGTAAAAGAGATTATCAGAGGTAAAATAAAGAAAAAACTATGCACCTAGAGGGAAGAGTTCTGTAGCTGCTAAGTTTTGTCCTGGGGCATCTGCAGGTCCCTGGTGACTCAGAGCCTGCTCATGCAGGAGACAGGACACCGAGTCAGGACTATGAGAGGAGTTGCACCAGAGAGCCCCCCAACACCCGCACCATGTAAAGCATGGATCCTTGAAAGGCAACCTCTCCACAAATCTACTTCATGGAAGGAGTGGAGATACATCCCTCTCTGAAGCACAGGGGTAATATGAGTGTGTCTCCTAAGGCTTCCTGACCCCTGGGATGGACAGAAGAAGGAAGAGATGACAGAAATTTGGAGGCTGGGAAGCAGAGGGGAGAGAGTTATAAATGACAGACTGAAGAATCCTGAACCCTGGCCCATCAGGAGAGAGGGAAGAAGCAGAAGCAGCTCTGAAGACTCGGATGCAGCAGTTGCAGTCTGCTCTGGAGTGGAGTGCAGGAGGGTAGGATGAGAAGAGAACTGGTTGAAGTTCTCTTTAGAACCCCCAGGCTCCTCCCCTTTCCAGCACCCTTCTCTCCACCACTGTAGCAAGATACTGAAATTACTTTCTGGGGTAAAACAGTTGAGGACGGGTGGGTATCACAATGAACCAAAGGAGGAAAGGTGAATATTGAGACCTGAGGATTTCTTCTCCTTGACCCCTAGAATCCTAGCGCCACAGTGGAAAAGCCTTCTTTCAGGACGCCAACCAGACCAAGACAGAATACAGAGAGAAAGAGCCCCACAGTGAGTCCCCCAAAAGATGGCTTAGTCATACCACCAAGAGTCCCCAGGAAGCTTATGCCTCATTCTTAAATGTGAGTGGAGTGACAGCCAGAGATCTGCAGATATTTCAGGAAACCTGACATGAAAGACAAGAAGCCCAAAAAAACACACTGTTTAGGGAAAGGAAACTCGGGGTGTGTGTGTGTGTGTGTGTGTGTGTGTGTGTGTGTGTGAGCACTAGCAGCCTTAGACAGATTAAGAGGCAAGAAAATTATACTTAAAAAAACAGAGTATAAAAATGATGTTTGGGGGGGGGGAGTAATCACAGAGAGCATTATCTTAACAGAAGATATGAAAAGTAGGACCCCTGCCCTCCACCCCCCAAAAAGGGAAGTAAAAACAACAGGAGAAAGAAAAATGTAGAATCTGTTTCCTAAGTCCAAGATTTATGTAATTAGAGATCTGGCATGTGTTTGCAGACTAAAAAGACTGCCAAGTGTCCAGCACAAGAGGTGAGATAGTCGCAAAGCAAGACTTCACTATCCAGTTTCAAAGCACAGAGAACAAAGAGAGGATCCTACAAGGCTCCAGAAAGAATAAAGCAGGTTTCACACAAGGGGCAAGAACAAAGATACTATCAAAATTTCAATAGCAGTAGTGAAAACTAGAAGAATGCAACAAAACCTTCAAAATTCTGCAGAAAAATTCAACATTTAAAATCGAACTGAAATTGGAAATCTAAATAACTATCCAATCCAAAATAATTGTCTAGGTGTGAGGACATATTCGGGCAGGTTTAGACATGGGGGTTCTGGAAAGATAATCTCTGTGCACCCTCTCTCAGGATGTTCTTGGAGGATGTGCTGCATCAAATGATGCAGTGAGTCAAATGAGGGAGATGACTGGGATCCAGGAATCAGGGAATCAAACCTGAGAAGGAAGCAAAGGAAGCCCTTGGTGTGGTGGCAGAGGGAGAGTCCATGGTCAGAGCTGTCCATCAGGCCTGGAAGCCATCCCATCCAGAGTGGGGCAGGCAAATGGCTCTGAGAAAGGCTTCCTCTGACAACACAGCCTAGTATGTAGCAGATCTGAGCATGGTGGGAAGACAGCTATACACCCAGAGGGCAGTTCAGAGTTAAATTAATGCCATGTACACAGAAAGCTAAGTACCAACTACTAACTCAAAGGAAAAGATGGAGAAGTTCAGGAAAGGAAATTAATCAAGGTCTAGCAGTGAGTAGTGTTTTCCTAGTTGTGAAATATAAACACTACTGATCTAACCACATATTTCTAATGTCTGGATGTGGGAAATGTGTGTGTGTGTGTGTGTGTGTGTGTGTGTGTTGAGGGGGGAGGAAACAGAGCCAAACCCACATCTTCCATGATGCTAAAATAAGAGATTATGCCCAAATAGAAAAGTCAAGAAGTTAGCAAAGCAGGCATATTATTTACATATGTGGAAATATTAAAAGATTCTGTTTAAAGTGTTGACAATTCCTGGAGATCAAAAAATAATGGACAATTGTCAGGGAGCTACCATTCTTTGTCACAAGTCTTACATAATTACTTGGCTTTTAAAACTCTGTGTGTAGAGTGCTTGGCTGGCTCAGTTAATGGAGTGTGCAACTCTTGATCTTGATTGTGAGTTCGAGCCCCATGTTGGACATAGAGGTTACTTAAAAACAAAATCTTTAAAAAAGATAAAAATAGGGGCACGTGGGTGGCTCAGCAGTTGAGCATTTGCCTTTGGCTGAGGTTGATCCTGGGGTCCTGAGATTGAGTCCTGCATCAGGCTCCATGCAGGAAGCCTGCTTCTCCATCTGCCTATGTCTCTGCCTCTGTGTGTCTTATGAATAAATAAAATATTTTAAATATAAATATATATATAATTTAAAAACCTCTATGTGTATATAATATGGATAAAAATAATAACTAAATTAAAAGCAAGAAAGGATAAACTGAAAGATAAAGAAATTAGATTGCGGCACATCATAAAAGACAAAGGGATTAAAAACACAGAAAAGAGGTTAAGAGGAATGGTGCATAGTTAGAAGGACTAGCAAATGGCAGATCAGCATTACAGGACAGAAGAGAACTAAGGTAAGAGGCTGTGGAATGAGGATGCCTGTGAATGTTCCAGAACTGTTGAAAGTTGTGGATCCTCTGACTTCAAAAACTTAACGAGCCCCCAAAAAGATAAATACAGAGAAAAAAGAAAAGATAGAAGGGAAATGTTAAAAGCCTCAGAGAGAAAAAGACAGATTATCTAGACTGGCAGCTTACTTATTGTTAGAAATAATGGGAAAAAAAAAAAAGAAATAATGGGAAATAGTAAAAACAGTATCTTCAAAGCTCTGAAAGGAAAACCAACAATCCAGAATTTTATACCCAAACTACCCTTATTCACTGAGGTCCAGGCCAGGCACAATTCTTCTCTTGTTCTACATACTTTGCTGAATGACTTGATTTATTAACTCTTGCCCTTCACTTTTTTCAACTTTATGTTGAAGATTTTTAAATCTTTATCATCAAACCTACTCTCTTACCCTAAAATACTCATTTTATTCTTCCACTAACATCATGAAAGGATTATCTACATCTGCTGCTTATCCATCCTCGTCACCCATTCACCTTTTACTCTACCTCACTCCAACTTTCTTCTCTGCCCCACTGGCTCTCAAAAGCAATCAACAACCTCCTTACTGGGGATGAAAGGACCTCTTCACTGCACGTCTGTCTCAGCTGCTGTGACACTCTTATGTTCCAGAAACACATTTTCAACTTCCTGTCAGACATTTTTACCTCCAATTCAGTGTGTCTGGCCTTTAACTTGCAATCTTCTCCCACCCCTCTCTGTTCAAGCTATGCTCCCTCTCTACATCCATGGGGCCACCCATGGCTAACATTATCCCGAGTCCCTTCTGATAGTTACCTTTCCCCACACCTAAGGAGTTTTCAAGTCTACTGATTCTGGCTCATAAATGTCTTTTTAAAAATTTTATCTTTATACAAGTAAATCACATTTGTTGAAGACAAGTTTTTGGATATCAATAAGCAAAAAGAAAAAAATTATAATCACTCAGAATTCCACATATGACCATTTGGTGAACATATTTCAGACTTTCTAAAACTATGCATACTGAAATAAACATATGTTGTTCAATTACATATTATACACAAACAAAAACAAGATCATATTCTATACACTGTTTCAGTGTGTTTTTGTTAGTTATCAATATCAGTAATCAGTTTAACTACTTGTTTTTATTACTCATCAATATTATGAGTATTTCCCACATACATTGATTTAAACACCATTTCAGTGACTACACAGTGTCCCCTTCTACAGCAGCATCATAATTCAGTTAATAACTCTCTTCAGGGAAACCTGGGTGGTGCAGCGGTTTAGCGCCTGCCTTTGGCCCAGGGCGTGATCCTGGAGACCCAGGATCAAATCCCATGTCGGGCTCCCGGTGCATGGAGCCTGCTTCTCCCTCTGCCTGTGTCTCTGCCTCTCTCTCTCTCTCTCTCTGTGTGACTATCATAAATAAATAAAAATTTAAAAAAAAATTAAAAAAAAATAACTCTCTTCATACTGAACATTTAGGTTATTTTATATATTTTGGAAGGTAAACAATACTACACCAGTGGCACTGGCCTCCTTTCCATTCCAGAACCCTGTTCCTTCCTTCTCTTGCCACAGGGCCTTTTCATGTGCTATTTCTTCTGTCTAGAACACTCTTAGTCATCCACTCTCAATCCACTTCCATCTGATTAACTCTCCTCATCTAAATACGCGCCTTAGGGAAGCCTTTGCTGGCTTTCATACTTGATCAACTCTCCCCTACACACACCCACTACTACTCCTTTGGCACATTTTCCACATTTCCACAATGACCTTTATGTATATGATTATTTTATTCATGTCCATCTCCCCCTTAGACCGTGTGTGTCAAGAGGACAGGCAGGAGGATGGGCACCGAGCATGGGCAGCAGCCACAGTCTGGGGGCCGCAGGGGACATGGTTCTGGTGATAAAAAGTCCAAAAAGCATAGCCGGCGCAAGGAAACATACTCAATGTATATCTACAAGGTGCTAAAGCAGGTGCACCCTGACATCGGCATCTTTTCCAAGGCCATGAGCATCATGAACTCGTTTGTGAACGATGTGTTTGAACGGCTGGCTGGCAAAGCTGCCCAGCTGGCCCAGTACTTGGGCCAGACCACACTGACATCCTGGGAGGTCCAGACGGCGGTGCGTTGGCTACTGCCTGGGGAGCTGGCCAAGCATGCCATATCTGAGGGCACCAAGGCCATCACCAAGTACACCGGCTCCAAGTGACTCAGGGCCTTCTATCAATAAAGAGTGAGCTGCTCCCCAAACAAACAAACAACAACAACAAACTATCTTGTTCACCTCAGCCTTCCTCACTCCTGAAATCACAGACATTCAAAAATATTTGTGGAATAAATGAGTAAATGTATATGTCTGTTTTTTTCTTAATTGCTACCATACCTGCCTCAGTTCAGGTCTTTCTCACCTCTTCTACAGTCTTGTGATATAGCCTCTTAACTAATTTCACTTTCAACCTCCTCTATTTTGCCATCAGTGCTAATTTCCTAAAACATGTATCAGGCAAAAAGAAGCAAAAAAAAAAAAAACAAAACAACAAAAACAACCTGTAATCAGAAAAACACAAAATAAGATGCTATTGTGCATATTGTGCATTCCTGGTGAGAATGTGAAATGGCATAGCCACTGTGGAAAACGGTATGGGAGTTCCTTAAAAAGTTAAAACACAGACTTACTATATGATCCAGCAATTCCACTTCTGGGTATATCTACTCAAAATAATTGAAAGTAGGGACTCAAAACAGATGCTTGTACACTAATGTTCACAGCAGCATTATTCACAGTAGCCAAAAAGGTGGAAACAACCCATATGTCCATTACCAGATGAAGAGCCATACAGAATGTGGTCTATACACACAATGGCATAGGAGTCGGCCTTAAAAAGGAATGAAATTTTGATACATGTTACAGCAGGGATGAGCCATGGATGCTGGGTGAAAGATGCCAGACACAAAAGATTTTACTCATATCAGGTCCCTAGAGTAGGCAAATTCAGGAACAGAAAGTAGAACAGAGGTTTCCAGGGACTGGGGAGAGGAGACAACAATTATTTACTGGGTACAGAGTTTCTATTTGAGATGATAAAAAAGTTCTGGAAGTAGATGTTGGTGATGGTTGCACAACATGGTGGATGTAATTAGTGCCATTGAATTGTACATTTAAAAATGGTTACAATCATAAATTTTTTCTTATGTATATTTTACCACAAAAAAACCCTCCATGACAAAACAAGATATACAAAGTATGTATGGAATGCTGCCATCTGACTGGGGCAAAAAAAAACTTAAATAAATAAATTTTAAAACTTCAAAAAAATAAGGTGGTACAAATATGTCCACACATATCAATAATGACAAAAAGAGTACAAATGGATTAAAGAAGCCTATTAAAAGATGTGAATTATTAGATTTGCTTTTTTATAATCCAGCTATAGTTGGACTGCAGAGGTCACACCTAAAATAAAACACCCTCACAGAATGTGTGTGCAGAGAGGAATGAGTGGGAGTGTGCTTGGTAACACCAACCAGAGAATACAAGGGTGACAACATGAGTGTCCACAAGGAAAGTACTTAAGGCAAAAAGCAACAGGATACAGAGTATATTTAACAGTTGATGGAAGCATTCAACAAAAAGATACAACAACCATAGATTTATATGCCCTTTACTACAGACTCAATACATATCAACCAAATGGGATTATAGGGAAAAACAGAAAAATCCCAACCAGTGAGAGGTCTTAACATATTTTTATCAAAAACAGATAAATTACACAACATTTAATAAACATTTAAGCAACAAAATTAACAAACCAGACCTAATGGATAGTAAATACATCCAACAAGTACAGAATATACATGTTTAAGTTAATATATTTTAAAAATCAATCAAACATTAATTCATAGAGAAAGTCTTTGTTCATTTCAGAGCATTGATACCATAGAGACCACATTATCTGACCACACAATAATCAAAGCAAAAAATTAACAATTAAAATGTAGTTTAAACATATATCAACATACATATACACATACACATCTGGATACTACAAAATGTGCACCTGAATAACTCATGGGTGAAGAGAATGTTACAATGAAAATTTAAAAATATTCCAATTGAGTAACAACAAAAGCACCTCATACCAACTCGTGTGTGCATTAAAGCAGTGCAGGGGCTAATCTTAAGGTTTAAAGGCATTTCCTAAAAAAAAAAAAAAAAAAATTAAAAAGAGAAAATAAGCATTTAGCACAAAAAGCTAGCAAGGCAAGAGAGTAAAATAATACAGGTGTGCAGGGGAAATAGTAAAGAGCAAAATTTAATGTACCTCTGAAATAGGAAACAGAAATATAAGCAAGAAAATCCAGAAAACCAAAAGCCAATGCCCTGAAAAGGCTGACAAAATAGGCCAACTTCCCATAGGAAAGATCAAGAAAAAGAAGAGAGACATGCAACAATAGTGGAAACTTAGAAAATGTACAAGGTACAGAGACAACTTTTAAAACAATACAAGAATATATAAATAAGAATATACAAGTAGATTTTAAAATTTAGAGAATTCAACAATTTTCAAGAAAAATGTAAAACATCAACATCAACTCCAGAATAAATAAAAACTTAGAAAAAGCAATAGCAATGAGAGAAAGTGACCAGGTAGCCTGTCCCCTTCTCCCACTGCAGCCCACAAAGATCCCCAACCCCAAAGGTTTTACAAGCAGAGGGGTTATCACACTTCAAGGACAAACAAGTGCCACCTAACCTGAACTTTCTCAGAGGCTTCACAGAAGAGCCTGGGGTAGGGGTAGGGAAGCCTAACAGTGCATTTTATTAGAAATACAAAACACTGGTTTTGTAAAACTAAATTTTAGACATGGAAGAAAGGGAAATTGTAGATCTACTCCACTCTAGAAAAGATGCAAAGCCCTAGGCAGAATTATTAGAAAACCAGATCGTGCAGTGTTTACAAAAAGGTAAAATAGGTATATCATGGTCAATTTGGGTTCAATCCCTAGAGTACAAGGATTAACATTAGAAAATTTATTGTAATAGATCATATTATAAGATTAAGAGAAGAAAACAGTGATCATTTCCACAAATGCAGGAAAAAGACTGATAAAATTCACCACTCATGTATAATAATAAAAAAAAAAAAACAGAACACCTATGTTTAGGAACATAAGAACTAGAAGGAAACCCCCTTAGCTTGATGCAGGTGTGCAGTGGAGGAGCAGCCCTTCCACAGTAGCCACTGTCCCCCTATTCTACAGCAGTAGCATTTCAGATGAGCACGTGGGTGGCTCCACTCAAGACCACAATTCCTGGCTTCCAACCTCACCTAATCTGAGCACAGGACAAGGTTCTGGCCAGTGGAGCAAGAGTGGAAGTGATTTGGGCAATTTCTGGTTATGCCTTGAAAGGTGAGAAGGGTGCCTTCACCTTTTTTTCTCTTCCCTAGAGGCTGGAATGAAGGTGAAGGTGGGGAAGCCTTCCATTGAGGACGGCAGAACAGCTGACAAGGGAGGCTGATAGACTAAGCTGAAGCTGCCATGTGAGCCCCCAAAAGACTGCAGTTTAGAGTCTCTATTATACAGCATGTAACCATGGAGTATATCCTTAAAACCTATAGCAAATATCTTATTTAGGGCCAGGCAAGGGAATATTAGAAGTATTACTAATAAAACCAGGAGCAAAAGTACTTCCCAACATGGTAGAGGCTGTGGTAGAGGCCCTCGCTAATACGATACGACAAGAAAAAAAGAAAATAGAATAAAGATAGGGAAATATGTCATGGTCCTTACTTGCAGACAAGACAGTTGTTTAAATACAAAAGTGAAGGAGGTCCAGAGACGAATCATTATAACAAGTGGGATCCATGCACAGAGCAGGATTGAGAACCCAGAACCAGAACCAGAACCGCACACAGACATCACACCCTGACAGCCAACATGAAATGTGCTGCATATCACTGGAACTATATTAATGTTTTGCAATAAATGGTGCTAGACAATTAGTTGTACAAATGGGGGAATAAATGAAATTAGATCCCTACCTAATCCCATTCATAAATATCAATTCCAGGTGCTTTAAGGCCAGAAGGAAAAAAACAAACTTCATAAATTTAGAACAAACTCTTAACAGCACAACTATTTAAACTTGGGATATGGCTGGATTTCTTGAATTCCCTTCAAAATTCCCTGCAAAATCACTTCCCTCTCTGAAAAGGCCCAAACTGCTCTGCTCCAGTTGGTAGCAGCAAGAGAGCTAACAAAGCACCGTCCTCTACGGTCTGAGGCTCCCCTGCTTGACAGACCTGGTGGAGATGGGCTTCAGGGCTCCAAATCTCCCATGGCAGAAAGTCTGACTGCCAGCTGGTGGATGAACCAGTGTGGCTGGCGGTCTCCAGGAGCACACCCAGAGTTTGTGCTTTCACCACTGCTGTACATGGTCTATGTGTTCTTTGCTCTAGGGACTCGCACTGGCCCCCTTCCATGGGCCACTCTTCCTGTTGCCTAGGAAACCACATCCACAGCCACCAAGTGAGCTTTGGTGGTCCCTCTTTTGTCTGTGAAACACATGAAGGAGCATCACTCTGTTATAGGTGCTGTCTTTGAGACAGAGATTACTTTAGTGCTGGGAAGTGGGCAACATTTCAATGCTTCTGGGTAATTCTACTCTGCGACTTAACAAGAAAGTGAAAATGCTGCCCAAGAAAATAGTTCGGACACAGGAACACCGTACTCTAGAATTTTAGAGTCTCAATGTGTTTGAAAAGACCCGAGATGACATATATTCTAAACTTATTTTTAATTCATTGGCCATTCTGACAAATTCTTCAAAACACTTTAAAACATTGGCATTGGGCAGCCTGGGTGGCTCAGCGGTTTAGCGCTGTCATTGGCCCGGGGCATGATCCTGAAGACCCAGGATCTGGTCCCATGTCAGGCTCCCTGCATGGAGCCTGCTTCTCCCTCTGCCTGTGTCTCTGCCCCTCTCTCTCTCTCTCTCTCTGTCTGTCTGTCTGTCTCTCATGAATAACTAAAATCTTAAAAAAAAAAACATTGGCATTAAATATTTAAAACCTTTTTAGATGCATATTTCAGCATTTCCTAAAAATTTAAGGAGCCCCCTCAGAGGCCAAAAAAATCATAGAAAAACAAAAATTTAGAGAAGGAAGCTAAAGTTGAAGGCTGCAGCCATCTGAGGGTATCTGTGATCCCGAAACCAAAGGCAAATGTGTTTAAGAACATGTAGAATATGCCAGCCATTGCTCTAAGTGTTCTACATGTATCGACCCAAAGCCTAGGGCATACCCCAGCAGGAGATCAGCTCCATGAGCTGGCATCAGACTGAAGAGTGGAGGGTCTACACCCAGGGAGTGAGTGAGTGCGCTAGGAAAATATGCCCTGCAGAAGAAAAGGCAAGAAAATGCATCCATCTGGACACTGGCTTGGGAGGAGGGGGCTCATCTGGGTTTGAATTCATACTGTGTCCTAAAATAAGATCTTAGGAAAAATTTTAAGTTGTCCAAATTGGAAGTGCCACCAAGGCCAAAGAAGAAGCAAACACAAACTCTCCCTGCAGGAATGCACCCTCAGGCCAATCTCAGAATTCCTGTATATAAAGTCCCAGTGATTATAATTTACAATTTGTAAATATTTGCAAAATACATGTGGTAACAAGTGAAAAATCAAGAGAACACTAGAATCAGACAAGCAAAGATTAGAATTTTGAGCTACTGAATGTGAATTAGAATATTTGACATTTTGTAACAGAAAAGAAGGAATCTAAAGTATAAGTAAGAAAGAGGAGATTATACAAAATGATTACCCAGATTGGATCTTTTAGCCACAGGATTCTGATTAATTATAATTATTATGTAATATAATTATATAATAATTATAAAATTATAATCAGAGACAAAAGGCCATTTGAAAAACCAGTATTAGAGACTGCCCAATCTATGATTAAAATCTTGATTTGGATTTGATTAGGGTGAAAACAATGCGGATGATATAACTGCTCCTAACAAATCCCACCCAGCATCTCAGCAAAAATTGAATCAAAATGAAGGATACTTAAAAAACTTTGTTTCGATTTGCTGACTAATGTATTTCAGGACTAATTAAAACTGTGTGGAAAAGCATCCATACCCGTAAAGCGGGTTCCTCCTTTCAGAGTGAACTAACTCAGGAGACCTCTTTCCCACAGAGAGCACTCCTCCCCACTCTGTGAAGTTACTGCCCAGAGGTCTGGAATACCACACTTATGTCACAGCCTACATAAAAAAAAATCCTGTTACAGAAGTGACTTTCACAATCAATGCTTTTATAAACTACATATGAAGCAGATCAATGTTTAAAATATATGAAAATATTAAGACATAGGTAGCAGTGGAAAGGGAGAAGTGCACTGCTCACAAACTCTTAAATAATCAGTGAATTTTCAATAAGATAATCACAAAACATTTATCTACCTTTTTATTAAGTTTACATCAATGCCATTTTAATTGTATAGACTAATTTTATCATTTAAAAATAATTCCCAACTTCCGCTGACTAATGACACATCACAGAAAGGTCGAAGTCCATTATGTAAAAGTTTCGAGGAAACCAGGAGAGGATTTAGCAGGGGTGGCTCTAGCTTCTCTGGAAGAGGGAGGGAGGGACATGGGTGCAGAGTGAAACCCTCACAGGGACAAGCGGTAGATAATCCCCCCAGAAAGCCTGAAAACAGAAGCCAATAAAACAGTCGCTTCTAGGGAGGAGTCCAGAGAATGGGAAGAGGTGGAACAAGGTACTATTACTTTCCATTGTCATCTGGCTATTGTGACTGATTTTTACCCATGTGCGTGTATCGCTGTGATTTTCAAAAAATACAATAATGTGTTTCTCGCTTCATTGATGGCCAATTCATAGCAATCCCTCTGGACCTTTCTCCTACAATACTCCCAGTGAAGCAAGACCAGCACACCCCAAGAGAATGATCTTCTGTCACTGTAAGAACATGACTTGTGGGGAGAAAAAGAGTAAAGGAAACTGAAAGCTATCTCATTATGTGATGGTGGGGCAGGCCACAGAGCATCCACTCCCAGCAAGGAGTCCCGGCCGAAGCTCCCCAGCACCTGCAGCGCACGCACAGAAACAGTCATGTTGCCGCCAAGCACGGTCGGCCACCAAGAGACCTGGTGGTTGCCTCTGCACAGGTGGGTGAGTTTACCCACTCCTCAGCCTTTCCGAAAACAACCCTTCCAGGGATCATTGGTTTCTCAGTGATTGATGCCAACAAACCGTGATGCACTGATCAGAATGCCACGTGTTCATTTCAGGTGCAAATAACATCCCCTTCCAGGGCTCATCATGCTTGAGGCCCCCAGCTTCTCAGCGTGGAGCTCCCAGGGCAGTGAGATCACGGCCAGGCGGTGTGACGTGCTGAGCGTGGGGTCGGAGGTGCAGGGTCCTGAAGCAGGACGTGAGTGCCGTAAGCCTCTTGCACACAGCACACATCCTTTCCCTTGAGAAGGCGGTGCCCACGTCCCTCGGAGACAGTGCCTCCTCTGTCTGAGAGCACAGGACACACTCTGAACCTCCTTTTCCTTTGTTCCAATGCTGACCCAGCCCACCTGGGATGGCAGATTCTTTCTTTAATGCATCAGTCACCTATTAATCTGGAAAACTGCTTCTGGGCAGGAAGCCATGTCCTTGGGCTTCCATTGTGGGGTCATCAGTAAGTTAAACCCTTCTTAGAGCCCCACCTGATAATCTCTACATCTTGCTCTAGGCTTCCCAGGTCATTGGGTCTCCCCAGTCCCCAGACAAGACTACAGCTGGGCAGCTTGGTCCCCAGGCCCGCCCTAATCCTGGCTCTGTCCACTCTACACGCTACCACTTTGTCTTCCACCGCAGCGGACGTCTCCATCTGGGCCAGCCACTCTGGCTCGACAGTGTCACGCGGTCCAGGCTTTTCCCTCCGCTCTCCTTCCTCCTCACCCAGAGCTGCATGTTAGTGGTCTCATGGCGCGTCCAGCGTTCAGAGAGGTGCGTGGCTGGCATTCACAGACTAAACCAGGGATAGCTCAAATGTTTTCACATGGTCAACCCTAGATTTCAGCACTGCTTTCGAAAGAAATGGATTTGTCTTTTCAGTGAACCAAGTTTCTCGGACTTCTGGCTTTGTACCCACTTGTATACCCCCCAAGTCACTATCCCATCAGCGGAGCTCCCAGTGACTTCAGCAGGAGCTCTGCAATGGAAAAACCACGTGGAGACAGGTTAGACATCAGGATGAGGATGGATTCCCCCTCCAACATGTCACCTCAAAGCCAGGCAAGCCTTCAGGACAGAAACCGGGCAAAGCCGAGAGCAGGGCAGGCAGCATGAATACCGTCCACACGTGGCAGAGCAGGAGCAGATGTTGGATCCACCTCCCATGTCAGCCACACTGTGTGCCCATGGCCCATGACTCTGCTGCACAACCTGCCCTACTGCCCCTGCCTGAGCCTCCTGTGAGCTGGCATCCGTGGGGCAGGATTTTTCTGAGAAAATTCAACATGAAGTGAACCCATCCACCAAACTTGTAAAAACCAGGATGTGGAAATGTCATAGTTAGGGTTCCACAAGGATGTCATGGTCAGCACCTGTCCGAGGGGCAGAGATGTAAACCAAAACCCAAGAAAGTCACACTACGGGAGGTGCAAGGCCGGGTCCTTTACTAAGTTAATGGGCCAAGATAATCCCAAGAGACCTGACCCAGGCTTGTGCAGAAGGCACGGCGTCTGGCGGCTCTGGCTGGCGGTGAGTGCTAGCACATGGCTGTCAGACCTCGGCTGTAGACTGTGCACTGCTCGCCACCGAGGCTTGTCTGGACTCTGTGCCACTTACTGACTTCTAAACAACCTTATTTCTATTTAATAATGAAGGATTTGTGATTACTTACAATTTCAGACACTGGGATTTGGTACAGTTACATGGCTTTTTAGACTTTGTGTCCCATGAACTAAGAGTTACTCTATAAAGATTAAAAAAGAGAATATTCAGATCATTACTATTTAAAAGGAGAATTAGCTAAGCATCTGGTGTTTTTGAACAAATACTGAAAACTTCAACACCAGGGAGTTATGGGTATTATTTACTGGAGCCTGATCATGAAATGGAAGTGGTGTGCATATCTACAATATGATGGATCTAGCCTGGCCAATCCCACCTGTGTGCCCACAGATCCCCCAGGGGGTCGGAGGGCGGGATTCAGAACAGGACCCTATCGCTGTCCCCTCCCCAAGAAGCCTTCTGGACTTTCTTCCCTTGATCTGTTTCAACCCCTATTGTGTGGGGACCCTCACACCAAATAGCTCCTTTATTTCAACTGTTTTGTATTTTCCAAAATCTGAACTCTGACAAATAGTATAATCTCAAGAAGAGGTGAATCATCACTCTATGTTGTTCCAGCAGTGTTAGAGCTGTCCACACTCTAGAACTACCCCAACATCAAAGCAGGTTTCGAGGGAGACCTCTCTCCCAAGTGCTCTTGGGGATCAGCCCAGGAGCCATCATGAGGAAGATCAGAGGAGGAGAGACACATTAGTCCTGGATGCTAACTATGAGGGGCTGCTGTGGATTAAAAATCGGGAAAAGCTCCAAGTGCTGCTTTACAATACTGCTCACTGAGGAACTTCGAATATTAGTTATGTGAGAAGTTTAATACACTGAGGTGGAAAGGAGGGTCCTGGCGACAGGGCTCTGCTGCATCATGTGTGGCCATCTCATACAGCAAAGCACTCTTTGAGATGATGTGAGTAGTCTTATCTCAGGCCAGGGACACAGCTTGCTCTAGGGCTTCCTACAGAAACCACAATGGTATGTGGCACACGCTTCACGTTTGCCACAGTATCCACGTGGAGCACGGAAATACTCTGAGCCGTGGTCGTAGCTAATACAAATGCCCGGAGGACAGTGTGCCAGGCAAGCCCCTTTGCTTGTACTCTGTGCACTCACCTACTCAACTACCTGGAGTCCCAACTGGGGTCCATCCTAAATCCTAGCTCAGCCCCTCATTCCCTGTGCCCTGGCACAGGTTCCTCCTGCATGGGCATGCCGGACTTAGTGGCCTCCACCCCAGCCTCACCATCGAGGCTTCTGTTAGCAACACCCCATCCCCTCCCATACTTGGTACCCAGCTCACGGAGGAGCTGCTCTTACTTTTGGAGATGCTCCCATTTTAAAGATAATGTCCCAGAAACTACATCACTGAATGCTATATTAATTTATTATTCCTCGGGTTTACTTTTCCCCTTTGTACATAGCAGAACGACGGCTTTCTGTCCCCAAAGGTGCCTGAGGGTGGCAGATCTGGCTACACTGCCCCCTGGCCCATGCACCCTGATTCAGACACAGGCTATGCTATGCAGAGGAGTGGGCTTGCACACCTACTTCACTGACCTTGCCCTCAGCCCTAAGCCCTGCCCCAAAAATGGGGCCCACAGTGGCCTGGCACTGCTGTCCAGAGCAACAAAAATTCTTTCCTTTAAAAAATGGGTGGCTCAGTGGTTGAGCACCTGTCTTCGGTTCAGGGTGTAATCTTGGGGTCCTGAGATCGAGTCCCACATCAGTTTCCCTGTAGGGAGCCTGCTTTTCCCTCTGCCGGTGTCTCTGCCTCTCTGTGTGTCCCTCATGAATAACTAAAATCTTAAAAAAAAATGGGATGGGGTGCATGGAGACATTCCAGGGGTGACCTGCCACAACTGTGGGAGGACAGAGTATATATAGCTCAGTGAACAACCTGTATCAGGAAGATAACAATAGGCATTTCCTGAGGGATCATCAAGTGGTCAGGACTGTGATAAGTGCTTCAGGGAATACCAAAAAATACACGTATAAAAATTTATAGTACCAGTCCAGGAGTAATCCAACAAATAATTTGGGACATGAGACATATAGGATTGAAAAATTGGAGGACAGAAGATAATATATAATCAGCTGTCAAATTACTTGATACTGATTGTCAATGACATAAAATTCGAAAACAATAGTTTAATATAGATGGAAGAAGCCAAACTACTTTGGAAGGAGATAGAACTTGACAACACCGGTGAGGTCACAGATACTTACTATCCGCCACAAGGGCATTTTGGCAGCCATGACACAGAGAGACCTCGGATTGCACCGGGACTCCAAGAGCACACACTTGAAATGAAGCATTACAAGCGCCAAATTCCCTTGAATGCTCCAGACCAGCTAAAGCACAGAGTAATGCCACACTGTTGGCCAGATGCTCCCAGATTCCGAGAAAGATAAAGGGAGTATAGTAGGGATGGTAACATCATAGGTCATGCAGGGTAACCAAAGGTGGGAGGCTGCCAGCAGGAACTACAAGTCACTATGCAGCTTCTGTTTTGCTCAGAAATGTTGAAGAGCCATGATGACAGGACCGAGTACCATAATAGTGACTACACACCCTCCCTGATCTCTCATCAAGACAGTGGAGCAAGGAGAATGCTTCACACAGCCTGATCCCGTCCAACGAACTGAAAGCCATCGTCTGCCCAGGTACCATGTGACAACCACCAGAAAGACAGGCTGTTCAAACCACAGCAGCAGTGAACCACGAGAGCCCCCAACACGCTCCAGCGGCAATGCAGAGGGGAAGGCATTGACAGATCTAGAACTCTGCCAAGGGGTTGGTTTGGCCTTCCACACTGCCCCTAGTCATCCCTCCTCCCACTCACCAACGCCATGAGCCCAGCAGTGGCCTGGAGAGCACCTGAGCCCATGGTGAACACATCATCAACTGCATGACCTGATTGGGATGTCTGACAACATTGGATTGTGTACCCCAAACCCACAGAGGCAGGAACAGACTGACCTCTGTAACCAACTCAAAGGCTCCACGAGCGGGACGGGCTGTCCCGTCCACTGTTAGCAGATGAATGTTCCAACCAGCTTGGTTAGTTTAATTAGTTACAATTATAGATGTGACCTTAAAATGGCAACACAAGGCCCCAGCTAAGGGCAGCCCACATCCATGTGGACTGTGTCCTCGGCACCTGCCACTCAGTGTGGCCTGACCCATCAGGGACTCGGCAGCAGGCAAAGATGGCCCATAAAGACGCTCTAGGCCATCATCGGTGTTAAGTGCATGCCGCAGCATTACTGATGTTGATGACTGCGAAACAGAAATAAACCATCTCAGTTTAAACTCATATGAGACCAAGACAGAGCTCTAAATGGCAGCAGACCCCTGAATCACCGACACGGGACAGTGGACAAAGTGGAAGCCCTTCCAGCGACAAACCAGACACACAGGGCGACATTGTGAGTGGTGCTGCTTAATGTAAAATATATTGTTTAGAGGTCTTCAAGGCTTACAGTTGATTTAGAACTTAGAATAAACTCTTATATTAAAGTAAGTGACAATTGATTGCTTTTAATCCTTACCCAGCCAAAGTTATTTTGGGTGGTCCTGGAAGAGTGGATCCCGAAGGGAAAATAGACCCGTTGACTATGGACGGTAAGGCTCCATTTTCAAGCTGTGTAAAGTCAAAGACAAGCATATTTCTAATTAGTACATGTTTTAAAAGTTCCATCCAGCCAACCCCTAGGTATAGACAAAAATAACTGATGTTCTTCTGGAGGTTTACAACCCAATCACTTTACGACGTCAGGCCCCACCACCATGACAATTCCCCTCACACTGGAGTGGGCTCTGGCCCAGGCTTCTCTGCAGCAGTCGGGGAGCCTAGCCCATGGTGTCCCAGACCCTCCCGGCCACCGTGCCGGGGACGAGAGAGCCCTGCCTGTGTGGACTGGGGGCCGCAGGGTAGGGATGCAGGGCCCGGCAGCCACACACAGCAGTCAAGCGGCTGGCCATGGACACTATAGGATGGCTTTTTCATTTTTATGACTACAAATTATGAATTAAATTCCATCACAAACTTCTGTAAACTGAAACTGTTCTTTAATTATGAGTACATTCTTGGTATAGCATAAGAGCTCTTGAGGTGCCTGGGTGACTCAGCTGGTTGAGCGTCTGCCTTCAGCTCAAGTCATGATCCCAGAGTCCTGGGATCAAGCCCCACATTGGGCTCCCGGCTCAGTGGGGAGTCTGCTTCTCTCTCTGCCCCTCATCCCACTCGTGCTTGCTCTCCGTCTCAAATAAATAAAATATTTTTAAAAAATCTGAAGGCTTATCAATCATTAGTGTCTCATCTAATAAAAATAAAAAACAACTTTGTAGTCAGTTTCAACAAGTCCAAAAGCAATGTCACAACCTCTGCCCCCTCTGTGTCCTTTGTTTTCCTGGCTTTCATTTATTTTTCTTTCTATTACTCACAGCGTGGCTCACAGAGGATATTCCCAGGAAAAGGAAAGGGTAGCAAAGTCAGGAATGACCTAATTCTTTTAAGCCTGAAGAAATGTAAAGTATTACATAAATTTAGGTTTCAACATGATTTGTATATGTCACACTTCAATACCCTATCCTGTTCACCTGGATGAACACTTGAAATTCCTCCCCTGAACACTTGAAATTTAAAAGTAAGCTTTATATAAAAAGTACAGTCTTGCAGGGGAGCGGGGAGGGGGGGGTGGCGGGTGCACCTGGCCAGTCCAGTCGGGAGAGCATGTGACTCTTGATTTCAGGGTTTTGAGTTCAAGCCCCATGTTAGGTGTAGAGATTACTTAAAACTTAAAAAGTACAGTCCTGGAAAAACAAATATTTTATTCATCCTACTCATTTTTTTCTCTCTGCCTCTTGTTAAATTGTGTGTTATCACTGTCTGTAGGGCTGGAAAACACTGAGAAGCCACCCTGGGTCCATGCCCTTCAGCACAAAGCCCTGTCCCTCCGGGGAGCCTCACCCCAGGGGTCCCTCCCTTCCGTGTGGAGCTCTGCCCTCCTCACTCAATTTACAGGAGGGAAGCATTCACAAATTACTGAAACCTCCTCTTTCCCATCACCAGACACCTATCAGGCCTATGTCCCCAGTGACAGTCAAAACCTGAGCAGTGTTTTAGAGAAGGGATTTCACAGTTCTCAGGATCGAGGCAATCCTTTGGATAAACCAGGTACAATTTCTCCTTTCCCCTTTGCTTATTTAGCCCCAAAATAAAGCAGAGAAAAAGAGTTGTCTTAAGTATGGCATAGGTAGTAAATCTCGAGCAGCTTTATCCTGGAACCCATGACCTTCTTCAGCAAAGGTTGGCCACTTAGGAGTAAAGACGTGAACTCCAAGGCAGGGTTCCTCACTCACATCACCTGGGATCTCGCAAAAACGCAGATTCTGGGTCAGCGAGTCTAGGACAGGGCCTGAGATCCTGCATTCTAATAAGTTTCCAGATGATGCCCAGGCTCCTGGTCCGTGCACCACAGTGTGAGTCATTACATGCTTAAAAAATACAGACTTTGGGGGCATCTAGTCAGCTCAGCTGGTGGAATGTGTGACTCTTGATCTCTCGGTTGAGTTCAAGCCCCATGTGGGGTGCAGAAATTACTTAAAAATAAAATACTTAGAAATATATATACAGAACTGGAAGTTTGGCAAGAAAGCAGCAAATGCATTCCTAAAGTGGTTGCTTCAAGGGTAAGAAGTCAGAAGCACCCGACATGAGGCCAGGAATAACAGCCAAGAAAAGATGGGGAGGTGGTGGACAGACAGGAGTTGTGGTCCAAAGGGACCTTGTGATGTGCAAGAGCAAGTCCAAGTGGGTCTCTCTGGTTGGGGCTGACACAGTGAAGAAAGGAAGATGGTGGAGTGGAGGCAGCCAGAAGGCAGGAGGCTTGTGTGCAGCATCTGCAAGACTCTGCGTCAGGTGCTCAGGGGATCACAGCTTAGGATCTCCTGCACTGATCAATACTCTTTGCCCTCCTGGCTAACGTTATCATTTGAGAAATATTTATTTACTCACTTGACTAACATCTGACTGTTTATACCTGCTGCCCCACAACCTTCTTATCTCAAGGCTTTAAATGCCATCTACATCCATCCTTCCTCACCTTCTGTTCCCTTCCTCTTGCTCACTCCATCCCCTCCCCCTGACCCCCTCATCACTATCTGCTGTTTTCACAGCAGGCTGACCCTGTGTTGTGCTCTTTTGCTTGCCTGGGGTGCTCTTCCATGTGACAGTCACACGGCTCACCCTCTCCTCTCTTTCAGGATTTTGCTCAACTGTCACCTTCTCAATGCAGCCAACTGTGACTGGTCCGTTTAAACCTGTATTCTGCCTTCCTCTCACAGAGCCTCTGTACCCTATGCCCATTCCCTGCTCTCCTAGCATATAATATAGTTTATGGACTAGATTTGCCTATTGTCTGTCTCCCACACTAAAACGCAAGCTGCAGGGGGTAGAGTCACGTGTTTGCTTTTGCTTTTGTTCAGGGGGATCATTTAGCATTATTAGCTCACTGATGTAGTCCAAGTGCTCTGACCAGCGCCTGCCCTATTGAGCGAAAGTCACTCCATGTGAATGTCCTGTAAGTGCCAGGTTTGGTTCCAGTTCTCAGTTTACAGAGACAAACTAGACTCATGAGATCTCTACTCCTGTGGATGCAGGCAAACAAACAAACCAAAACACGCAGAAATGCTGTGACCATTGAAGAAGGCTCTACACCAAATGGGAGATTTATGCTGGTGGATAGACAGCAGGGCCGTAGAGGAGGCAGAAAGGTGGTCTGGAGGCTGTGGGGAAGGGCGAGGCGGCCCCACCTGGCAGGCCCAGAACTTGTCTGCAATCATTCCATTCCCTCCCAACACCCAGCGTCTGACACCGTGGGGAAGCTACTGAATACTTGGAAAAGGTTTTACCATTGATTTTAAAACAGGATAAATTATGTTTCCTGAGTAATTCCAACTTCAACAATTGAAATTTTAAGAGAAAATAATGCCCAAATGTACTTTTTTTTTTTTTTTATTAAAACAATGACTCACTTGTTGTGTAATGAGATTTAATTTTGCTGGTACTGGCAAAAATCTTCCTACTAAAGTAGTCATTGGTTTAGGGACATCTGTAAGGAAGACAATTAAAATTAATTGATAACATATATTGTTCCTTTTCTGCTTGCACATGGAAGTACAAACATGATCATGTATCAGGGATTTATCATGTGCAAAATAATTTAAACATATCCTGATCCTATTTGTTTTTTTATTCTGTAAAACTTTTTGAGTCATGTTTTTTTTTTTTTAAGTTATTACCACCCTTTTTTCTTGGCCATAAAACTGCTTAACTTAAGCTTTTAGGGATAGCCTACTATACTAAAAACGAAACTGTTGCCAGGTGTCCAGGTTCCCAAACTGTATGACTGTGTCTGGGTGCCTGCAGGCGCATCAGTGAACTCACCACAGGGTCATGGTCACACAGTCAAGGAAAGCACAGCGACATCTGTTGGACATCATGTGAACTACTTTCAATTTATGTGCATTCTTTTTTTCAAATGGTTACTAACATACTAGGAGGTAAATACTTATTGGGCTATTTGGACCCAAAACTATTTAACTGCTGGAACTGATTGATATTTGGTCTAAGGGTGCAGTGAAAAACATTCCTGAGATATGCAGGCCCTTGCAAACCTCCATGTTCAATAAGTCCAAGCTGAGGAAGAAATGTGTCTTAGTGTTTCAAATCCCCTACCAGCTGAACACACTTCCTGCTCCAGGCTTATGCATCCTTTGAGTGATGTTACCTTGAGACTTCGGTAACAAGATGCATTTATTTTATGCTGGTATTTCATATGTACCTTGTTGGGGGGGGGGTATGATTCTATGACAAGGAAGGAGATTTAGAGAACATTGTATAAACTCTCTCCTTCTGTGGACCTAAAGGCATGAGGATTTTGTCATGTTCCAGAAGGAAGGGAATTAGGAAAGAAGCCTTCTCTGCCTGTGCAGAGGATCTGATGCCACTCTGACCTACAGGGACTGGAGCCAGAAAATCCATGGTGGGACTGGACCAAGGTCTCCTGGAAGACAAAGCTCCAATCCCGATTCTGCATCACAGGAAAGTAAATGCCTTGAAGGCATGTTATGGTCCTGAATAAAGAGACTATCAGGATGGGGTAGGAGTTGCAATATTTCCTATAGCCTTGAACTCCAAAGTTCCACTGAAATGACATCTGTATTTAATATTGATCTAAATTATAGGCAAGTACAGCATGGGGAACATAGTCAATAATACTGTATCAACTTTGTGTGGCAACAGATGGTAAGACTTACTGCGTTCAGTTCCCAATGTATACAAACGTCAATCCACTGTTGTACACATAAAACTAATATAATGTGGTAGGTTAATTATACTTCAACAAAAAGTAAAACAAAAATAAATCATTGGCAAGGTCAGCAAAATATCTGATAATTAAAATATTCTGATTAACTCAAGATGTAGAATTACATGATTATGTATATAATCCATATAGAGATGCTTAGTTTTCAAGAATTAGGGTCTAACTTTTACAAACACAATCCTAAACTTATGCTATTTATTCTTTCATTTATCATTTATAAGTAATTTGAGGATAATTATGTACTTATAGGTCATGTATTATTATGCCTGTTTAAGGATGTTTCTGAGTGAATGGCAGAGAAAATCAGCATTTGATATACTTATTTCAAAGTCATGGTGATTAAAGCATAATCATCGTTCTCACTAATTATATGAAAATGTTTCCATTTGAATGTATATAATTTAAACCACACCTGAGGGGCGCCTGGGTGGCTCAGTGGTTGAGCAGCTGCCTTTGGCTCAGGTCATGATTCCGGGATCAAGTCCCACATCAGGCTTCCTACATGGAGCCTGCTTCTCCCTTTGCCTATGTCTCTGCCTCTCTCTTTGTCTCTCATGAGTAAATAAATAAAATCTTAACAAAAGGGATCCCTGGGTGGCGCAGCGGTTTGGCGCCTGCCTTTGGCCCAGGGCGCGATCCTGGAGACCCGGGATCGAATCCCACATCGGGCTCCCGGTGCATGGAGCCTGCTTGTGTCTCTGCCTCTCTCTCTCTCCTGTGTGTGTGTGTGTGACTATCATGAATAAATAAATAAAATCTTAAAAAAAAAAAAAATCTTAACAAAAGAACAGACAAAAAAACACCACACCTGAACCATTAACCCCCCCACCCACCCAATTCGGGAAAGGCTGATATTTCAACCCCAGTTCCTTCTAGGCATATCCACTTGTTGGTAAAAGCAATCATTTGTTAGGATCACAAGGCTCTCTGCAGTTAGGGGAAGGAAGCACAGGGTAACTATTCAAGAACACAATGTACATAAATTAGTCTATAAAGATTTTTGTTTCTATTCTTAGTTCACTCATAAGGGCTCTGAGGTTTGCCAAATTGCCTTTTTAATAACCTAACTGCCTATTTACTTTTACTCTATAGACAAAGCCAAACATATTCACTTACCAACTTACATATCAAATATGACATATTTTTTTTAATCAATGTACTCTGTACCTGACTGTAGATAATTATTTTGGTCTTGATACTGAGGAACCAAATGAAGTGCTTTTAGTTCTCTTGTCCCAGAATTGTCTATACACAGCATTTGTGTACCCCCTTTCAACTGACATATCACCTAAAATGAAAAATAATGATCAGGTTTCATTTTTAAAAGATATCCAGTAATATGAACCTAAATAAACTTAAATCTGAGAAAATAACTTTAATCCAGAATTTAAGTTTCAATGGAAAAAAAATAGCAAGATGAAGAACTGTTTTCCATTTCTTACTCTACTCTTACTCCATGTCTCACAGGGCAAAAATCCCCCAGGAAGTGCTTTGTGAGATGTGTTCAGTGTGTGAATACAAGTTCCTGCTCATACCTTCCTCTACAGGTTGCTGCCCACGGAGATTTAGGGTAAGGATGGGGTGACTATGCACCAAAGCTTCCTTCGCCATCCTTATATTCCACCATCTGCGTGAATGAAGAGTACGTGGATCTGCCCAACCCCAGTCCCATTAGATCCAGTTAACTGTAAGAAAGACTTCATCCTCAACACCATCCCTAGAACTGGTCACAGACTTAGAATAAATAATCTTTTATTTTACGTTACTCTTTCCTGCTATGTATTATTATTTTACATGTGGGTTTTTTTTAATGTCCATTTATTTTATTTCCTACAAGTACAGTTTAGAAAGGTTAATCCAAGAACTGGAAGATTCTAAGAAGCCATATCAGTTTTCCTGGGCCTGACTGGCTTTCTCAGATCACCTAGTTGGATTCTGAGCATAAATAAATCCTTAGTGAGCCAGGTGAGTCCGTCAGTCAAAGACACAGGTCAAGCAAAGCCCCCCCCGCCCCGGGTGCCATCTCATCCAAGGCAGTGAGGTGTGAATATGAAGGCAAGAGAAGTCATGGTTTCTGCCCACACACAGCTTCTAATTCTGATGGTAAAGCCACAGATACCCAAAGAAGCTGTGGTCTCGGACTTCAGGTTGCCTTAGGGTTTCCCAGACAGGAAAGCCCAAATAAGCATAAAGGATCGATGTTAGCAGAATAACACACGTAGAGACTATGTTAACAAAGTGCTGATCACTGGGTCAAAACTTTAGATCACCCTGACATTGGATAAGAGGCCAGTATTCGTGTTTGGTTGGCATTTTATTTGTATTTAGAACATAAAGCTATAGCCACACACATACCTACACACGCACACACACACGTGCACAAAGCTATAGCCACACACATACATACACATGCACACGTACACACGTGCACAAGAGCAGGCTCTCCTGGGCTCTGCCTGGGCGTCCCCCACCCTACCCCCTGCCCCAAGAGCGAGCACACGCTACCCAGTACTCTGTTATAACTGGAAAAGTTCTCATCCTGCTCACCTGGTCCAGGTATCCTGGAAAAGCTCTGCTCTCGGAACCCATGCACCTGAGCAGAACCACAGACAGAGCGGCAGGTACTGGCATATGCCACAGTTGAGCCAAAGTCTGTGATGAGCTCATTTTCAAATATTTCCTAAAGTATGTGCCTTACAGCCTAGGCTACCTTTCTTGGAATAACGAGCTACCAAGGAAAAGGCAATCTCTGGTTCTTTGGACTCTGCCAAAGGACAGATGGGGCCCGATCCTCTGGGCCCCTCCTTCCCAGTCCTCACCATACTCAGACCAGGAGCCCCAGATACACCACTTACAAGCAGGCCAGGTAGCATCTCTGTTTTCTTATCTATGAAACGTAGATTAAAATAATGTCTAGGCTATAGTACTGACGGGAGGATTACATGAAAACACAAACATGCCAAACAATCACATGAACCACATGTGTAATAGACTATCTCACGCGAGTGTCACTTGGTATAATCAGGAATTTGAGGGCAGACGGGACAGGAAGCAGCCCCATCTGCCAAACCATGCAGCTCTGCAGGCTGCCCCACCCCTGGGCCCACCCCAGTCTGCACTGCCAAGGGGACTTGTGGTTCCTCTCCTCGGCAAGTACAGCAATGTTCTAATCTTTGTTTGGTTTGTTAATACCTGAGAAATGAGAATTTCAGAAGTGAACAGAGCATTGGGAAGGCCCCAATTACATTCTGCTTTTGATGGATGCAACCAAAAATGTGGACTCAAGTAAATAGGATGAAAACCAGTGGCCAAAATCAACAATTCCTATGGTCTTAGCAATGATCAGAGTCAAATATTTAAGATAATGTTAGCGAGACACGTTTTCTTGGGCATCATTACCATTGGGTTAGAGTCTTTCTTGTGAGAGCAGCCAGAGGTGTCTTCTGCTTCTTGTGATGAGGGGAACTTGCAACAGGATTCAGGGCCAAGAGGGTTCTGAAAAGCTGCTTCCTCCGGATTGTTACTTATAATTGTACCACCTGCTTCCTTTATTTCCACCTAAAAAAAGCAATTGTTATTTTAGAAACCACACTGTGGACCTGGGCTTCACAGTTGCAAACTAGAGAAAATTCTGTGTAGAAGTTATATGTTTTTTTAAAGATTTATTTATTTATGTATTTATTTATTTATTTATTTATGAAAGACACAGAGAGGCAGAGACACAGGAGGAGGGAGAAGCAGGCTCCATGCCAGGATCCCGAGACTCCAGGACCGCGCCCTGGGCCAAAGGCAGGCGCCAAACCACTTGAGCCACCCAGGGATCCCCAAAGTTATGTTTTTAAAGTAAAGAGCGGAAAGCCTTGGTGGCTCAGCGGTTTAGTGCTGCCGTCAGTCCAGGGAGTGATCCTGGAGACCCGGGAACGAGTCCCACGTTGGGCTCCCGGCATGGAGCCTGCTTCTCCCTCTGCCTGTGTCTCTGCCTCTCTCTCTGTGTGTCTCTCATGAGTAAATAAATAAAATCTAAAAAAAAAAAAATAGCATCCTTACCTTTACTTCTTCTCTATTATTCACCCTGGAGGGGGTGGGGGGGAGGAACACAACAAGGAGGGTGATAAGTCATCTGATCAGACTCTCCAGGAACTAAGGACCCTGAGAACCAAAGCGACCTGTCTGCAAAGTGTGAAGGTGTGATTTTTTGATGTGGTGCTCATGCTGTCTCAAACACACTGTGTAAGGAACTAAGAAGACGTCCCAGTTGCCTTGGTGCCTCTCAAGCTACTCAACAGCCGTCCACTCTAAAGGAGCTGGCAGCCTTGTGGGACCTTCCCCCAAGTGGCCTCAAATGTGGATCCTTTCTCACCATTCTTAGAGCATGCTCATTAAGTTGTATTAAATGTTCCAAATGATTGTTTTGGTTTTTTCTCAAGAAGCCTACAATCCCGGCAGATGTTTCAGTGATACTGATAATGTATTTACAGCAAAACTTACAATTACATGGTAGCGCTTTCCTGAGTGGCAGGATGATAACTAATAAGAAATGCTGAGGGCAAGGAGAGTTGCCAACTCTGTCTCTAAGCCATCTTCTCCAACAACAGCCAACTCAGTGACGCACAGTGAAATCAGCAGAGGGTGAAATGCCAGTGATAGTACTGAAAATTAATGGAATTTAAGAACGAAAGACTCGGTGGTTAAAAAAAAATTACCATCAGATTTGAGCGTTCCAAAATTGTGAGGATTCCTTCTAAAGTTTGCTAAGAACATGAGGAGGATTGGGAACAGTATCCAACCCACACTTTGCATTGTCCCTGCCTTCCTGAACCTGCCCAGAGTGCCCGTTTGCAGAGTACAGGAGAGCCAGGTCCTGGGGTCCTTCCAAGAAGACAGTGATTGTAGGGTTGCATTCTGCAGACCTCATATAAAATCCCAGCTCAGGTAACAATGTTTCCAAGGTATAGCTATGGCTGTGAATACGGAGATGTGGAACAGTGAGATTGGCAACCCACACAGGTAATAATTACTGGTAGGTTCCTTAGCACAGCAGACTAGCAGGAAGGTATACATCTTCAAAAAGAGGAAGGTTTAGCTGTATTTCAAGTTATGGTTTTATTTTGATAATTCAAATTTTATAGAAAAGAGAAAATTTTAAATTTTATTCTGCTTTCTGCTTTGAGGAACTTACCAGGCACACGCCATCTGAGTTTATTACATCTAATTTACCACTCTGTAACTAACAAGTACTTACATAGTAAATTTATCAACTCAGCCACATGCAACTATGATCCAAACTACTTATACTCAGCAAAGTCCCATTTTTACAGAAGAGATAGAAATAAAGGTCAACGTGGGAATGAATTTCTAGAAAAAGGAAATTAGCAATTCATTCTCAGTATTTACTAAAAATAATCCCATTCTGTTTAAATGATAAACATGTTCATGCTGTATCTTTTTCATTTTACTACCTAACTAGGAAATAGGCAATAAAATATTTAAAAAGCAAATAAATATGCAAATACCCTCTCCTCTATTTTGTTAACTGCACATTCTGTTAAAATTGGATTACATTAAAAGAGAATTTTATGATTTTGACATAAGCTAGTTCCATTCCTGTTCTGGTAAATTCTCACTGGGTCCACTCTGTACAGGAAGGCAGCCATACTAAGCCCAACAGGCAAGAGGTGCCAAGAACCCAAGTCTGGCCTGGAAGCAAAGTGGAGCGGGGGCCATTTCAAGCCATTTGAAAAAGATTCAAGGAAGACCTGTATCGTGGGTGAAGGCTGGTAGGACTGGGTGAGCTCTAGGGTTCCTCTATGTCAAACTGCGAGGGTGGTTGAAGTCTAGCCTCTCCTCTCCAGCTTTCCTTTACACTAAAGAGTAGTGATTGCATGAAAGGAGAACCAGAAAGGCAGAAATTTCAGCTCCTGAAGCTCTGGCTGATTCCTGAAGTCAGGCTACAGTCATCCAACACCAACTCCAAAGTGCTCTGTGGAGGTTTAACTTAATACTACAATGATTTTGTGGCTAAGTAATCTAGGTTTTCAAACCAGGCCCCCTTAGAGGGCCAATACACATACCCTTGGGATCGTTTCCTTTAAAAATTGATTTGTTTAGGTTCAGCAAGAACAAAGCAGAAAATCACCAGTGATGATAGCTAAAGACACTAGTTAGGGTAAAATTAGCAGGAATTCACGTAGACTCTGATTTATATTACATATGGTTAAGGAACAATCCCTTATTAGCAGAGAGAAGCTCTCATGTCTTGATTTCACGAAAACACAATTGCATTGCATTTTTTCCCCCACTAGTGACTGGGAAACACAAATGAGGCTTCTTTCCTAAACCCAGTGATAGCAACAGGCCCAGGGCCACACACTTCTAGCTGCTTCCCTCTTCTGCTGCATGCTCTCTGCAGTGTTAGGCTACTTTGAACCAGTTGCTCAGGACCTCATCTCCTGCAGGGACAATGGCTTGGCGGGGTAGTCAACACCAGGCTTACAAAGGGAGGTGCTCAGCTGGAATGAGTGCATCCAACCAGGGATGCTAGTGACGTGTGGAAAGGCTGGAGAGGGGAATCTTGGCCCGAGCCAATGGTCTCACTTCTCTATCTTGGGCGGGGCACCGAGGTCGTGGGCCTACTTGCCACATGGATCTTACTGGAATCACCCGGACACCGGGGTGGGCAGCTCCTTCCCGGGCCCAGGCGCCCAGCGGCACCACAGCAGGACTCCTATGCGGCGCCAGCAGGGAGGACAGGAAGTGCACGTTGTAGGGCTGCGGCAGTGGTGGCAGCGGCTGCGGGGCCACGGGCAGCACGGCGTCCTCCAGTGGGGGGAGCTCGGGGAGACTTGGGTATTCCGCCAGCATCTCTTCTTCGTCGTTGTCCTCCACCACCAGCTCCACTTTGACTTGACTCTCACAGTCCCCGTGAAGCGGGGGGTTGAACACGTGCAGGAGGGGCTCCTTGGGGTCCGCAGAGCTCAGATACGCATCCTTAAACACGTGGAACTCGTCCTCCTCGTGCTTCACCACTACCGGGGGCTTCAGGGTCAGGTTTTCAGAAACAAACGGATTCTCGGCACTGAAAAGGTCTGTCACGATCTCCTCCTCCGGACTGGACATCCTGCTAAGCAGAGGGGCCTCCTCCATGTCCACTGCCAGGACCTCGGGCCGGCATCGCCCCACACCCCTAGCCACTGGATTCCTTCCGGCCTGGAGCCGAGCACCTGCAAGGACACACCAGGTGAGGTGGGCGGTCCGCCCCGGAATCCCCAGGGGGTCTCTCCATCCCGAGGGCCAGGGAGGGTGAGTCCACCATCCAGAGGGTCTGACTGGGGGAGGGGGGCAGTGTCCCTCCATCCCGAGGGGCGGACCGGGGAGAGGGGGTCCCTCCATCCCTAGGGACGGACCGGGGAGAGGGGGACCCTCCATCCCGAGGGGCGGAGCGGGCGGGGGACCCTCCATCCCGAGGGGCGGACCGGGGAGAAGGGGACCCTCCATCCCGAGGGGCGGACCGGGGAGAGGGGGTCCCTCCATCCCGGGGGGGCGGTCCCTCCATCCCGAGGGGCGGAGCGGGCGGGGGTCCCTCCATCCCGAGGAGCCTACCGGGAACCCACCTTCCCTCCCGGCCTGCAGACCCCTAGGCGGGGCCCGGGGCCCAGGAGCAGATCCGACGGCGGCCGAGGGGCGCGGGCTCAGGCCTCCCCGGGGGACGCACCTGGGCCGCCGGGCTGCTGCGGCGCCGAGCGGGGATGCGGAGCGGGGCGGGGTGAGCCGGCTGGAGCCGGCCCGCACGTGCCCGCGGCGGTTGGCGGTTGAGGGCGGGGCACCGGGGGGCGGGGCCACGCAGGGGGCGGGGCCTCGGGCCGGGGGGCGGGGCTGTGGGGGAAGGGCCAGGAAGGAGGTTCCTGGGGCCTGGGCTCTAGGTTCACTTGAGGAAACCTAGGCGCCCGGACCAGCCTCACTTGTTCAGATCAAAATTAGCATATTCATTGCATTGAATAATGACTCTATTGAGATATTGAAATGCTACAGATAGAGCTGAAGATCCCTTAAGCACTGTGCCATTCCAGTGGTGCTGCCCGCCAAAGGAGACACTTTCCTCAGTTGGGTATCTTTCCAGGCGTTTCCAGGGCCTCACAGGGCCGATGGCCTCACTTCTTTTAGGGCTGAAATAATCGCATCATGGTTAAAGTCAGTTGAGTTCAGGGCAGGGCTGAGAACACAGTTTGGGCTTCCCAAACTAAAGGCAGCTGAAATAAACTGAAGAGCCCTCGTTAAAAAACAAAAAACAATCTGATTAGCTTGAATAGCATGAGCAAGACCATACCATTCACATATTTTTACAGAGCAGTTCCCATGCATGAAGCATGCACAGCTCTCCAGTGTGAGTCACAAGCCAGCCAGACTCGAAGGCCCAGCACCTCCTCAACACTCCTAGATGCTCTTCAGCTCTGCTGGATCAGCCAAAGCCAGCTGTCTTGTTACTCAGACCTCCACTCAAATCCTCCTTTCTCAGCCAGCTACCTCTGCCCACACATGATCCTCTCATCTGCCTCAGGACGCTGAAGGTCCTCTGAATGGCTGTCTTGGTTCTCTCCTCCCACTGGATTCGATCTCCACTGTAGCCAGAACTGGGGTCCCCATTGTACCGAGCAGAGCTTAGCACACAGCAGGTGCTCAATAAAGACTATTGAGAAAGGTAATGTTGTGCATCTACTTAACAGATATTTGAGTACCTACTACGTGTTGGACACTGTTCCAGGCACAGGGACAGGGAGCAAATGCATAAACGTAGAGTGGAAACCACAGCCCAACTCCGCAGCTTCCCTTCTAAGCCAGGTCACTCTGCCCAGGCCAGGCCATCTGTGCAAACCTCCTGTAGTCTCTCACCTTTTGTCTCCAGCATCAGCGCTACCTCCTTATTCACATAACAAAAGAGCCAGAAACAAAAACTGGGATTAATGTTTTATTAATGATAACATTCATACTGCAGTTCTCAGATTTACATCCAAAAGAGCATATTGTATCTACATGCAGTGGACAGCCCAAGATAACAAATTCAAACCACAGCTCTTTAAGACTATGGCTTATTCCAAATTAAATTAAATACATAATACTCTTCCCTCTTCTTTTCAACATGTACAATAAAAACCCACTCTTCCTTCTTTTAGGAAATATAAAATTGCATTGATAACTGCACTGGTTAAAACAATTAATTACATTTGAAATATTTAAACCTGAGAAACAAGCCCAAATATGTTTAAGTGCTACACGTCAACGTTTGAATTCACATGTGAACACTAAGGTCAGTGGTCAATAGCACAGGATTGATGTGGCTCCGACAGCGACTGATCCAGCTTTGACTGGAAGCCACGCCTGCCCTGGGGCAGAGTGGGCTCCTCCCCCCACAACCTCCTTAACTGTGAACCACAGATGAATGGGGGCTGGGGGGTGTTGATAGCATAGTTGTTGGTTTTCATTTTAGCTTTTTTGTCTGTTTTCATTCCTTCTTGCTTTTAAGAGAAAAAAAAAATCTTTGGCCCATTTAGGTGGGATTTTTACATGACAACATATATGGAAATAAAACACATGTGCTCTGCAGCAAGCGCCCCTCTCTCTTCCAACAGCCCAGCCTGGTCATTGTATCACTGGAGTGCACGACCCCATCAGAACAAAGTGGTCAGAAAAATAAATACAGAGTTTTAAAAATGGACAGCTAAGCTTGTCATTACAGCCCAGAGGCAGTGGTGGGTCTTTTCATTCCATGATGCTTTATTTTTACATTAAATACTGAAGACAATTCAGTGCATAATTGCTTTTTGGTCACTCAGACACTTTCAATAAAGGCACACCCATCTAAAGGGCAGACTGTGTTCAACCTAGCACCTGTCACCCACAGCATCTTCATCAGTCACCGAGATGATGTGGCCTACCATGTCCATCTACCTCCATCTCTTCTGGGAAGGAACGTGGTTCTCTCTTGCCAGGTGGGACTGGGAAGCACTCCCAGGGCCTGCTGGCACTGCACTCTCCTGACCATTCTGAGGTTATTTCTATTTCTCAAGCTTTGTTCCTTCATCAGTGGTAAACGTCATGCCCTCCTTGCTGTCAGCCTGGATAAGCAGCAGTCCTGAGGCACAGCTTACCCTTCATTCTGCAGCAACTGCTCCAGACACCTCACATTTAACCACAACATCCCTTGCTCCCCATTTCTCACACACATACATGTGTGTATACACACACACACACACACACACACACACTTTTCTTTTGTTGCTTAATGATACGAAGAAGGTGGTCTGACTGGGGGGGATCCAGGCCAGCTGCCCTCAGGAGGGAACTGGTCTTTCTAGGGGGAAGGAAACCATAGGAAACACTTTTTCAGGTCACCCACTCCATAAACTTGGAAGGGAGTAAGACACTCATGATTCTACCTGCAGACCCGACACAGTAAATCTTCCCCACGGTCTCCCTTTCACTTAGGGCCCTGCATTGTTAAGGCACTGGGTTTTGACAACTTGCTCAGTCAGTAAAACTAAACATGTGTGGCATACTACTTGCTTCAAAGCACGGAGAGGCAAATGAGGACAGGGTTACCCACAGCAACAAAAACTGTTTCCAAAAGCACAGCGTTTCAGTTAGTGCATTATATATGCATCAGCTACGAAAGGTCCCCATCTCCAAAGCTCAGATGCTTTCCTCTCTGAACAAAACAAGCTCCGGTTAAAGTAAATGCCCGTTTAAGTACCAGGTATTTGGTCACCACCAAGGAAACGTGCCACTCGCATTTCCAATGTGTGAAGTCACAACCCCACTACTCCCTTAATTAGCTCAATCATATTTTCGTCCCTCAGGAAGCCCAGGAAGATGCAAAAGCTTTCGGGGGGGGGGGGGGGTTGGGGGGAGGGGATTTTATCAAACTTTCTCAAAGTCAGGACTTGCCAGGAAGTAGTGGAGTTTTACTTCACATGGTTGAGACCTACTGTTCTATACAAAGAAAAACATCAAACCCTTGGAAGGAAAACTTCTGAGTTTTGTAGAGCAATTTTTCATCCTGAACTACGATCAGGATCCACAGCTATTTTTCATTTGGTTTTTATCCGAAGAGCTCGTTTTCCTTCACGGCGGCTCTAATGGAATTATTTTTTGGAGTTGGAGCTGAACCCAAATAAACTGATGATGTCACTCATGGCCTGTTTCAGGTACTTCCCGAAGCGATGCGAGTCCTTTCATTTAAAAACAAAAACAAAAAAAAAAAACACAAAACACATGTTATGACCTGGAAATCTCCACACTTGAGCCTTTCTCTACTTATAACCTGATGCAAAGAACAAACATTCCTTTTTGTCAGTGCTCTAAGCTTTGACCTAACAGCTTCATTGTGAATTTCCACTTTCTGGAGAAATGCTGCGGGTTCCCAGAGATAATCATTTATATATGTTTGTGTGGGTGTGGTCTTGATTTAAGGCCTCCCCAAGGGTCAATGCATTACATAAAGCACAATAAATAGGGGCGCCTCAGTGGTTGAGTGTCTGCCTTTGGCTCAGGTTGTGATCCTGGGGTCCTGGGATTGAGTCCTACATGAGGCTCTCCCTGGGGAGCCTTCTCCCTCTGCCTGTGTCTCTGCCTCTGTGTTTCTCAGGAATAAATAAGTAAAATCTTAAAGAAAAAAAAAAAAAACGACAATAAATGGATTCCAATCCTCTCTGCTAACAGTGAACTTGGCAATGCTTTCAGGTAGTATACAATGTAGAAAGGCAGAAGAGAAACAAGAATTAAGCATGCCATGCAAGGAAAGAGGTTCCACACCCAGAGAACACCAAAGACCGTCCTTCATCTTATATGGTATGTCTCTCCATGTGCACACTGACCACAGTCCACCCTCCAACATTAGAGTCTGAGAGTTACATGAGCACTCCAACATTGAGATTTAAAACCATTCCTATGGGCAAAAACAAATATTTGCAACCAAATAAGATGATTTCTTTAAAACTAGGTTAGAGAGGGGCGGCCAGTGGGCTCAGTCAGTTAAGCATCTGCCTTTGGCTCAGGTCATGATCTCAGGGTCCTGGGACGGAGTCCCAAATCAGGCTCCCTGCTCAGTGGGGAGTCAGCTTCTCCCTCTCCCTTTCCTTCTGTCCCTCCTCTGCCTCGTTGGTACACATGTGCTCCTTCTTTTTCTCAAATAAAGTCTTTTTTTTTTCAAGATTATTTATGTATTTATTCATGAGAATACACAGAGAGGAGAGAGAGAGAGAGGCAGAGGGAGAAGCAGGCTCCATGCAGGGAGCCCGACGTGGGACTCGATCCCGGGTCTCCAGGATCACGCCCTGAGCTGTAGGCAGCGCTAAACCGCTGAGCCACCCGGGCTGCCCTCAAATAAAGTCTTAAAAAAAAAAAATAGCAATGAAGTAAAATTAGGTGAAAGAACTTAAAGTTTCATTTATTTGAAAATGTCCCCACCAAGTAAGAGCATACAGTTGAACTGATATTTTCTGTCAAATTAAGAAGAAAACAGTAAAAAATACTCTGGTCTTTAGAAAAGGGCCTTCATGTTGTACTTACGGTCTCAGGGCTGGAGAACTTAGAAGATATATGGAAATTGATGAGGTTCTCTCCCACAAGGATGTACGATACACCATAACCATCGTCAGCAACCTATAGAACCAGTAAGTTGAAGTTTAACATGGGGGGGGGTGGTGAGGATGATGTGAAAATGGCACCCTCTCACATTTTAAATACAAAATAGCATTAATAACCTGCAGAATTCCCTGGGGTGGGGGGTGAGGGGGCAAGGCACTCAACAAAGTAACACAAGGGGTGCTCATGTTACTCCCGCTCAAAGTCCAGGGAGACATGAAGCGGAGGCAGACGTCCTGTCTCTGGATGTGCAGTTCCATGTACATCAATACTCAGACACTCACCGGCCCAAAGCCCCCTCCGCTGGACACATATTCCGGATTCCTCTCCAAATCAAACAGCTCCACCTGCTGCTGAGGAGTTTGGCTGGTCGATAATCTCCAAGGCTCTGATAAGACCTGTTGAGTAAAACAAGATGATGCTCTAATGACATTTTTCCCAGAGCTGTCTGCTTCTGTCCCTGCGCCGCCCCAGTGGGAGACAGGAAAGGGCTCTCTGGGTCTCTGGGCTCTCAGACACCGGAGGCCTGTGTCCCTGAAAGCATTGCTGGCTCAGGGCAGAGTGTGTGTAGAGGGCACAGGGCAGATGAGGACATGTGGACTGGAAGGCCCAACACCAGCTGAAAAGGGAGCAGGTTCACTAAGATTCGGAAAGGGGGCTGTGCTGTGCTGGAGCTCATTTTCAGGAATTTTGCAAGCTGCTTGTTAAGCAGAACATTATTAAGAATTAAATTTTATTTATTTTTTTAATTTTGTATATTTATTTATTTTTTAAAGATATTACTTATTTATCCATAGAGACACACACAGAGACAGAGGCAGAGGCAGAGACACAGGCAGAGGGAGAAGCAGGCTCCATGCAGGGAGCCCAACGTGGGACTTGATCCAGGGTCTCCAAGATCACACCCTGGGCTGCAGGAGGCGCCAAACCACTGCGCCACTGGGGCTGCCCAATTTTGTATACTTCTTTATGAGAGACTGAGAGAGGCAGAGACTTAGGTAGAAGGAAAAGCAGGCTCCCTATGGGGAGCCCTATGCAGAACTCGATCCCAGGATCCCACTGAGCCACCCAGTCGTGCCTAAAAATTAAATTTTATAACTTAAAATGACATTCTCTTAAAAAACAAGAGTGAAAAAACAAACAAGAGTGACAGGAATGCCTGGGTGGCTCAGTAGCTGAGCATCTGCCTTCGGCCCAGGGTGATCCCAGCATCCAGGATCGAGTCCCACATGGGGCTTCTTGCAGGGAGTTTGCTTCTCTCTCTGCCTATGTCTCTGCCTCTCTGTGTGTCTCATGAATAAATAAATAAAACCTTAAAGAAAAAAAAAAAGAGTAATAAATACGCAAGAGCTCATCACTTCCTAATTAGTTGAGCACATCTTACTATGATCCATACTCGAGGTTATCTGTGTCTAGGAGGTCAGGAGGGTAAACCCAACACAAAGCATTCCCGGGGGCTGAAGGGACACAGCTCAGATCTGACACCATGATGACAGTTTAGCCCAAAAACCTGTTTGTGGGGCTGTTTCCCACTTGTGAGGCTGCCCTGACTTAGTATTCAGTTAGCCAATAAAGCCAGGTGAGCTGCCACTCACAGAGGGGACTTACTTCCTTCAGGAAGGGGGAATCGACGGCCAGGTATTTGGAAACCACATAAAGACAGAAGAGGTGGCGGTCGATCCCAGAGCCAGTCATGGCGAGGCGGTACAGATGTTGATGCTTCTCGGATGCAATCTGGAACAACTTGAGTCTCTGCTCCACCTAAGCAGCCAAGGGTGGGAGATTCACGTCACCGTGCGGGATGCATGTACCAGGCCTTTCCCTCCAATGGCCAGACAGCACCATAAAAGCAGGCATCAGGGGGTCTCTGGGAGAGACGTGCAGAGCAGAAGTGCCACAGCAGAAGCCCCACTGACCAGCTGCCCCCTCCCCAGATGCATGCTGCCGATGGGGTGGCCCAGAGGCTGGGGGCGGCTGGGGGGGCACGGTGGAGACGCACTTTTGGTGCCATGTGCAGCCTGCCCAGCACACCTCATTCACACCTACTGATATCTTCCAAAGAATCAAAAGCCTTAGTCCTTGGGAACAAAGTTTCCTCAGAGCAGAGCACCCTACCCAGCATCTCCCCCGCCACCTGCAACGTGCACCTGGCCTGCTGGGTGCAGATCTGGCCTCTGCCACATCCTAGCTGTGTGGCCAGCAGTTTACGGAACTCAGAGTCGTCTCTGCTCCTTAGAACGAATGGATAGCATACCCCCCAGGCTCCTGCCAGGATGCTCAAAGGCAGTGTGGAGGAAACTCAAGCCCCGAGCCTGTGCAGGGGGCCTGAATGTGGGCCGTGGGCTCCATTAGCCCCACGGAGAAGGTTCCAGGGCATGGTTCCAGGTTCCCCACCCACCCATCAGCTCCTAAGACTGTCCCACTGCACCAAGTCCCATGCCTCTCCATGCTGGGTGAGAGTCTAGTTTAGACTCATAAGGAATCCAAGCAGATTTGGAGACATCAGGAAACTGTACAAATGTTAACCTCTCTGTGCACATCCTGACCACATTCAGTTCCCTTGAAAGGAGGCAGGGAGAGAAGCCGAATCCAGCACCCCTGGAGAAGGTGCACACACCACCTCTCAGCCTGGGGCCACATTACCGTCTGGGTGGGGTCCACCATGGCGAGCACAAAGTTGCATGACTCAGTGGTACAGGAACGCACAGTCTCCGTCCTCCCTTCGCGGAAGAGCCGGGTCATGGAGGCCTCGTACGTGAGGCAAAATTTGCCCATGTCCTGGGAGAGGAAAAGTATTTTAATACAAAGCAGGGCACGCCAAGGGCCTCAAACGCACAAGAAGGGATGGGTTACGGTCAGCTTTAGCTTTTACTCATCAGTCTTCACACAGGGTTGTGCAGCAGGCAGATGGAGACTCGTTAGCTTTGAAAAGGCCTGGGGGTGGGGGTCAGTTTCTGGGTAGCCCAGATTCTATTTCCAGATGCAACTGATGCCATGGCACAAGTTCCTGAGCATCACACACCTACCCAAGTGCAGACACATTTATGGAGGGAACACATGACAAGGTGATGCGCATGCAACGGTCTGAAATTGTTAAAAGACACGAGGTGTTGGCAGGAAATATTCTAACGTGTTTGGATGACAATGAGGATGACCCAGTAGAGAAGGGACAGGTCCGGAGTAATGTCCCCCAGCAGGAGGGCAGGTGGCCAAGCTGCCGCACCAGAGAGGAGGGGAAATGAAGTGAGGTGGGTGTAGCCAGGGGGGGAGTGGTCAGGAGGTCTCTTTGCAATGTTTTCTCCTTTTCTCAGTGAACCCAGAAGGCGGCTAGTCTGCTGAGGGTGAGGAAGCAGGGAGGTGCTAGGAGTCGGAGAAGAGGGGTATGGAACAGGCATGGAGGGGCTAAGAGTGGGCTACCTGGGGGTCCACCAGAGTGAGCGCTCAATAATTTGAAGTGAAGGAGCCAGTGCTCTGGGGTCTGAGTGCAGCCATGCCAGCCTCCTGGGTGCAAGGCCACGCAGGGGAGAGCTGGCCTGAACCAGGGGTGGTCCTGATGTGCCTGGGGCCATGGGATAGTCAGGGAGGAGGGCAACAGACCGAGGAGTCATGCCCAGTGAGAGGGAAAAGGGAGGGCAAGACGGGCGGAGGCGCTGTGGGGTCCAGAACAGTGGCATCAGGGACCAGGAGGAGGACAGGATGACAGAGGAGGCAGCATCTGAAGTGGAGACCCTGCTGGTGACAGGATGACAGTACATCAAGGGCTACAGGTAGAAGCGACAGGGGGTGCGGGGGGGGGGGGGGGGGGCCGAGGAGCACACGGCGTCCCACCACATGCGCCGTGGGAGGGAGTCAGGTTGCCCACGGCTCGAAGACACACAGGTTCCCAGCCCGGATGGGAAAGTGGTCAATGGCAGTTTGTGAACCCCGATTATTCCTGTTATGACCGGACAACACCTCTCGGCATTCGGGCCCCGGTGGCCCCGTGGTGACAGAGGACACCCTGCCACCAGCTGGTGCTGGTAAGGAAAGCTGGTGCCAGAGTCAAGGTTGAATCTCCTGGTGTGCGGGCCATGCCTGTGAGTGGCCTTCGGGGCTCTGTCCCTCCCCCAGTCCTGCCTGTAACGTGATGAGGCGAGCAGGCCACGGGGTGAGGAACACAGGCCAGGAGGTCTGTGACGAGCCGCCGCTGACTGCCATCCACCTGTGCTGCCCCACACGAAAGGCTTCCACGCTGCCCCCAACGCCCAACACAAAGAGCCACCAACTCACCACACTTCTTCCATACACCAGTCATTACTTTTCCCTTGGATGGGGTCCAAGAGGGGCTCTAACTCCTCATTCTATTCTATGTAGAGTAAGAATAAGAATAGAACAGGTAAGCAGGGGTCCAGGTTATTTGTCAAATGCGCCTTTCAGAGAACCTCCTACCAGCTCTCAGAGGGGCACATGATGAAGCAGTCGGGAGAGGGGGAGGGAGAGGAGAGCGGGAGATAGAAGAAGAAATACAAATCCGGCATTTTAGTCAATTTAATAAAGTCAGCTTGGGAGACACAATCCAATGATTTACGTGAGGTCCACTTGCCAACATCAGGCTTTTAATTGTGTGAGTGGGCAGCACAGTCATGTACGACACCCACAATCTTTTTAAATGATCATCTAAAAACCTCTTGGCAAATGCACTGACATTTGTCAGGCTGCTCAGGCCCTCAGAGAGCCAAGCCACTTCTCCTGCCACAACCAGCCACCATCGGGAGAGCAGCCACTTGCCACCCACAGAACACCACCGGTTCCTAACGAGGGGGATGAAAAGACACGGTCTGTGAAGGTATACTGACATGCATGGTGTGAGGACACAAACCTGTCACACCCTGGGATCGGCTGCCCCGGGGCTCAGTGTTCAGGCTGGTGGCACTTGGGGGTTTTTCACGTCTAGTTTCTAAATGAAAAATAAACATGACCCAAATGCAGGAAACAAACAGGCATATTTGACTAAAATTATGACCACAGCCAAGAACCTTCAATCAGTTGTCATTTACTGATGCCTATTCTTCTGTGGCTGGCACGTTCCTGGCACTGGGGATAGATAGATCATGTCTCTGCCCTCGTGGGGCAAATGTTCTAACGGGAGAAATGTGGATATTCGATATTACAGTGACAGGTGCACCGAACAGAAACAATGCAGGGTGACGGAAGAGCAATAGAGTGCAGGCTATTTTAATAGGAGGTGGGAGCGCTTGAGTAAAGACCTAACCAACCATACATCAATCTAGGAAACAGCAACTATCCGTGGAGAGCAAGTGCAAATGTCCTGAGGTAGGAATGGGCTTGACGTATCTGAGCACAGCAAAAAAGCTAAAGCTGAGTCCATGAGACAAATATTATATTAGAGAAGGCTGGAAGGGCAGAGGGATCAGGCCGGTGGTCACTAACCTTGGGAATGTGTTAACTCAGAAGGGAAAAATAGGTATGTTTTAATTCCTACTAACCTCAAACTGAAATATTGCATTAAGTAGCACAGGCAAAAACCACAGTAGTTATGAACACTGTGGTGACTTTGAAGAGAAAATCATAGCTATTTGCACAACAAATTATAGTTGTTGCAGATACCCCAAAATATCATACATGCTTACAACTACTCAAAATTATAGTCGTTATTAGATCCACTATCCCAAATTTAGTGCCTAATTACATCCACTGCACCACAAATTTACATTTAATATTTTGACGTGCATTTTTATCAACCAATTAACTCTGTGACCATATGTATTTCCTTTAATGCTTTGTAAACGTTATTGTGAAATGGGATCCCAAAGGCTTTCCCAAACTGCCTACAAGGTCCAGGGGCACAGAGAAGGGTCAGAAGTCTGGGAGAGATCCCCCAGAACATGCAGGACATCTGGATTTATGCAGAGCCACGGGGAGATCCCGCAGCTCTGAGCTGAGCAGAGAGGGTCTGAACAACATCTCCACAAAGAGAGCCGTGTCCCCAACGCAGCTGGTGCTCAACCGAGCACGTATGAAACTTCTTCTGAATGGAAAGATCTGCCCCACATTTTTAATGGGTCATCTTAATCCACGGACCATTCTTAATAGGTTGAGGGCTACATAAAGAACTGAATGGGGGGGCAGGTGATTATTTCTAGCCAGAGGACAAAGGACCAATGGAAGTATCAAAAATAAATAAGTGATCTTCTACTCTGACAGAGGAATTTGGTTTCTTAAAAAGTAATTGTAATACGAGCTTGTGCAAAAAATGTCAACACAGAACAATGTGAGACAATACAAATCAACCTTCACAGCACCTTGCTGGATTTTCCATCTAGATTGGATTTTCCATCTAAATCTCTTCTAGATTTTGCATTTAATAAAGCAAGAGCTGGGACACATGTTCTATAACAGGCAGGTAGCAAGTATCACAGTTCTGTGGGTCAGGTGGTTCTGTGCTGCACCTGCTCGTTCATGCCCCATAACTCAAAACACCTGCGGATAGTACAGCCAAAACGAGCGTGACTGAGTGCTAACAAAATGTTCTCTGTGAACAATGAAATTACATTGGATACTCACACATCACAAAATATTATTCTTTTGAGGGTTTTTTTTTCCAGTTATTAAAAACACAACACCATTCAACTCAAGGGCCACACGAAAACAGGTGAGGGGCTGGATGTGGCCCATGGGACACAGTCTGCAGATCACCGTAGTGAATAAAACTTTCACATGGTGTTTTATGTTCAAGCGTTTTTACTACACCACAGACACATTTAATGGTCACGCAATAGTCCGTTGTACAAAAATACCATAATTTAACATGTTTCATGCAGACTGATTTAGCCTGATTCAAATTTTTACCGAGGGTGATATTTCAGCACATCTTTGTGAACCTGTCCTTAAAGAATACAATTCTCAAGGAAGAATTTGCCAGGGAAATGGTTATACTTTCAGGACACATACTTCCAGCTAGATGAGCCCAACTGCCACACACGCACTTCCCTAAATTCCCCTGTACAAACACGGAAGGGTCAGAAGACCTTTGCGAATCATGTAGGCAAAAAATCCAGTGTTACTTACGTTGCACTTATCGGATTCCTCAAAAGTTTAATTTTCCATGTACGTTCACTGATAATTTGTATTGTTCTGCTCCCCTGAACCAACTTCTGCTCTGACTCCCGTTTTCCTACCAGGCTGTTTCCCAAAAGGAACCATCTAAACCAATTTTCCCAGTCCTATCCACTAACGGACTCATCCTCTCACACCGATGTCAAACCCCACCTTTACCACAGAGAACAGCGTGGCGCACGTTACAGCCCAGTGCCACATTGTGCTCATTACTAAAGCACAATAATTTGTTGCTGATTCTTTGTAGGATTCTGTACCAGGCTCCTTACTGAGTACTCTTCTTAATTATAGAAGCTTTTCTGGAGGTTCTATCTCCTGAGAAGACATACCGATGCTCCTCCTGCCCAATGATCCCAGCTGTACGCACTGTACTTCCAGAAAGGCCTTCGAGAACAGTGAGAACAGCGGAGCTGCTGGAGGCAGCCTCATCACAGCCCCATTGTTTTAATGGGGTTATCTCACATTTTTCACCTCTCAAGCCACACTCTGGCTACTAATACATGGTGGTATTTATCAGGTGAAGGAAACAGCCCCTATTACTTAGAGCTGTTATCAGGAATGCCTGCCAGGATTTTAATGTCTTTTTAGTATCTGTCAAAATGACTGTTTTCTTCTCTGATCTAATAATATAATTTAATCTGTGACTGGATTTACTAACACCAAACCATCTCCTTGCTGCTGGGACCATAAGCTGCTACTGCTGCTTACACTTTTAATATACTGCTAGATTCTATTTGCTAAGATTTTACTTAGTTTTTTTGTGTTTATATTCATGAGCAACGCTGATCCTATGGTTCTTTTTCACGTCCATCAAATTAAGACATGGGTTCCAGAAGCAGCCTGCCTAGATGCAAGCTCAGCGGTGCCACCGTGAGCTGTAGACTTCAGGCAATGGAGCTCCCCATCTCCTGAGTAAAGCGGAGATGAAAAAGGCCCTCCAAGCCGCTGTTAACCAGCTCCTGTGAGGCACTCAGCACTATACCCGGGCGGCTCTCAGCTGTTCCTTGTAATGCTCAGCATGAAGCTGGTCCTGGGAATCAACCAGGCAGCTCCCAGCTTTCTGAAGCCTCCAGAACCCTACGCTCGTCAAAACAATGCAGCAGCTTCCGAGCAGGTTCACGTTAGTGAGTGGCTCTCCAACTTCTGCCTTTCATCGTGGGTACTGCCTCCTGCCTTCTTACCTTGCCTCGGGTCACCTTTACTAACCTCTGTCGCTGCAGAAAATAATCATTGCAAGATTTTCAAATGTATTACCACGGGCCCTGGGGCTCTCTTAGGAAAATCTTCCCTGTATCTGAGACGGCACCTCCTTTTATCACCCTAACCCTCCTTTTATCACCCTAATCACCATTTTAGGTGAAATGTTTGCTCATCAATTTTAAACATCCAATTATTAATTCTAAAATCCAATTCCTCAACCCAGTTCCTCTTTCAGTCTCTCACTCCATCGGAAAAAGAGCTCTTACAATGGCTGTGCCTCCATCCGACTGCTCTGGGAGCATGCATGTCAGTGCCTATGTTACTTGGGAAAAGAAATCTTCGTGATTCAATCATCTTTGTCAAAGACTATATGGTAGAGTCCGTTCTAAGTACAATTTTGGCCCATCTGTTCTAGTTTATTTTAACATCACCTCTTTTGCTATCCTGTATCGGTTTCTTTTCTAGACTTGACCCCTGCCCCCAAGAGGGGTTCTGCTCACCACGCGTCCCATCCCTCCTGTGGCAGAAGGCCTGGGTGATGGCATGTGAGTAAGAACCAGCGGGTGGTGCTTCCGTGATGGTGGCTTCCCTCTGGGACAAGTGTCCAGCCACCACCACCTCCCCCCTGAAAGCCAGGCAGCTCTGGAAATGTGCTCAGGACCCTGAAGCGCTTGTGACAAAACCCCAGGCTCGTACCTTGTAGTGTGCCAGCTGGAGAGCAAGCTGGACAAAGGCATCCGGGCTTGTCCGGCACTTCTTGATCAGCCCTTTGCCAAAGGTGTGGAAAGGGAAAGAATGGAAATCCACATCGTTCGCCAGCAGGGTTGCACTGCTCAGGGCAGTCTCTATCACCTCTTGACACTTGACAAAAAAGGAGAGAGAGGTTTTACTTATTGGTGGGGAGGGCAGGGTTCCTGACTTTAGTGCAGCTGACAGGGGCCGTTACTGGAAAATGCACACATCCCAGTTCCTTCCCATTTCTTTCAGGAAGTGTTCTCCACGGTCCCCTGCTCGCCGCAGAGTGCTGGGGTGACCCGAGCAGAAGGAATGCTGGGAGGAGCTGGGGGCTCCTCAGTCCAAGTGGGACCCCTCAGTGCATCTCACACAGTCCGAGTTCAGTTTTTGAAATCCACTGTGGTGACCATGAGGATCTATTTCCATTTCCATTTCATTTCATTTCATTTCATATTTTATTTATTCATGAGAGACCCAGAGAGAGGGAGAGGGGGGGAGAGAGAGAGAGAGAGAGAGAGAGAGGGAGAGAGGGAGAAGCAGGCTCCACGCAGGGAGCCCGATGTGGGACTCGATCCCGAGACTCCAGGATCACACCCTGGACCAAAGGCAGGCGCTAAAACACTGAGCCACCCAGGGATCCCCGAGGAACCCATTTTGAAAAACAAATGGATACACAAAAAAAGGATGGGACACCTGGGTGGCTCAGGGGTTGAGCGTCTGCCTTTGGCCCAGGGCGTGATCCTGGAGTCCCGGGATCGAGTCCCACGTCGGGCTCCCTGCATGGAGCCTGCTTCTCCCTCTGCCTATGTCTCTGCCTCTTTCTCTGTGTGTCTCATGAGTAAATAAATGAATGAATGAATGAATGAAATAAAGGAAGGAAGGGAGGGAGGGAGGGAGGGAAGGAAGGAAGGAAGGAAGGAAGGAAGGAAGGAAGGAAGGAAGGAAGGAAGGAAGGAAGGAAGGAAGGAAGGAAGGAAGGAAGGAAACGAACTATGGCATAAGCATGCAATGGACATGAGCCACCAAGCCATGAAAGAACGTGGAAGAATCCTAAATGCATGTGGCTGTGAAGGAAGCTGGTCTGAAAAGGCCACATTCGATAGGATTCCAAGAAGGGGACATTCTGGACGAGTCAGGTCTGTGGAGACTGTGATGAGACTGCTGGTCGCCAGGTGCTTGGGGGGCAGGAGGCACAGGCAGTGCCTGATCTCTGGGCTGCACTGGTGGACACAGGCCATCATACATCTGTCCAAATGCCAAGAATGCATGACCCTGAGTGTGCCCCACATCAACAACCAGCTCTGGGTGAGGACGACCTGTCCGTGAAGGCTCAGGGGTTGTGACAGACGCACCCTGGTGGGGACATGGGTGGTGGGGGAGGCTGCATGTGTATGCACTGGGAGGGGGCAGGCAGCTGTGAGGGAGCTCTCTGGACTTTCTGCTCCATTGTGTTGGCAAACTGAAACTATTGAGAAAGTTCAATCTATAGAAAAACTTGAAATAGGGATACCTGGGTGGCTCAGTGGTTGAGCGTCCACCTTTGGCTCACTCAGGGCATGATCCTGGGGTCCTGGGATTGAGTTCTGCATCAGTTTCCCTGCAGGGAGCCTGCTTCTCCCTCTGCCCGTGTCTCTGCCCCACTCGGTCTCTCATGAATAAATAAATAAAATCTTTACAAGAATTTAAAAAATAAAAGAAAATAATTCTTTAAAAAAAAATTGAAATAGTGAATGATTGGGTCAGGTCCAAGCATCCTAAACCTACCCTCTTTGGCAGAGGCTACACAGTCACCGAGGAGCCCACACTAGCCTCTGGAGATGCAGGACAAAAGGACCAGCTGAGGGTGTAGCACCACATGTGGCATATTCTACTTCAACAATAGTCTCTTGGGCTCCAGGAATGCCTGCTTGGATCTGATGAGCTGGACTGTGGTATTTCCAACCCTCACATTCCTTCCTCAAAATGCTTCCGTCTGAGTGGCCTGCGTATGAAAATCATTAAGCACAACAAAAATGATAAGTTGTGCTTTCAGAGTATTTCAACTCTGAAGGAAGTGACTTTGTTTTTTGCTCTTTCACTATGATTGATATCTAGCCAAGTCTGAGCTAGAAATCTCTGTTGGCAATCTTCACCAAAACTGGAAGCAGAAGTATTATTTACTGGGGCTCCTGAGGCAGCAATAGTTGAAACAGCTCCAGGGCCCCAGGAAGAACCCACACAGGGACAAAGTTCAGCCTCTGTGGCCTTCAGCTGAGCTGATGCATACTCAGGAAGCAGGCATGGACAAGCTGGCTGTGACCCTTTAAGCTTGTCTCCCACCCCAGGTAAGTTAACAGGTGTTTGAGAACCCAGACTCACTTCCTCTGGGATGTCCCACTGCAGCCGGGTGGGGTATGGAATGTTCGGGTTGGGGTCGCCCTTGCAGTGGCCGTCCTCTGCATAGCTCAGCTGAAAGCAGTCAGTGGCCAGGACGTACTGTCAAATGAAGAGATACACACGTCAAGTCAGAGAAGATTATCGTGGTCAACAGTGTTACATGAAACATCTTTGTAATGACCTCCAAAGTACACAGAACCTTATTTTTCATCAAGATACCATGACGACTTAGCAGTAGCTACTGGAGGTATGTTGGGAGTATGCTTCTGTGCACCTGACATCCTCCATACAGCCCCCTACCACGAAAGGTTTTTTTTTTTTTTTTTAAGACTTTATTTATTTGTTCATGAGAGACACAGAAAGAGAGAAGCAGAGAGAGGCAAAGGGAGAAGCAGGCTCCCCTGCAGGGAGCCGGATGCGGGACTGGATCCTGAGACTCCAGGACCATGCCCTGGGCTAAAGGCAGAAGTTTAACCTCTGAACCACCTAGGGGTCCTGTACCGTGAAAGTTCTTATTTCCATTTCAGAGGAGAGAGCAACAGCCCTGGCTTGGGAGGCTCCCCAGCATATGGGCTAGTGAGAACAGCCAGGACTCCAGCACGTGTCATACATGACACCGCTCGAAGCCTGCTTCCAGGTCCCAGCTGCGCTGGAGGTGCCCTCCGGGTGCCACCCCACTGCCTTTACAGCTGGCCCAGAAGGCAGTCCCCAGTGTTCCCACTGTGTAAATGAGGAGACAGCCTCCCAAGGGGGAAGACGTGTGCCCCAGTTCATGCTCCCGGTGAGCCAGGACCCAGGTGCAGCTGTGATGTTCTCTTGCCGCTGGTGAGGAAACCCAAATCAACATCTTCAGCTGTATTTACTGAGCAGCTACTATGGCCACCAGCAGCCCTCTGAGCATCAGTGAGAGAACAGTGTACAAAACAGACCAGAATTTCTGCCTTTCCTCAAGAAGTTAGATAAATACAGACATTGACCTACCCATTCTGCTCCTGGGTACACACGCATAAGAGACGAAAATATACATTCACTACTACGCGAATGTTTCATTGGAGCGGTATTTATAGTAGTCAGAATGTGGAAACCACCCACGAAAATGGCCAGAACAGGCAAAGGCACAGAAACAGAAAGTAGATTTGTGGTTGCCAGGGGTGGGGGCAGGCATGGGCAGGAGTTCCTTCTGGGGAGAATGAAAACATCCTAAAGTTAGATGCTGGTGATTGTAAATACACAAAACTCAGCAAACTGTACACTTTAAGACAGTAAATTTTATGGTATGTCAATTTTATCTTCATAATTATAAAAAAGAGTTTTTTTTAAAAAAAGGAATCCCTACACTCACACTCAGGGAGCTTATATCTTAGCGGGGGAGGGCCCCCCCCGCCCAAAGAAGTCAAAAGACAAAACCACAACCAAAGTCCAGCTGGTGGCACTGCCCGGTGGTGAGGCGTCAGGGGCTCCAGCGTGAGGGCGCGGGGAGGTAGCCACATGCAGGTATGGCTGGCATCCACACAGATCTGAGCAGGCAAAGGAGCCAGGCCTATTTGTATCTGAGCCGCTCTGCATCAAAGCCCCCAGAGAGCCCAACACAGTGAAGCTTCAGACAAACGGCAGCAAACAGGATCCAACCCTGGCCAGATTTGTTCTTAACTGGCTTGCCATGGTCAGATTGGCTCTTGTTCTAATTTGGCCTGGGCCTCTGACAAGAGGGCAGGTCAGTTCCCATCCCCAAGGGAAGCTTCTGGGGCTCCCGGCTCGTCCCTGGGACCACAGGCCATGCTGTCAGCTGATAGTAACAGTTAAACCCCAGCACTTCTAAGTGATGGTCCTGGGCTAACACACAATCCCTCTACCCTTATCTCCTCCGGAGAACTTAAAACCTAAGCATGGCCTTGTCAACATCCCGATTACTCCACCTGGTCAGTTACCCTGTGTCGTCCACACCACCTGTGGCTCAGGTTCTGTCTCATCCACAAACATGCACTTAGTACTCAGGACCTTAGCACAGGTGCCAGCAGACCTGGACTATTCTGCTGGGTGGACAGACCTCCAAGGACAAAGGAGGCTGGATCTTCACTGGGTTTTAAGCTGAAAGGACTGTTAAGCCTTTGTTGGCATCAATAGACTGGCAGCGGTCAAGAGACTTGACTGCCTTTATTATACGTTCATGTCTTGGGACCAATAGTACTACTATCTTCGAGACTGTTTTGGAACACTTCATTTTCCCTTCATTTATGCTTTTTTCCCTACATAGAGAAATCTCACTTGGCTAAAGGAACAGCAGGTTAGGTTTTGCTGAGACCCCAACCAGGGGTAAGATGGTCAAGAGAAGCCTCGGAAGGAGTATTAGGCTGTCCTAACCCAGGACTGGGAGGAGGCAGGAGAGGGGGAGGGGACTGCCTGGAAGGAGTGAAGCCTGGCAGGGCTGGTGGCCAGGGGAAGAGTGTTCTGGGCAAAGGAGGGGGCACATGCCAAGGCCATGCCAAGGCCCTGCCAAGAGACAGCAGGACACCCTCCAGGATTTGTATGACTCTAGGGAAAAAAATACATATGATACATTAAAAATAAACATTGAGGGGCGCCTAGGTGGTTCAGTTGGTTGAGCATCTGACTCTTGGTTTCGGCTCAGGTCATGATCTCAGGGTCCTGTGATCAAACCCTGTGTTAGGTTCTGTGCTCAACTGGGAGTCTAGTTGAGTCTCTCTCCCTCACCCCTCCCCACGCTCGTGCACACGTGCACACACACGCTCTCTCTTAAATAAACCAATATTTTAAAAAATAAATATCGAGATTCAAAGCCTTCACAGAAGTTAAAAGAGAAAGAGGTCATGCATTAAGATGTCTTCACAAGTTCACTATGATTTCATCATCTCAGGTACATGACCGAGCTCCATGCCCTGTGAGGGCCAAGGAGGTCCTCACTCTGTGGTTGCAAAGGTGCAGCTCCCAGAGATAACAGCAACATTAGGGTCACATTATTCCACTCCACTCGCTAGAGCAGCAGGAAGACCACAAAGTACAGTCTGAGCGTTCAGTGTGAATTTCAAAGGGCCTTGTAGCTTTAACCAAGTTACCCTTGAGTTTCATCAAACCAAGATAATAGAGAATTTCTGGATCAGGTCCACTGTTGACAATCTCAGAGTTTGGAAGCTTCTTCAAACAAGAACCAGAGGAGTTAAGAAAGCAAAACCTTCCTTCGATTGTTCGTGCCAACATGAAGACTGTTACCACAGTTCAGGGGGAAATGAGTTTTTTAAAATTTAAAGAATTTTCAGGGCTGATCCAACGTTGCATTTTAACAAGCTGGGTAGAGGGATGGGATGACAGGGGTTTGGGTTTGGTGGTTTTTAAATTAAATTGGTAATTTTAAGAATTAAATGATGTGGTAAAAAGCACGTTGCATTTTTATCAACCAGGATTTTAATATGCTTGCTTCTAGCTGGCCTAACACTCAGCCCATGAGACAAATCTTGAAAACATAGCAAAGAAGGTTTTGCTGAATTCTTCCCTGAAATCCCTGCCTGAAAGCCGACTCTCATTTCATTATTTTTGGTTCCACCTGGAGATGGCATTAAATGTGTTTCTACTGAAAGAACTTAAGTTTCAGTAGATGAGGACACAGGTACCTAGGTTTTGTTCAGCCAATTAACATCACACGAAGCACCAACGTGTGTTAAGAAGTGTTCTAGATTCAGGGAGCAGGTATCACACAATGAAATGCAGTCTGGGGTTTGGATTTGCAACGGCAGGCCCCACATTCATGTCAAAGCTGCAAACACTCACCTCCCACAGGTGCCCGACAATGGGCGCATCAGCCCAGGAGTGCTCTGCGTTCATGCCCATCTTCCCATTTTTGAAGACAATGAACGTGAAAGACTTATCGAACCACCTGCATGGAACACAAATGTTCATGGGACTTAACCGTTTTTTAAAAAAAAAGCAAGTTGAACAAAAACTAGGCACTGATTTTATTCTGCATGGGTCATCTGCCCCCCACTTGCCACCCCTACTGCCCCACCCCCGCCCCACCCCGAACAGCTGGCTGGCGGTCAAAAATCTCTGCAAAGTGATAACAAAAGCACACACAGAACTCTGGTCACTTCTCTGTCATCAGACACAAAGATAAGCAGTTATGCACCAGAGGCCAGCAGAACAGAACATGTTACTCTAACATGAAGGGAATCGATAAGGCATCTGCAGAGAGATGGGACAGCATGTGCTGTCCGGGAGCCACACACCCCATCCTGGGCCGACCTCACCCCTACGTGCGAGGCAGGCAGGACGGCCCTGCACAAACTAGGTAAAGGAGGCTCCAGGATAGTCACGAGCTCAGTGAGCAAGCCAGAGCCGACATCCAGGTCAGCCCTGTCTACCACCTTCTCCTGCCTGGTCAAGGCACCACAGCCACTCTTCTCACTAGCACCTCCCATCAGAGGTGGTCGTGCACGGAGGGGAAAATCTCAAGTCTGCTGCTTGAGCTGTGTGTGTGTGCACACGCGCACACGCACAGAAAAGAGAACCAAAGTGTTTTTATGCAAGCCTTATTCCTCCACCTGAGGCTGGTGTGAGCGATATTACCTGTCAAAACACCTGCCATGAAGGAGAGACTTGGCATAGCTATCCATCGATGCATCTGGGTCTTCCTTCCTATACCCTTGTTCTGTTTCGTCTAGTGTCACGAAAAATGCTGCTTTTTCCACAGCATCAAGGGACTGCTTGTTTTTCCCACGTCCAAAATAGGCTTGGCGACACTTGGCCCAGGGTACTCTGAAACAAGAGTTAAAGGGAGTTAAACCTGTAGCAACGTGGTGACTGACATCTACTTATATGTGATGTTCAAAATGACAGGGTGTTTCACTGTTTTGTAGAAATTTAAGGGAAACTACATATTTATGACTGTCTGCCGGATTTCCAGAGCAGAGCACAGGCATGGTGTGCACTTCTGTTTGCTAAACACTGATTGAGAAAAAACAAACAAACAAACAAAAAACACTGAGGGCGGCCAGGGTGGCTCAGCGGTTTAGCGCCGCCTTCCGCCCAGGGCATGATACAGGATCAAGTCCCACGTCGGGCTCCCTGCATGGAGCCTGCTTCTCCCTCTGCCTGTGTCTCTGCCTCTCACTCTCTCTCTGTGTGTCTCTCATGAATAAATAAATAAAATCTTTAAAAAAACAAAAAATAAATGCTGATTGAGCAACAAGAATGCACGCCGTGAGCTCAGCCACCTGGGGGCAGCAACCCCAAGAAGTTCTCCTTGGGCCCAAACCAGGGGCCATCCTGAAGAAGTTCTGGCAAGCTCATGTGAGCACTCAAGTCCTGCCTGGCTCTGCTCCAGCCCTTATCCATGTGCTAGCTCACTGATCAAAACTAGTTTCTATCGTTCAGAGGGGTAAACAGGCACGGAGATGCGGTCACAGCTAGTTGGTGGCAGAGAGAGCTTCAAACACAAGCTGCCCCAGTCCATGCTACTAATAACCACAGGACACCTTGGGACAAGGAGGCACCCCGGGAGTCCACCTAGAGTGACTCTTTCCATCCTCCCTCACGTGGGATCCAAGGAGCTGATGTGACACCCACTTCCTGAGAGTCACCCCAGCTGTGGCTGCTTTGACTGCTCCTGGGCCCCTCACCCAGGCCCTCCTGGGGTCCTTCACCCCACCCACCCTTCCAGATCAGAGTCATCTGGCCTGTCTCCCGCCCTCTTCTCTCCAAGGCAGCCTGTGATGCCAACACACCTGTGAATACAAGGATACACACACACACCTGGCCCAGACCACTCTACTCTGTCTGCCAGGGGCAACCATGACAACAGGATGGCTACTATGCACCTAGTGCTGTGTGAAGGGGCAGGAAGGTAACATGCCAGCATATACACTCGGCATCTATGTGAAGGGCTCCAGGGGGAGAGGGAGCAAGACACCTATGTATACACTCGGCATCTATGTGAAATGCTCCAGGGAGGTAACATGCCAACATATACACTCAGTGTCTATGTGAAGGACTCTGGGGGACAAGACACCCATGTATACACTTGGTGTCTATGTGAAGGGCTCGGGGAGAGGGCGGGCAGAGGATAGGCATGTACATACACTCAGCATCTATGTGAAGAGCTGGGGGGAGGGTAAGATACCCATGTATACACTCGGCCTCTATTAGAAGGACTGTAGACAGATTGGGGTGGGCCGGGTGCCCACGAGCCCCGCAGGTTGGGTGGTCACAGGCAAACCCACTCCTCGCAGCACGTTGTAACCAGTGGCCAGCGAGCCCACTGATGCCCATGAGCATGTGGGAAGGGAGCTCTGTCTCCAGGACACGCCGCCCTCTGCTCTTCCATCCAGCCTGCAGAGCCCCAGTTATGGCCTAATATCCCTCCTGGGCTTCTGGCACCGAGCCTCCCCTCCAGCTCACACGGCCTGTTCCAGCCCTCACTGCCTGGGGAGCCCCGGGACTGGGATCATTCCATACACCTGCTCGGGTCCCTGGGGTAGCCCCTTTGACAGCTGAATCCAGCCCAAGTGTAGTCAGACACATGAGGACCCTCTCTGCTCTGCGTTCTGGTGTCCTGACCCACTGTCGCTCCCAGCATGGGGCGTGCAGTCCGCTCCCCCAGACACCCGTCACTCCTGCTGGCCCGCTGCCACCCTCTGCGTGCAGGGGAAAACTCTTCTATGAGAAGGGCTCCTCATACTGCCCCAACAGCTGCCACATCGCCGTAACTCGGATGTTCAACTGCAGACAGTACCGCCCCCCCAGGGACAGTGGGCAATGTCTGGACAGTTCTGTGACAACAGGGTGGCTGCTCCTGGCCGCCAGGGATGTGCTCAACATCCTACTGCGCACAGGACAAGGCCCCCACCCAAAGATTTACGCAACCCAGTGGGCACAGAGCCAAAGCTGGGAGGCCAGCCCCATCTTTACAAGCTAATTCCTCAGGTAAACAAAAGCCTCTGAATGATCTTCAGACATGGCAGAAAGTTGATTCCTGACTCAGAGGCCTTGGTTTAAACTTGTTTTTGGGGGGCATCTGGGTGGCTCCGTCAGTGAAGCATCTGTCTTCAGCTCAGGTCATGATCTCAGGGCCCTGGGATCGAGCCACATCAGTCTCCCTGCTCAGTGGAGAAGCCTGCTTCTCCCCTCTCCCTCTGCTCATTCTCTCTCAAATAAAATCTTAAATAAACACACTTGTTCTGTGTCCTGAATTAAATACGCCTGCAGCCCCGTGACAGAGCCTAACTCCCGCCCGCATGTGCCCTGGTCCCCGTGCAGACACAAGCCCACCTGCCACACACACACACACAGCCAGAGGGGACCCGCCGGCGGGGCCCCAGCCCTGCCCCACGGCCACGGTGAGTCACCGACACACGCCTGTCCCCCAGCCAAGCCCCTGGTGGGACTTATGTCCCAGAGCCACCGCGCACCTTTCTCCCGCAGTGAGGGCCGCCAGCTTGGCCTCCCCAGGCTGAGGCTCCGACGGGTCGTCCAGAATCCTCTGCATCTGCTGCTCAATTTCCCGGGGCTTCAAGAGCCGGCCGTCGTGGTAGAGCCAGACCTTGAAGTACCGCCCTTTGTGGAACACGACGATGTGCTTGCTATCTCTGATGTGCTGGATGGTGTCTGAGCAGGATGGGGGGTGAGACACAACATTCAGAGGCAGGATGTGAGGGAACGCTGAGAAAGACCCCTCGACTTCCCAGCGGCCCCACCCTGTCACCCCACGTCCCTCCACTCAGCTCATCCGTCCACGTCTCAAGAGCCTGCAGAAGGTTCAGTACAGAACCAGAGCAGAGAGCTCTGGAGTCAGGCTTGACCTCGTCTCAGCTCCACTCAGCCACTCACTGGATGTATTCAGCTGTGGCCAACAACTTAAGCCTGTTCAAGGGTTTCTCCCAGAAAACCAGGACAAACATGCACTTAAAGCCTTCACTTTAGAGTCAGAAATAAGGCGATGCACACTAGGGCCACTTCCGTTCAACACTACACCAGGGCCTGCCAGCAAAATAAACTAAGAAAAAAGAATCGAGATTCAAGGATGGGAACACTGGCCTCTCAGAGCCATGATTAACCACAGAAAATCCAACCAACCTCCCTCAAATAGCTGTTTAAATTACTGAGAACATAGCTGGGTAGAAGCTCAGTGTCTGAGATCATCTGTGCTCCTCTAACCTGAGTTCTGGGCTGAGCTGAGCCCCTCCCACTCACAGGCCGGAGGCAGACTCTCACAGGCTACTGCATTGGAGGTAGGGCCTTTAAAGAGGTAATTATGTCAAAACATGGTGATTAAGATGGATCTTAATCTCATATGACTAGAGTACTTAGAGGAAAAGATTAGGACACAGGGGTGCCAGGGTGGCTCAGTTGGTTAAGTGTCTCCCTTAGGCTCAGGTCACGATCCCGGGGTCCTGGGCTTGAGCACGTCAGGCTCCCTGCTCAGGGGGGAGTCTGTTCCTCCCTATCCCTTCCCCCTCCCCCTAGACTCTCTTTCTCTCTCTCTCAAATAAAATCTTAAAAAAAAAAAAAATTAGGACACAGACACATGGAGGGACAACCCCGTGAGGACTCAGGGAGAGCGTGGTCATCTACACACAAGCAGAGAGGCCTCAGGAGGACCTACCTGCCTGCACCTGGACCTCGGGCTTCCAGCCTCCAGGACAGGGGTGGACAGTGAATGTTTAAGCCACACAGTCTGTGCTTTTGTTACAATGGCCCTAAAAACTAATATATTCAGTAGCCTACAAATCAAAAATATACTGAAGACAACAAAAACAAAGAAGTTGGGAAGAACTCTGACCCTGGCAGAGAAAAGCAGAGCGGAAGCCCCCCCACCCCAATCTGAGGCGGATGTGTCCAAGACCCCCATGGTGCCTGAAGCCGTGGAATGTACCGAACCCCAAACACGCTATTGTTTTCTCTAATCAATATAACTTTAATCAAGTTTAATTTATAAACTAGGTATGTTTAAAAATCAACAAAAATAGGGGATCCCTGTGTGGGGGTTTAGCGCCTACCTTTGACCCAGGGCGTGATTCTGGAGTCCTGGGATCAAGTCCCACATCAGGCTCCCTGCATGGAGCCTGCTTCTCCCTCTGCCTGGGTCTCTGCCTCTCACTCTCTCTCTTGAATAAGTAATTAAAATTTCTTTTAAAAATTAACAAAAATAAAACAAAATAATGATGTGTGCTAACAAAGGTTATGTGGATCTGCTCTCTCTCAAAACACCTTGTCCTGTTCTGTCTTCTTGTGACGATGTTAGGAGTGATGTAGGTGTGACACGGGGTTAGGCTGCTATGGGGGATCATTAGCCTCCACACCACAGCTGGCCACGGGTAACTGAGACCACGGAATGCGAAATCATGGGTAAGAGGAAAAACTGTAGGACGTTTTATTAAAACCACTTTTAAAAGCGCTATGACTGGGGTGCCTGGGTGGCTCAGTTGGTTGAGCATCTCTCAGTTTTGGCTCCAGTTATGAGATCAAGCCCCACATGGGGGCTCTGTGCTCAGTGGGGAATCTCCCACTGATTCTTGCTTACCCCCTTTGCTCCTCCCCCCTACAATCTCTCTCTAAAATAAATACTTTTTTAATTATTAAAAAAAAAATTAAGAATGCAATTACTGTCCCCAACTGTCCCAAAAGTGCTTTTTGCCAATTCATCTGCTTTTCACAAAAATCTGGCCACCGATCACTGGACTCCAGAGTATGAGAGACATAATAAAGGCTGACTTCTTAGCCAGAAATACCCCCACTGTAAAAGCACTGAGTGCACTGCTAGAGTGAGTTTCCAGAAAGCCCCTGAGCCCTGGGTCTGAGGCAAGCTGAATCCACTTACAGAAGCCTACCCGGAGGCCAGCTTTTGTGTCTGAGGACCCACATGCCTACGTCCACGGGACAAGTTACTGCCTGGGGCTCACAGTCTGGAGGTACCCGGCTGTCACGACAGCCCCCAAAAGCTGGATGAGCTTGGGACTCTGTATACAGTTAGCTTCAAAGGCAGCGACGGGTCATCATAATGGCCCACCACGAGGTCTCAGACAGGACCCGGTTTGTTAGCTGAGAGTGGCCAGTATCTCCTACCTACACAGCCTGAGCCCTGGCTGGCCTGGGACAGTCCCAGATGGCACATCTCTCCCTCTCATTCTCCAGAGCATCGTGGCTTGTATAATTACGTGGCCGCCCGGCATTCTGCGAGGGTCGAGGGTGGGATCCGCTGTCCCAGGTCAGGCTGCCCCAAGTGAGCTGCTGGATTCCAAGTCCAGTCTCCCAAGCACAAGCCAACATGTGTGTGAGCCAGAGCACAACTCCTCCGAGGGAGCCAGATGAAGACAAGGAAGACTCCTAACCAGACGTGGGAAGAACACCCTAGAAGACAGCCTTCAACCAGAGGGAAATTGTGAAGTCTGAAGAAAAGCCGCATGCCCGGGCCTAATAAAGGCCAAGGAAATTCAACAGACCAGTGTTCCTGAGCCTAAAATAAAATCGCAGATGCTCAGAAGCGGTCAGCACAAATCTGTGCGCTGAGTTTTGCCACCTTCCATACACGGCGAGGAAGGAGCAAGAAAGTGCTTTGCGAAGGAGCCTCACTCACCCGTCTCCTCTCCTGGGATCCGCGAGGTATTAAACATTCGCTCCCACTGAGCAGAGCACAGAGGAACTGTGGATCCCAAAAGAAGAATCTGCAACAAAAATATGTTTCAAACAAACAAAAAATTCCTCAGGGGGTGGGGAAAGGGGGGGAAGGAGCAGATTACACACTGGATTTGTTTTCCTTGCACATATCATTTGACTTCATCGCTTCCATGCTGGGAAGAGCAGCTCTTCCCCAGGATGCTGACCCTCATCACCAAGATCACTGGACCTGCCAGGGCTCAGTTTCCTGCACCCTTCCTTCCCAAGGGGCACGCTCTCATCAATCGTTTACAAACCGACACTTAAACCACAGATTATTTAGAAACTGACACTTAACCCGGGGATATTTAAGAAAGAAATGTCTGTTTCCCTGGAATAATTCACCAGCTAAATTGTTTTCCTCCAAAAGCAAACAAGAGCTTTTCTTCTGGGGCAGATCTCGGGGCTGCGGTACAACAGACGTATATCCATTCGGGGTACGCGAGGAGAGTTAAATCTTGGAATAATTACACAGAGTGAAAGAAACTAGACAGAGAGAGAGAGAAAGTACCTACTGCAAGATCTCATTTGCATCAAACTTTGGAAAGCTCAAGTGATCCGGAGTGACAGAAGGCAGAATGAGGCATAGCTGGCGGGCGATGGCAGGGTGCAGCAAGACCATGGGGCACAACGAACTTTTGGGGTGATGGATGTGCTCACTACACCTGGACTGTGGGGATGGTTTCAGAGCTACGTTATTTAAAGTGATGGGACTCATCCAGCTGTATGACAACAAAGTCACCAAAGCTGTTTAAAAAGAATGTTTTTTCTTTTTTAAGATTTATTTATGAGAGAGAGACACACAGAGAGAGAGAGAGAAAGGGGCAGAAACATAGGCAGAGGGAGAAGCAGGCTCTAAGCCCAATTTGGGACTCGATTCCAGCACCCTGGGATCATGACCTGAGCCGAAGGCAGACACTCAGCCACCTAGGCACCCTAAAAAGAAATGTTTTAGGAAGCAGTTTGTGGGCATACCGGCTTGATCTCTTCCCGGTCCAGCCTCCGTCTATAGAGCAGAATGGCATGGATGGCGTTGCCCGCTCTCGCTGCCTGAATCGAAGTGGGTAAGACGTACAGCAAGTCCTGAAAAGGTAAACATGTGTTAGCGGAGGGAACGTTCGCAGGCAAAGCTGAGCTAACATACACAGGAGAGCATTTCCACGCTGCTAAAGTATCTCCATAGGCGTTCAATCACACCTGCTCTGATAAAGAAGAAATTGAAAGTACATTTCCTATACTTTGCCAATTTTGAGTTCTACAAGAAAATAAATGGAAATGAAGAACAGAAAGAAAGAGACAAAGAATAATGAGATGGCCAGTTACTAAAGGTAGTAAACGCCAGTTACCAGAACCCAGACTGTGGGACTGCTAACAAAACAATGGGACGTGACCTCCTGGGCTATCACTGCCTTGGAGAAAAGAAAAATCTGGCATCCCAGAGCAGAGAAGGAGGAAGCTACACCCTGGGCCGCCAGGTGTTGAGCTCTGGAGGTGGCGGGGACATAGGCCACACGCCGCTGTGACAACAGGGGAAGGCCCTGCTGTGAGGGGCAGCTGATGGGCTTGAAAGTATTCCTGCGGCTCTAATTTCTCCATGGTGGCTCAGGGCAAACACAGAAGAAAGTCCACACAGCTTTCGGGCCCAGCAAGCAGGTCCTGGGCCCTGGAAGGAAGTCCGGCCAGCGTAGGCAGGGGCAGGAGCTTCCTGGGTGGTCCCCAGGCCCATGGGGATGCCCGCCTTGCCCGCCTAGGGGACTCACCATGGCATAGTAGTTGCTGTTCACCATCAGTGGCCCTCGTCCCCGCAGGTAGATGTACTCTTCCCACCAGTCGCTCACCTGTGGGTGCAAATAGGACAGACCCCCAGCAAGCTTAGCAGGAGCCACACAGGCCGGCGGGGTGCCAGGAGTGCCATCACTGCTCGGCGGCACTCCCATCACAGTGCCTGGAGGAGCCTGAGTGCAAGTGTGAGTTCAACACACCCATGTAGCCGGGTCACCTGATTAAAACAGCGCACACCTGAGCAAGCTTGCCTGCCGTTCCCTGCCCCTACATTGCCCACCCAATGACTGCAGCCACTCCAGCCTCATCATCTGGTGTCATCTGATCACATTTAATACCTCCTCTTCCACATCCCACCTTGTTTCACTTGCCATGCACGGGGAAGCCCTGCTGGTTTGTGGCATGGACAAGTATTTGCACACGAAAATATCACCACCAAGAAATAAGGTGTATACACTTACATAGTTTGTGGCCCACCAGGACTTTAACTTCAGATACCACTGCAACTTGGGTCCGAGGCTGACAGCAAAATCTTGAGCAAGGACCGTCATCCGTTTAAAGTCTGATTCCTTCATCAGAGGCTTCACCGATTCCAGATACTACAGGGTTAATGAAAAGCACACATGCCGAGTTAAAACACACAGATCCCTTATCTGTGCCTTAGAAAACATATAAACCTGCTTAAGAATTTAAAAATCTTCCCCAGCTTGGGACGCCTGGGTGGCTCAGTGGTTGAGCGTCCACCTTTGGCTCCGGGCGTTGATCCCGGGGTCCTGGGATTAAGTCCCACATCGGGCTCCCTACGAGGAGCCTGCTTCTCCCTCTGCCTGTCTCCATTCGCTCTGTGTGTCTCTCATGAATAAGTAGATAAATTTTAAAAGATTTTATTTATTCATTTGAGACAGAGAAATAGAGTGAGAGCACAAGCAGGAAGAGCGGTAGGCAGAGGGAGAAGCAGACCCCCTGCTGAGCACGGAGCCCAACATGGGGCTCCATCCCAGGACCCTGAGATCATGACATGAGCCAAAGGCAGATACTTAATCATCTGAGCCACCCAGGTGCCCCGGAACGTACAACTCTTGATCTTGGGGTCGTGAGTTCAAGCCCCGTGTTGGGCAAGAAGATTACTTAAAAATAAAATCTTAAAAAACAAAACAAAAACCTCTCCCATGTGGTAGGTTTTGTGGGTCCTCACACGAGTTAGCCATGTGGCTTTATGTCAGCGACAATGACACAATCACACTTCTTCATCATTTACTGCCCTTTAAATTCTCCAGACCCGCATCGCCACAAGATCACTAGAGCAAATTCCAGAGTGACAAGATCACGGTTTGGCCGACAAGGACATCTCCATAGTTCCCATCATTCGGCCCTCAATCAAAACCCTGATTCCCACTGGATCATGGCTCAGGACAGTGCTAGGACAGTGCCAGGAAGTGAGCCCAAGACACCAGGGTGGGAAGGAGGAGCCAGCACAATGGATGGGATTGTGGAAGGCCAAGCATCAGGTCAAGGCCAGGCCTCCAGGACAGGGTTCTGGGGCCCCCGGGATGTTGACTGGCACCACTCTGAAGTGAGTGTGCTCACGTATCAGGTCAGACGTGCAGGGTTTGGAGACCGTCATCTAAAGTTGCTGCAATGCACACGAGCAAACTTATAGAAAGTAAGGCCCTCAGTGTATGGGGAAACGTGTCAATCCACCTAGTGGCAATGCCCACTGAGCCAGAGATGCCAGCAGCTTGCTCACTCTCCCACGGGACTGGGCTTCTGTCACCACGTCGCAGGTGAGGACACATGAGAGCAGAGAGGAGAAGAAACCTGAAAAGCCAACAGGCCTGGTTGCAAAAGCCAAAACATGTCCTGCTTAGTCTTTAAAATGGGGCCAAAAGCAGAAGCCAGCCCTGGTTGGCTGCAGTGGCAACCAGCCCGGCTGCTCCTCCAGGTGACACAGAGGTCCCGTCAGACCCCAAGGTCCCACTTCCAGGCCTCAACCCACCCCAGTGCCAGCAGGTCCTTGAACAAAACCGTTCACAACAGCTGCAGGCTGGAAACCAGGCAAACATCCACCAACAGATGAATGTAGGAACGCAGTGTGGTCCAATCGTCCAGTCGGATATGCTGAGAGATACTCCGGCATAGACAAATCCTCAAAACAGTCTAAGAGCCAGATGCAGAGGCACATACTGTAGGATTCCATTTATAGGAAACATCCAGGACAGGCAAACCCACAGAGACAGCGCAGGTTGGTGGGTGCCAGGGGTCAGGGAGCGGGGGAGACATGAAATGGGGTGTCAGGCTAATGCATGTGGGGTTTCAGTGATGGAAAGTTCTGGAACTAGCCCATGGTGGAGGCTGCACTATGAAAATGTACTCAATGCCACACAACTGCCTCCTTAAAGTGGCTAACATGGTCACTTTTATAGTACATACTACGTACCACAATTTAAAACAACTAGTTATGTAACATACCAAAGACGACTGAATTGGACACTTTGAGGGAACCACATGATATGTGAATTATATCACACAAAGCTGTTTATTCATTTTTTAAAGATTTTATTTATTTATTCATGAGAGACAGAGAGAGAGAGAGAGAGAGGCAGAGACACAGGCAGAGGGAGAAGCAGGCTCCATGCAGGGAGCTTGACGTGGGACTCCATCATGGGTTTCCAGGATCAGACCCTGGGCTGAAGGCGGCGCTAAACCACTGAGTCAGGGCAGCTCCGGTGGTGATCCTGGAGTGGTCCTGGAGACCCTGGATAAGTCCCACGTCAGGCTCCCTGCATGGAGCCTGCTTCTCCCTCTGCCTGTGTCTCTGCCTCTCTCTCTCTCTCTCTCTGTGTCTCTATGAATAAATAAATAATCTTTTTTTTTTTTTTAAAGATTTATTTTATTTATTCATGATAGACATAGAGAGAGAGAAAGAGGCAGAGACACAGGAGGAGGGAGAAGCAGGCTCCATGCACCGGGAGCCTGATGTGGGATTCGATCCCGGGTCTCCAGGATCGCGCCCTGGGCCAAAGGCAGGCGCCAAACCGCTGCGCCACCCAGGGATCCCCTAAATAAATAATCTTTAAAAATAAAAAAAATAAACCACTGAATCACCCGGGCTGCCAACAAAGATGTTTAAAAAATTTTTTCCAAAGCTGTTTCTCTATCAAATGTGCTGCCTTTTAAAAAAGGTACCTCATGGGGTGCCTCTGGCTCAGGGAGTGATCCTGGGGTCCTGGGATCGAGTCCTGCATCGGACTCCCTGCAGGGAGCCTGCTTTTCCCTCTCCCTAGGTCTCTGCCTCTCTCTGTGTCTCTTGTGAGTAAATAAATAAAATCTTAAAAAAACAAATTAAAATAAAAACATCAAAAAACAAAACACCTCCTATGTGCTGATATGTCAGAAAGGAAGATCTCCTCCAATAGCTAGACAAGTACGGCGCTGAGTATAGCCAGCCAACTGCTATGGGTCATAAATCTTAATCCCAGGAGGACTGACACATGGGGGAGTGGGAGTGTTCCAGTGAGCTCGAAGCTGTACCTACCCTGTTCACGGTGTCCTGAACGGCCGGGACTGGCAGGCGTGGCAGTGACGTCTGGAAGCTGTATAACATAGGTTTTCGGCCGGAAAAGATCTTGACCATACCCTTTAAAAATAAAAGGAATGTTTTAAAACATGAGACCACATTAAAGATGCAAGCCAGCCCTCAATTTGCTGACTACTGATTTTTTTTGTGGTCTTCCACCCCGACACTCCCAGGCCTTAGCAAACAAACAGGGAACCCCAAACAGAAACCGGCCTGATGAAAGCCCAGGTCTGATGGATGCTTCGATATGCCCTGGCGAGGATGCGCACCCAGGTGTTGCCGGCTGACTGTATGTCTGCACGTGGCCCAAGATCCACCCAGCTACCTCCGCAAGGCCGCTCTTGGTCTGGGGACTGACTCAAAGTGCTGGCAAGGGTGAGCAGAGGCAAAGCTGAGAAGCTCAGACCTCGAGCCGATCCCAGTGGAGCAGCAAGGAGGCTGCCTCAAGCCCAGCAGACAACACACATTTGCCCACTCTCGGCCCTGGCTTTCCTCTGGAAGGATCTAACACCTGCTCATCTCACACTGGGATCTGAGATCTCAGACCTCGAAGGCATTTCTTGGGCTCACAGCGGGCAGCTGGGACTCCACCGGACACACGCCAGGAGGGCCACCCCGGGGATCGCCGTTTAGCTCACTCCGTCAAGGGTGGGCACCAGCTCTGACTCTGCCAATCAGTGAAACTACACCCAGGCCAGCGCAGGAAGTCGGTCAGGGGAGAGTGCACCCCAGGGGTGAGAGTGGGCCGGGCGTGGGGGTGCCTCTCCCAAGCAGCCCCGGGGAGGAAGGGAATCCGGGACAGGCATCCATGCGCACGGCAAACCAGGGCCGCTCGGGCTGCGGCCCAGGGGAGCCAGCAGGACACCCTGAAGCACGGGGTGGATCAGGGAGACCAGGTCGGACCGGTCGGCAGGGGAATCCACCTAACGTCTGCCTTCGACTTAGTCAGAAAAGCTACAAAGAAGTGGATGGGCGTCCCTTCTCTTTGATGGATAATCCGGATGGCAAGACGTTAACATACCACCTTCAGAAGTGACAAACATCATTAAAGAAAAATATACTCTTTGGCCCACACTTATGAGTCAAGATGAATCAACGGCTCTGGAGCAATGAGGTCAACTCCCAGGTCAACCAATTGTAGAAGGGGAAAGGTCCCATGAGGATCTCCCTTTCAAAGTAAAAGCCACCCGCCTGAGACACTGTGCTGAGTGAAGACTGAATACTATGGTGAAGGGGGGGTGGCGGGGGGTGGCAGGTGCCTGCAGCACTGGGCCCCTGATCACGCTGCCCCTGTGCACCTACACCTTTGCTAAGAGGGCAGATTTTGCTTACATGCTCTTAACCGCAAAGGAAAAGCAGGGTGGGACATGAGGAAGCGTTGGGGGTAGGGGGAAGGCTAGGTTTGCGGCACTGATGGACCAGGTGCATACTTACCTCCAGACACAACGAGCCATGCACACTCCTAAACTGCTCTGAGGCCTTTTGTACAGCAAGCGTACCCCAAAAAAAAGCAGTTCTAAAAAATGCACACAGCCCCAAGAGTGAAGGGAGGGTCATTTACCATCCAGATCTTGGTGGCGCGGCTCATCTTGCCATGCTGGGCGAACATCCAGCCGTGGTACGAGAGCAGCACTTTGAGGGAGTAGCGCATGGTGATGATGAGGGCCACCCACAGGCCCGTGCCGAAGAGGATGCCGCTGACCACGTTCTTTGTCTGGCTGGACATGTAGCCCCTAGGGACACGACATAAGCCCAGAACACATTAGGGTGGATGCCACACGCTGCCAGCCAGAGCGGCCTTCCTTCCTGAACACAAATGAGACCACATTCCAAGAACACCACGTTCGCTAAGTATCAGCCTAACTCTTGAAAGACTCAGACACCGCTCTCCTATCCTCAGGATAAACCAGGCCTCCTGTGTTCTCAGGGAAAGATGCACATCTTTCTCCAGGGTCTAGGGATGGTGACGGGTGACATGGGAGGTGGTGGCCTGCCCACGATGAAACCCATGCCCCAGGTCCACCTCCACCTGCTCAGCTGGGTGCTCACAGCAACTCTGGGCCATTCCCTTCCTGCCCCTCCTCCTCAAACCTACCTTTGGGTTCATCACCATTAGTCATGGGACACTCAGATCATTTGGGGAAACCATTACAGCCATTTATATCAAAAAAGCTTCTTTTTGATCTAGGCAGGCATACTTATGTATAAATGAAGAAACTGATGGCATAAAATGATCTTTTTTTTAAAGATTTTATTTACTTATTTAGACAGAGAGTGCAAGTGAGCAGGGGGAGGGGCAGAAGGAGGGAGAGAGAGAATCTCAAGCAAACTCCTTGCTGAATGCTGAGCCCGAAGCAGGGCTTTATCTCCGGACCCTGAGATCACGATCTGAGCCAAAATCAAGAATCGGACACCCAACTGACTGAGCCACCAGGCGCCCCACAAAATGATCATTTAAATAATGAACTTAGGGGATGCCTGGGTGGCTCAGCGGTTGAGCGTCTGCCTTCGGCTAAGGGAGCGATCTTGGAGTCCTGGGATCGAGTCCCACATCGGGCTCCCAGCATGGAGCCTTCTTCTCCTCCCTCTGCCTGTGTCTCTGCCTCTCTCTTTCTGTGTCTCTCATGAATAAATAAATAAAATCTTTAAAAATAAATAAATAACTTAGGGGCACCTAGGTGGTTCAGTTGATTAAGCATCTGCCTTTGGCTCAGGTCATCATCCCGGGGTCCTGGGATCGAGTCCTTTATGGGGCTCCCTGCTCAGCGGGAAGCCTATTTCACCCCTCTGCCTATGTCTCTGCCCCTCCCCCTGCTTGTGTATGTGCTCTTTCTCTCTCTGTCAAATAAATAAATTAAATATTTAAAAAATAATAGTAATAATAAACTTAAGAGAAAATGTTTTCATTGGCTAAGGAAGGGGATAGACTGTACGGTAAAGATGGGACTGTCAAAAATCTTTGTGGTTTTTAGTTTTAGTTGCTCTGGAAACCACAACCTAGTATAAAATAAAAAGGATTTAAATAACAAAATGTTGGTAAGGACCCAGAGAATAGGGAACCCTCAGCCACTGAGGGTGCAGCCACTGCGGAGAACCGTATGGAGCTTCCTCAAAAAAACTAAAATAGAACTACCCTATGATCCAGCAATTCTACTTCTGAGTATTTATCGGAAGGACATGAAATCACCCTCTCGAAAACGTATCTGCACCCTCATGTCCATTTAGCATCATCCAAAAGAGCCAAGACATGAAAACCACCCAAGTGTCCATTGATGGGAGAGTGGATGAAGGTGTGCTATATAATATGATGGAATGTTATTCGACCATAAAAAAGAAGGAAATCCTGCTGTTTGTGACAACCATGGAGCTTGAGGGCTTTATGCCAAGCGAAATAAGTCAGAGAAAAACAAACACTGCAGGATCTCACTTATACGTGGAATCTAAAACAAAATTCTAAATTCACAGACACAGAGAATGGGCTGGTGGCTGCCTGAGGCAGGGGACAGGCAAAGTGGGGGGGGGGGGGGGGGGGACCATGGTCAAAAGGTACATATTACCAGGAGCGCCTGGCTGGCTCCATTGGTAGGGTGTGTGACTCCTTGATCCCAGGGTTGTGAGTTCGAGCCCCACATGGGTGTGGAGATTCTTAAAATAAAATCTTAATAAAGAGGGTATAAACTTCCAGCATTAAGACAAAAAAGTCTTAGGGATCATAGGTAACAGTGCCATATTGTATATTTAAAAATCGCTAGGAAGGTAGATCTTAAAAGGTCTCATCACAAGAAAAAAAATCTGTACTCGTGTGGAGAGGAGTGTTACTTAACTAGATGTGTGGTTATCAGTTTAAGCTATATACGTCTACCAAATCGTAATGTTACACACGTAAAACTAACATAACATTATATATCAATCATATCTCATTTTTTAAAATTATTTCAGGGGCACCTGAGTGGCTCAATGGTTGAGTGTCTGCCTTTGGCTCAGGTCATGATCCTGGGGTCATGCAATCGAGTTCTGCATCAGGCTCCATACGTAAGCCTGCTTGTCCCTCTATGTCTCCACCTCTCTGTCTCATGAATAAATAAAATTTTATTTTATTTTATTTTTTTAAAATAAATTAAAAAAAAATATTTCAGTGTGCTTCAAATCATTAAAACCAGTATACATAACCTACAGGTATCTCCAATATTTAAAAACCATCAAGTTAACATCTTATGATACGTAAGTATTGAAACAAATTGTCTTCAAGGTAAAATAGTTTGCTTCAAAACTCATGTTTTCCTTATAATCTGTCAAATCTTGTGTTCAGACTCAGCTGTGGCTTCTACTTTCCACCTACACATTCTTTGCTGACAATATAATCTACAAGCAAGCTTGGAGCTAGGAGTTAAGAACCTATCTTTCAGATAATCTACATTTTAGATTCCAAAGGACTATGTCACTAAAGGAAAAGACACACATACCTATTGACCAACAAAAACCGAACAGTATTTTAACATTAGCAAATAAATACACGTTCACAATTTTTATATGATATACACACACAGGCGCTTCAATGACAAGCATTCACAAAAAAAGTTTTCTTTTAAAGAACAGGTTCTTTCTGAGATTGCAGGAGTCAGACAAAAGCAGAGCACACCCTGCTGGGCCAGGTACATCTGCGCTTGTGAAAGCAGCCACCTGGGGTGCCAGGGTGGCTCAGTCGGTGAAGCATCTGAATTCGACTTGGGTCATGATCCTGGATCGAGCCCTGCATCATTGGGCTCCCTGCTCTGCGGGGATCCTGCTTCTCTCTACCACTTGTGTGCTGTCTCACTTTCTCAGTTGCCATCTCTCAAAGAAAGCAAACAAGCAGCCACCTAGGTTCCAGAATGACCCATGCCTGGAAAACACTGACCCTTAACCCGGTCCTTCTAAATTTGGGCCAGGGATGGCCCAGTTCACTGCAATCGGTTTACAGACACAAAGAGACAAATCGTATAAGGATCCAGATTATTATAGGGCTTTAAATAGCCAACACTTTTAAATATAATCCAGTGTTAAGAGCCCACAGTGGGGATCCCTGGGTGGCGCAGCGGTTTGGCGCCTGCCTTTGGCCCAGGGCGCGATCCTGGAGACCCAGGATCGAATCCCACATCGGGCTCCCGGTGCATGGAGCCTGCTTCTGTCTCTGCCTCTCTCTCTCTCTCTCTCTCTGTGACTATCATAAATAAATAAAAATTAAAAAAAAAAAAAAAAAAAGAGCCCACAGTGGAGGGAACCCTGGGTGGCGCAGTGGTTTAGCGCCTGCCTTTGGCCCAGGGCGCGATTCTGGAGACCCGGGATCGAATCCCACGTCAGGCTCCCGGTGCATGGAGCCTGCTTCTGTCTCTGCCTCTCTCTCTCTCTCTCTCTCTCTCTCTCTGTGTGTGACTATCATAAAAAAAAATTTAAAAAAGCCTTCCTTAAAAAAAAAAAAAAAAAAAAAAAAGAGCCCACAGTGGAGAGTAAATTAAAAATCTGTGTTAAGGGACACCTGGGTGGCTCAGCGGTTGAGCATCTGCATTCGGCTCTGGACATGGTCTCGGAGTTCCAGGATCGAGTCCTGCATCAGGCTTCTTGCATAGAGCCTGCTTCTCCTCCCTCTGCTCCCTCTGCCTGTGTCTCTTTCTCTTATGAATAAATAAATAAAATCTTAAAAAAAAAATCTGTATTAAGCCCACAACAGTGTAAAGAGGATGCAAAAAAAGCACGACCTAGCATGCAGAGGCCAGCTGTCTACAAGGGTCTTGACAGCAGGAACACGGTTTGGCCAGAGCATGGGGAGTGTCAGGGTCGCTGTCTCAGCCTCCCCAGCCCCCAGGCAGAGCAAGGAATCAGCAGGCGTCCAGCCCAGGCACACTTCCCCTGAAATGATGGAATTTTTATTCTAGGCCTTGCAGATGCTTATAGAGGCAGGAGCCAGCGTTCTTGAGGCAGCTCGGAGGCCATGAGCAACTCGGCTGGACTCTGGGCTTTAAACAAGAAGCAGGGGAAGGGGAAGGGGCACCCACTCAAGGCAGAAGTTCACACCTTTACATAAAACCACTGAATTCCAGGACGCCTGGGTGGCTCAGTGGTTGAACGTCTGCCTTCGGCTCAGGGCATGATCCCAGGACCTGGGATGGAGTCCAGCATCTGGCTCCCCATGGGGAGCTCGCTTCTCCCTCTGCCTGTGTGTCTGCCTCTCTTGTGTGTCTCTCATGAATGAATAAATAAATCTTAAAACACACACACACACACACACACACACACACTGAATTCCTTCTTCAAAGTCATCGGAGTCTGACTCAGTCATGAGCTGAGAGTTTTCATCTAAAGTCCTACCCTGCCAATTTATTCCTTTCTGCAGGAACGACATTAAATCCAAACAACCAGCAAAGTGCTGGTTTATCAAAAGGCCTGGAGTCTGTTTTGCTCAGGCCAGCACCTGACACCCCAGGTACACCCCAGGAAACGTGAGGACACCCCTGGGCTACCATCTGGTCCATCAGGGGACCCTACCCTCCACACGCAACCACTGCCCCAAACAAAGCCTGGCTATGTGACAAGGACTTGGGAGACCATCATTTTTCTAGGAAGAGACCTAGAAGGTTTGTCAGTGCAAACGAGAAACAGAGACACAGAATGGAAGGTCTGGCACAGAACAGCTACGGCGACATAGAGGTACTGGGATACTTTCTAGCCAGAAAATAAAAATAAATATTCTAGACAAAGGGCCAGATGCAAACAGGGTGACAGAGATGCCTGTGTTCTATCATCTGGTCACTCAAATGCCAACCAGGGAGTGGTGCCCGTTGTATGTGTGGCAGGAAGGTTCTCTGAATGGAGGCTCAGGGCATGTTGCAGGAAGCTTAGATTTTGGAGATGTGCCAAGCTGGGTCTGAATTCCAGTCCCTTGCTTCCTCTCTGAGACTTCGTACCTGTGTACCTTTCTTCACTTTACCCCAGTGAGAGGTCACCACAGCGTAGAGTCTGAACCTTAGGGGGTCCTACACGCATGTCAGGGCCCATCCCTGGGACTGCAGCAGAGGAAGGACGCCGGGAGGGTTCCATAAGTGCTCTCGCACTACATACACCTTCCCAGAAACATAATAACCCAGAGGCTCCTCTAGGCCAAACATCATGGTGAAAAGAGAGCCTATTTTCAAGCTCCTAGAAAAACCTGAAACTCTCAGGAGTGCTAGGGTTCCCTCTGGGGTTTGATGCCACTCTGACAGAGAGCTAAGGGGCTGAGGTCTCCCCCAGAGCAGCTACTTGTTAGGATCATGGACTCCAGTGCAAAGAACTGACCGTATCCAGAACCAGTTCCTGAAGCAGAGATTTCTTTTAAGGATACTGCAGCCTCAGCCCGGGTGGCTCAGAGGTTTAGCGCTGCCTTCAGCCCACGACCTGATCCTGGAGACCCGGGATCGAGTCCCACATCGGGCTCCCCGCATGGAGCCTGCTTCTCCCTCTGCCTGTGTCTCTGTCTCTCTCTCTCTCCCTCTGTGTGTGTCTCTCATGAATAAATATATAAAATCTTAAAAAAAAAAAAAAAAAAGCGGTACTGCAGCCAGGCTATGTGCACTGACCACACTACCTCAGGCCCTGACACGATGTCCCAGCACAACCCAGGCCCAAGGCTGTCTCCAGAAAAAGAGCTGCAAGAGACCATAAACTCCCTGTGGACCTTAACACAGAAGAAAGCCTACGGAGAAGAGCAAAGCTTCAAATGATTCAATCAGAACAGGAATGGTCATTATATTTGAAGAGACATAAAATTATTAGCAACAGAAATCGCTAGCTTCCTAGACAATCTAAGATATGAAAAGAGTACTCACGTAGTGTCAAGGGTCCGATTGATTTTTGCAATTATTCCCAGCGAGGGGTCGATCTTGGCATACATGGTTGACATCACACCCACCACCACGATGAGCCAACTGGAGGGGCTCGCCGGGTACACGCCAGTGATGATGCCATTCTAGAAACAGAACATGTATCGTTGAGTCCTGGGCAGAGTGGTAAGGAGGCATTCGTAGCACATGGTGGCTAAGTGACCACGTTGTCCCTGGAGGAAATCTTCCCCAGAGCCTCCAGCTCCTTCTCTTCTTCTACATCTGAGCCAAATCTCTCCCTGAAGCAGATTCCTCTGAGAGTGACCCCAAGACATCAGAATCACCCAAGGCACTAGTTTATTAACACTGATTCCCGAGCTCTACCTAGACTGACTCATAACTGAACCAACCATGAAGTCCTCTCTCCCAACCTGCTACACCTTGGGGATGCCCCAAGACCAGCTCCAAAACCACCCCTCCTGTTGCTCTTGAATCATGAGGCTGTATTGTTGACCCCCAAATATTTTCAGGAGACCTCATTCCAGGCTGAGAATTTGCTATGATATGATCCTTCAGCCAAACCTTCCTACTTCCCCACCCTAAAAACCACAAAAAAGTAGAAATGAGAAAGCACATTATGAAATAAAATTCTGGAACCCAGGTAAGCAGTGTGCCTCCTTATTCTCTCTTTTTTTTTTTTAAAGATTTATTTATTTATTTATTCAGAGAGAGCGAAGAGAGAGGCAGACACACAGGCAGAGGGAGAAGCAGGCTCCATGCAGGAAGCCCGATGTGGGACTGGATCACACCCCGGGCTGCAGGCGGCGCTAAACCGCTGCGCCACCGGGGCTGCCCTCCTTATTCTCTTTATTTTGGTGTTTGTTTCGAAACTACTAAATTAAATTAAAAAAAAAAAAATTCTTGCTAAAGCCTTCTTAATAAGAGATTGATTTGACCAAGACAATGGATTTAAAAACTCTCAAAGCTCTTCTGAATTATTTTAGAAGCTACTTGCATCCTTCCATGTTATTCCCATAGATTTCCTATTGTCTAGAGGTCTAAGAGAAAGATTTTTTTTTTTTAAGGTTTTATATATTTATTCAGGAGAGATACAGAAGGAGAGGCAGGGAGACATAGGCAGAGAGAGAGAAGCAGACTCCCTGAGAGGGAACCCGATGTGGGACTCAACCCGGGATCACAACCTGGGCCGAAGGCAGACATTCAACCACTGAGCCACCCAGGTGCCCCGAGAAAGAGATTTTAAACAAAGTGGGGGTTTCTCCTGGTGTTCTCTGAAGTAAACGTTCTTTTAAGGTGAAGACACATACATGTATTACGTTACATTAAAACCAAAGCAAGAAGGGTCCAGATAAGAGGTCTCCCACTCACCCCAGCCTCCCCCGGCGGCCCCTCCAGCTCCGAGCCACATGGTCCTCTGTAACCATGCAGTCAGGTGCAGCCATGCACTATTGATCCTCTCTCTTCCTATCCACTGGTCTTGCCAGCAGTACTACAAGGTCTTTGAAACCAAAGAACACTTCCACTGGGGTGCAAGGACACATGGCCACAGCTCTGCACCCAAGTCTCTCTTTCCCTGGATTTGGCGGTAAAAGGTGTTGCTCTCAGGAAGGTCAGGTGGCAGAGCGCGCTTCCCCCTGTAGGTGGCGCCTGCTCGACCGCGGGAGCTGCCAGGGCCGTGTGCGGGGACCCCCACCCCCACCCGGGGCAGCACCTGCCCAGCCAGGCCGGTTCCCAGGGGGCCTGTCGCCCTTCTGAGTCACTGCTCTCACCTACTCTGGCTCCTTGGCCTTCTCATCAGCGCTAGTCTGAGCTACACCCTCTGAAAAGGAAACTGGAAAATAAATAAACGGTTATGAGTTTTCCTCATTCCCTGCGGCAGGTAACTTGATGAACTGTCATCTCATTTGAATTCTTTCCAAACATGCATCTTATTCCTCCTATGATTTTCAAAATAAATTATGATTAAGTGAAAAAAAAATTATGATTATGGAAAACGAGACTTGTGCTTGAATAAAAAAAAAAAAAGCTTGGGTGGCTCGGTTGGGCGTCGCCTTTGGCTTGGGTCACGGTCCTGGGGTCCTGGGATGGAACCCTGTAGTCAGGCCCCCTGCTCAGCAGGCAGTCTGCTTCTCCCTCTGCCCCTCCCCCTGCTCATGTGCGTGCTCTCTCTCATAAATAAAATATCTTTATAAAAAGTGAATAAATTCCCAGTCTTTCAGGTAAACAGAATTGAGAACATGTGAAGTTAACTCTATTTGAATTTACATGCATATATTTCAACATCTGACTGTCTTATCAGCGAGGCATCTGTTAGATAAACTCACTGCGATTCGTACAGCTGGAAATGATCCTCCTTCTCCAAGGTGTAAAGAGTTCTGAACTCAGAGACGTGGATTTTAGTCTTTGCTTCCCTGAACAACCGCCTTACCTGCCTACAGGGTGCCAAACCAGCCTGCCTGCCTTACAGAATTTCTTCAAGAATTCAGTGAGCCTGGGACACCTGGGTGACTCAGTGGTTGAACGTCTGTCTTCGGCTCAGATTGTGATTCCAGGGTCCTGGGATCAAGTCCCGCACTGGACTCCCCACATGGAACCTGCTTCTCCGTATGCCTATGTCTCTGGCTCTCTGTGTGTCTCTCATGAGTAAATAAATACAATCTTTAAAATAAATACATAAATAAAAGTAAAAGAACTCAGTGAGCCAGTACATGTGGAAGTGTTTCATAAGTCCCGATGAAGTACCAACCCCGTGCCCGTCAGCACTGACACACCCATCCTGCACCAGCACCCAGACGCATTCTCAGGTGCTAGCGTGAGCACCACATAGATTTAAACAAGGATCCACAAACCTTGAATCTGATGAACTTCTTCTTCCAGGAATGTAGTCCAGACAGATAGATTTGCTTAAGAGCTTCATGGCTCAGCCGCAGGTCGATACCGTCTGGGGGTGACAGTGAACTGGAAGGCCACGGCTTGGTGAGCTTCCGCCATCTTCGGCAATCTCCTAGGAGAAGGGGACAGTGTGACACAACCAGCATTTTACCAGGTATTAGCCCCTTACCTGGACCTGGGATGTGTTCTGAATTTAGTCTTTCCCAGCCATCTAACAAACTTCATATTCCATTAATAGACCCAATTCCAGGGGCCACTGGCCCCTCCCCGGCCTGTCCAGCACTACCCAGCCCACTGTCCCCTCTGCTCAGAGGCCCGGGGTGGCCGGTGGAGTCCAGGAGTGGAACCTCACCCCCACCCCTACCATCAGGCCTCCAGGCCACACCCAGCTGACCCAGGAAGTTGGCAGCCGTTTAGCCACCTGCCAATCTCACTGCCACCCACCAACCTCCTGGAGTCTGGCACAGAAGAAACCCAGAGAGTCCACAGATGAGTCCCTGATGGCCCTGAACCCCTTGTGTCCAGGCAGGAGCACTGGACTCTGGGGGATGCATGTGGCTGCTGTCTTGAGAGACCGGCTCAGGCGCCACTGAAGACTCCATGAAAAGGAGACACAGAGAATCCTCCGGAGTGGGTGTCTATGGGTGTCTCTGCTCAGGCTAGCTGCCCTGCCTCAACCAATAAAAGTGTGTTTCCTTTCAACGGCTTCAGAGCCAGGTCTATTCCGGCTCCCTTCCTCATGGTTCCTGTCTTCTTCCTTGGGGACTCAGGATGCACCTCACGGCTCCCTCCGGCACAGCCAGCCCCTCTGCTACCTCCTGGAGCCCCGGGACCATGCTCCTTCTTCCTAAGCTCTATACCGGATGCCCCACAATAAAAAGGAAGCTAACAGAAGGGGGAAAAGCTACCAAGAACTATAATGAAAACCCAAAATTGTATGTTTTCTTATCACAATTTCTCCTGTTTTTACCTTCTGAAGCCTACTGAGTGGGAGGAGGACCTACCAATATAAACAGGTGTCATGCTTTCAAAGATGCCCAGTTACAAAAGCCAAACTAGCTTATTAGTCTTCGGCTAATTGGAACAAATGGTTCCATTACAGGCCCAGAGAGGCATGCGGCCTGCATTTATTTGCTCCTTCGGCAAGCGTTTGTTGACTGCCTCCCACATGCCAGCCACGGGGAGGATGCAGACATTGGCAGTAAAGTCCTCCTCCTGCCCCTCTAGAGCTCACATAGGGAGGCCAAAAAGTAGAGAGGGTCCAAGAGGGGACCTCCTAGATGACATGGAAGCCCAGAAGGATCAGCTGGAGGGCAAGCCTTTCAGGCCCAAAGGTAAAACAGGACTCTGGGCAGAGGTCAAGGGCAGGTCAAGGACAGGGTGGCTGGTGTCAAGAGCAGGCAGCTATGGTCAGAGAGGATGACCCACAGGCAGCCAGGGGAGGCAGCTGGGTTTTATGCTAAGGGTGAAGGAAGAGCATCCAGGGGCTTTAAGTTACTGTTTCTGTCTCAAGAAGACCCCTCTGGGGGCGCCTGGGTGGCTCAGTTGAGGAAGCATCCAACTCTTGGTTTTGGCTCAGGTTATGGTATCAGGGTGGCAAGATGAGGCTCTATGTATGGCTCTGCACTCAGTGGGGAGTGTGCTTGAGATTCTCTCTCTCCCTCTCCCTCTCCCTCTCCCTCTGCATCTCCCGTTCATGCTCTCTCACATGCTCTCTCAAATGAGTAAGTCTTTAACAGACAGAAGACCACTCTGGCTGCAGTATGGATGGTGGGCAGGGCAGGGCGTGAGACCAGTAAGAAGTAAGGGCAGTCAGTCTTCCAGGAGACAGTGGCCCAAAGTGGCATGAGTGGGGGTGAGGAGGACAACCCGCTCCAGCCAGACAGGCTTCAGAGGCACCCTGGGGCTTCAGGCTTGATCACTGGCTCAGAAGAGCCACTGCCTGACACAGGAGAGTCTCTGCCTGGGGACGACAAGTCGGGGGTGGGAGCAGAGGAGTGGTGTGTGGACTTAACCACATGTGACGTGGCTAGGGGCAAAGGGAGAGGCTGGGACAGGCACACCTGGGCACACCTGGGAAGAGTCAGCACACAACCTGCTTTCATGATCATGGAGGCAAAGAGCAAGTCGGCAAAACTCAATCCACTGGGAATCACCTTAGCTTAACGCAACCTGCAAAGTGTTCATGGTTATCTACGTGTTATTCAGCAGGCATGGAGCCAAGCTCCCTAGCCTGGCCGATTCTGAAGAAACAGATCCCATGTCTGAAAGCAGCAAGATCTCCAAGCAAAGGGCTCCTGCAGATAATGCAGGATGTTGAAGAGGGCACCTCAACAGCTCTGAATCCTGTTCTCAAAAAGCTATCCAGGTGGCTCAAGGATTCTGCTAGCGCCTCAAGGCCACCTCTTAACCCCTCCCCACAAAGACTGCAGGCTACACATGTGGCAGGAGGCAGGTGTCACAGAGATCACTCTGCAGAGAGTGAAGCATGCCAAACAAACTTACGGACTGGCCACCCTCGGGATGATTTATAAGCTCTTTCCAGGGCTTTATACAGATGTGAGGGATTATTAATGGCAGGAGATGGAACCTAAACATAGCGTCTGCAGTCAATTCTATCTGAAGGTGTGGGTCCAGTGTTTGCTCAGGGGTCTGACCTCTGTCAGGGAGGCAGGCGAGACAGTATCTGCAGAACCAGGTTTGCAGTATCTGCAGACAAAGGTTTGAAGAACTGCCTGTGCAAATCTAGTAAGTGAAAATCCCACCCTCTGTCCTGGCATCCACAGACTCGTGTTTAAAAACATTTACAATCACAGGGGCGCCTGGGTGGCTCCGTCAACGGTTAGGCGTCCGCCTCGCTCTCAGCTCAGGTCTTGATCTCAGGGTCCTGAGTGCAAGCTCCATGCTGGGCACGGAGCCTGCGTTTAAAAAAGAAGAAGAAGAAGAAGAAAGAAGGAAGAGAAGGAAGAAGAAAAGGAAGAAGGAAGAAGGAAGAAGGAAGAAGGAAGAAGGAAGAAGGAAGAAGAAGAAGAAGAAGAAGAAGAAGAAGAAGAAGAAGAAGAAGAAGAAGGGGCAGCCCAGGTGGCTCAGTGGTTTAGCGCCATCTTCAGCCCAGGGCATGATCCTGGAGACCCGGGATCAAGTCCCACGTTGGGCTCTCTGCATGGAGCCTGCTTCTGCCTCTGCCTGTGTCTCTGTGTCTCTCATAAATAAATAAATAAAATATTTAAAAAAAAAGAAAAAGAAAAACAATATATGCTTTCAATGCTACCGTCCTATCACTGTCGGGGAAATGCCAATCAACACTGAGGCCAAATGCCACTGTACACCCACCAGGATGGCTAGAATCCAAAGGATGGAGGGTAACAAGTGCTGGCAAGGCGGTGGAGAATCCAGAACCCCCATGTGCTGCCGCTGGGGATGCACAACAGTGCAGCTGCTATGGACACCAGTCTGGTGGTTTCTCAAAACATGGTGTTAGTACACAGCCCCGCACTTCCACACCCCGGTGTCCATGCTAGAGAACCAAACACGTGTCCACCCAACATCCTGTACACAGAGGTTCATAACACCATTACTCAAATAACAAAAAAAAAAACAAAAACAAAACAGAAACAGCCCAAATGTCCTTCCACTGATGAATGGGTAGAGAAAATGTGGCCTATTCATCCAATAGAATGTTCTTTACTATTAAAAAGGAGTGAAGCACCTGACACACGCTACCACACTCATGAACCTTGAGGATATCCTACTATAGGAAGGAAGCAGCCAGACTCAAAAAGCCACATACTGTACACCTCCATTTATGTCAAGTGTCCAGAACAGGCAAATCTACAGAGCCAGAAGGAAGAAGTGTTTGCTGGGGGTTGGGGTACACATGACCACTGAGTGGGGTGGATGGCCGAGGGGAGGGATGGTGCTGGGTGCCCCTGTGTGTGAATGGATTCAACCCACTGAAGTGCATGCTCTGGGTGGGCATAGGGACAGTGGGTGAAGTCATACCGCCATAAAGCGGTTGTTTATTTTATTTTATTATTTTAATTTATTTTAATTTATTTTAGACTTTATTTATTCATGAGACACACAGAGAGAGGCAGAGACACAGGCAGAGGGAGAAGCAGACTTCTCAAGGGGAGCCTGATGCAGGACTCGATCCCAGGACCCCAGGATCATGCCCTGAGCCAAAGGCAGACACTCAACCACTGAGCTACCCAGGTGCCCCTAAAGCTGCTATTTTTAAAATGCAGCCTCTCGAGCCTCCTGAAACTCAAGTGTCATCTATTCAACCTTCATGTGCCTAAACCTTCTCTCCCAAACAGGTAAGGCAGGTGGGCAGGGCCATCAGTGTCCCACTCAATGAGGACTCCTCCTCCAAACAACTGTCAGCTCATAGCATCGAGGAATTACTGTTAAATATTTTTAGGTGGCATAGGATAGTGTGGTTATGTTTTAAACGAGCTACTATCTTTTACCGACACGTGCTGAAGTATTTATCAATGCAATTTCATCTTTCGTCAAGTCTAGGGTCAGCTTCAAGATCCCTGGGGGTGGAGCGCACAGAGGAGCAGAGGTAGAAGCTGGCCACCGGTGGGAACTGGTGAAGTCGGGCAGCGGCCGTTATCGGGGTCTGCTATGCTGGGCTCTTTTCTCCTGTACGTTTGTGATTCTCTCTTAATAATTTCTTAAAATAGGGCGCCGGGGTGGCTCAGTCCGTGAAGCACCTGCCTTTGGCTCTGGTCGTGATCTCAGGGTCCTGGGATCGAGCCCCACATTGGGCTCCCTGCTCAGCAGAGTCTGCTTCTCCCTTTCCCTCTGCTTGCAGCTCCCCTACTCGTGCGCGCGCTCTCTCAAATAAAAAAAATCATGATTTCTTAAAACGTATCTAACAAAATAAAATACCTGTCCACTGTAGCTCAGCGCTACATCTGACCCTCAGGAATGAACTTTCAAAGCTCCCAGGCCCTTTGTGAGCTCATCAGTGTGTCTGCCTTCTGGGGACACCTCACCCCTGAGCCCCACGAGCCACGAGCCAGCCTCAACAGAGCCATGGCTGGGCCCCTTAACCAGGCATGGAGACAAAGTCAAATAAGGAGGGGTCTGTTTCCAGGGCTGCTGTCTGCCCACAAGCCTGCCCTTGCATTCCACTGTGTCCACAACATAAGAATATCTACCGACCCACCCAACTACACCTAGAACAACAACAACAAAGACTGTCTGTGGGATCCCAGCACCCCTGACCTACTGCACCCTGGCAGGAACTGCTCGCTCTGCACCGGAAGCGGGGCACACCCTCACCTTTCACCCAGGTGGGTGTGGGTGAAGCCTGCCCGCCTGCCCTGCCTCCCCGTCTCCCCAGAAGGACAGCCGGAGTAACTGATATAGGCACAGCTACCGTCACTTCCCAAAGGCTGGAGGGGAGGCCAACCACGCCGGAGGCTGGAAAGAGGCAACCTGCCCAGGGGAAGGAGACAAGCCATCAATTAATTCATGGACAATTATGAATCAGGGGACCTCAAAAGAGCCCCAGTGAACGTCACTGTACTACACGGCAAGGCTGTCTTCTGTTCTAAAAGTTTTCAATCATACATGCTGCACACACAGTCTGGAATAGTACCGATGAACCTGCTGTGTCCATGTGACACTGCCCAGTCTCTGAACTCTCCGTTCCCGGGTTGGCCTCCCGGGAGACCCTGGCCAGGCAAGGCTGTCCTGTCATTCTGTCAGCACAGCTGGAAACCCCAACACCCTGGAAGAGGAAGGGCCCTGGGCCAGTTGGCAGGCCAGGCCTGCGTGTGGATGCAGGCCACTTACGATCGACAGCCTCTTCACTATCCCTCCAACCAACCTTCCAGCACAACAGTGAAGGCCACAGCACAGTGGCCCTGGAGAGGGCAGGCCATACCTCCCTCCCTGCCCCTTGGGGCTGTCACTGGGCTCTGCAGTGTCCAATCTATGACATACAACTAAACTGTTAGTGTCCATGGGCTGGCCTCACTCACTCCTGGACAAGGTGACCGGGCACAGACACCTTCCCACAATCTCTCTGCTCCTGCCACTCGCCCCTCTTAGGGATTCTCAGGATTCTGAGCTGGGGGCCACTGGTTCCTCTTCCAGCCCCTCTGCACCCCAGGACTCAGCCCCCCGCAGGACCCTGCCTGGGGCTCTAACCTCTCCCTGCACACACAACTCACCATTTCATGCACACCTCCACTGACACCAAAGCTAGTCAACCGCAAATTCATCCCGTCACCTTCCACACACCCTCCCCGTTTCTCCCTCCCTAACACCGCCACTGCCTGCTAGGCCCAGGCATGCACACAGGCTGGAGTGTCCTCATGCTGCACCTCACCCCTGTGCTGGGTGCAAGCACCAGAACCTGATAGTCTGGAAAGGTATGCTGCCCCTCACCCCCACTGCCACCATACCATCCTCACCTGAGCACCTATCTACCTGGGTGGAAAGAGGTGGCTTCTCTGGGAACAAAGTTTACAGGGCATGACTGCTGGGATCCACCTCCTGCTCAGCAGGATGCGCACCTGCACTCCGAGTTCTCACATGGCTAGAGAAAACACCTGTACCGGCGAGAAAAGCAGAAAAGACGAGGGAGAGGGAGAGGCTGCAAAGAAACCACAAAAGCATAAAAGAGAGCTTTACTCCCCTTTGGGTCACTCATTATTTCCCTCGAATCATCTCCACCGGAAGCCCTGACAAGAAATCTGAGCAGGAGGGAAGAGAGTGACAGCAGACGCACCCTCTGGGAACACAGGCTGGCTCCTCCTCCCCCAGAAGCCCTGGTTGTGCTAGGGGGAAGGCCCCTTGGGGACTATTCTTGATGTCAGGCCACCTCTTGCTGTGCACCTGCCAGACCAGTTTAGGGGTAAACCAGGAAGTGGCCACTTGAGGCACTTGAGACGTGAAGAAATTTACCCAAAGTGCTGAAGATAGAAAGAAAGCCCCCTGGGTCTATGTGGCTTGGCATGCTGTGGGGCTGTGGACCTGCTTATTTTTCCTGGCACGGCAGAAACCACCTCTGGCCGCCTCTGGTGGAGAGTGCCCACCTGGGAGCCCCAGCTGACGTGAGCTTGCATGAACCTCCCGGCCTGGAACACACCTGGGCGCTGCACCCCCAGGCTGAGCATGGGAACCATGTGACGTGCTACTTTAAAAATCATGAAGCCCACTACTGGAGAGAGAGTCTACAAGGTCTGCACCAGAGAACTTAAGCATCTTATGTTAATCTGCTCTCGGAAAGACACCAAGATCCGAGTTGAGAGCAACGACCTATTTATGGCAATTTTTATAAATTCACATCACTGGTCTATTATGCGGCTGTTCCTACAGCTTCCCAAGCCAGACCCCCACTTGGGCCTTGGCCGGGAGAGCCTGCTAACTCCAACTCACAGCTGGGATGCCTTTGCTCTCTCTCCATTCCCATCTTCTGGGTTCACACTTAGCTTCAAACTCCCCTTCTGCAGGCTGCCTTTGACCCCACATTCCCAGAGAACCGAGTTCCACCAGGTTTCAGCTGGTGATTCTCCCCACACAGGCTGGAAGGTGACTTTCATTTGTAAATCTTTCATTTAGGTGGCGTCTGGGTGACTCAGTTGGTTAAGCATCTGCCTTCCGCTCAGGTCACGATATCAGGGTCCTGGGATCGAATCCCTGAGTCAGGCTATGCTCGGCGGGGAGTCAGCCTCTCCATCTCACATGTGCATGCTCCCTCCCTCTCTCTCTGATAAATAAAAACCTTTTTAAAAACTTTAAAAAATCTTTCATTTAATCTCCCAACGGAAGTGAGGAGTGTCTCCAGGACACAAATCCTTGTTCTACTCTGAATCCATTGAGGACCACAGACAGACAGCTCTCTAACACTTAATGCCAAGTGAATGCTGGGGGCGGGGGGTGGGGGCTGACGTAACACATACTTTAGTTTCAGTAAGACTACTTTAATTTTGATAACTGCCCAATGCCACTCACCCCATCTTTGGACAAAAAAATTGTTCTGTAGTTCATTTTTCATATGTGCCTGCTTTGTCCTCCTCCTCCATCAACTCTTCCTCACCATAATTTGTTCACACAAGGTCAGCGGCCAGCAATCATAACATCAGCCATCCCTAAGCTAGTCCCTTTACCCTTCAGGAGGAGCTGGCCCAGTGCCACCCCCATCCGCCAGGATTCTGGGGCAGGCAGCTGGCTAAGGAAAGGAGGTAAAAGGTCAGCACAATGCAAAGTGCTTAGCCGGCTTCCAAAACAGCCCGGGGGGTAAATTCAGATATGGAAATCACCTCCGTAATAAACAAACAGTAAAACCTGCCCTGTGATATCCAAAATATGTAATTAGTTGCTGTCAGAGGTCTTTCAACCTAACCTTAAAAACAACAGATAAGGAGAGAGAAAGGTAGGTAGGCAGACAGACAAATGCAGCAGATTCTTTCCTGTGCTTTTAACAATGAAAACACAAAAATATTCCTTCTACCAAACTGTGGCTACTGGACAACATGACCCGCGTCTCACCCGCGTTACCCATCTGATTCCCAGGAGAACCCAGGGAAGGGGCACAGAATTTACCAAGGGGCAGATCAACGTGCAGGTGCCAAGACACCTGCCCAAGGTCACAGCCAGCAGACCCACGTCCAACTCCAAACACCACGTGCCTACCTCCCAAGTTAAGTGGTAGGTACTCCATTAAAAGTTCCACGTAAGATTCCTAAAGCTACACAAATATAAAATTAGGTCATCCTGTTGTAACCGAAACGATGTGATTGCAGTCAGCAATAAAACTACAGTAACTACAAACACGATTGGTGCCAACGCTAAAATTATTCACAGGCACCAGCCTCTCCACTGAATTGCACAATTCACGCGCGCACAGGAGTGGGCTCAGCCTGCTATTAAAATCCGGCAAAGGGCGGCCCATCTCATCTAGCGGGTCAACAGCTGTGGTGGGAATCCTTTGAGGAAAGGTTACCCACAGGAAGCAACGGCTTAGCAGCCACGTGGAACACCAGGCAGGGTCTCCAACAGCACAGGCCGTACTCCTCACCAGGGAGGATGCTCGGGCCTCCAACCCTGGAAAAAACTCTCCAGAGGAGACACTGTGGGCAGAGCCTGCAGCACGGTCTTTCACGGGGCACCATTCACGTTTATGGGTAAGGATGCTGAGTCAAGGCAGATTATAGAGGGAATTCTCAATCATCATAGTTTGTTTTATGGCTCCGGAAAAACCCAACTTCTGCCCACAGAGCTAGCATAAAAATAAAGCAAATTCAAATGTACACCTGATATCGTGCCCACTCTAGTAAATAATGGCCAATCAGAAAAATACAAAGAAATATGATCCACGCAAGAGAAAAGAATTCGGGAAAGGTCACCGAGAGTCATGTTTTTATGAAGAAAATACAAAATGCCTCACCAGGCCCCAATCATCTGTGCTCCGCTCAAGTATTTTTCTCCAGATGCAGATCCATAAGCACCTGTGTCACCAGCCATGCCGATGGCGGCCCCTCTGCTGGAAGAAGCATGCCTCCACCCAAAAGAGATCCCTGAACCTCTGCTGCTCAGAGCAAGATATCGTTCCCACAAATGTTCCTGACACCAAGGGCAAGGTGGCTTTCCCTCGCACGCTCCTCACTCTTGCACCCAGAGATGCCGCTGACCTTGCCAAGCCCCAGTTCCAGCTCAGGGCCTGGAGAGGATGGTCCTATCCATAAAACATGCCTGAGGCTATGGTATTATTTGCTAAAACTCATGCCTACTTCATACCCTTGAAACTATTTTCACATCTGGCCTCTTACTGGATCCTCCCCACTCATGAGACAAATCAACAGGTGTCAGAGGCACCATTTTACAGATGAGGAACTGGAAATCCAGAAACACATATAAGGCTGATTCAGTGTCATATCCAGGGGGGTGGGGTGGGGGGCAATGCTAACACCCAACACTGCCTGCACAGGGGTCTGGGAAGCAGCCTGGGACAGGGAGACAGACGGGGCACAAGGTTTGGAGAACACAGATCTGGATTCGAACTCCAGCTCTGCCACTTAGCCGTGTGTGTGTGTGTGTGTGTGTGTGCGCGCGCGCGCGCGTGCGTGTAGGAGACAGGGAGACAAGGAGACAGAGAGGGAGGCCTTGAACAAATGTCACTGCCTTATCCTAACATCGTTTCCTGGCACATCAAGTATGCAGAATATGTCCCCCTCACATCAAGTAATAGGCCTGACACCACAGTATGTAGGAACACACTGTACCTTCCGAACTACGGTCCCATGCTCCAGGAACGTGGGTTTCCACGTGTATCTGCCCTCTACTTCTTTCCTAGACCCCTCTCCCCCCTCTCCCCGTTCCCTGCACGCCCTGCCAGCATCAGATACCTCCCAGACCGACCTCCTCACTCTGGTATTCAGCTTGCAGGAGCGCTGCTGATCCATTTCTAGTACACCTTATCGTACCCTAACCTTAACCCCCCATTGTACAACAGAGTGTTTTTGAAAAAATAGAAAGAAACCAAAACTCTTCACGTTAAATCTTTTTAAGGGCAGTAGAGGAGTTGACATTTAGGAAAATTAGTGACAGATGCGTTATCTCATAAATGAGGAAGACTTTCATAAAATGTAAAGTCAGAGTTACAGCCTAAGAAAACTTCTTAAAGGCAAGGTTATTTTGTGTTTGCTTTTAACCTAAACACGTATTACCTTTTACTGGGGCAGTGGGAGGAGGTGCCAGGGCTTCTAAAGAGAAGGAATTAACCCTCAGAACTTGACTCCTCAGAAACTGGACGAGTCCCATCTGCATGGAGCCGTATTTCTCACCAGGGCACGGAAACAAAGAGGTGACCAGACAGGGGTGCGCTGGGGATCAACAGCCTCCTCGGGACTCAGGAGGAAGCCAGTAGACTGGTAGGAAGAGGAGGTCACTGGTCCCTCCCTTGATGTGGGAGGTATGGAGCTTGCAGGTCTCCCATCCAGACATCCCTGAGCACAGTCACAAGGCAAAACAAGGGCACCGGGCAGGTGGAAGAACGTAACAGCTTCCTCTGTCTGCTGCTTGCTTCCCTGGCACAGACTTTCACAGCCCCTAAGGACCCCACCGCATCAGAAAAGTGCAGCAATCCAGGGGAGAACGGATCCCAAATGTTCTTCTCTGGATTAATATCTGAAAGGCCACTTTGGGTCACAGGAATCAGCAGGAAGGCAAGTTTAAGAGTCACGTGGGAAGCAAAGGTAGCAGGTGGCACTCAGGGACGGTCAGAAAGAATCTAGAACACTCAGGTTCCGCGGGGACAGGTGGGTGGTGAACCCACAGCATTGGTGGTATGGAGTCCTTTCTTTTTTTACCTGAGTTACCTGGTGTCCAACAACTAGTTGATAATCTTGTGCAATCTCGCAGCCTTCCACGGTGGCAAATATACTGTACACTGAGAGAGGCAAGCCTAAGGCAGCAGCAAAATTTCAATTGTTGACTTCCAAAAACAGGCAGAAAAACAACCCACGTTACAGGAAAGTAAAGGTGGACATTCCAGAGAACTGAGGCTCAGGATCACCTTACCCCAAAAAGGTCAGTTGGCTTCCACCCAGGGCCTGCTGGGAACCCAAGGTCCACCCATATTTGCGCTGGGTAAAAGGTGAAGTTCACAAAAAGCGGCATAAGCGTCAGAAATCAACAAAAAGAACATATTCTTTACTTGTGTTAATTACCAGATCTTTTTTCCTTTCTTCCTTTTTTTTTTTTTTAAAGCACGCCCTGTGCAGCCTAGACTCTTTCTACAGGCACCCAAGGCACTGTGAGAGGGTGGTCCCCGGAGCGGGGACCTGGGCGCGGAGGGGAGGCCAACTCTGCGCATCCTTGGGTCCCCTAAGCACCGCCTTCATGTTGGACCCTGTGCTTGTCCTTACTTATCTGTCAAACAGAACAGTGCTGGCAAGAGCTGCTCAGGAGTGGCTCAAGCATCTGGGGAGAAAGAGAAGAGGCCCCATCAAAGCCAGCAGAGAATCTGTGACACGCACTCTGAACATGCCAATTTTATTTTAGCCTTAACAGCACCAATTCTTCCGGAAGCGAAGTTGAGGCTTCCAGGAGCACCAGCAGCAGCAGCAGCGGCGGCAGCGGCAGCAGCACTCTGGCCTGCCGGTAAGAACCACGCAGAATGACTAAACCTTTTCTCCAACAAAGGAAAAACTGCACCGGATCAAAGTGCAGCAGCAGCCCCGGGCCGCAGCGGGCGCGCTTTCCGCCTCCCACCTCCCCACCGCCCTCCGAGCTCCGCCTGCGTCTTTAATTGCTCGCCTGGAACGCGTCCTCGAGGGCGCCGCGGGCAGCTGCGGCCGCCGCGCCCCGCCCCCCCCGCCCCCCCGCGGGCGTCACGTGACGGCTGCGAAAAGTAGGGGAAAGGTTAACCCGAGCCCCGCCCCCGGCCTGGCGCGTCCCCGGCGCTCAGATCCTGTTCCACCCGCCCGGCTCCGAGAGACCTTCCGGAGCGAGCTGGCGCGCATCGCCGGCGCAGCCCGTCCTCCTCCCCCGGCGACACGCAGCGCCTGTCCGTGGGAAGGCCCGGCCCCGCGTGGCCAACCCCGAGGGCACCGAAGGGCTGCGGGCGCCGGCTGCCGCCCCACGGCCGGCCCGCAGCCCCGCGCCCCAGGCGCCCAAAGCGCGCCCGGAAGGGACTCCCGCCCCAGGAAAAATGAAGTGTTTCTATGAATGGGCGCGAAGGGCCGGGTTGCATCAGCGCGGCCCTGGCCCCAGGACTCCCCGGAGGCCCAGGCTTGACCGCTGGGTTACCGCGCGTCCAGGGTCGGGCCAAGGGCGGCAGCAGCGGGGACGCCAGGTTTACTCCCTGGGCCTCCGGGTTAGGCCACTTGTTTTCGGGACCAACTCGAAAGCTTATTTTGGCCTGCGCAGGAAGCCAGTTTCTGCCACCCTGACACAAAGTATGTGCGCCCCCAAAGGTGGCCCTTTTCTGTTGGACTCCAACAGATGGGAGTTCAGGGTGCGAGGCCGGGTCTAGCAATGCTTCACAGGAAGGAAACGGGTCGTTTCGAGGCGAAGAGGAGCCCCCAGGCTCACAGAGGCTCAACCACCAGACCCCTCGGTCTGAGGCTGCATTCAGTTCCGAGGGACGCGATGGCCCCATAGGCCTTCCCACCAGACCCTGCTTCCCCTCAAAGACCAGCTCATCTATCTGCATTAAGGTCGTCCTCCGTGCACACTCACCGCGAGTCACCTTAAATACTTCGGAGAAAGGGGGCTGGGAGGGGTGCTGTTCGCTGGCACAAAATAAAAAAAAAAAAAAAACCAGGGAGTCCAGCCACGTTCTAATCCCTTAGTTTGAGGTTCGGGAGGAAATCAACACGCCTGAATATCTGGAATGGCCAGAAACCCGACGCCGGTGCAAGAGGATGGTGTAACAAAATACACGTTTCAAAAGGTTAAACGGATTTCTATTTTATTCGGCAACTTACAAAGTTACCAGTTCCCCCACAACAATCTCCCTTTAAATAATTCAACCCAGGGAGCACCGAGGAACCGAAAGCCTTGTCCTGAGCGGGGACTGCTTAAGCGTGTTCTGCACCGAACCTGGTTAATTATACGGGATGGTTAACTCTCGGTGTTCAAGTCGGCCCTCACCTTGGTTCCCTCCAGCTTTCACGAAAGCCAACAAACACGCTGACCCACGGCCTTTCCGAGCAAAACGAAAGGAAAGGAAAAGGTCGTGGCCTCGCTGAGGGAGCGGAGGTCAGGGCTGCACCCGTCGGGGCTCCGGACGGCGCCTGCCGGGGCTTGCGGGCCCAGGGAGCCCGGACCCGGTCACGTGACGCCCCTCCCCCACCCCCGCGCGGCGGGGGGCGCGACCTTGGGCGGACGCTCGGCGCCCACCTGCCCCGCACCCAGGGCCTCACCGGGGGGTGGGGGGCGTCCGCCAGCGGAGACCCCGGCCGGGCGCCCCTGTGGTCCCCGGCGGACGCTCGGGGCCGCGCCTGGAGCCCCGCGTCAAGGGCGTGTCCCGACGGCTGCAATGCGGGGGCAGCCGGGGAGGGGGCGGACGGCGCGCCGGGGAGTCCTGAGGCCCCAGCGTCCCTCTAGCTCCCGCCTGGAACCCCAGGACGGCCCCCAGACCCAGTCTACCACCGATGGGGGGAGGGATGCGGCGGGATCGAGAGCGGGTGGACGGCGCCCAGCCAAGTCCAGAAGGCCGAGCATCCGTCCTGCAGCCTCGCCGCCCCTCGGACGGACCCCCACGCCCAAACCATTCCTAAGAGAAGGGTGGGATGAGCGGATGTGGGAGCCGGCGCCCCTCGTGGCCCCGGGCCGGGGGCATCCAGCCAAATCCGGAGACCCGCGCATCCCTCCAGCTCCGGCACCGCACCCGCCGGCGGGCCGACCCTCGGGCGTACCCTCACACCCAATCCACTCCCGGGAGGAGGACGGGGAGAGGAGCGAGCAAAGAAGCCAGTGGCCCTGCTAGTCCCGGGCTTGGCGCATCCTGCCAAGTCCGGGGGCTGAGCATCCCTCTCGCGGCCCGCACCGGACCCGCACCGGGGACTCGCGCGCACACCGGCCCCCGGCGGACGCCCCCCGCCCCCCGCGATCCGATCCGGGGCGGGAGGTGAGGAGTCCCTGCCGCGCTCGCGTTTCGGGCTCCCGGCGAAACCCGCCGTCCGGGTGGAGGGATGCTGGGGGTTCCCCTCCGCGCCGCGGGGGCCCCCCGCCCCCGCCTGGGTCGGGACCCGGGGCAGTCCCCGCGCGCCCCCCCCGAGCCCGCCGCAGCCCGCAGGCCCGCGCGCCGTCCGCGGGCGCAGCCTCGGCCCAGCCTTACCGAGTCAGCGAACGGAGGCGCGGCGGCGGCGGCGGGAGGCGGCGGAGGCGGCGGCGCACTGAGCGCTCAGCGAGCGAGAGCCGGGGGCTGGAGGGCCGCGGGCGAGGCCGAGTGCACCCGACGCCGCACGCCGCCGATTGGCTGGAGCGTGCGGGGCTGCGGTGCGGGCGGGGCTGAGACTCCCCGCGCGGGGCGGGCGGAGGGGGGGGCCGCGGGGGGGGCGGGACCGGGGCGGGGCGGGGCCTCCGCAGCTCCCCCGGGAGCGTGTCGGGTGAGGAAACTGAGGCTGCTGGGGGCACGCGGCCAACGCCTCTGCCAGCCTGGGGCCCGGGGCGAGAATCCTCAGCCCGGAGACTCGGTTTTCATCTGAAAAATGGGCCAACTCCCGTGGGCCAAGCCCGTAAAAGTGCTTAGCAGGGTGCGGGGTTCACGCGAGCCCTCCACAGCCATTGCCGCCTCTAATCCGCAAAGCGCCCCCATAAATAGCCGATCCCGGCCGGGGCTGCAGAAAGGATCACTAACTCGCGCATGACCATATGGCTGAGAAAATGGACCCGACGCTGGAGCCAAGTCTAACTCCAGAGCCGTCGCCCCCAAATCCCCAAATCGGACATTGTCCCCGGAGTGACAGCTCAGGCGAAGCCGGAGGCCGCGTGGCTCGCGGAGCCAACCCGCTGCTGCGAGTTCCCGCGACCCTTCTGAGAAGGCCTCTTCCTCCTCATCTAACCGGGAGAAAAACACCTCCCTCGGGGGCTTTGGTAAGATTTGGCAAATTAATCATTCAGGCGCCTAAAGCAGTGTAGGTGCCAGGAAAGACCTGGCTGGTAGTGGGGACAGAGTGACCCAGAGACCCTTGCGTGGGCGGAACCCCGGGGCCTGGGCCGGCAGCTGCCGCAGGGCGCTCAGGTCAGGGGCGCAGCGGTTCCCCCCGCCCCGCCCCGCCCCGCCCCGCGCCTTCCCTTCCCTCTAGCTGGTGGCCCTGCAGGTAACAGGTTCTCCGTAAAGGCCCCAGGTTTATGAACAGAGACCCGGCTCTCCTAGAGCTCAGTGACTTCTTTGGGCAATGAAAAGGCCATGCTTGCCTCCATCTTTCTGCCTGTATCCTTTGGTGGTTACCACTGGAAGGTTTAGAAGAGAAAATGAAAGTTCTCTCTTGTTCCCGCCCCCGTCACTGCTGCTACTACAGTTAACTGTTGGTGTGCGCTCTCCAGGCTGTTTGAAGTGAAGTCACAGGATCTGTGCTGTTTGTGACACTCTTGTTTTCACTTGGCTCCCCCCTTGGACGACGGTTCCCTGTGGAGATACAGAGATGACCTCCTCTGTCTCGGTGATGAACGCGCCCCACGGCCCTTAGAGCCCCTTTTCACCATTGCGGGTATAAATAAAGCTGCACTGGCTGTGAGTGGGCCTCTCTGAGCTCTGATTTCTCTCTGTAGATCCCTAGTAGTGAAGCAACTGAGTCAAAGGGCAGGCACCTGTGACATTTTGGTGACATTGGTGTCACTTGCAGAGCCGCCCCAAAGAAGCTTACTGGCATCTATCTATTCCTACCCAGGCATGGGAGGGGAGTCCTGTCTCTAGGGACCATCAGTGCTGTCTGTCTCTATCCGCTCTCTTCATGTTTCTCAGTCCTAAAGGAGAGCGTGTAGATAATGCTATTTATTTTAATTTGCATTTCTCTGAAGTTAGAAGTTAGAGATTTCCCGCCACTGCCGGCTCCCATCTTGCCCACCAGGGATCCCAGGCTGCGACACCCCCCCACCCCTCCCCTCCAGATTTCGCAGCCTGCCAAAGCAGGTGGGCTGGGCCAGGGCACACCTGCAGAGACCTGCATCCTCTACTCCACAATCATGGCAAGTAGGCTTTCCAGGCTTGTCTCAAATGCTCTTCCCTCTCCTTTCCCTGGAACACAACAGCTGGCGGTCTGCAGGTCCCAGCCCAAGGTCACTTTCTTCCTCACTTAAGTCCCATGGTGCTCCCCTCTGGGATCAGCCCTGCGCTGTGTATGTTTCCCAGGGCTCTGTGGCCTTGACCTTACACACCTCCCTGCGCACGGTCCCCGTGTCACCTTGCAGGCCGGGTGAGGCAGGGGCAAAGGCAGGACTGCCGTCCATGGGGCCACCAAGGTCGCTACAGTCACCTGTGCCCCAGTGACTGGGCTCTTGGGCCACGGTAAGGAAGCCCACGCCTGCCAGCAGTTCCAGCCAGAGCATGGAGGCCTCATTCTCCTCCTGTGCTCTGCTCCCCGAGACTGCAGCTCCCCAGGGCCGCTTAGCAAGCCACTATTAATAAAAAGCCCAGGAACTAGGCCTCTGGGGAAGCTCCGGGCCTTTGAATCCTGTGTTCTCTTTCGGCCAAAAATATCCCAGAGTCGGCCTCAGAAACTAGAGTAATCTTTCTCAAGGTCCGTTTCTGTTTTTGTTCTTTTTTCAATTCTTCCCCAGTTTGAATGGAACATACTATAGCAGCTGCCTATTGTGGCTATACAGAAACCTTTTTTTTAAAAAATGCATGTACTGTCTTTATTATCACTAAGAAACCCCCCCTTTTTTTACTCTGAAAATATCTTTTTTTTTTTTCAGGTTTCTTTATTTATTCATGAGAGACACAGAGAGAGAGACAGAGACAGAAACACAGGCAGAGGGAGAAGCAGGCTCCATGCAGGGAGCCCGACGTGGGACTCGATCCCGGGTCTCCAGGATCACACCCTGGACTGAAGGCGGCACTAAACAGCTGAGCCCCCCGGGCTGCCCGAAAAATATCTTTTTATGAAAAAATTCAAGCATATAAAAGTTAATGAAATCAATAAACTCCTGGATAACCAAGCAAAACAGTTTCAACAATTATCAAGTGAGGGCCAAGCTTGTTTTGTCTACCCCTGCCACTGCCTCTGGATTTCTTTAAAGCAAATCCAGAAATCCTACTGTTCTGTCTACCTGTTCTTGAGTACAGATTTCTAAAAGACAAAAGTTCTTTTTTTAAAAACATATTCCCCTGTGGGACACCTGGATGGCTCAGTGGTTGGGCGCCACCCTTCGGTTCAGGTCATGATCCCAGGATCCAGGATCCAGTCCCACATCGGGCTCCCTGCAGGGAGCCTGCTTCTCCCTCTGCCTGTGTCCTCTGCCTCTATGTCTCTCATGAATAAATAAATAAATTTTAAAAAATAATAATAATAAATAAAAACACATCCCCCTAACACACACACACACACACACACACATACACACACCAACATACCAAGAATACCATTGGCCAACCTAAAATAGCACAACAATTGTAATACAAAACTTGTAAGGCCTGGGGCAGCGGTGGGTGGCTCAGCGGTTTAGCTCCGCCTTCAGCCCAGGGCCTGATCCTGGAGACCTGGGATCAAGTCCCATGTCAGGCTCCCTGCATGGAGCCTGCTTCTCCCTCTGCCTGTGTCTCTGCCTATCTCTGTGTGTCTCTCATGAATGATAAATAAAATCTTAAAAAAAAAAAAAGCTTGTAGGCCCTCTTGGGCTGCCAAGAGCACGGCTGAGTCCCACTCTCCTGCCAGCCTTATTCATTGCTGGCAGCTCCCAACAGGTTCTGATACCAAAACATGTGGGATTTTCTAGAATTTAGCTCTCACTTCCCATAGGAAACAATTTTGTAATCCGGAGTTCTGTGCTTCTCTCTCCTCTCCAGTGCTTTGAAACCCTCTGAACTTGAACCTTGAGCTGCTGTCAGTAGTGGGCAAATAATAGCAGTCCCACGTCAAGTGGCAATAATATTTGCTCAGCCAGCATCGCTGGGAGTTTGGTAAGGACAAAATGAGGTAAAGCATGCAGGTGCAAGCAAACTGTTTCAGACACAGCTCGACCATGTGCTAGTGACAGGAACTCCTAGTAACAACCAAAGGGTATTCTTATTTGAATAGGCTTGCCCTATGACCCAGTCAGTAATCCTGCTCCTGAGTATCACTGAAGAGAATAAGAGCACATGTCTGTGCAAAGACGTCTGGTACAAGAATGTTTGCAGAAATTTCACTTAGGGGTGCCTGGATGGCTCAAGCGGTTGGGCATCTGTCTTCAGCTCAGGTCACGATCTCGGGTCCCTGGGATCAAGTCCCACCCTTGGGACTTGGTGACTCTCTTGCTCAGTGGGGCGTCAGCTTCTCCCTCTCCCTCTGTGCTCGTTCTCTCTCTCTCTCTCAAGTAAATAAATAAATCTTAAAAAAAAAAAAAAAGAAGTTTCACTCAATGGACAAAAATCCAGAAACAACCCATGGGGCCATCAACATAGAATGGATAAATATATTGTGATTTCTCCATATAGTAAAGCAATAAGGAGCAACAAAAAAATGATTAAAGGACACCTGAATGGTTCCAGTGGCTGAGCATCTGGCCTTCAGCTCAGGGCATCTGGGATCCGGGATCAAATCCCACATCGGGCTCCCTACAGGGAACCTGCTTCTCCCTCTGCCTGTGTCTCTGCCTCTCTCTGTGTCTCTCATAAATAAATAAAATCTTAAAAAAAAAAAAAAAAAAAAGAATAGAGTGCTAACACACAAGTGGATGGATCCTACAGATCTTATATCATATAAAAGAAAACCAAACAAACACACAAAATATTTATATGTATATGATTTATTTGTTGTTTATTTATTTGGTAGAAAGAGAGAGCACAAGTATGGGGACGGTGGAGGGAGAAGCAGGCTCCACTAAGCAGGGAGTCCGGCATGGGACTCAATCCCAGGACCCTGAGATCATTACCTGAGCTGAAGGCAGACACCCAACTGACTGAGCCACCCAGCTGCCCTTGCTGTATGATTTCTATAACAAATGTGCATAATAATTGCAGTGATGGGTGACTGAGAAACAGAGTAAGGAGGCCACGGGCGGGCTCAGTGGAGTAATATGAAAATGCAGGGCTCTATATCCCTCAGATTATGCACTTACTGTTCTTGCTACCTGCATGGTAGGCCTCAATTTCAAAAATTAAAAATTAAGGGGCACCAGGGTGGCTCTGTCAGTGAAGCGTCTGCCTTGGGCTCAGGTCATGATCTCCGGGGTCCTGGGATCAAGCCCCTCATCAGCCTCCCTCCTCCTACTAGGAGCCTGCTTCTACCTCTCCATCTGCCTGCTGCTCCCCCTGCTTGTGCTCTCTCTCTGTGTCAAATAAATAAATAAAATCTTTAAAAAAATAATAAAAGCTTTTGTTTATAAACAATAAAATGTAGTCAATGAATAACTTATTTCCTGGTTTAGTCATCAGAAATGCAGATATGATTGTCAGCCAGAGCTTGCGATCAGCATGAGGCACATCCACTCTTTCAACAGATGTTTATTCCAAAGTCCAGACTGCCAAGACCCGATGCATTACTTGCCAGCCATGGATAAAAAAGTTGGGCTTCTTGAACTGTAGAGTTTATTTTAAATAAATCTGGGAACTCTTTATGGAAAATGTCAGAAGAGTTCAAGGGCCACCATTCGGACTTCAGATCCCGGTCATGTCCGAGGTCTGCGCAAACTAGCCCAGCCTGCCTGGAGAGTGTGCACTGGGGCCTGGACCCTGAGCTTGTAGTGGGACCAGAGCAGCGTGCTGGTCACAAAGCTGGTGACAGCTCAGTGGGTACTCCTGGAAGTTGACAGCTTGACTGTCCCTAGCTGGAACTGCACCAGCCTGGACACTGGGACCCTCAAATATAGGGAAGAGGTGACTGACCCCCCTGCCCCACAGCGCCTGCAAGTAGGTGCCTAGAAATCCAAGTGAGAGCATTAGCAGAAGACTTCTGTGTCAAGAAGGAAATTCCCCCCGCTTTGGAGGGAGAAGAAGATGGGCAGCTAGCGCCTTGGGTCAGTGGCTTTTATGCTGGGAGGGTCACTAGTGAGAATCTACTGGCAGCTACAACCTTTTCCCCAGAAAAAATGCACGCATGTAAACCATGGTAAATAATTTAATTCTTGAACCTCCCAAAGCCATTTACAAACTCCTGACTCACACAGGTTAAGAAAATAATCTGAAATGTGGCAACAAGGCAAAAGGGTATTTGAATATTATTTCATGGGCTTGTTGTCTAACTGGCCCATCCAAGGATTTGCTTCTTCTCTGGGGAAACGTATCTCGACCAGGCCACAGACTCTATGAAGATTCTATGTGTTAACCAGTAGATTTTTTGTCCAACAGAAATCCTTTGCATTAGATGCGAAGGAAAAAAAAAAGTTAGAAAAAAAACAGTATTCCAGGGCACCTGGGTGGCTCAGTCGGTGAAGTGTCTGACCCTTCGGCTCAGGTCATGATCTGGGGTCCTGGATCAGAGCTCCGTGTCAGGGCTCCCTGCTCGCTGGGAAGCCTGCTTCTCCCCTCTCCCTCTGCTGCTCCCCCTGCTTGTGCCTGCCCCTGTCAGATAAACAAAATTTTAGAAAAAGGAAGAAAGGAAGAGAGGGAGGGAGGGAGGGAGGGAGGGAAGGGGGAGGGAAGGGAAGGGAAGGGAAGGGAAGGGAAGGGAAGGGAAGGGAAGGGAAAGGGAAGGGAAGGGAAGGAAAGGGAAGGAAGGAAAGGAAAGAAAAGAAAAGAAAAGAAAAGAAAGAAAAAAAGAAAAGAAGAAAAGAGACTCAAAGGTATGCTTTCATTGCCCTGATAGGATGTTAAGGAGTTTTGTACCTACTTAGGATAAACTTCAGATTTTTTTTCCACCTTCCTGTGTAGGGAAAACGCAGCTCTTCCTGCCCTGTGTCTGTTTGCTCTGTGAACTCATCTACTCACCATCATAGCACTTCACTTCTGATACTTCTAGTCACCAAACACGGGGAGGTTTTTCCCACAGCAATAGGCTATTCTCAGACACCTGCAGGGTGTCTAGGAATTCAACTCCATTCTGACATGGTCTACCCAGATAGCGTCAGATCCCACAGGCTAAGGGCTTGATCCTCACCAAAGGCTCCCCTGTGCCCACCACTTCAGATAGCAGGTTGTTATGTGTGCTCTGGCCAACCCTCTACAGGGGTTCCAAAGACCCCTCCTGGAGTCCAAGGAATTTGCTGGAGTGGCTCACAGAACTCAGGGACACACTTACTTAGACTTGCTGGTTATTAGAGGATATGACAAAAGATGCTGATGAACAGCCCAGTGGAGGCACATAGGGCAAGTCTGGAGCTTCTGTCTCCATGGCTTTGGCATGCATCACTCTCCAAGCGTGGGTACATTCACCAGCCTGTGCTATTGGGGTGTCTTGGAGGCTCCCTCATGTAGGCATGAGGGATTGCTAACTCCATTTCCAGCCCCTCTCTGTTTTTCTGAAGAATGGGGCTAGGGGGCAGCCAAGAATTTCAAGCTTCTCATACTGACTTGGTCTTTTTGCTGACCAGCCCCCAGCCCGGGGTCCCCCCAGAGTCGCCTGGACAGATGGTGCCAGCGCTCTTATTGCTTAGGAGTTTGCAAGGATTTCAGGAGCTCTGTGGGGCAGGGGCTGGAGTGGGTGGGGGGGTGGGCAGAGCCCCTATGCATACTTTCTGTTAACTCACAGAGTCGAAATAGTTCCCTAGCCATCATGTTCCAGCTTTCTCCTCTGTCAGAACTTCTGGACTCAGCCTCTAGAATCCTCCTCCTCCCACCATCCTGTTGGGTCCTTCACTGATAAATTTATTTATTTATTTTTTTCTTTCCTTCACTGATAAATTTAAATCTTTGACATTTGCTCACTTTGTATTTGAGAGTCCTGTTTTTGACTTACTGAAAATCCTATCCGACACACATTACTGTGCATGAGAGCCGGATGCCTTTCCGAGAGCTGACACTTGGTACAAAGCGTCTCAGAGAATGAAGGATGAGAGAGGAGGGCCTTCAAACATTCCTAGGACTCTGGGGTCTCTTGTTATAAATGGGCTCACTTCTCAGGCCACCCAGGGTCAAACTTCTTAGAGGCAGAGACATTGAGATAGCAGCTTGGACCTCTTTTTTTGCCCATAGCATCCTCCTGCGTTTCTGCAGCAATGCAACACTAGGGGAGACCTTGCTGGGAAAGAGTTGGGGGCACCCACACCCACGAGCCCCCTGGAGCAGCACAGGGCAGCTGGTAAACCGTGGGACCATTTGTACAGGACCTCCAGCTTGTACTGCACCTTCCTACTCATACATGGTGTTATCCTCACATTTCCAATGTATTCCATATTTTCTTTTCCTTTAAAAAAGACCTAGGATGACTGCAAATATCAAGGCCTGAGAAAAGCACTGGCTCTGCCGAGTCCAATGACACGTTCCTTTGGTCCTTATCCCAAGCAGGAAACACTTGAAGATTCTAGGTTTAAGCCAGAGCAAGCATATCTGCTTTCCATGCTCCACAAACCGTCTGGGCCTCAGGTCACTGCCCTGCCCCAATTTCTGCCCCCCAGGCCTGTCCCCTCCTGTCCCTAGCAGGCCCTCTTCATTTATAAAAGGAGGGTCGGGCAGCCTGGGTGGCTCAGTGGTTTAGCGCAGCCTTCGGCCCAGGGCCTGATCCTGGAATCTCGGGATCAAGTCCCACATCGGGCTCCCTGCATGGAGCCTGCTTCTCCCTCTGCCTGTGTCTCTGCCTCTCTCTCTCTCTCTTTGTGTGTGTGTGTCTCCTGAATAAATAAATAAAATCTTTAAAAAATAAAAAAATAAAAGGAGGGTCAAATACACCAACTCATCTCGGAGGGGTGGGAGAACTTTTAAGAATCTATTGAGCACCTGCTGTATGCCAGGCAACAAGCTAACCGGGAGTGACTGCAGAATGTGAGATCCTCAGGGGCCCCTTCATCCTGCATCTTGTCCTTCACCTCCAGCACGAGTCCTCCCGAAGCTCATTAGTGACTGTGGTGACCCACAAGCTCCCTGGACCAGCAGAGGCCACTTGGCAAACCACAGTTGCCTCCTTCTCTAGATCCCATCCTGTTGGAAGCCTGTGCTACATTTCACTATTGCCTCATCTTCCTCTCCCGGGAGCCTTCTCCTCCTGTAACCTGTGAGTCACTCTGGTCCCAGGTTTTCCTCCTCCGCTGGGACCTGTTCTCAGATGCCTTCTCTGGCTCACCTCCATCTGCCTTTCAACCTAGATATGGCTCCAAGCCTCTTGCTTTGGCCCTGCCTCCGTCACCAGCTTTGCTCCCCTGTGAGCCCCCACCCGGCCACACTACACCCCATTCTGATCCTCCCAAATCCTCACCAGAGGGGCCCTCCCCAGGTGAAATGATAGGGCTGAGCTACCCACCAGGAAGAAAGGCAAGTTTCAGGGGCCAGTGGAGCAGGGACACAGAGAAAATAGGTGTGTGTGTGTGTGTGTGTGTGTGTGTGTGTGTTATATTTCTTATGTCCAAGAAAGCAGCAAATAACCACCAAGGGGAAAATTAAAACTCTGAAGGATTTTCTTATACTCATTTTAGTATGTATCTTTTAAATTACATATGAGGAAGTCACCCTAATCCTTTTAGCAAGGAGGGCTTTCAAAAGATCTGAATCTAGGGGCTCCTGGGTAGCTCAATTGGTTAAGTGGGCAACTCTTGATTTTAGCCCAGGTAATGATCTCAGGGTCCTGGGATCAGGTTCCACATCAGGCTCTGTGCTGGGGGTGGAGTCTGCTTAAGATTTTCTCTCTCTCTCTCCCTCTGGCTCTCACTCCTCTTCTGCTTGTGCATGTGGTCTCTCTCTCTCTCTCACTCTCTCTCTCTCTCAAAAAAAATCTGAATCCAGCCCTGATCTGAACCATATTCATTCATTCTTCATTCATTCATTCATTCATTCATTCATTCATTCATCAGACAAATATGTACTGAGCACCTCCAATGTGCCAGGATTGTTCTAGATACTGGAACTCTGCAGTAATAGAGCCTTTAAACCAAGCCCTGTCCTCAGGAGCCCTCATTCTGGTGGGAGAAGCAGACAAGCAGCAAATTCACTCTTTTGTGTGAAAAGAAAGGGCAAAGGAGAAAAAACAAGGAGGGGGACCCAGGGTGCATGACCTAGCATGGGGTAGGTAAGGCTAGCTTATATTTTCAATGGAGCATAAGTTCCTAAAGGTAGAAACCTTTGTAACCCCACCTAACTCATCTTGGGTCTCAGAAATGTTAGCTGAATGATTGATAGGTGAGTAGATGGGTGGATGGATGGGTAAATGGGTGGATAGATGGGTGGGTAGATGGGTATGAGCTCCCGCATGCCCTTCCCAGTGGGCCCTTCTTTCCATGTCCTCAACCCATCACAAATTCTTCCTCAAGAATCTTTAAACTTTCATTCCTGTCTGTCCTTCTTCGTGGTGTGCCTAAGGTCACCTTCTGAGTCACAACAACTTTGATGCACCCTGTGGCCTCAGGCAGACCTAGATGCATAATTTGTCAGGTCCAAGGCAAAATGAACATGCAGAGATTCTTGTTTGAAAATGATTAAGCATTTGAGGACGGGGATCCCTGGGTGGCGCAGCGGTTTGGCGCCTGCCTTTGGCCCAGGGCGCGATCCTGGAGACCCGGGATCGAATCCCACGTCGGGCTCCCGGTGCATGGAGCCTGCTTCTCCCTCTGCCTGTGTCTCTGTGCCTCTCTCTCTCTCTGTGACTATCATAAATAAATAAAAATTTAAAAAAAAAGAAAAAAAAAAAAAGCATTTGAGGACGGTGACAGCTGAGCATTAAACCAACCACAGGGCCACTCTGATTGCTGGCTCTTGTAACAGCATGGGTGGCACACCCATGAAACTGGGCCTGCTTTGAAGGCCTTCCTAAATCTGTACTTAAGGAGCCACCCAGGCTGTGCTTACAAGCCTCAATGAAGGGGCGCCTGGGAGGCTCAGGCAGCTGTCTGCCTTCAGCTCAGATCATGATCCCGGGGTCCTGGGCTGGTCCTGCAATCAAGACCTGCACCAGGCTCCTTGCTCAGTGGTGAACCTGTGTCTCCCTCTCTGTCTGCCTGTCGCCCCCGCTGCTGGTGCTCTCTCTTGGGCTCTAAATAAATAAATAAATAAATCTTTATTATTTTTTAAAAAGATTTTATTTATTTATTCATGAGAGACGGGGGGCGGGGTGCAGAAATACAGGCAGAGGGAGAAGCAGGCTCCATGCAGGGAGCCTGATGTGGGACCCGATCCCGGGACTCCAGCCAGGATCATGCCCTGGGCCAAAGGCAGGCACTAAACTGCTGAGCCACCCAGGGATCCCTAAATAAAATATTTAAAAAACAAAAAAACAGGGGATCCCTCGGTGGCTCAGTGGTTTGGCGCCTGCCTTCGACCCAGGGCGTGATCCTGGAGTCGTGGGATCGAGTCCCACGTTGGGCTCCTTGCATGGAGCCTGCTTCTCCCTCTGCCTGTGTCTCCGCCTCTCTCTCTATGTGTCTATCATGAATAAATAAATAAATCTTTAAAAAAAGCAAAACAAAAAAAACAAGCCTCGATGAATTCTGTGCTCCTTCCCTCAAGACTTCACTCCACTTCCAGCCTGGGCATCTGTTCCTACTGTTCCCTGCTCAGGGTGCCTTCCCCACTCACCGCTTGTCTTTGTGCACAGCCATGAGCTAGACGTTAGGAAGGGAGATGCGGTAAATCAAACCTAGTCCTGACTCCAGAGAAAATGCTCACAGGGCACCTGAGTTCTGGCTTAGCTGCAGCCCTGCCCACTGCGTGGCCCAGAGCTGGTACACTTTCCTCTGTTGCAAAACGGGCAGCAGCCAGGCCAATGCTGCATCCACCTGGGGTTCTGCTCATAACCCTCCCCCATTTAAAAAAATCTACGCTATAAGGCCACCTGGGTGGCTCAGATGGTTAAGCATCCGACTCTTGATTTTGGCTCAGGGTGTGATCTCAGGGTGCTGAGATCGAGCCCCAAGTCAGGCTCCATGTAGAGTGCGGAGGAGACTGCTTAGGACTCTCTCTCTCTTTCCCTCTGCCCCTCCCTGCCCCCTGCGAGTGCTCCCCCCCAAAAGAAACCTAAGATATGACTCACGTGCTATAACATTCATCCTTTTAAAGTATACAATTCAGTGGTTTTTAATATATACAAGAGGTTGCGCAACCACCACCATGATGCAATTCCAGAACATTTCCCACAAATCCCCTCCTAAAAGAAACCCCATTCCCAGTAGCAGTGCTCCTCTCATACCTGCTGCCTCCTGGCAAGCACTACTTTACTTTCTACCTCTACAGCTTTGCCTACTCTGGATGTTTCATATGAATGAAATCCAGCACTATGTGATCTTGGTGTCAGGCTCCTTTCGTGTTTTCATGGTTCATCTTTGTCTTTGCAGGTATCAGGACTTCTTTCCCTTTTGTGGCTGGATATTCCATTGTGTGTCAAAGGGACATTTTGGCGGATGCCTAGAGCACCCACACATCAGCTTCCAATGCCTGGAGGTTGCAGGAGCCCAGCTCCCACTCTGAACTTGACCCTGAAATACAGCCCGGTCTTCTTTTCCTTTATGGAAAAATTTCACTTCTCCTTCAAAGTCAGATACCACCTGCTCCAAGATTTCCCTCCCCAGATTTCTCCCAGAGACTGATGAACCCCTTCTTCCGGGTCTTCCAATAGGTCTGGGATGCAGGACACTCCACCTTCCCTAAGGTCCGCGACCCTGATCCGGAACAGCCCCCGGGTCCCCTGCCGGGCGGGCCAACCCGCCAAGACTGGTGTGGAATGGGAAAGAGGGAAATTGCCTGGACGCTCATTGGCTGCCAGACGAGCGATTTCCTTGCGATCACTCGCTTTGGACGGCAGGGGAGGGGGAAGTTCGGCGGGGGGCGGGACGCGGAAACGACGGCGGCGGAGGGGGACCCACCGACGCAGCAGCCCGCCTGGGTGCCGGGGGTCCTGGGGGCAGGGGAGGGCGCCCACGCCCCCCACCCATCCCCCCGGGGCCCACCCACAGCTCCATTTGCGTCCCAGGGTCGCGCTGGGCAGCTGGTTAGCGCTTCGAGTGTGTGGGTGGGGGGAGGGGGGGGGAGGGGAGGGGGGAGGGGGAGGGGGGCGGCGCGGCCCGGGGAGCGAGGGCCCGAGCTCGGGTCCCCGCCCGGGGGCGGCGCGGCTGGCGGCGCAGGGTCGGGGTGGGCGCCGCGCATCGCTGCTCTGGTCCGTCCTCATCACGTTTTCGAATCACACAGTAAAGTGCGTTCGTCGTGGAAGCGCAGGAAACACTGAACCGTCAAATGAAAATAAAAAGCTTTACAAGGTTGCCTGGAATCTCAGGGCCTAACGCTGGGGGGTATTTCCTTTCTGGTGGGTCTTTTCTTCCTCCCTCTCTTCCTTCCTTCCTACCTTCCTTCGTTTCTCTCTTTCTTTCTTTTTTAAGAACTTATTAGTTATTTTAGCGAGAGGGAGTATGGGTGGGGGGAGTGCAGAGAGGGCACCTCCCGGCGGCTCACAGGGAGCCCCGAGGGGAAGCAGGGCTCCTCCCAGGACAGCGAGGAACTGAGGGGAAGCCTAGAGTCTGATGCTTAACCTGCTTAAGGGATGAGCCACCCAGGCGCCCCTCCTTTCTGTCCTTTGTGCTGCTTTCTATAGATCTTAAGACCCTCCTTTCCTGCTTTTCACAAAATGAAAGTCGTAGAGTAGGGCCTATGAAGTGCTCATCTTCTCTTTTAATTTAACATTATTCATTTTCCCCAACGGATGGATTCTCTTGGGGATAAATGGAAGCTGCCTGGAAGCCCCTTCGTCCCCTCCCTTCCCACCTCCATCCAACTCCCCTCTCTAGAAGTAACCAACATCCTTAGTGTTGGAAGATCTTCTTCCAGACTTTTTGCACTTCTTACATCATCACCTTATGTATATCTAGAAATACACAGTTTTATTTTAGAGCTCTCTTTTAGTGACACCAAACTAAGTTGTGTATACGGTTCTGGAACTTGCTTCCTACCCTCCCCCTTCACAGTACATTTTGGAAATCAGTTGGTCTGGACCTACGTCCTTCACTGCTTTATGATATTATACAATTTGAATGCACCTTTATCTATTTCAAGCATTCTCTGTTGTTTCTTGTGTATTTTTTTAAAGATTTTATTTATTTATTCATGAGAGACACAGAGAGAGAGAGAGAGGAAGAGACATAAGCAGGGAGAAGCAGGCTCCTTGTGGGAACTCCGATGCAGGACTCGGTCCCAGAACCCCAGGATCACGCTGAGTCAAAACAGACAATCAACTGCTGAGCCACGCAGGCGTCCCTGTTGTTTCTCGCTTTTACTTGGTTTCCAATCTCACTCTCTTCAACCATTCATCCCAAATGCGTTTCTTAAGCACCTGCTGTGTGCCTCACCTTTCTCAGGCTGGGGACATACAACAGATGAACAAAATAGAACAAAATAATGCCACCCTCTTGGGGCACTGTCTAGAAGCACTGCATGTGGGTGAGGAGGGGATATTTTATTTTATTTTTTTATTTTATTTTATTTTTTAAATTTTTTTTTTAATTTATTTATTTACGATAGTCACACTCAGAGAGAGAGAGAGAGAGGCAAAGACACAGCAGAGAGAGAAGCAGGCTCCATGCACCTGGAGCCTGACGTGGGATTCGATCCCGGGTCTCCAGGATCGCGGCCTGAGCCAAAGGCAGGCGCCAAACCGCTGCGCCACCCCAGGGATCCCGATATTTTATTTTTTTGAGTGGGAAATATGCTCTGATCACTAATGTGGTTTGAATATCAAATCAATATTTTTAAAAAGATCTAGGGAAAGTGGTATCTGCCCCATCTGACACACAGGTAATCAGTCTTAGGTTTCTTGTATTATCCTTCCAATTTTCCTTATAAAAATACAAGGGGGAAAAAAACAAGCAAAATGAGTCATGTATGCTACTTATCATCAGGGAAATGCGAATCAAAACTACAATGAGGGGGATCCCTGGGTGGCGCAGCGGTTTGGCGCCTGCCTTTGGCCCAAGGCGCGATCCTGGAGACCCGGATCGAATCCCACGTCGGGCTCCCTGTGCATGGAGCCTGCTTCTCCCTCGGCCTCTGTCTCTGCTCTCTGCTCTCTCTCTCTCTCTGCCTCTCTCTCTCTCTCTCTGTATGACTATCATAAATAAAAAAAAAAAAAAAAAAAAACAACAAACAAAAAAAAAAAACTACAATGATATATTGCCTCACACCTGTCAGAATGGCTAAAATCAACAACACAAGAACAACAGGTGTTGGCAAGGATACAGATACAAGGATACAGTGTTGTACACTGTTGGTGGGAGTGCAAACTGGTACAGCCACTCTGGAAAACAGAATGGAGTTTCCTCAAAAAGTTAAAAATAAAACTATAATTTAGCAATGGCAGTACTGGGTATTTACCCAAAGGGTACAAAAATACAGAATTCAAAGGGGTACATGCACCCCAGTATTTATAACACATTGTCTATAATAGCCAAATTATGGCAACAGCCCAAGTGCCCCTTGACTGATGAATGGATAAAGAAGATATGGTGAATATAGACAATAAAGTATTATCAGCCATCAAAAAAGAATGAGATCTTGCCATTTGCAATGATGTGGCTAGAACTAGAGGGTGTTATGCTAAGCAAAATCAGTCAGAGGGTGACAAATACTATATGATTTCATTCCTATGTGGAATTTGAGAAACAAAACAATGAGCAAAGGGGAAAAGAGACAGAGAGGCAAACCAAGAAACAGACTCTGAACTGTAGAGAACACACTGATTACACTGGTTACAGAGGGGAGGTAGGTGGTGGGGGGGGTGGGGAAATAGTGATGGGGATGAAGGAGGGTACTTCTGATGAGCACCAGGTGATGTATGGATGTGGTGAATCACTATACTGTATACATGAAATTAATATTACAATGTATGTTTACTCCTAGAGTTTTAAATTAAAACTTTAAAAAATCATGAACAGCAACCAAAAATGAGAGTGTATATATATATATTCCCTTCTTTCTCGTGTAAAAGGAACTTGCTATGGTTTACTATAGCCCTCTCCTTTTAAAAGATGTGTTGGGGGCAGCCCCGGGTGGCTCAGTGGTTTAGTGCTGCCTTCAGCCCAGGGTGTGATCCTGGAGAACCAGGGATCCAGTCCCGCATTGGGCTCCCTGCATGGAGACTGCTCTTCTCCCTCTGTCTGTGTCTCTGCCTCTGTGTGTGTGTGTGTGTGTGTCTCATGAATAAATAAATAAAATCTTAAAAAAATCTTTTAAAAAGATTTTTAAAAAAAGATGTCTTGGTGTTATTTTCCTGTAATTGCATAGAGAGGGAGTATGGTGGGGGGGTCATTTAACTTTTATATATTGTTTGAAGGTACGCAGTGTTCCATCGTATAGTTTATTTTACCATGATTTATTTGTGTCCTGTGACATTTTGCATTTCCTGTCTTTTGCTTTATAAACTGCAATGAAGTTGCTGCAATGGTTAACTGCACAAAAGTCAGTTCTTCCACCTGCAAGTTTTACTGTAGGTTAATTTACTTAATCCACTGAATCAAATGTTAATCTCCTCTAGAAGCAGACTCATATGCACACCCAGAATCATGTGGGACCAGATATCGTCTCCCCCCCCCCCCCCCCCCCCCCCCCCCCCCCGACCTTGGCCTAGTCAGGTTAACAATAAATTAATCCTTACACCCTCCTTGGAGTTGTCTTGGTTTGCCCTCCCCCCTGCTTGGGATGAGTTCTCCAGTCCCAGAAGTGAAAATACTGTCTTAGTGCATTTAATTTGTATTTTTTTTTCATTATGAGTAAGGCTGAGAATCTTTTTGCAAACTTGGGGAATATTTGTATTTCTCCTCAGTGTACTGCTCATACATTTTGCCTATTTTTCTACTAGGTTGTTGGCCTTT